>NW_022681470.1:86322460-87612460 GCF_009764315.1 Trachypithecus francoisi
TGCGTCAGGGCCCACTGCCCACAATCCTGGGACTCTGTCCAGTCCTTCTCTCTTTGCAGAGTTATTCTTTTGGATCCCTGGCCACTCAGGAGCTCCTGTCAGGCCCCCTCTTATCCCATCCAGCCAGAGCCATCATGGATGGCCAAGGTAGAACAGCCGGCCCAGCTGCGTGTGGCCTTTTTCTCACAACGCCTCCACCACAGTCATTTGTAATGACCAAGACATGCCGGGTAGGCAAGAGGGTGTTGGGGGTTGGAGAATGGCCCTACTTTGCCCTGGGCTGGCACTAGAGCTGGCAGCCTGATCTCCAGCAAGAGGGGCTGAGAGAAAACCAGACACACCCCACCAACACAAAGAGCAAATCCACAGCCCAACACACAGACACACCCAGGTGCTCGTGTGCAGGAACACACACGAGTGTGCACACAGACACACACATACACACACATGCACACACACACGTGCACGCACACACAAACGGCTTGAAGGAGATCAAGGAAGAGATGGATGGAGAGATTGAAGCTGAGGCAGGGAGAAATACAGTGATTGAGTGAGACAGGGGAGGTGGAGAGGGATAGAGACAGACAGTGAGGCAGAAATAGAGAGGGGGACAGAGAAAGACAGAGAGACAGAGGGAAGGTGACAGGAGCAGGGCGAGGTGCAGGGGCAAACCCAGTAGAGAGAGGCACAGGGAGATAGAGAGCAAGATCGATAGAGCCTTGGGGAGGGAGCACCCTGCTCTGGTAGGCAGGGTCCTTTTGAGCAGACCGGGATGGGTTTGAGGGTGCTTAGACTGGGCCAGAACAGGGTGGCCAGGCTGTCCATAGGAGAGGAGCAACGGAGCACTGAGTCGGGTTTTGTCCTGGATTAATTGCTTGCTTTGGAGGTGGATTTCACAGGCTCCTTCCTTTGTTCACACCTGTCTGTGCTCTTGGTGTAGTTCGGTGATCACCTTGATTTGCAGAGTGCGCGCGCCCAACTGGTGGGAGCTGTGGCACTGGGTGTGCCCACTGGGCCCGAGGCCTGAATCTCTGGCGTGTCCTTGGGACTGGAGTTTACACGAACTTGGTGGCAATGGGAATCCTGTTGCACAGGGACTGTTTTCCTACTGGCTGGTGATGCAATGTCCTTCTCCCAGAGAAAGCAGCCCCTGCAATCTGGAGTGGAGTTCTTGACTAGCGTGTGTGGCACACACTGCCCCTGCCCGCCCCTTCCCCCTAATTGGAGGGCTGCAAAAGATGAAAGGAGTGAATCACCTGGACGTTCGGGAAGCAGGAAGGAATCGCCAACAGCTGGGAACCTGCACCTGTGCCTTTGGGGTCTGGCCCCCTGCTCTCCCGGGCTACAGCCAGGCTCCTGATGGATCATCGGTGAGGTGGAAGCAATGGGATGTTGCTGCCCAGTGGTGCTTTGGTGGTAGACCCCCAGGAAGAGGTCCCTGGCTGCAGTGGGGGTGAATTGGGGGTGAAAGCAGGCGATAAAGTGGGAGTAGAGTCAGGAGAGATCAGGAAGCATGGCGACAGTAGGGGGCAGGGAGGGAGGGCGGAAGCCACAAAAGGCTACAACAGGCCAGGTGCGGTGAATCACAAATGCAATCCCAGCACTTTGGGAGGCTGAGGCATGTGGATCACAAGGTCAGGAGATCCAGATCAGTCTGGCTTACATGGTGACACCCATCTCTACTAAAACTACAAAACATAAGCCAGTGTGGTGGCAGGTGCATGTAGTCCCAGCTGCTTGGGAGGCTGAGGCAAGAGAATGGTGTGAACCCAGGCGGCAGAGCTTCAGTGAGCTGAGATCGTGCCACTACACTAGAGCCTGGGTGACAGAGCAAGACTGTGTTTGGAAGAAAAAGACAGAGAAAGAGAAAGAAAGAAGAAAGAAAGAAAGAAAGAAAGAAAGAAAGAAAGAAAGAAGAAAGAAAGAAAGAAAGAAAGAAAGAAGAGAAAGAAAGAAAGAAAGGAAGGAAGGAAGGAAGGAAGGAAGGAAGGAAGGAAGGAATGAGGGAAAGACAAAAGAAACAAAGAAAGAAAGAGGAGAGAAGGAAGGAAGAGAGAGCTAGAAAGAAAGAAAGAAAGAAAGAGAGAGAGAGAAAGGAAGGAAGAGAGAGAGAGAAAGAAAGAAAAGAAAGAAAGAGAGAGAGAGAAAGGAAAGAAAGAAGGAAAGAAAGAAGAAAGAATGAAAGAAGGAAAGAAAGAAAGAAGGGAAGAAATGAAGAAAGCAAAAAAAAGATGAGAGAGAGAGAGAAGGGAAGAAAGGAAGAAAGCAAAAAAGCCTACAGCACCCGGTATTCCCACGTGGTCTCCCATCCAAGTACTAACCAGGCCCGACCCTGCTTAGCTTCGGAGATCAGACAAGATTGGGCGCGTTCAGGGTGTATGACCATAGATGCTGGCAGAAGCACCTGGCTTCCCCAACAGCCCGTCACAGCCACGCCCACCGTCATCCAGCTGACACCTCCAGCCCAGGGTCCCTGGGTTCGATTCGGGACCTCCAAGCTGCTCACCCGCGACCTTCCCCTGGCTCCTGAGATTTCAAGGTTCCACCACGTCAGGCCCACTCAGAACAGGGGGTGCTCCGAGGCATCAGGGCCCAGGACCCAGGATCGTGGGACCCCATCCTGACCTCAGCCCTGTCGCGGAGATATTCTTTTGGATCCTAGGGTGCTCAGGAGCTTCTGCAAGGCCCCTTCTTGTTCCACCCACACAGAGCCGTCAGGGCTGGCCAAGAGTGAACAGCCGGCCCAGCTGCACATGGCCTTTTTCTCACAATGCCCACACCACAGTCGCTTGTCCCGACCAAGACCCGGCTGGTGGGCAAGAGGACGACAGGGGTTGAGGGTTGGGGAATGGCCCTGCTTTTCCCTGGGCTGGCACTACAGCCAGCAGCCTGATCCCCAGCATGAGTTACTGAGAGAAACCCAGTCACACCCCACCACCACCAGGAGAAAATCCACAGACCCACACACAGACACACCTGGGTGATCACACACGGGAACCCACACATGTGCGGAAACACACAAAGACACACACATATACACACGTTAAGGCACATGCAAATGGCTTGAAGGAGAGCAAGGAAGAGATGGATGGAGAGATTGAAACCAAGGGAGGGAGAGAGACAGTGGTCGAGAGAGACAGGGGATGGGGAGAGGGAAAGAGACAGACAGAGAGGCAGAGAGAGAGGAACAGAGAAAGAGAGAGAGACAGACAGACAGAGGGAAGGCAACAGAAGGAGCGCAAGGTGCAGGGGCAAACCCAGAAGAGAGAGGGTGAGGGAGCTACAGAGTGAGGGTGATAGAGCCTTGGAGAGGGTGCGCCCTGCTCCGGTAGGCCGGTCCCTTTTGAGCAGGCCGGGGTAGGGTGGAGGGGGCATGGGCTGGGCTAGAACAAGGTGACCAGGCCATCCATTCAAGAGGAGCAACGGAGCACTGAGAGGGGTTTTGTCTTGGGTTAATTGCTTGCTTTGGAGATGGGGTTGGTAGGCTCCTTCCATTGTTGGTACCTCTCTGTGCTCCTGGTGTGGTGCGTTGGGACCCTAGATTTGCAGAGTGTGCCTGTCCATTTGGCAGGAGCCATGGCACTGGGCAAGACCACAATGCCCGAGGCCTGGGTCTTTGGCCTGTCCTTGGGACTGGAGTTTACATGAAGTTGGTGGCAATGGAATCTGGGTGCACAGGGACTGGTTGCCTGGTGGCTGGCAAAGCAATATCATTCCCCTGGATAAAGTGGCCCCTGCCTTCTCGAGTGGAGGTCTTGGTGTATGTGGCACCCACTGCCACTGCTTCCCACTTACCCTGGTAAAGAAGGCTACGGCAACCTGGGGATTTCGGGAGTGGAAAAGCAGCGCAAACGGCAGGGAATCTGCACCTGCACCTTTATGGACTGCCCCCCTGCTCTCCCGGGATGGATCTGAGCTCCAGTCATGGTGGCGGCAAGGCGGCAGTGGTGGTAGGCTGCTGTCTGGTTGTGCTTTCGTGGCAGACACCCAAGAGAATGACCCCAGCTGCGGCAGGGTTGTAAGTGAGTGATAAAGTGGGGGCAGAGTCCGGGTAGTTTGGAAAGGATGGCAAGAGTAGGGGGAAGGGAGGGAGGGGGAAGCCACAAAAGACAACAGCAGGGTGGGTGCAGTGGATCATGCCTGTAACCACAGCATATTGGGATTCAGAGGAGGGTGGATCACGAGGTCAGGAGATCGAGACCAGCCTGGCTAACACGGTGAAACCCCCTCTCGCCTAAAACTACAAAACATGTGCTTGGCATGGGGGCGAGCGAATGTAGTCCCCGCTGCTCGGGAGGCTGAGGCAGGAGAATGGCGTGAACACATGAGGCAGTGCTTGCAGTGAGCTGAGATCGCGCCACTGCACTCCACCCTGGGTGATAGAGTGACACTCCATCTGGAAGAAAAAGAAAGAAGGAATGAAAGGAAGGAAGGAAGAAAGGAAGGAAGGAAGGAAGGAAGGAAGAAAGAGAAAGAAAGAAAGAAAGAAAGAAAGAAAGAAGAAGAGAAAGGACGGAAAGAAGGAAAGACAGAAAGAAGGAAAGACAGAAAGAAAGAGTGAGGAGAGAAAGAAAGAAAGAAGAAAGAAAGAAAGATAAGAAAGAGGAGAAAGAAGATTTAAAAAAGGAGAAAGAGAAAGAAAGAAGGGAAGAAAGAGAGATAGAAAAGAAAGAAAGAAAGAAGAGAGAGTGAGAAGGAAAGAAAGGAGGAAAGAAAGGAGGGAAAGAAAGAAAGAAAAAAGAAAGAAAGAAAAAGAGAGAGAGAAGGAAAGAAAGGAATGTAGAAAAGAAAGAAAGACAAGAAAGAAAGCAAAAAGTCTACAGCACCCAGTATTCCCATATGGTCTCCCATCCAACTACTAACCAGGCCTGATCCTGCTCAAGTTTTGAGATTAGATGAGATCTCGCGCTCTCAGGGTGGTATGGACATAGTGGTTGGCAGAGGCGCCTGGCTGCCACAAGAGCACACAGCCCAGACATGCCTGCTAGCTTCCAGCTAGCACCGCCAGCCTGGGGCCTCCAGGCTCGAATCAGGACCCTGGAGTCACTCTCCCACAGCCTTCCCTGGGTTCCTGAGCTCCAGAGCTTCCACCACGTCCAGACTGCTCAGAACAGGCAGTGCTCCGAGGCGTCAGGGTCTAGGGCTCACGATCCTGGTTCCCCGTCTGATCCTCCGCCCTGTCACAGAGGTATTCTTTTGGATCCCTGGCAGCTCAAGAGATCCTGCGAGGCCCTCTCTTGCCCCACCCAGCCAGAGATGTCAGGACTGGCCAAGGGTGAACAGGTGGCCCAGCGGTGAATGGACTTTTTCTCACCATGTCAACACCAGGATCTGCGCCTTTTGGGTACGACCCCATGACTGCCAGGCTGTAGCCGGGCTCCTGGTGGTACGGTGACGACGTGGAAGTGGTGGAATGCTGATACCCAGTGGTTCTTTGGTGTCACACCCCCAGATGGAGTTCCCTGGGCACTTTGGTGGTGTAGGGGCGCATTAAAGGTGGAGCAGAGTCAGGAGAGTTTGGGAAGCATGGCGACAGTATATGGAAGGGAGGGAGGGGGGAAGCCACAAAAGCCTACAGCAGGCCTGGCCTAATGGATGACGCCTGTAATCCCAACACTTTGGGAGGCCAAGACTTATGGATCACAAAGTCAGGAGATCCAGACTAGCCTGGCTTACAAAGTGAAACCCCATCTCTACTAAAACTACAAAACATGAGCCGAGATTCATGGTGGGCGCCTGTAGTCCCAGCTGCTCAGGAGGCTGAGCAAGGGGAATGGCATGAAACCAGGAGACGGAGCTTGCAGTGACCCGAGATAGCGCCACTGCACTCCAGCCTGGGTGACAGAGTGAGACTCCATCTGGAGAAGAAAGAAAGAAAGAAGAAAGAAAAGAAAGAAAGAAAGAAAGAAAAAGAAAGAAAGAAAAAGAAAGAAAGAAGAGAGAGAAGGGAAAAAGAAAGAAAGAAAGAAAGAAAGAAAGAAAGAAAGAAAGAAAGAAAGAGGAGAGAGAAGGAAGAAAGAAAGAAAGAAAGAAGAAGAGAGAGAAGGGAAGAAAGGAAGCAAGAAAGGAAAGAAAGCAAAGAAGCTTACAGCACTTGGTATTCCCAGGCGGTCTCCCATTCACATATTAACCAGGCCTGATCCTGCTTAGCATTCGAGGTCAGACGAGATCAGGAGCATTCGGGGTGATATGGTGGTAGAGGCTGGCAGAAGTGCCTGGCTTCCCCAAGAGCCCTGCGCAGCCATGCCTGCCAGCTTCTAGCCAGCACCTCTAGTCAGGGACTGCCGGTCTGTTATCAGGACCCCCTGAGCTTCTCACCCACATCCTTTCCTCAGTTCCCAAGCTCCCAAGCTTCCATCACATTGCACTCGCTAGGAACAGGGAGTGATCTAAGGCTTCAGGGCCCAGGACCCATGATCCTGGGACCTTGTCCGGTCCTCCACCTTGTCCGGGAGGTATTCTTTTGGTACCTGGCTGCTCAGGAGCTCCTGTGAGGCCCACTGTGGCCCCACCCAACCAGAGCAATCAGGGCTGGCCAAGGGTGAACAGCAGGCCCAGCTGCACGTAACCTTTTTATCACAATGCCCCCAATACGGTTGCTTGTCCCTAACAAGGCCTGGCTGGTAGGCAAGAGGGCCTGGTGTGTTGGGGATGGGGGATGGCCCTGCTTTGCCCCAGGCTGGCACTTGAGTGGGCAGCGGGAATCCCGTTGAAAGGGGTTGAAAGAAACCCAGACGCACCCCACCACCACCAGAAGCAAATCCACAGCCCCACACACAGACACACCCGGGAGCTCTTGCACAGGAACTCACACACGCGTTAGCGCAGGCACACACACAGACACACACACACTCACAGACGCACGCACACACAAATGGCTTGAAGGAGAGCAAGGAAGAGATGGATGGAGAGATTGAAACTGAGGGAGGGACAGAAATACAAACAACCATCAGAGAATACTATAAATGCCTCTATGCAAATCAACTAGAAAATCTAGAAGAAATGGATAATTTCCTGGACACTTACACTCTCCCAAGACTGAACCAGGAAGAAGTTGAATCCCTGAATAGACCAAAACAGGCTCTGAAATTGAGGCAACAATTAATAGCCTACCCACGAAAAAAAGTCCAGGACCAGATGGATTCACAGCTGAATTCTACCAGAGGTACAAGGAGGAGCTGGTACCATTCCTTCTGAAACTATTCCAATCAATAGAAAAAGAGGGAATCCTCCCTAACTCATTTTATGAGGCCAACATCATCCTGATAACAAAGCCTGGCAGAGACACAACAAAAAAAGAAATTTTAGACCAATATCCCTGATGAACATCGATGCAAAAATTCTCAATAAAATACTGGCAAACCGGATTCAGCAGCACATCAAAAAGCTTATCCACCATGATCAAGTGGGCTTCATCCCTGGGATGCAAGGCTGGTTCAACATTCGCAAATCAATAACGTAATCCAGCATATAAACAGAACCAAAGACAAGAACCACATGATTATCTCAATAGATGCAGAAAAGGCTTTTGACAAAATTCAACAGCCCTTTATGCTAAAAACGCTCAATAAATTCGGTATTGATGGAACGTACCTCAAAATAATAAGAGCTATTTATGACAAACCACAGCTAATATCATATTGAATGGGCAAAAACTGGAAAAATTCCCTTTGAAAACTGGCACAAGACAGGGATGCCCTCTCTCACCACTCCTATTCAACATAGTCTTGGAAGTTCTGGCTAGGGCAATCAGGCAAGAGAAAGAAATCAAGGGTATCCAGTTAGGAAAAGAAGAAGTCAAATTGTCCCTGTTTGCAGATGACATGATTGTATATTTAGAAAACCCCATCGTCTCAGCCCAAAATCTCCTTAAGCTGATAAACAACTTCAGCAAAGTCTCAGGATACAAAATTAATGTGCAAAAATCACAAGCATTCTTATACACCAGTAACAGACAAGCAGAGAGCCAAATCAGGAATGAACTTCCATTCACAATTGCTTCAAAGAGAATAAATACCTAGGAATCCAGCTTACAAGGGATGTAAGGACCTCTTCAAGGAGAACTACAAACCACTGCTCAGTGAAATCAAAGAGGACACAAACAAATGGAAGAACATACCATGCTCATGGATAGGAAGAATCAATATCGTGAAAATGGCCATACTGCCCAAGGTGATTTATAGATTCAATGCCATCCCCATCAAGCTACCAATGAGTTTCTTCACAGAATTGGAAAAACTGCTTTAAAGTTCATATGAAACCAAAAAGAGCCCGCATTGCCAAGACAATCCTAGGTCAAAAGGACAAAGCTGGAGGCGTCACGCTACCTGACTTCAAACTATACTACAAGCTACAGTAACCAAAACAGCATGGTACTGGTACCACAACAGAGAAATAGACCAGTGGAACAGAACAGAGTCCTCAGAATAATACCACACATCTACAGCCATCTGATCTTTGACAAACCTGAGAGAAACAAGAAATGGGGAAAGGATTCCCTATTTAATAAATGGTGCTGGGAAAATTGGCTAGCCATAAGTAGAAAGCTGAAACTGGATCCTTTCCTTACCCCTTATACGAAAATTAATTCAAGATGGATTAGAGACTTAAATGTTAGACCTAATACCATAAAAACCCTAGAAGAAAATCTAGGTAGTACCATTCAGGACATAGGCATGGGCAAGGACTTCATGTCTAAAACACCAAAAGCAACGGCAGCAAAAGCCAAAATTGACAAATGGATCTCATTAAACTAAAGAGCTTTTGCACAGCAAAAGAAACTACCATCAGAATGAACAGGCAACCTACAGAATGGGAGAAAATTTTTGCAACCTACTCATCTGACAAAGGGCTAATATCCAGAATCTACAAAGAACTCAAACAAATATACAAGAAAAAACAAACAACCCCATCAAAAAGTGGGAAAGGATATGAACAGACATTTCTCAAAGAAGACATCCATACAGCCAACAGACACATGAAAAATGCTCATCATCACTCGCCATCAGAGAAATGCAAATCAAAACCACAATGAGATACCATCTCACACCAGTTAGAATGGCAATCATTAAGAAGTCAGGAAACAATAGATGTTGGAGAGGATGTGGAGAAATAGGAACACTTTTACACTGTTGGTGGGATTGTAAACTAGTTCAACCATTATGGAAAACAGTATGGCGATTCCTCAAGGATCTAGAACTAGATGTACCATATGACCCAGCCATCCCACTACTGAGTATATACCCAAAGGATTATAAATTACTCTACTACAAAGACACATGCACACGTATGTTTATTGCGGCACTATTCACAATAGCAAAGACTTGGAATCAACCCAAATGTCCATCTGTGACAGACTGGATTAAGAAAATGTGGCACATATACACCATGGAATACTATGCAGCCATCAAAAAGGATGAGTTTGCGTCCTTTGTAGGGACATGGATGCAGCTGGAAACCATCATTCTTAGCAATCTATCACAAGAAGAGAAAACCAAACACCGCATGTTCTCACTCATAGGTGGGAACTGAACAATGAGATCACTTGGACTCGGGAAGGGGAACATCACACACTGGGGCCTATCAGGGGGAGGGGGGAGGAGGGAGGGATTGCATTGGGGAGTTATACATGATATAAACGTTATGCACATTTACCCTAGAACTTAAAGTATAATAAAAAATAAAAAATAAAAAAATAAAAATAAATAAAAAAAAAAAGAAAGAAACTGAGGGAGGGAGAGAGACAGGGATTGAGAGAGAGAGGGGAAGGGGAGAGAGAAAGAGACAGACAGAGAGGCAGAGAAAGAGAGAGGGACAGAGAAAGAGAGAGACAGAGAAACAGAGGGAAGGTGACAGGAGTAGCTCGAGGTGCAGGGGCAAACCCAGAAGAGAGAGGGGGAGGGAGCTACAAAGCGAGAATGATAGAGTCATGGAGAGACACTGCCCTGATCTTGTAGGCAGAGCCCTTTTGAGCAAACTGGGATAGGGTGGAGGGGGCTTGGGCTGGGCCAGAACAGTGTGGGCATGCCGTCCATACGAGAGGAGCACCGCGGAGTGTTGAGATGGGTTTTTTCTTGGATTAATTGTTCGCCTTCGATATGGGTTTTGTAGACTAGTTCCTTTGTTGGAACCTGCCTGTGCTCTTAGTGTGCTGCTGTGGGCCCCATGAGTTGCAGAGTGCACCGGCCCATTTGGTGGGAGCCATGGCACCAGGCGTGACCATGGGGCCCAAGGCCTGGGTCTCTGGTGTGTCCTCTGGACTGGAGTTTACACGAAGTTGATGGCAACGGGAATCCAGGTGCAATGGGACTGTTTTCCTGGTGGCTGGCAAATCAATGTCCTTCCCCCAGATAAAGCAGACCCTATCTTCTGGAGTGGAGGTCTTGGCTGGCATGTGTGGCACCTGCTGCCACTGCCCACCCCTTCCCCCGGTTTGGAAGGTTGCAGCAGCGTTCGATGAGTACATTGAATCGCCTGAGTCTTCTGGAAGTGGGAAGGCAGCACAAAGGGCAGGGAACCTGCACCTGCGCCCTTATGGTCCTGCCCCCTGCCCTCCTGGGAAGGACCCGGACTCCTGGCTTGCCGGCAGCGAGGTGGAACTGTTGGGAGGCTGCTGTCTGGTTGTCCTTTTGTGGTGGACCCCAAAGAGGATGTCCCCAGTTGCGGCGGAGCTGTAGGTGGGTGATAAAGTGGGAGCAGCGTCCAGGGAGGTTGGGAAACATGGTAACAGTAGGGGGAAGGGAGGGAGGGGGAAGCCACAGAAGACTATAGCAGGCCGTGAGCAGTGAATCACTCCTGAAACCACAGCACGTTGGGATTCAAAGGAGGGTGGATCACGAGCTCAGGATATCCAGACCAGCCTGACTAACACGGTGAACCCCCGTCTCTACTAAAACTACAAAACATGAGCCCAGTATGGGGACAGGTGCCTGTATCCCTACTGCTCGGGAGGCTGAGCAGGAGAATGGTGTGAACACGTGAGGTGGAGCTGGCAGTGAACCGAGATAGGGCCACTGCACTCCATCCGGATGATAGAACAAGATTCTGTGTGGAAGAAAAAGAAGGAAGGAAGGAAGGAAGGAAGGAAGGAAGGAAGGAAGGAAGGAAGGAAGGAAGGAAGGAAGGAAGGAAGGAAGGAAGGAAAGAAAGAAAGAAAAGAAAAAGAAAGAAAGAAAAGAAAGAAAGAAAAGAAAGAAAGAAAAGAAAGAAAGAAAAGAAGAAGAAAGAAAGAAGGAAAGAAAAAGAAAGAAGAAGAAAGAAGGAAAGAAGAAAGAGAGAAAGAAAGAAGGGAGAGAGAGAAGGAAAAAAAGAAGGTAGAAAAGAAGGAAAGAGAAGAAAGAAAGCAAAATACCTACAGCACCTGGTATTCCTAGGTGGTCTCCCATCCAAGTACCAACCAAGCCCAACCCTACTTAGCTTCCAAGATCAGATGAGATCTCGTGTGTTTAGGGTGGTATGTCCTTAAACTCCAGCAGAGGTGCTTGGCTGCCACAAGAGCCCGGCCCAGCCATGCCCACCGGCTTCCAGCTCCCAAGCTGCCGAGCTTCCACCACGTATGGTCTGCTCGGTACAGGGAGTGCTCCGAGGTGACAGGTCCCAGGGCCCACAATCCTGGGACCCTGTCCGATCATCAGCCCTGTTGTGGAGGTATTCTTTTGGAACCCTGGTGGCTCTGGAGCTCCTCTGAGCCCCCTCTTGTGCCACCTAGCCAGAGCCGTCAGGGTTGGTCAAGGGAGAACAGGCTGCCCAGTGGCCCGTGGACGTTTTCTCACAACGCCAACACCCAGGCCTGCGCCTTTGGGGTCCGGCCCTATACCTCGCAGGCTGCAGCCGAACTCCTGGTGGGGTGGCAGCTAGGAGGAAGCAATGGAATGCTGCTGTCTGGTGATGCCTTGGTGGCGCAACCCCAAAAGGGGTTCCCCGGGTGCGTCGGTGGTGTAGGCGGGCGATAAAGTGGGAACAGAGTCAGGGGAGTTTGGGAAGCATGGCCACAGTAGGGGGAAGGGAGGGAGGGGAAGCCACAAAAGCCTACAGTAGGTCGGGTCTGGTGGATCACGCCTGTCATGCCAGGACTTTGGGATGCCAAGGTGGGTGGATCACGAGTTCAGGAGATATACACCAGCCTGGCTAATATGATGAAATCCAGTCTCTACTAAAACAACACAACATGAGTCAGGCATGGTGGCAGATGTCTGTAGTCCCAGGTACATGGGAGGCTGAGGCAGGAGAATGGCATGAACCTGAGAGGCCGTGCTTTTAGTGAGCCAAGATCACACCACTGCACTCCAGCCTGGGTGACAGAGCAAGACTCTATCTGGAAGAAAAAGAGAGTAAGAAGAAAGACAGAAAGAAAGAAAGAAAAGAAAGAAGGAAGGAAGGAAAGGAAAGAAAGGGAGAAGAGAGAATGAGAGAAGGGAAGAAAGGAAGGTAGAAAAGAAAGAAAGAAAGAAAGAAAGAAAGAAAGAAAGAAAGAAAGAAAGAAAGAAGGAAGGAAGGAAGGAAGGAAGGAAAGGAAAGAAAGGGAGAGAGAAGTGAAGAAAGAAAGGTAGAAAAGAAAGAAAGAGGAGAAAGAAAGCAAAAATGCCTACAGCATCTGATATTCCCAGGCGATCTCCCATCCAAGTAGTACCAGGCCCGACCCTGCTTAGCTTCTGAGATCAGATGAGATCGGGCATGTTCAGGGTTGTATGGCCATAGACTGTGGATCAGGACACTCGAGCTGCTCACCCGCAGCCTTCTTCCGGCTCCGGAGCTCCCAAACTTCCACTACGTTGGACCCGCTCAGAGCAGGGAGTGCTTCGAGGCGTCAGGGCCCAGGGCCCATGATCCTGGGACTCCGTCCAGTCCTCCGCCCTGTCATGTAGTTATTCTTTTGGTTCCATGTTCGTTTGGGAGCTCCTGTGAGGCCCCGTCTTGCCCCACCCAGGCAGAGTCCTCAGGGCTGGCCAAGGGTGAACAGCTGGCCCAGAGACCCATGGCCTCTTTCTCACAACGCCACCACCATGGTCGCTCTTCCCCAACAAGAACTGGCCAGTGGGCAAGAGGGCGTGGGTGGTTGGGGGTTGGGGTATGGCCCTGCTTGGCTCCGGGGTGGCACTAGACCCAACAGCCTGATCCTCGGAGAGAGGGACTGAGAGAAACCCAGACACACCCTATCACCACCAGGAGCAAATCCATGGCCCCACACAGAGATACACCCAGGGGCTCGCATGCGGGAACCCACACACGTGCGCATGCACACACACAGACACACACAAACACACACACACATGCACACACACACAAACTCCTTGAGGGAGAGTAAGGAAGAGATGGATGGAGAAATTGAAACCGAGGGAGGGAGAGAGACAGGGGAGGGGGAGAGGGAAAGAGACAGACAGAGGGGCAGAGAAAGAGAGAGGGACAGGGAAAGAGAGAGACAGAGAGATGGGGGAAGGCGACAGAAATAGCATGAGGTGGAAGGGCAAACACAGAAGAGAGAGGGAGAGGAAGGAAGAGAGTGAGAGTAATAGAGTCTTGGACAGGGAGAGTCATTCTCCATTAGCCAGGGACATTTTGAGCAAGCCGGGATAGGGTGGAGGGGGCTTGGGCTGGACCAGAACAGGGTGGCCAGGACACCTATGCAAGAGGAGTAATGGAGTGCTGAGACCGGTTTTGTCTTGGATTAATTGCTTCCTTTGGAGGTGGATTTTGTAGGCTACTGCCTTTATTAGCAACTCCCTATGCTCTTGGTGCGGTGTGGTGGGCCCCTCGATTTGCAGAGTGCACACAGCCAATTGTCTTAAGCCGTGGCTCCGGCTGTGCCCACAGGGCATGAGGCCAGGGTCTCTAGCATGTCCTTGGGACTGGGATTTACATGAAGTTGGTGGCAAAGTGAATCCGGGTGCACAGGGACTGTTTTCCTAGTGGCTTGCAAAGCAATGTCCCTTCCCCAGATAAAGCAGTCCCTGCATTGTGGAGCGGAGGTCTTGGCTGGCGTTTGTGGCACCCGCTGCCCCTGTCCTCCCCTTCCTCCAGTTTGGAAGGTTGAGGCAGTGCCCGATGAGTGAATTGAATCGCCTGGGTGTTCTAGGAATGGGAAGGCACCGAGCACAGCAGGGAACCCCTGTCTGCAGGGGTCCGGCCCCCTGCCCTCCCAGGCTGCAGCCAGACTCCTGATGGGGTCGCAGCAAGGCAGAAGCAGGGGTATGCTGCTGCCCGGTAGTGCTTTGTGTGCGGACCACCAAAAGTGGGTCCCTGGCTGCGGCTGTGGCGTGGGGGTAGGTGAGCGATAAAGGGGGAGTAGAGTCAGGGGAGGTTGGGAAGCATGGCGACAGTAGGGGGAAAGGAGGGAGGGGCGAAGCCCCCAAAAGCCTACAGCAGACCGGGTATGGTGGATCACGCCTGTAATCCCAGCACTTTGGGAGGCTGAGGCAGGTGGATCACGAGATCAGGAGATCCAGACTAGCGTGGCTAACACAGTGAAACCCCGTCTCTACGAAAACTACATAACATGACCCCGGCATGGGGGCGGGTGCCTGTAGTCCCCGCTACTCGGGAGACTGAGGCAGGAGAATGGTGTGAACATGCGAGGTGGAGCTTACAGTGAGCCGAGATCATAGCACTGCACTACACTCTGGGTGATAGAGCGAGACTCTGTCTGGAAGAAAAAGAAAGAAAGACAGAAAGAAAGATGAAAGAAAGAAAGAAAGAAAGAAAGAAAGAAAGAAAGAAAGAAAGAAAGAAAGAAAGAAAGAAAGAAAGAAAAAGAAAGAAAGAGGAAGGAAGGAAGGAAGGGAAACAAAGAGAGACAAAGAGAGAGAGAAAGAAAGAAAAGAAAGAAAGACACAAAGTAAGAGCGAAAGAAAAGAAAGAAAGAAAATAGAAAGAGAGAGAAAGAGAAAGAAAAGACATAAGGAAAGAAAGAAGAAAGGAAAGAAAGGAAGAGAAAGAAACAAAAGAAAAAAGAAAGAAAGACAGAAAGAAAGAAAGCAAAACATGAGAGAGAAAAGGGAAGAAAGGAAGGTAGAAAAGAAGAAACAAGAAGAAAGCAAAACATGAGAGAGAAAGGGAGAAAGGAAGGTAGAAAAGAAAGAAACAAGAAAGAAAGCAAAAAACCTACAGCACTCGGTATTCCCACACTGTCTCCCGACCAAGTACTAACCAGATCCGACCCTGCTTATCTTCCAAGATCAGGTGAGATCAGGCATGTTCAGGGTGGGATGGCCATAGACGTGGGCAGAGGCCCCTGGGAGCGGGAAGGCACGGCGAACGGCAGGGAACCTGCGCCTGTGCCTTTAGGATCCAGCTGCCCACCCTCCCAGACTGGGGCCGGGCTCCTGTCGCGGCGCCGGCGAGGGATAAATTGTGGGATTCTGCTGCCCGATGTTGCTTTGGTCCCCTGCAGACCCCCAGGAGGAGGTCCCCAGCTGCGGCGGGGGTGTTGGCAGGTGATAAGGAAGGAGCAGAGTCAGGTGAGGTTGGGAAGCATGGTGACAGTAAGGGGAAGGGAGGGATGGGGGATGCCACAAAAGCCTACGGCAAGCTGGGCATGGTAGATCACTCCTGTAATCCCAGCACTTTGGGAGGCTGAAGCATGTGGATCACCAAGTCAAGAGATCGAGACCAGCCTGGCTTACACAGTGAAACCCCATCTCTACTAAAACTACAAAACATGAGCTGGGAGTCGTGGTGGGCACCTGTAGTCCCAGCTGCTCAGGTGGCTGAGGAAGGGTAATGGGGTGAATCTGTGAGGCGGAGCTTGCAGTGAGCTGAGATTGCGCCACTGCATTCCAGTCTGGGTGACAGAGCGAGACTCCATCTGGAAGAAAAAGAAAGAAAAAAGAAGAAAGGAAGAAAGAGAGAAAGAAAGAAAGAAAAGAAGGAAGAAAGGAGAGAAAGAAAGAAGAAAGAAAGAACGAAAGAAAGAAGAAAGAAATAAAGAAAGAAGAAGAAAGAAGAAAGAGAGAGAGAGAGAGGGAAGAAAGGAAGGTAGAAAAGAAAGAAAGCAAAAAAGCCTACAGCATGCAATATTCCCAGGCAGTCTCCCATCCAAGTGCCAGCCAGGCCCGACCCCACTTAGCTTCCAAGATCAGACAAGATTGGGCGTGTTCAGGGTGCTATTGCCACAGATGCCCACAGAGGCACCTGGCTGCCCCAAGAGTCCAGACAAGCCATGCCCGCTAGCTTCCAGCCAGCACCACCAGCCAGGGGCTGCCCGGCTGTGATCGGGACCCTGGAGCTTCTCGCCCATATCCTTCCCCCAGCTCCCGAGTTCCTGAGCTTCCACCCCATCACACCTACTTGGAACAGGGAGTGCTCTGAGGAGTCAGGGCCCAGGACCCATGATCCTGGTACCCCGTCCTGTCCTCTACCCTATCAGGGAGGTATTCTTTTGGTAACTGACCACTCAGGAGCTCCTGTGAAGCACCCTCTTGCCCCACCCAGCCAGAGCCGACAGGGCTGGCCAAGGATGAACAGCTGGCCCAGCCGCTCGTAGCGTTTTTATCACAACTCCCCCAACATGGTCGCTTGTTTCGACAAAGTCCCAGCCAGTGGGCAAGAGGGCATGGTGGGTTGGGGATGGGGGATGGCCCTGCTTTGCCCCAGGCTGGCACTAGAGCTGGCAGGATGATCAATGGCAAGAAGGACTGAGAGAAACCCAGACACACCCCACCAACAACAGGAGAAAATCCACAGCCCCACACAGAGACACACCCAGGCGCTCACATGCCGGAACCCACACACACGCGTGTGGACACACACAGACACACACAAAAACACACACACACTCATGCACAAACAAACATCTTGAGGGAGAGCAAGGAAGAGATGGATAGAGATATTGAAACCGAGGGAGGGAGAGAGACAGTGAACGAGAGAGACAGGGGAGGTGGAGAGGGAAAGAGACAGACAGAGAGGTAGAGAAAGAGAAAGGGACAGGGAAAAAGAGAGAGACAGAGAGACAGAGGGACGGTGACAGAAATAGCGGGAGGTGAAGGGGAAACCCAGAAGAGAGAGGGGGAGGGAGATAGAGAGTGAGAGAGATAGAGCCATGGAGAGGGAGCGCCATGCTCTGTTAGCCAGGGCCCTTTTGAGTAGGCCGGAATAGGCTGGAGGGGCCTTGGGTTGGGCCAGAACAGGGTGGCCAGGCCATCTACGTGAGAGGAGTTACGGAGCGCTGAGACTGGGTTTTTCTTGGATTAATTGCTTGCTTTGGAGGTGGGTTTCGTGGGCTCCTTCTTTTGTTGCACTTCCCTGTGCTCTTGGGGCAGTGCAGAGGGCCCCTTGGTTTGCAGAATGCCCCTGCCCATTTGGTGAGAGCCGTGACACCGGGTGTGCCCAGGGGGCGAGAGGCCTGGGTGTTTGGCGAGTCCTTGGGACTTTAGTTTACATGAGGTTGGTGGCAATGGGAATCCGGATGCACAGGGACTGTTTTCTTGGTGGCTGCCATAGCAATGTCCTTGCCCCAGAAAAAGCAGGCCCTGCGTTCTGGACCGGAGGTCTTGGCTGGCCTGTGTGGCACCCGCTACACCTACTGGTCCCTTTAACCGGTTTGAAAGATCACAGCAGCGTCCATTGAGTGGATTGAATAGCCTGTGTGTTCCGGGAGTGGGAAGGCACTGTGAACGGCAGGCAACCTGTGCCTGCGCCTTTGGGGTCCAGCCCACTGCCCATCCGGGCTGGAACCAGAATCCTGGTAGAGCGGCAGTGAAGTGGAAGCAGTGATGTCTTGCAGCCCATTGGTGCTTTGGTGGTGGACCCTCGGAGGGGGTCCCAGGCTGTGGCGGGTGTGTAGGTGGGCAATAAATGGGGAGCAGAGTCAGGGGAAGTTGAGAATATGGCAATAGTAGTGGGAAAGGAGGGAGGTGTGAAGCCACAAAAGCCTACAGGAGGCCAGGCATCGTGGATCACACCTGTAATCCTAGCACTTTGGGAGGCCGCGGTTGGTGGATCACAGGATCAGGAGATCCAGACCAGCGTGGCTAACACATTGAAACCCCGTCTCTACTAAAACTACAGAACATGAGCTGGGCGTGGTGGCGAGCACCTGAAGAAGTAAGGAAAGAAGAAACAAAGAGAAAGAAAGAAAGAAAGAAGGGAAGAAAGAAAGAAAGAAGGAAAGAAGCAAGAAAGAAATAGAGAATGAAAGGAAAGAAGAAAAGAAAGAAGGAAAGAAAGAAAGAAACAAAGAAGAAGGAAAGGAGACAAAGAAATAAGAAAAGAAGGAATGAAAGAAACAGAGAAAGAAAAGAAAGAAGGAAAGAAAGAAGGACAGAAACAAAGAAAGAAAGAAAGAATGAAGGAAATGAAAGAAGAATAAAGAAAGAGAGAAAGAAAAGAAAAAAGATGGAAAGAAAAAGAGACAGAAAGAAAGAAAAGAAAGGAAGAAGAAAGGAAAGAAGAAAGATAGAATGAAGGAAGAAAAGAAAGAGAGAAAGAAAGAAAAGAAAGAGAGAAGAGAGAGAGAGAAGGAAATAAAGGCAGGTAGAAAAGAAAGGAAGACAAGAAAGAAACAAAAAAGACTACAGAACCCGGTATTCCCAGGCAGTCTCCCAATCAAGTACTAACCAGACCCCACACTGCTTAGCTTCTAACATCAGACAAGATCGGGGAGGTTCAGGGTGGTATACCTGTAGACACCAGCAGAGGTGCCTGGCTGCTCCAAGAACCCGGCCCAGCCATGCCCACTGGCTTTCAGCTGGCACTGCCAGCCTGGGTATGCCGGGCTCATATCCGAACCACCAAGCTGCTCCCCCTCCACCTTACCCATCTCCCAAGCTCCTGAGATTTCACCACATCGGGCCCGCTTGAAACAAAGTGTGCTCCGAGGAATCAGGGCCCAGGGCCCATGATCCTAGGACATCATCTAGTCCTCCGACCTGTCACAGAGGTATTCTTCTGGATCCCTGGCGGCTCAGGAGCTCCTGTGTGGCCGCCTCTTGCCCCACCCAGCCAGAGCCATCATGACTGGCTAAGGGGGAACGGGCGACTGAGCAGCGCATGGACTTTTCTCACAATGCCAACACCAGGGTCGTTTACCCCGACCAAGATCCAGCCGGTGGTCAAGAGCGTGTGGGGAGTTGGGAGTTGGGGGATGGCCCTGCTTTGCCCCATGCTGGCACTAGAGCCAACAGCCTGATCTCCAGTGAGAGTGGCTGAGAGAAACCCAGACACACGCCACCACCAACAGGAGCAAATCCACAGGCCCACACACAGAAACAACAGGGTTCTCGTGTGCAGGAACCCACACACGCATGTGTACACACACACAGATGCACACACACACATGCACACACATACAAACGGCTTGAAGGAGAGTAAGGAAGAGATGGTTGGAGAAATTCAAACCGAAGGAGGGAGAGAGACATCCATCGACAGAGATAGGGGAAGGGGAAAGGGAAAGAGACAGACAGAGATTCAGAGAAAGAGAGTAGGGCAGAGAAAGAGACAGAGACAGAGGGAAGGCGACAGAAGTAGTGGGAGGTGCAAGGGCAAACTGAGAAGAGAGAAGGAGAGCAAGCTAGAGAGGGCGAGTGATAGAGCCATGGAGAGGGAACACACTACTCCGGTAGGCAGGGCCCTTTTGAGCAGATGGGGATAGGGTGGAGGGGGCTTGGGTTTGGCCGGAACAGTGTGGCCAGGCCGTCCATGCGAGAGGAGCAACGCAGTGCTGATACGGATGTTGTCTTGGATTAATTGCTTGATTTGGAGATGGGTATCTTAGGCTCCTTCCTTTGTTGGCAACTCCCTGTGTTCTTGGTGCAGTGCGGTGGGTCCCTTGATTTGCAGAGTATGTCCGCCATTTGGTGGGAGCCGTGGCACCGGGCATGCCCATGAGGCCCGAGGCCTGGGTCTCTGGGGCGTCCTCTGGACTGGAGTTTACACGAAGATGGTGGCAATGGGAATTTGGGTGCACAAGGACAGTTTCTCTGGTGGCTGGTGAAGCAATGTCCCTCCACCGGATAAAGCAGCCCCTGCGTTCTGGAGCGGAGGTCATGGCTCACCTGTGAGGCACCCGCTGCCCCTGCCCACCCCTTCCTCCGGTTTGGAAGGTTGCAGTGGTGCCTGATGAGTGGATTGAATCGCCTGGGCATTCCAGAAGTGGGAAGGCACTTTTAACAGCAGGGAACCCGCGCCTATGCCTTTGGGGTCTGGCCCCTTGTCCCCCCGGGCTGGAGTCGGGATCCTGGCGGGGCGTCGGCGAGGCAAAAGCACTGGGATGCTGCTGCCCAGTGGTGCTTTGGTGGCGCCCCCCCAGAAGGAGGTCCCCAGCTGCAGCGGGAATGTAGGGGTGCCATGAATGAGGAGCAGAATCAGGGGATGTTGGAAAGCATGATGACAATAGGGCGAAGGGAGGGAGGAGAGAAGCCACAAAAGCCTACAGCAGGCCGGGTGCAGTGGATCACACTGTAATCCCAGTACTTTGGGAGGCTGAGGTGGGTGGATCATGAGATCAGGAGATCCAGACCAGCCTGGCTTACTCGGTGAAACTGCATCTCCACAAAAACAACAAAACATGAACTGGGCATGGCAGAGGGCACGTGTAGTCCCAGCTGCTCAGGAGGCTGAGGCAGGAGAATGGCATGAACATGGGAGGCGGAGCTTGCAGTGAGCTGAGATCGCGCCACAGCACTCCAGCCTGGGTGACAGAGCGAGACTCCGTCTGGAAGAAAAAGAAAGGAAGGAAGGAAGGAAGGAAGGAAGGAAGGAAGGAAGGAAGGAAGGAAGGAATAAGTAAATAAATAAGAAAGAGAAAGGAAGAAACTAAAGAAGGAGAGAAGGAAAGAAAGAAGGGAACAAAGAAAGAAGGAAGGAAGGAAGAAGGAAGGAAGGAAGGAAGGAAAGAAAGAAAGAGAAAAAGGAAGGAAGGAAGGAAGAAAGAAAGGAAAGAAAGAAAGAAAAAGGAAGGAAGGAAGGAAGGAAGAAAGAAAGACGGGGAGTAAGAAAGAAGGAAAGAAAGTGAAAAAGGAGAGAGAGAGAGAGAAGGGAAGAAAGAAAGATAGAAAAGAAAGGAAGACCAGAAAGAAAGCAAAAAAGCCTACAGCACCTGGTATTCCCAGGCAGTCTCCCATTCAAGTGCTAACCAGGCCTGACCCTGCTTATCTTCCGAGATCAGACGAGATCGGGCTCATTCAGGGTGGTATCACCCTAGACACCGGTAGAGGTGCCTGGCTGCCCCAAGAGCCCAGCAAAGCCATGTCTGCCAGCTTCCAGCCCATACTGAGAGCCCGGGGTTGCAAGGCTCGGATTGGGAACCACGTGCCACTCACCCACATCCTTCACCGGGCTCCCGAGGTCCTGAGGTTCCACCCCGATGGACTGGCTCAAAACAAGGAGTGCTCCGATGCATCAGGGCCCAGGGCATGATCCTAGGACCCCATCTGGTACTCTGCCTTGACGCGGAGGTATTCTTTTGGATCCCTGGTGGTTCAAGAGCTCCTGTGAGGTCTCCTCTTGCCCCACCCACCCAGAGACGACAGAGCTGGCCAAGGGCGAACAGTCGGATCAGCCATGCATGGTCTTTTTCTCACAATGCCCCCAAAAAGGTGGGCAACAGGGAGTGGGGGGTTGGGGTTTGGGAGATGGCCCTGCTTTGCCCAGAGCTGGCACTTAGTTCCGGCTACCTGATCACTGGCGAGAGGGGCTGAGAGAAACCCAGACACACCCCACCACCACCAGGAGCAAATCCACAGCCGCACACAGAGACACACCTGGGCGCTCGTGCATGGGAACCCACACACAAGTGTGTGCACAGACACAGAAACACACACACACATGCACGCCCACACAAAGGGCTTGAAGGAGAGCAAGGAACAGATGGATGGAGAGATTGAAACCCAGCGAGGGAGAGAGACAGCAATAGTGGGACAGGGGAAGGGGAGAGGGAAAGAGACAGACAGAGAGGCAGAGAAAGAGAAAGAGACAGAGAGACAGAGGGAAGGTGACAGAAGTAGCGTGAGGTTCAGGGGCAAACTCAGAAGAGAGATGGGGAGAGAGCTAGCAAGCGAGAGTGATAGAACCTCTTAGAGGGAGCTCCCTGCTCTGGTAGGCAGGTCACTTTTGAGCAGTCTGGGATAGGGTGGAGGGGCTTGGGCTGGGCCAGAACAGGGTGGCCAGGCCGTCCATGCGAGAGGAGTAATGGAGTGCTAAGACAGGTTTTGTCTTGGTTTAATTGTTTGCTTTGGAGGTGGTTTTAGTAGGCTCCTTCCTTTTTTGGAAATTCCCTGTGCTCTTGGGACGGTGCAGTGGGCCCCTTGATTTGCAGAGGGCACCCGCCCATTTGGCTTGACCTGTGGCAGCAGGCATGCCCACGGGGGCCTGAGGCCTTTGTCTCTGGCGTGTCCTCGGGACTGGAGTTTACACAAAGTTGGTGGCAATGGGAATTTGGGTGCACAGGGACTGTTTCCTTGGTGACTGGTGTAGCAATGTCCTTCCCCCAGATAAAGCAGCCCCTGCGATCTGGAGGGGAGATCTTGGCTGGCATGTGTGGCACCAGCAGCCCCTGCAAGCCCCTTCCCTGGGTTTGGAAGGTTCTGGTGGGTGGCGCCTGATGAGTGGATTGAATTGCCTGAGCGTTCCGGAAGTGGGTAGGCACCGGGAACTGTATGAAACACACGCCTGCACCTTTGGGGTCCGGCCTCCTGCCCTCCCAGGCTGGAAACAGTCTCCCAGCAGTGCGGCGGCAAGGCAGAAGCAGTGGGGGGCTGCTGTCCTGTGGTGCTTTGGTGGCGGACCCCCAGGAGGAAGTGCCCAGCTGTGGTGGGGTGTAGGCGGGTGACAAAGTGGGAGCAGAGTCAGGGGAGGTTGGGAAGCATGGTGACAGTAGGGGGAAGGGAGGGGGGGGAGTCACAAAAGCCTACAACAGGCCGGGAGTGGTGGAACATGTCTGTAATGACAGGATTTTGGGATGCCAAGGTGGGTGGATCACCAGTTCAGGAGATCTAGACCAGCCTGCCTAATACAGTTAAACTCCATCTCAAAACATGAGCTACATGTTTTGTAAACTACAAAACATGAGCTGGGCGTGGTGGAAGGCGCCTATAGTCCCAGGTGCTCGGGAGGCTGAGGTAGGAGAATGGCATGAACCCAGGAGGCCGAGCTTTTAGTGAGCTGAGATCGTGCCTCTGCACTCCAGCCTAGGAGACAGAGCGAGACTCTGTCTGGAAGAAAAAGAGAGTAAGAAAGAAAGACAGAAAGAGAGAGAGAGAGAGAAAGAAAGAAAGAAAAGAAAGTATGAAGGTAAGAAGGAAGGAAGGAAGGAAGGAAGGAACAAAGAAAGAGAGAGAAAGAAGAAAAGAAAGAAGAAGAAAGAAAGAAGAAAGAAAGGAAAAAAGAAAGAGAGAAAGAAAGAAAGGAAAGAAATGGAAACCATCATTCTTAGCAAACTATCACAAGAAGAGAAACCAAACACCGCATGTTCTCACTCATAGGTGGGAACTGAACAATGAGATCACTTGGACTCGGGAAGGGGAACATTACACCTGGGGCCTATGATGGGGAGGGGGAGGAGGGAGGGATTGCATTGGGGAGTTATACATGAATAAACGTCATGCACATGTACCCTAGACTTAAAGTATAATAATAATAATAAAAAAAAAAAAAAGAAAGAAAGAAAGAAGTAAGAGAAGAAAGAAGAAAGAAACAAAAAGAATAAAAGAAAGAAAGAAAGAGAGAAAGAGAGAAAAGAGAGAAATGAAGAAGTGAGAGAGAGAAAAGGAAAGAAATGAAGGTAGAAAATAAAGACAAGAAAGAAAGCAAAAACCCCACAGCACCCAGTATTCCCAGGCGATCTCCCATCCAAGTACTAACCAGACCCGATTCTGCTTAGCTTCTGAGATCAGACGAGATCACGCACATTCAGGGTGGTATGGCTGTAGACGCTGGCATAGGCACCTGGCTTCCACAAGAGCCCAGCACTGCCATGCCTGCCAGCTTCCAGCCGGCACCGCCAGCCTGGGGCCTCCGTGCTCGTATCGGGACACCCGAGTCACTCACCTGGGGCCTTCCTCCGGCTCCCGAGCTACCGAGTTTTCATCACGTTGAGCCCGTTCGGAACAGGGAGTGCCCTGAGGCATCAGGGCACATGGCCCACAATCCTGGGACCCGGTCCGCTCCTCCACCTTGTCGCAGAGGTATTCTCTTGGATCCCTGGCGGCTCAGGAGCTCCTGTGAGGCCCTCTCTTCCCCCACCCAACCAGAGCCATCAGGGCTGGCCAAGGGCGAATAGGTGGACCAGTGGCTGTGGCCTTTTTCTGAAAACATCAATACCCAGGCCTATACTTTTGGGGTGCGGCCCCCTGCCCTACCAAGCTGGAGCTGGGCTCCTGGCGGGGTAGCAGCTAGGCAGAAGCGGCAGAATGTTGCTTCCTGGTGGTGCTTTGGTGGCGCACCATCAGAAGGAATTCCCCAGTTGCATCTGGAGGTATATGGTCGCGATAAGGGGGAGCAGAGTCAGGGGAGGTTGGGAGGCATGGCGATAGTAGTGGGAAGGGAGGGAGGGGGGAAGCCACAAAAGCCTACTGCAGGCCGGGTGCAGTAGATCAAGAATGTAATCCCAGCACGTTGGGAGGCCAATGCCTATGGATCACGAGGTCAGGAGATCCAGACCAGCCTGGCCTACATGGTGAAACCCCATCTCTACTAAAACTACAACACATGAGCCAGGCGTGGTGGCGCTCGCATGTAGTCACAGCTGCTGGGGAGACTGAGGCAGGAGAATGGCATGAACCTGGAGGCGAGCTTGCAGTGAGCTGGATTGTGCCACTACAGTCCAGCCTGGGTGACAGAGTGAGGACTCCGTTTGGAAGAGAAAGAAGAAAGAAAAGAAAAGAAGAGAGAGAGAGAGAGAGAAAGAAAAGAAAAGAAAGAAGAAAGAAAGAAAGCAAGAAAGAAAGAAGGGAGGAGGGAGGGAGGGAGGGAGGGAGGGGGAAAGAAAAGAAAGAAGAGAAAGGAAGGAAGGAAGGAAAGAAAAGAAAGAAGAGAAAGAAAGAAGGAAAGAGAAAGAAAGGATAGAAGGAAGAAAGAGAGAAAGAAAAAAGAAAAGAAAGAGAGAAAGAAAGAAGGAAAGAAAGAGAAAGAAAGAAAAGAAAGAAGAGAGAGAGAGAAGGACAGAAAGGAAGGTAGAAAAGAAAGAAACAGAAGAAAGAAAGCAAAAAAGCCTACAGCACCCGGTATTCCCAGGCAGTCTCCCATCCAAGTACTAACCAGACCCGACATTGCTTAGCTTCTGAGATCAGACGAGATCGGGTGCAGTCAGAGTAGTATGGCCACAGACGCTGACAGAGGCACCTGACTGCCAAAAGAGCACAGCCCAGCCATGCCCGTCACCTTCCAGCTGGCACCACCAGCCCGGGGACGCCAGGCTTGGATAGGGACCCCGGGCTTGGATAGGGATCCCTGAGTCGCTGGCCCGCAGCCTTCTCCGGCTCCTGAGCTCCCGAGTTTCCACCACTTCGGGCCTGCTCGGAATGGGGAATGCTCCGTGGCATCAGGGCCCAGGGCCCACGATCCTGGGACCCTATCTGGTCCTCCGTCCTGTCACAGAGGTACTCTTTTGGATCCTGGGCAGCTCAGGAGCTCCTGCAAGACCCTCTCTTGCCCCACCAGCCAGAGCCATCAGGGCTGGCCAAGGGTGAACTGGCGACTGAGGAGCACATGGACTTTTTCTCACAACGCCATCACCATGGTCGTTTATCCTGACCAAGACCCAACTGGTGGGCAAGAGGGCATGGGGGGTTGGGGTTGTGGGATGGCCCTGCTTTGCCCCGGGCTGGCACTAGAGCCGGCAGCCTGATCTCCAGCGAGAGGGGCTGAGAGAAACACAGACACACGCCACCACCACCAGGAGCAAATCCACAGCCCCACACACAGACACACCTGGGCTCTCGCATGCAGGATACCACACAGGCATGCACACACAGACAAACACACACACACGCACACATGCACGTAGTACACACTAAAGGCTTGAAGGAGAGCAAGGAAGAGATGGATGGAGAGACAGAAACCAAAGGAGAGGGAGAGACATCCATCGAGAGAGACATGGGAAGGTTAGAGGGAAAGAGACAAACAGAGATTCAGAGAAAGAGAGTGGGACAGAGAAAGAGAGAAACAGACAGAGGGAAGGTGACAGAAGTAGTGGGAGGCACAGATTCAAACCCAGAAGAGAGAGGGGGAGGGAGCTAAAGAGCAAGAGCCATAGAGCCTTGGAGAGGGAGCGCCCTGCTCCTGTAGGCAGGGCCCTTTTGAGCAGACAGGTATAGGGTGGTGAGGTCTCAGGCTGGGCCAGAGCAGGTTGGGCAGGCTGTCCATGCGAGAGGAGCAATGAAGCGCTGATACGGATGTTGTCTTGGATTAATGGCTTATTTTGGAGGTGGGTTTCGTAGGCTCCTTCCTATGTTGGCAATTCCCTGTGCTTCTGGTGTGGTGCATTGGGCCCCTAGATTTGCAGAGTGTGCCCGTCCATTTGGTGGGAGCCATGGCACCACACGTGCACATGGTGCACGATGCCTGGGTCTCTGGCATGTCCTTGGGACTGGAGTTTACACAAAGTTGGTGGTAATGGAATCCAGGTGCACAAGGACTGCTTTCCTGGTGGCTGGCAAAGCAATGACCTTCCCACAGATAAAGCAGCCCCTGTGTTCTGGAGTGAAGGTCTCGGTTGCTGTGTGTGGCACCTGCTGCCCCTGCCCACCCCTTCCCCGGGTTTGGAAGGTTGTGGTGGCATCTGATGAGTGCATTGAATCTCCTTGGCATTCTGGGAGCAGAAAGGCACTGCAAATGGCAGGGAACTTGTGCCTGCGCCTTTATGGTCTGGCCCCCTGCCCTGCCGGGATGGACCGGGGCTCCTGACATGGCGGTGGCGACGCAGTAGTGGTGGGAGGCTGCTGCCAGTTGTGCTTTGGTGACGGACCCCCAAGAGGATGTCCCTGGCTGTGGCGGTGTTGTAGGCGGGCGATAAAGTGGGAGCAGAATCCGGGGAAGTTGGGAAGCATGGCGACCATAGGGGAAAGGGAGGGATAGTTGAAGCCACAAAAGACTACAGCAGGCCAGGCTCCGTGGATCACGGATGCAACCACAGCACGTTGGGATTCCAAGGAGTGTGGATCACGAGGTCAGGAGATGCAGACCAGCCTGGCTAACACGGTGAAATCCCGTCTCTACTAAAACTGCAAAACATGAGGCCATCATGGGGGCAGGGGCCTGTCGTCCCTGCTGCTCAGCAGACTGAGACAGGAGAAAGGCATGAACATGGGAGATGGAGCTTGAAGTGAGCTGAGATCACGCCACTGCACTCCACCCTGGGTTATAGAGTGAGACTCCATCTGGAAGAAAAAGAAAGAAAGGAAGGCAGGAAGGCAGAAGGAGGCAGGAAGGCAGGAAGGCAGGAAGAAGCAGGAAGGAAGGAGAAGGAAGAGAGGAAGGAAGGAAGGAAGGAAGAGAAGAGAAGAAAGAGAGAGAAGAAAGAAGAAAGAAGAAAGAGAGAAAGAAAGAAAGAAGGAAAGAAAAAAGAAAGAAGAGAGAGAGAAAGAAAAAGAGAAAGAACAAAAAGAAAGAAAGAAAGAGAAAGAAAGAAAGAAAGAAAGAAAGAAAGAAAGAAAGAAGAGAGAGAGAGAAGGATAGAAATGAATGTGGAAAACAAAGAAAGACAAGAAAGAAAGCAAAAAAGTCTACAGCACCCGGTATTCCCAGGCAGTCTCCTATCCAAATACTAACAAGGTCCTACCCTGCTTGGCTTCCGAGATCAGAGGAGATCTCACATGTTCAGGGTGGTATGGCCGTAGACACCAGCAGAGGCCCCTGGTTGCCGCAAGAGCCCTGCCCAATCATGTCTGCTGGCTTCCAGCTGTTACCACCAGCCTGAGGCCTCCAGGCTCGTATTGGGATCCTGGAGCCGCAACCCAATGGCCTTCCCCTGGCTCCCGAGCTCCCGAGCTTCCACCATGTCCTGCCCACTCGGGACAGGGAGTGCTCCGAGGCGTCAGGGCCCAGGGCCCACGATCCTGGGACACCGTCCAGTCCTCCGCCCTGTTGCAGAGGTATTCTTTTGTATCCCTGGTGGCTCAGGAGCTCCTGCGAGGCCCGCTCCTGCCCCACACAGCAAGAGCCATCAGTGCTGGCAAAGGGCGAACAGGTGGCCCAGTGGTGCATGGATTTTTTCTCACAATGCCAACACCCAGGCCTGCGCATTTGGGGTTTGGCCCCCTGGTGGGTCTGGGGTGTAGTGGCACAATAAAGTGGGAGCACAGTCAGGGGAGGTTGGAGAGCATGGTGATAGTAGGGGGAAGGGAGGGAGGGGGGAAGCCACAAAAGCCTACTGCAGGCTGGGGGGAGTGGATCACGAATGTAATCCCATCACTTTGGGAGGCCGAGGCAGGTGGATCACGAGGTCAGGAGACCCAGACCAGCCTGGCTTACACGGTGAAACCCCATCTCTACTAAAACTACAAAACATGAGCCGGGCGTGGTGGTGGGCGCATGTATTCCCAGCTGCTTTGGAGACTGACGCAAGAGAATGGTGTTTACCTGGTAGGTGGAGCTTGAAGTGACCCAAGATCCCATTACTGCACTCCAGTCTGGGTGACAGAGCAAGACCCCTATGGAAGAAAAAGAAAAGAAAGAATGAAAGAAAGGAAGGAAGGAAAAGAAAGGAAGGAAGGAAGGAAGGAAGGAAGGAAGGAAGGAAGGAAGGAGAGAAAGAAAGAAAGAAAGAAAGAAAGAAAGAAAGAAAGAAAGAAAGAAAGAAAGGAAAAGAAAAGAAAGAGAGAAAGACAGAAAGAAAGAAAGACAGACAGACAGAAAGAAAGAAAGAGAAAGAGAGAAAAGAAAGAAAGAATTAAGGAAAGAAGAAATAAAGAAAGAGACAAACATAAGAAAGCAAGAAAGAAGGAAAGAAGAGAAAGAAGAAAGAAAAGAAAGAGAGAGATAAAAAGGAAGAAAGAAGAAGAAAGAGAGAAAGAAAGAAAGAAAAGAAAGAACGAAGAAGGAGGAAGGAAAGAAGATAAAGAAAGAAGAAAGAAGACAGAAGAAAAGAAAGAAGAAAGAAAGAAAGGAAGGAAGGAAGGAAGGAAGGAAGGAAGGAAGGAAGAAGGAAGAAGAGAGAGACGGGAAGAAAGGAAGGTAGAAAAGAAAGAAAGACAGGAAAGAAAGCCAAAAACCTACAGCACTCAATATTCTCAGGCGGTCTCCCATGCAAGTCCTAACCAGGCCGTACCCTGCTTAGCTTCCAAGAACAGACAAGATCGGGCACGTTCCGAGTGATATGGCCATAGACGCCAGCAGAGGCACCTGGCTGTCCCAAGAGCCCGGCCCAGCCATACCCACAGGCTTCCAACTGGCACCACCAACCCGGGCGTGATGAACTCGTATCGACCCCAAGAGGCACTCCCTGGTAGCCTTCCACTGGCTCCCAAGCTCAAGAGCTTCCACCATGTCGGGCCCGTTCATAACAGGGAGCACTCTGAGGCGTCAGGGCCCAGGAACCACGATCCTGGAACACAGTCCCGTCCTCCGCCCTGTCATGGAGGTATATTTTTGTATCCCTGGCGGCTCAGGAGCTCCAGCAAGGCCCCCTCTTGCCCCACCCAGCCAGAGCTGTCAGGGTTGGCCAAGGGAGAACAGGCGGCGGAGCGGTGCATGGCGTTTTTCTCACAACGCCAACACCAGCGAATGTGCCTTGGGGCTCCGGCCCCCTGCCCTCCCAGGTTGGAGCCGGGCTCCTGGCGGGGTGATGGCTAGGCGGAAGCAGTGGAATGATGCCGCCTGGTTGTGCTTTGGTGGCGCAACCCAGAAGGATGTCCCCAGATGTGGCAAGTGTGTAGGGGCTTGATGATGGGGGAGCAGAGTCAGGAGAGGTTGGGAATCTTGGCAACATTCGGGGGAAGGAAGGGAGCCGGGAAGCCACAAAAGCCCACAGCAGGCTGTGCGCGGTGGATCACACCTGTAATCCCAGGACTTTGGGATGCCGAGGAGGGTGGATCACGAATTCAGGAGATCTAGACCAACCTGGCTAACACGGTGAAACCCCGTCTCTACTAAAACTACAAAAACCCCGTCTCTACTAAAACTACATGAGCCAGGCATGGTGATGGGCTCCTGTAGTCCCAGCTGCTCGTGAGGCTGAGGCAGGAGAATGGCAAGAATCGGGAGCCCAAGCTTTTAGTGAGCTGAGATCGTGCCACTGCACTCCAGGCTTGGTGACAGAGCGAGACTCCATCTGGAAGAGGAAGGAAGGAAGGAAGGAAGGAAGGAAGGAAGGAAGGAAGGAAGGAAGGAGAAAGAAAGAGAAAGAGAGAAAGAAAGAAAGAAAAGAAAGAAGGAGGAAGGAAGGGAAAGAAAGAAAGAAAGAAGACAGAAAGAAAGAAAAAAGGAAAGAAAGGGAGAAAGAAAGAAGAGAAAGAAAGAGAGAGAGAGAAAGAAAGAGAGAATTAAAGAAAGAAGAAAGGAAAAACAGAGAAAGAAAAGAAAGAAGAAAAGAAAGAAAGAGAGAGGAAGAAAGAAAGAAGGAAACAAAGAAAAGAAAGATAGAAGGAAAGAAAGAGAGAAACAAAGGAAAGAAAGAAGGAAGGAAAGAAAGAAAAAGAAGGGAATAATGAAAAGAAAGATGGAAACAAAGAAGAAAGAAAGAAGGAAAGAAAGAAATAGAGAAAGAAAGAAAAGAAAGAAACAAGATAGAGAGAAGGAAAGAAAGGAAGGTAGAAAAGAAGAACAAGAAAGAAAGCAAAAAGTCTACAGCATGTGGTATTCCCAGTCGGTCTCCCATCCAAGTGCTAACCAGAGCCTAACCTGCTTAGCTTGCAAAATCAGGGATTGGGTGCGTTCAGGGTGGTATGGCCCTACATGCCAGCAGAGGCCCCTGGCTGCCCCAAGAGCCTGACCCAGCCATGTCTGCCGACTTCCAGCCGGCACTGCCAGCCCCGGGACATCGGGCTTTGATCGGGACCCCTGAGCCCCTTGCATGCCCCAAGAGCCTGACCCAACCATGTCTGCTGGCTTCCAGCCAGCACCGCCAGCCCTGGGACATCGGGGTCGGATGGGACCCCCAGCACTCGCACGTTGGAACCCACACAAGGGCACACGCACACACAGACACACACACACACACGCAGACACACAAACACATGCACGCACACACAAACGGCTTGAAGGAGAGCAAGGAAGAGATGGATGGAGAGACTGAAACCAATGGTGGGAGAGAGACATCCATCGAGAGAGACAGGGGAAGGGGAGAGGGAAAAAGACAGACTGAGATTCAGAGAAAGAGAGAGGGACAGAGAAATAGAGAGAGACAGAGAGACAGAGGGAAGTTAGAGCCATGGAGAGGGAGTACCCTGCTCCGGTAGGCAGGGTCCTTTTGAGCAGGCCAGGATAGGGTAGAGGAACCTTGGGCTGGGCCAGAACAGGGTGGCCAGGCCATCCATGAGAGAGGAGCAACGTAGCGCTGATACGGAGATTGTCTTGGATTAATTGCTTGTTTTGGAGGTGGGTATCCTAGGCTCCTTCCTTTGTTGGCACCTCCCTGTGCTCTTGGTGTGGTGCGATGTGCCCCTTGATTTGCAGAGTGCGCCCGCCCGTTTAGCAGGATCCATGGAACAGGGCGTGCCCACGGGGCCCACGGCCTGGGTCTCTGGCATGTCCCCAGGGCTGGAGTTTACACGAAGATGGTGGCAATGGGAATCTGGGTGCACAGGGACAGTTTCCCTGGTGGCTGGCGAAGCAGTGTCCTTCCCCGGATAAAGCAGCTGCTGCTATCTGGAGTAGAGGTGGTGGCCGGCGTGTGTGGCACCCACTGCCCCTGCCCCCTCCTTCCCCCGATTTGGAAGGTTGCGGTGATGCCCGATGAGTGGATTGAATTGTCCACCCGGCTGATGGGCAAGAGGGTGTGGGTGGTTGGGGGTTGGGGGATGGCCCTGCTTTTCCTCAGGCTGGCACTAAAGCCGGCAGCCTGATCACCGGCAAGAGTTGCTGAGAGAAACCCAGTCACCACCAGAAGAAAATCCACAGACCCACACACAGACACACCTGGGTGCTCGCTCACGGGAACCCACACACGTGCGCACAAACACACACAGACACACACACTCACACATTCACGCACATGCAAACGGCTTGAAGGAGAGCAAGGAAGAGAAGGATGGAGAGACTGAAACTGAGGGAGGGAGAGAGACAGTGGTCAAGAGACACAGGGGAGGGGAGAGGGAAAGAGACAGAGAGGTAGAGAGAGGGACAGAAAAAGAGAGACAGAGAGACAGAGGGAAGGCGAGAGAAGGAGTGCGATGTGCATGGGCAAACCAAGAAGAGAGAGGGTGAGGGTGCTACAGAGAGAGAGTAATAGAGCCTTGGAGAGGGAGTTCCCTGCTCCAGTAAGCAGGGCCCTCTTGAACAGGCCGGGATAGGGTGGAGGGGGCATGGGCTGAGCCAGAACAGGGTGACCAGGCCGTCCATGCAAGAGGAGCAATGGAGCTCTGAGACGGGTTTTGTCTTGGGTTAATTGCTTGTTTGGAGATGGGTTTCGTAGTCTCCTTCCTTTGCTGGCACCTCCCTGTGCTCCTGGTGCAGTACATTGGGCAGCAGCCGTGCCCCTGGGCATGCCCACGGCGCCTGAGGAATGGATCTCTGGCATGTCCTCGGGACTGGCGTTTACACGAAGTTGGTGGCAATGGAATCCGGATGCACTGGAACTCTTTTGCTGCTGGCTGGCAAAGCAATGTCCTTCCCCCGGATAAACCGGCCCCTGCATTCAGGAGCGGAGGTCTCCGCTGGTGTGTGTGGCACCCGCTGCCCCTGCCCACCCCTTCCCCAGGTCTGGAAGGTTGCGGCGGCGCCTGATGAGTGCACTGAATCGCCTGGGAGTTCGGAGATCAGGAAGGCAGCATGAACGGCAGGGAAGCTGCGCCTGAGCCTTTATGTTCCCGCCCCCTGCCCTCCCGGGATGGAACCCGGCTCCTGGCTTGGCGGCTGTGAGGCAGAAGTGGTGGGAGGCCATTTCCTGGTTGTGCTGTCATGGCGGACACCCAAGAGGACGTCCCCGGCTGCAACGGGGATGTAGGCGGGCAATAAAGTGGGAGCAGAGTCCGGGGAGTTTGGGAAGTCTGGCGACAGTAGGCGGAAGGGAGAGGGGTGAAGTCACGAAAGACTACAGCAGGCTGTGCATGGTGGATCAGGCCTGTAACCACAGCACGTTGGGATTACGAGGACGGTGGATCACGAGGTCACAAGATCCAGACCAGCCTGGCTAACATGGTGAAACCCCCTCTCTACTAAAACTAGGAAACATGAGCCCGGCGTGGGGGCAGACTCCCCCATGCTCAGGAGGCTCCCCTCAGCTCAGGAGGCTGAGGCAGGAGAATGGCATGAACCTGGGAGGTGGAGCTTGCAGTGAGCCAAGATGGTGCCACTGCACTCCACCCTGGGTGATAGAGTGAGACTCCATCTGGAAGAAAAAGAAGGAAAGAAAGAAAGAGAGAGAGGAAGGAAGGAAGGAAGGGAGGGAGGGAGGGAGAGAGGGAGGGAGGGAGGGAGGGAGGGAGGGAGGGAGGGAGGGAGGGAAAGAAGAAAGAGGGAAAGGAAGAAAGAGAGAGAGAAAGACAGAAAGAAAAGAAAGAAGAAAGAGAGAAAGAAAAAGAAGGAAAGAAAGAAAAAGAGAAAGAAAGAAAGAAGAGAGAGAGAGGGAAGGAAAGAAAGGAAGGTGGAAAAGAAAGAAAGGCAAGAAAGAAAGCAAAACAGCCTACAGCACCCAGTATTCCCAGGTCGTCTCCCATCCAAGCACTAAGCAGGCCTGACCATGCTCAGCTTCCGAGATCAGACAAGATCGGGGACGTTCAGGGTGGTATGGCCGTAGATGCTGGCAGACTCACCTGGCTTCCCCAAGAGCCCGGCCCAGCCATGCCCACCAGCTTCCAGCCGGCACCGCCAGCCTGGGTCTGCCAGGCTTGAATTGGGACCCCCGAGCCGCTTGCCAGTGGCCTTCCCCCAGCTCCTGAGATTCTGAGGTTCCACTACGTCAGGCCCACTCAGAACAGGGAGTGCTCCAAGGCATCAGGGCCCAGGGCCCAGGATCCTGGGACCCCGTCCCATCCTCAGTCATCTCATGGAGATATTCTTTTGGATCCCAGGAGGCTCAGCAGCTCCTGGGTGGCCCCCTCTTGCTCCACCCACCCAGAGCCGTCAGGGATGGCCAAGGGTGAACAGCCGAACCAGCTAGGCGCGGCCTTTTTCTCACAACGTCCCCACCACGGTCGCTAATCCCGACCAAGACCCGGCTGATGGGCAAGAGGGCGTGGGTGGTTGGGGGTTGGGGGATGGCCCTGCTTTTCCTCAGGCTGGCACTAAAGCCGGCAGCCTGATCACCGGCAAGAGTTGCTGAGAGAAACCCAGTCACACCCCACCACCACCAGGAGAAAATCCACAGACCCACACACAGACACACCTGGGCGTTCGCGCGCGGGAACCCACACACGTGCGCGCAAACACACACAGACACACACACTCACACATTCACGCACATGCAAACGGCTTGAAGGAGAGCAAGGAAGAGAAGGATGGAGAGACTGAAACTGAGGGAGGGAGAGAGACAGTGGTCAAGAGAGACAGGGGAGGGGGAGAGGGAAAGAGACAGAGAGGCAGAGAAAGAGAGAGGGACAGAGAAAGAGAGACAGAGAGACAGAGGGAAGGCAAGAGAAGGAGTGCGATGTGCATGGGCAAACCAAGAAGAGAGAGGGTGAGGGTGCTACAGAGAGAGAGTAATAGAGCCTTGGAGAGAGAGTGCCCTGCTCCAGTAAGCAGGGCCCTCTTGAGCAGGCCGGGATAGGGTGGAGGGGGCATGGGCTAGGCCAGAAGAGGGTGACCAGGCCGTCCTTGCAAGAGGAGCAATGGAGTGCTGAGATGGGTTTTGTCTTGGGTTAATTGCTTGCTTTGGAGGTTTGCTTCATAGGCTCCTTCCTCTGTTGGCACCTCCCTGTGCCCCTGTTGCGGTGCATTAGGCCCCTAATTTTGCAGAGTTCGCCCATCCTTTTGGCAGGAGCGGTAGCACCGGACGTGCCCATGGAGCCCGAGGCCTGGTTCTCTGGCATGTCCTTGGGACTGGAGTTTACACGAAGTTGGTGTCAATGGAATCCAGGTGAACAGGGACTGTTTTCCTGGTGGCTGGCAAAGCAATGTCCTTCCCCTGGATAAAGCGGCCCCTGCGTTCTGGAGCAGAGGCCTTGGTTGATGTGTGTGGCACCTGCTGCCCCTGCCCGCCCCTTCCCCCAGTTTGGAAGGTTACGGAAGCGCTGATGAGTGCATTGAATCGCCTGGGCGTTCTGGGAGTGGAAAGGCAGCGCGAACGGCAGGGAACCTGTGCCTGCACATTTATGGTCCGGACCCCTGCCCTCCCAGGATGGACCCTGGCTCCTGGCATGGTGGCAGTGAGGCGGAAGCGGTGAGAGGTTGCTTCCTAGTTGTGCTTTCATGGCGGATACCCAACTGGACATCCCCGGCTGCGCCCGGGCAGTAGGCGGGCAATGAAGTGAGAGCAGAGTAAGGGGAGGTTGGGAAGCATGGCGACAGTAGGGTCAAGCAAGGGAGGGGTGAAGCCACAGAAGACTATAGCAGGCCATGCACGGTGGATCACGCCTGTAACCACAGAACACTGAGATTCCGAGGAGGGTGGATCACGATGTCAGGAGATCCAGACCAGCCTGGCTAACATGGTGAAGCTCCGTCTCTACTAAAACAACAAAACATGAGCCCGACGCAGGGGTGGGTGCCTGTAGTCCCTGCTGCTTGGAAGGTTGAGGCAGGAGAATGACACGTCATGTGTCAGGTGGAGCTTGCAGTGAGCTGAGATCATGCCACTCCACACTGGGTGACAGAGTGACACTCCATCTGGAAGAAAAAGAAAGAAAGAAGGAAAGAAAGAGAGAGAGAGAGAGAGAGAAAGAAAGAGAGAAGAAAGAAAGAAAGAAAGAAAGAAAGAAAGAAAGAAAGAAAGAAAAGAAAGAGAAAAAAGAAGAAGAAAGAAAGAAAGAGAAAGAGAGAAAAAAGAGAGAAAGAAAGGAAGGAAAGAAAGAAGGAAAGAAAGAGAGAAAAAAAATGAATGAAGGAAAGAAAGAAAGAAAGGAAGAAAGAAGGAAAGAAAGAAAAAAGAAGGAAAGAAAGAAAGAAGGAAAGGAAGAGAGAAAGAAAGAAAAGAAAAAAAGAAAGAAAGAAGGGAGAGAGAGAGAAGGAAACAAAGGAAGGTAGAAAAGAAAGAATGAGAAGAAAGAAAGTAAAAAGCCTACAGCACCTGGTATTCCCAGGTGGTCTCCCATCCAAGTACTAAACAGGCCTGACCCTGCTTAGCTTCCGAGATCAGATGAGATGTCGCACGTTCAGGTTGGTATGGTTGTAGATGCCGGTAGAGGAGCCTGGCTGCCACAAGAGACCGGCCCAGCCATGCCTGCTGGCTTCCAGCTGGAACCGCCAGCCCGGAGCTGCCGGGCTTGGATCAGGACCCCCGAGCCGCTAGCCCGCGCCCGTCTCCTGGCTCCTGAGTTCCCGACTTTCCACCACGTCGGGCCTGCTAGGAACAGGGAGTGCTCGGAGGCATCAGGGCCCAGTGTCCACGATCCTGGGAACCCGTCCGTCCGCCGCCCTGTCGCAGAGGTATTCTTTTGGATCCCTAGCCGCTCAGGAACTCCTGTGAGGCCCCTTCTTGCCACACCCACCCAGAGCCGCCAGGACTGGCCAAGTTTGAACAGCCAGCCCAGCTGCGTGAGGCCTTGTTCTCATAACACCCAAACCACGGTCGCTTGTTCAGACCAAGACCTGGCTGGTGGGCAAGAGGGCATGGGGCGTTGGGGGTTGGGGGATGCTCTGTTTGCCCTGGGCTGGCACTAGAACTGGAAGCCTGATCCCTGGGGAGAGGGGCTGAGAGAAACCCAGACACACCCCACCAACACCAGGAGCAAATTCACAGCCCCACACACAGACACACGCTGGCACTCACACGCAGTAACCCACAGACTCACGAGCACAGGCACACAGACACACACACACACACACACACATGCACGCACGCACATACAAATGGCTTGAAGGAGATCAAAAGAGATGGATGGAGAGATTGACACCAAGGGAGGGAGAAAGACAGCGATCGAGAGAGACAAGGGACAGGGAGACGGAAAGAGACATACAGAGAGGCAGAGAGAGAGGGACAGAGAAAAAGAGAGAGAAAAAGAGAGAGACAGAGACAGAGGGAAGGTGACAGAAATATCACGAGGTGCAGGGGCAAACCCAGAGGAGAGAGGGGGAGGGAGCTAGAGAGCGAGAGCCATAGAGCCTTGGAGAGGGACTGCCCTGCTCCTTTAGGCAGGGCACTTTTGATCAGGCCGGGATAGGGTGGAGGGGGCTTAGGCTGGACCAGAAAAGGATGGTAAGGCCGTCCATGCAAGAGGAGCAACTGAGCACTGTGATGGGTTTTCTCTTGGATTAATTGCTTGCTTTGGTGATGGGTTTCCTAGGCTCCTTCCTTTGTTGGCACATCCATGTGCTCTTGGTGCTGTTTGGTGGGCCCCTTGATTGGCAGAGTGTGCCCATCCATTTGGCAGGAGCTGTGGTAACAGGCGTGCCCACGGGGCCCGAGGTCTGGGTCTGTGGAGTGTCCTCGGGACTGGAGTTTACACGAAGATGGTGGCAATGGGAATCTGGGTGCAGAGGGACTGTTTTCCTGGTGGCTGGCGAAGCAACGTCCTTAACCCGGATAAAGCAGCCCTTGCGTTCTGAAGCGGAGGTCTTGGCTGGTGTGTGTGTCTCCAGCTGCCCCTACCTGCCCCTTTCCCCAGTTTGGAAGGTTGTGGTGGTGCCTGATGAGTGGATTGAATCGTCTGGTCATTCCTGGAGCAGGAAGGCACCACGAACGGTAGGGAACGAGCGCCTGGGCCTTTGGTGTCCGGCCACCTGCCCTCCTGGACTACAGCCAGGCTCCTGGTGGGGCAGCAGTGAAGCGGAAGCAGTGGGATTCTGCTGCCTGGTGGCTTTGGTGGCAGACACCCAGGAGGAATTCCCCGGTTTTGGCAGAGGTGTAGGAAGGTGATAAAGGGGGAGTAGAGTCAGGGGAGGTTGGGAAGCATGGCAACTGTAGAGGGAAGGGAGGGATGGGGGCAGCCACAAAAGACTACAGCAGGCCGGGCATGGTGGATCACTCCTGTAATCCCAGAATTTTAGGAGGCCGAGGCATGTGGATCATGAAGTCAGGAGATCCGGACCAGCCTGGCTTACACAGTGAAACCCCATCTCTACTAAAACTCAAAATATGAGCCAGGAGTCGTGGCAGGCACCTGTAGTCCTAGCTGCTCAGGAGACTGAGGCAGGAGAATGGCGTGTATCTGGGAGGCGGAGCTTTTAGCGAGCCGAGATGGCGCCATTGCACTCCAGCCTGGGTGATGGAGTGAGCCTCTGTCTGGAAGAAAAAGAAAGAAAGAAGAGAGAAAGTAAAGAAAGAGAGAAAGTAAAGAAAGAGAGAAAGAAGGAAAGAAGGAAGAAGAAGAAAGAAGGAAAGAAGGTGAGAAAGAAAGAAGGAAAGAAGGAAAGAAGAAGAGAGAGAAAGAAAGAAAAGAAGGAAAGAAAGAGAGAAAGTAAAGAAAGAGAGAAAGAAAGAAAAGAAGGAAAGAAGGAAGAAGAAGAAAGAAGGAAAGAAAGAAGAGAGAGAAAGAAAGAAAGAAGAAAGAAGGAAAGAAGGAAAGAAAAGAAAGAAAGAAAGAAAGAAAGAAAGAAGAGAGAAAGAAGGAAGAAAGAAGAGAGAGAAAGAAAGAAAGGAATGTAAAAAGAAAGAAAGACAAGGAAGAAGCAAAACTCTACAGCACCCGGTATTCCCATCGGTCTCTCATCCAAGTACTATCCAGGCCGGACCCTGCTTAGCGTCCGAGATCAGATGAGATCTTGCGCGTTCAAGGTGATATGGCCATAGATGCTGGCAGAGGTGCCTGGCTGCCACAAGAGCCTGGCCCAGCCATGCCTGCCGGCTTGCCGCAGACACCGCCACCCAGGGCCTCCAGGCTTGTATTGGAACCCTGAGCCACTCGCCCGTGGCCTTCTTCCCCGGCTCCCGAGCTCCCGAGCTTCCACCACATATGGCCCACTCGGAACAGGGAGTGCTTCGAGGCGTCAGAGCCCAGAGCCCACGATCCTGGACCCTGTTGGGTCCTCCGCCCTGTCACACGGTATTCTTTTGGATCCCTGGTGGCTCAGGAGGTCCTGCGAGGCCCCCTCTTGTCCCACTCAGCCAGAGCCATCAGGGCTGGCCAGGGCAAACAGTGGCCAAGCGTGCATGGACTTTTTCTCACAATGCCAACACCTGGACCGGCGCTTTTGGGGTCCAGCCCCCTACCTTCCCAGGCTGAAGCTGGGCTCCTGGTGGGGCAGCGGCTAGCGGATATCTTGGAATGCTTCTGCCGGTGGTACATTGGTGGTGCACCCCCAGAGCAGGTTCCCCGTGTCTCAGAGTGTAGTGGCACAACAAAGGGGGAGCAGAGTCAGGGGAGGTTGTTAAGCATGGCGATAGTAGGGAAATGGAGGGAGGGAGGAAGCCACAAAAGCCTACTGCAGGCTGGGTGGGGTGGATCACAAATGTAATCCCAGCACTTTGGGAGGCCGAGGCGTGTGGATCACGAGGTCAGGAGTTCCAGGCCAGCCTGGCTTACACAGTGAAACCCCGTCTCTACTAAAACTACAAAACATGAGCCAGGTTGCTGGCAGTCGTGTGTAGTCCCAGCCGCTCGGTAGACTGAGGCAGGAGAATGGCGTGAACCAGAAGGCGGAGCTTGCAGTGAGATGAGATCAGGTCATTGCACTCCAGCCTGGAGACAGAGCCAGACTCCGTTGGAAGAAAAAGAAAAGAAAGAAAGAAAGAAAGAAAGGAAGGAAGGAAGGAAGAAGGAAGGAAGGAAGAAGGAAGGAAAGAAGGGTGAGAAAGAAAGAAGGAAGAGAAAGAGAAAGAAGGAAAGAAAAGAAAGAAAGAAGGAAAGAAAGAGAGAAAGAAAGAAAGAAAGAAAGAAAAGAAGGAAAGAAAGAAGAGAAAGAAGGAAAGAAAGAAGAAAGAAGGAAAGAAAGAGAGAAAGTAAAGAAAGAGAGAAAGAAAGAAAAGAAGGAAAGAAGAAGAAGAAGAAAGAAGGAAAGAAAAAAGGAAAGAAAGAGAGAAAGAAAGAAAGAAGGAAAGAAGGAAAGAAGAAGAAAGAAGGAAAGAAAAAAGGAAAGAAAGAGAGAAAGAAAGGAAAGAAAGAAGAGAGAGAAAGAAAGAAAGGAATGTAGAAAAGAAAGAAAGACAAGGAAGAAGGCAAAAACTCTACAGCACCCGGTATTCCCATCGGTCTCTCATCCAAGTACTATCCAGGCCGGACCCTGCTTAGCGTCCGAGATCAGATGAGATCTTGCGCGTTCAAGGTGATATGGCCATAGATGCTGGCAGAGGTGCCTGGCTGCCACAAGAGCCTGGCCCAGCCATGCCTGCCGGCTTGCCGCAGACACCGCCAGCCCAGGGCCTCCAGGCTTGTATTGGAACCCTGAGCCACTCGCCCGTGGCCTTCCCCCGGCTCCCGAGCTCCCGAGCTTCCACCACATATGGCCCACTCGGAACAGGGAGTGCTTCGAGGCGTCAGAGCCCAGAGCCCACGATCCTGGGACCCTGTTGGGTCCTCCGCCCTGTCACACGGTATTCTTTTGGATCCCTGGTGGCTCAGGAGGTCCTGCGAGGCCCCCTCTTGTCCCACTCAGCCAGAGCCATCAGGGCTGGCCAAGGGCAAACAGGTGGCCAAGCCGTGCATGGACTTTTTCTCACAATGCCAACACCTGGACCGGCGCTTTTGGGGTCCAGCCCCCTACCTTCCCAGGCTGAAGCTGGGCTCCTGGTGGGGCAGCGGCTAGGCGGATATCTTGGAATGCTTCTGCCGGGTGGTACATTGGTGGTGCACCCCCAGAGCAGGTTCCCCGGGTGTCTCAGGAGTGTAGTGGCACGACAAAGGGGGAGCAGAGTCAGGGGAGGTTGTTAAGCATGGCGATAGTAGGGGAAAGGGAGGGAGGGAGGAAGCCACAAAAGCCTACTGCAGGCTGGGTGGGGTGGATCACAAATGTAATCCCAGCACTTTGGGAGGCCGAGGCGTGTGGATCACGAGGTCAGGAGTTCCAGGCCAGCCTGGCTTACACAGTGAAACCCCGTCTCTACTAAAACTACAAAACATGAGCCAGGTGTGCTGGCAGTCGTGTGTAGTCCCAGCCGCTCGGTAGACTGAGGCAGGAGAATGGCGTGAACCAGAAGGCGGAGCTTGCAGTGAGATGAGATCAGGTCATTGCACTCCAGCCTGGGAGACAGAGCCAGACTCCGTTTGGAAGAAAAAGAAAAGAAAAGAAAAGAAAAGAAAGGAAGGAAGGAAGGAAGGAAGGAAGGAAGGAAGGAAGGAAGGAGGGAAGGAAAAGAAAGAAGGAAAGAAAGAATAAAAGAAAGAAAGAAAGCAAAAAATAAGAGAGAGAGAGAGAGAAGGGAAGAAAGGAAGATAGAAAAGAAAGAAAGACAGCAAAAAAGCCTACAGCACCCGGTATTCCCAGGCAGTCTCCCAACCAAGTACTAACCAGGCCCGACCCTGCTTAGCTTCGGAGATCAGAAGAGATCAGCTGCCTTCAGGGTGGTATGGCCGTAGATGTGGGCAGAGGCTCCTGGGTGCCCCAAGAGCCCGGCCTAGCCATGACCACCGGCTTCCAGCCAGCATCGCCAGCCTGGGGCCACCGGGCTCCTCTTGGGACCCCCAGGGTGCTCACTCTCAGCCTTACCCCACTCCCGAGCTGTCCCGAGCATCCACCACATCGGGCCCCCTCGGAACATTGAGTGCTCCGAGGTGTCAGGGCCCAGGGCCTACAATCCTGAGACACCGTCCAGTCCTGTGCCCTGTCACAGAGGTATGCTTTTGGATCACTGGCCACTCAGGTGTTCCTCCGAGGCCTCCCCTTGCCCCACCCACCCAGAGCAGCCTGAGCTGGCCAAGGGCGAACATCCGGACCAGCCGCTCATGGCCCTTTTGTCACAAAGCCCCAACTACGGTGGCTTGTCTGGACTAAGTCCCGTCCGGCGGGCAAGAGGGCATGGGGGATTGGAGGTTGGGAGATGGTCCTGCTTTGCCCGGAGCGGGCACTAGAGACGGCAGCCTGATATCCAGCGAGAGGGGCTCAGAGAAACCCAGACACACCCCACCACCACCAGAAATAAATCCACAGCCCCACACACAGACACACCCGGGCGCTCCCGCACGGGAACCCACACACACGAGTGCGCACACACACAGAAACACACACACAGACATACACACACACAGAGATGCACGCACACACAAATGGCTTGAAGGAGAGCAAGGAACAGATGGATGGAGAGATTGAAACTGAGGGAGGGAGAGAGACAGCCATGAGAGAGACAAGGGTGGAGAGGGAAAGAGACAGACAGAGAGGCAGAGAAAGAGAGAGTGGCAGAGAAACTGAGGGAAGGCGACAGAAATAGCATGAGGTGCAGGGGCAAACCCAGAAGAGAGAGGGAGAGGGAGCTAGAGAGCGAGAGCGATAGAGCCTTGGAGAGATACCGCCCTGATCCGGTTGGCAAGGCCCTTTTGAGCAGACCGGGATAGGGTGGAGCGGGCTTGGGCTGGGCCAGAATAGGGTAGCCAGGCCCTCCATGCAAGAGGAGAACCGCAGAGCACTGAGAAGGGTTTTGTCTTGGATTAATTGTTTGCTTGAATGTGGCTTTCGTAGGCTTGTTCCTTTGTTGGCACCTCCCTGTGCTCTTGCTGCGGTGCGGTGGGTCCCTTGATTTGCAGGGTGCGCTAGCCCGTTTGGCGGGAGACGTGACACCGGGCGTGCCCACGGGCCCGAGAACTGGGTCTCTGGCGTGTCCTTGGGACTGGAGTTTACAAGAAGTTGGTGGCAATGGGAATCCAGGTGCAAAGGCACTGTTTTCCTGGTGGCTGGCGATGCAATGTCCTTCCCCCGGATAAAGCAGCCCCTGCATTCTGGAGCGTAGGTCTTGGCTGGCGTGTGTGGCACCCGCTACCCCTGCCCACCCCTTCCCCTGATTTGGAAGGTTGCCACGGCGCCCGATGTGTGGATGTAATCGCATGGGCATTCCGGGAGTGGGAAGACACCAGGAACAGCAGGGAACTCGCACCTGCATCTTTGGTGTCTGGTCCCCTGCCCTCCCAGGCTGGAGCCGGTCTCCTGGAGGGCGCGGGCGAGGCGGAAGCACTAGGATGCTGCTGTCCCGTGGTGCTTCGGTGGCAGACTCCCAGGAGGAGGTCCCCGGCTGTGGCGGTGGTGTAGGCGGACAATAAAGAGATAGCAGAGTCAGGGGAGGTTGGGAAGCACGGCGATAGTAGGGGCAATTGAGGGAAGGGTCAAGCCACAAAAGCCTACAGCAGGCTGGGCGCGGTGGATCAGGCCTGTAAACCCAGCACTGTGGGGACCCAAGGGGAGTGGATCACGATGGCAGGAGATCCAGACCAGCCTGGCTAACACGGTGAAATCCCGTCTGTACTAAAACTACAAAATATGAGCCCGACGTGGGGGCGGGAGCCTGTAGTCCCAGCTGCTCCAGAGGCTGAGGCAGGAGAATGGGGTGAACCAAAGAGGCAGAGCTTGCAGTGAGCCCAGAACGTGCCACTGCACCACAGCCTGGGTGACAGACTGATACTGAATTTGGAAGGGAAAGAAAGAAAGAAAGAAAGAGAGAGAGAGAGAGAGAAAGAGAAAGAAAGGGAGAGAGGAAGGAAGGAAGGAAGGAAGGAAAAGAAAGAAAGAGAGAAAGAAAAGAAAGAAGGAAAGAAAGGTAGAGAGAGAGAAAGAAAGAAAAGAAAGAAAGAAGGAAAGAAAGAAGAAAGAAAGAAAGAGAAAGAAAAGAAAGAAGAGAGAGAGAAGGAAAGAAATGAAGGTAGAAAAGAAAGAAAGACAAAAAAGAAAGCAATAATGACTACAGCACCCGATATTCCCAGGTGGTCTCCCATCCAAATACTAACCAGGTGCTACCCTGCTTAGCTTCCGAGATCAGACGAGATGGGGCGCGTTCAGGGTAGTATGGCCATAGACGCTGGCAGAGGTACCTGGCTACCACAAGAGCCCCGCCCAGCCATGCCCGTCGGCTTCCAGCCGGCATCGCCCACCCGGGCCCTCCCGGCTCCTATTGGGAACCCGGAGCCCCTCGCCCGCAGCCTTCCTCCGGCTCCCGAGCTGCCGAGCTTCCACCATGTCGGGCCCGCTGAGAACAGGGAGTGCTCCCAGGCGTCAGGGCCCAGGGCCCAGGGCCCACCCTCCTAGGAGCCCGTCCGGTCCTCCGCCGTGTCGCGGAGGTATTTTTTTGGATCCCTGGTGGTTCAAGAGCTCCTGCAAGGCTCCCTCTTGCCCCACCCAGCCAGAGCCGTCAGGGTTGGCCAAGGGCGAACAGGCGGCCCAGCAGCGCGTGGCCTTTTCCTCACAATGCCAACAACTGGGCCTGCGCCTTTGGGGTCTGGCTCCCTGCCCTCCCAGGCTGGATCCGGGCTCCTGGCCGGGCGGTGGCTAGGCAGAAGCGGTGGAATGCTGCTGCCCGGTGGTGCTTTGGTGGCGCACCCATAGAAGGAAATCCCTGACTGCGACGGGGGTGTAGGGGCGCGATAAAGTGGGAGCAGAGTCAGGGGAGGTCCGGAAGCATGGCGACAGTAGGAAGAAGGGAGGGAGAGGGGAAGCCACAAAAGCCTACGTCAGGCCGGGTGCAGCGGATCACTCCTGTAATCCAGCACTTTGTGTGGCCGAGGCGTGTGGATCACGTAGTCAGGAGATCCAGACCAGCCTGGCTAACACGGTGAAACCGCGTCTCTACCAAAACTACAAAACATGAGCCGGGCGTGGTGGCCACGCCTGTAGTCCCAGCTGCTCGGGATGCTTAGGCAGGAGAATGGCGTGAACCCGGGCGGAGGAGCTTGCAGGGAGCCGAGATCTCGCCACTGCACTCCAGCCTGGGTGACAGAGCGAAACTCCGTCTGGAAGAAAAAGGAAGAAAGAAAGACAGAAAGAAAAACAGACAGAAAGAAAGAAAGAGAGAGAGAGAGAGAAGAAAGTGAGAAGCAAAGAAAGAAGAAAGAACGAAAGAGAGAAGGAAAAGAAGGAAAGAAAGAAAACAAAGAAGGAAAGAAAGAAAGAAAAGAAAGAAGGAAAGAAAGGGAGAAAGAAAGAAAAGAAAGAAAGAAGGAAAGAGAGAGAAAGATTGAAAGAAAAAGAAGAAAGAGAAAGAAAAGAAAAAAGAAGGAAAGAGGGAAAGAGAGAATGAAAGAAAAAGAAAGAAGGAAAGAAAGAAATTGAAAGAAAAGAAAGAAAAGGAAGAAAGAAACAGAGAAGAGAGAGGAGGAGGAACGAAAGGCAGGTAGAAAAGAAAGAAAGACAAGAAAGAAAACAAAAAAGCCTACAGCACTCGGTATTCCCAGGCGGTCTCCCATCCAAGTACTAACCAGGCCCCACACTGCTAAGCTTCCGAGATCAGACGAGATCGGGTGGGTTCAGGTGGCATGCCCGTAGCCGCCGGCAGAGGCGCTTGGCTGCCCCAAGAGCTCTGCTCACCCATGCCTGCCGGCTCCCAGCTGGCACCGCCAGCTCGGGGACGCCGGGGGCTCATATTCAAACCCCCGAACAGCTCGCCCTCCGCCTTCCCCCGGCTCCCGAGCTCCGGAGTTTCCACCACGTAGGGCCCGCTCGGAACAGGGAACGCTCCCAGGCGTCAGGGCCCAGGGCCCACGATCCTGGGACCCCGTCCGGTCCTCCGCCCTGTCTAGGAAGTATTCTTTTAGATTCTTTTAGATTCTTTTAGATCCATGGCGGCTCAGGAGCTCCTGCGAGGCCCCCCTTGCCCCACCCAGCCAGAGCCCTCAGGGCTGTCCAAGGGCGAACAGGCACCTGAGCAGCGCATGGACTTTTTCTCACAATGCCAACACAATGGTCGTTTATCCCGACCAAGACCCGGCCGGTGGGCAAGAGGGCGTTGGGGGTTGGGGTTTGGGGGATGGCCCTGCTTTGACCCAGTCTGGCACGAGAGCCAGCAGCCTGATATCCAGCCAGAGAGGCTGAGAGAAACTCAGACACACGCCAACACTACCAGGAGCAAATTCACAGCCCCACACAGAGACACACCCTTGCTCTCACGCGCGGGAACACACACACGTGCACGCACACACGCGCACGCACACACACAGACACACACACGCACGCACTTATGCACGCACACACAAACGGCTGGAAGGACAGCAAGGAAGAGATGGATGGAGATATTGAAACTGAAGGAGGGAGAGAGACATCCACCCAGAGAGACAGGGGAAGGGGAGAGGGAGACAGAGATTTAGAGACAGATAGTGGGACAGAGAGAGAGAGAGACAGACACACACACACACACACACACACATGCACGCACACACAAACGGATTGAAGGAGAGCAAGGAAGAGATGGATGGAGAGATTGAAACCGAGGGAGGGAAAGAGACAGCGATGGAGAGAAACAGGGGAGGGGGAGAGGGAATGAGACAGAGAGGCAGAGAAAGAAGAGAGGGACAAAGGAAGAGAGAGTGACAGAGAGACAGAGGGAAGGCAACAGAAGTAGTGGGAGGTGCAGAGGCAAACCCAGAAGAGAGAGGGGAAGGGAGCTAGAAAGCGAGAGTGATAGAGACTTGGAGACGGATCGCCCTGCTCTTGTAGGCGGGGCCCTTTTGAGCAGACCGGGATAGGGTGGAAGAACCTTGGGCTGGGCCAGAACAGGGTGGCCAGGCCATCCATGAGAGAGGAGCAACGCAGGGCTGATACGGAGATTGTCTTGGATTAATTGCTTGTTTTGGAGGTAGGCTCCTTCCTTTGTTGGCACCTCCCTGTGCTCTTGGTGCGGTGCTGTGTGCCCCTTGATTTGCAGAGTGTGCCCGCCCGTTTAGCGGGATCCGTGGAACAGGGCGTGCCCATGGGGCCCGCGGCCTGGGTCTCTGGCGTGTCCCCAGGGCTGGAGTTTACACGAAGATGGTGGCAATGGGAATCTGGGTGCACAGGGACAGTTTCCCTGGTGGCTGGCGAAGCAGTGTCCTTCCCCGGATAAAGCAGCTGCTGCTATCTGGAGTAGAGGTGGTGGCCGGCGTGTGTGGTACCCACTGCCCCTGCCCCCTCCTTCCCCCGGTTTGGAAGGCTGCGGTGATGCCCGATGAGTGGATTGAATTGTCTGGGCGTTCTGGGAATGGAAAGGTACCATGAACGGCAGGGAACCCGCTCCTACGCCTTTGGGATCTGGCCCCCTGCAATCCCAGGCTGGAGCCGGGCTCCTGGCGGGGCGGCAGCGAGGTGGAAGCGCTGGAATGCTACTGCCGGATGGTGCTTTGGTGCTGGAACCCCAGAAGGAGGTCCCCAGCTGCAGCGGGAGTGAAGGGGGGCGATAAAGGAGTAGCAGCGTCAGGGGAGGTTGGGAAGCATGGCAACAGTAGGGGAAAGGGAGGGAGAGGGAAAGCAACAAAAGCCTACAGCAGGCTGAGTGTGGTGGATCATGCCTCTAATCCCAGCACTTTGAGAGGCCGAGGCGGGTGGATCACGAGGTCAGGAGATCCAGACTAGCCCAGCTTAGACGGTGAAACCCCGTCTCTACTAAAACTACAAAGCATGAGCCGGGCGTGGTGGCGGGCACCTGTAGTCCCAGCTGCTTGGGAGGCTAAGACAGGAGAATGGCATGAACCCGGGAGGCGGAGCTTACAATAAGCCGAGATCGGGCCACTGCACTCCAGCCCCGGTGAAAGAGTGAGACTCTATCTGGAAGAAAAAGAGAAAGAAAGAGAAGGAAGGAAGGAAGGAAGGGAGGGAGGGAGGGAGGAGGGAAGAAAGGAAGGAAGGAAAGAGAGAGAGAGAAAGAGAGAAAGAAGGAAAGAAAGAAAACGAAAGAAAGAAAGAAAAGAAGGAAAGAAATAGAGAGAAGAAAGAAAGAGAGAGAAAGAAGGAAAGAAGGAAACAAAGAGAGAAAGAAGGAAAGAAAAAAGAAAGAAAATGAAAGAAAGAGAGAAGGAAAAGGAAAGAAATAAGAAAGAAAGAAAAGAAAGAAAGAGAGAAAGAAAAGAAAGAAGGAAAGAAAGAAGAAAGAAAGAAAGATGGAAAGAATGAAAGACCGAAAGAAAGAGAGAGAAAGAAAGAATGAAAAGAAAGAAAGAAAATAGAAGAAAGAAAGAGAGAAAGAAGGAAAGAAACAATGAAAGAAAAGAAAGAAGGAAAGAAAGAAGAAAGAAAAAGAAAGAAGGAAAGAAAAAGAACGAAAGAAAGAAAGAAAGAAAGAAAGAAAGAAAGAGAGAAAAAGAATAGAGAGAGAAGGGAAGAAACGAAGGTAGAATAGAAAGAAAGTCAAGAAAGAAAGCCAAAAACCTACAGCACCCAGTATTCCCAGGCGGTCTCCCATCCAAGTACTAACCAGGTCCGACCCTGCTTAGCTTCAACAAAATCAGGCGCGTTCAGGGTGATATGGCAGTAGACAGCAACAGAGGCTCCTGGCTGCCCCAAAAGCCCAGCCCAGCCATGCCCGCCGGCTTCCAGCCAGCACCGCCGGCCGGGGCCCGCCGGGCTCGGATCAGGACCCCGGAACGGCTCGCCCGCGACCTTTCCCCGGCTCCGGAGCTCCCAAGCTTCCACCACGTCGGGCCCGCTCAGAACAGGAGGCACTCCGAGGCGTCAGGGCCCAGGGCCCACGATCCTGGGACCTCATCCAGTCCTCCACCCTGTGGCACAGGTATCCTTTTGGATCCCTGGCTGCCCAGGGGCTCCTGCGAGGGCCCCTCTTGCCCCACCCACCCAGAGCTGTCAGTGCTGGCCAAGGACGAACAGCCGGCCCAGCCACGCATGGCCTTTTTCTCACTACGGCCCCACCACGGTAGCGAGTCCCAGCCGCTGGGCAAGAGGGCGTGGGGGGTTGGGGGTTGGGAGATGGCCTTGCTTTGCCTCGGACTGGCACTAGAGCTGGAAGCCTGATCCGCGGAGAGAGGAGCTGAGAGAAACCCAGACACACCCCACCACCACCAGGAGCAAATCCACGGCTGCACACGCAGACAAACCCGGGCTCTTGTGCACGGGAACCAACACATGCGCGAGCTCACGAACATAGACACACCACACACACACACACACACACACACACACACACATATGCACGCACACACAGACGGCTTGAAGGAGAGGAAGGAAGAGATAAATGGACAGATTGAAACCGAGGGAGGGAGAGAGACAGCAATCGAGAGAGACGGGGAGGGAGAGAGGGAAACAGACAGACAGAGAGGCAGAGGAAGAGAGAGGGACAGAGAAAGAGGGAGAGACAGAGGGACAGAGGGAAGGCAACAGAAGTAGTGTGAGTTGCAGGGGCAAACCCAGAAGAGAGAGGGGGAGGGTGCTAGAGAGCAAGAGTGATAGAGGCTTGGAGAGGGAGCGCCCTGCTCCGGTAGGCAGGGCCCTTTTGAGCAGGCTGGGATAGGGTGGAGGGGGCTTGGGCTTGGCCAGAACAGGGTGGCCAGGCCGTCTATGGGAGAGGAGCAAAGGAGTGCTGAGACGGGTTTTGTCCTGGATTAATTGCTTGCTGTGCAGGTGGGTTTCATAGGCTCCTTCCTTTGTTGGCACCTCCCTATGCTCTTGGTGCGGTGCGGTGGGCCCCTTGATTTGCAGGGTTTGCCTGTCCGTTTGGCGGAAGCAGTGGCAAAGGACTTGCCCACGGGGCCCCAGGCCATTGTCTCTGGCATGACCTTGGGACTGGAGTTTACACGAAGTTGGTGACAATGGGAATCCGGGTGCACAGGGACTGTTATCCTGGTGGCTGGCGAAGCAATGTCATTCCCCGGGATAAAGCAGCCCCTGCGTTCTGGAGCAGAGTTCTTGGCTGGCATGTGTGGCACCCCCTGCCCCTGACTGATCCTTCTCCCCGTTTGGAAGGCTGCGGCGGCGCCTAATGAGTGAATAGAATCGCCTGGGCGTTCCGGGAGCGGGAAGGCACCGCGAACGGCAGGGAACAGAGGCCTGCGCATTTGGGGTCCGTCCCCCTGCCCTCCCGGGCTGGAGCCGGGCTCCTGGCGGAGCGGCAGCGAGGCGGAAGGGGTGGGGTCCTGCTGCCCGGTGGTGCTTTGGTGGCGGACTCCCATGAGGAGGTCCCAGGCTGTGGCGGGGGTGTAGGCGGACGATCAGGTGGGAGCAGAGTCAGGGGAGTTTGGGAAGCATGGCGACAGTAGGGGGAAGGGACAGAGTGGGGAAGCCACAAAAGCCTACAGCAGACCGGGCACGGTGGATCACGCCTGTAATCCCAGCACTTTGGGAGGCCGAGATGGATGGATGACGAGGTCAGGAGATCCAGACAAGCCTGGCTAACACGGAGAAACCCAGTCTCTATTAAAACTACAAAACATGAGCCGGGCTTGCCGGGCTTGGTGGCGGGCGCCAGTAGTCCCAGCTGCTGGGGAGGCTGAGGCAGGAGAATGGCCTGAACCCAGGAGTCTGAGCTTGCAGTGAGCTGAGATCACTCCACCGCACTCCAGCATGGGTGACAGAGTGAGAATCTATCCGAGAGAGAGAGAGAGAGAGAGAGAGAGAGAAAGAGAGAGAGAGAGAGAGAGAGAAAGAAAGAAAGAAAGAAAAAGAAAGAAAGAAAGAAAGAAGAGAAAGAAAGAGAAGGAAAGAAAGAGAAAGAAAGAGAAAGGAAGGAAGGAAGAAAGAAAGAGGCAGAAAGAAGGAAAGAAAGAAGAAAGAAAGAAGACAGAGAGAGAAAGAAAAAAGAAAAAGGAAAAAGGGAAGAAAGAAGAAAGAATAGAAAGAACGAGAGAGAAATAAAAGAAAAGAAAGAAGGAAGAAAGAGGAAGAAAAGGAAGAAAGAAAAAAGGAATGAAAAAGAAAGAGAAAGAAATAAAAGAAAGAAAGAAGGAAAGAAAGAAAGAAAAGAAAGAAAAAGGAAAGAGAGAGAGAGAAGGAAAGAAAGGAAGGTAGAAAAGAAAGACAGACAAGAAAGCGAAAAAGCCTACAGCACCTGGTATTCCCAGGTTGTCTCCCATCCACTGTGGCTTGTCCCGAGCAAGACCCGGCCAGTGGGCAAGAGGGCGTGGGGGGTTGGGGGTTGGAAGATGGCCCTGCTTTTCTCTGAGCTGGCACTAGAGCTGGAATCCTGATCTCCCGCGAGAGGGGCTGAAAGAAACCCAGACACAACCCACCACCACCTGGAGCAAATACACAGCCCCACAAACAGACACACCTGGGCGCTTACGCGCAGGAACCCACACACGTGCGTGTGCACACAAACAGAAACACACACACACAAATGCACGCCCACACAAATGGCTTGAAGGAGAGCAAGGAACAGATGGATGGAGAGATTGAAACCAAGAAAGGGAGGGAGACAGCGATCGATGGAGACAGGGGTGGGAGAGAGGGAAAGAGACAGAGAGGCAGAGAAAGAGAGAGAGACAGAGAGACAGAGGGAAGGCGACAGATGCAGCGCGAGGTGCAGGGGCAAACCCAGAAGAGAGAGGAGGAGGGAGCTAGAGAGCGACAGCGATAGAACCTTGGAGAGGGAGCATCCTGCTCCGGTAGGCAGGTTCCTTTTGAGCAGGCCTGGATAGGGTGGAGTGGGCTTGGGCTGGGCCAGAACAGGGTGGCCAGGCTGTCCATGCGAGAGGAGCAACGGAGCGCTGAGACGGGTTTTGTCTTGGATTAATTGCTTGCCTTGGAGGTGGGTTTCGTAGGCTCCTTTCTTTTTTGGAATCTCCCTGTGCTCTTGGTGCGGTGCGGTGGGCCCCTTGATTTGCAGAGTGCGCCGGCCCGTTTGGCGGGAGCCGTGGCACCGGGCGTGCCCACGGGGCCGGAGGCCTGGGTCTCTGGCCTGTCCTCGGGGCTGGAGTTTACACGAAGCTGGTGGCAATGGGAATCCGGGTGCACAGGGACTGTTTTCCTGGTGGATGGCGTAGCAATGTCCTTCCCCCGATAAAGCAGCCCCTGAGTTCTGGAGCGGAGGTCTTGGCTGGCGTGTGTGGCACCCGCTGCCCCTGCCCGTCCCTTCCCCCGGTTTGGAAGTTTCCGGCGGCGTCTGATGAGTGGATTGAATCGCCTGGGCGTTCCGGAAGTGGGTAGGGACCGCGAACTGCAGGAAACCCCCGCCTGCACCTTTGGGGTCCCGCGCCATGCCCTACCAGGCTGGAGCCGGTCTCCTGGCCTCCTGACGGGGCGGCGGCGAGGCGGAAGCGGTGGGATGCTGCTGCCCCGTGGTGCTTTGGTGGCGGAAGCCCTGGAAGATGTCCCCGGCAGCGGCGGGTGTGTAGGCGGGCGATAAAGTGGGAACAGAGTCAGGGGAGGTTGGGAAGCATGGCGACAATAGGGGGACTAACCAGGCCCGACCCTGTTTAGCTTCAGGACCGTCCGGTCCTCTGCCCTGTCTCGGAGGTACTCTTTCGCATCCCTGGCCGCTCAGGAGCTGCTGCGAGGCCCCTCTTGCCCCACCCACCCAGAGCCGTCAAGGCTGGCCAAGGGCCAACAGTCGGACCACCAGCGCCTGGCCCTTTTCTCAGAACGCCCCCACCAGGGTGGCTTGTCCCGACCAAGACCCACCCACTGGGCAAGTGGGCGTGGGGTGTTTGGTGTTGGGGGATGACCCTGCTTTGCCCCTGGCTGGCACTAGAGCCGGAAACCTGATCCCCGGTGAGAGAGGCTGAGGCACACACAGAGACAAACACACACACACACACACACACACACACAAATGGCTTGAAGGCGAGCAAGGAAGAGATGGATGGAGAGATTGAAATCGAGGAAGGGAGAGAGACAGTGATCGAGAGAGACAGGAGAGGGAGAGAGGGAAAGAGACAGAGAGGCAGAGAGAGAAAAAGAGAGAGAGAGAGAGAGAGAGAGAGACAGAAGTAGTGCAAGGTGCAGGGGCAAACCCAGAAGAGAGAGGGGGAGGAAGCTAGAGAGCGAGAGTGATAGAGCCTTGGAGAGGTAGTGCCCTGCTCCGGTAGGCAGGGCCCTTTTGGGCAGGCCGGCATAGGGTGGAGGGGGCTTGGGCTTGGCCAGAACAGAGTGGCCAGGCCGTCCATGTGAGAGGAGCAAGGGAGCACTGACACGGGTGTTGTCTTGGATTAATTGCTTGTTTTGGAGGTGGGTTTAGTAGTCTCCTTCCTTTGTTGGCACCTCCCTGTGCTCTTGGTGCGGTGGGTGTGCCCCTTGACTTGCAGAGTGTGTCCGACCGTTTTACGGGAGCCGTGGCACCAGGCGTGCCCACGTCACCCCAGGCCTGGGAATCTGGCGTGTCCTCGGGACTGGAGTTTACATGAAGTTGGTGGCAATGGGAATCCTTTAGGGTCCAGCCCCCTGCCCTCCCGGGCTGGAGCTCCTGGTGGGGTGGCGGTGAGGTGGAAGCGGTGGGATGCTGCTGCCCAGTGGTGCTTTGGTGGCGGACCCCCAGGAGGAGTTCCCCGGCTGCGGCAGGGGGTGTAGGCGGGCGATAAAGGGGGAGCAGAGTCAGGGGAGGTTGGGAAGCATGGCGACAATAGGGGGATAGGAGGGAGGATAGAAGCCACAAAAGCCTACAGCAGGCCGGGCGCGGTGGATCACATCTGTAGTCCCAGCACTTTGGGAGGCCGAGGCAGGTGGATCACGAGGTCATGAGATCCAGACCAGCCTGGCTAACACGGTGAAACCTCGGCTCTACTAAAACTACAAAAATGAGCCGGGCGTGGTGGCGGGCGGCTGTAGGCCCGGTTGCTGGGGAGGCTGAGGGAGGAAAATGGTATTGAACCCGGGAGGCAGAGCTTACAGTTAGCCAAGAACGCGCCCCTGCACTCCAGCCTGGGTGACAGAGCAAGACTCCGACTGGAAGGGGAAGGGGAAGGGGAAGGGGAAGGGGAAGGGGAAGGGAAGGGAAGGGAAGGGAAGGGAAGGGAAGGGAAGAAGGGAAGGGAAGGGAAGGGAAGGGAAGGGAAGGGAAGAAGGGAAGGGAAGGGAAGAAGGGAAGGGAAGGGAAGGAAGAAGGGAAGGGAAGAAGGGAAGGGAAAGGAAGGGAAGAAGGGAAGGGAAGGGAGAGAGAAAAGAGAGAAGGGAAGAAAGAAAAAAGAATGAAAGAGAGAAAGAGAGAAAGAAAGAGAGAGAAAGAAAGAAAAGAAAGAAGGAAAGAAGGAAGAAAGAAAAAGAAAAAGAAAGAAGAAAGAAGGAAAGAGAGAAAGAAAAAGAAAGAGAAAGAAAGAGGAAAGAAGGAAGAAAGAAAGGAAAAGAAAGAAAGAGAGAAAGAAAAGAAAGAAAGAAGGTAAGAAAGAAAGGGAGAGAAAGAAAGAAGGGAAGAAAGAAAGAAGAGACAGAGAGAATGAAGAAAGGAAGAAAAGAAAGAAAGACAAGAAAGAAAGCAAAAAAACCTACAGCACCCGGTATTCCCAGGTGGTCTCCCATCCAAGTACTAACCAGGCCCGACCATGCTTAGTTTCTGAGATCAGACTAGATGGGGCGTGTTCAGGGTGGTATGGCTGTAGACCCAGGCAGAGGCGCCTGGCTGCCCCAAGAGCCCGGCCCAGTCATGCCTGCCGGCTTCCAACCCGCACCGCCAGCCTGGGGCCGCCCGGCTCGCATCGGGACCCCGGAGCTGCTCGCCTGCGGCCTTCTCCAGCTCCTGAGCTCCCTAACTTCCACCACATTGGGTCCGCTCAGAACAGGGAGTGCTCCGAGGCGTCAGGGCCCAGGGCCCATGATCCTGGCACCCCGTCCAGTACTCCTCCCTGTCGCGGAGATACTTTTGGATTCCTTGCCTCTCAGGAGCTTCTGTGAGGCCACCTCTTGCCCTACCCACCCAGGGCCGTCAGGGCTGGCCAAGGGAGAACAGACGGATGAGACGCGCGTGGCGTTTTTCTCACAACGCCCCAACCACAGTAGCTTGTCCTGAGCAAAACCCGGCCACTGGGCAAGAAGGCGTGGGGGGTTGGCCGTTGGGGGATGGCCCTGCTTTGCCCCGGGCCGGCACTAGAGACGGCAGCCTGATCCCCATCCAGAGGGGCTGAGAGAAACCCAGACACAGCCCACCACCACCAGGAGCAAATCCACAGCCCCACACACAGACACACCGGGGCGCTCGCGTGCGGGGACACACACACGCACACGCGCACACACACACACACACGTGCACGCGCACACACACAGACACACATACACACGTGCACGCACACACAAACAGCTTGAAGGGGAGCAAGGAAGAGATGGATGGAGAGACTGAAACCGAGGGAGGGAAAGAGACAGCAATGGAGAGAAACAGGGGAGGGAGAGAGGGGATGAGACAGACAGAGAGGCAGAGAAAGAAAGAGGGACAGAAGAAGAGAGAGAGACAGAGAGACAGATGGAAGGCGACATAAGTAGCGCGAGGTGCAGGGGCAAACCCAGAAGAGAGAGGGGGAGGAAGCTAGAGAGGGAGAGTGATAGAGCCTTGAAGAGGTAGTGCCCTGCTCCAGCAGGCAGGGCCCTTTTGGGCAGGCCGGGATAAGGTGGAGGGGGCTTGGGCTTGGCCAGAACAGGGTGGCCAGGCCTTCCATGTGAGAGGAGCAATGGAGCATTGACACGGGTGTTGTCTTGGATTGCTTGCTTGTTTTGGAGGTGGGTTTAGTAGTCTCCTTCCTTTGTTGGCACCTCCCTGTGCTCTTGGTGCGGTGCGGTGTGCCCCTTGACTTGCAGAGTGTGTCCGACCGTTTTACGGGAGCCGTGGCACCAGGCGTGCCCACGTCGCCCCAGGCCTGGGAATCTGGCGTGTCCTCGGGACTGGAGTTTACACGAAGTTGGTGGCAATGGGAATCCGGGTGCACAGGGACTGTTTTCCTGGTGGCTGTCAAAACAATGTCCTTCCCCCGGATACAGCAGCCCCCGAGTTCTGGATCGGAGGTCTTGGCTGGCCTGTGTGGCACCCGCTGCCCCTGCCCGCCCCTTCCCCTGGTTTAGAAGGTTGCGGCGGGCAGCGCCCGATGAGTGGATTGAAACGCCTGGGCGTTCCGGGAGCGGGAAGGCACCGCGAACGGTAGGGGACCGGCGCCTGCGCCTTTGGGGTCTGTCCCCCTGCCCTCCCGGGCATCCCCTCAGTGAGCAGAGGGGATACTTCTGAATGGAATTGGAAGCAGGTTTGCCTTAATCAGTTTCCACTTTGAGTTTTCCTTAGTAATTTTGGGGTCCCAAGATACTTTATTTTCACATATGTTACTCAAATAGCGCATTTACTGAAAAGGAGAGTGTTGTAATTAATTTATACCTCAGATCCCAACAGGTGATCTTAGGTGAATACTGTCTTTCCTGTACCTTAGTTTTCTCCTCTGAGAGATGGAGATATCACAGCTACCTCACAAGCTTATAATACAGATAAAGAGCCCAGGACAGTCCCATAGCAAGTAGCCATGGCTTTATTATCATTCGTTAGATAAATCAGATGTCCCAAAGAGTTTCAGAATGCAAGAGAATGGGCTTCATATAAGTAGAGAGCCATAAGGACATATTCACTACTCTAAAATGTTCTTTTATACCAACTAGCAACACTTGTGTCCTATGTTATCCTCACAGCAATCCTGCTCAAGTGACTGTACTGAACTTTCTGAAACTATGGCAATTCTTTTGGTAGTCAGCCTTATAATCAGGAATTCAACAGTAACAAAGAAGCTCCTGCTCTGCTATTTCCATATCACTGAGACAGGCCTCACTTGCTAGTTGAAGTTTCTGTTCAAAGCCACACTCAGGGCAGTGGTGATCTGGGAGAGCTCTCTGGCTCCTGGACTTTGCTGTGCTGGATGTTTTCAAGTCTGAAATGGGATTTCCAGGCACTGCAGGTTGTATCCAAGATAATCAAGAGGCAGAGGAGAGGTTTTAGCTCTCCAATCCGAAGTCAAACAACAACAACAACAACAAAAACTGTATCTTAAAATGTGATATGGGAGTTTGCAGAAGTATTTGACACCTGCATAAATAAATGAGCAAAGGCAACCAAGCCCACAAACACTAGATAAAGAAAACCAAAACAGTTCCTCAGCTATAATAATAAAAATAATCTTCATATGGCATTATAACTTATTGAGGACCTCCTAGTTTCCAGGAACAGTGCTGCACACTTTAAAGGCATTATCTTTGATCCTTAGAAACAAGCTGCCAGGTTGTGTTATCAGCCCCATTCTACATGTAGTAACAACAGCTAACTATTCACAAACCTATGTACATTTCTACTTGTGTACTCAGCTAGAATCTATTCTCCAATTTCCCTTCCAGTTAGGTATGTCACATAAATTACTTTTGCTGACAGAATCTAAACTGAAATTATATGTACATTTTGAGATCAGGCTCATATAAACCTCCCACATGTAATGCTCTCTCTTCCTAAATGCTAAATGGATATTGACAGAGTAATCTCAAAATACATGGATAAAAAGAGGCAGAGCCACCATCTGCCTGGATCCTTGAATGACTATATGAAGCAGAGCAAGGACTCCTACTGTTACAGGAAAGGGGTCCCAATCCAGACCCCAAGAGAGGCTTCTTGGATCTCACACAAGAAAGAATTCAGGGCAAGTCCACAAAGGAAAGTGAAAGCAAGTTGATTAGGAAAGTACAGTAATAAAAGAATGCCTACTCCATAGACAGAGCAGGCCCAAGGGCTACTGGTTGCACATTTTTATGGTTATTTCTTGATGATATGCTAAACAAGGGGTGGATTATTCATGCTTCCTCTTTTTATACCATATAGGGTAATTTCCTGTCGTTGCCATGGCATTTGTAAACTGTCATAGCACTGGTGGGAGTGTAGCAGTGAGGACCACCAGAGGTCACTCTCGTGGCCATCTTGGTTTTGTGGGATTTGGCGGGCTTCTTTACTGCATCCTGTTTTATCAGCAAGGTCTTTGTGACCTGTATCTTGTGTCATCCTCCAATCTCATTCTGTGACTTAGAATGCCTTAACCGTCTGGGAATGCAGCCCAGTAGGTCTCAGCCTCATTTTACCCAGCTCCTATTCAAGATGGAGTTGTTCTCATTCACACGTCTCTAACACTACCCCTCTAACCACTAAATTGCCTTTATGTGAGTAAGAACAAAGTATTGCATTAAATCCATTGAGATTTGGGGGTTATATCAATTTGCTTTACCATAAATAACACATTGAATATTAGAAACTGGGGAAGAGCCATCTTAGAAAACTGAAGATGTCTCAGCTTATAAAAACATTCACATTAACTTTATAGCAAAGTTTGCTTTCCAAAGTGCTATAAGATTCCAAATCTCTACTCATACATCCACCTATTCATAAAGAGAAGCCACACCATGAAGGAGCAAAAATAAAAACTTGTAGCCCCACTCTGCTTCTGTTTTTATTCCATTAATCCAAGTAAGGAAATTTAAATTGTTTAATTAAAAGCATTCTATGAGAAACTTAATATATGCATATGCAATTGTATGTTTGTGCGTGTGTATATATATATATATATATATTCATTCATTTAATATTCAATACTTTTATGAGGTAATGACTATTACCTCTTATTTTACAAATGAGGAAACTTGAACTTAATCCAGAAAGATCAGTAACTTGTTCAAAGTCCTTCAGCTAATAAGTGATGGAGCTGAAATGTGAATGCAAGCAGTTTGGCTTTGGAACTTGGACATACAACCTCTATACTGTAGAGGGATGAAAATAAATAGACAGAGTTAAAGAGATAAATCATAAAATGTTTAGCAATAGAATTATGATTCAAATATTCATCCAGTACAACTGTATTGGTTTTTAAGTTCTGGACTACTTTCACACCAGTGGGTAAATATAATAATGTGCTGAGCCTGCTGGTGCTGCTTCCCCCTCCCTTTCCCCCTCCTGCCCCAAACCTCATTGACTAAAGAGTTGGTTTCCTCTTCCTCTAGGAAGCTCCAAGACTCTATTCTAGTTCTATGTCTTAACATTTCTTCTGACTACTTGACTCCCATATGCCATCTAGTTCTCGCCTATCTTGAATATTGTCCCTGAGTATAATGAGATGTAAATTCTGTGACATGCAATTCTAGATGCAAAAGTAGTTTATCCAACATCCACAAATTATATCTGACCCCTACCAGAGTCAGGAATTACTTGATTCAGATATTAAAGTAGTACTGTGTGTGACATATGTGACTCAGGACAGAGCACAGAAGAAAATTTCACAGAAGCCAGAAAATCTCTACATTTGGAAAGAGATGAAACTAATTTTTTTGAACACTGGTCTAACCTGTGTTTACTGTTCTTCATCAGTACCTGACACTGACACTGTACACATTTAACTAACGTAAGACAGTTGTTAGTACATGACACATCTAACAAATGGGTATGAAAAATTGCCTTCCATTTAACTTGCCTGCTGTCCTCTTCTAGCTGGAGATATGCCTAGCAGAGAACAATGTTCTTTATGGGACTGATCTACGTGTCTCAGATCATTCTGTATGCAATTTCTCTTTGGTTTGTACTTTCTCCCTCAAAATTTACCCTTTAGAATTGAAGTAAAAGAAGAAATAGGGGCCGGGCACAGTGGCTCACACCTGTAATCCTAGCACTTTGGGAGGCCAAGGAGGGTGGCCAACCTGAGGTCAGGAGTTCGAGACCAGCCTGGCCAACATGGTGAAACCCCGTCTCTACTAAAAATATAAAAATTAGCCAGGCATGGTTGCAGGCGCCTGTAATCCCAGCTACCCGGGAGGCTAAGGCAGAATCACTGGAACCTGGGAGGCAGAGGCTACAGTGAGCCAAGACCATGCCACTGCACTCCAGCCAGCCTTGGTGACAGAGCAAGACTCTTTCTCAAAAAAAAAAAAAGAAGAAAAGAAGAAGAAGAAGAGAAGAAGAAGAAGAGAAGAAGAAGAAGAAGAAGAAAAGAAGAAGAAGAAGAAGAGGAGGAGGAGGAGAGGAGGAGGAGGAGAGGAGGAGAGGAGAAGAAGAGAAGAAGAGAAGAAGAAGAAGAAGAGGAGGAGGAGGAAGAAGAAGAAGGAGGAGGAGGAGGAGGAGGAGGAAGGAGGAGGAGGAGGAGGAAGGAGGAGGAGGAGGAGGAGGAGAAGGAGAGGAGAAAGAGAAGGAGAAGCAGGAGAAGGAGAAGCAGGAGGAGCAGGAGCAGGAGCAGATGGAGAAGCAGAAGCAGAAGCAGCGGAAATAGGCCTGTGGATAAAGTGTTAGTCAAAAACTATTAGTTTAATAGAACAGCACTGCCATTAGAATTGTAACACTCAGCACATGAGCCTATAAAGTTCAAAGCCTTTTTACCAGGATAAAGTGGTCAAACACGTTGGTTTCAAACACCTCCTGGAGCTCATCAGCAGTAATTTTGTCATCTCGGGTCAGTGGTTCTTCAGCTATGGAGAATACACGAATCACCTTTCTGAAACAGATGATTAAAAAAATAAAAGAAAAGAAAAGAAAAGAAAAATAAATTTTACTCAATGTGCTATTTAGTTAAAATCAAAAAGTTGAACCTGGCATGTTGGTTCATGCTTGTAATCCCAGCACTTTGGGAGGCCGAGGCGGGTGGATCATGAGATCAGGAGATCGAGACCATCCTGGCCAATATAACCTGGCAAAGGTCATGGGGGACATTTTAAATTCCGCCTACTACAGCAGTGATATAAGACTCCAACTGTTTTTTTTTTCCCCAGTTACTAGCCACTTGTTCCAAATTATTTTGAATAGATCACTGATACTATCAATTTGTTTGGTTGTTTGACATTTAGATTTCTGGATAATTCAGAAATATTCATGATTTGAGAGGAACTCAGCCCCTACCCTTCTCCCACTCAAACTCCTTCAAAGACAAAAGATCAGTATTTGACAACTCTAACTCTGAAAATGAGAATAGTCTTATTCCAGGGCCAGACCCAAAGGCTCAATGTGAAAGTTCCTGGATTCGGGGGTGTCATGTAAGGAAAGAAAGTGAGTGGAAACTTGGGTGTATGGCTGTCCCATGAAGAGCTCACCCTGTGGAAAACAAAAAGGGGACCCAATCTTGGAGGCTTGATGCTCATCATAATGTGGGAATGACAGCTAGAAAAAAAACTGTGAGCTCCACGAAGACTTGAAGGCAATGGAGCAAGGCCAGCAGCCTCTGCCTCCCACCATCACTTCCATCAGAACCAAGTAGGAAAGACCCAGTTTCTTGTTATCCCCAGAGACCTGGCACCTTTCACTAAAGAATTTGCTTTCAAGCTGCTGCAAACTTTGAACAATTGTCTAACCTACTAAAAGTAACAGAGAAGGACAGAACTCTAGATGACTGAAGAAATCATGCATTTAAGTTACTAAAATGTATTATGTATAGGACAGTTATCACGATACTATCATTTTGTTGAGGTCTCTTTGTGTACTTTTGATACCAGCCAGGTTCATTCTACCTGCAGAGTAAATAAATTACTGGGGCAATGGGTTTTTGCAAAGAAAAGATTAATTAGATATCCCAGCAAGGAGGTGGGACAACAGCTCTCAAATCTGCCTCCCCAAAGATAGGAAACATTTATGGATTAGAGAAGCGGGTGGTCTAAGACATGGGGAAAGGTGAATAGCAGTGGGTAAAAACGAGGTAATCAGTGATCTATGCCAGCATTATCAGGGTCCATGGCATTTCACAGGATATATGTCTCAGATCAGCATTAGCATGATCTGAGAATGGTGTTTTTGCCTCTGACATCAAAAGGCTCCCTCTCAGGTATTTACACATGCCTAGTTGAAGGGTACATAGTCTCAACTGGTTTGAACTGGACAGGAGCTGCCCTAAGTTCCTAAAAAACAACTGAAATGACCACTACCATGTGACTTATGTTATCTGTAAGGTAGCCAGTGAAGGTTAGGTACAGCATTCAGTGGTGCAGCCTTCAGCTACCATGCCTTCAGTTTCAGGGAAAAACAAAAACAAAAGCAAAAGGCAAACAACCAAAAGCAAGCAGGGCAGGATAAGTTTGGTGGACCTGATCAAATTAAGCCCTTGGTTTTACTTTCAATAACTCCTATGTTTTCATCTTGATTTTTGTTGTGTTGATGTAGATATTTTAGTTTCTGGACATGGAGAAGCATCACCTGGTCATGATAACCCTATTCCTGGATAACCATTCATCCATTCTCTCGATAAGAATCTGACAGATCTATCTGTGGCTGATTATTTACTTTTTTTTTCACCCACTTCTACCCTGAACTTTAAAATCTAGCTCTAATTCCCATCATGTGTCTGAACTAAGTCCTTGATGGCCAAGAATAAAATGATTTATTTTTAGCCCCTTATAACAGAGAACTTGTAGTTCTCTGTAGATCTCTCTGGAATGAAGTTGCCTCCAGTTTCAAGCAGGGGGAAAGTACTGCCTTGACTCAAACACTCTCCCTTTGTTTCCTTTCCCTCCTATCATTCATCTCTCTTCTTTTCAAATCCCCATTTATCCGGCCTGGCTCACAACAAATGTGTGGGATAGGATTTTTTACATTGTTATAAATGATAAGTAATCAATTCTTACTCATATGGCACATATAATAAATCATTTTTCCTGGGTGCTTGTGAATATATTTCTTTCAAATATGGAATATAAATGATAGTTATAAATAGAGATCACTTTGCAATCAAAGATATAGAGAATATAGAATCATGTTGACTGTTAAATACAGCAGAGTGGGATAGTGTTACTTCCTAGCCTAAGAAAGAAAATAAATCCATGCATAGCCTGTATCTAAAGCATCATCTATGTCATCTACCCACATTTAAACCTATTTATGAGTCACTAACAAAAAATGTTTCTCGAACATCCAGTCTCTGAGATTTTTCTTTTCCACTATAAACTGCTATAAAACCTCCTATAATTCCCTTCTTTGAAACAGGAGTCAAATGAGACAGTGAGGAATAACCTCCAGCAATGGTGAGATGAGCTCTCTTTAACCCAGTGGATTACTCTCCATTTTCAACAGTTCTTTATGTATATTGTCATGGTTATTAAACATAATAAGTAAACAAGACTTGTCAGATAATGAAATTTGTTCACATTTTCAGGTGCCAGACAAGAAACATGGATTATTGTGTGGAGTTCCATTAGTAGGAATAAGGCTCATTCTACATTCTTGTTGTTCTTTCTATTTTTTGTTTTTCATGAGAAGGAATTGTATCAGCAAAAGGCAACATTCTAACATGACAATGACAGCAGACAGAAACTCAATAAACTCTTGACTTGGTACTGCAAACACCACTTCAAATTAAGATCGAAATTGTGATATAGTTTTTTTTTTTTTTTCAATATGGCTATAACAAAAAAAAGTTGATTAAGGCTATAAATATCAAGGAGCATGATACCTTTATTAAAATAAACCTTTGTGTAATCAATTGTTCATGTATTTATTTATACAACAAGCAGTAATCGAGTGCCTACTATGTGCCTTGCATTAATAGTAGAGAAACAATGTTTTTAAAAGTCCCAATCATCTTGGAGCTTATACTTTGGTAGGTTGAAAGGCAATAGACAAGATAAGTAAAATACAGATGTTAGATAGTAATAAGCAGCAAAAAGGAAAAAAAAAAAGGTAGATAAGAAAGATGGGAACATATGAGGGGCATGATGAAATTTTAGACTGGGTGACCAGAAGACTTTGCTGAGAAGTAAAGCAAACAAAATGACGGAAAAAAAAAGTTTGAGTTGACAACTACAATAACTACCATCCCCCATGCCCAAGAAAACAACTACAAGGGAGAAGAAAATACTAACCCAATGAAACAGAATTAAATATCCTTAAACAAGCATTTGGTGACATTAAAAAATACCATGCATCACAAATTTTAAAAACAGAAATAGACAAAGAACAGGAAGAAATAAAACAAAAACTGATTATACTCAGGAAAGAAACAGAAGAAAGTAAAACCATACAGAAATAAAGATGGAACTAAAAAGTGCAGAGAAGTCTTGCTTTTAATGTACCCCACCTACAGACCACCCTTCCTGAAGAACAACTATTAACTGTGGACAAAAGGCAAAAAAAAATTTACCTTAGAATTCCAAAGAAGAAACAACAGCAGGCACAGTGTGGAGGAGAGCCCATGAGACATTCACCAAAGCCGGCCATATCCTGGGCCATAAAACAAACCTCGACAAATTTAATGGTAGAGAAATCAGACAGAATGTGTTCTCCGACTGTAATAGAATAAAACTGGAAATCAATAACAAAATATAGTCAGAAATCAATAACAAGTTTTTTAAATCTCTAAAAATATGTATATTAAACAACATTTCTAAGTAATTCATGAGTAAAGAGAAAGTATCAAAGGAAATTAATAAAAATATGTACAACTTAATAATGTGTCAAAAAATCTGGCATGCAGCTAGAATAGTGCTAAGAAGAAGTTCATAATTAAGTTTTTACAGCAAGAAAGTAGAGAAAGAAGAGCAAAATAAATCCAAAGCAAGCTGAAGGAAGGAAATAGAAAAGATCTGAGCTGAAGTCAGTGAAATTGATAATAGGAAAACAATTGGGAAAGTTTAGCAAACAAAAAGTTGGTTCTTAGGAAAATACCAATAAAATTGAGAAACTCCTAGCAAGACTGACAAAAAAGAAAAAAAAAAAGAGAAGACACTGACATCAAGAATGAAATAGAGAACATCATTACAGATCTTGTAGCCATTAAAAAGATACTACAAGCAACTTTTATGCTAATAAATTTGAAAACTTAGAAATAATTGACCAATTCCTTAAAAAGCACAAATGACAAAAACACAAGATAAAACAGAAAATCTGAATAGTCTTATAATCATTAACAATTACATGCATAATTTTCAAGATCCATAAAATAAATCTCCAGGCCCAGATGGTTTCACTGGTGAATTCTACCAAATATTTAAAGAAGAATTAACACCAGTGTTATATAATATCTTCCAGAATACAGAAGATGAAAGAACACTTCAACTCATTTTCTGAGGTTGCTATCGCCAAATAACCAAACCAGTCAAAACCAAAAAAAAAAAATACAGGCCAATGTCTTTCATGAACTTAGACACAGAAATTCTCCATAAAATATTAGCAAAACAAATCCAACAATGTTAAAAAGAAATGATTTGTTTTTTGGTAAAGACAGCATCTCACTATGTTGCCCAGGCCGGTCTCTAACTCCTGACCTTAAGTGATCCTTCCACCTTGGCCTCCCAAAGTGCTGGGATTACAGGCATTAGCTAATCCACCCAGTGATTTTTGTCAGTAATCTATTGTCTCCAGTTGTTTTTGCAAGTTAGTTTCTTTGGTTCTCTGCAGTTTCACTATGTCTAGGTTTTTCTTTATCTGTGTCTATCTTGTTTGGAACTTGCCATTTTTCCTGAATCTGATGATCACGGCTTCCATCAATTCTAACAACACAAAGAAAAAAGGAAAAAAAAAAAAAAAAACCTCAGTCTTCATTTCCTCAATGTTACCTCTTTCCCATGTTCTCAGTTCTTTCTAGAATACTTATTAGAAGCATTTGAGATGTCTAACTCTATCATTCACATGTTAATTTCTATATCCTCAAAACCCAACAGTGCCTGGCATGTGGTCAGTGCTCATCTGTGGAACGAATGAATTATACTAAACCCATTGGAAATCAAAATAAATGCACCAGATCAAGGCAGAAATCAGGCATCTGCTGAAATCCAACTTCCTAGCAGTTGAATCTTTAACCTACTACTCCAGTCAGATACAAAAAGAGTTAAATCTGGGATTAATGAAAGGAATCAATTGTACAGGTACACCATTTGGGAGTGTGGGAAGGGAATGCTCCCTGTTTTGAGGAAATTGGATAAAATGGCTCAGAAAATATGTACAGAACCAACCTAGGGACACATCATCAATGACGTGAAATCAAGATTGGTTCATGTTTAAAGTTTCCTTTTGGGTACTTAATTTGCATTGACTGTGCACCTACTAGAATATTATCACAATTCTGTAAGGTAGGCACTGGCATCAATATTTTATGTAATTAAACTGAGGTATAAATTGAAGTAACTTGCCCAAAGTTATACAGCTGGTCTCGAACTCCATACAGATAGTTAACTGGCTAAATCCAAATCTGATCCAAGGTCTGCCCAGCCCTAAAGCCCATACTCCTCCCACCATGCCCTGCCACTTGATCAGATGCTGCCTACTGGGTCAAACTTGGAAAACTGAACCAACTCTATCAGATGGGAAGTCATCACTTAGTGCCTTACATTATAGCGTGTGAACCATGACATTCTGGCTTATCAATCTCTAATAAAAATTATTATAATGTGTTAAAAAGCTCTTTATTCATTCACATATATTATTGCTTTAAACACTCCATACCCATGAGTAGAAGCAGCAAAAAGATAACCACTCCACTTTACATATGAGGAACCTGAGATTCACAATACATAATGTGCTTCTTCCAAATTTACAATGTGAGTGAATGGAAGAGTGAAAAACAGCTCGATTTCAGGTCAGCTTCACCCTTCTCTCCCAAAGACAGTGGACACAGTGGTGTGCAGTTCTCATTTTCACTTATAGAATGTTTACAGAAAACCTTTAACAGAGTTAGAGAAATTGTAATCAAAAACTTCATGAACTGTGAAGAAATTATTTATTTCATGAACTGTGAAGAAATTATTTATCATTTTTTACTTTTGTTAACTCATTCAAAATTTTACTGACTTTAGATTTCAGGCATTACATTGGTTATATTTACAGTAAAAGTATATGGCATTTTATCATTTTTTTCATATCAAGTGAGGCTTGGGGTGTGGTTCTTTGAAAATTTATAAATAAAAAGTTTGCATAATTATCTGATACATATAAACTAAATCCTCACCACTTTCCTCTACTACTATAGTGTACCTTACGCCAGCAATTACCCAATTAGAAAATTTTATCGAAACTTAACGCGAGTGAAAAATTTCTTGTTGCAAGTTTACAACTATTAAGATATGATCATGAAAATGGGTTGGTCACTAATAAACAAATCTGCAAATAGTGTTAAGGATCAGGCCCAATATTAGCATGAACTCCCTCAGAATCAATAAAAGATATTTTTTAAACAAGAAATAATTCAAGTGACCCAAATGCGTATCTATTTGGTTTTTGTTATTAACCACATGGACACCACATGAGGATTGTTAGGATTCTAACAATTTTAAGATTGTCAGAAGCAGCATATGGAGGAAGAAATAGGGTAAAAGAGCTAAAAACATTGCTCATAAAGCAACAAAGTTCCGATTGCCACTCAAATAGTGGGCAGTACTTCCTTTTGCTGGGGGCAGGCCAAAGAAAGGAGCAGTGTGTGCCTGTGTCACAATTATTCAAGTCCACCTCTTGTCCCATGGAGCACAGCTTAGGCCCCAGTTGACAGAATAATATAAACAGATATTCTGTTGGGTGACTTGATTTTATTTTTACATAAAATCTTTCAGAAAAGAACTCTAGTAATTTTGATGTGATACCATTCTAGAGAATAACTAATATTTTTACTTTATCAATTTTTAATTTTTGAGATGGAGTCTTGCTCTGTCACCCAGGCTGAAGTGCAGTGCCATGATCTTGGCTCACTGCAACCTCTGCTTCCTGAGTTCAAGTGATTCTCCTGTCTCAGTGTTCCAAGCTAAGATTACAGGTGCACGCCACCACACGCGGCTAATTTTTTAATTTTTAGTAGAGATGGGTTTTTGCCATGTTGGCCAGGCTGGTCTCAAACTTCTAACCTCGTGATCTGCCCACCTCAGCCTCCCAAAGTGCTGGGATTACAGGCTTGAGCCACTGTGCCCAGCCCAATCTTTTTCTCATATGCATACAAGCATGCACACATACACAGTCTTGGAGATAATTCCAAAAGGAAGGAAAATAGACAGTCATAGTTCATGGTTTATTACAAATGCATATTATCCAACATGATAGAAATCCACGTGCCCCAGAATGTACAAGAAGGTATGCAATGTTCCAGAGTATCACTGTCAGTTCCGGTTATATATATATATATATATATATATATATTAAATATACATATTTTTTGAGACAGGGTCTCGCTGTCACCCAGGCTGGAGTGCAGCGACACAATCTCAGTTCACTGCAACCTCCACCTCCCAGCCTCAAGAGATCCTCCCACCTCATCCTCCTGCGTAGTTGGGACTACAGATGCATGCCACCACACCCAGCTAATTTTTTTATTTCTTTTTGTAGAGACAGGGTCTCACTATGTTTCTCAGGCTGGTCTCAAACTCCTAGTCTCAAGTGATCCTTCCACCTTGGCCTCCCAAAGTGCTGGAATTACAGGCATGAGCCACTGTGCCCAGCCTGATTATCTGTCTTTTGAATAGTGACCCTAATGTGCTTTTCCAGTTCCAGTAACTTTTGATAAAATTTTTCAGCAGTGTCTTCATCTAGGTCCATCTGGAAAAGAAGCAAAAATAAAGATGTCTAGAAAGGAAAATTAAGATGAACAGTATTTGTATAAAAGAAAGTCATTCAATATATGAAACAAAAAGAAAGGAAGCAGCATGAAAGGGCCATGGTGGCAGACACGTGGGGACTGTCAGGAAGCTGAGAGCCTGAAGACATACTAAATGTCAGTCTCGGTTCCAACACTCACCAAACCCACTGATGCTTCCCTTAAACGGCAAGACTGAAAGATCTGAGTTTTGCTATCTCCCCCAACTTCTATATGCTCAGGAAACAGAAGACACCAACCAACTGTGATATCAAAGGACAAAACAGAAAAATCAAGAGTTTCGTGAATTTCTAATGGCTACTCACTTCCTAATATCCATCTGGCTTAGTAAAAAATCCCTGGTGTGAGCAGGGCTCACGGCCTTCTAGATAAAAGACGATACTTCAGCCCCCGTTGAAACAATGGGTGCCAGAGCCATGAGACTATGTTCTGGCCAGTGAGATGTAAATAATACCTGGAGTCTCTTCAAGAGAAATAAAGCATCCCTTTTTTCTTCTCTTCTTCCATACCACTCTCCAGCCGGAGGCCTGAGGGCCACGCCCTAATGGCCAGGTGGTGACTGCAAGGAACTTGGGTTCCTGACAATTTGTGGAGCTGCCATGGCAGCCTGAGACTGCCTCTCTCCTAAATGCTTTTACATGCAAGAAATTTAAGATTCTATCTGGTTCAATCCATAATTATTTTACATTCTTGTGTTTCATGCAGAAAATCTCGACAGTATGTAAAGGCAAACTTTCAGCCCTTTTAAAATAGTGATATACTTTTTTCAAGCCAACACAGAGCCTAAACTTCAGGAACAGCTTCTTTGTTCACAAAACTGAAAGGCTAAAAATTAAATAAACTTTTAAACATTTTGAAAATAACATTTATTTTCAATCATGTTAGAGTTTTTCCATAATGGAACTGGAAGAAGCATTACAGAACTCTTCTAGTTCAACCCCATCTTTTAACAGAAGAGAAAGCTAACTTACCCAAATAATCAAAGGTTAAAATACTTTCTTCAATGCATTTCCATAAAATGCTAATGAGTATGTCAGTGTGTAGAATTAAACATTTTTCCCCTTGATAAACAAATCATTCCCTCTAAGTTAACAGACAGTAAGTTCAAATACACTCTGCCAGCCTAAAGTAAGTTATTAGTTTATAATAGAATACCCCAAATAGAATTACAGGTTATGTAAAATTTGGTTTAAAAAAAATTCATGGTGAAAAACTGAAACAGCAGGATTAAATATTTCACACACATTTCTTAACTGTTTCAACTTCTCACAGCCTTTACTTTGCTGATGTATGCTGTACAAGTCTCTGAAAGAGGGGAATGTAATATGAAGCATGGTTCAATTTTACTTGCTAGAGGAACTGCTTCTTGCAAATCTTCTCAAGAAACTAGTATCCCACAGAATGTATTTTGAAAAACCTGGAAGGTTCACTTTTAGTGAACAGATAGCACAGGAAGCCAAGTGCATGGCTCCCCTTTTAGCTCATGCTACTAACAGAGGCCAAGATCAATGCCAGTTACTTGACTTACCTAACAGTCACCTCAATCTTATTTTATCTTAAGCTAATACCTCCTCACAACAGGCTGGATCGTGGAAAATCGAAGGCTGAAATAAACCTTAGTCATGACAAAAGTATAACAAAGTACTTTTCTCAGTTTAAAATAAATGTTCTCATTCCCCAGTATGTAACTCTACGTTTGATTTCATTTTAGATTACACCAAGTCTAAAAAACACAGTACTGATTTGATTTTTTTTCTGCACATTATCCTTTTCCTCTTCAAAACACCAATCTATTAAAGCTGGTAATTGTCACAAGCAGAATTGAATACTCAAAGGGAAGTTAAGTTCACACAGAAAACACTTCCTGTTTCATCCAACTTGCAAAATATTTACTGAGCGTCTACCATGTGTAAGGCAGTCTGCTAGGAAATGGGGTATGACCCTCCTCCTCACAGAGCTTACATTCTGACAGAGGAACCCGAAAGTGAACAAGCATGATCTGCAACAGGTACAGGATGTCAAGAAAGCCTACCACAGAGGCACCCAGGCCTGGTCTACAGGGTCACTAAAGGCTATGGGATAAGCTGATCTGAAGAATGAGCAGAAATTAATCATCAAGAGGCTGAGAGCAGCTCAGGTCAGGAGAACAAGATGTGCAAGAAACAGGAGAGAGCAGGATGAAATAAAATCAGGCCAGTGTGATGCTGGTGAACAGTGAGTACCCAGAGAAGGGAAGCTAGGGGGCTGAGGGGCTGGTCAGGAACACGGGCTTAATTCATCAACCCAGCAGCAAACATCAGTGCAACAATGCAAGCACATTTACCTTCTGGGTCATAATGTAATTTCTTCCAAAGCCAGTGGTGGCACTCAGATATTTGATCAGAGGATTGAGAGATTCGGGCTTTTGGTGGAAAAGCCATATCTGGAAAGGAAGGATATGTCAATGATTTGTTTCTTCTGCCCAAGGTGAGTGAGGCTGGTGGAGATTCACAATCAGCACTTTATAGAGCTCCCCAGACAAATTATAAACATCCTCTCAAATATCATCAGTGAATGGTTTAGCAAATGTATTGAGAACTAATTAAAATATAGTTTAAAAGCACTTGCTTCTATAATCAATTTGTGTTCCTACAATAAACACATTTATTTCTGTAACATTTACCAAAACAAGAGCATCAAAGCCAATTCCATTTATGTTTTCCTTAGCTAATTTCAATTAAGTCAAGATTTAATAATCTACTAAGTACTACAGTGCTAGGTCCTTAGGTTTCCAAAGTGAATGGCAAAAATCCTGAAGGAGCTCAATGGAATGAGGGAGACAAACGTAAAGAACTGACTCAGATACAATGGGTTTTTAATGTAGGACAATTCTGATCCATTAGTAGAGGCTGCCTCTGGAGCTCTGGGTTGAAGAATATTCAGAGACACCACTTGTGTATAACAGAAAGGAGTATTATAGCCCATTAGTAATGTCTGCCATTGATGAGGAAACACACACAACCCATTTGCCATGTGTGATTTAAGGAACTCGACTGGCTTCCTAATAAAATAACAACTTGATCCTCTAAGAAAGGGAAGAAAATCTTCATAGAGGGGAATGGTGTTGAACTTTGTTATCTTGGCTCTTGACCCACAAGATGCTCTTTCTCCATGGGAAATCATGGACTGATTGCGCAGTCATCGCCCTGCTTTGCCTGCCCCTCCAGCTTTCCATTGCTCTGTCTCTCCTCTAGCTGCTGGTGTATCCTGCCTCTAAAGAAGGGCTTTCCCTATAGTCATGGTGCCCAGTGCCATGGTAAATGTCAAACTTGCAAACTTCACTCCTAATGTTCTGCGCTTAGCCTTATAGTCCGCTTTAGCTCCAAACAGGACCTCGATTATTCACAGAGCTTATTCTCTTATAACCTCTTCTGTTGAAATTATTTCTACTACGAGTGAACCTGTAATTCACATCTGCTAAGCCATCATACAAGTTATAAAAACTTCAGTAACATACCAGCGCTTCTGTTCCATTGTATGGTGTCAAAGTGAATGCATTTGCAAAAAAGCGAAGCTGCAGAAAAGAAAACAACAGTTATTTTTGTGGTGGTTTAGAATACAGTCACAAAATAATTATTCATTTAAATATTAAAAAAGAAAACTTGCCCTTCTGATTATAGAACATTTTTTAAGTAACAAAAAATAGAAGTCAAAAAAGAAACATCACTTAATCTCCATACTCCAAATCAACCACTTTTAACACGAAGGTCTATTTACTTCTGATCTTTGCTTTATTCCTGCCCTAAAGGAGAGATATTTCTTCCTGAGCCCTAAAGGGAGAATCATTTCCTAAAAATAGCATTTTTCAATGTGTGCCAGAGAAACGATGGTCCTGCAAGATGTTCAAATCACAAAACAAAAATATGGTTCTATAGTTACATAATGTACAATTATCCCTCTTTTGGGAACTTTTAATGCACATGACCACTTTGAAAACTTAGAGAAGTCCAGTTTAACAATGTTTAACATGGGTTTTCTGAAATTATATGATTACAGAACTCTTGGGATCTGTGGTGCATGAGCAATGAAACATTCCTTTAAAGAGAAGTGGACACTCAAATGGTGGTGTGGCAGTAATACTTGGAAATATTAAGCAGAGGTTTCACATTAAGTAAGTTCAAAACCTCAAGTTAAATGGCATTCAGGTTCATTCCTTAAATCATTTCCCAACCCTTAAACACATCTTCTAGGTCCCAAAAAGAGATTTTATGAGCTAAGAAAAGAAGTATTCATCACTTACTAGCAATATTGCCGGCATCAACAGTGTCCATATAAAGGGAGGCAGAATTCCGTATGTCAAATTGGTCAATGCTGTACCTGGACATACCACATTGGAATATAGACCCTAGGAACAGACAGGGGTAGCAATAAGACTTTAACTTAATGTATATTGACTCAGTCCAGCTACATGCTAGTTAATAAAAGAGGTATGTACATGAGCCAGAAGTCAGGTAATAAAGAATTTACGTTTTGAGTTGTCTCTGAAGGTGGGTAAAACATTTATGTTGAAGAACCATGTATTAAGAGAACCCACTGTGAGAGGCACCCAGGATGTAAAAATTAGTAGGACAAAGTCTCTATTCTCATGAACCTTGCAGTATAAAAAATAACCAATCTTAAAGCTGGGGAGAAAAGCAGGGCCTGGTTATCTGAGTTTTCCCTATTATTGGCTTAACTGAAGATCAACTTTTCAATAATCATGAGCATTTACGATTAAAAGATGTACGGAGTACAGTCCTTGCCTTCAAGAAGTTTCTGGCCTAATAAATAGACAGCTAAACCTAAAGTATGTGTCTGTTTCCCTGCAGGTACATAAGACCCATACATCTAGCTTGAGGTGGGTGCTCCCGGCATCAGGCTGTATGTGCTGTCACAAAACTTTCTCCAACTGAAGATCTCTAAATCAGGTCCTTAGCCTAGAACTCATTTTAGAAAGTTCCACCCTATAAAGAGAGCCCCAATTAACACAGAGCTTATTTAATCTAAAGGGTCCTAAGTGATCTATAGTTAAGCCTTGGAGCCCTGGGACTATCATGAGGATAAGTCTTAGCTCGTGACTTTTTTCTAGAGGATTGCTGGGAAATCAAGGGGACTCTCAGGGATGGTTGATCCATGTCAGGCAATGCCAAGACTCTGCAGCACCAAATGAAGGAGGAAAAGCTTCCAGGTTCTGTTGCTTAGGGTGCTATCTGTTCATTGAACTGTCTGTTACAGACAGAACCTGAGAATCCCCTTGATTTACCAACAATCCTCTAGAAAAAAGTCAAGAGCTAAGACTTATCCTCATGATAGTCCAAAAGTTTTTCCTAAGAAAATAATGTACTCTGCCCCCAAAACAGCTAAGGAAAAGTTCTTATTCTAGAAACTACCTAGGAACATTTGTGGACTATTTTGTCCTAAACGAAGAAATCTTCAAACTAAAATCCAGGGTTTCCAACATACATAATTTTCTGATGTTGAGAGATAAAAAAAGAAAGAAAGAAGAAGACAATCTTAACCAAGACTGTATCCTTCCATTTGTTTAATTATAGGGATTAAATTGTGATGATCCTGAGTATTTCTATATGGCTTGAGTCGGGGAGGATGCATGGATGATTCAAGTCTATCAGTCTACATACAACCTGACAACATTTCCAGTAACACAGGGCTTCAAAAGGAATACTGTAATGTCATTCTTTCTCAGCTGCTTCTTTCCTCATAAAGACCAGGGAGAAAAAGTCATTGGCTGAGAACCAATCTCAACAGATTTTACAAGCAATAGCTAAATCTCCCTCTTTCATAAAAGATAGAATCCCAAACCTTATTTGATAACTGAGACTTAAATAGAATCCCAGACCTTTCTACGAAAGGAAAAGTTAATCCCTCTAAAAGGGAGTTATCAGAGTACCAGGAAGCAGTTGTGAAAAGTTTTTAAACATCTCAAGAAACTTCGGAAGGAGGTGTACAATGGGGCCAACATGCTGAGTCCAACCTGCAATATTAACAGCCTATACAAGAACATGTACACGCATCTGCAGACCACATGCACCAACACCTACACACGTGCACACACCCAAAAAATACATGCACAAACACATGTGCACATACCCACAAAACCCGTACATGTACATATGAACCCCCTACACATGGGTAGGCACACAAATACATATCCACGCTCATGCATATCCACATGTACGTATTTGTACAGACATATCACTTTTATGTACGTATTTGCACACACAAACTCACATTCTGAATACAAAGCACTGCTGTGAGTGCTTCATCCAGATCCCCTCAGTCCATCTTCCCAATAAATCTGTGAGGCAGGCACTATTACTATCCCTATTTTTCAGATGAGGAAACTGAGGCATAGGGAGATTAAATAATATGCCTAGGGTTACAAAGAGTCAGGATTTAAATTCAGTCCTAGAACGTATGCTCTTAGCTTCAACTTTATAAGAGGCATGATTCAGGCTGGGTGCAGGCGCTGTAATCCCAGCACTTTGAGAGACTGAGGCAGGCAGATACCTGAGGTCAGGAGTTCGAGACCAGCCTGGCCAACATAGTAAAACCCTGTTTCTACTAAAAATACAAAACGTGGGTGTGGTGGCACATGCCTGTAATCCTAGCTAACTTGGGAAGCTGAGGCATGAGAATCACTTGAACTCAGAAGATGGAGGTTGCAGTGAGGTGAGATTGTGCCACTGCACTCCAGCCTAGGTAACAGAACGAGACTCTGTCTCAAAAAAAAGGAGGGGCATGATTCTAAAAGCCAGATCACAAAATACCACCTGATAAAGGTAGCCATTCCAGAATAAGCCAGGTCCGGACTATCACATAAGGCTTATATTTCTATGTCTAACTCATGATCCAAGAAGCTCCCTTGAGGGAAGACATAATTCTTGATCATCTTTTTATTTCACTTTCCTCCTCAACCCTAAACCTGGCCCAGTGCCCTAAACATGATAGGTCGTTTGTAAATGTTAGTGAAATTAAACTTCTCCATAGCCCCACACTCATACAACACTGTTAATCAAAGCAAACAAAAGAAAATGTCAAAGGGGAAGATTGGAGATTTTCAGGTAAGAATTTAGACCTGCGCAACAGAGAGATAAAAGAAGCAGTAAACTGCGGACCATAGTGGCCACAAGGATTCAGTATGACCAACAAGGGTCACCATCCCCTGTAAAACATCCTATAAACTGAGATCCTCATAGAGACAGAGCTCTGGAGTCTTACCTAAAACCACCACTCTCCAGAAGGTTTTATAACTACTTCACTGTCCTATAAACATCTGCTATGACAAACACTAGGAGGCAGTATAGTACAGGGGGAAAAGTCCAAGCCATAAAGTCAGCCAGCCTCAGGCTCAATTTTGAGCCCTACCATTTACAAGTTGTGTGACCATCGGGTAAATGACTTAAGTTCTCCGAGATTTAGAGTCCTCATCTGAAAATGGTTATACTTAAACCCACCTCCACATAATGAGGCAGGTATTTAATGACATACACAGATGAATACAGAACCTGAACCATAGCAAGTACCAAAACAGTAGTTATTATCACTTTTAGTAGTGTCACTCTGTTAACATAAGTTAGAATTCCTGAAGAACCACAGAATGATGAATGAACTACCTGTAACTAAAATGTTAGGAGCTAATTATCTCTGCCCTAACATTTTCGTATATACCAACTATTAATCTAAACTACAAGAGTTAGTGGAAAGCCAGCTACCTTACTAGGAAATCAATAGTAGGTAATTAAGAGAACCTGCCCTGCCATTTCCATATCACTGAGATGGGCCTTACCTGCTGGTTGAAATTCCTGTTCAAAGCCACACTCAGAAGGTCAGTGGCATATTTGGAAGAACTGTAGGGCTCCTTGCCTTTGCTGTGCTGGAAGTCCTCGAGGCTGAAATTAGATTTCCTTGCATTGCGAGACGATGTCCAGATGAGCTGAGATGGACTGTCACTGTGACAAAGGAGAGGCTCCAGTTCCCGAATCTGGGTGAAAGAAAAAAAAAAAAAGAACAAAAAAGTATTAAAATATACTGGCAGAATACAGATAATAATTTTGAAACCACTGTACATCTATACTGAAATTGAACAATTAAGTAAATGGAGGGAGGATGGTGGGAGTCAGGTTTGTCATTGTTGAAGTGAGACATCACAAATAAGCATGGGGAGGAAGCTAGAATGATCTATATGGTAAGAGATTAGGGTCAGAGACATCAGTATTAACTAGTTATCTAAAAGAGACATGAATTAGTTACATAGAAAAATATGTATAGATACGTATACATACATAAGTATGCTAGTATGCACACACATATCTCTGTAGTCTATTAGCAGAGAGGGTTTAGAAGACACTGATCTCTCAGTAGCAATAAGCACCCAGATCTTGGTTTCTAATAACCATTTTCTGATAAAAGAAAACATATGTCTTTAGAAAAGTAGCTGATTCTAGGACTGAACAAGGAAACACACAAGATGATTCTGAAGCATCTTGTGGAGCCAGATGGTAAGAAACTGCTCAAAATGGAAGCTAAAACAAAAACAGAAAACCACAATGATGGGGGTATGCCAAAGAGATACAGGAGCCAACTGAAAGAGCTCCCAGTGGCCAAAACTGAAAACATTTGAGCAAGAAAATAAAATAGTATTTATAATTTCAAAGCAGGAAATACATATTCATGAGTCCATGTGGAAAAAATAAATGACTGAATAAAGACATAAATGAAAGAGAACAGACAAATCTCCCTTGCAGAAAAAATCCAAACAATTTCTGTAGATAACCCACTCTCTTAAGGAGGTAAAGCATTAGCCAGTATGCATTGGCTGCACATAGTAACTTTCTTCCTTTTTCTCTTTTTTGAGACAGAATTTCACTCTTGTTGCCCAGGCTGGAGTGCAGTGGCATCATCTTGGCTCACCGCAAACTTTGCCTCCTGGGTTCAAGCAATTCTTCTGCCTCAGCCTTCTGAGCAGCTGGGATTACGTGCATGTGCCACCATGCCCAACTAATTTTGTTTTTTGATAGAAATGGGGTTTCTCCATGTTGGTCAGGCTGATCTCAAACTCTCGGCCTCAGGTAATTCGCCCGCCTTGGCCTCCCAAAGTGCTAGGATTACAGGCATGAGCAACCGTGCCCGGCCCAACTTTCTTTCAAAAAGTAGAGTATGAAAAAGGAGAAAGAAAAAGTAACTTAACAATGGAGAAACCTGACAAACATCACTTCAAGCCAGGAGATCAAGATTAATATCAACACTGAGAAGTCATACTGATAGAATACACCCTTGATATGATGTCATGAGAATGTCACTTTACCTCTGTGGCATTCCTCCCAAAAACCACATTCTTCAGTCTCACCATGAGAAAAACATCAGACAAATCCCAATTGAGAGAGTCTATAAAACACTAAGCAGTACTCCTCAAAACAGTCAATGTCATCAAAAACAAGGAAAGTCTGAGAAGCTGTCACAACAAAGAAGAGCCTAAGGAGACATGACTGCTAAATGTAATGGGATCCTAGAACTGAAAAAAGACATTAGGCAAAAACAGAACCGGCATAAGTGTGTACTTTAGTTAATAATAATGTAGTAAAATTGATTCATCTATTTTAACAAATGCATCATACCAATGCAAAACATTAATAGGGGAATCTGGGTGTAAGGTATACAGAAACTCTCTATACTATCTTTGCAGTAATTCTGTAAATCAAAAACTATTAGTACATTTATTAAAGAAAAATCTACTAGGAAAGCTTCTAGAAGTGTTCCATGCTTACAATAAACAAGCCAAATGCAATCAAGAAAACTCAAACATGAGATTAAGTCAGTTAACTGGTTGTTCAACTATAGCAATGCCCTGTGCCCAGATCTTTACAGAAACTATCACATTAAATATTAGCTTGTTAAGCCCACAGCTTCTTTACCAGGATAAAATGGCCAAAGACATTGGTCTCAAACACCTCCTGAAGTCCATCAGCAGTGATCTTATCACCCTGGGTCAGCAGGCCTTCAGCTGTGGAGAACATATGAATCACTTTTCTGAAATAGCAGAAGATAATTGTATGACTTTTTAAAGCTTCTTTAACTGGAAATACTGAAAACACTTCCCAACTCATCCCCCAACCCCCCAACCCATAAACTATACCTCCCTTGATTCTGTAATGACAGGAATAAAAATACCTATTTCTCAGACTGGATTATTGTATTCAATGAAATGCCAAAGTCCCTCCTTTCCCCAACTAATTCACAGAAGTACTTACACACGTATAGCTCACACTACCAATAGGAACTTAAGTCTCTCAAAAATCTGCTGCTAAAACTCTCTTTACCTCTTTCCCAATCAAGTTACAGGTAAACTGTTCTAAAGGAATAATAAGCTATGCCAAAGGGAAAAAAGTTTTCCTGTGTATAAAGTATGTTTAATTGCCAAAAACAAAGTTAAACAGGTTCTTTTTTTAACTGGGAATTCTTCAAACATATTAATATAGTGTTCTGCCGTGAGGTCAATTTAGTAAGTCAAGGCCAACATGGAGACAGAGAGAGAGAGAGAGAGAGAGAGAGAGAGAGAAAGCGAGAGAGAGAGGACGGAGGGAGGGAGGGAGAGAGAGAGAGACAGAGAGTGTGTGTGTGTGTGTGTGTCTGTCTGTCTTTTAATGAAAAAGAAGTAAAGCAAAAGTACTGGTATAGTAAGTAGCACATAGTAAGAATGCCTATTTATGAGTAAGTGTACTGGGTCACAAAGTAAGATTTATTTCTATAAATAAGAATTCTCCTGGTTGTGTTTCAACATTTTTGAAATTTTTGAAAGCCACTACACTAATGTGTAATGAGAATCTCCCAGGAAGACATTAGTTCTCTGCATTTCCCCAACCTACTGGTCACAGCACCTGACATACAATTGGGAAATAGTTTGAAGTAGCTTTCCTGGAAGTTGGAGTCTCTCTGAGAACTCTGCCTAATTTCAAAATGTTCTTGCTAATAGGCATATCCAGGCAGACCAAAAAATGACCTTCTAAACCATTCAACCATTTAGAATGTACTGGAGACTTAGAATACCATACAAAACAGAACTTTCAGCACTCCTCACAAAAGAGGATTGCTTTTCTTTCATGATATGGTTGCGTCATCTCCTTTTTCTATCTTCAACCTTTTCAACGACCCCTTACCTTTCATCCCCTCAACTTAATACACCAGCAAAACTAGGCAGAAAAATGAACACATTCCTTCCAATCAGTTCATCCAGAAAATGGAAATTACCTTGAAAAGAGGCCAAAGAAAAGTGCTTTGATATTTAGCTGTGGATTAGGCATGATCCCAGCATTTAGATATATACAGTCTAATCTCTGAAACCTGCAAGTAGACAACCAAATGAGATTGTGAGTTGCAAGTAAAAACATCAGGTCAAGATTGTGTATTCTATCTCTAGAGTGACTAGAATCAAGGAGGCCTAAGAAAGACAAAAAATACTTTTTAAATTAATAAATTAGCCACAGCAAGCTGGGAAGAATTTATAGTACATTAAAGTTACAGCATTTCTTTCTCAACAGTTTTTCTTTAGCCACAGTAAACATTTGAGAATTCTTTCTTTGGTGGTGGCTTCAAATAGAATCTGTGGACTTTAAGTAAAACCTCTGATCAATAATTTCTTCCAGCTCCGTTCTCTCAATAAGGAACTGCAGCAACCCTCTGTCTGTTAAACCCACTCCACTCTCCTCATCTTACAAAGTCTCTTGCTTTTAAAAAAAAAAAAATCCACATCTCCTCTGGTTGACAAGTAAAATTTATATAATATTGATATTCACCTGACTTGATCTATTAATGTTGAAATCTGAATGCCAAAATATATAATAAAACAGAAGATCCATGTGGAAACCTTTCAGTGTTCATGGACAAGTCCTATGTATCATAAAATGATGAACGTTCATAAGAATACAATGAGATTGTAAAAGATGAATCAGGGTAAGATATTCTTGCTGGGCTCCCTCCTGAATACTTGTCATGGAAGGGATATGAAATAATGAGTTGAAAAAGCATTTTCAGTTTTAAACATATGTAAGCCTTCATCTAGATGTACTGGTTTTGAACTAGGTTCAAGGCAGGTAAAGCCTGCTCTCATGATACTCACAGACACCATAAATATTCAGAATATCTCCTAGAGTTCTATGTACTAAACTGTCTCTGACTAACCCAAGACATTAAGTGCCACAGCTTCTAAAGTTAGGACCCTGAACTACATACATGGTCTTCAATACAGATCACATACAAACATTTCTTCATCATCCTATAAATAATTGACAAAAGACTCAAATTATTAAATTGATCATTTAAAATGCTGATATTGTTACCATCAGTTCATCACTTAAGTGCCACAAAGATAGTGTGAGTTCATCCACTGTTGTTTGTTCTATTACCTTATTTGCCAACTTTTATCTAAGCATACTTGGCTAGGAACAGAGAGGAAATGTTTAGTAAAGACACCAAATTAAGCTCTGGCTTCAGTAAAATGGCTTACCACTCATCAATAAAATAATTGACACATTGCTCTAATATAGATAAAGCAGAATCACTGTTTCTTACTAGTTTTCATCTGCACATATCTAATAGAAGACAATGCTACAGATGGAAAGACCAGGCGTCAGGGATGGTGCTACTGGAGCCTTTAGAAGGGATTCTCAAGCCCTCTTTAGCTCTAGTTGACTTCAAGCTTAGAACTGAAGAGATCCATTTGAGCCACTGAGTGCAGTTTCTTGACACAAGCAAGAATCTATCTGGACACTTTCATATATTCCATACTTGTGAATATCATTACAACCATCATTTCCTAAACTTGAATAACACCAACCATCTCAAAAAAAAAAAAAAAAAAAAGGCTGTTTTGCGGACTAAAAAAATACCTCAAAACTTCACTACAATGCTGATGACAGGTACCTGGGACAACTCAATTATCCCCTGAAGTGCTCCCTTCTGCCCCACAGCCTCACAGCCTTGAATCTGTGCTAAGTTGTTAAATATCTTACAAAATACTAAATTACTAAACTTGTGATAAAGTACCGAATATCTTGAACCTTTGAAGGCATTCGGGAATAGTCAGTACTATAAACGTTAAAACTTTAGGTCTCAAAAGTAAACTGCATCGGAATGGGCTACTATTAACTGGGAAATGAAGGTTCTTTTCTTCCAAATAAGAGAATATAACAAAATCTAAACAAATCAGGTAAGAAGCCAGCTGGCTAAGAAAGTTTGGGAAAAGAATGCCTGTAAACATGATTTAAAAGTCGTAACTTCTTTCAACTTCATGGTTTTTATCTCCATAAGGACATTCAGTATACAGTTTCACAGCCCTGGAGACTCTTAAGTTATGGAGGAGTAGGGGATATGGAATATATCACAATTTATGTGAAAACAGAACCTAGAAAATCTCCTCAGGTTTTTTTTTTTTTTTTTTTTTGTTTTGTTTTTTTCTTTTTTAAGATGTGGCAGAAAACTCTAAGAGCTCAGCAGTACTGGAGAGAGAAACCACATTTACAAAGGACTAAGGCCACACTGAGAAGAGCCAGAGCGAAGAAAACTAGCTTTCATTTGTAACTTGTGCATTTGGAAGAGGGAAATGCAAATTATTATCAATTCACATAAAATACAAAGTATTTTTCTTCAGCAAATGTCTTCATTAAGAAGGGCTTCCTTGTTTCTACCCATTTCATTTTACTGTCCAAGGAAACAAGGTAGTTATTTGTCTCTTAAGTGCCTCAATACTAAAATATTTGAAAATTAATTATTCCAGATATTCCTAGGGCGGCATAGACTAGTGTAGGGTTCTTGGCCTCTTTTCATCATACATTCCTCCTAAAATTTAAAAACAAATAAATAAAAAGCCTTCTCTGCCCAGAAAAATGCACGGTGTACCTACATGCAATTTTCTGTTCACTTTCAGGGGAGTTATACATCTGAGGACTCTATTCCTTCACATACCAACTGTTGATCAAATGTCTATTACATGCCAATTACTGTGAAGGTGTGAACAAATCTTTACTGGCCTAGAGAAAAAAATACCCCTTAGGGAGCAGGGAGAAGCCCTGGGGTCTTGGACTCACCCAACTAATATAAGATTGGATGACCTTCCTAGGGACATTACCCTTATTTCTGTGTCTCAGTTTCTTCGCTTGTTAAATGTCACTACTTGCCTTATCTACTTAATGAATTCATTATGTGAAGGAAAGATGTAAAAAATGAATTCAAATATCAAAAGAGTTAACGTAAGGCACACATCAGGATGTACTTATAAATTAGTCTCCATGAAATAATTATGATCATGATTGAGACTGAAAATGTGGTACTGGCCAGACACAATGGCTCATGCCTGTAATCCCAACACCAACTGATCACACACCAGGATGTACTCATAAATTAGTCTCCATGAATAATTATGATCATGATTGAGACTGAAAATGTGGTACTGGCCAGACACAATGGCTCATGCCTGTAATCCCAACACCAACTGATCACACACCAGGATGTACTCATAAATTAGTCTCCATGAAATAATTATGATCATGATTGAGATTAAAAATGTGGTACTGGCCAGGTACAATGGCTCACGCCTGTAATCCCAGCACTTTGGGAGGCCAAGGCAGACGGATCACAAGGTCAGGAGTTCGAGACCAGCCTGACCAACATGGTGAAACCCCATCTCTACTAAAAATACAAAAATTAACCAGGCCACCATGGTGTAGCCTGTAATCCCAGCTACTCAGGAGGTGCAGGCAGGAGAATCACTTGAACCCAGGAGGCAGAGGTTAAAGTTAGCCATTGCTAACTTTAAAGATCATGCCATTGCACTCCAGCCTGGGTAACAGAGCAATATTCCATCTCTTAAAAAAACAAAAAAAAGAAAGAAAATGTGGCACTGAGACACAATGGGTCGCCCTATACAGATTTCCTCAACATAACTGCTTACACTGCACCTGTTTCTTTTTAGGTTTTTCTTTCCTCTCTTATTTTATTAAGTGTTATGCTGCACAATCACATAAGAAAAAAAAAATCCATCAGCAAGAGATATACCTTTGCTTAAGTTCCTTGGAGGCCCGGAACACCGACTGTAGGTTGCTGACATCCACTTGGACAATGGTGACCTCAGCAGTGGGGTGAGAGGCCAGCAGAGTAGCATGGACAGCTTCTGCCTTGTTCCTGTTCCTGCACGCCAAACACAGATGAAGCTCATCATCTTCCGCCAGCAGCCGCTTGCAGAGGGCCAGGCCAATGCCACTAGGAGGACAATTCAGACACAAGATGTGGGTTATCTGGGACGGCGTCAGGTAGAGGCATTTCTCTCTGGTTCGGAAAACTGTGTCAACTTGACCTCCAATAAGAAGCCCAGAGAGACAGAAAAGACTCAACAATGATTTAAGAATGGAGGAATCCTCCACTCCAATAGTCACTTGCTTGAGATACAGTCTAGTTTGTGTTTTTCTCATTTTGAAAAACTTCAGTGACACAATAACTGGACTGAAAACAAGAGTTGTTCTTTAGTTTTTCTATTACTGGGCTTTATCCTGCCAGTGGTTTTCATTTTGTACTTATTATGCCACTCATGAAAATGATTTAATATATCACCAGTAAGGGCTGAAAAGAGCATTTTATTAGCTGTTTCCTATGTGCATTTTTACTTTGCTGTCTAGGCTCCACAGGGGCTAGGGCTTTACCACCTATTGGTATCATAAACCCCATAAGGAGCACCAGAAATCTCCGATAAAGGAACAGATGAATCTTTCAGATGAGGCATCAGTAACATGGCAGGATGTACAAATCCCCCTCAACAACTATGATTAAATAATAGAAAAAGAAAGAACTCAACGTGATTACATAGAAGGTAGGAATACACTAAATATTAGATGAGGACCAAGAAAGGGAAGCAGGGATGAGTACAGCACTTGGAGACAAAGAACTTCAAAACCAGCACAGTAAAACCGCATAGGAGTGGTGACATCAGTCAGACCAGCCTGGCTGATAGCAATGAAAAGTTGGGTAATAATTTCTCTTTCATGACTTAAGCTGATTCCAGGAAAATATATTAATAGTTAAAACCCAAAAAGAGCCTGGAACCATCAGTAATCTGTTAGCATCAACAACAAAGCATCAAAAACATTTATTTGTCCTCACATGAGAATAGCAGGTCTTTAATATACAATTGCACATATCACAATATATGTAAAAGAAACAGACAAAATCAATTCTGACTTATTTCAGTACCTTCCACATAAGAAGCAACAATCAACTGTTGAAGTCACTTGAGACGGTATGCTAAAAAGTTGCCAACTGCAGACACCTACCAAGCTGGCTTAGTTAATATGCATGTGGTTGAATAATTGAAAGTGGATCAATCTTAAATGTTTAACATGTCCTCTATCTTAATCATTTAAAAATGCCAAACGCAACTAGTAGAAAAAATGGTTTGATTGGCTTCATCCTCTACACATTTTTCATGGAAGTGCAAATGACAGGTAAAACAAGCAACAGAAGAGGCTGAGAGACTAAGTGAGCAACCCTGGAATTATTATGAGCTGGTTATTCTGCACCCCAACCATGCTTTCATAGGAAAAGGTTAACTTTCTCTGGGTTTCTGAAGAGTGTGTTAGCTCCCTAGCACTGAGCTAAATGGAAGGGGATTGTTTTTTCTCCACCGGCCTAATGCTCATGGGTGTTCAAATTTGTAGGCAAAAGGCTTGTACAGACAAAACACCTGTAGTATAAGACATGATCACGTGGTCAGGAGCAAACTGCTGGGGACTGCCGATCAATACGAATAGTAGGCAAAGATGGAAAAGGGGCGGAGCCCGCGTGAGTACCCTATTCCCTTGATAACCTCAGGATCATCACTGCCACACTCATCACTTACTGATGTTCTAGTTTTCCTTTTCACTGTCATGTTTAATACAAAGCACCAGTTACTGAGCACCTCAAGAGGCCGGCACGCCCCACACCTGCTGCAGAGACCCTGGGGAATCTAGGCAAAGCCAGGGGCGGGCGCTTCCGGGGTCCGTTCGTGGAAGGTCGCAGACCGCTGCTCTCTCGGACCCCTGATCCGTTGCCACCTCTGCCAACCCAAAGGAGGCCTCACCTGCTCGCGCCGGTGATCAAAACCACCTTTCGCATCTTCGCGCATTCACACTGCCAAGTAGTGAAGCAAACGCCGCCGCTGCTTTCGGAAGTCCTAAGATTTCGGGCCGCAGCCGGGCCCACCTCACCCGTCACCAATCAGAGTACGGCCACGCCCCGCCTCCCGTTGCGTCATCGAGTCTGCGCTGATCCCTCCAATCTCAGTCCGCCAACCGCTCCCTGCCCTCGGAGTCGGCGTCGGGTGAGATAGGCCGAGGGGCGGAGCTGCGTGACGCAAAGCCCGGAGCTATTCCAGGCTCTTCTCGCTCCGCCTCGGCGCAGGTGTCCGTCACTGCCGCCTAGGGATCGTTGCAAGCCGGATCTTTAATCTTGGTGGGGGTGTCACTCGGCCTAGCGCTCAGGAGGGGAGTAACACGCACTGGGTCTGTGCCCTGGTGTCTGAGATTGGCACTTCATTGCAGGAAGGTCTCACGGTATTTGCACCAGTGCCCATTTTAGAGAAAAGGTTTGGGTCTAGGAGCCAGAGTTGGGCGAGTATTATTTAATTTTCCACTCCTTTTTGGATGTATAGATCCAGGCATTGTGCCACTTCACAGCCCAACTTCTGATCCCAGACCTCCTCCTCTCAAGAAACTTATTTGAGAAAATGAGCACTGATTTTATTAAGAACTTTATGTAGAATCATGCGTAAATTACTAGTATTGAAAAGTTGAAATGTGGCATGGAATCAGAATCTCAGAACTTCATTAGCCGAAGTACTGAGAATGTGTTGTAACCTCCTATATCAGTGCATCTCAAACTGTGCTGAAGGACCTGTTTGTGTTTCCAAGCCACCCCAGATGGGTGCTTTTAGAAAATGCAAAAAAAAAAAGAAGTGCTAGAAAAAGAAAAGCAAAAGGCATACAAAACACAAGCCCCGATTTTTTATTATTAGATTCAAGACATATAAAAATACTCTGCCAAAATGAGGCAGAATAGGGTTTGGAGGCAGGGTACTTAAGGCCAAATTGTGTTGACTTCTAGAGCTCAATCAAGGAAAAACAGCAAGGGCTGGGAGTAGGGAATCTGAGACCAATTCGTGCTGACTTCCCAAAGCTGAATCAAAAGGAAAACACCTGGGTCTGGGGGCCGGGAAGCTAGGGCCAATTAACACCAACTTCCTAAAGCTAAACCAGAAGGAAAAACCCCATCTCCCCACCTGGCAGTAGCAAAGGATCAAAGGCTACTCTCCCTACAACCTTCTGGTCCCAGACCAAACTGAGGGTTGGGCTGCTGCTTTTCAAGGTCCAATAACAAGATGCAGATGAACTGGGGAGGAGGAGAGTTTTTATTTCTGTAACCGGTTATAGGGAGAAGGCCTGGAAATTACCGCCAGACCAACTCAAAATTACAGTTTTTCAGAGCTTATATACTTTCTAAGCGATCTGTCTACGTGTAAGTGTGCATATATCTAAAGACATAAGTGATTAACTACTTTTAATCTGTAACTAAGGTCTGAGTCCTGAAAACCTTCCTCTGGCGCCTCAGTAAATTTACTTAACCTAAGTGGGTCCAGGTGCTGGGGTGATTACCCTTGTTCTCCTGCTGAGTCATGGAGGTTTGAGGAGTTCCCTTAGACCCCCCCAATGAACTTGTTTGTGGAGGCCTGGGGAGTTTCTTCAGACCCACAGTAAAACTTGTTTATCCTAAATGGGGTCCTGTTAAGAATTCCTTCGATATTTTGTCATGCTTTAAGAGGCCCAGGAAAGGCCTAGGCAAAATTCTTGATGGGCTTTTGTTACATCCCAGCCTTTGTATAAGGGCACTGGCTTTTAATATTTAACCACTTAGTCAGTACTGAAACAGTTGTTAGTGAGACCTGGCCTGCCACACTTCCACCATGTCTCAGATGGAAAGGGAAAGTGCCTTGGATTGGCTGTGGGCCAAGCACTAAGCATGGGCCATACCATCATCTGCATAGGGCACACATTCACCTCAACCTTTACTTAGCCATAAACCAAATCCTTCATCCAGGTAAGGGGTAGCCCATGGGGACCTCAAAAGAACTACTTAAAACCCAGAAAACTTTGTAACTTGGCCCTTGAGCCACTTGCTCAGGCCCACTCCCACCCTGGGGAGTGCTGTCTCAGTTTAATAAATCGCTGCTTTTGCTTTCACGCTTTGTTCCTTTGTTACTTTGTGCATTTTGTCCAACTTTTCGTTCCAAATGCCAAAAACCTGGATGACTCACACTGAAGACCCTCCTTCCAGTGACAAAACTGCTATCAAGGTTTCTAATGCTTACTCTAGGTTTCCGTATTTGTAGTAGACTGGTAATGGGACCATCACTAGCCCCAGCTCACACAGAATAAAACTATGTATCATACATCAAACTCTACTGAGCATACTTTAATCTATTTAATGGCCTCTTTCAGTGTTTTAATTATTTATGAACAGCAATGATCCCTAAAACACTGTGATAATTTATATTGGCTTTTGATCCTAGAGGTTTTGATTAATGATACCAACTTATTTAGTAATCATTTATCCTATATCAAGAAAATTAGATTGAAAGAACAAATCTGGTTATGAGAACATTAGATTCCTAAATAAAACTTTTTTTCTGCCGGGCGCGGTGGCTCAAGCCTGTAATCCCAGCACTTTGGGAGGCCGAGGCGGGCGGATCACGAGGTCAGGAGATCGAGACCATCCTGGCGAACACTGTGAAACCCCGTCTCTACTAAAAAATACAAAAAACTAGCCGGGCGAGGTGGCGGGCGTCTGTAGTCCCAGCTACTCGGGAGGCTGAGGCAGGAGAATGGCGTGAACCCGGGAGGCGGAGCTTGCAGTGAGCTGAGATCCGGCCACTGCACTCCAGCCCCGGCGACAGAGCAAGACTCCGTCTCAAAAAAAAAAAAAAAAAAAAAAAAACTTTTTTTCTTTTTTAGACAGAGTCTCGCTCCGTCAGCAGGCTGGAGTGTAGTGGTGCGATCTCGGCTCAGTGTAGCCTCTGCCTCCCAGGTTCAAGTGATTCTCCCGCCTCAGCCTCCCAAGTAACTGGGACTACAGGCAAACGACACCACACTCAGCTAATTTTTGTATTTTTTTTTTTTTTTTTTCAGTAGAGACAAAGTTTCACCATGTTGGCCAGGCTGGTCTTGAACTCCTGACCTTAAGTGATCTGCCTGCCTCAGCCTCCCAAAGTATTGGGATTACAGGCGTGAGCCACCGTGCCCAGCCAATAAAACTTCTTTATCATGGGGGTGGAACTCAGCTCCTATGTTTATCCCACTTTCAACTGTTCTAAAGAGACCACAATTTAACAATATTTTCTGAAAGTCATGGAGTAAAATTAAGCCTAATTGTGAGAGTCTAGACCCAAAGGCTCATTTTAAAATGTCCGAGAGCTCAGAGGTGATGAGGAATAAGAAGAAGGAGACCAGGTTGTGTGGCTGTCTCATACAAAACTCATTTCTATAAAGAAGGCGGAGGGCCTGGGCTGTGGTGGTTCAGCATTACCGCAGTCTCGGGAGGCCTGCCAGCCTAAGATAGATTGAATTAAGTGAAGTCCAGACAGCTTCAGAGCAAGACCATCTGTTTTTCCTTTCCTCAAGATTTTCGTTCAAGCCAAGTGATGAAACTGCTCTCTTCTTCCCTTTTTTCCACTAAAGTTGCTGTTTTCAAGGTGTTATGACTTTTGAAAGATAGGCTGAACTGCTGGAGGTGCTCAGAGAGACTAGAACAGAGTTCTTTTCACAATAGATGCCATTTAATTTTATATTTTACAAATATTTTATCACTCATAGGACACAGCTTGATAGCCATCATAATATGTTTTTATTGATGAGTGAATGGATAGGTATTTTTTTTTATCATCATAAGTTTATGTTTTGCATGGGCTCATTCTGTTCTCCTGGAAATCAGAAGAACAATATGGTACACAATGATCCCATCCATCCCTGCCAAACCTTGGCCGTGTAATTTATCTGCCATGCCCAGTGCTGAGAAACGTGCTCAGAAAACTCAAATATTCTGAGAAATATTCTCAGAAAACTAAAAGTATAAACTTATTCTCAGAGACCAGGTAAGAAATTGGTTGTTTGGGGTCGTTTCATTCTAATCTCTAATATAATGATTGAGTCTAAATTCTGGTTTTCATAGTTTTTTTTGGGGGGGGGGCAGGGGGTTTGTGCATGTGCAGACAGTCTGAAACAGACTATATTGAGATTTAAAAAGGATTTCTGTGTATCAAATAAGACAACTCTGTAACCATAACAATAAGGGATCGCCAGTTAATTCTGGACTGGATTCCCCAGAACTGGACTAATTAATGTGAGGACATAAAATCCCAGTGTTTCGTATGTTTAGATATGTCAGAGACCAAGGTGCTTTCCTCCCAATAAACAGTCAACTCATATGTTAGAGGCCTATTTAAATAATCCTTTGTTGGATAGCCCCACAAACAGGTGTCCACACCACATACACCCCAGCTCTGACCCATGCCCCATCACTTCCCCAGGAATGATGTAAGACTGTAAAGAGCAAAGGTTACAAAGCCTAGAACTGGCACTGTTTATACAGAAAGGGAGATCCATCAGTAGCATGACTCTTTAATCATTGTTATTTACAATTTATCATCTGACAGACTTACAGAGAATAAATAAAGAAAAGAAAATATACAATTGGTATCACATTTCTTTTTCTAATACAGAGAAATTTTACGTATTCTATTTGGAACGTCTATGATAGTTTTAAGCAGAAATTAAATCCATTTTATCTTTACCCCTTGACAAGACACATCACCTTCCAAAGCCTGCAGAAGGGGGCCCAGATGTTTCCTCATCACAGGAAGAGTACACCACATTGCTGCAGAAACTCAGTCCTCAGAAAAAGTTACCAGGCAACAGGGTAGAAGAATAGGATATCATGAATAATAAAGGATATATAATGGATAGGCTAGATTGCAGACTCTTGGTGTGTTTGCAGGAAGCCTCTTTTCAAGAAAACAGTTTTTCACTGAAAGTGATTACCTTACCCCATTGTGCTTCCTTTGAGTCTCTGCAAATTCTTCCTTGATATGTTCATTGTAATTGTCGATGAGCACAGGTTAGCTTGGGACTCAGATTATTTTCCTGCAAGGCACCTGACATTGTTGCATGTTGTTGACAAGGTGTCTGCAGGAGAAACTAGATAGCTTGTTTCAAATAGGCTGGGTATAAGGCCAGAGTCTGATCTCTCCTTTTGAATTGGTGTCCTGTGGAGAACTACCTTTCATTGCTGTCTAAATGCCTCAAAAAATTAAGCAGCTGTATAGATCAATTTCTGCATCAAAAAGTATACAAACAGAGAATGCACTTCACCAGGTACAAGTCTGAGCATTTTTTTCTCTTTCCTCATTTGAAAATAAACTCTCCATGTTACAGCAAAAAAATTCTCCCTACATTCACTCTAGTTAACTGGATGACAAGTTTTTGTTTCCATCTTAAATTCTTTCAAAAAAACAACATTCAGCAAATATTTATCAAGTGCTCACAATGACCTAGGAACTTAATAAGACACACATTGTTATAATCTTGTGACCCCTTAAATAGGGGACTTAAAAATGTCAATCATAAAACTCAAAACTGTAATCCACAAAACTGGAGTTTCAACTTCTCCCCAGGTTGCTGCTGTGTTTGCAATTAATTTGGTTTAATGTGGTTGTTATTCCATTTAATAACAGCTATTTAGGCAAATAAAACCTCTCTATCACTCTGAAAATAGTATTTTATCAAACATTAGGAGTCTATACCATTGCATTCTATTCTCTCCACAAGCTATTCCCAGTGCCATTAACTAAGTGCCAACTAACTCTTGACTGAAATACTGGTTTACTCTAAACTCCTCATTTTGTCCCCAGTACTAATCCTACTCACTGTAGAAGCTTCAGGAAGCATCTAGAATATCCTGCTACACCTGGTTTTCTAGGCAACAAGCTATGAGCAGTTCTTACTGTCTTTTGTGTTGCCTAATATTTCTAAGTTTGGCTTGGATTGTTTCAGATGCCAAACAGCCTAACTAATCAGAAAATTTAGAAGCAATGTAGGCAGGGTATTGCTCATGATAAAGGAACACATTAATGTGTTACAGTCTCTCTAATACTGTAGAATTTTATCCAGATGGTGTCTTTCCTGTTGTATCCAAGCAAGGCCGGATTACAAATCAGCAAGAATTAAAAGTATCCAGCAACTAAATGAATATGTGTGGAAAAACTGGTGAAATTGAAAAAAGGTCTGTCGTTCAGTTAATAGCATTATGCCAATGTTAATTTTCTGGTTCTGAAAATGGACTAAGTGAAATGTTATAAATGGAGAAAACTGGATCTAGGGTAAGGCCACTCTACTATTTGTGTAACATCTTGTGAGCCTTAAGTTCTTTCAAAGTAACAAGTTTTTTTAAAGGATACACCAACTCAACAATTCTTCACCACTCTTTGGCACCAAGTAATGCAGCTAATTGTAGCAGAAAACTCAAAATGCCAGAAATCAAATCACCATTAACCACTCCAGTCTCTTTCCCTCTAAGTTCAGTTCTTGACAACTTATTACCAAGTGAAAAAAACATTAATCTGTTTTTATTAAAATGTTACATTTCTATTAGGAAGAATTTCCCAGCAAAAATAAGGATCTGCATCTTCCTGGACATGCAGAAACATTAGGGACCTACCATATGCACTGCCAGAGGACAGAAGTCTTACTAAAAGGGAAAGACTAGGATAGCAAATTCCAGGTCTATAAATTCAACTTACAATCAAAGACTTAGTAGCCATATATTGCAATTTTCTTTTCTTTCTTTCTTTTTTTGCTTTCTTTCTTTCTTTCTTTCTTCCTTTCTTTCTGTAGTTTTGGGCAAAACATTCACTGTTCTGTTTTAGTATACTTCCTTGGAATATCTTCATCTATTTCCATCTTGCAGACACTCCTCTTCTTCTGTTCTCCTTTACTCAAAACACATGGTTTAAACCCACATCATGGCTTTGTTGTGGGAAGCCTGGATGGGACTAGAAAAACACATGTTTTGGCCGGGCGCGGTGGCTCAAGCCTGTAATCCCAGCACTTTGGGAGGCCGAGACGGGCGGATCACGAGGTCAGGAGATCGAGACCATCCTGGCTAACACGGTGAAACCCCGTCTCTACTAAAAATACAAAAAATTAGCCGGGCGAGGTGGCGGGCGCCTGTAGTCCCAGCTACTCGGGAGGCTGAGGCAGGAGAATGGCGTGAACCCGGGAGGCGGAGCTTGCAGTGAGCTGAGATCCGGCCACTGCACTCCAGTCCGGGCGACAGAGCGAGACTCCGCCTCAAAAAAAAAAAAAAAAAAGAAAAACACATGTTTCCAGCGTGGTGCATATCTGTTTGTGCAGATATCGGACAAGATTTAATCTTGTCTAACTTATGCATATCGTTTTGATGTTTGCCTGTGGTTATTCTGGGCACAGCAATGGTGGGCATTATTGAAAATGAACTTTTTTGACAGAGGAAAGATAATAGAACATGAAGATTTATGAACTACCATAAGCTCCCCATCTCTGGGTCTTCATTTCCAAAGCAGCACTTGGAAAACCAAGCCCAGTTCAGGCAAATAGTTGATTTCTTCTCACCAGCACTTGAAATGGTCCAGAATACACCAGATGCTCAAACAACCTTCCTCACTCACTTCTGAAATGAAAAAGTCATTCCCTGATGATTGCTATATCTTTTCCAAGAGGAACTTCCCCTTTCTTAAAATTCTGAAAAATTCCTTTCCATTTCATACATTGAACCTGACTTCATTTCTTAATAAATATTTTTATCATCTCTATCATCCAGAATTTCTTCTTTCTCCATTCGTATTTATCTTTTACTTCAAGACACTTACATTCCTATTCCCTTTCAAAACTCCTTCTTATTTCAAAATGGATTCCCAATGGCTCCAGCTACTCCTGTTTCTACTTGCTCAACTTGATCTTCCCCTGTGTCTTTCCTGTGCACTCTCCGTTGCCCCTTTTTTGTAGCCTCCTTTCTAGCCCTGACCTTCCCCCCATTCAGTCATATGTACATTCGCGTATCCTTTTTTTTTCACCCCACTTGCATACAATCATCTTCTTTATACAGTCTTAATATACTTGCAAGTGATCTTTCCACAACATTAAAACCACATTTTGCTCCTCAGGCACTGCTTTGCACTTGAGATCTTGTCTGGTCACATATGTGCCTGGAAAGCACATCAAGTTTTAGATAGACCGAACTATCAGCACATTAGCCAGCAAGAATATAAATTTAGATCTGGCAATCCAAAAACACAATCTGCACATAAAATAATTCACATATATCATGAAGAAGATAACTTACTGCAAATGTAATAAGGCCCCACAGTCTCTAATCATTTTTTTTATCTCCTTTTCCAAATAAGTCCTAGCTTTGTTCCTCTAATTCAAATTTGAACTACTTACTATGTAGTTCAAATATGAACCACTTAGTATGAACTCTACACACTAGGCCCTCACCATGTATTCTGTTGGGTTGCTTGGATTTGTGCTACTAAACTCTAAAGGCATGACTAAGCTAGAAACTAAACCTGTGTCTATAATACAAAGGTCTCAGTGCCAGAAGTTGAAGCCTTCCTCATCCCAGAAAAGGATACAGATATGTATTACATGATAATACATATTGGGCAGCCATCTGAAACAGATTACTTCTATGACTCAAGGCTGGGAAAATTCAGACATTGTAAGTTCATTTTAAATATGATTTTTTTAAAAAAAATATGGAAACATAGAATAACTCAGTGAACTGGGACAGAATCATAAAAAAGAATAAGTGGAGAGATTTTAGGCAAAGGAAGATAAAATAATATTATTTTCTCTTGCTCCATAAGAAGTCATGGCATGGTCTGGATGTAGCCCTACCAGAGGCATGTGGATAAAGAATAGGCTGCAGGTCCTGAGTTCAAGTCCCTTTAATTCTAATGAAGCTTACAATACTTATTTTGAAAGCGTGGCAGGTCCCAAGGTATCTAGCCCTGCACATATCAAATATGCTAATGTATTTGGAAACACCTGGTAAACCTAAGGCACAATACGAATGGCATGTGTTACTATTACTACCATTACAGTGATTTCTTCCATGATCTCTTTTGCTGGTTACAATTTTCAGAGCAAGAAATGACCAGATTACTAAATCCATCAGTTATAGATACAATTATCCAGTTAGTACTGGATGTATCAGAACCAGAAGGAACCTCAAAACTATTTAATCTAATTTCCTCATCCTATAAATAAGAAAACAAAATGCAGAAAGACCAAGTGATTTAGCCAAGATGACACACTTAGTGTGAAGCAGAAAGAGGATTAAAGCTCCCAAATCAATGCTCTCTTGACTCTCAAACCAATGATTTCTCCAAAGTTAGTCCTGGGATAGACTAAAGCACAAAGGCATAGGACAACTACGGGGAAAGGACATTTGCTAGGATCAGAAGATGACCTGAAAAATTGATCCTGTGGACTTGGGATTTATGCTTATGCTGTGGCCTGGAGCAATGCTGAAGGCTGAATGGGGAAATACACATGTTTCTGAGAAACTGTTGTAGAAGGTAAACTGGAGAGGGCAACAGAGGCAGACCCAAGGGGTCAAGGCCATTCCTTCTTAGCTTGGGAAGCTGATTTGTAATGTCTTCTTGTTTCTCCTCAATGGAAATTAAGAGTTCCTTTTTCTAGCTTCCCACTAAATCTGAAGATTTGTGGAGTGTGAAAGCTCAGAATCTGCTCTGAGCAGATTCCTTCTTGACAGTGGTTCTGTTTACATGAATTCTGAAGCCACAGCTTTGAGCTTTCTTTTCTGCGGGTCACACCATCTCAGAGGCAAGAGCGTGTATACTCAGCAGTAGCAATAGATGCTCATCCTGTGCCTCTCTAGAATCAAGGACTCTCGGAGTTAGAAGGACATTAAACATTGTCTCACACCACCATCTACTTTGTGTTTGAAAACCTCCATTTTCTTTGACAAGAGACTCCCCACCTCTGGTAGCAGCCCATTTATCCTTGTATGTTCTGAGTGCTTTGTTTTCCCCAATAAGGAATGGAAATCAGTCTCCCTGTAACTTCTCCACATTAGTCCTAGGACAACTTTTTTGGGGACACTCAGAACAGATCTATCCCCTCTTGGACAAGGCCATTAGGTATTTATGCCTGAGAAATTTAGCCCCAAGCCCAAAGATCCTACAGAGGCTTCATCCTTGAAAACGTTAGAAGATTTGGACAAGATGAACTTGAGTCTACCATCAAGATATCAAAACATCAGCCTTCACTGATTAAAAACTCAGATTCTCACTAAAACACACACGAAAATATCTGAACAAGACAAAGAAAACAACCCTCTTACAAAATCACAAATAAATGGTGGATACCATGTCTGTTATGTGTCCTCCATTGACCTCCTTTCCTATGTCCATTATCTATTCATGAATCCTTCCATCCATGAGGTACTTTTTTTCTGTAAATGACAATCCCCCTTCATACACTCTTGCAGCAAACATTCTTTCCTATCTATATCACCAGTTGTTTCATATACGAACTTCAACCCTGACCCCTGTCCATGAATGAGTGGAACACCCATTTCAAAAAATTGGGGGTTTTCAAGAATATATCATTCACTTTGACAGGAGAGAGAAATACAAACAGTGAGACATGTCCAGAGGCCAAATTAGAAAACCACCTGTGATTAGTTGCTGAATTCTGAGTCCTCAGATTCTCCACATCTATCAAGTGCTTTCCCTAAATTTAATCTCATGTTTCCCAAGACATTAGTATTCTTCAAGTTTTTCTTTCTGAAGATTCTTTCAGAGTGACATGGAAAAATATTGTAGAATCTGCACATTTATAAGCACAAGCATAGTTAACCTTTATAAATTATCTGAATTTTCTAGCCTTTGTTATCCAACATTTTGGTATATCAAGTAAGATTTTCTTTTACTAGATTGTATCTGCCCTAGGCTTTTTTTTTTTTTTAGTTCTTTAATGTAAAAAAAAAAAAGTATATATGAGTCAGGAGTAGGGAGTGGGGGTGACCAGGAACAGACAGCAAAGCAAACAAGTCTCTGTCTCTCAGGTTCATTAAATGTCCAGATGGAGTGGCATAGGCGTGGGTGAGTGGTAGGTCTTGTAGAGAGAATCTGAGCCGTAGGAACGTGGCCAGGCACTGACAGCATCACTCGTCGCCTTGTTGAAGGAGCAGAAGGTGGATTTCTTGGAATGAGGGACGATTCTTCGTATCTCTTCTCCAGCAGCTAAGCATCAGCTTATACACAGAGTCAGGGCAAATAGCTGGTTGAGGGAGGTAAGTCTTTGAGAAAAAAATAAAGGAAAACAAAAGAGAGAGAGAGAGAGAGAATATTACAAAGAAGGAGGAAAGGGAAGTATATTTGCATCATGGTTTGATTTGCCCCCTGCCCACTTTCTTGAACTTGATAACTGAAATGGGTGTGGTGTCCATTTTTCCTACTCATGAAAGTTCTGAATCATATCAGCCCTTTTCTAAGCTATTCCCTTTGTCTTCTGGAGTTCTCTGGAGCAGAAATTTTTGATGGGCCATTATGTGGTCCCTACCTTCATGCAAAAGATGAAACAACCAAAAAGAGACCAAATCTTCCATTTATGACCAACCCATATTGAAGTTCATCTTGGCTGAGCCAATCATGGCAGAGGCAGAAAACAACATTTTTCTTTGGCCCACTCACTTATCTCACGTACTTGGGAGTAAATTTGCCCTTTACTGTGGCAAGAAGGCAAATTGCCTCATAACCAAGATAGCTAATTTAGACTCCCTGCTGCCAAAATATTTACAGAGTATAAAGAGACAATTAAAATCTGAGACCCCTCTCTTATTTTTAGTATGCATAATGTATTATCTCTTGTCAATCCCTTATCTATCTTTGACTTGCTTGGATCTATTCAAGCCACAGAAGATCCACTTTTTATTGTCTGCAAGATCCTTCCCCAGCTATTATCCTTTTCCTGGTAAAGATGCCATAATCCAAGGGTATGCTGTTGCCAGGCCCCTTTGGGGAGGTACAGTGCTGTAGTGACTGGCAAGCTTTAAATTCCATATCTCACAGGAATTTTTAATCTAAGTCACCCAAAAAAAGTTTGCAGTATCTTGGCTAGGAATTGAGACTCCTGGGGAGCTTGGGAAACTATCTTTCCCTGAGTCTTGAGATGTCACAATACTCTTGGATTGTCCAAGAGATGCCTTCCAAGAGCAACAAGTTCAGGATATATCTGCCCATTTTCGGACATCCAAGTCTAGAAACATTGCTAGATAGTCAAAACCAACCCCAATTCTTATACTAAGCTATATTTTAATGAATGCTAATACATCCCTTTTACACTTATATTTATTGACCCAGAAGAAAAACCACATGGTCTAGATCAAGAAATAGATAAAACATGAGAGACAGGACTGTATTTCCTGCTACCTTTGAGTTGGGGAGAAACCTGACATGACCCTTTATGCCCTCCAAGAGTCAATGAGTTGACACATAGATAAAGCAGAGTGTATGGATGCCTGGGGAGGATACTGGTCTTTCACATCATTTGGATAGTTAGTGACAAAGACTATCATCCACATAGTCTGTCTTCCATCTCAGCCCACTCCTGCTAAGTCAGGACTTTCCATTCTCCATCCTTCAAGGTACACAGGTCCACATCCATTCATCCCCAACAGTTCTTACCTGCCTCCCTTGGTCTCGGAAGAACTCTCCAGTATTCTCAATAACCTGTTCATCTGATAGCTGGGAATAGGGCTGTTCCTGGCAAAAGGTGAAAGTCTCCCACAAAGTAACCCCAAAGGCCCACACATCACTTGCCGTAGTGAACTTGCCCTATTTAAGTAAAGAAAAGAATGGGAAATCAGAATAACCTGTTCACAACAATACCCGTTTAAATTTCATAATCTGGAGCTATACCCCTTCCCCTACCACAGGCAAGGAATTCTGAAAATGCCAAGATGTGCATGGAGTATTTAGAAACAGCCCATTCTCTCATTCTCGTGATCTCAACTTGGTTTTGCTTCTTTGTGATCCAAGAGCTGAAAAAAATGCAGCCATAAGCTATCTGACTCTGCAAATGAGTGTTAGGTCAACCTTTCAACTCTAGGGTAGCCTTGGGAAAATGCTCCTGAGAAAGGCAAAATCTGAATGGGAAGTCAATGGTTTTTATGTTAGAGATAGAGGACTCTAGTTTAAGTGCCTGCAGTGAATCCAGGACTCTCATTTACCAGTTCAGTTATCATTACAGTGTTGAAAGATAGACTTTAACAAGTGACAGCAATGAGATTCAGGTGTAAATAGCATGCATTGACTACTCACATTTTCTGCTCAGTACAGACAACAACATTGTGAAGTGGCTGATATTATTTATTTTTTAATTTTTTTTTCTTTGAGAAATGGGGTCTCATTATGTTGCCCAGCCTGGAGTTCAATGGCCAGGCACATGTTTGATCTCACTACTGATGAATACGGGAGTTTTGACCTCCTCTGTTTCTGATCTGGGCTGGCTCATCCCTCTTTAGGCAACCTGGTGGTCCATTGCTCCTAGGGGTGACCATATTAATGCCAAACTCGGTGAGGACACCCAATAGGTATAGCGCAGCGCAGCCTAGATTTTCATCCTCCTGTCTTAGCCTTGTGAGTAGCTGGGAGTACAGGTACACACCACCATGCCAGTTATCCTTATTTTTTAGATCAGAAAAATGAAACAGGAGCGGTTTCCCAGATTCTCCTGGTTAATAAGGCCATTAGTAGTGGAAAAACCGGATTTGAACCAAGGTCCTCTGAATGTCAGTCTAATATATTGTTTTCAACACCACATAATACCTTTAGGGAGAGTAATGCCTAACTATCCTATTAGAAATGGGTAAAATATAGCAATTCACATACATAGGTGAAAAAGATCTTTATAAGGATTTATGTAAACTGGTGTACATCACAGTATCATTCATAACAGCAGGAAATTGGAAAGTACTTAAATATCAAATTATAGAGGCATTATTAAGTTATAGGATATATCTACACAATGGAATATTATGCAGATATTAAAATGTTAAGTTAAAAATAGAGAATTGTGTGGCATAGTGTCATCCCAATTATGTAATATAAATTACATGTATGTACATACATATATAAATGCATGCATAGAAAAAAATTGCATGCATAGAAACAATATATGTATAGAAAAAAGTCCTCAAAGAAAATATACCAAAGCATTGATAGTGGTTATCTTGGTGAGTGGAAGGGAATAACTATACATTTTTTATTTCAAAATTAATTTACAAATCCTATAAGAATATCAGCAGGAAATAAGCAGATTAATCACAAATGAGCAAAACCAAATTGGTCTCAGACTTTTCTGTGCAATGTTACACAAGAAAAAGGTAAAATAACATGTACATGGCATTGTGGGAAGTAAAAGTGTATAGTCTAATGAGTCTATAAATCAGCTGAGTGGTTGTAAAATCAACAATAAAAAGTTTCAGGTATGCATGGACAGAAAATATACCTCTAAGAGAGATATTTGGAAAAAATTACTCACTTACGGTATGGAATATCAAGAATCAAATAAAAATTAAAAAGCAAAGAATGATGAACTTAAAAAGAACATCTTGAAAAGTACTGAAATACAATTATAGGAATTAGTCTATATAATTATGAGAAACATGCTTATGAAACTAATGGGGAAGAAAATATTTTGTATAGGTAACATTTCTTTAAATGATAAGGTTGTTAATACTTTAAGAACAATCACTAGGTAGAAATAATAAAGAGAAACAAGATAATAAATCTCTTATACTTTTTAACTTGTCTCCCTAAATTTTTATAAGTGTGTTAATTTTTTAGCAGAAATAGGCAAGCATTAAATAATAACAGTTAGTACACAAAGAAAATAATTTCAAATCAGAGAAAATATTAGTCTATTGAGTTTGCCTTCTGCTGTCTCAGGTTTGTCTCCACGTGTCATGCATGCCAGCCCACAAGCCAGTTGTTAGGGCTTTAAAATGCTGAGAACTCACCAGCAAGATACTTTCCCAAGACATCCAGCGGATAGGGAGCACTGCCCGGCCCTGGATCCGGTAATAGTCACCACTGTACAGGTTCCTGCTCATTCCAAAGTCAGCTATCTTGATTGTATAGTTCTTACCCACTAAGCAATTTCGTGTGGCCAGATCTCGGTGAACGAAATTAAGAGAGGAAAGGTACTTCATGCCAGAGGCAATCTGGGTAGCCATAAACTTCAGATTGGTGTAACTGAGGAAATAGACAAGAAGACAGAAGGTAGCCTATGGAAACAGGAAGAGGTGAAAGGTACACATTCTAAAATTTGTATCAACAAGCTAGGGTTGAAAGCTCAACATTCTTTTTCTACTCTTGATGAATCCCTTGCATTCCCCCAAAGGGCAGCTGCTCCATTATTCCCTGCACACTAACTTCCTCCACCATCCCATAACAGTGATACACTTTAAGGCTCACTGCTCCCTACTTTCAGATCCCAGGTTGTTCTCATCACCACAGGGAGAAGACGGAAGACCTGGCTTGTTTACCTGACAGTGGGTACATTGCTGGAGGAAGAATTAGGGGGCTCATGGCGAGAAAGAAACTGATTGAGATCTCCATTCTCCATGTATTCAGTGATCATGCAGAGAGGGTCATCAGTGATACACACAGCTAATAGATGGATGATGTTTGGGTCCTTGAGCCGAGACATGATCTTTATCTCCTTAAGAAAATCATTCCTTGGGAGGATACAGACATAAATAAACTCAGAATTTGCCAGAGTCAGAATCAAGAGGGAGAAGAATGCACACCAAGGTCTATTCCTAGACATTATACCAAATCTTGTTTCACTTTGGATAACTTTTGAGAGGACAGAGAAATTGACACCTGGATCTGTCTCATTCTATTCCTCCTGAAATATCATGGACCCTTATTCAATTGTAATGTTTTTGAGAATGAGATCCATGACCTATTCACATTTCTATCCCTCACATCTAACAAAATCCCTGCCACACAGAAAGCAATTAATATTTGCTGAATCAAAAATAAGCTGCTAAAAACCACTCTACAAAGTAAAACGTTTCACTGAAAATTGTATCTTAAGTGCAGGAGGATATTTACCTTTTTTTTTTTTTTTTTTTTTAAAGCCATGGAGTCACTGTATTACTAAAGTGAAGAAACTTTGTATGATGTGAACAACCATACTTTGGCTTATCTGATTACTCTCTATTTTCTCATACTGACTTTTCTTAATGCAGTATGAACCGTCAGTCAGTTGCAACATGTATTTAGTAGCCTGTCCAAAACAGAGCTCTTTAAAGGCTGTGGTGGTAGTCATGTCAAAAGAAGTATTCATTTGACCAAGACTCATAACTGTTTGAGTATATGGCGGCAGACATCCTTGGGTCATAAAGTAGCAAGATTTTGTTAGTGAGGCCTCTAGCCCACATTCCCAAAACTACTGGAGCAGAGGAGTTATAAGCCCTCCAAGAGTTTTCTAGGAATCCTGGACTGGAAGTCATACTATGTCAATATAAACCACTGGAATCAATGCAGTCTTGATGCAACACCTCCCCTCTTTCATTCCCCCTTCTGTCTCAAAGCAGGGGTTTCCATGGCTTGGGAGGGTTCACAGTCATGGCCGTCCATCATTGCTAAGGACACAGGTGGAGGAATGGCAAACTTCACCAATCGGAACAATGGAGAAAGGCTTTGTCATATCCTATGTCCTGTGGTTTTATTTTGTTTTGTTTCCCCTCATGCCACTTTCTCCAGTCATGTGCTAAGATTAATATAAGAAATACTTAATCTCTCTATGAGACCCAGAGAATGTCACCTTTTATTCTTAACAGTATCTTAAAGTTTGAAATTATCAGTTAAATTTCTAAAGCCTCCAGTTTCATTTCCTCACCTTTCTCTCTTCTTTATCTTACATCCTGTCCATTGCAAGTCTTTTAATGAAGTCTATCACTATTCTTGGAATTTATGATAATTTGGAAAATAAGAATAATAAACTTTTTTTCACTATGAATATCAGTGAGACAAATCAAGACAACATGAATAGGAAAAATGTATAGGTCATCCAGGTATGGAGATTTCTCTGGGACACATACAACCAGCTTTCAACCAGCTTGTCTCTCTGGGTGAGGATAAACTCACCATTATTGTAATGGAAAGGCTGTCAGACAATGGAGTGTGGCTGGAAACTGCAATTTATGTAGAAAAAGATCCAAGAGATTATTAGCCAGTTTGGAAAACTGCTAGAGAACCGTGGATCCTTTTGCTTTGAGGTTCATAGATAATTTTCCAAATAGAGGTAGCTTCTCATTTTGAGAGTAGCTGGAGATAGAAGAAAAGGAGCATAAAAGAGAAAAAAGGGATGAGAAAATAAATAGAAATGTGAAAAAAGGAGACTGGAAGAGGCTTAGCAAGAAAGTCATGTGTGATTGTGAAGACTTTGTCAAGAGGAGGCAATGACATGCAGGAGTATGTCTGCATGTAAAGACCAAAGAAGTACACATCTAGACAGTTGTATATGTTGGGAAGTACAGTGCTTGTGCACAGGGGGTTAGGAAGTAAATATGTGGCAAGTACAATAGAAAATGTACCTTTGTGTTTGAGAGAGGTGGAGAAAGAGATGAGGACTGCTGACCCCATCAGAGTAAGAAAAAGGACAACAGTGGAAATGGGAGGCAGCTCACTGACCTCCCCATCTCAAAAGAAAAAAATTGCTCAGAAGTATCCAGGAGTATTCCTGGTCCTAAAGATGAAATACATAAAGGAAAATTAAAAATGTAGACCACAGACCTGGCATTCTTGTTGGCATCTGCTCGGAGCATTTTCACAGCCACCAGGACAGGCTGGTTGGCACTGACATCTAGGGCAAAATCTTTGTCTTTGAATTTTTCCATTCCCTCCACTTCACAGAGATGAACCTAGACAAAAGTCATCTAGTCTCAGCATCATCATTTCTCCTGAAGATGTCTCAGTACTCTTGCTGGGCATTTCCTGGAGATAAACTAACTCTTACAACTCAGGCAAAATGATCAAAAGACCAATAAGAAGATATGTGTAACATATCTATGATTCAAATAACTGATAAGATTAAAAACAATGGTAAAGTACCCAGTTAATATGCTACTTTCCTGCCTTAGAAATACACATTGATTGGAATATTAAGTGAATGAATGAATCAGTAACAATATTATATTACAGCATAGCCCAATATAAAATGTCTTTTATTACAAATGCTTGAACTTTGATTCATGAGTCACTGGATCATGTAAAACATAAGGCAGTTTCCTTAGTATAGGGTTTAGCATTATAAGCAACTCCTGTGTAACAGTATAACAGATACGGGTTTTCAACCCAGGGGACAGAATGAGTACATGTCACACCATGAACAGATAACATGGGCCCCTCCACCTCTTGCAACACCATACCTATCCAAGGAGAGAACATGAGATCCACACTGAAAACCAATAACACATCTTAGGAAACCAAGTGTTTTATTTGGAGTTTAGATGGTGGTGAAGGGTTCCTATTACAATTCAAAACATTGCTTTGAGCTCCCAGAAGGTTCATGTGACTGACGCAAGAGTGAAAAGTTTAATAATGCATGCATCACTCTGAGGGCAAATGAAAAGAGTACTCCTCCTTATCTTGGTTGGTGATTCATTCCCTAGTGGCTGATTCTGGGACTAAAGGCAGGGGCGTGGTTGTTTTTGACCATTTTACATATAACTCTCATTCAAGGGGAAAAAAACAAAGTGGCTATTGAGAAGCAGAATGTTCCTGGACAGTTCATAAAAGATGATCACATCTTGTGGATCCCACCCTGCATAATCTATTGTAAACATTTTTGAAAATATTGAATGTGTTTCAAGATATCTGAAGTCTAGTGACTTGCCTGCCGTAAAAACTCCTGTATAGAAATTAGAAGTCCCAGGAACTCCACAGCTATTTGACAAAGATGAGGTTGACCCAATACTAAAATCCAGAGGACAATGCAAGGAGTGACAAGTGGAAGAGACACTCTGTTGTGAATCCACCTCTGGAAGGGACTGTTTGTTCTACTGACCATTTTTATCCAACCACCTCCTTCCAGCTCTAAGGGACTGGAGGCCCCACTCAAAGAATCAACTCACCTCCCCAAACTGTCCTTCTCCCAGCTTCTCTTTGAAAGTTAAGAGTTTCCTGGGGAACTCCTCCACAGCCACATCTTTTCCTGAGAGCAGGTCCATGGTGACGGCAGGCACTGAGTATGTGTTGCCTCCTGTCACTCCCTGGAGATTCACTATGTCAGCCTCTGCATAATGGGGCACCCCCTCAGGGCCACTGGGCTGGACTGACTTCACAACACCGCTGCAGCCTGGGAAAACAAGGGCAATGAGCCTCATTCCATGGAGCATCTTTGGAGATCTCTTCAGGAAGGAACTCTGAGAGGAGGGCTAAAACATGCCCCTGTGAAAGCCTAACCTGCTTCATGACATTCTCACTTGGAAAATGGTTTTGCTTCCTCTAGAGATTTTCTTGTGGCCTTCAGAATGTAGAACACAATTTTATTTCTCATTCTTCTCCTCATAATACATGATCATTTACAAATTCTGTGGCTAAACTTGTGGAATTGTGTGGTGAAGCTATAGGAAGGCTCACGGTATATCAGGGTGGGAATATTAAAGGTTGAAGTTTTCATAACGTATTTCCTTAATTTTAAGACACTGTTATTGACTTAAAAACTGATTTTAGGTATAAAAAATTTCAGATTAAAGACATATGATCTAGTTTAAGACATATTCTAACTTAAAAAAAAACATTAAAATATGTGGTGGGGAATGTTTTAAACTTAGGAAATAGGTAAATTACTTCCATTCACCTTAAGAAATAAATCAATTTATATCCTTAGTTCTTGCTGCCTCTGTGAAATTACTTGAATTTAGCATGCTCTTTCATGTCTTCTGTCCATTGAATAATAAAATAGATGCAAGTTTCCTTTTATCCTTCGAAAAGACCCCTTCAGGCTCCTTCCTGTAAAATCTTATGCTCTTGAATTTAGTCCTGTCTGCTTCTACATTCAGCTCAGGCCTAGCTCCTCTCTCCTCAACACCACGAGGTATTTTCTACTGGCTTGGGTCCCTCAGGTTGATGACCTTATAGAAAAGTTGCTCTGAGCTAAAGAGGTGACTCCAGCTTCCCTTCTGATATGACTCTGCATCATTTTTTAAAAGACATTGAAGTTTGAATGAACTGACACTACTTACTATTTTACCTGTTTTATTTCAATGCTTTTATTGAGAAAAGGCGAGAAATATTTTACTCTCATAATAAAATCTCATATTACCCTAATAAATGTTTACCAAAGAGAAATTACCAAAAAACAGATAACTCAAGTAGTTACTTATTTTAGTTATTTAAATGGCTACACCACTGGGAATTTTGGAATGTCTTTAGCTTCATTGATTTATTTCTCCAGATGAAAATCTAGTCCTGCCTTTACCCACTCACGAAATTTGGTGTTGGATGAGTACTCTATCTGGGCTTTTTCACTTTCCTGACATGTGAAATGAGGTTAGATTGGTTGGACTGTTTAGGTTCTTGTGGTGTTAACACCTAATTCACATGTTTTATTTTTTTTTCTTTATTTTCTGGTATGTGGGTCCCTCCACACGTCTTATATTCAGTAGCAAGGGAGAGGTGCTCAAATTGGGCCAGGAGCAGCTGCAGACCAAATCTAGAAAGAGAATGTGGACTTCTCAGGAGGTTAGTAGAGACTAAAAATAGATACAGTTAACTGGGAGCAGGTGTGTCATTCCTACCTGAGGCTTGTCGAGGTTTCTCCCTCGACTCCCTGCCCACCACATCATCCTCACCTGACTCCTCCTCCCCTGGAGCAAATTCTGGGAGTTTTCGTATCAGCCTGGATGGCTCCTGGTAGTCAGGGCGAAGGGGAAAGATGCGATCGTAAGTCGAGTTGGACTCTTGTTCACTAGGTGATGAGGAGCGGTTATTGTTGAACATGCTAGAATCACTTGGCAGGGAAAGGCTGACTGTCATTTCATCATCCAGCATCCTCCGAGAAGCCTGGAAGAGAATAACAAGGAGAAAGACACGCTGGCACAAAAGAGATGGTCAATTCCTCCCCTTCTTAAACTCAGCTCTTCCATGCAAATGAAATAACTCTTTACTACTGTTTAACCCCAGTGACACTGGACATGCTAGGGATGCAGTCTGGGTCCACAGATGCCTGTGTTGTAGAAACTTAGAATAATCCTTCATTTCTTCAAGGCAGAATTTGATCTTCTAATTTCTATGATGTGCTTTCTGAAACACTTAAAAAAAAAGGATTATCTCCATGATGCTATAAGAACCTATCGGTAGCCAAATATCTCAGTCTTATAGAGTTTTCTATGTTTTATTAAATGATGGGTTTTGCTGGCTTACCCTTTAACTGCTTGGTTTTAGAATAGACATAAATTTTTTAACTTAATAAATGTACTATAACATGATGAATCAATAGTTCTAATTGATCATTCTGACACCCTAAATTAGGATAATACCCACCACTGACCCATATTTTCACTAACCAAAAATAAAATGGCTACAATATGGAACAGGAAAGCCCTAGGTGTCCAGAGGTAACAATGTGACTTACACCTAATAAGGGAGGGAGAACAACAAAGCAACTACTTCTGTGGTATCTTATCTAATATAACCTGCCAGCTGCATCAAAAGGAAAATGCCAACATTTGCATGTATGTGACTATTTGAGTTTAAGTATGTAAAATGCTCCATTCCAACAAACACAGCTTGGGTGCTCAATGGCAAAACTTAGATGTGCACTTTTCCACTAGACTGAAAGGTCTTTTTTTGCAGTAATATTCCCAGTACTAAGCATGAAGCTCAGAACAAAGTAGGTACTCAATATATGTGGGTTGAATCTCTCAAAGAGGGAATGTTGAGGACACCATCAAAAGTATCCTACAAACAATGCTACAGTCTACAGCTATGTTAAGTAATGTTCTTAGAATGTATGTGTGTACTCAATGCTTTTCCATATAAAATTTTGTTCCCAGGAAGAAATCCTGGGTGTCATTCCAGAGCACCTTGAGTTATCTTACTCAGGGTATACAGGGGTAGAATTTCTCAGAGGACCAAGTTAAATATTCAAGGGCAAAATATTTGCTCTACCTTTTACCTGGAGATTCCAACATTTCTCTCTTAGCCCATGAAGATATTCCAACAGGCCTCAGAATAAAGACTCAGAGAAGTGTGGTAAATTGTGGCTCACATAAAGAGAAAAAGAGCTCATAGAGTAGAGAACAAAGACCCTTCTCCCTTGGCTAAAATGTGGTCCTAACAGACTATTTAAGAAGGCTACATATCCTCTTCAAGCAGTTCAATGAATCTTCAGTTCACCACCACCCTCACTCTGGAATACCTCATTAAACACTAGTGTGTTCCAGCATTCTAAAGGAGGAAAAGTTTTGATATTTGCCTCATTCATGCCTTGAGACACCTCATGACAGTGAGTGAGTCTCTGTGGATTCTGTCTTTCAGTCTTCTGTGGCTATCTGTGAATTGAAAGCTTTAAGTGTTTTCAGACTGGTAGACATACTTGTGGGAAGCAAGGAGACCTCTTCCATGAAATATTCCTGCCTAAAAACCTTAAAACAAACATCAACCATCTCAGGAACCTGAGGGTGGCACAGGTCAGAAGGAATTGCAGGCTACTCATCAGGATTGCTCCTCCTTACCCCTGATTTGAGCCATTTTTCTCCCATCCTACATCTAGAACGCTCTGGAGACTCAAGCCCATTCTCATGGTGCCCTTTCCTCTCCTCTGGAATAGAGGTCCCATACAGGCATTGGTCTCCTCTGAGACCCCACCCCCAAACACAGAAATCAATCAGGATTTCTCCTTCTTCCTGTTCCCTGCCCTCAGGAGGCAGTTCAAAGCCCCACAGCTCAGAGTTTCTGTGGCCTCTCCTAGTCCATGTCTAATGAGAGGAACTCATTGACCAGGAGAGGTGACCATGGCCAAATGTAGAAATACTTAATCATCAGCGGGCCCCAAAAGAATCAGACACTAAGCAGCAGTGAGTTGCTATTTGGTCCAAGAAAGCAAGACAAGTCATAGATATTCCATCTTTGAAGAAATGAAAGTAGAAAGAAATCAGTGCATTTCAATATTAACAACTGGAAAAAGCATGGAAGACTGGACACCAGTTGTATGACCTTAAGCACATCACATGTTCTCATCAGAAAAATAGTTAAATATAACAATACCTAAGAGTTATTACTCAATGAGGTGTATATAAAATTATGCATGAGGAAAAAGTCTGCTTCCTGTAAAGTGTTATGCAATGTAAAAAGTTATTCAGATCATTTGGCATAGACAGAGTCTGAAGAGGGACTCCGAGGGATACATAATCATAACCTTCAAGTGAACAAAAGTAGAAATAGAGTAGTGAGAAACTTGACTTGAACATTAATGAAGCTGGATGTTTTTCTACACACACACACACACACACACACACCCCAAACACACAAGCAAAGTGAAAAAGATGAGAAGGAACTTCAACAGCATTATCAGAAATTTCAGCTTGGCATTAGGAGAATAATTCTTAAACTTGAATGTGCATCAGAAACACTTGTTAATTTTTTTTTTTTAAGTATGGATGCCTGGACTCCACCCAAAATCCAGTGAATCAGAATCTTCAAGGAAAATGCCTGAGTTGAGATTCAATGTATTGAGAAGAGTTTTCTGCATTTCCGAGGAAGGTTAGGGAGGTTCCAACATCTCCACTCTAAAAATGAGAAAACAGACTTAGCTAATTCTTTTCTGGCTTCATTCCTATGTTTCTTGGTAGCCTCAATTAACTCCAACCATTAATAAATGTTTGCAATGTGCCTTTTACTCCTGGGGCAACAGTGGCTTAAGAAAGAAAGGAGCAGTTTCTTGTATCATGCCCATTCTGCACCTCCTTACCTTCTCCAGCATTTTCTGCCAGAACTGCCTCCAGAGGATGATGACAATGATGGCCAGGAGGATAAAGATGATGGCCACCAAGCAGCCAATCAGGATCCGGGTGTTGCTGTCATCAATTTTAAGCATTGGATCTGTGACCAGGGAGAGAAGGCAGAGAATACAATCATCTCACAGGTCAAGTAAAAGTATGAGGGACTGGACTGGAAACATGGAAGTAGAACCTGTTCCTTGAAGATAATTATGGAAGATGCCACCTTAATACTTCTGCTTATTCTTGCTCTTGCTACAGGTTTTTTTTTTTTCTTGCTACTGTTTTATTACTTTTCTTTTTTTTCCTGAAACAGAGTCTTTTTCTGTCCCTCAGGATGGAGTGCAATGGCATGATGTCGGCTCACTGCAACCTCTCCCTCCCAGGTTCAAGCAATTCTCCTGCCTCAGCCTCCTGAGTAGCTGGGATTACAGGCATGCGCCACTATGCCTGGCTAATTTTTGTATCTTTAGTAGAGATGGGGTTTCTCCATGTTGGCCAGGCTGGTCTCGAACTCCTGACTTTGTGATCCGCCTATCTCTGCCTCCCAAAGTGCTGGGATTACTGGTGTGAGTCACCATGCCCGTCCTGTTTTATTACTTTGTTTACATATCCTACTTCCCTCTTCCATAAGACAGTATTCTCCCTCTCCCCATGTGTCAGACAGAATAATGGTGAGTTTTTCTATTCTTCCCAAAATTTTGTCTCTGTATTATTATGGCCTGAGTCTACGGTCCCTTAATCACACTTCATGAAAAACAGTTGAGGAACCAGTTTCACTCTGCATTCTTTGAGACATGCCAAGGGAGCTGAAAGTCCTCTTTGGATACATTCAATCACACATGTTTCCCACATAGCTGGCTAGTGTCACCAATGACTGCCTAAAGCAAGGTATACATGGCATATTTATCTCCAATTAGAGAGATCAACATTTTGTTTCTTAGATTTCCACCCCTTCTTAGAAATACCCACTATGGGTCTGAGCTAGGAATGTCCCTTTCCCTGTTTCTGACCCCAAATTTCCAAACTTTCATGGAGACATTGGGACAACTCCAGACTCTGCCTCAGCTGAAGAAGCACATGAATCAGTAGCGAAGAGAGTATATTTGGATCCATAACTTGGAGGTAGACAGGCTACTCTTCATCCAAAGCCAACTGGTGTAAAGCCTCCCACACAGCCAAAGCTTTGCAACTCTCTACCCTTCTTCATCCTCCAGGAAGTCCCTTCAACTTAATTTGTATGATTAGGAATCACACATACCATAGGTTGTGGGTGCCGTAGAAGAGGTGGGCAGGGCTCCAGAGTTGTTGTACATTGCAGCATCTGTTATAAAACAAGGGTGAGTCAGAGCCAGGGAGAAGACAGATAACTAGTGCTTTCTCTGAAGGCATATTGTGACCTAGCACATTATGGAATCAATTTAGTGAGTTGCCATCAGTCTTTTAAAAAGATAAAATCATAAATACATTGAATAAAAATATCACCATTTATCTAAATAGTAAGAGCAAGTTTTCCTTTGTAAAATTTTTGTTTCACATATTACATACTAGATGCTATGGCACAAAAAAGTTTAAGAAACAGCGATTCAACGGGCTGTGACCATGCATTATTATAAAGCATAAGAAGCAGGACCCAAATTCAGCGAAAATATAGACGGAATATAGCGGGTAAATGGGCAAGGGATAGACATAGTGTTAAGATGCTTTTTCCTTCAAGGAAATTAGATTGTTTATAAAAGAGTCTTCGCTATGCCTCATCGGTCTAGGCTTTCAATTTATGAATTAAGGCTTCATCTTTATAGATATTTACTGATATTGGAGGGTCCTCTACTGTGATTTTGCAGCTTCTGAGACTAAACCACAAAAGTGTATTTGCCAGATTGATGTTGGCAGCTTTGCCTGAATTTTTCCCTCTGATTTGTCTAATCAAGGGGGTCAAGAATTAGAATATGCATTTCCTTTCTAAGAGACATTTCTTCCAACTATCCTAATTTTTCTTCTTCTTAACATTATTATATAAATAAGGAGGTATCTGGCCTCTGCATGTGCTTTGTGAGTTCGGTCGTCAGGCTCCAGTGAAAACTAATATTATTATGCATTGGATTTAAAGCTCAAGAGACCCCAGGAGTCAAAAACCATGGTTCATAGCTATAATTAGCTGTAATAAGTGTACCGATTACTATGCCAGGAGAATCCCTGAGGATGGGTAGTAATCTATTTGTCCCCCAGTTAACACTTACAGTGTAAGTGGCACTGACTTTGAGTGTCTTGATTTCTACTCTCAGTATTCAGATAAAACAATCAATCAACTCAAAACAATCAATCAGCTTACTGTTAGATTAAATCATTAGCACAGAAGGCATTTAAACATCAAACCTGTTTTCCTAAAAATATGCTTTATTTTCTTATCAGTACATCTTAATAAGCAAACCATCTTGAATTTTTTTTTTTTCTCCCTTAAAAATCAAATCTGAAAGGATGGGTTCTTCTGGTTTATCTTTTTTTTTTTTTTTAACAGGGTCTCACTCTGTCACCCAGGCTGGAGTGCAGTGGTGCAATCTCAACCCACTGCAAGCTCTGCCTCTGGGACTCAGGTGATCCTCTCACCTCAGCCTCCCAAGTAGCTGGGACTACAGGCATGTGCCACCACACCCAGCTAATTCTTGTGTTTTTTAAAGAGACGGGGTTTCGCCATGTTACCCAGACTAGTCTCAGACTCTTGATAACAAGCAATCCTCCTGCCTTGGCCTCCCAAAGTGTGGTTTATCTTTAAATTAGTCTCTTTTTCTCTCTTGTGTTATTTTACACCTGGACTTTTCTTCCAGACCCAGTACAAATCTCATTTCTTTGATGCTGTCTATGACAAACACACTCTAGTGCCTCTCTCCTTCTGACCATTTATTATTCATATTGCTTTGGACATTTCTTTCTTTTTTTTTCTTTTTTTTAGCATTGTGTGTCTTTTGTCTCCCCATCTAAAATTTAATAGTGTGAACAATATTCTAAACACCTTTTAACTTTTCAAGATTTGGCACAGTTTCTGGCTCCAGTAAGTTAAATCACTATTTGCTGCTGTTACTGTCCAATCAAAAGTAGTGTTCACAGTTTAAAATGAATCCCTAAAAGTTGAAACAAATGGAATACAGTGAACCTAACTGTATATCACATTGGTGACACTACATACAGAAAAAAATTATCCCACTGTTACCCTAACTGTATACCACATTGGTGATATAACTATATACAGAAAAGAATTATACCACTGTTACCCAACTGACCTTAGAACACAGTGCTTTGACTGTACATTCTTAGTAGGATATATTCTCAGGACAAAGAAAAGAGAATTGCTAAGAAATCTTAATGCTCAATAGTTATGTTGCTAGTAATAATATTGGTATTGCTTTTTGAATAATGGGATGAAGAAAATGCTGTTAACATTGTTAGGAAACATGATATTTAGCATAAATAATAGAGATGAAAGTATAAAATCAAATTTAAATAAAAACCTTATGTTTAATTTCAATTGGAAGTAACAATGTAAACTCACAATCTTTTTCTTTTTAAATATACATATTGAATTGCTTTCTTCCACCAAAAAACTCAAGAAACAATGACAACCTATTAGCAATGAACATCCCTACTGCCCAGTTTGTGTTCTCTAAATACCATTTTCTACTAAAAGGAATCAAGATTTCTTGAAGAAATGGTTGATTCCATGTCGGGCACAGTACATGTTCAAAATGAGCTTGAAATACCTTATTCTTTCAGAAAACAAGAAAGATATCAAAGACTTCTAGGGTCAGATCCAAAGAGCAAAGAGCCCCCTTAAAAATGCAAACTCTAGGCTGGGTGCAGTAGTTCACACCTATAATCCCAGCACTTTGGAAGGCCTAGGTGGGCGGATCGTCTGAGGTCGGGAGTTTGAGACCAGCCTGGCCAGCATGGTGAAACCCCGTCCTTACTAAAAATACAAAAAAAAAAAAAAAAGGAAAGAAAGAAAGAAAGAAAAAAAAAAAAAAAAAGCCAGGCATGGTGGCAGGCGCCTGTAAGCCCAGCTATTCGGGAAGCCAAGGTGGGAGAATCGCTTGAACCTGGGAGGCGGAGGTTGCAATGAGCCAAGATCGTGCCATTGTACTCCATCCTGGACAACAGAGCAAGATTCTGTCTCAGGAAAAAAAAAAAAAAGCAAACTCTAGTCAAAGACAGCACAACTTGAGTATTAAAAAGAATAATGGCTGGGCACGGTGGCTCACACCTGTAATCTCAGCACTTTGGGAGGCCAAGGCAGGCGTATCACTTGAGTTCAGGAGTTCAAGGCCAGCCTGGCCAACATGGTGAAATCCTATCTCTACTAAAAATAGAAAAACTAGCCAGGCACAGTGGCAGGCACCTGTAATCCCAGCTACTTGGGAGGTTGAGGCAGAAGAATCACTCAAACCCAGGAGGCAGGGGTTGCAGTGAGCCGAGATCACACCACCTGCATTCCAGCCTGGGTGACAGGGAGGGACACTGTCTAAAAAACAACAACAACAACAACAACAACAACAACAACAAAACCCTGCAATCGATTAAACATTAAATTGATAAAAAGCAATTAGTTTACAATTATACCAAAAAATAAGGGTAAAAAACAAACTTCATTAGACATTATTGAGGGTTGCTAGGGTATCAAGTCATTACTCTGAAAATTAATAATTAAAGGGGAAAATAGTCACATATCCTGGTCTTTCAATGTGATTTCTGAGTAAACTGGTGCATGAAGAATAATTATTCTGTTCGGAAGAAATTCAGCTAAGAAATGCAGAAAAAAATTAAAGAATTAGAAAATCATCATTTAGCAACCCCTTAGTGAAATAAGTAATTCAGACAGTGGTTGTTAATGGAGGATAAAACTTAAGGAAAAAGTTCATGAGGAACCAGAAATCAATCTTAGTATCACAAAAAGTGAGAGGATCTAGCATTATATCCCCATGATAAAGTTCAGCATAAAATATACAACACTATCCATAAAGAATTCTTGACAAAAATAGATATTGAACTTGAATCAAATTGACCTGTAGATGTAAGCACCCAGTCATTATGACAGAAAACAGAAGCTCGAGTAAAATGACACCAAGAAAGCCATCAGCCAAGCCAGAATCCTTAAAAAAAAAAAAAAAAGGAAGGAATTGTTTTAGATTAAAAGAGATACAGGGCAAATAGAAGAAAGAAGCACACCAAGAGATCCTTATTTTGATCCTTATTTGGTAACGCCAACTGAATTAAGACATTGTTGGACAGTTAGTCATACTTGAATATGGACAGGATATTGGGTTGTATTTAGAAATTATTTAATAATAAGGGTTGTTAGATGTTATCATGGCATTATAGCTACAAAAATGATGCTCTTTTCTTAGATGCAGTCAAATTATTTGCTAATGAAATCAAATAGTATCTCACATTTGCTTTAAAATGCTACAGCCAAAAGGAAGGAATAGGTGAAACAAATATGGCAAAATATCAATGATTAGTAAAGCTGAGTGATGGGTAGTTTATTGTTCTCTTTACTTTTGTGTATATTTAGAGATTTTCATTTAAATATCTCAGTAGTGCTTAGGTGTGCTTTTTCTTAACAGCACACTTATTAACTGCCTTAAATTATATAAAATTTTTAACACACTATACTCTCATTAAAAAAAATTCTTTCTAAGAAGAGTTACATGAATATTTTGTTCACTTCCATTCTCATCCTGTCCCCTTCACAATTAAAACTAGTCACACAAAGGATTCACTGTATCCAGCAATGAGAAGCTGACTGTGCCATCCCACTCCTCTCAGAGACCTGCTAATGAGAACTTCTGGCCATGTGCATTCCTCCTTCATCACCTTGCTCCCACTTCCCAAAGAGGACCTGAGCTCCCTACCTGATTGGAAGGTGATCTCACTGAACATCATCCAGGTATCAGCAAAATGGTATTGACACTTGATGGCACTGGCCATTCGGTGGTGAAGAGGCACTGTGACAAATCGAGCACTGGGGTTGACGTCATCCAGGACAAGGGGGAAGGAAATGGCATTAGGTTCCCACTCACTGGCTTCAGAGCGGAAGTAGCACTGTACCTCCTTAAAGATCTTCACACCTTTAGCAAACATGTTGTTGCAGTGGACCTGGTAGAGAAAGAGGCATGTGAGTGACAGGTTGGCCCTGCTAAGGTGCATGGAGACACAGTGCCAGCCAACTCCATAAGTCAAGACCAGCTGTTTCTGCGAGCACCACCCTTGGTAAATAGTTGGTGTTCTGTAGTCTTCTGGATTTTTCCTTCTAGGAACCTCATAGCAGCAGTGATAGTTGGTCAGGCATTATAAAACCTGGGCTGCAACCCTGGTCACCTGTATGCACTGTCTGTCCTTGGCCACCTCACTTCATGTTGCTGAACTGCAGTTTTCTCATCTGTTAAATGATGACTGCACCGGCATCTTCTCAGGCCCTTCCTGCCTTGAACTCTCTCGAGTCTATAATCCTCTCAACTGCAGTTGCCGTCTACCCTGATTTGAGCTATTCTGAACTGAGGTAAGAGGATGACTGCCATCCTACTTCCTCCTAGGTATGTTTCAGAGCCAGTCTACTTTTCAACAGGGCTAGGTGAGAAACCTGAAATAATATACAATCCAAAACAATTTCATCTTTTTTTTTTTTTTTAGAAATCTCATTTCTAAATGAGAATACACATATTCACACATATGTGTTTGCATATATATAGATGTGTGTGTGTCTATATATATATATATATATATATATATATATATAGTAACTGTGCTGGTAAAAAGATAATCTTTGACCCTAAAAATTTGTGTTTTTTTCACCTGATATTAAAAGAAATTAAAACATTTTTATGGGTCTTAAAAATCTGTGGGCCCTGGACACTGTGTTATTGTGTTTTATGGATATGTCACCTTTAGTGTTAGAACAAAAAAAAAAAAGAGAGAGAGAGACAGAGAGAGAGCTCACTGACCTATTCTAACTCCCTTACACACAAATGGAGAACCACACCCTTAGAGGTGAAGTGACTGGTGAAATGCATTTAGCTAGTTAGTAACAGAATATGTCATTGAACCGTCATCAGCCTAGACTTCTTTCCAGCACGCCTTTTCTCTACCACACTATGATTTGTGCCTCCTTAAAGAAGTTCCACCACATCCAACTCCACTGACCTTCATAGTAGTGAAATTCCTGATGCGGTCAAATTCAAACATGATCTCAATGTAGCCATTGGTGGCACTCTCGTTCCGCCAGCCCACATAGTCATAGCCGGGCCACACATGGTATTCATGGGTCTGGGTGAAATCGTCCAGGCCAGACACACCATCAGTCAATTGGCCTAGCCCTTCTGTCATGCTGCTCAGGCCAGGAGAAGAGGAGGAAAAGGAGAGAGATATTTGAGTTAATCACATATTCATGGAAGAGCTTTTACCCAGCATCTTTACTCCAGATTTTGTATGAGCTTATTACCTTGGAATAGAAGGAATGTAAATAATCACATTTGTATTACAGTATTGACTCATTTGTCTTGCATCAATGGAGAATTAAGAATTTCATATTAGTAATTTTTATAAAATATTTGATGCTCACCCCTTTAGTAGTAAAACCTTTAAACAATATCGTATTTAATATGAAAAGCTTTCTATAATTTATTGTACCTTGCCTATTCTTATATAATGAATATGTCTTCACATAATGACTCAATATTATCAAATGCATTTGACGAATTAATTCACTGAGTAAATGATGAAATGCATAAATGCATAGAATGAATACTAGCATACATAGTAGCACTTGCCCCATTATCAAATAAATGTTTCCAGAGCTTGGTGCTGACTCTCCTTTAACTACATGCTGTCATTGTTCAGTGAATCAATTTCAGAGAATCCAGTCACACTCTCTTCTATTCCACATATCCAACAACCCAATTTGATATTAAATGAAAGGGGGAAAATATAAGCTCCAAATTTAAACAATAATTTCTATTTAATTTTAATTAAATTTGTAGGATACTAGACCCAGGAAGTAAGATGCATAGAGTAAGATGTCATGAGAATCCCAGGTATTGGATTTAGCTTTGTGTTCTAGCTTAGCAGTCTTTTTTGACTTCTGAGTAAGAGGCTCTGTTTTAAAGGCTGAGTTTGCCAGAAGCCTGACTGCTGGATGGAATATAACTGCATATATACTTATTTGACTACTTGCAGAACACAAAGAGGCTCCTTCCTTCTTTTTATGGAGGCAGAGAGCAAGAACCCATCATGTGGAACTTCTCTTTCCTCAAGCTGTGCATCTCAAGCTCTGGCATATATGACACAAATCTCCCAAATCATGAGATTGGGATACTCACCCTCAAGCAATAATGGGTGTGACCCTTGAGTTTTATAGCCAGATCAATAATTTGTAAAATTTGTGAATCGCAAAAAATAAAAAATGCTAAGGGTGATTATGCCCGCCTTTTAAAATATATTTATTCATTGAAAATGTTTGGGGGGCGGAGCAAGATGGCCGAATAGGAACAGCTCCAGTCTCCAACTCCCAGTGCGAGCGACACAGAAGACCAGTGATTTCTACATTTTCAACTGAGGTACTGGGGTCATCTCACTGGGGAATGCCGGATAATCAGTGCTGGTCAGCTGCTGCAGCCGGCATCACCTCACCTGGGAAGCGCAAGGGGGAAGGGAATCCCTTTTCCTAGCCAGGGGAACTGAGACACACAACACCTGGAAAATCGGGTAATTCCCACCCCAATACTGCGCTTTAAGCAAACTGGCACACCAGGAGAATATATCCCACACCTGGCCGGGAGGGTCCCACACCCACGGAGCCTCCCTCATTGCTAACACAGCAGTCTGCGGCAATCTAACCACAAGGCAGCAGCGAGGCTGGGGGAGGGGCGCCCCTCATTGCTGAGGCTTAAGTAGGTAAACAAAGCCGCTACGAAGCTCGAACTGGGTGGAGCTCACAGCAGCTCAAGGAAACCTGCCTGTCTCTGTAGACTCCACCTCTGGGGACAGGACACAGCTAAAAAACAACAGGGGAAGCAGCAGAGGCCTGTGCAGACGCGAACGACTCTATCTGACAGCTTTGAAGAGAGCAGTGGATCTCCCAACACGGAGGTTGAGATCTGAGAACAGACAGACTGCCTGCTCAAGTGGGTCCCTGACCCCTGAGTAGCCTAACTGGGAGACATCCCCCACTAGGGGCAGTCTGACACCCCACACCTCACAGGGTGGAATACACCCCTGAGAGGAAGCTTCTAAAGTAAGAATCAGACAGGTACATTCACTGTTCAGCAATATTCTATCTTCTGCAACCTCTGCTGCTGATACCCAGGCAAACAGGGTCTGGAGTGGACCTCAAGCAATCTCCAACAGACCTATAGCTGAGGGTCCTGACTGTCAGAAGGAAAACTATCAAACAGGAAGGAAACCTATACCACAACCCCATCAGTACATCACCATCATCAAAGACCAGAGACAGATAAAACCACAAAGATGGGGAAAAAGCAGGGCAGAAAAGCTGGAAATTCAAAAAATAAGAGCGCATCTCCCCCTGCAAAGGAGTGCAGCTCATCATCAGCAATGGATCAAACCTGGTCAGAGAATGACTTTGACGAGATGAGAGAAGAAGGCTTCAGTCCATCAAACTTCTCAGAGCTAAAGGAGGAATTACGTACCCAGTGCAAAGAAACTAAAAATCTTGAAAAAAGAGTGGAAGAATTGACAGCTAGACTAATTAATGCAGAGAAGGTCATAAACGAAATGACAGAGATGAAAACCATGACACGAGAAATACGTGACAAATGCACAAGCTTCAGTAACCGACTCGATCAACTGGAAGAAAGAGTATCAGCGATTGAGGATCAAATGAATGAAATGAAGCGAGAAGAGAAACCAAAAGAAAAAAGAAGAAAAAGAAATGAACAAAGCTTGCAAGAAGTATGGGATTATGTAAAAAGACCAAATCTACGTCTGATTGGGGTGCCTGAAAGTGAGGGGGAAAATGGAACCAAGTTGGAAAACACTCTTCAGGATATCATCCAGGAGAACTTCCCCAACCTAGTAGGGCAGGCCAACATTCAAATTCAGGAAATACAGAGAATACCACAAAGATTCTCCTCCAGAAGAGCAACTCCAAGACACATAATTGCCAGATTCATCAAAGTTGAAATGAAGGAAAAAATCTAAGGGCAGCCAGAGAGAAAGGTCGGGTTACCCACAAAGGGAAGCCCATCAGACTAACAGCAGATCTCTCAGCAGAAACTCTACAAGCCAGAAGAGAGTGGGGGCCAATATTCAACGTTCTTAAAGAAAAGAATTTTCAACCCAGAATTTCATATCCAGCCAAACTAAGTTTCATCAGTGAAGGAGAAATAAAATCCTTTACAGATAAGCAAATGCTTAGAGATTTTGTCACCACCAGGCCTGCCTTACAAGAGACCCCGAAGGAAGCCCTAAACATGGAGAGGAACAACAGGTACCAGCCATTGCAAAAACATGCCAAAATGTAAAGACCATCAAGGCTAGGAAGAAACTGCATCAACTAACGAGCAAAATAACCAGTTAATATCATAATGGCAGGATCAAGTTCACACATAACAATATTAACCTTAAATGTTAATGGACTAAATGCTCCAATTAAGAGACACAGACTGGCAAACTGGATAAGGAGTCAAGACCCATCAGTCTGCTGTATTCAGGAGTCCCATCTCACATGCAGACACATACATAGGCTCAAAATAAAGGGATGGAGGAAGATCTACCAAGCAAATGGAGAACAAAAAAAAAGCAGGGGTTGCAATCCTAGTCTCTGATCAAACAGACTTTAAACCATCAAAGATCAAAAGAGACAAGAAGGCCATTACATAATGGTAAAGGGATCAATTCAACAGGAAGAGCTAACTCTCCTAAATATATATGCACCCAATACAGGAGCACCCAGATTCATAAAGCAAGTCCTTAGAGACTTACAAAGAGACTTAGACTCCCATACAATAATAATGGGAGACTTCAACACTCCACTGTCAACATTAGACAGATCAACGAGACAGAAAGTTAACAAGGATATCCAGGAATTGAACTCATCTCTGCACCAAGCGGACCTAATAGACATCTATAGAACTCTCCACCCCAAATCAACAGAATATACATTCTTCTCAGCACCACATCGCACTTATTCCAAAATTGACCACATAATTGGAAGTAAAGCACTCCTCAGCAAATGTAAAAGAACAGAAATTATAACAAACTGTCTCTCAGACCACAGTGCAATCAAACTAGAACTCAGGACTAAGAAACTCAATCAAAACCGCTCAACTACATGGAAACTGAACAACCTGCTCCCGAATGACTACTGGGTACATAACGAAATGAAAGGAGAAATAAACATGTTCTTTAAACCAATGAGAACAAACATACAACATACCAGAATCTCTGGGACACATTTAAAGCAGTGTGTAGAGGGAAATTTATAGCACTAAATGCCCACAAGAGAAAGCTGGAAAGATCTAAAATTGACACTCTAACATCACAATTAAAAGAACTAGAGAAGCAAGAGCAAACACATTCAAAAGCTAGCAGAAGGCAGGAAATGACTAAGATCAGAGCAGAACTGAAGGAGATAGAGACACAAAAAACCCTCCAAAAAATCAATGAATCCAGGAGTTGGTTTTGTGAAAAGATCAACAAAATTGACAGACTGCTAGCAAGACTAATAAAGAAGAAAAGAGAGAGGAATCAAATAGACGCAATAAAAAATGATAAAGGGGATATCACCACCGACCCCACAGAAATACAAACTACCATCAGAGAATACTATAAACACCTCTACGCAAATCAACTAGAAAATCTAGAAGAAATGGATAATTTCCTGGACACTTACACTCTTCCAAGACTAAACCAGGAAGTTGAATCCCTGAATAGACCAATAGCAGGCTCTGAAATTGAGGCAACAATCAATAGCCTACCCACCAAAAAAAGTGCAGGACCAGATGGATTCACAGCTGAATTCTGCCAGAGGTACAAGGAGGAGCTGGTACCATTCCTTCTGAAACTATCCCAATCAATAGAAAAAGAGGGAATCCTCCCTAACTCATTTTATGAGGCCAACATCATCCTGATACCAAAGCCTGGCAGAGACACAACAAAAAAAGAGAATTTTAGACCAATATCCCTGATGAACATCAATGCAAAAATCCTCAATAAAATACTGGCAAACCGGATTCAGCAGCACATCAAAAAGCTTATCCACCATGATCAAGTGGGCTTCATCCCTGGGATGCAAGGCTGGTTCAACATTCACAAATCAATAAACGTAATCCAGCATATAAACAGAACCAAAGACAAGAACCACATGATTATCTCAATAGATGCAGAAAAGGCTTTTGACAAAATTCAACAGCCCTTCATGCTAAAAACGCTCAATAAATTCGGTATTGATGGAACGTACCTCAAAATAATAAGAGCTATTTATGTCAAACCCACAGCCAATATCATACTGAATGGGCAAAAACTGGAAAAATTCCCTTTGAAAACTGGCACAAGACAGGGATGCCCTCTCTCACCACTCCTATTCAACATAGTCTTGGAAGTTCTGGCTAGGGCAATCAGGCAAGAGAAAGAAATCAAGGGTATTCAGTTAGGAAAAGAAGAAGTCAAATTGTCCCTGTTTGCAGATGACATGATTGTATATTTAGAAAACCCCATTGTCTCAGCCCAAAATCTCCTTAAGCTGATAAGAAACTTCAGCAAAGTCTCAGGATACAAAATTAATGTGCAAAAATCACAAGCATTCTTATACACCAGTAACAGACAAGCAGAGAGCCAAATCAGGAATGAACTTCCATTCACAATTGCTTCAAAGAGAATAAAATACCTAGGAATCCAACTTACAAGGGATGTAAAGGACCTCTTCAAGGAGAACTACAAACCACTGCTCAGTGAAATCAAAGAGGACACAAACAAATGGAAGAACATACCATGCTCATGGATAGGAAGAATCAATATCGTGAAAATGACCATACTGCCCAAGGTTATTTATAGATTCAATGCCATCCCCATCAAGCTACCAATGAGTTTCTTCACAGAATTGGAAAAAACTGCTTTAAAGTTCATATGGAACCAAAAAAGAGCCCGCATTGCCAAGACAATCCTAAGTCAAAAGGACAAAGCTGGAGGCGTCATGCTACCTGACTTCAAACTATACTATAAGGCTACAGTAACCAAAATAGCATGGTACTGGTACCAAAACAGAGATATAGACCAATGGAACAGAACAGAGTCCTCAGAAATACTACCACACATCTACAGCCATCTGATCTTTGACAAACCTGAGAGAAACAAGAAATGGGGAAAGGATTCCCTATTTAATAAATGGTGCTGGGAAAATTGGCTAGCCATAAGTAGAAAGCTGAAACTGGATCCTTTCCTTACTCCTTATACGAAGATTAATTCAAGATGGATTAGAGACTTAAATGTTAGACCTAATACCATAAAAACCCTAGAAGAAAACCTAGGTAGTACCATTCAGGACATAGGCATGGGCAAGGACTTCATGTCTAAAACACCAAAAGCAATGGCAGCAAAAGCCAAAATTGACAAATGGGATCTAATTAAACTAAGGAGCTTCTCCACAGCAAAAGAAACTACCATCAGAATGAACAGGCAACCTACAGAATGGGAGAAAATTTTTGCAATCTACTCATCTGACAAAGGGCTAATATCCAGAATCTACAAAGAACTCAAACAAATATACAAGAAAAAAACAAACAACCCCATCAAAAAGTGGGGAAAGGATATGAACAGACATTTCTCAAAAGAAGACATTCACACAGCCAACAGACACATGAAAAAATGCTCATCATCACTGGCCATCAGAGAAATGCAAATCAAAACCACAATGAGATACCATCTCACACCAGTTAGAACGGCAATCATCAAAAAATCAGGAAACAACAGGTGTTGGAGAGGATGTGGAGAAATAGGAACACTTTTACACTGTTGGTGGGATTGTAAACTAGTTCAACCATTATGGAAAACAGTATGGCAATTCCTCAAGGATCTAGAACTAGATGTACCATATGACCCAGCCATCTCACTACTGGGTATATACCCAAAGGATTATAAATTATTCTACTACAAAGACACATGCACACGTATGTTTATTGTGGCACTATTCACAATAGCAAAGACTTGGAATCAACCCAAATGTCCATCTGTGACAGACTGGATTAACAAAATGTGGCACATATACACCATGGAATACTATGCAGCCATCAAAAAGGATGAGTTTGCGTCCTTTGTAGGGACATGGATGCAGCTGGAAACCATCATTCTTAGCAAACTATCACAAGAAGAGAAACCAAACACCGCATGTTCTCACTCATAGGTGGGAACTGAACAATGAGGAAACTTGGACTCGGGAAGGGGAACATCACACACTGGGGCCTATCATGGGGAGGGGGAGGGGGAGGGATTGCATTGGGGAGTTATACATGATATAAATGATGAATTGATGGGTGCTGACGAGTTGATGGGTGCAGCACACCAACATGGCACAAGTATACATATGTAACAAACCTGCACATTATGCACACGTACCCTAGAACTTGAAGTATAATAAAAATAAATAAAGAAAGAAAGAAAGAAAGAAAATGTTTGGTAAATTATAAAATTTGACTGGCCTTATCCACAGTGACCAGAGCCCAGATCTCCCTTCCCAGGTTGTGCCATCTTTTTCTTCTCTCTACAGATCAGAAAGCTAGGAGAACATAAGTTTACTTGCAATAAATATATTCCCTATTATCCCCAGAAAAATAAATCCCATGGAAGTCTTATGAAAAGCAACAGAAATTAAAAGGAATGCCTGTTCAGTTCCCCTTTGGTCAAAATTAAATCAAGTGAAGAAGGGATAAGAAAATAAAATTTCAATGTTTATATACTTTAGAGTTATTAAAATCACTGGTAACCATATATTACTCTTGAAATTGTTTTAAATTTAAAAAGTAACTTTTGCTAATATGACTACTTCCTGAGACTCTGATGTCATCTCTCTTCACTCAGCCACCTCCACCAGATATTTTATTACCTCAATTATTAAATGAAGCCAATGATGTCTACATTTTTGTAATTTTTTAAATATTTCCCTTGGAGTTCAGAGCCATAATTCCGGCTACTTTCCTTATTTCTCTGCTGAATGTCTTGTCAATCTCATAGACTTAAACCCCAAACTAAATCCATCATCGTACCCTACTGAACTAAATCTTTCTCCTTGGTTTTCCTTTTCCATAAATTACACTTCTCTTTCATAGTAGTGGAAAGTGCTTAGTGCATGGTAAGCACTCAAAATATATTTGTTGAATAAATAAATGTCATCCCCATTGTTTCAGTCACTTAGACTGTCAAGCTTCATGTGACCCTTTTTCTCACCCTGCTGTCTTGCCCCATACATCCAATCAGATTGCAAATGTCCCCTAAATGAATATATTTTCCTCATTCCCCACAGTCACGGTTATGGCTTTGGTCATTAATTCTTTTTACTTGGCAGTACTCAGAGTTTTAAAATGTTCCTCATCACCTCCTCATTCCATTCCAATCTAACCTTTGCATGCTGCTTGATTATTCTGTCTAAACCACAGCTCCAATCATGTCCTTCCTCAGCTTTAAAAATCTTCAATGACTCATTACATTAATGATAATGTTTATGAAGAACAAGAACAGCAACTTCTCCTCTTCCTCCTCCTCCACTTCTTGCTCCTTTTGGCTTTCACTTCAGGTTCCTTCAAGACATGGCATAATCTGCTTTGTTTTGCTTCTCCTGTACTACTTTGCCACATAAATATGGCCCATCATTAAATAAACTGTTGATTTTCCTAGACAGTCCCCTAAACTTTATAACCATAATTCTTTTTTCCTCATGCTATTCCCTCTGCCTAAAATTCCATTTCAAGAATCTGTACCTGTGAAAGTAGTACCCATTCTTTGGGACCCAATTCAGATATCATCTGTTCCACCATATCTTTACTGGTCCTTCAGTCAGAAAAATGATAATCAGATAACAACTTATATGTGTACAGCAATTTATCTTATGAAATGCTTTTCACACACATTTTAATCCTTTAAGCCTTGTAGCAAAGAGAAGTAACTTTTATTATATAAAATCCAGATGTTTTCATCCCCATTTTTGTGCTTTCCTACTATAGTTTACTTTTTCTTTTGAACCCCAGAGCAATCATAGGCTATCTCTTGCTCATATACTCGAATCATAATAACTTATATTCTGTTTTAGCCCCTACTCCAAATTGTGAGCTCTTTAAAGGTAGGGTCAATGACTTCATTACCTTTGAATATCTAACATGCCTGGCCAAATTCCTTATATATAGTAACAGTTAACTAACAAAGGTTTATTAAATTAAACTGAATTCAGTTGATCTCTGATTTCCTCTATGCCTTGAATACATGCCTGTTGGGGTGTGACTGGGCAAAATTATGCCAAGACAGTTTAAGCAAAAAGGAAAGAACAGTGACTAAGAAGATGGAAAGGAAGTGACTAGGAGTAGAAGAGTGGATGAATCAGGCCTTCACCCAGGGGATGGTAGCTAGAGGACAATAGTTCATTCTCCACACCTAAGCCAATGGAAGGCTGTAATTCCACACTCCCTTCCTGAGACTCACTAGTATCTCCTTCTCTCAAGCCCTGTCAATCTCCATCATCTGATCTGGTCTTCACTATGAACTGACTTCTCTCCCAGGCTCACTTTGCAGATACAGACCAAGCTTAGAGAGAAAAGTGTTAGTGTGGGCTAGAAGAATGGCAAGGCTTGAAGGCTTGAAGTGGAATGGGATAGGTGGGAGCATCCCATACCCAGCCCTAAGTTCCTACTGTATCTGGTCACACTTCTTTGCCATGGCACTCCATCCATGCACTTCAGGCTTATCCATTGTTCCATTCTGTTCTTCTGAGCTCCAGCTTCTACTATAGCCAGGCCAGTCTTGCCTTCAGCCCTGCTTCCTTTCTTCTGCTACCTTCCACCTACCTTCCTCTGCTACAATTCTCATCTTACCCTAGAACTTTCCTTGTCTATTGTAAACCTTACTAGTCCGCTTTTTACAATTTTCAAAGCATTTATATGTATAAGGTCTATTCTTTCTGACTTCTTGACTTACCCAGAGTATTATACTTAGTACTTCGATTCTCTGGCCCTTTGTTTCCATAAGTAGGCAAATATTTGTGTCAGACTACACGTCCTGTTTTGAGGGTCAAAAATATGGCTATTACACTTAGAGCCATCACAAACTCTAGCCCTTGCTTTGTGTAATTGATTGTTTTCTGAGTAATTAACTTGTCTTCCCAAACTGGGCTTTTAGTTCCCTAGAAATAAAGTTCATATATATTCCTTCATCTAAATTATCTCCAAATGCCTTGTACAGGAACTAAATACTGATTGGTTGATTGATTATTGATCCCAAGACATGATAAAATATTATTCTTTCCTAGTGGCTAATTTCCTATTTTAATAATCAAAGTTTCCCAGGATTTACCTGTATCCAACAGCTCCATCATAGACAGAATCATTCAGATAAATGATGGAACCTCCAGGGAGTACAAACTGCTGCCCAGCTGGAGCATTGTAAGACACCAAGCCATCTGCAAAGGAAACACAGCCAAGTGAGTGCCTACTGCTCAGGCCCATTACCCCAGGGAACTATGTGAGTTTCAAGGGTACAAGCTTGTACAACGTGTCCAGGAGGACTCCATCTGGGCACCCAGGGAGGACTCCAGAGGAGCGCCCCTCAGTGGCAGTCAACATAATGACTCTGAATGCATGACTCGGTGGGGCACCAAGCCCTGGGTTAATGAGCAATGCTTCTGTCTCTATTCTTCCCAAGAGGGAATCACCATTCCAGGAGTTATTGATCCCATCCCTTTCTGACTTGATTTTCCCAGAAGTTGGAGTTTTTAATAAAGTCTATAGGCTTCCTGGGCTAGTGACCTACCTAGCCAGACACAGCCGTAAAGCTCCACCCTCATGCACACATTCATGGAGTGGTCGGTGACTGGAATGAACCGGACAAATCTGGCCACAATGGGCGGCTCCAAGTCCTTTAGGAAAATGTCATAGGGGTTACTATTTCCATCCAGCACCTGAGGAGAGAGAAGAGAACGAATGAAGAGGTAATATTAAATCATGCTCACTTTTCTTCACCCCGCCACATTTTTGATGGGCTCTCTCTTCTTAATTCAAGGAGCAGAATGCATCTACTCCACTTTCCCCACAGCCTTGATATTCCTTCTCTGCCTCCTTCACCCTGGGTCACACATTTACAAGGGCATGCCTAATCCCTGGACAGACATACCCACACAGACAACCTGTACCCTTCTTCTCCTAGCCTAAGTCTAAATACAGTCTTGGACATCCCAAGGTCTGGATGTCTCTTCTTCCTACCTGTTTCCCATGACGGTTCCGCCAAGAGATCCAGCGAGTGCCATCCCGACTGTAATTGATCTTGTACATGGGGGCAAACTCGATGCCGTGACCCCCTGCATGGCGCCCCTGGGTCCCCACCAGAGTGATAAAATGGAGGATGTGCAAGTCAATCTGCAGGAACTCCTTCAGGTCATCAGGTTCCACTGGAATCTCAGGGCACCAGGCTCCATCTCCTTCTTCTGAGTCCAGCCTTGAGAGATGAGGGTTGGAGAGAGAGGGAGCAACCAAGAAACCACAGAGCTGTTTACTGGTTCACAGGCAAGCAGCTGCCCTGTACTGAAGGAAGAGAGCAGGCTGCCCAGTCCTTATAAACATTTTGGGTTCTTGCCACAGTTTTCACTGCCACCACAATACCCATTTGTGGTCAGATCCCTTTCTCTGGAGTACCATGAGACCCTGAGAAACAGTCCCCACCAGTGAGCTGAGGCCTTCAGATCACACATAGCCTTCATTCCCCATCTTGATTTAGAGATCTAAAGAGAAATAAAACTCTTCCTACCCTCTGTTCCCCCATGAGTCATTTTATATCTCCCTTCCCTCTTTCAAACTCAGCCTAACAAAGCTAGCCACCCGTTGCTTGGACATCAAGTTATGGCAATAAGGAGGAGCCATAGTAGGTTCTCCAGTGTGGGTAATGCAATGCTACAGGATGGGCACTGCAGACCAGCAAGGAGCCATAGAAACACATGGGGAGGATGAGGGGGAAGAGCATGTCAAGGAAGTAGTAAATAATCTGGTTTCATTTTATTACCTCCAGGCTGAGCTACCATGGAGCAAAGTTGTGAAATTATTATAAAGTTTACTTTGAGAACCTCCTACCACTTTCCCTTTCCCCTGGAATGCTCCCTTTTCCCACAGATATTACCCGTTCATTTGTTGCTCCCTTCCAGTTCCACCAACCATCACTCTAGTCTTTCATACACTAAGAAATTATGGGGAAGTTTCATCAGGATTGCTTTTCTTATGGGTAATTCCATTTTAATAAAATCAATACTTCACATCAAAATAATTAGATGCCAGGAAGAGTATTGGGTCCAACCAGAAGAGCAGTAGGGAGTTTATTGATGTACAAGACCCCTGAAATCAATCACCCAGGAAACTGCTACACTCTGTCTGTGGGCAAGGGTGACCCTTCTATGTGAGAGATCCTTGAGAGAGGGGGAGAACTTGTTGGAGGCCTCAGTGTCTTGATGCTTTGCAGTAAGTGATGCTTTGCAATGAGTGATGTTTCATAGACCCACTGAGAAGAGGAGTGAACGCTAACTCCCAGTGTCCTACATAATCTGCACCTTCCCACAGCTGCCACTGTTGCCTGCTTCCTGCAGTGGCTCAAAATGAGAAAGTCAGGGAAAGCAAACCCACTTCCTATCAATTAACCCATTCACTGTGGGTAATGTGGCCCTGGGGCCTCTGTGGTTGAGATGAGGCTGCCAGATCAGTACATGTGGCTAAGCCCTGAATTCTCTCCCTGAAAACATACAGAGCAGGACAGGCCCACTTGCTCTCTGTCCTTCATTCTCAACAGTTCCTGCCAATAATGTCACCTTCCCCAGCCCCTAGGGTCAGGAATCTGTCCCCAGGAAATCTGCCCAACCCCAGAACATGGGCTTTCTTGATGTAACCATCCTCACCTTCCATATTTGGCAGCTGTGGACTCTGACCACTGACTGGAAGCTGTGATGTCCTCATCTGGAATCTGGCCTCCTGACATGCCCAGAGGATAGCGGCATATAGCTAGACCAAGAGAAACCAAAGAGAAGAGAGAGGACATGCTTTTATTTTTATTTCCAGAACTCCCTAGGAAGAATATCACTGAATATTGAACAAGGAATAAGATAATTTACATCTTCCTCAATTCCTCTATGCCCCTGTTTGACCACCCTGACTCTATCAGATTTGTCTTTCTGACCCTGACTCCAAATACAATTTGGGCCTCCAAGATTTGACCCCCAGCCAAATCTGTGTTTTGGTTCAAACTCTGACAATCAATGTAATACAATGTAATGTGCCAATTTATGTTTTGTAATTCGTAATAACCCCAGTGGCTCATCCCATTCTCTTGTTAGCAGATGTTCACTTCTAATCAATTTCCTAACAGTAGTGAGGAACCCTCATAATCACTAGGCACCCTTATGATACAAAGAATTATTTTTTTCAGTAGTTAATTGCATGAAAACTATAAAGCAAACTACACACTTTCCTACGAAGGGATCAAACATACATTTTTGGCCCTGGTTAGAACCATGTTCTGAATCCTGGCTATAAACAATAAGCTCTGGATACAGACTTCCACTTTCAACCAAAGACAGGGTAACAGAGACAAGATTTGCTCTCCAGTGTGAAACAACAAAAAGGACAAAATACATGAAAAATTATGTTTTAAGATAAGGAGCATCTGACAACAAAGGACAACAATCTGAGAGTCAGGAAACAAAAATTTGAGCCCTGTGGTGGCATCAGTTTACTGGCATGAGAGTGTGTCCAGGATACATCACAATGAGTGGGAACTCAGGCAGAGCCTGGAGAATCTCCTGAGTTGAGGAGACAAAAATAGGAGTCCAGAGAAGTAAAGGAAGCTAGAGTTCTCAGGACACTGGGCTGCCGGATAAAATTTAGTTAAATTTGAATTTCAGATAAGCAACAACAAGTTTTTTTTTTTCTTTTCTCTTTTTTTTTAAATTATACTTTAAGTTCCAGGGTACATGTACACAATGTGCAGGTTTGTCACATATGTATACATGTGTCATGTTGGTGTGCTGCACCCATTAACTCGTCATTTACAATAGGTATTTCTCTTAATGCCATCCCTCCTCCTTCCTCCCACCCCACGACAGGCCCCAGTGTGTGATGTTCTCTGCCCTGTGTCCAAGTGTTCTCACTGTTCACTTCCCAACCATGAGTGAGAACATGCAGTGCTTGGCCTTCTGTCCTTGCAATAGTTAGCTCAGAATTACGGTTTCCAGCTTCATCTATGTCCCTACAAAGGACATGAACTCATCCTTTTTTATGGCTGCATAGTATTCCATGGTGTATATGTGCCACATTTTCTTAATCCAGTCTATCATTGATGGACATTTGGGTTGATTACAAGTCTTTGCTATTGTGAATAGTGCCACAATAAACATACGTGTGAATGGGATCGCAGGGCCACACGGTATTTCTAGTTCTAGATCCTTGAGGAATCACCACAATGTCTTCCACAATGGTTGAATTAGTTTACACTCCCACCAACAGTGTAAAAGCGTTCCTATTTCTCCACATCCTCTCCAGCACCTGTTGTTTCCTGACTTTTTACTGATGACCAGTGGTGATGAGCATTTTTTCATGTGTCTGTTGGCTGCATAAATCTCTTCTTTTGAGAAGTGTCTGTTCATATCCTTTGCCCACTTTTTGATGGGGTTGATTTTTTTTCTTATAAATTTGTTTAAGTATTTGTAGATTCTGGATATTAGTCCTTTGTCAGATGGGTAGATTGCAAAAATTTTCTCCCATTCTGTAGGTTGCCTGTTCACTCTGATGGTAGTTTCTTTTGCTGTGCAAAAGCTCTTTAGTTTAATCAGATCCCACTTGTCAATTTTGGCTTTTGTTGCCATTGCTTTTGGTGTTTTAGTCATGAAGTCCTTGTCCATGCCTATGTCCTGAATGTTATTGCTTACTCTTTTTTCTTCTAGGGTTTTTATGGTTTCAGGTCTAACATTTAAGTCTTTAATCCATCTTGAATTAATTTTTGTATAAGGTGTAAGGAGGGGATCCAGTTTCAGCTTTCCACATATGGCTAGCCAGTTTTCCCAGCACCATTTATTAGATAGGGAATTCTTTCCCCATTTCTTGTTTTTGTCAGGTTTGTCAAAGATCATATGGTTGTAAATGTGTGGTATTATTTCTGAGGACTCTGTTCTGTTCCATTGGTCTGTATCTCTGTTTTGGTACCAGTACCATGCTGTTTTGGTTACTGTAGCCTTGTAGCATAGTTTGAAGTCAGGTAGCGTGATGCCTCCAGCTTTGTTCTTTTGGCTGAGGATTGTCTTGGCAATGCAGGCTCTTTTTTGGTTCCAGATGAACTTTAAAGCAGTTTTTTCCAATTCTGTGAAGAAACTCATTGGTAGCTTGATGGGGATGGCATTCAATCTTTAAATTGCCTTGGGCAGTATGGCCATTTTCACGATATTGATTCTTCCTATCCATGAGCATAGAATGTTATTTCATTTGTTTGTGTCCTCATTTATTTCACTGAGCAGTGGTCTGTAGTTGTCCTTGAAGAGGTCCTTCACATCCCTTGTAAGTTGGATTCTTAGGTATTTTATTCTCTTTGAAGCAATTGTGAATGGGAGTTCACTCATGATTTGGCTCTCTGTTTGTCTGTTAGTGGTGTACAGGAATGCTTGTGATTTTTGCACATTGATTTTGTATCTTGAGACTTTTCTGAAGTTGTTTATCACTTTAGGAGATTTTGGGCTTAGACGATGGGGTTTTCTAAATATAAAATCATGTCGTTTGCAAACGGGGACAATTTGACTTCCTCTTTTCCTAATTGAATACCCTTTATCTCTTTCTCCAGCCTGATTGCCCTGGCCAGAATTTCCAACACTATGTTAAATAGGAGTACTGAGAGAGGGCATTCCTCTCTGGTGCCAGTTTTCAAAGGGAATGCTTCCAGGTTTTTTTCCCATTCAGCATGATATTGGCTGTGGGTTTGTCATAAATATTTGTCATAAATATTTTGAGATATGTCCCATCAATACCTAGTTTCTTGAGAGTTTTTATCATGAAGGGCTGTTGAATTTTGTTGAAGGGCTTTTCTGCATCTATTGAGATAATCATGTCATTTTTGTCTTTGGTTCTGTTTATATGATGGATGATGTTTATTGATTTGTGTATGTTGAACCAGCCTTGCATCCCAGGGATGAAGCCAACTTGATCGTGGTGGATAAGCTTTTTGATGTGCCACTGGATTTGGTTTGCCAGTATTTTATTGAGGATTTTTGCACCAATGTTCATCAGGGATATTGGTCTCAAATTCCCTTTTTTTGTTGTGTCTCTGCCAGGTTTTGGTATCAGGATGATGTTGGCCTCATAAAATGAGTTAGGGAGGATTCCCTCTTTTTCTGTTGATTGGAATAGTTTCAGAAGGAATGGTACCAGCTCCTCTTTGTACCTCTGGTAGAATTCGGCCGTGAATCCATCTGGTCCTGGACTTTTTTTGGTGGGTAGGCTTTTAATTATTGCCTCAATTTCAGGGCCTGCTATTGGTCTATTCAGGGATTCAACTTCTTCCTGGTTTAGTCTTGGGAGGGTGTATGTGTCCAGGAATTTATCCATTTCTTCTAGATTTTCTAGTTTATTTGTGCAGAGGGGTTTATAGTATTCTCTGATGATAGTTTGTATTTCTGTGGGATTGGTGGTGATATCCCTTTTATCATTTTTTATTGTGTCTATTTGATTCTTCTCTCTTTTCTTCTTTATTAGTCTTGCTAGTGGTCTATCAATTTTGTTGATCGTTTCAAAAAACCAGCTCCTGGATTCATTAATTTTTTTGAAGGGTTTTTTGTGTCTCTATCTCCTTCACTTCTGCTCTGATCTTAGTTATTTCTTGTCTTCTGCTAGCTTTTGAATGTGTTTGCTCTTGCCTCTCTAGTTCTTTTAATTGTGATGTTAAAGAGTGTCAATTTTAGATCTTTCCTGCTTTCTCTTGTGGGCATTTAGTGCTATAAATTTCCCTCTACACACTGCTTTAAATGTGTCCCAGAGATTCTGGTATGTTGTATGTTTGTTCTCATTGGTTTAAAGAACATCTTTATTTCTGCCTTCATTTCGTTATTTACTCAATAGTCATTCAGGAGCAGGTTGTTCTGTTTCCATGTAGTTGTGTGGTTTTGAGTGAATTTCTTAATCCTGAGTTCTAATTTGATTGCACTGTGGTCTGAGAGACAGTTTGTTACAGTTTCTGTTCTTTTACATTTGCTGAAGAGTGTTTTACTTCCAACTATGTGGTCAATTTTGGAATAAGTGCAATGTGGTGCTGAGAAGAATGTACATTCTGTTGATTTTGGGTGGAGAGTTCTGTAGATATCCATTAGGTCCCCTTGGGGCAGAGCTGAGTTCAAGTCCTGGATATCCTTGTTAACTTTCTGTCTCATTGATCTGTCTAATGTTGACAGTGGAGTGTTGAAGTCTCCCATTATTATTGTGTGGGAGTCTAAGTCTCTTTGTAGTTCTCTAAGGACTGACTTTATGAATCTGGGTGCTCCTGTATTGGGTTCATATATATTTAGGATAGTTAGCTCTTCTTGTTGAATTGATCCCTTTACCATTATGTAATGGCCTTCTTTGTCTCTTTTGATCTTTGATGGTTTAAAGTCTGTTTTATCAGAAACTAGGATTGCAACCCCTGCTTTTTGTTGTTGCTTTCCATTTGCTTTGTAGATCTTCCTCTATCCCTGTATTTTGAGCCTTTGTGTGTCTCTGCATGTGAGACGGGTCTCCTGAATACAGCAAACTGATGGGTCTTGACTCTATCTAATTTGCCAGTCTGTGTCTTTAAATTGGGGCATTTAGCCCATTTACATTTAAGGTTAATATTGTTATGTGTGAATTTGATCCTGTCATTATGATGTTGGCTGGTTATTTTGCTCGTTAGTTGATGCAGTTTCTTCCTAGCATCGATGGTCTTTACAATTTCGCATGTTTTTGCAGTGGCTGGTACTGGTTTTTCCTTTCCATGTTTAGTGCTTCCTTCAGGAGCTCTTGTAAGGATTTTATTTCTCCTTCACTTATGAAGCTTAGTTTGGCTGTATATGAAATTCTGGATTGAAAATTCTTTTCTTTAAGAATGTTGAATATTGGCCCCACTCTCTTCTGGCTTGTAGAGTTTCTGCTGAGAGATCCACTGTTAGTCTGATGGGCTTCCCTTTGTGGGTAACCTGGCCTTTTCTCTCTGGCTGCCCTTAACATTTTCTCCTTCATTTCAACCTTGGTGAATCTGACAATTATGTGTCTTGGAGTTGCTCTTCTCAAGGAGTATCTTTGTGGCATTCTCTGTATTTCCTGAATTTGAATGTTGGCCTGCCTTGCTACGTTGGGGAAGTTCTCCTGGAGAATATCCTGAAGAGTGTTTTCCAACTTGGTGCTATTCTCCCCGTCACTTTCAGGTACACCAATCAGACGCAGATTTGGTCTTTTCACATAGTCCCATATTTCTCGGAGGCTTTGTTTGTTTCTTTTTACTCATTTTTTCTCTAAACTTCTCTTCTCACTTCATTTCATTCACTTGATCTTCCACTTGATCGAATTGGCTACTGAAGCTTGTGCATGCATCACGTTGTTCTTGTGCCATGGTGTTCAGCTCCATCAGGTCATTTAAGGTCTTCTCTGTGCTGTTTATTCTAGTTAGCCATTCATCTAATCTTTTTTCAAGATTTTTAGCTTCTTTGTGATGGGTTCGAACATCCTCCTTTAGCTGGGAGAAGTTTGTTATTACGAATCTTTTGAAGTCTCCTTCTGCCAACTCGTCAAAGTCATTCTCCCTCCAGCTTTGTTCCATTGCTGGTGAGGAGCTGCACTCCTTTGGAGGAGAAGAGGCACTCTGACTTTTAGAATTTTCAGCTTTTCTGCTCCGGTTTCTCCCCTTCTTTGTGGTTTTATATACCTTTGGTCTTTGATGATGGTGACCTACAGACGGGGCTTTGGTGTGGATGTTCTTTTTATTGATGTTGATGTTATTCCTTTCTGTTTGTTAGTTTTCCTTCTACCAGTCAGGACCCTCAGCTTCACGTCTGTTGGAGTTTGCTGGAGGTCCACTCTAGACCCTGTTTGCCTGGGTATCACCAGCGGAGGCTACAGAACATGTTGCTCCCTGATCTTTTCTCTGGAAGCTTCGTCTCAGAGGGGCACCCTGCTGTATGAGGTGTCAGTCGGCCCCTACTGGGAGGTGTCTCCCAGTTAGGCTACTCAAGATCAGGGACCCACTTGAGGAGGCAGTCTGTCCATTCTCAGATCTCAAACTCCATGCTGGGAGAACCACTACTCACTTCAAAGCTGTCAGACAGGGACATTTAAGTCTGTTGAAGTTTCTGCTGCATTTTGTTCAGCTATGCCCTGCTCCCAGAGGTGGAGTCTACAGAGGCAGGGAGGCTTAGTTGAGCTGTGGTGGGCTCCACCCAGTTCCAGCTTCCTGTCACTTTGTTTACTTACTCAAGCCTCAGCAATGGTGGACGCCCTTCCCCCAGCCTCGCTGCTGCCTCGCAGTTCAATCTGGACTGCTGTGCTAGCAGTGAGCAAGGCTCCTTGGGGTTAGGACCCTCTGAGCCAGGCACGGGATATAATCACCTGGTGTGCCATTTGCTAAGACCGTTGGAAAAGTGCAGTATTAGGGTGGGAGTGTCCCGATTTTCTGGGAGCCATCTGTCATGGCTTCCCTTGGCTAGGAAAGGGAATTCCCTGATCCTTTGCGCTTCTTGGGTGAGGTGATGCCCTGCCCTGCTTCGACTCACACTCTGTGGGCTGCATCCACTTTCCAACAAGTGCCCAGTGAGATGAACCCGGTACCTCAGTTGGAAATGCAGAAATCACTTGTCTTCTGCATCACTCATGCTGGGAGCTGTAGACTGGAGTTGTCCCTATTCGGCCATCTAACAAAAAGTTTTAAGGTGTAAGTATGTCCCATCCTATAAAAAATTATCAGGCATGTGAAAAAGCAGAAAAATAGAACCCAAGGTAAGAAGAAAAAGAACAACTGAAACAGATTCACAACTGATTGCATTTCAAAATCCCAATGACGTGTTACAGAAATTATTTTAAAATAATTTTAAATCCTAAAATGTATATGGAACCACAAAAAGTTTCAAAATAGCCAAAGCAATCTTGAAAAAGAAGAAATCAATCAGATTTCTTCACACGTCCTAATTTCAAAATATCACACGTCCTAATTTCACATGTCCTAATTTCAAAATATTTTAGAAAGTTACTTAAAACAGTATGGTACCTGAAAAAACAGACATATAGACCAATAGAACAGAATAAAGAGCCTGGAAGTCACCCACACAGGTCAACTGAGCTTCAACAAGAGTGTCAAAAATATACAATGGGCAAAATAAATCATCTCATCAATAAATGGTGTTGGGAAAACTGGATATCCACATGCAAGACAATAAAATTAAACTACTATCATACATTGTACCCAAAAATCAACTCAAAATGGATTAAAGATTTAAACATGATATCTAAAAGTATAAAATTTCAGGAGGAAGATATAGGAAAAAAAGCTTGATGACATTGGTCTAAGCAATGATTTCTTGGATATGATACCAAACACATAAGCAACAAAAGCAAAAACAGGAGGAACTACAATTGAACAACAACAACAAATACTTCTGCACAGCAAAGGAAACAATTAACCAAGTGAAAAGACCTTTAGAATGAGAGAAAATATTTGCAAATTATATATTTGAAGGTTAATATTCAAGATATATGGAGAACTCATACAACTTGATAGGAAACAAAAAATATGATTTTAAAATGGTCAAAGAAGTTGAATAGACATTTCTTCAAAGAATACATACAAATGTCCAAGTTATATGAAAAGATGTTCAACATCACTAATCATTAGGGAAATGTAAATTAAAACCGTGATGAGATATCACCTTATACATGTCAGGATGACTATCATCAACAAAATCAAAAGATAACAAATGTTGGCAAGGATGTAGACAAATTGGAACCCTTATAAACTGTTAGCGGGAATGTAAAATGATGCAGTCACTATAGAAAACAATATGGAGGCTCCTCAAAAAGTTAAAAATAGAACTACCATATGCTCCAGCAGTCCCAGTTCTGGTATACACCCAAGAGGATCTAAATCAGCATCTTGAAAAGATATCTGCCTTTCCATGTTCATTGCAGCACTATTCACAAAAGCCAAGACATGGAAACAACACAAATGACTATCAGCAGATAAGCAGATACGGAAAACTTGGGATACACATACAATGGAATCTTATTCAGCTTTTAAAAAGAAAGAAATTGTGTGGGGGGCTAGGGGAGGGATAGCATTAGGAGAAATACCTAATGTACATGATGGTTTGATGGGTGCATCAAACCACCATGGTATGTGTATACCTATATAACAAACCTGCACATTCTGCACATGTACCCCAGAACTTTAAGTATAACAATAATAAAAATAATAATTAAAAGAAGGAAAAAGAAGAAAGAAAGAAATCCTAACATTTGTGACTACATGGTTGAACCCAGTAGACATAATTCTAAGTGAAATAAACCAGCCATAGAAGGACAAATATTGCATGGTTCCACATATGTAAGGTATCAAAAATAGCCTAAATCATAGAAACAGAGTAGAATGATGGTTTCCAGGAGTTGGGAGGAAGGGGAAGTGGGGAATTCCTATTCAAGGGATATAAATTTCAGTTATACAGGATTAATATGTTCTAGAGATCCACTGTACAACATTGTGCCTATACTTAACAATACTGTATGTTACACTTAAAAACTTGTTAAGAGAGCAGGTCTCATTAAATGTTTTCACATTCATCATCATTATGATTATCATCATAAAGAACTGACTGCATTTTAACCCTAGGCACTTCACTTGTCCCACCCTAGATCATGCCTTGCTATTCAGCAATAAAATGAACTATTAATGCATGCTACAACAACATGGATAAATTTCAAAACAACTATGCTTAGTAAAAAAAGTCAGACCAAAAAAGTACATACTGTTTGCTTCCATTTACATGTAACTTTAGAAAACAAAAACAAGTTAATCTATAGTGACAGAAAGAGATCAGTGGATTCCTGGGGGAAGGAGGAATCATAAAGGGACACAAGCAACTTTTGGCAGTGATGGATGTGGTCATTATCTTGACTATGGTGATGATTTCACGGGTTTATATGTAAGTCAAAAACTGGTCAACTTGTGCATTTTTAATGTGTGCATCTATTGCATGTCAAGTGTACTTCAATAAAACTGTTTTAGAAATAATCTCTGGAGCAAGATAATTCTGAAGATTTTTATTTGTGTATTTTCACTTCCATTTTCAAAGCCTGTAGCCAGGCCTTTATGTTCATTCGCCCTAGGGGACATTTATGTTTACAAGGAAGAAAAAAGAAATTGCATGAAGACAAAGAACTTCCTACAAGCCTGCCCTCGGTAAGGGACTGCAGGGTGGAGCAGAGGTAGCAGGGAGAAAGGTGAGACTTCCCTCAGCTTGGAGGGGTCAGAGATAGGCAAATTATAGTACTAACAGGTACCAAGCCCCATTCCCTGGAAGTACCCTGGAGAAGTAGCAAAAATCAAGGGAAAAAGGTTTCACATGAGCATAATGTCCAGGCTTGGCACAGAAACAGCAGAACTGCTTTCCCTAAGGAACATCATGGGCTTGGAGAATGAGGATATCCACTGCAACCATGATGAACTGAAGGCAAGAGGGCCCTTCTCTCTGTATCATACCAAAAACAGCTCCTGGAGTCTTATCTCACCCTAAGAAAGGGAAAGATGGCTTTAGGCCAAGGATTAGCTGATACTTCCAGAAACTGCAATTAACCAAAATCATAAGCAGGAAGTTTTGGTAAGAAACATGGCCATATACCCACAGGAACACTTCTATGTTCACCATCTGATATACTTTGCCTGTGTCCCCACCAAGTCTCAACTTGAATTGTATCTCCCAGAATTCCCACATGCTGTGGGAGGGACCTAGGGGGAGGTAATTGAATCATGGGGGCCCGCCCGTCTTTCCTGTGTTATTCTTGTGATAGTGAAAAAGTCTCACAAGATCTGATGGGTTTATCAGGGATTTCTGCTTTTGCTTCTTCCACATTTTCTCTTGCTGCTGCCATGTAAGAAGTGCCTTTTGCCTCCTGCCATGATTCTGAGGCCTCCTCAGCTATGTGGAACTGTAAATCCAATCAAACCTCTTTTTCTTCCCAGTCTTGGGTATGTCTTTATCAGCAGCATGAAAACAGATTAATACGCCATGTGATATAGTTTGGATATTTGCCCTACCCAAATCTCACACTGAAAAGTAATCCCCAATGCTGGAGATGGGGCCTGGTGGGCGAGGCGGGGGTGTTTGGATCATGGGAGAGGATCTCTTATGAATGGCTTGGGCCATCCCCTTGGTGGTAAGTGAGCTGTTGCTCTAAGTTCACAAGGGATCTGGTCATTTAAGAGTGTGAGGTCCCTTCCCCACCACCCCACTCTCTCCTCTCTCTCTCTTGCTCCTGCTTTCACCATGTGGCATGCCTGCTCCCACTTCACCATCTGTGATGATTATAAGCTCCCTGAGGCCTCCTCAGAAGCCAAGGAGATGCCAATGCCATGCTGTGTAGCCTGCAGAACTATGAACCAATTAAGCCTATTTTCTTATAAATTGACCAGTCTTGGGTATGTATTTATAGCAATGCAAGAACAGCCTAATACACCATCCACTATGATTTCCAAGTCAGTTTTGAATCAAGAGATGAACATAGGAGTGTAATATTATTTTGTCTATTCTTATCAAAAGCATAATTTCTCCAGTAAAGGTAATATGTGCCACAGATAATCATTATGCTTGAATCTTAAGGGCAAATCTGAACTGTTTGGGGATGAAGCAACAAATTCTCAAATTCCACTTTCTGAGAAGTGAAATTGAAGGGAAGAGTAAGGATGAGGAAATACTAACGCAGGATGCTAATGAGGCCATTTCCAATGGATGAGATCAATGTGCTTTTCGAAAATCACACACAGAAAATGGCCCTCTCAGGGGCCTGCTCTAACTCCTCCTCAACACTGATCTTACATGTTGTTGAATGTGCTAAGTGTTTTAGTCCTTGGTACCAGAGACTTAATGAACAAAGAGAGGCTTCTGGAGGCCTTTAACCTGGGCTACATGCCCAGGTCGGTTTATCAGAACACACACATTGGCATTTAGGACCCAGGCCCAGCTACTAATAATGTAGAACTTCACTTACCCTTTGTCACTGTCACCTGTGTGTATATCTCCCTCAGGCACCTCCTGGGGAGAAGATCTAGCTGTCCAAGCAGGTATTCCTGGATCTTTTAGCTTTAGTCCATATCATAGTGTCCCTGATTGCCATCTTGACCCTGATAATAGAATTCTTAACAAGTTGCAAGGTGCTGTCCCATGGCTTACCTTTGCTTCACCCTTGCAATAACCCTATGTAGTAGGCAGAGTACACACTATTACTTTCAAAATATATACAGGTTGAGTATCTCAAATCCAAAATTCGATAGTTTTTGAATACCAGCATGACATTCAAAGGAAATGCTCATTAGAGAATTTTGGATTTGTGGATTTGGGATGCTCACCTGAAATATATATATATATATATACACACTCCAAAGTCCCAAAATTCTAAAATCCAAAACACTTCTGGTCCCAAGCAGTTTAGATATGAGGAAACCAGCAGAAGGCCCACAGCTATTAAGTAGCAGGGATTGACTTAGATTACATTCTGTATCTCTATCCAAAGTTTGTCCCAGTACACCAGACCTTGGCTTTAACCAAAGAGAGTGGTCTGATGCAAGTTTTGTCTCCCAAGAGTCCAGGCTGCCACACAGGCATGTAACTTAGTCAGAGAGCTGTTCTCTAGCGTCTTCTCTCTCTTCTGAAACCAACGCTGTGTTCAGAGTCCAGTCCTATCTCCAACCCCACTTGCTTATTGCTTTCCAAACCCATGGTTTATTTTAGTTCCTATATGTATTAAATAATTCGTTAAGCAATTCATTGGCCCTGAGGGAATACAGTGGTAAACAAAACAAAGTGCCTTTTGTCATTGAGTTTACATTCTCATGTGGGGAAACAGACAATAAAGCAAATAAATATATAATGTGAGAGAAGATGGCAAGTGCTGTGAAGAAATATAAAGTATGCAAAAGGAATAGGCATTCTTTTATATAAAGAAATGAAGGGAGGCTTCTCAGATAAGGTGACTTGGAGCAGAGACCGGAGTGAAGGGAGACAGGAACCAGGTGACTCTTGCAGGGATGATGGTTTATGCAAAGGAAACAGCAAGTGCAAAGGTAAACTTGAGGAAATAGCATGTTTGTTGTGGAGGTGGTTGAGTTACAGCAAGGAGGCAGTTTACCCAAAGTGAAAAAACTAGTTAAAGTCTTATGCTAGCATTCTCCTTTTGCAATGTAATGAACTTGTACTCAACTAAAGCAAGCATTTTGCAGGGAGGATAGGGCCAATTACAATGAACGTCTCCTTTCTCTGATTTCTCACATTTTAAATTATCTTTCTTATACTATTAGATACATATTGCTTTGTAATGTACCATGTGTGAGAGTCCTATCTCCCCTGCAGGTGGCAAATTTTGAGGGGAATAAAGCACTGTATCTTCTTCATTTTTATTTCTCAGTGCATTCTGGGGAGAAAATAGGTATTCAAAAATATTTACTGAAAAAAAGAGGTAAACTTTAGAGATAGATGTAAATAAGGAGTAAAGATAACATTGAGTAAAATACAGACTGCCTCTGAAGCTCATCCTCCAGTCTTTTTTTTTTTTTTTTTTTTTTTTCAGACTCATTCTTTCAATGACTCAAGCCAAAAATCTTGAGGCCATTCTTGACTCCTTCAATACCCTGTATCCAGTCCATCCACTGACAGAAGATTCTACTGGCTACCCTAAAAATATTCCCATAGTAACCTACTTCTTCTCACATATTTTACTGCCATAATAAGCTAATTCACTGTCTTCCATTGCCAGGAATAGTACAATAATTTCCTAACTGGTCTCCCTTAGTCCATCTTTTCCCATGTATCTTTTAGAATGTAAATCAGATCATGAAACTCTTCTGCTTACACTATTCACAATAATAAAGATATTAAATCAGCCTAGGTGCCCATCAATAGTGGATTGGATAAAGAAAATGTGGGCTGGGCATGATGGCTCACGCCTGTAATCCCAGCACTTTGGTCAGCCCAGGTGGGCAGATCACTTGAGTTCAGGAGTTTGAGACCAGCTTGGCCAATATGGTGAAACCCTGTCTCCATTAAAAATACAAAAATTAGCCAGGCATGGTGGTGTGCCCCTGTAATCCCAGCTACTCAGGAGGCTGAAGAAGAAAACTGCTTGAATCTGGGAGGCAGAGGTTGCAGTGAGCCTAGATCGCGCCACTGCACTCCAGCCTGGGCGACAGAGAGAGACTCCATCTCAAAAAAACAAAACAAAATGAAAAAAGAAAAGCAAAGAGGAAAAGAAAAGAAGAGAAAAGAAAATGTGGTACATATACAGCATGGAATACTATGTAGTCATAAAAAAATGTAAGTCAGATCATGAAACTCTTCTGCTGACACTATTCACAATAGTGAAGACATGGAATCAGATACGCCCTGGCTGTCTTGGACCTTGTCCTTACAATCAGCCACACTGGCCTCCTTGTTGTTCCTCAAACACACTAAGTATACTTCTCCTTCAGGAATTTTAATGTGCTGTTAAGTATCTAATTCAGTAAAGTAAAAGAGTTGAGAAAAGAGAAGTGAAATACCACAGTGTCCATTCTTTCACATATTAACATCTCTGAAATCTGGATGCACTTCACAAGCAAATAGTGTCATAGTTTAACTGGCAGTAGTTTTTTTTTTTTTTCTTTCTTAGAGGCACATAAAGTAATGATGCATCTTAGAGTCGTAAGTTGCTTAAATTCAGTAAAATGCAGTAATGATGATATCCATTTAGAAGCATGTATCAAGTGTCAGGCAATATGATAAGCATTTTCCACCCAATATTTCACATTTCCCACTAACAGGTAAGTTTTAACTGCAAAGGCTATTCATCGAGTAAATACTAACTCATCTTAGAACTTGACTCTAAAGCCTGTAATTCCACTGAGCACACAACCCTTGAAAATCAAGGCTTCACATCCACTTCCGGTGCTACCACTTATACCATGTGTGATCTGAGCAAGCTCCTGGCTCTCTTTGGGTCTGTTTCTTCATGTGGAAAGCAAGGGAGTTCTATTAGGCTTTCTGTAAGGCAGTGGTTCCCAAAGCCAGTCCATGGACCAATAGCATTAGAAAAGCCTAGAGAGGTTTTAAAATACATGTTTGTGAGCCTCCTCTTAGAGATTTTGCTTTGGTATATCTGAAGCTGAGCCCAGTAGTCTGCATATTTTTACAGTCCCCCAGTGACTGTGCTGCATAGCCAGGCTCGGGCCCATGTCCCTTCAGCCTGGACATGTAATGGTTCTCTGGGACTATGCTGGGCACCAGAGAAAGTCACACTGACAGTCCCACTAGGCTTTCATCCCTGGCTATCATGCATCTCTAGACACTAGGCCATGAATGCAATGAGCGCCTCTGCTTCTTGGAACAGCTAAAGTAAACCAGAAATAGGGAATGAGGGTTGCATGAGGTGAATCATGATATTGTTGCAAATAACTTCCCTTCTAATGTACTGCTCATTCTGAGAATGGCAACTAAGGAGTTTTATCAGAGCTCCTGCTGCTGCAGCTGCCTTTATGACACACTTCAGTTAAATTATATTTCCTAGGCATTGAAACCCTTTATATTTTGTGCCCTAACTGAACCCATTCAGGAATTTCCCTATTTAACAGATGAGAAAAATGGAGCAAAAGAAAGGTGAAGTGTGTGGGATGGGAGGGTGGGGGTAGATCCACATAGGATATTCTGCTATGTGGTTTCAAAGGAGTGCCAGTTTCCTTCCCGAAGGCTCTTTGATCTTTGTACTGTGATTGCATTTCAGTTACCATTTAGAGCTGTGATCCTCCAAATATGCTTCCAGGACCAGCAGCATCAGCATCACCTGGGAACTCATTAGCAATGCTAATTATTAGTCTCCATTTGATCTGTTGAATCAGAAACTCTGGTGGGGTTGCTGGGAGGGGGCAGCGAACAGTGTTTTAACCACTCCTCTAGGTGACCCTAATGCAGACTCAAGCTTGAGAATTAGAGGAAGTAGGGGAGGACATGAGGCTTCATTTCATATAAATAACTTGCTACATGTGTCAGCGCTCCCCTCCTCCTCAACTCCTCTAGCCCTTCCAGCTTACAGAGGGTTTAGGTCAACAGTATGGTGGACAGCAGTGTGGCAATGACATTGATGAAAAATGGAAAGGCTCTCCCTGAGTCAGCCTCTGCCTGGAGACCAACATAGAATTCTTGGAGAGGAAGAGTTCAGGAATGATAGGTAACATGTTACTCTCAACAGGAGGCAGTCAAGGAATGAGAAGCAAGCTTAGCCTTTGAGAATCATCCAGTCCATCAGCAAGTTTTACAAATCCTATCTCCTGCAGTGGAGTCCAGCTGTTTCTCTCCTCTATTCTTCCCATGCAGTGCACAACCTCCATGACCTCCCATCTGAGCCACTATAATGCCTTCTAGCTCTTCTTCGTCATTCCTCTATCATCCCTTCTCATCACAACAGCCCAAATTAGCTTCCTAAAACTTTATTCTGTCATGAACTTTCTAACAGGTTTCCATTCTTGTTAAGAAAATGTGACCCATGAGGTCCACATGATCGGGTCTCAGCCTACACTCTGGCCTCATCTCTGGCTACTCCCTGTTCTTTGCTCTCTACCAAGCATGCTGATCTTATTTCAGTTTCTGAATGCACAAAGCATCTTCCAGCCTCAAGGTCTCTGCGCATGATGCTCCTTTTACCTGGGATGTGCATCCTCCCTCCTTCACTCACTAGCTCCTGCTCATCTTCCAGCTATCAGCCAGTCACTCCTCCAAGGAATTCCTCCAAGCCCCCAGCTAAGTTAGGAATTTCTATTATATGCTCTTATAACACACTGGTTTTCATTCATAACACTTTTTACACTTGTAATGTAAATAATTGCTTAAGTTTTGTCTGCCCACTCAATAGTATGTGTTATGAGGTCAAGGATCATGTCTATCTTCCTCTGTTGTATCTCCAGTTTCTAGTAGGATGTCTGGAATTAATCAAGTGCTCAATAAACGTCTGTTGAAAAGTGATAAAGGAAGTGTTTTCTGTTGTTCATCATTACAAGTCTTAAAAACAAAGTCCCGGGAGTTTGGTCAAGGGTAGCCTTGGCTAATGGTGTTTTAGCAGACAGCAGATACAGGAAACTTCCTTGTAAGTCTGAGTCATGATATATTTTTTTGCAGTCTATCTTTACCTGCATTTATTTAGTTAACAAATGTATTCCTTTTATGAATATGTATGTATTTATTTAATAAATAAGTTTTTGCTGTGTATCAGGTGTTCTTCTGAAGATACAGTAGTAAGCAAGACAGATAAAATAAATTATCTCATGAATCTTACATTCTGGTAGGGGAGACAGAAAAAAGACAATAGATTTTTCATAATCAAATAGATACAATTTGATTATGTATTTGACAGTAGCTATTACTGGCTCTTTCTATTCAGGTAGTGTGACGAAGCTATGGAAAATACTAAAACATGATATGGGATAGAAGTGCTGATGGTGTGTGGGGGGCTCTTTTAAGTAACAAACTTCAATGGAGATTTTCTGTTTCTCTTGTGCTTGTTTACCTCCTTGTTGAAATTGTGAGCAATTTTGAGAATAACAATCATGTCAGATCCTTCCTTTTCTCCCTCAGTACCTGCCAAGACACAGCATCCATGAGATGTTCAACACACATCTGGCAAATAAATAAGTAGATGAAAAAGCAGAGAGGGCTACAAGTATTGCACACAATCTCCAGACAACGAAAGTTAGGATGGAGGTCTAGAAATGGGGACAAAGTAATATAAGGATGAGGACAGACAATTCAGAGATAAGAACTTAGTAAATCAGCAATAGTCACATTAAGAAAACAGGCAACGTTTCTCAGTGATTCAGTATGTCCAAGGGCCTTAGAGAAAGGGCACAGGAAAATGGACAAGATGATCTTGGATGACCTTTCTCATCCTACTGAATCTTTGGAACCAGGAGAAGCCCAGGGCAACCAACGTGGCACTTCTCAGCTGTACCAGTGTGGTTTTCCCATTGAATGTGCCTATTTTGGGTAAACTCCTTCTGTGGAAGGGATCTCAGCCAATAGTCAAGACTCAGAACTGCCAAGTTGGCCCAAGCTCTAAATGTAAGGTCTCCTTGCTTTCCCCCAAGTCCACTTCCTCGTTCATCAAATCCCACCAGTTCATCTTTGTTCTATTATGAACTGTAAAGAAGCGTGAAAAAGTGGAGAATGGCAAGGGAAACAAGAGACCCTGCAGCAAAGAAGTGTCTCCTGGTTTTTCCTGCTGAGTTGTCTTAGAGGTTTTCTGATGCTTCCGCTACCCACCAATCTCCTGGACAGAGAAGCCAATTTACTCTTCCAGCTTCCCAGAGTGGAAAACTACCAGCACAGGCCATGGCAGGCCCAGCAGGGAGCTCCAGCCCTCCAAGCTCTGGTAGGGCCTGGCAGGCAGGCTGAGGAGAAGCAGCTGCCACCAGTCCCCAGCTTCCCAAGAATTATTTTTCATACTATCCTGCCAAGGCTGACAGCCTGAAAGGGCTGCTTGTTCCATGATATTTACCATCTCACCACTAGCTCCAGATCATGGGCTCCCCGTCAATGAGTGTCCTATGTGCAGCTTCCAGGAAAACACACACATGGCCCACATGAGGCCTGAGGTGCAGAGACCTGACACCTGGGCCTCTCTGGGGCCAGACAAGACTGACTGGGGGGCATTATTGGGGTCAGTGGTCCCAAGCCAGTCTACAATCTAAAGGGATATCTGCAATCATAAAACTTTGGAGTCCAGAAGCAAATTTAAGAAGCCAATCCCTCTAATGTCTCCATGTTAAATATCAGAACCTCTGAGGCCCAGAAAGGAGAACTGACTTACTCAAGTTCACACAGAGGGCTGGGGTAACCAGGACTGAAATTCAAGTCTCCTAATCCCTGGTTCTTCCTTCTCCAACCCTAGGCTACCGTGGTATAGTTCTTCCAGTTTCTGAAAGGACAAGGTAGTCCAATTAAAGAAGCTGTCACAGAGGCCCTGCTTCCCACAAGTTTCATAGAACAGGCTATTTCAGACTGGTCCTTTGTGCAGATAAATAGTGACACAATGGGATTCCACAGTGGGGCCAAGAAAGATTATTTGGGTTTCTTTCTTCAGCCTACAGGGCTATTCTTTGGGTACAATGGTCACCCGGACCTCTTGTGCAAGTTGAAATTCCCCTTAGGAATGGACCTTTAGGATTGCAGTTTTCCTGGAAGCCCAAAATACTTTCCAGAAACAATTCTCGCAGAGCCCAAGAAGAGCAGTCCCCAAGCTGTAGTGGGTTTCAGGGTACTAAGATAGGGATCAGATAATGAATTCTTCTTCCTGGTTAACAAAGTCAGTGAAGCTTTCATAGTAAATAGTATGTCCTTTCCCCAACAAGAAAGTAAGTTTAAGAGAAAACTGGGTAGCTATGAAGATCAGGAGTGAAGAAAAAAACTGAGGCCATGGTGTAGAATTATGGAAAGTTTATATTTAAGACTTGGCTCTGCCACTTCTGAATTACGGGACCCCACTACCATTTAGTTACCAAACCTCTATGAACTTCGGTTTCTTCATCTTTAATAATCTTGCCAAGCCAAGGTTGTTGTAGAGATTTAACATAATGTATACAAAGAAGTTAGCATACTTCATAGAATGTAATGGGGCTCAATAAATGATATCTAGGAGGAGAAGAGAGAATCATTTGTTTTAAATATTACATTCAGTCTTTCTTAAATAATTCAAAGATTTTATGACCTTAGAAAGGTTACTTAAGCTTTCAGCCTCTCAATTTCATGGTAGTAATGGTAGTAATTGTTTATAGGCATGCCATAAGGAATATATGAGTTAATTCTGTCAAGCACATAGAGCACTAACGTTCAATAAAGTTAGATATTATTTGTTTTTTAATTATTTTTACTTTGATTCATTCAGTAAATTTGGAGTCGGCTTTCAAAGTTGCATAAGATCAAAGGAAAGAAGAAGAAAAAGAAAGAAGAAAGAAAGAGAAAGAAAAGAAAGAAGAAAGAAAGAAGAACGAAAGAAGAAAGAAGAAAGAAAGAAAGAAAGAAGAAAGAAAGAAAGAAAGAAAGAAAGAAAGAAAGAAAGAAAGAAAGAAATTTGGATAAAGGAAAAAGAAAATAGGAACAAGATAAGCTAGAGCTAAAGTTAATATAGAAGGTGTATCGCATTTGGTTCTATACTACTAGCTGATGATGAGTTTCAACTTTGGCTCTGAGCTTCCTAGAAATCAAGTCAAAAAGTAAAACACAATTAGTTAACATGAATCGCAGTGGCAACAAAGTATAAATCCACTTTTTATTAATGTCTCTGTTTCTAGGTGGGATGGAGTAGCATGCAGTAAGTAATCAGTGCTCCCTCTAAAACTAACTGAAAGAGCTAAATAAAATTCATAAATCATCTACTTGAAGGAATCTGATTGTTTCTGAGGCAATGAGAATGCAGAGACCAAGACTTCAGAGAAGGGAGAATCTCAGAGAGGTGAGGGAACTTCTATAACCACTTTCAGCCATTTGCCCATTTGGAGCAGGGGCAGAAGGCTGACTCCGGGTTTGGCACTAGCAGAGGGTCACTACGGGACAAAATCAGCAGAGTTTTTGAGGGAGACCTGGTATCCCTCGAGCATGCAGCATATCTCACTCAGCACATGTGCCAAATGCTGGGGCTGTGTGGAGGAGGAATGTAAGGAGAAGCCCTCTGACGAGGTGAGCTGAGTTTTTGAGAGTTGGACAAGACAAAGATTAGAGTTCAGGGCCTGGCGGGGAGAGAGAACACATGGGAGTTTTTAAGAAGCTCTGGAAGACCAAGAATTCAGGCTTATATCCTACCAGCTACCCAGAATGAAGACACTCTGCTCTGCTTTCGAGGTGGATTTGCCCCATGCCCAAGCCCAGGGCTCCTCCCTTGCCAATACATTTCTCAAGTTAGCAATGCCTGTACATAGATAGTACACATCATTGCATACTTCCTATCTTTAATATAGGTTACAGTAGCTGAAAGATTGAATCTGACTTCCTCCCTTGAAATGCCAATCAGGATATTTACATATATTTAACCACACTTTCCTTTAAGTATAACGATCAAAATGCTCCGCTTGTGGCCTTTAGGAACAAACATGAAGGCCTCACCCTCCCCCGTAGCCCTGGGCTGCTCTACCACTTCAAGGAGATGGGCTCTCCCAGTTCTCTAACACTAGAAGGTTGGATCCCTGCTGCTGCACTTTAGTAGCTTCAGCTAAAGCGGCCTCGGTTCATTATCTTCCCTCTAATTTACTCACTCCATACTCAGCATCTCATCATTTAAAAGGATGATATTCCTAAGGGTTCCTTCTTAGCTTCACAACATCTTTCTGAGATCAAGTCTCACATGGCATCATTTAGATCTTTTTTGTTTTGTTCTTTGGGGGAAAAAAAAAAGGCTGGGTGTGGTGGCTTACACCTGAAATCCCAGCACTTTGGGAGGCCAAAGTGGGCAGATCACCTGAGGTCAGGAGTTTGAGACCAGCCTGACCAACATGGAGAAACTTCATCTCTACTAAAAATACAAAATTAGCCAGGTGTGGTGGTTCATGCCTGTAATCCCAGCTACCTGAGAGGCCGAGGCAGGAGAATCTCTTGAACCTGGGAGGCAGAGGTTGCAGTGAGCCGCGATCACGCCATTGCACTCCAGCCTGGGCAATAAGAGTGAAACTCCGTCTCAAAAAAATAAATAAATAAATACAGAGAAGCCTGGGAGTTTCCTTGACTTCCTTTTTCCCCCTCCCCCTTCTTATTCATCAAACATTTGTTGATTGCCTATATAAGCCAAGTGCTGTCATAGGTGCTAGTCATGAAGACACAAAAGATTATCATTATACCAAAGACAAAGACCAAAGTCATAAAAATCTCTGAAGCAGGAAAAAAAAAAAGTTGCATAAATTTTTGTAACAACTCATCACCTCCCACTTAAGCTCATAAAAAAACCTCACTGATTTTAGTGTCTTAACTTCTGCTTTACTGTGTATGTGTCCAAACCACTGAAAAATTCTGTGAGGGCTATCTTGCCACATCCATGCTCTTCAGAGACCCACAGGCCAAGACCAAGAGCTAAGTCAACAATCACACTATTCTCCCCAGAAAAAATAAATAAATAAAAAATAAAAAATATATATATATAGTAATGGATATGCTTGGCCTGAGCACAGGGACCTACATCCCTTTAGAGTTAGGGTGGCCATAGTTCAGGACCATTAGAAGCTCCATTCCCCAAAAGCAACTTAAGTCTGTCTTGGGGACCACAAAGGACCTTAATGGTCACGAATGGAGTTTTTATCTCTTTCTTCCTCCGGCATCATCTGCTTGATAGAAACTATTGTTTCATAGTGTTTATTTTCATTTTCTTCTCTTCCAAAAGTAATAAGTCACAGTCTCTGATATTTGCACGTAACTTTTCAAAGCCCATTTATTTCCATTATCTCATTCAATCCCCTGTAGTAACCCTATGAAGTTCAGAGAGCAAAGTTTATGGATCCCATGTTATAAATGAGCAAAGTGAGGTGCAGAGATTTACCTAAAGTCACAAAGCTAGATAGTGACAGAGCTGGAACTAGAATCTGGATCTCTTGATCCTCATTGTCATTGTCTAGTAACCGTATCACATGGTCATTACACCCTGCTACCAGCATACACACCCGTTTATAGTGTGATCCTGAGGGTCAAGAACCACCAAGCTGGGGAATAATCTGGACAGAGAGCCCAGGGAGGATTATTGCTTGTCTAATTTTTAGAACACGCTGTGAACATATTTACACATATATTTATGGAATATGTATGTACATATGTAAAAATATATATCTAAATATAGATATTTATATAGATATATATGTTCACGTGTAACATGTAACACGTGAACATATAGATAGATATATCTATATATACATACATATATACACAAATATGCACACATATATTTAATATTTATTATAATATTTATATTGCTTTTATCCTGTATATGTTTGTTTCATATCCTTTTCCTATTTTTATCTGTATCAATGTTTCTTTCATACTTATATAACTATACTGTATGTTCTGATCTTATAGACTTGAAGCCCCTACAGTTCTTGTCAGCTTTCAGAAAAAAACGTTAATAAGCAACTATGTGAAGCACCAGTGATGCACGGCCCTAATGGCCCCAGTGCCTGATTTCCATGGTAAGCAGGGTCCCTGTCTCCTTGTCTGCTCCTGCCAACACTGTTGTTCTTCTGTAGACTCTTAGTCTTTCCACATGAGAGCTCTGAGCAAACCTGAGCTCTGCAGGTGGTTGTGAAAACTGAGAGGTCCAGAGAAGGGACTTTGTGTGAAGCTCTTCCTGCAGTCCCATGATCATGTTCCTGGCCCCAAAGTTTAGACTCAAGGAGACTAGGTCTCCATGGGCCTCTATCCCTACTGACCACAGAAAAAAAGTAGAGCCTTATTTTTTCTTGCATTACTTTTAGCTCTTCTGACTGCCTTTTACAAGTTAGGAATCCAGGCCTCAGAATGCAAAACAACAGGGTAAAGGCAAAGTTTTAGGGTATGAACCGGGAATTCACCTGGCTACTTTGGATGGAAAGCTGATGATGCAGTAGATGCATTTGGAACCCTTTTATCCCAAGATACAAAGCCCAGGAATTAGGAGAAGTCTGCCCTCAAAGAAAATGAAATATTTTTACAGTATAGCATAAATAATTAAGTTAAAATATAGAGAACAGTATAGACTAATAGAAAGACTAATAAAGTCTGCCATTATCACAGCACAATATACAAAATTAAGGAAGAGGACAGAAGCTCTAGCATTTATTAATCACATTCTGTGTGTTTGATGCTATGCTGGATACTTTACATATATTCTCTTACTCTTTGTAACAGCCCTTAAGGCAGTGATCAGTGATAGGTGTCAAGACTGCGATTAGAGAAGCCAAAACTCTGACCATGCTCTCCCAGCAAGTAGGCAAAGACTGGTTAGGTCCAGTAATAGTCTTTTCAAACATGTTTATTCCCATCACTTGATCTCCCTAAACCTCAGTTTCCTCATTTGTACAAGATTATATTAAATCAGTCATTCTTAGCCTTTTCTGGAACTGGTCACAGAGTCTTTTGAGCATCTGATAATAGAAAATTTTTTCCTTCTGCAAATGTACTTTTGTTTTCACACATTAAGTTTGGAGTGCAATTTCAGGGGATTCACAGGTCTCTGTAGGCCATTCATGGCTGGTCCATGAACCTGGGGTTCTTCTGCCTTGACATTCCTTGAGTCTCACATTTCACAGGCAGTAGAGCACAGAGGTCAAGAGCATGCTTGTGGCCGAGTGTGGTGGCTCATACCTGTAATCCCAGCACTTTAGGAGGGTGAGGTCAGGAGTTCAAGACCAGTCTGGCCAACATGGCAAAACCCCTTCTCTACAAAAAACACTCAAACTAGTTGGGTGTGGTGGTGCATGCCTGTAGTCCCAGCTACTTGGGGAGCTGAGGCAGGAGGATCGCTTGAGCCCAGGAGGTCGAGGCTGCAGTGAGTCATGTTCATGCCACTGCACTCCAGCCTGGGTGACAGAGCAAGATGCCCTCTCCGAAAACAAACAAACAAAAAACTCTTAACTGATACATTGTTGGAAATTTGAAAAAAAGGGATAAAGAAAAAAGAAGAAGTAGAAGAAAAGAGCATGCTTGCTGGAGTTGGGTCAAATCCCAGTTCTGCCACTTAGCTTTCTCTATAACCTGGTGTGAGTTACCTAATGTTTCTTGGCTTACTTTCTCCTCTGTAAAACTGGAATAATAACACTACTATTATGTAATAATACTAATACTAATAAGATTATTGTAAGGATTAAATTTGTTGACACCACTTAAAATGGTACCCAGAATATATTAAGTGTTCATTGAATATTCTCTTGAATTTTGAATTCTCTTTTTCCCTAGTCGGCACAACAAAGGGGGGTCAAGGGGCAGATGAGTTTCTGTTTTATCCACAGAAAGACTCTTTTACTGGCAGGAAGGATGCCAAAGGCAACTCTCAGGCGTCAGCCTAGACTTAACAAACACACAAGCAAGAAAGAGCCAATCTGGGCAGCTTCTAGCATTGCTCACTTAAGATAAATTCAACCAAAGAGGTCTTTTGCCAGCCTTTTATATCTTTGTCTCAGGGCCCTGTTCAGGCCATCTAACACACAGTCCCGCCTACCACCCACCCCCCACACACACATACACACTGATCACAACACTAGTACCTCAGGCCTGGTTTCACAAACCTGAAACTAGCATCACCTTCTCATTAACAGACAAGGCCACATACACCTTCTTAGTACATCTCTGGGAACATGAATGATGAGAACCCAGGGAAGCAAAAGTGAGTTTCCAATTTGGAAATATGTGTAGGTGAATTAACACATAGCAGCCTTGGTGGAAGACAAGGGAGAGGTGATAAAGGGACAATCTGGTGCAGAAGGGAACCAAAGCATCCCTGGTGCTTCAGTTTCTGGGTAGGGGTAAGTTGGCCCTGCAGGGCTTCTAGCTCCAGCCTTCCTCATTTAGCATAATGAGACTAGGTGTTCGCACTGTATATCCTATTCATCTGACTCCATTCTTTGGCCTCAGGCTGTCCCTCAAACCTCAATTACATCCCACCCCCATAAAGGTACGTTGGAAGTTGGTTGCAGAAAGGAAGCCATGAGGCTGCGCAGATATACATGATTTTTAGATAAAGGTCACTTTAGCACATTGCTCCCTGAGGGCCCAGGTGGAAATCACCTGGGGTTGGGAGACAGGTAGCACTGCATCCTTGTCCTAGCTTTACTATTAGCTAAATGTAGAGCATGGGCAAATCACTCACCTGTTTTGACTCTGTTTCCTTATCTGTAAAATGAGGAAGAGTGACTTAGATATTTCTAAGGTCCATTCCAAAATGAATAGTGTAGAAATTCTAGTTGTCTGACCCTAAGAACTCAATGACACGTGGGATTGATGCTGTAAAGAACAAAAACCACAGTGGTGCACCTAAAATAAATTTGGGGCCAGGAGGAGAAAAGCTCTTCCTCTCCTAATCCCAAACCCTGAATGGCTTTGCCACTCTTTTTCAAAGTGGAAGCATTCTGAATACCAAAAGGGGACTCCCACCCCAGGACTCTGAACTGGTAGTAAGTTGCCTGCTTCCTATGACGGGAAAGTGTGAGATGAAAATGGGAAGTCCCAGCACTGCCCTGCCCCAGCTTTGTACCATGGATCCTAAAGGCCTGGTTTGCCTGTTGAGAAGAAGAGATGTTTCTCCCTTTCCTAACCACAAACAGTTGTCACAGGCCAAGTCAGGGGAGTGAGAATAAGCACCCCTGTGCTTTTTATACACAACAGTCCTCTTGTTGGCTGAGTGGGTCCCAGGGCTTCAGACCGCTGGGCTAGAATTTTCAGGGTCATCAGGATACTTCTGTTCATCCTCCTATCTGGAAAAACATAAGGTGCCAGTTCCCCACCAACCATTGCCACAATGGTTTTATGACCCCTAGGGGAGCCTGACACTGATGCACACTCAGACAACTACTGCAGCCCAGTATTTTAGTACATGATTGTGGAGTCTAAAGAGGTCCCTTTCCCATGGAGATACCCTTAGTTCTCCTATCAAGTTTGGCAGTCCCAGCCCAAGTTGGAAATAGGGGAAAACTTGACTCAAGGATCCCACAGAGGAATGGATCCCCTACATAGCCCTGCTGGCTCTCTCACTCATTACCCTCCACTAGGAGCCCCACATGTTCCTCTCCCTCCTCTCAGCCATTGCATATGCTGTATCTTCAGCCTGAAATGCTACTTCTTGGCCCCACCTCTAGAGCAAAAGATGCTCTGGAGCAGGGTGGCTTGTAGCACTATGATACTCCTGCAGGTTAGGCTACGGCAAGGTTTCTGCACTCACCTGCCACTAAGCGGAGTCTTAGGGTTTAAAATTTTTAAGTATTTATCAGTCACTTCCTGTGTGCTTTACCCCAAAGGCAAGATTCTCCTGAAATTCAGACTTCACATCCCTGAGCCTGGGAAGTGGAAGGGAGTTGGAAACAAGTAGTCTTTCTTGCAAAAAACAGCCATGCAACTTCAGGGACTATACCTCCAAGCCCAAAGCCCAACAAATCTTCCAGTATGTGCTATAAAGTTCTCACACTATAAAAATCACAGCAATTTTGTAGCAGAAAGGGTACCACAGATTATATAATCCAACTTAATCTTACTACAGGCGAAAAGATTAAGGAAGTACAAAGAGACACATAACAACGTCCTCACTGTCACATAATTAATTTATGACCAAGTCAGGATTATAATTAGGGTTGTTACTCAAAAGTAAGCTAAATACTTTTTTCTAAGTTAACTTCAAATCATTCATCAGAACTAATAACAGTGCAACCATCTGTTGATTTGTAGAAATGATTTTCAGAAATTATTGGGATGATTATTTGTTTGATTTAGATGTCACTAGCTAAATGGTATTTCTGATCCATGATTTGGATATAAGAAACTGCCTCAAATTCTTCCAGTAACTTCCCCCACTGGATGAATGATGATTAGGTTCCAGTTCCTGGTGCACCGTTGCAGCTGGAAGATAGATGAGAACACTGCCCACAATTCAGGACTATGTATATACAATTTCACGTCAGCATTTCCCACAAAGTCTTGCATAGCCTACGCTGCAGGCCCCATTGACAATGCTGCCTTTAACACTGCCATTACTGGAAATGCCACTAACACCACATGCCTCACTGCCTGCTTTGCCAAAACTCAGATGCTTTAGAACAGTGAGCCAAGAACTCTGCTGCCTTCATGCCTCAGCCAACTATCTCTGTCATACCACTACTACTCTGCAGCCTCCCTGGATGACACCAGTGAGACATTTATGATTTAAAATAGTAGAGAATTTTTAAAATATAAACAAGATTATTTATCCTCTCTTGGTATCTGCTGAGATCCCAAGATGGATATTTCATATCATATCATATTCAATGTTTCTGCTATCAACTAAATCATGCTAATATTTAAGGCTTATTGACCAATAGTCACTGTAAAATCTTCAACAATGAGCTTCAACTAATTATTATTTCATTTTTATTTTATTGAGTTTAATGCTTAGCTCAGTAACTATTAACCAACCAATATTTTATATGCAATAACCAACTAAAATGTTTCGATAATTTAATAATTGGTTACACATTGGATTTGCTTATAACCTAGGTCTCCTGGCTTAAGTTCTATTTGTTATATCATGTGGCCACCCTATGGGAAAAACCTAACTGGCCAAGAATTTACTCAGTCTTTCAGTGCCTTCAGTTACCTTTCAACACTTTCAGTTATAGTCAGTCTTTCAGTTGACACCAGTAAGGACTCCTGAAGAGTCATCCTTAAATCAACATGCATTTATTATATGTTGACTTTATGCTCAGCAGTGTGCAAGCTATAACATTCCATGAGCCTCAGGATTCATGATAGACTCTTTATCACCGATAATGAATGAAAATTTCTCATCTGCCTCAAACACTCGTCTCTGGTTTGACTTGGTAAAATAGAAAGAAATAGCAGAGGGAAGGATTAGTCCTTCAACATGTCCTGTTTTCCTATAAAGGTCTTTGCAAATCGAGATGTCTGTTTCTTTTTCCCTGTCAGAAAGAGCCAACAGAAATACCTGGCACCAGAAATAGAAAAAAAAAGAAAAACAGCTGACTATTTGCTGTCTTCAAACAGCCCATTTCCTGTTCCAGGGCCACAGTGTGGACTCTAACACAGAAGATTAGCTCTCCTGGTTAGTCATTTAAATGTCCTCATGGTATGCCAGTCTCCGTGAATATGCTTACCACCAAAACATCCCACCACTCCATGCACTCACAGCACTCTTCCTTGGAACTCAGAGCATGAAGAATGTAGTAGGAGGCAACCAAATATCAACAATTGATTGAGAGGAATACAGAGCAGAAAAAGGAAAAAATGGTACCCAAGTTAGGATCCGAGATGCAACAGCTGAGCTTATTACGAGAAAGTAACAAGGCACTGGGCTCCTTCAACCAATAATTCTTTGATTTTAAGGAGTTTTGATCATATTTCCTATTGAAGGTATAAAGAAAAACCCATGCACATGGAACTTTTGTGGAAGGAGGAGAGCAAGCATTTCACAAATGAACCCTTATGCTATGAAGAGGACAAAATTAAAGCACTCTCCAGAATCAAAATATAGCATGGAACAACTGGAACTCACATATACTGCTATGGGATAGTAAAATGGTAAAGCACTTCAAAACAATTTTTGGTATTATGCAGAATAGTACATCATATGCTATACATATGAAAGTTCCACTTCTAAGTGTATACTCAAAGGAACTGAGTACTTATCCCTACCAAAAGTTTTATACTTATAAATATAGGAGCTTTGTTCATAATGGGCCCAAACTAGAAATTATCCAAATTCCCATCTACAGTAGATTGGCTAAATAAAATATTCAAACAAAGTAATATACAACAATGAAAATGAATAGTTGACAACTGCATGTAACAGTAGGATGAATCTCATAAACAAAATGTTAAGTGAAAGAAGCCAGACACAAAGAGTATTTATGCATCATCTAATTCCGTGTATATAAGTACAAAAATGGGCAAAACTCATCTATGTTGCTGGAAAGCAGGATAATGGCTACCTTTGGGGGGTGGTGAGAAAAGTTACTGGAAGGGAGCATGAAGAGAGCTTCTGAAATGCTGGTATAGTTCTGTTTCTTAATTGGGGTACTGTTTAGATGTGTTCAGCTTATAAAATTCATAAAATTGAACACTTAAGCTGTGTGTACTTTTCCATGTTCATATTTGTGGCAAAAGGAAAAAAAAATGACTCCAATTCTTCTCCAATACCTGCATCCCAGATCTTTAGCATCTAATTTTTTGTGCTCTCCCACTCTGACTCTGGGCTTGGCCACATGAATTGCTTTGGCCAATGAGACGTAAACATGATTTCTGCAGTGACTTGAAAAATGTTTGAATATTCTGGCTTCTGGTCTTGTTCCTGTGCAATTTCCAGGAAAACAACCCAGGCTAGTCTGCAGGAGGATGAAACAGAGCACAGCAAAGTTGCCCCATTCATCTGTGCCATGGCCATCCTAGATGAGCCAATAGCCAGCTCTCAGTTATGCTTGAGTGAATCAACACAGAACAGAGAACAGTCCAAACAAGTCCAGCTAGGAGCCAAATAAATGTTCATTTAAAGACATTGAGCTTTGGATAGGTTGTTAAGCAGCATTATTGTGTAACAAATAATACAATTATTTATTTCCATTTAAACTTTAAGAATGCATGTAATACAACATAATCCCACAAAATTAAGCTCGAAAGATTCTCCTAACCTATTTATTTTGAGCATGGCCACACCCTACAGGAAAGAGAACCTGCCTGAGATCCCACAGGACCAGGATCCCAAAAGCATAACAGGACATCCAAGTAAAATCAAAGCCTAAGACAGCCAGAAACAACTCATAAACCAACCTGAAGAAGTTCTCTAAGACATCTAAAAATTCTGTCCCGTTTTTCTCAGAAGTTGCAGAAGCAAATGGTTGCTTCTGCCACCTCCCATTTTTAAATGCCCTCTTACTGCACCCTACTCTATATAAGAAAATCTTTTACAATATTCAACAGGTTGTATTAAAATACATACATATGTGTGTGTGTGTATATATATATGTGTGTGTATATATATATATATAAAATATTAGTTTTTGCTCCTATTTCACCATGGAGAAAGAACTTTGTAGACCCTCTTGGCAGCTTTTAGACCCACCACTGAACATTGATGGGTTTTAACATCTGCTGGTCTTCTAGCATATAGCTGAGTAATAGCCATGTTACCTGGATTAACCTGAGCTTTTGCAGAACTCAAGATAGGCAGCAGCAGGAACAGCACCAAGAGCATTCTGGGAATCAGGATCATCTCAGAAGATGGTGTTGGAACTGGAGTCTGCCGCCAACCAATAATGCAAGAAAACAGAAAGGGAAGGAGAGGAAATGAGTGAGGCAGATACTGCCAACATGAATGAATACACTTCTCACAGTTAATTTTGTGTTCCTGCAGTGTTTATTTTTATATATGGGACTTCAAATCATAGACTTTGGGAGTTGACTGGCACATCCAATAATCACCTAGTACAATAATTTTCAAACTCTATCAGATTGCACACTCATGAAATTTAAATTAGCAAAACTACAGTCAGACAACAAAGTTTTCCTAAGATACTTACCCAAATGGTGAATAATGGTAAAGTAAAACTTGTATTTATCATGTAAACTGATGTTTTCAAAATCTTAATACTGATTCCAATATTCAACCAAGAGAAACATTCAATACTTTTAATGTTTGCCTTTCAAAACATATACGTTCAATATTTATCCCGAATCATTATCTCTGGAGTGATATCTGGGATTCTGCATTTTCAGGTTTCCCCAGAATGATTCATATGATAATAGATTCGATTTGGAGACATCAGTATGAACTCATGTTTAGCTTAATAAGGATACAAATAGTTACATATGGAAATATTTGTAGACATGTGTATATGCCTGGGTTAGTATACACACATATGTTCCATCCGCTGAGAGGGCCTAGAGGCAATGACATCCCAGTAGCAATGAGAAAACCTAGTGCTCAGATCTTGATTTCTACTAACCATTCTTCAATAAAGGGAGACAGGATTCCTCAGGAAAATGGCTGATTCTGGGAATGGAGCAGAATATACACAAGATAGACTTGGAGTATCTTTTAGTGCCAGAAATTGAGAAAACGTACACACAAAAAGATTATGGGGGATGTCAAAGGGACACAGTAGCCCACTTAATGAGTTCCCCCTCCAAAAAAAGTAGTATTGAATTATAAACCAAAGAATAAAATAAATATCCATGAGTCCATGCTGCTATAAATTAATGATTGAATAAACAAACGGGGAGAATAGGCATATTTCCAATGCAAAAGAATTCCAAATAATTTATGCAGATAATCTGCTCTTAAGGAAATGAAGCATTACTATCTCCCTTCCCCAGCTCCTTAAGAGTAAGTTGCATGTAGTTACTTTGTCCCAAGAAGTACAGTGTAAAAATTGAGAAAGAAAAAGAGTCACTTTTCAGTGGAGAAATCTGACAAACACTTCCTCAAGACAGGGTGATCAAGGTTAACACCAACACTGATAAGTCATATTGATGGTATGTGTCCTTGATATTATGTGATGAAAATGACACTTTACTTTTGTGGTCTTCCACCCAAAAACCTATTACGTCAGTCTACTTATAAAAAAAAATCACCAGACAAATCTCAATTGAGGGAAATGCTGTAAAGTTTCTGTTGAGTAATCCTCAAAACTGTCAAGGCAACTAAAAACAAGGAAGTCTGAGAAACTGTCACAGCTAAGGGAGCCTAAGGAGACATGATGACTAAGTGTAATGTTATATCCAGACAGAGGACATTAGGGGAAACTGAGGAAATCAGAATAAAGAATGGACTTTAGCTAATAATAATGTATCCATATCAGTTCATTCATTTTGACAAATGTACTATGTTAATATAAGATGTAATAATAGGGGAAACTGGATGTGGGATATACAAGGATTTCCTGTACTAGCTTCACAATGATTATGTAAATATAAAACTGTTCTAGAAGGCCAGGCACAGTGGCTCACGCCTGTAATCCCAGAACTTTGGAAGACCGAGGCGGGCGGATCACCTGAGGTCAGGAGTTCGAGACCAGCCTGGCCATCATGATGAAACCCCGTCTCTGTTAAAAATACAAAAATTAGCCAGGCATGGTGGTGAGTGCCTGTAATCCCAGTTACCTGTAATCCCAGTTACTTGGGAGGTTAAGGCATGAGAACCACTTGAACCCAGGAGGTAGAGGTTGCAGTGAGCAGAGATTGTGCCACTGCACTCCAGCCTGGGTGACAGAGCAAGAAAAAAAAAAACACTGTTCTAGAATACAAAGTTGATTTTGATTTTTAAAAAATTCCCTCTGAGTAACACTAATAATCAAGCAAGCATTGGATGCACTGTTAGAAATAGTGTGTGAGACAATATTATAAAGAAAGAAAAAATTCTCTTAAGCTGGAGTGATTTGGGAAGGCTACATGGAGAAAAAAGTATCCGATCAGGTTCTTGAAGGATGGATAAGACTTTAATAGGCAATAACAGGGGTGGAATAAATAAGGAGATGACATGAGTAAGGCACTTTCTTTTTCAGGAAACAGAAGCTTTTCTAAGACAATTTCCAAGCAGTATAATACTGACACACCCAGAGGGGCTAAAAAAAAAAAAAAAGCAATATAGTCCGATGGTTTTGACTGAAGAGGATGGATCCAAACAAATAAAACACAGAAGATTTAAATGACCCCATAGTGAGGGGCTGAGGGGCGTGTGATCCACAACTACAAAGGGTGATGAGCATAGTTTCATAGCATTGATTTGGATAAGATAAAATACATGTCTCAGTGTTCCTAGCTACTTCCAGCAGCAGGAACACTATTTCCACAAATAAGTCCCTAAAGAAACATGTCCAGAGAAAGAAACACACAGGTGAATCCTGGAGACATTGGTCTTGGCTATAGTTGAGCACTAACTCATGACCATAATCCAGGATGTCCTTCCAGAGCGACCCGAGCTCTTTGTAAGCAGCCATTCAGTAAGCACCGAAGCCCAGGACTGCCCTGGCTCATCGCCCTCTCCTAGCAGCCTTTTGCAGAAGAGTCCTGGAATTCTCTCTCTCCTGTGGCACCTCTCTCATGGGTTACTGGCCGTAACTTCCTCCCCTCCATAACCTTCCCCAATAATTCCTTCTGCAAAGAATATCTCCCACACCTCATTTCCTTTCTTGCCTTCACCAAAACACATGCTTCATTTAACTCTATTGGATCCTTTACAACATTGTTATAAAATTATCCATTTAATAATTAACTTCAAAATGGCTCATTCTTGTATTGCCAAAGTATTACTTTATATCACGTAGAAAGTATGTGCTCAAAAATGGTTTTTAACTGAACTACGTCAAACTTACTAAGTGTTCAAAAAATGTTGACTAATTTACTTTTTGAAACTGTTGCTGGGCTTCACGCTGCGAATCTCTAAAAGCAGTAATTATTTTTCTGTTTTGCTTAAAATTAGACGACTGTCAGCTAACAAACAGAGCACTGTAAAGCACCTAGAAGTATTATACCTATAGCATGTGTATCTACTGCGAATCAGAGACGTCTCTTACAATATTCACAGTAACTCAATGAGTTTTGTTTTCAACAACAGGTGAGCTAAGGAGAAAGAGGTTAAAGCTGATCAGGTTACATACCTGATAGGTGACCAAACTCATATGTGAACCTAAGGCTGGTGTTACTTCAAAATCCACATGAGTTTTTGTTGTTATTGTTGTTCCTTCTTTTGTTTTTGCTCATCATCACACTATATCATCCTTCGATCTGGGCTCCACCAACTTCACCAGAGCTGCCCTTCTCCTCATCCTTTCCACCTCAGTCACGCTGGGGCTTCTTTTCTTTTTTCTTCCATTTTCTTTGGCCTAAGGACCTCTGCCAAGAACTTTCTCTCCTCTCTTTGCCTAGTTCAGATCTCCACTAAATGGTCACTTTCTCAGTGAAATATTCTCTTATCCCCTTGATTGTTACATGCTCTAAAAACATGTTTCTATATAGAAGTGATCATAGTTTCTCACTATATATTCATTGCTGTGATTGTTTAATTTGTATTACCCCCAACACACACAAGCTCCATGTTCATTTTATTCACTATTGTAGTCTCAACACTACCAGAGTGCCTGGTAAGTATTTGCAGAATGAATTAATGATTGTCTTGAGCCATATGTTCAGTGACTACATCTGGTCATTTTAAATTTCATGCCCTAAAAGGAAGTATCTCCAAAGCTTGTTGTGAGCAGAAAAACCCTTTTCTGCACCTTTGAATGAGTCTTTCCAAGGGTTCAATATTTAAACAACGTGACATGTGAACACAACTCAAAAGAAGCATGTCAAGGACTCCTGAAAAAGCCCTTCTCCACCCACTTCTTTAGTTAGTAGTAGAAATCCCTTTGGCGATTTATTTAAGCCTTAAGAAATAAAACTCAAAATGCAAACACCACTGGTCAAGCCATTGGCCTTCATTCATTCATTCAGCAACTATTTTGTAAATAGCTATTAGGTGCTATTACAGGTGATAAGCACATCAGTAAAAAAGGCAAAGAAGGTTCCTGCCAACAAGGAACTTATAGTACATAAGCAAACAAGTAAATGAAGAAGAATTTTAAAGAAACATATGTACTTGGAAGAAAATAAAATACAGTAGTGTAATACAAAGGGAATGAGAATTATTCTAGGTAAGGTGGCCAGCAAAGGCCTCTCTGAGTATGTAATTGGTATATAAATAGATAAGCAGAACATTGAAGAGAATGAACAACCCAGAAAAGACTCATGAATAAATGGAAATGTACCACCTGAGAAAGGGAGCATTTAAACTTGGTGAAGAAGTTTCAGATGCTTTAGTAGTCGACATAGGCATGGGCAAGGACTTCATGTCTAAAACACCAAAAGCAATGGCAACAAAAGCCAAAATTGACAAATGGGATCTAATTAAACTAAAGTGCTTCTGCACAGCAAAAGAAACTACTATCAGAGTGAACAGGCAACCTACAGAATGGGAGAAAATTTTTGCAATCTACTCATCTGACAAAGGGCTAATATCCAGAACCTATAAAGATCTCAATCAAATTTACAAGAAAAAAACAACCCCATCAAAAAGTGGTCAAAGGATATGAACAGACACTTCTCAAAAGAAGACATTCGTACAGCCAACAGACACATGAAAAAATGCTCATCATCACTTGCCATCAGAGAAATACAAATCAAAACCACAATGAGATACCATCTCACACCAGTTAGAATGGCAATCATTAAAAAGTCAGAGAACAATAGGTGCTGGAGAGGATGTGGAGATATAGGAACACTTTTACACTGTTGGTGGGACTGTAAACTAGTTCAACCATTGTGGAAAACAGTATGGCGATTCCTCAAGGATCTAGAACTAGAAATACCATATGACCCAGCCATCCCATTACTGGGGATATACCCAAAGGATTATAAGTCATGCTGCTATAAAGACACATGCACATGTATGTTTATTGCGGCACTATTCACAATAGCAAAGATTTGGAATCAACCCAAATGTCCATCTGTGACAGACTGGATTAAGAAAATGTGGCACATATACACCATGGAATACTATGCAGCCATAAAAAAGGATGAGTTTGCATCCTTTGTAGGGATATGGATGCAGCTGGAAACCATCATTCTCAGCAAACTATCGCAAGAACAGAAAACCAAATACCGCATGTTCTCACTCATAGGTGGGAACTGAACAATGAGATCACCTGGACACAGGAAGGGGAGCATCACACACTGGGTCCTATTATGGGGAGGGGGTAGTGAGGAGGAATAGCATTAGGAGATATACCTAATGTAAATGATGAGTTGATGGGTGCAGCACCCCAACATGGCACATGCATACATATGTAACAAACCTGCACATTGTGCATATGTACCCTAAAACTTAAAGTATTAAAAAAACAAAAAAAGCAAATGAAGGTATAGCTACACCTCACAAAAATGAAGAGCCCAAAATGTAAAGATGGAGCCATAAGAATATTTCAAGGAAAATCTAGAACAATTTGCTATGACCTAAAGATAAGGAAGGCCTGCACAAATAAGACATGAAAAGCAAAATCCAGAAACGAAAAGAATAATACATTTTCCCATCAAAATTCAAAACTTCTTTAAGATCAAAAGACATCATAAACATAACATGTAAACAACTGGCAAAGATAAATATTTGAAATTGTATAATGAAATAACTTCTAATATAAATAATCTCTATAAATCATTTTTAAAAAGCCACTAGAAAAATGGGCCAAGTAAATAAAAAGCATTTAACAGGGGAGACAATATAATGCTGTAGACATCTAAAAGTATTCAACCTTGCTAGTAGTCACAAACATTAAAGCAGTAGTTGAATGCCAATTTTTACCTATCAGATTGGCAAAATTTTAAAGTGTGATAATATAAAACTTGCCAATAAGATAGGCAAATGCATACTCTCATACTCTGCTGCTGGATATATAAATTAGAAGATAATTTCAATAAAAATACATATACCATGATTTATATATCCCATTTATTATTATTCACCCTAAAGAAAGACTTGTGTGTGTACACAAAGAGGTATGCACAAAAAGTGCTTTGCAATATATTTTTAATAACAAAAACTTAGAAAAATGTCTACCAGTAGGATAATGTTATTAACTATAGTATATTCCTACTGTGAAATGCTATGCAATTGTAACAATGAATGTATTAGAGCTACTCACAGTTACAAGGTTTGAAGTCGATGACATGTTTTTAGGTGAACAAGGTTGCAAAGTTTATGTAAAGCACACTATATATTTTTATGGATAGATACACACTCATATACATTTATATATATATAAGATCTGGAAGATTAAACACCATGCTGACAGTAGTGGTTCCCTCAGAGATGGAGTTAGGAGATGGACTGCTGCGTTTGTCAGAGGAGATTGTGAATGGTGATCAAAGGGAGACTTTAGCCTTATTTGTAATGTTTTGATTTTCAACAAGGAAAATGTGTTCCTTGTTAATGTCATTTATATTAGCTTTTCTGATGAAACCAAACAAAACATTTTTCCTGGAAACAGACTATCAGAATCTCAAGGATGCTTTCTGTGCATTCCCAGAGTTGGAGGTGTGGGGGGAACATGTCCTATACTTCAAGAATCACTTGTTGTACTGGGAGATATTATTGGTTAGCACACTTTGCATGTGAATAGAGTGGAAAAAGAAAACAGTTGAGAATTACTGCCTGTTTCTATTTTAGAATTCCTGAACTATATCAGTTACTTATAGATGCATTATATCATTGAGCCTCACCACAATCCTATGGAGAGAAATTATCATCTCCTTTTGACAAAGTAGAAAAGTATAGCCCTCAGTCCCTTCACCCTCAATTGAGGCTGTTTTACGTGGTCTGACTGCTGCTTCCCATTCATCGTGCTGAATTAGAGTTTGCTTCTTTACCTGTCTTTCTCTCAAGCCAGACCATGAGTCATTAAAGATCAAGGATCTTGCATATCTCTACATAGAAATGAGATTAATTTTGACTTACTTGGGTCACTAAGTTAGAAGACCACAGAGTTAGAACTGGATCCCAGTTTCCCTGACTCCAAGGTCAGTGTTTCTAGGCCCACAGCCCAACATTTACCAAAGAACATCAAGGAACATGTGACTCAGAGAGAATATATCCTTTGTAGTAAAGAACCCACTTCCCTCTTCACAGTCAAAATCCCCTTCCTTAGCCAAGCTGGATGGACATTCCAAATTGATTTCAAAGGAAGTCATAGTTCAGGACCTCCCAGATCTGACAAAAGACTGCCAACTCTCCATCTCAGGACTGCCTCCACTGGGATCTGGACAGGCCATGTGTCAAAGCCACCGGGAAACCAGGAAATAAAATGGAAGACCAGGCAGACAGGAGTGTGGCAGCCACAACTAGAAATTAGCAGCTCTCCAGGAAAGAAAAAAGCAAGAGTCTGAGAGGATAAATGTCTTACAAATTATCTCTGCACTTGGATGAGCTCCCAAAAGCCTTTTTCTGAGACACATTCAGGGCCAAATCATGGTGAAAGGGTAAGTTTTCTGCACATTCTGCCTGAAACACTGCCAGTCCATTGCCAGTCCATGTATGGTTCTTATAAGCAGGGTTTGCTCCTACCTATAAGAACCTCAATGAATATGTGGCTCATGGATGAGCCAGGAATATGTAGGCATCCTAGGTCAGCTCTTGGCTGTACACACGTGACACCATATTTTTTTCCAACCGTCTTAGCAATCAGATCATTTCCCAAAACAAGCTTCACACTAGTGCTCAGATAGGATGGTATGGGGACACAGCTAGGAACCTTGGGAGATGAGTACTGAAATGATTTTTGACCTGCCAAGTGAGAAAGAGTAAGCAGGAAGTTAAGGTCTCCCTCCTGCCTGGTTTATACTCCTGGTGATCTCAGAGCAAGCCCCAGCACTCTGTACTGGTGGAAACAGCAGCCCTTCAGTGGTTCAAAACACAAGCCCTACTGCAATGCAATGTCTGTTTCTCGCTTTAGATCTAAATATACATGATAGATTATATATGTATATACATACATATGTGCATGTGTGTGTGTGTATATATATGCGTTTGTGTACATACATGTATGTGTGTGTATATATGTATGTTTATATATATATATTTAAATGATATAGACATGAAGAGAAACACCTTTGAAATGTAGCTATAATAGTGAACTACATTTCTTTGGGAAAATACCTCCATAATTTCCACCCCAGTGATAATACAGAAAGTAAGAAGAGCAGGCAACTCCTGGATCTTTTGCTCTAACAAAATGGAAAGTTTGAGTACCTCCATTCTTCCCAAGCCCCTCAGGAGTGACCATAACTCACATATGGTAGAGCTCTTTTTTCTCCAAGTCTGATCATGAGCAAAAAACAACTTTTTCTCTGAAGCAGAACTGGGGTATATCCCACTTTAAGAAATGCCTAAGTTACCAAACTCATAAATCATGAAATGTTTATCTACACTACAGAATAGTTCTTTGCAAAAGGATTCAATGCCAGGTAACTTTGAAAAACAAATCCCACACAGTACATTTAAAATAACGTTCAGTATACAAAAATGTTCCATCTACTTACCAAATTCATAAATCACTAGATGAGTAGCCATTACAAAGTAATTCTTCCCTTCACAAAAGAATGCAGTACTAGGTTTCTTTGAATAGCAAATTTCAGTACACTCAAACTTGATGCAACATCCCAAGATCCAGTTTATACCCAACTTTTCAGGAATACAGCTTGTGTACAAAGCAAGACATGTCTGATTTGGTAGACGGCCATTCCGTCCATGGAGTCCATTTTTCCAGATCCAAAAGCTAGGGACAATCTGAGGTGGCCTCAACTTTGCTGAAGAATGAAAATTCAGATTTCCCACAGGGATCTTGACACCAAGACTGTGATCTGGACTGGAGAGGAGGTGGCGGCCCTCCTGGAAAATCATCTGTGGCTTGTAGCTCAGGCCAGACCCCTCCACCTAAGCTCAAATATGTCTCCCCCTGCAGGAAAGGTAGGACCCTGGAAAGGCTGGAGTACGAAGGGGAAAAGAGATAAAGGGACTGAGGTCAAGTTGTGGCAGGCAAACACAATGTGTGTGTGTGTGTGTGTGCATGACTGTGTGTGGCACTTGCATTTGTGTGTGTTGAAGATTAAGATTTGGTGGGGAGAAGAACACCCCCATGATTTGGGGCTACATATTTTAATTAAGGGGCCATCAGGGCATTTAAATCTTGTTTTTCCTCTCTGCTGAGTCATTTTCATTTCAGATTAAACAAATATGAAGAGCAGTTTTGGAGTATTTCATATTAAGCAAGCAAATATGCAGAAATGAGCTTGGTTTTGGCAAGAGATGGGCCCCCAAACACACACACAGAAACTAACAGCAGAGCTGTCCCAAACATCCTCATCTCATGTTCTGTTTCGATTCCTGAGGATTTGTTGAAGTTTTCCTGACTCTCAACTTTCCTCTGGGAGTCCCAACCTCATGCTTCTCAAAATGCAGCCCCTCGGTGCAGAGCCAAAGGCCCAGAATGACCCCATCCGTAAGTATCTGGGCACATAGGATATGCCCTAGGTGACCTGAGGTGACCCACACTGGATGAAACAGCAAGCTCCACTTCTGCCTTTGTTCTGCCTTTGCTCCCTTCCACCTCAGTCTTTTCTTCTGTAAAATGAGATGCTAGAGTTTGTAGAAAAGGTGAGGGGGGAAGTGCTAGATGGCTATCTCATTCTCTCACTCCCTTTCTAGGAAGGGAAGAGGATGTTAAGTCACATCACTATTATAGAAAACATCCCTCTTCCAGGGGCAGAATGGAGTCACAGAACATTGACTGCATTACACCATTCGCCTAGTTTCCTGTCTGTCCTATACACACTGGAAAGAAACGTCAAATCTAATGTTTTCATTTGATTACCGAGAAGAAGAAGGAGAGAAAATACAAACTGAAGGCAGAGCATTTTCCAAATACAAAACAATGTATTAGAAATGTTATAATCCAATATCCCTTGGCCTGCTAAGACCTTGGACAAGTTATTCAACCTTGGTGAGCCCTAGCAATCTCTGGCTTTCATTTGGATCTTTTACTCTTACCTCTGACTTGCTGGAAACTTTTCTGTACGTAAGTATCTTTCCCAACCAGCTCCTCTCATTTTCTTTCCAACCCTACCTTCTGTCCCAGGCTCCACAGCCCTCGGAAGCACGTGCTGGTGAGCAGAGGGCCATCTTTCCACATTACTGGGCACAAGAGGGTCAGCCTGAGGGACTGTGGTCAGAGGGTTTTGGAAGCAACCAAGGAAACATGCGAGCCCTCAAAAATCACAGAACCATAAGGTAAAAACTTGAAGGGACCTGAAAGCTCATCTTTCCCAATTTTCTCCAATTGGAGGTGAGAAAAATAAGGCAGCCCAAAAAGCAGAGTGACCTCCCCCGAGGGAGCAGCTGCTCACAGCAACGGCCAGGCCCCTGGTCTTCCAGCCTAGCACTTGTTCTCTTATCTCGCTATCCCTATTGGCCCAACTTCCTGTTTTTCCTTCCTAAAACTCTGAGCCACCTATACCTTCTTTAGGCCCTCTCTGTCTCTGATAACTGGTTTCTTTAAACCAGATTGAAGTTACTTCCTTCCACCCTCTGAGCCTCTGCACTGAATGTTCTGCCGCCTACCTCCTTTCCTGCTCTTTATGAGTCACCTTGTCTGAGACCAGGCTTGCTGGGTTTGAGTCCTGTCTCCCTCTCTCACCGGTGGCATGCACCTGGGCACACACTTGAACTTTGGCACCTCTGTCTTCTTACCTGTAAAAATGGGAGTAATAATGGCCCCTGCACATAGGAATATTGTAAGGATGAAATGAGTTAACACATAAGAAGTGCGTAGAACCTAGTGCCTGTCTCATAAATGTTACCATTTACTTGTATTTATCTTTTGTTTTCACTGTGCTTGGCATGATGTTCTCAACAAATTTTCAAGTTAGGGGCAAAAAGCAATGCCACCCCTGGCCACACCCTTATTTTTGTATCCCTTAACACCTACATAGTAAGTACTCAGAGAATATCTGTAGGTTTGTTGGCGGGTATTTACATGATAGTAAAATAGGCAAGGACAATAATACAAACTTCTTGCCTTTGACCAGGACATTTCGCTTGGTCCATCCTGTGAGTGATGCATGCTGCCTCTGGAGAAAGTGCCTTGGGCTTCAGCAGTCATGAAACATCCAAGTGGTTTCCTATGAACCAGCAGAGCAGAAATCAGCCTGGGCTGAGGAGAACTGAGTGGCTGCCACTTCTGTGGGGGCAGTGATGTGATTACGCTGCTTGATCAATACTGCGAGTGAGAGTGCTCGCACCCCAAGAACCTTCCAGTTCAGCCACTCAAAGCCACAAGGCCCAGGAGCTTGTTTTGACTGTGCCATTTCCACCAGGACCATCCTACTCTTGCGGTTATGGCTGTGCTGTCTCTTGAGAACACATGGCTCTGAAGGGCGGCTTGCCTTTAGCGCAGGTCCAATCAACATGGCCTGAAGCATCACTGAGACATCAATCAGTTCTATCTCATCTAGCTATAGGAAACCCTCCTGAACCCAGAAGAGGTCCTGTGTGATGCCAATAGACTCTCCTTCCAGATCCCTGCAGGAGACCCTCCTTGGAGAGAAACTTGGGCTCAACTTCCCAGACACCAGGCAGAGTCTGCCCTTTTGGCAGAGCAATCTTAGTGTCCTTCCCTTAACATACTCAAGACTCAGGAGATCAAGGCCTACCCTGGTGTTTTTACCACAAAGAGACAGGAGACCTCTTACCTTCCCTGAAACCATCAGAGACAGAAAGGATTTCTCCTCCCAGGCCTTTGCAACCATATCCTGTAGCGATAACTTCAGAAACGTTATGGGTCAGGAACTTCTAAAACAGCCAGGTACTAATAAGTCTCTGAGTTTAGGGACACTTTTCTATCAGTGTAGAAAGGAGAGATAGTTAAAAGTAGAAAATGGTATCACTATTAAAATTAAATGGGATAATACATATAAAGAACATATAATACAATTCCTGGGATATAGTAAGTGCTTATAAATATCAATTTTTGAATAGTGGTGTGAATAGAATGGTGTATAGGAAGAAAAAGATCAGTGGTCGAGGTGGCAATCGTATGCTGAGCATCTGCTGTGAGCCCAGGACAGGTTGAATCATCTGGGGATAACAACAAAAAGTCAGTCTTTTTTCTTGCCAGGAGGAGATTTACATGACTAGTGCCTGTGAGCATTTGGAAAAACCAGCGAGACAATGAGCAGGCAACTTCATGCCAGGCCATGGCTGCAGGGTTCGTGCAATAGATTAGAAGACGTATAAGTGGACCTGGATGAATAACGGACTTTAGGAAAGACCGTGAAGAAAAAATACAAAACAAGCAATCATGAAAAATTGCAGCCTCAACATCCAGGCTGATGAAAGAGGCAAAGGCTCAGGAAGACCTTCAGTAGTGAAAGGGAGAAAGAAAGAGAGAGTCGAATTCAGAACAGACCAGCTTGTTCTCCGACCTCACCAACCCCTGACAACTGTAGACCTCACAGGAACTTACAAGGCCTTCCAAGGCTCAATTGCCTTAGGAAAAACAAGCAGGATGAAGACACAGAGCAGTGGCTCTAAACTTAATCTACCTTTATTTTTCTGATGTTAGGCATGGTAGAACAAAGCAGATTGGCCCAGGGACATACAGACACTAAGAGTGAAGCCTCTCTAGCCCTATACCTAGGAAGAATGTGGCCCAGGAGTTCCTGACTGAATCCCAGAGCCTGAAAGCCTCATTCAGCAGTTGGGTTAGCACCAAGTGCCTGGGATTCCTTTCCTGGTCCCTACCCCTCCCCTCAAACAAGTCACTCCCTCAGCACCTGCAGTTTCTGCAATCCTTGCCAAGATAATGAAGTCATTGATCAAGAGAAGTTCAGCTTCTAACCCTTTCCTTATCATGCTTCCTTCACATTGCTGGCTGGATATTCTCTTCTGTGTTACTTTAACCTGCAGCCTCTGAACCAAGCAGTGCAGAAAATGTGTTTGTTTTAGGCGATTAAACATCTACAGGCTCCATATCCATTCAGGAAGTTTCCCCTTGAGTCACCAGCATCTGGTACCTACTCTTGATAAGTAAAGAGCCTCCCTCTCCATTCTACCAGGCCCACTCCTCTCCGCTTCCTGGCCCAGCTCAAAAATACCACATTGCCAGGGCCGAATGTGACACCAAGGTCTTGCCCCATGCTGGCCTCAGAGACTTCTCAATCTCATTCTCAGAATGCCCTTGATTGGGTCTAATGTCCCAGCAACTCCACCTCTCCTGCAGAAGACTCACAATTACCAGCCCCTTTGCACAAGAGCTTATGGCTTGCGAGTTGCCCCTTTTTACCAGGTAAATGTATGCTTTCCTTCAAACTCTTGATCCTATCTGACTTGCCTACCCACCCGTGGGCTCAGATGATGCTTTGAGGATATAAATAGATATGAATGTAGAATTTTTCAGTGGTCATATCTTTATGCATGTCTGTCTCCCTGGCTAGGCTTGAGGAAAGGATCTTGTCATGGTCTTCTTTACATTCTCATGCAGAGCACAGAGCTGGGTGATAATCAGTGAATGTGCTGGGTAGATGAGTGGATGACCTGAGGGCTCTGCAGTGTCCAGGAATGTCTGCTGACCTGTTCATCTCACTGCCAGGAGTTGAAAAGCTGTCATACACAGATGTCATACACATTTTGCTCTTATCTTCACTATGGCACTTCTTCTAGGCCATAATAATCTGTCTCCTCTCTTGTGTGATCCACTGCACCTATTCCCCAAAACTTAGCAGATAACCATTTAGTGACTTAAATTGCTCCTTAAGTGTGTTAGTGTGTAAGTGTGAAAATTTTGTCTCCTCCTCAAGACAATATTAAGTCCCTGAAGGGCAAGAATATTTTGCACGTCTCAGGGCTTATGAGAGTACTAATAAACATTTATGGAGCACTTATTACGTATCAGGCAGTGTGCTAAGATTTACATTAATTTTCCTCATTTGGTTCAGGGCCTCAGAAGGATCTTGAACAAGTGAGGAGAACAGAAGCAGAAACTTAGCCAGATGACAGCAAGCTGGTCTCTGGGCCTAAGTTCTAGTCCCAGATCTGCCACTCATCACCCCAGGGCCTGAATAGTCGCCCCATACCCAGAATGGGCTCAACTCCCTCTTCATTCAAACAAGGGGGCTGGGATGTGTGAAAATGCGGGAGTTCCAAGGCCCCTGTCAGTCCTGGCACTGTAAATTCTACCAGCCATGGTTCTAAACACTCTGGCGGGTGCACCACAACAGAATAGAGCTGCCCCCTCATCCAGAAGGAATGCTGCTACCCCTTCAGCCCAGGCACATACTGTATTACAGTAATGAGAGCTTTGGCTGCTTTAAATATCACAAAACAAAAACAACGGGCAGCCCAAGTTCATCATCCCCATCCAGACCACAGAGGAGCACACCACCAGGCTGAGGCCAGAGTGAGATGGTGAGAGAAGCCCACACAGTCGCTTTCAGGGATCCATTGGCTCATAGCTGGAACGAAAATCACCAATGGCAGGGGCTATTAAGAGGCAGGCAGAGGGACAGCCTGCAAGGTCACACTGGGACAAAGAGGCCCTGGCTGTAGTGAGATTGGATATCTGGAATCCTGGATCCACCAGAGATGAGTTGGTGCCAAGCCTGAGGCTACAGGAACCACGGTCTCTCACCTCTGGGAGAGCCAGGAGAGTCCAGCCAAAGGTCTCCACAGAAATGAGGCTACAGTCTCCCTCTGGGTCCTGGGAGGCATCTGCAAAGCAGAACAGCAAACATTAATCAGAAGGGCCGGAGTGGGTGAGCATGCGGAAAGCACGGGAGCCAGGTCCTTTTTCTCTCAATGATTCCCCCAAAAGCAAAAGGGCAAATCTTTAGGTGATTCTGGCAGGTCCTCCATGGAAAACCCCTTGAAGCAAGAGCTATGCTATTGAGAGTCCTTAGTAAATCCCCATTACGTAAAATGGCCCAGGACTATTCAGAAGCCTTATCAGATAGTGCTACAGACTGGATGTGTGTTCCCCCAAAATTCCTATATTGAAATTCTAACCCCCAGTGTGACAGTATTAGGAAGTAGGGCCTTTGAGAAGTGATTAGGTTATGAAGGTGGCACCCTCTTTCAGAGTGCTTTTAAAAGAGATCCTATAGAGATCCCTCATCCCTTCCACCATGTGAGGACACAGCGAGAACATGCCATCCATAAACCAGGCAGTGGGCCCTAAACAGACCCTGAATCTGCCAGCACTTTGATCTTGGACATCCTGGCCTCCAAGACAATGAGAAATAAATTTCTGTTGTTTATGAGGTACCTGGACTATCTTTTTTTTATTATAGTATCCAAATGGGGTAAAGCAGATAGTTATTTGACGTTAGTATGTGTCAAATCAGGGTGAAAAGCATGTACATGAATCAGCTTCCCATATGGATGATGAATAAGGCTCATGCACACTCTCTTCCTGCAGAAGTAGCTTTGCTGCCCCTTTACAACTCTCAGGCTATTAGACTCCATTGCTCTAAGGTATTTCCTGGTGATTGGGGAGTGGAACAGGCATTTATCTCAGGAAGGTAGGGGTTAGGGGCAGGGAGATGCTCTATCTATATCCCATCTACCCCATAATAAATGGTACCTCTGCCAGAATAGAAAATTGATAAAAGATTTGCCAATATTTTTTGTTTGATAGCAAAGACGTGGGCAACTCTTTCCTAAGCTATAGGTTCTTTGCAAGATAAGGCTTCTCAATAACTGTGTGAGCCAGGGCTTTAAAAGAGAGGTTGAAGGTCTAAAGTCAAATGAAGGATGCTACCACCTCTGCCAAGATTCTGCTCAGCATTAACTGCAGGAATGTGCAGATCTGTCTCCTCTCTTGCGTGCAATAGGAGCCAATGGCATATGATGTCACCAATCCCATGGGGATCCCAGCATGTGCACAAAGTATTAAACTCATTTTGGAAAGACAGACACACTCTGGAAAGGCAGGGGTTGGGTGGATAGGAGAAGCTATGGTAAAAAAAAAAAAAAAAAAAAAAAAAAATCCATTAGATATGAAAACCAGAAACTGGAATAACTACATAAGGGGAGCTTATGTGACTTCAGCACCTCCTTCCTGAGATCAGTTTTGTGAGGTTCCTAGCACACTACCTGGCCTGCCCTTGAGGATGAAGATAGTATCTCTCTTTATTACCACTGAATCTCTGACACCTAACACAGTGCCTTCTACAGACAGGTGATCAAGAAATATTCGTGAATTCACATATAGTAGGTGATCAATAAATTGTGTTCCCTTTTTTATATTCTTAATCTATTCTACCTCAAGAACTTAAGCCAATTGGAGGTTCGTGTCCTATTTACCACACAGGGCTGGTACTAAATGCACAACATTGCTCTGGAAAACACCCTCTTCTCATCTTCCATCTGTCCTCTCTTCCTCCCTCACACTCACCCCTCTTCCGATGAGAACAATAGCATAATAGCAGGCTCTTCATTACCTTCCCTTCTCTGAACACCTCGTTGATGTTGATAACATTCTCTTAACTGGAAACTAATCTTTTCCCATATGATTCAGTCTTATCTCTATTTTTATCTCATTTTCACAATGCCAAATATAATATGCTTATCTCATTATAAACTCTCTGATATCAGGAACTAGAGACTATACATTCTGTATAGGCATCGTGGCACATAGCACAATGCCTTATATACTTCTGAACAAACTGCATTACTCTTCATCCCAAACTATGACCTTTCCTAGTTATACTTTATGCTTTATCGCTCAATCTAGTCTTTTTCCATTACATATGCTCCCAACTTCCAAAAGGAAAACATGGCTTGAAATATTCATTAACCAGCATTTATTGAGAACTTATTACATATCAGAAAACATGGTAGGTGATAAAGAAGAAAAAATGTATACACACACACACACACACAGTATAAAAGATCAGAAATGCCACAGTTAAAGTCACTTTCTTTATTGAAGCCAAGGAAGTTAGCTAACTGAGTGGCTTATCGGAAACAGCATCTGACCAGCTGCTGAACTAATGGTGTAATCTTGGATGAGCCAAAAATTCTCCCTGAGCCTCTGTTTCTTAATCCGTCATAATGTGAGGAAGACATACCCTCTCTCACATTAAGTTCCTTCTGGACAATGAGAAGTACCAAAGCTTATGTAATTAGATCCTATGGTAGAGAATAAATATACTGTAGCTATTGGCATAAGAATGAGAACCATGAGGTTGACATAGGGTAACATTTAAACTGCGTGTAACACCAACTACATTTAAGTTCATATCAACTGACTACATACTCAGAGACTCTAGCAGTAACAGACATTCAATGAATGACCTATACTCAGAGTCTCACACATAAATCTAGTTGGGTAGGGAATATCTATTCAAAATCAAGAGCCAACAATAGGAGATGACACATTGTTCATGTTCTTGGTTTTTCTGAACTCACTGCTTGCATGGGACCTAAGTATAAGCTGCTTGCATAGTCAGTATAAGCTGGAGAAGAAGGTAAAGGATATAAAGAGGGTCTCTTTTTTCCAACTGATGGGAGAATTCAAAAATTTTCTAAGGAGAATGAAAGAAATAATCCAAGAGGGAAGACAGAGTGACAAAAATTACAACGAACAAAGATGAAGAATATGATTCAGAACTTTATGCACAATAACGCCAAGTGACAAGGAAGCTGGGAAGAAAAATAAGACAAAGAGGAGAAACAGGAGAATCCCAAACTGTACAACTAAAACTAATAAAAAGAACTAGACTCTTTTCAGAGAAGGTAAATTGGGCTTTGTGATAAGAAAGCTGTATCTCCAGGATGCAAAGGTTCAAGGAGCTTAATATAGCTGCAGTGGGAAGAGAAAAGTGATGATGAGTGACTCCCTGCCAAGAAAACAAGGGGATTTACTGAAAGACCTTGGAATGCTTCATGCAGAAAAAAGAAAGCTACACTGGGACTCGATGATGGTCTTCAAATATGTGACGCCCTATTCTGAAATAGAAGGTTTCAGATCATACAACAGAACTCCAGTCATGACTGAGGAAGTTGCAGGGAGGCAGATTTTTATCCAAAATAAGGGAGAACACCCTAAAAATTAGAGCCATCCAAAAATGTGCTGTGCTTCTTTGTGAGGTTGTGAGCTCCCCACTACTGGAAATATTCAAGTAGAGGCTGACTAATCATCTTATTTGTGAGGCTGCAAGGAGGATCCTTCTTCACATAGGATGTTGGTTTAGATAGATTTTTAGATCCCTTTCAGTTTTAATAATCTATGTGTCTGTTCACCCTTTGTACTAAAGCAGGGTAACTTGACATCAGCCTGACACAGAAAGCAAATGGATACTCATGAGCTGAAAGAGCTACCTTATTCATACTGATATAGAGTCAAAGCCTTACGTGGCAATAGTTTATGGCCAAGAGCCATATGACTTGTATGCATATGAACACTCCCACAAGACCATACCACCTACACATGTAAATACCAGAGCTGATCATTGTTACCTTCCATTTACTGCAAATGCCATCTGGCCCAGATTCTGTGGCAAAACTTGTGTATTACGCTATCCTCTACTACAACTGAATTGTTTAAACCAACTTTGAGCTTCAGAAGTAAGGTCTGGAGGACAAAATTAATCATTTTTCCAAGGGAATCGGGTCAACCTAATTAATACCACTTAATAGTTGTAAAGAATCTACTACGGTCAGCTATAAAAAGTGTTTTAACCTACAAACGTATATTAGTAAATTACCTGTGGTTTTTTTTTGTTTGTTTTTTGTTTTTTTTCCAGTTCTTCTTCCCATGCCCAGATCTCCCCAAGTCCTAAATTATTTATCAGTGTCTTGAATTCCATTGAAATATATATCAACACTGCTCAATGTTTCTCCTGAGCACCTGCTGAACGTGGTAAAGTTTCATTTCACCACAACACATGTAGAAGACAGAATGCAAAAAGGAAAACACTGGTTTAATCACACAGCACATAGTTTCCTTTTCTGTTTCAACCAGTAGCTATAAATGGTTTTAAGACATGAAATATGCCATTCTCATAGTGCCCTGTAGGTGATTAATGACTCTGAGTAACAGCTCCTAGAGGCATCTTCTCAATAAATAATACCTCCTCCAAAGTCTTGCTGTGACCCCATATCCCAACAGTAGAGTAAGAGATTCTCATTGCTTCCAAAATTTTGGTTACAATCTATGCTTTAATATGTGCAGCAAAAGTATGACCCAGCCCCAGCATGTTCATGTTTCTATGCAAATACCTCCTCTTGTGTAGAGGTCTGCAAGTACATCAGATTTCCAAGGCTGAAATCATGTGCTAAAAATGCTGAAGGCTCAGCACTCTCCGTACTATGCTGGCGTTTCAAAGTCTTGGCTGTCTGAGAATAAAGTATTCCCCCGAGTGTGAATCTTCAATATGGCATGCAAATGAGTTGCATGATGTCCTTGACCTAGCTCCTTGAAAAGGGATGTGGCATACAAGACTGAGTGTCTAGGTCATAGTCATGGGGTCTACAACAGCCCAATAGACATTGCATTCACAAGGTCCTGAGCCTGGCTAGGATCCAGGGCTGATAAGGAGCACATTTACCCCAAATAGCATAAGATGGTGTTGCCAGTAGAAGCCATCAGGTGAGGGGTGGGAAAGTCATATGGTTAGAATCCTGCAATATTGAAAAGAAGAAACAGTGAAAGATAGGGTCAGGGCAAAGTCATAGTCACAGCAAATGTGCTAGACATCCACCTCTGTGTGGTCCATTGCAATTTAAAGAAGCTCTCTCATGAGTAACCACCTGTTTGAAAATAGAATTGCAGATGCTTTCTTTGAAAACAGAGTTGCAGATGCTTATGATTATAGTTAGGGCATGTGTGGGAAATCCCTTTCCTAACAAATTGAGCTACATATCAACTTAGGACGAGGTGACAATAGAAGCTAATTAGGAGGAAAAGATCTTTCTGAGTGTTATCTAAACTATTTATTTGTGAATCCAAAAATCTCAGTGTTTATGTCTAAGAATTTTACTGTAGAACTTTGCATCTTATTGTTTTATCTGTGTGTTTTAAAACTAAAACTGGGTTTTCACTCATATAAATTTGATGACATATTCAGAAATAATGACTGAGTCTTACAGAAAGGAGATAAAAGTGAGCTTAAGAGAAGTTGAATTCATTGAAGATATTCTACATTCTGCTTTTATTTTTTCATGCTTTGAATGGAACAAACCAAGAAGCAGAGTATGGCATAACTGTATCCAACCACCTGCTAGACAGTGTGTAGGAACCATATTGCACAACCGCGTTTAGCCTCAAGCTGTCTTCCAACAATACTCCATACTCTTCAAAACCAATGTTCATGACACTCAGCAATCTCAAGTGGGAACAACTGCCAGAGACCGTTTTTCACAGAAATTTGGGTTCACAGTGCAAGACAAGGTAAGTGCTATTCCTTAAACAGGTGATATTTGGAAGTAGAAGTGTCCAGAGACAATGCAGAATTGGAAAAAGGAGATATAAATTGACGCAAGTAGAGTGAACATAGATTCTTTAGAGGATATTATTAAGCCATTGAGGCCTAGCAAGGAAAGTGTTTAGATTTATAATGCTAACAAGGTAAGTTTCAATTCATCTCTGCACATGGTTTTTCAGAAGGCATGGAGAAATTCAAATGTCTCTTATCTGTTCTCAAAATCTCCTCACCCTTTCCCCATATTCACAGGCATCAGGGAGCACTGGTATAAGTTAGAAGCCTATGCCAGCCTTCTTCTGAATTCCCTGTTATGGGAGCTCCCCATTGCAGACAATCTTGGTTAAATAGGCATAAGTCCCAGAGAATATCCTTATAGTACAGACAATCCCAAAAGGATTACAGATTATAAAGCTCCTCACTATATGAGTCAAACAGTGTAATTTAGAGCTAGGGAAGGCATGTTGATCTTCATTCCTTTTCTTCAAAAACCCCGAGGACAGGGCTTTAGGAATAAAGCACATTAGTATGAGGCTATGAACTATGGGAGAAGGCCCCCAAAGCTAGCAATGGGAATGACTGGGGAGAATCCTCCGAACAGCCCCTCAGACTGCTGCATAGTTCAAGAGGAGAATGGTAAATTACAAAGTGCCTACAAGCCTCCCACTGGCCGGTTTCTGCTGGTAGGAACATTCCTAATGCAGCCTTCTCCCAGGCCTGAGGATGCTTGAGCCGTGCCCACCTATACACAGCAGGAGTTAGGGGAGAGGCAGGCAGAGGATAGCGGAACCCTAATCATAGTACTAGGTTTCAACCCAGCTTGAGAAGGAAACTATTCCCCCCATTCCCCTGAAAAATATTCACCATGGCACATCCAGAAGTAAAAATAAAGGAGAAGGGAGAGTGTAGAAAATATATTGTCTGTAACGGGCAGGCCTGGAAGTGGCAGCGAGATAAGATGCCTGAAATGAACACAGATAATGCCTCCCTGGTGCTTTGGATGCCTGGAATGAGCACAGACCATGCCTCCCTCATGCTTTGAACAGCCTCAAATGTGCGTACAGCAAGGGGCTAACCGACTCTGTAAGGAGGGCATCTACTTGAACAGCTTCTGAGAACTGAATCCCTTGACTGTTCTGCTTGGACACAGTATCCCACAGAGTATTGCCATTTGTCTGATCTTACTCCCTTCTCAACTATCCTACCTTCTCTGTTTTCCCTTCAGTCAGCTTTCTATGTTCAATTTCATTCAGCAAAGTATTCTAAGACAGTTCTACTGCAGATAGACAAGCAGATAAACTGCAGATATTAGTGACCAACAGATTAGCAGATTTCTCGGTCTCATCGAGGATTTATTTAATTGGCAGTTGCTGTCTTCAGTGTTAATAGCTATAGATTTTTAGGGTTAGAAATGGAGAACTCTAGCCCATCTACTTCTACTATCACTCCACCAACAACACTAACAAGCAGTATAGCTCAGCGGTTGAGCCACAGGCTCTAGAATGAGGGTGCCTGGCTTTAAATCTAAATGCTGACCTTTACTAAATGTGTGAGTTTAAGCAAGTTCCTTAACACTCAAGCTTCAGTTTTCTCATAGAAAAATAGGATCCTTTCCAAGAGGACCATCGTGAGGAGTAATCATGAGGAGTCAATGAGTTAATACCTAGAAACAGTGCTTGGCATCAAGTCTTAGCTTTTATTATTACAACTGGAGCTGTTTAAACAACTGGAGCTGATCTCATTTCATAGTAAATGTATTTTGACTCTCCCTAGTACACAACTAGGCCTCATACATATTAAATAATCATGACATTACAACACTTTGGCAGCAAAAACAAATACACCCAAAGCAAACAAAAAGCCCATCTCCTTTGCTGTAATAAGAAACAGTCCAGGTTAGCATGCAAAATTGTCAGGTTCAATCTCATATTGGAACGTGTTTCTCTAAGGAGGTCTAACCCCACGTTTGCTGGGATACTTCAGTTTTCAGCAAATGACTATGTGAGACTTTGCAGTTTCAAGTTTTCTTTGCCATGAGGTTCTTATGACTCAGATTTTATGACCCACCCAAGAGACCACTTGGACTCCAATAGTTGAGGTGCTCTGTACACTCCTGCAGTGACAATCCTTATTTTTTTAAGAGTCTCTTAAAATGGAGTCATCTTAAAATCTTAAGATGGAGTTACATCTCTTCTAAGAAGCATGCACTCTAACCAATAGTCTTTATCCATTAATTCTATGAAGTTCAACAAAAAGACTAACAGAGAAAAAGTTGTTTAAATGAGTATGTTATTACTTTCCTACTGAGCTCTCCCCAATAAGATCATGATTAGACTCGAGGTACATGTACCCCCACCAACTCCCACCCCTACCCAGAATGAGAATGCAGAATTCAGCAAAAAGAGGCATGGAGGCCCACGGAGAGGGTTCTGGGTGAATCTCTTGTATAATAGAAATCTTAGCAGAGAAGTGGAGATTCTGGGCAGCTAAGTACAGGAACCCAGGCCCAACAATTGGGAACTACATTCTGGAACCTCAAACAGAGGATTAGCACAGTCAGAGAAGTGGGGGCTTTCCATCCCAGGGGAAGCTTGCGTCTGGGCAGACAGCGGGGGCAGGGAAGAAGGCTGGGAGGCACAAGCTGCCTCTGATTTCAGCAGAAAGAGCTGGGCAAACAGCAAGGGTATGGGGTGGAGAGAAGGGAGGAAAGGGGCCTCTCTTACTAAAGCAGTGGTTTGGGCTCCAACCAGGAGTCAGTTGCATTTGGAGCTGGGGATTGGTGAGGTGCTGGTCCAGCAATCGCCTCTATCAAATGTGCATCCAATCAGTGTCATTTTTCAAGCCCTCACTCAGCTTTGGCCAAGGAGGCAGCAATGAAAGCCAGAGGCTCAAGCTGAAACAGGCAGGAGCCTGGAGCTCATGAAATATGACACCCAGAGAGGGAAACCGAAGGGAAAGAGTCACAGCCAAACAAACACACCCTCAGCCAGAGGTGGAGCCCAGAGGCCCGGGAGGGGGCCCTGGCCTTTCAGGGGGAGATGGCCAGCTGTTACTGCTCTCCTCCTTTCCAGGGTCACAATTCCCACAGAAAGGGAAGGAAGGCTCTTTTTGCTCAGAGCATGCACACTCGCCACATCCACAATTTAGAGAGGATCTATGAACCCGTGTTTGGTGAAACTTTTAGTGTTATTTGGTTTAAAAAAAAAAAAAAAGGAAAAGAAACATTTAAAACATTTCAATGTCTTCTGTCGGTCAGAAGCTATGCTGAACCCATGAAATTTACTATCACTTCTCTCCTACCTTTTAACCAATACTGGAATATAGTGGATGGGTTATGTCATGGATAATCCACAGCAATAGATAACATTTAGCTCTAGAATGAGTTCATTGATTTGCTTTTCAATACATAAGCCAGTAGAACCCAGTCATTAGTAGCCTTGCACATTTTGAGTTGGAGGAACTGGGTTCATAGTTCAGCACTACCTCTGACCTGCTATATGACCTAGGGCAAATCACTCAACCTCTCTGAGCCTTAATTTTTCTCACCCATTAAATGGGAATGATGGTAACAATCCCATATAACTGTTATTACAATTAAATAAGATGATCTATTTAAAGCAGTTATTATAGTGCCTGGCATATAGCAAGTACTCAGTAAATGGTGGCTATGAGTGTATCTGAGGCTCAAACATTTGTAATTCTCCAAATAATCCTGTTAAAAGAATTTTTAAAAGCCCATTTGAGAGACATTGACACAGTGCTCCACATCCCCATTTCAAGTCCCTGCTCAACTTTCTTCTAATGTTCATGCCCAGCAGGGATCAATAGCATCACTCCTCACACTGATGGTACAAAGCATCACCTTAAAAATTGCGGCTTTCTGCCTGGGCACAATGGCTCACACCTGTAATCCCAGCACTTTGGGAGGCCAAGGCAGGTGGATCACTTGAGCTCAGGAGTTTGAGACCAGCCTGGCTAACATGGTGAAACCCCATCTCTACTAAAAATACAAAAATTAGCCGGTGTGGTGGCGCATGCCTGTAATCCCAGCTACTTGGGTGACTGAGGCACAAGAATTGCTTGAACCTGCGAGGTGGAGGCTACAATGAGCCAAGATCGCACCACTGAACTCTAGACTGGGCAACAGAGCTAGTCTCCACCTCAATAAAAAAAAAAAGAAAAAGAGCTGCTTTCTTTTCTGGCTTGTCTCACCAGCTTTCCCATCGTGTTAAAAGCTTTTGTGTCTATATGAAGGCACTGTAATAAATTGGAAAGAATGTCCACCTAGCATGTCAAAAACTTAACAAAATTAATAAAGCTGAATTCAAAATGGTTTTTTTAGCAATTAAGTCCAAATTCTAGAATTAAGTCACAATAATGATATCGCTCCATAACCAAAGCAAGATATTTGGATTTCGATATTTGAATATTTTTCACAGATACATTCAAAATTCTCTGAACAAAAATTTTACATGTGATTGAGTCAAATAAGGTGGTATTAAAATTTGAAAGATAATGTTTATGTGTTTGAAAAATTATAGATCACAAAATCACCAGGAAGAAAAAAAAACAAACTCAAATACAAAGCTAGGCTGCTTTTTTATGAATTGATGAATAATGTTTTGACTGAAAGATATTTCTATCAGTTATTAATAAAAATACTTCTAGATTTTTGACATATCACAGAAATGTAGCTCAACATGCATTCTTTTTTTAATATTTATTGAGAAATTTCTAAACATCAGGAACTTTGCTAAGCACTACAAATAAGTAACACAGTTACTTCCCACGTGTGTCTTAGAGTTTCATGGGAGGCTTGAAAAAAGAAAACTCAATGACAGAATGATATGACAGGGCAATGATAGGAGAATACAGGGACCTGGCCAAGGTTTAAGGGGCAGGAACATCTTCCCAGACTAAACAACATCTAAGCTGAGACCTAAGGGATGTGCAAAACATAAAATGAGGAGGTGGGGGAAAGAACTCCACAGGTAGAGGCACCCTCATGAAGAAAAACCCAGAGACTAAAGGGTCTTTCCTCAGAGGGAATGTGGGAAATGTGGAATCGCCTTGGTGTGGCTCAAGCACGGAGTGTGCGGCAAATCAGAAAGATATGAGACCAGTGAGGAAAGCCAAAACCTTGTAGGGTATTTACTCTGAGAGCAAAGCAGAGACACTGGAGGGCTTTTAGGCAGAGAAGTTTCATATCCAGTGAGTGACTTAAAACCAGAAGAGAAAAAAATGGAAACGAGAAGGCAGAGTCAAAAAACTATTGCCCAAATAGGCAACAATGGAGGGGATGGAGACAAACCAGGAGTTTGAGGACATCCTGGCCAACATGGTGAAACTCCATCTCTACTAAAAATACAAAAATTAGCTGGGCATGGTGGTACGTGCCTGTAATCCCAGCTACTTGGGAGGCTGAGGCTGGAGAAGCGCTTGAGCCTGGGAGGCAGAGGTTGCAAACTATGAGAGATTTAGCTATGAAATCAAATGGATCATGATTTGATTCAAATATGAGGGTGAAGAAGAGAGAGAGAAGCCAAGAATGATGCTGAGTTTCTTGCTTCTGAGGCCAAGGATCCCAATGCAGGGCTTTGTGCTTACTGCCCTCTCTGCCTGGAATGTTCTTCACATACCTCTCAGGCTCCCTTACTCACTTCATCCAGGCTCTGGCTCCAAGGTTGCCTGGTCAGAGGTCCTCTTCAACCACCCCACATAAAACGATACCTAGTCAGTGCCCAAACCCTCAGCCCAGCTCCATAATTCTTTATCCTCTTATCCCCTAATACCACTTTAGAGTATTTCTTATCCCCTAACTTGTTACATATTTTTCTGTTCAATGACCTTGCTGTCCCCTTGAGAATGTAAGCTCCATGAAAAGGGCAATTGTTTCTATTTTGTTTCACTCTCAGTACCTAAAATAGATCCCAGCACATTGTCACTCTCAATATGTCTTTGTTTGATGAATAAACTCATAAAGATAGAAAACGTCAAAAGAAAAAACACAAAGGTGGTCCAGAAACACTCCCTCATTTTCCAACACTAGTTCTAACACTTTCATTCAGAAGCTCCTTTGCTTTTTAGTTAATGAAAATGTAAGACATACAGAAAAGTGCACAAATCACACATGTAAAGCTCAATGACAAAGTGAACATACCTGTGTGATCACCACTCAGGGCCAGAAATATAACATCCTCAGCAACTCAGAAGCCTCCAACACAGCCCTCCCAGTCACTAACCTCTTGCTCTTCCCCAAAGGTATCAGGTAAACTGATGTCTAACCTCACAGAGTTTTGTCTGTTTTTGAACTTTATATAAATAGAATAACTCCATTTGTCTTCTTTTGTGTTTGGCCCCTTTCACTCAAAATTAGTTTGTGAGGTTCATCCATGTAGTTCTCTGGAGCAATATGTCATGCTTTTTTATAGTTTAATAAGATTCCACTTTACAAATAGCCTATAATTTATTTTTTACTGTTGATGAACATCTGGGTATTTCCAATTTGGAGCCACAACTAATGATGCTGTATAAACATTCCAGTACATACTTTTAGGTAAACATATAGATATACATTTTCATTGGATTATAGCTAGGATATTAATTCTGGGTTATAGAGTACGCAAATGTTCCATTTTAATAAATATTGCCAAAATGTTTTTCAAATAAGTTATACCACATTTGATTCTTACCAGCAGTATACGTTATTTCCCACTGTTTCAAGTCCTCAACAGTGCTTGGTAATACAAGTCTATTTGGTTTCAGCCACTTTGGTGGGTATGTAGTGGCATCACATTTCCCTAGTGACTGAGGTAAAGGTGGAGTGAAGGCAAATTTCTTTTCATGTCATTTGGATATCCATTCTTGTGAAGTTCCTGTTCTGGTCTCTTGCCCCTTCTCCTGTCTTTTTCTTATTGATTTGTGAGAGGTCCTTACATGTCTTGAATGCAAATCCTCGATTGGTCATTAGTGCTCCAAATAGTTCCTCTGACTCCATTGTTTGCCTTTTCCTTTCTTAACAGTGACTGTTGATAAACATAAATTCTTCACTTTAATGGAATCCACGTGATCAATCTTTCCCTTTCTGTTAGTGTTTTCTGTGGCTTGGAGCTGTTGTAGGAAGCATTCATAAAGAAGGATGAGTACAGCAGGGAAACAGAGGTGGAGGGAAGGCACTTTCCAAAGAGGGGTGTGGTGGGATGGTGTCAGCCAAGGCAGGGACGTGCTCTCAAGATTGAAAACACTGGGCTGCACTCACTAGAGCAGAAGGTTTGTGTTAGTAAATGTGGGAGAAAGTTTAGCCAGGTAAGGTGAGGCTAGACTGCACGGGACCTTAAGGCAGGCCAAGGCATTTCCCCATGACCTGAAGGCACTGAGGATGCTCTGAAGGTCCCTGTCTCCACCTACCTATAGGCCTTGCCTGTCTTTTTTTGCAGGCTACCATGTGGATATGCCCACCATGGAATTGAACCAGTGTCCCTTGTGATACCTTTCTACCTTCTACATACTTCTATTTCTGTCTTTATCAGACTGCATGGCAATTTATGTATGTTCCAATCTAAACTGACAACTTCGAAAGCAGATATTGGCAGCAGAATGCAAGATCAATTTGTACAGGCTCATAAGAGCTGATTATTAAATTTTCAGGGCTTCTGTAAGCCAATTGACATGATGTTGGTAGCTTGAAATCAAACATGGCAAGACTATTTACTCGACGGAAATCAGCAAAAGCTACAAATCAAGGCACTGCCTCCCACAGAGCCAGTTTTACTTGCCAGGACATCACTAGACACTGGTCTTATTCAACTCTATATTCCTGTCACCAAGCACAGCGTTTGCCTCAATGTTTGTTGAATTAAATTTCATTTTTTTCACAACACTTATCACTCCTTTTAGGACTCCACATAAATAAATTCTTTGAACAATCATTATGAGAATCCTGCTCTCTGCTCCTTCAGTACACCCAGCCAGTAGGTTGCATTCCTTTGTTATGCACAGCGAGGCCATCCTTGAGAGTTTTCAAGGGCACTTGTGAGGCAATTAGAGAACACTAGGCAATGCATAATTAAGGGCAAGGTAGGGCGTTGGAGTGTCCAGTCCTTCCAGAGCCCAGTCTTCAAGAGATCTTTACAACCTGGCTGGTGCTCCTAAGAGGTCTGTAAAGCATCCTTTCTCATGAGAATCTCAGAGTAATAGCAGCCCAGGCACTTCCTAGAGCCAAAAGCTCATCGAACTCACGAGGCCACTAAAGGAGCAGCCTGTGGGCCCGCTGGGTTAGGCACAAGGCATGTCCCTTGTTGTTCCCTCCGAAAACAGGATGGGGAAATGTCAGTTGGTGAGAGAGCTCGTGACTCATGACCATACCCTTGGGGGGAAAGAGGTTTTTCAGTAAAAGGAATGAGTAAAGCTTTATCTGCCACACAAACCCAAGTGCCAAAACTTGGTGAAAGAATGAATATAAATTAAATAGACACAACTCTGGCATTTCAAAGCAATTAAAAAACATAACTGTAGATCTGTTTTTAGAGCACGAATACTATTCCACTGATTCTTAACCGAAAGAATGCCCAGGGTTCAGGGGGCCAGCGCAGGAGAATCTCCTCAGGAACAGGCATGAGGGCTTGTGTGATTCAAACAAAAATTACTCACTATTATAATTGCTTTAATTTATTTTTAGTCATGGTTATTTACTCACTTAGAAATTTCAAATAACTTTAGGGAAGGCAAAACTTTTTATGTTTATAAAAAGATGTGTGGGTTTTCTAAAGGATGAGAAACATTCATGTATTTTAATTCTCATCTTTTACACATAAGGAAACTGAAAATCCATCTATAAACTCTACAAAAGCATCGAGGAAATCTATCTTATCACCTGTTATGTGTCTAGTACCAACAATGCCTAGCACACAGTAGGTATGCTGGAAAGAGCTGCTGAATGAATCAGTAAATAAACGAATGAGAACCGGAGAGGAGATATGACTTGGCCAGTGTCACACATGTTGACATTTTGGCAGAGCTGGCATGAATGTCCTGTAACCCCCAAACCAGTGAGCTTTCCACCCTAGAGGGGTAGTTAATTAAGAACATGCACTCTGGAGCCAGACTGCCTGGGTTTCTATGCCAGCCCCACCACTTGCTAGCTTTGTGACTATGAGTAGATTATGTAACATTCATGAACCTCATTTCCTTCTTCCATAAAATGGGAATAATCACAGTCCTGCTTCCAGAAAGCAGTTACAAGCATAAAGTGAGGAAACACATGTAAAGTATTTAGAAAGTGCCCAGCTGTCAGGATGTGCTCAGTACACAAAGGTCACAAATGATAAGACAGGACTAAATGAAGTAGTTCCTAATGGCTCAGCATTCTGCCTTTTCTTTTTTCTTATTTTTTTGACAGAGTCTTGTTCTGTCACCCAGGCTATAATGCAGTGTCGTGATCTCAGCTTACTGCAATCTCTGCCTCCTGGGTTCAAGAGGTCCTCCCAACTCAGCCTCCCAAGTAGCTAGGATTACAGGCATGCGCCACCATGCCAGGCTAATTTGTTTTTTTTGTTTGTTTTTTTTGTTTTTTTTTTTTGTATTTTTAGTAGAGATGGGGTTTCACTATGTTGGCCAGGCTGGTCTAAAACTCCTGGCCTCAAGTGATCTGCCTGCCTCGGCCTCCCAAAGTGCTGGGATTACAGACGTGAGCCACGGCACCCAACCGGCATTCTGTCTTCCATGTTCTTGGTAAGCCCTTTGAAAAATTAACCTAAGACAAAACCTTGATGCCTTCTTTCTAAATGACAATTTACATTTTTTCCAGCAGCCCATCAATTTAAAGTAAACCCAAAGACTAACAAAAAAAATAAGTGAGACCAACAAGACAGTCTTTGAGGAAAGTTCTACTTTACTCTCCACTTTATCCCCTAAAAAGCCTGGCAGGGGACAGGTGAGGTAGCTTGGTGGTCACGAGCATGGACTTTAGGCCTTAACTACCGAGGTTTAAATCTTAATTTCTCTACTGGTTTTCATGTATGACCTTGGGCAAATTATCTTCTCTGTTGGTGTTAATGCTTCTTCAGTTATAAAATGAGCTTAATAACTGCCCTTACCATGTGTAGGGGTGTGGTGAGGACTAGCCAATGCTTGGCACTTTCTTGGAGACACAGGTATTAACCATCACCTCACACAATAGACATTCATGTGACATCACGTGTTTCCAAAATTTCAGCTGCGTGACAGAGAGTGCTGTTGTCTCACCATTGGCTACCCTTGAAGACTATGTTGCAACTGACACCCGAACCACAGTCCAGATCCACAGTGCAGCATGACACTAGCCTGTGGAGATGCGCAAATCATATCTAAAGCCAGCACTGATCACTGGAACCAAGCTCCATGTCAACCAGCCTGAGTTAAAGAACCTAAGTCACACAACAAAAGTGTGCACAATTTTCCCGCAGAACATCATGAGGGGACCAAGGGCCCTGAGGCTTCATCATCAGTGAAAACAGAGCACCAGGGTACAAGCTCCCTGACAAGGGTCTCAGGAAGGCCGGCCCACAGCCAGAACCGACCAAGCTGTGACTGGCAGGTGCCAAGGGGCACACTGGGAGCTGAGCACTCTCAGGTACTTCTCTACTTCTTGGTACTTTCCTGGACTTTCTCCAGCCCGTTTCCTGGCAGAAGCATAGCTAAGTTCAACCAGGCCAGCTTGTGGATTATCACGTCTCCTGAAGCTCCACAGATACCCCTCCTCTGTGCATTATGCCAGTCTTCTTTATGGGTGAATTCATAACCCACACACAGTTGAATTTTTAATAGAGACATGTATAAATGTTCTTCAATTAGTAGAGCTTAAAATCAATAAACGTGTAGATTTTATAAAGTCAGTGTAGTGCTGTGGTTAAGAGCTTAGCCTCTGAGTGAGGTGCTGCTCGAGTTCAAATCCTGACTGAACCACTTATTTACCTGGGGTGAAACACTTAACATCTCTGTGCCTCAGTTGTCATATTGGTAAAATATAACCGTTATAACGACCACATAGTTTCCATGAGAGGAAGTAGAGTTAACCTGTGTAAAACATGTGGGAATTACCCAGAAAATAGCAGGCAAGCAGCACAGGCTAGCTATGATTAGTATACCACTTATACTGGGTGGTACAGATATCGGTGCAAATGAAGAGAAAGGAGCCATAGAGAAGTCTCACATTGAACCAAACATGAGGTTGTGTCCTTGTATGTGCTGTGCTTGTACTGGAGACATGTCAGTCTCATTTGATTCATTTTTAATGCACGCTCACATATTCCCATTGGTAGAAGTCACTTAGAACATGTTCAGAGCAGTGGCCCTTTCAACTGCCCTCATCCTTTTACTTGCATAACACTGAAGTTGCCGAACCAATCTCATTCAAAGTTTCCAGAACAGTCACCTTTGGACTGAGTCAGCCTGGAAACTTTTAGTAGACTGGGTTGCAGCTTCAAAAAGCTGTGAAAACACCAGATGCTCACCTACATGGTGTCCTGCTTCTCTGACTGCAGAGGCATTTAAAAGGACACTCAAGAGACTGATCCACCTCGTGACCCCATTAATGCTTGGTGTGTGTGCCCTGAATACTCATTATTCATTGCAGGGCCAGGTATGCAACTGCACTAGGGCCAGTATTGATGATGTCAGTGTCTTGGAATTCAGCCTCTTCTCTCCATCCCCAACCTGGCTCAGGCAGCATCCCCCTGGTTCTGTGCATCAGACACCTGCTCCATCCCCACCAGAAATCTCAGTCATAAAAGAACACAAGTCAGACTGTCATTACAGTATTACAGTCAGTTATAATTGAAACTGGGATGAGAACACTCAGGGGTACTGGCTTCAACATTAGAGCTCTTTTCCTAAGACAGCTGGGAAAGCAGCCCTTGATGTTATGTTCATCCAACAACGTGTAAAATTAAAAAAGAAAAAAAACCCACCTCAAAATAAACGTTTGTTCCTAATCTGCCATGGTCACTTCTGGAAATAATAAGCCATATCTCAACATTGCTATGGGGAGCCCATATAATGAGCATGGAACTCACAGAGGCCAGGGAAAGCAAGCCCAGCAGTGGGGCCATTTTATGGCCATGGTGACCACATTTATTCCTAGGCTTAAGACCAGGCCACTGGGCATACAAGAAAGAGCAAACCACTCATCAGTATTCCAGGGGCAGGTAATGCCTTGCCTTCTCTTCCTTCTACCACATCCAGGCCACCTTTAGGGGAAATCAGAGAGCTACAACTCCACCTTTATAGAAACACACTGAGGCTGGACATGAAGACAGTGGCAGGCAGCCGAGAGGCCAGAGCAGCCCAAAGCCTGGCAGCCTCATTGTCTTCTCCTTGCTCTGGATCTTCCCACTTTCTCCCCAGTCAAGAGCCCTCCTGAGCCCCAAGCAAAACCTTCACCTTGTGTGAGTAACATTAACAAAAGAAAATGAAACTTAACGCAGCCAACTCTGCAACACTTAGCAACCCAGAAGACTGAAAGCAATTTAATCCAATAACTTTTTGTCATAAACAAAAATGAGAATGATAGGCCAGGCATGGTGGCTCACGCCTGTAATCCCAGTACTTTGGGAGGCTGAAGCAGGCAGACAACCTGAGGTTAGGAGTTCAAGACCAGCCTGGTCAATATGGCAAAACCCCATTTCTACTAAAAATACAAAAAATTCCCATTACTGGGTATATACTGAAAGGATTATAAATCATTCTACTATAAAGACACATGCACGTGTGTGTTTATTGCAGCACTATTTACAATAGCAAAGATTTGGAACTAACCCAAATGCCCATCAATGAAGGATTCAATGAAGAAAATGTGGCACATATACACCATGGAATACTATGCAGCCATAAAAAACAATGAGTTCATATCCTTTGCAGGGACATGGATGAAGCTGGAAGGCATCATTCTCAGCAAACTAACACAGGAACAGAAAACCAAACACCGCATATTCTCACTCATAAGTGGGAGTTGAACAATGAGAACACATGGACACAGCGAGGGGGATATCACACAACAGGGCCTGTCAGGGGGTGGGGGGTGAGGGAAGGGAGAACATTAGGACAAATACCTAATGCATGCGGGGCTTAAAACCTAGATGGCAGGTTGGTAGGTGCAGCAAACCACTATGGCACATGTACGCCTATGCAACAAACCTGCATGTTTTGCACATGTATCCCAGAACTTTAAGTAAAATTAAAAAAAGAAAAACAAAATTAGCTGGGCATGGTGCTGAGCACCTGTAATCCCAGCTACTCCGGAGGATGAAGTAGGAGAATTGCTTGGACTCAAGAGATGGAGCTTGCAGTGAGCCGAGAATGAGCCACTGCACTCCAGCCTGGGCGACGGAGCGAGACTCCATCTCAAACAAACAAACAAAAACAAGAATGATAAATACCTATTCAGAACCTACATAAAGCTCCAGGCACTCTTACAGATCTGTGGGGAAAACAAAGTGAATAGGACACAGTCCCTCTTCTTCTGTTATTTTTTGCCTAGCACTGTCTGGTGCTGAATAGAATGCCTGGTGTGCGTACCTCACCTTACTGGATTATGTATCTCAGCTCTGCCACTTAATAGCCATATGGCCTTTGGGCAAATCACTTAGCTTCTGACTGCTTCAGTTTCTTTATCTGTAAAGTGGGGATAACGATAAATCCTTCTTCATAGGATTGCTGCAAGGGTTAAATAGGTCAAAGGGCTTAGAAAAGTGGCTGCTACAGAAAAACTACTTAATAAAGACTTGCATTTGTAAGCTTCCACAGTATGTACGTCAATAAACCAGTTTCCTCCCCTAGGGAGCATCCAGTCTCTTAGGATATTACAGCCAGAAAGGACCTCTGAGATCACCCAGTAACTCCTCAGTGTACAGATAAGAATGAGGTTCAGGGACACCAGTTGACTTGTCCACAATTATACACCTTGTTAAAAAAGTAGAGCCCTGAGATTAGACCCAGGCCCCCAACCTAGAGCTCCTATGTGCCTCCCAATCTAAAAGCTAGTTTGTAAATCGCTCTGCTGACTCTGCTCAGAACATGTTTGTATTTAAGTGACTCAAATAAAGAAAGAAATAATGTTAGGAGTATTGTTGCAATAGCACAATGACAAGATATATGGGGATAGTATTTTAAGGCAGTGACCACCCACTGTCCCATTTCATTCATACATTCTATAAAAGAACACAGATACTTCTGCTTCACTCTGTTCTAAATATATTTCATGCATAAAAGCTTAGTGTAAATGATTTCTTCAAATCCTCACAGCAATACTGTGAGATAGATACTGTATATTTTATATATAATTATTCCAATCATACTGAAGAGCAAACCAAGGCACCCAATAGTTAAAAAACATGCCCAAAATCACAGTTAATGAAAGGTAAAATTGTGGTTTAAACCCAGAAAATTTATCTCCAGAATTTACCCTTCTAGCCACTATGCCATACTATCTCACTAGCCTGAAAGGGAAAAGTTCTTGTGTCCCAATTCAAGTTTCAGTGTTATCCACATCTGTAGATTTCAAATTTTCTTGCTTTTTTAAGTGTGGGTTTTTATGGTAGGAATCACATAAGGTAGCAATGGTGCTAAGGGTGCTATTCATGTGTGTGTGTGTGTGTGTGTGTGTGTGGGTGGGTGGGTGTATGTGTATATGTGTTTCTGTGTTCCGGGTATGTGGTTTTCAAAGCTCCCAGGACCCATACAATATGAATTTACATATAATCCTTTTTGGGTGGTTGGCTGTTGATTGGTTTGAATCATTTTAAGAATTTTCTGCCCACACAAGCAGAAGTATTCTACTGGGAGACAGAGAATCTACCTTTGAACCACTGTTTAATTGCTGCAAAATCTCTTGTTCACAGACTTCTCAGAAGTTCACATGGCCAAACTCTGAGCTTTGAGCAGTAGCAAACTCTAAGAACAGTTCTGCAAGAATGAGTCCCATTCTTTGTGTTCCTTAAGAAGTCCAAATAAAGAATTAGTGGTGTTAGTTGGGAAGAAAAAACCAAATTCATAAATTTCATGAAAGTTCTTGGCACTTGACTTCAGGTTTGTGGAGTCAGGGCCTCCTGGTGTTGAGATGTGTTATTCACATCAATCAATGTAATAATTCTTTTGGTTTGTAGAATTCCTTATGCTTAAAAAAGAAAGATATTTTGTCATCCTTGTCAAATAGAGGCTTGGAAGGAAGAAGGAAGGATGTTCCCTTAAACAGAAAAGAAAACTGAGACAGAAAAGTTTAAGTGATTTAGACCCAGAAAATCAAAGTTTTATAACTAGAAGAACTCACTTGTGCAAGGCCAAGGACCTAAACCTGGGCTTCCTGACCCTGAGTCTACAGCTTTTCTGAAACATAAGGCAACACAGAGGTGTAGTTGCGTGGGTCTATTTCTGGATTCTTTATTGCATTCCTTTGATCTATGTCTGTACTTCTGTCAATACCACACAGTCTTGATTACTATAGCTATATAATAAGTCTTCAAATAAGGTAGACTGATTCCTCCCACTTAGTTTGCTGTAAAATTGTTCTAGCTTTTATGGTTCCTCAGTCTTTCATCAAAATTTTAGAATAATCCTCTTTATATCTATTTAAAAAAAAAAAACAACATTGCTAAGATTTGGGTAGGGATTATATTAAATGTATATATTGATTTGGGGAGAATTGCCATCTTTACTATATTGTGTCTTTACTATGTCGAGTACTTCCATGAATATAGTATGTCTCTCCATTTATTTAGATCTTTCTATTTCTTTCATCAGGCTTCGCAGCCTTCAACATACAAGTCCCATGCATGTTTTATTATATTTACACTTACATGATATATATTACAAATATAATACATTTAAATGTACTTACACTTATTTTTCAGTGATTGAAATTAGCATTGTATTTCTTATTCTGGTGTCAGCATGTTCATTAGAAGTATATAGACGTACAATTGATTTTTGTATCCTATGAACTTGTTGAGCCTGTATCCTGTGATCTCACTGAACACACTTATTAGTTCTAGGAGAGTTTTTTGTAAATGTGTTGGTATTTTTTTATGTAGGCAATCATGTCATCTTCAATATAGCTTTATTTCCTCCTTTCCAATCTTTATGCCTTTAATTTCTTTTCTGTAATGGCTAGAATTTCCAGTGCTGTGCTGAATAAGAGTGGCAGGAGCAGATATTCTTGCCTTGATCCCTGTCTTAGGGAGAAAACATTAAATCTTTCTTCACAAAGTATGATGTTAGTTGTAAACTTTTTGATTGAGGTAATTCTTCTATTCCTAACTTGCTGAGAGGTTTTTTTAAGTCATGAATAAGTGTTGAATTTTATCAAATAATTTTCTTCATCAATTAATATAATCACATGATTTAAAAATATTCAACCAGTCTTGCATACTTAGAATAAATCCAATTTGATATGATGTGTAATTCTTTTTGTACATGGTTGTATTCAATTTGCTAATATTTTGTAGAGGATTTTCACACGTATTAATATGGCTACTCCTGCTTTCATTCGATTAATGTTTACATCATATAGCTTTTTTCATCCTTTTTCTTTCAACACAGCGATATCATTATATTAGAAGGGGCTTCTTATAGACAGCATATAGTTGGGTCATGTTTTTAAAGCACTCTGCTAAACTTTGTCATTTAATTACATGTGTTAAACATAAGTAGTTACATTGTTTTAATCCTCAAAATGGTATCCTCAAAATCCTTAAAATATGAAAATTCTACAAGTGAAGAAACAGACACAGAGAAATAAAAGTACTTGCCTAAGTTAGTATATCTAGGAAGCAACAGAATTGGAATTTGAACCCAGTCTGACTCTGGTATTTCTGCTTGCACCCATTATTCTTTGCCAGCCTGGGCTAGCCAGCAAGCAGAGCTGCCTCATCCTCACCCCTAGAGTTAACTTTAGCACAGGCTATACATATTGTAACAGGGCCACCTACTCAGTGAACTCTAAGTCCACTTGGCAGAGAAGTAAATTTCCAGTTCACTGGTCAGGCCCCTGGCCTAACAGTACTTGCAGCCATGAATGCTGGTCATGACTAGCTGCTGTTGCTACTAGGTTTGGGCAGGCAGTGGGTAATAGTGCTCTCCTTATCATCCTAGAAGGTTTAGGAAGAAGAGGCCAAAATCAATGGCAGGCCAAGTGACTGCGGAAAAGTCCCTGGCCAGTTAAAAAAGGAGATGCATACTTAAGCCTGGGCAAACAGAGCAGCAGTGTCCAGCTTTAGTGAGGCCCACCAAGATAAACTTGGACCCTCACCCTCCACCCTCACTGTGGGTTTCTCCAGGAAAGAGGTGGGAGGAGCCCGGGCATGACACAGGACAGGCCCTTGGGTCTGGTCCAAAGAAAACACACAGACATGACCAGGGACTTCATGAGGTTATAGCTCAAAGCTATCCTGTATTTGGTAGGAGTCGCCTAAATGTTCCAAGAGAGACCCAAAATTTACCTTCTTCCTTTGAATGAAGCAGATTATACAATGAATCAGAGCAGAAACATGAAAGTCTCTACACAATCAATGGGTCCCTTCTGCTGTGAACCTTTCTGTGCTGTGAACATACACTCTCTGCTATAAACTGAATGTTTGTGTCCCTTAAAATTCCTATGCTTAAATCTGACCCCCAAAGTCATGGCATTTGGAGTTGAGGCCTTTGTGGGGTGATTAGATCATAAGGACAGAGCCCTTGTGGATGAGACTAGTACCCTTATACAAAGGACCCCAGAGAGTTCTCTTCCCCCTTCTACCATGTGACAACACAGCAAGAAGATAGTTATCTGTGAAACAGCAAGCAGGCCTAACTAGACACCAAATCTGCTAGCACTTTGATCTAGGACTTCCCAGTCTCCAGAATTGTGAAAAATAAATTTCTCTTATTTATAAGTCACCCTGCGTATGGTAGTTTGTGACAGCAGGTCCAACATACTACAACCCTATCTTACCACCTTCATCATCTGTGAATGGTCTCTTGGGATTCAGGTAGGCTTGAGTGGCCTAATTAATGAAAAGAGAAGGACACAATGCCCTGGTAAATTACCACTGTCACCAGAGAGGAGAGGACCTGGGTAACTACCATAAAGAAAAACATATTGCAAAAGACTCTCAATCAATCTACAATTTTAGATTGTGTAACCCAACCAACCAAACTGCAGTCAAAGGTCATATAGATGAAATCTTCACCCTGCCCCTGAAAACCTTTCTCCCGTGTGTCAAGGCTGAGCACAGTGCATGTTAACAAGCTGATATGCCAGTGATCTATTTTATAAATGCTAGAAAACAGATCCAGGAAGGTTAAGACACTTCCTTAAGGTCATTCAGCAAAAGGGGAAGCAGAGCCCAGGCTTAAAGTCTGGTTTCAATCTGGATCTTTTGACTTCAGACAGCATTCTCTTCATTCTACCATGCTTCCTCACAAAAACAAGCAGACGTCCATGTTCACGTCTCTAAAGACACAACACTCCTCCCAGAAAAGAAGCCAGATTGACTTACCCGAAGATAATCAGCAAGTCCCTAACTGAAATTAAGTTTTCTTAGAAATGTCTTAGCTCCATAATTTCAGCTTTATAAAAAATTGTGGTTTTTGTTTTTCTGTTTTTTTTTTTTTTTTTTTGAGACAGAGTCTCGCTCTGTCACCCAGGCTGGACTGCAGTGGCTGGACCTCAGCTCACTGCAAGCTCCGCCTCCCGGGTTTATGCCATTCTCCTGCCTCAGCCTCCTGAGCGGCTGGGACTACAGGCACCCGCCACCTCGCCTGGCTAGTTTTTTGTATTTTTTTAGTAGAGACAGGGTTTCACCGTGTTAGCCAGGATGGTCTCGATCTCCTGACCTCGTGATCCGCCCGTCTCGGCCTCCCAAAGTGCTGGGATTACAGGCTTGAACCACCGCGCCCCGCAAAAATTGTGTTTTTATAGAAGAAGACTGGAATGTGTTCAGCTGATAGGATTATGAGTAAAGTCCTTTCCCTCTCCCCTCAAAAAAATAGTCTTTAAGGTTGGGTTATATTATTTTCATTTTCACTTTTTTTGTAAAGGAGTCCATTTTCCTAAATGCCATTCTAAAGACGTCTAAGGTCATTGAACTTAAGTCTTCAACAAGAAAGAAATGAGCTGAACAAAACAGGAGGTATCATGTTACTCGACTTAACTTCAAAGTATTCTACAGGGCTACAGTAACCAAAACAGCATGGTACTGGTACAAAAACAGACACATAGACCAATGTAACAGAATAGAGAGCCCAGAAATAATGTTGCGTATTTACAACCGTCTGATCTTCAACAGAATCAACAAAAACAAGCGCTAAGAAAAGGACTCTCCATTCAATAAATGATGTTGAGATAGCTGGCTAGCCATATGCAGAAGATTGAAACTGGACCCCTATCTTATATACCACATACAAAAATCAACTCAAGATGGATTAAAGACTTAAATGTAAAACCTAAAACCATAGAAACTTTGGAAGATAACCTAGGAAATACCATTCTGGACATAGGACTTGGCAAAGATTTCATGATGAAGACACCAAAAGCAATTGCAACAAAAACAGAAATTTACCAATGAGAACTAATTAAAAACCTTCTGCACGGCAAAAGATACTACTCATAGAGTAAATAAACAACCTACAGAATGGCAGAAAATATTTACAAACTAGGAGGGAAACAACAGACAAAGGCTTAATGTCCAGAATCTATAAGGAACTTGAACAAATTTACAAGCAAAAACCAAACAACCCCATTAAAAAGTGGGCAAAGTACATGAATAGACACTTTTCAAAAAAAGACATACAGGCGGCCAACAGGCATACAAAAAACATACTTGACATCACTAATCATTAGAGAAATGCAAATTAGAACCATAATAAGATACCATCTCATACTCATCAGAATAGCTATTATGAAAAAGTAAAAAAAAAAAAAAACAAAAAAACAGATGTTGGCGAGGTTAAAAAAAAACACACACATACTCTGCTGGTGGGAGTGCAAATTAGTTCAGCCATTCTGGAAGGCAGTGTGGTGATTCCTCAAAGAGCTAAAAGGAGAATTACCATTTGACCCAGCAATCTTATTATTGGTTATATACCCAAAGGGCTATAAATTGTTCTACCATAAAGACACATGTTCATTGCAGCACTATCCACAATAGCAAAGACATGGAATCAAACTAAATGCCCATTAATGGTAGACTGAATAAAGAAAACATAATACATATGTAGGGAAAAGAAAGAAAGATCAGACTGTTACTGTGTCTATATAGAAAGGGAAGACATAAGAAATTCCATTTTGACCTGTACCTTGAAAAATTGCTTTGCTGAGATGCTGTTAATTTGTAACTTTGCCCCAGCCACTTTGCCCCAACCTTGTGCTCACAGATGTGTTGTATGGAATCAAGATTTAAGGGATCTAGGGCTCTGCAGGACACGCCCTGTTAACATGTTTACAAGCAGTATGCTTGGTAAAAGTCATCGCCATTCTCTAGTCTCAATAAACCAGGGGCACAATGCACTGCGAAAAGCTGCAGGGACCTCTGCCTTGGAAAGCCAGGTATCGTCCAAGGTTTCTCCCCATGCGATAGTCTGAAATATGGCCTTGTGGGTTGAGAAAGACCTGACAATCCCCCAACCCGACACCCGTAGAGTCTGTGCTGAGGTGGATTAATAAAAGAGGAAGGCCTCTTGCAGTTGAGACAGAGAAAAGCCACTGTCTCCTGCCTGCCCCTGGGAACTGAATGTCTCGGTATAAAATCCGATTGTACATTTGTTCAATTCTGAGATAGGAGAAAAACTGCCCTATGGCGGGAGACGAGACATGCTGACAGCAATGCTGCCTTGTTATTCTTTACTCCACTGAGATGTTTGGGCGGAGAGAAACATAAATTTGGCCTACGTGCACATTCAGGTATAGTACCTCCCGTTGAACTTAATTATGACATAGATGCTTTTGCTCACATGTTTTCTTGCTGACTTTCTCCCTATTATCACCCTGCTCTCCTACTGCATTCCTCTTGCTGAGATAATGAAAATAATAATCAATAAAAACTGAGGGAACTCAGAGACCGGTGCCAGTGCAGGTCCTTGGTATGCTGAGTGCTGGTCTCCTGGACCCACTGTTGTTTCTCTATATTTTTGTCTCTGTGTCTTATTTCTTTTCTCAGTCTCTCGTCCCACCTGATGAGATATACTCACAGGTGTGGAGGGGCTGGCCACCCTTCATACATACACACCATGGAATACTATGCAGTCATATAAAAGAATGAGATCATGTCCTTTGTAGCAACATGGATGGAGCTGGAGGCTCCATTCACGCCTTAGTATTGTAGGCACCCTACTGTCAAAAATATGACTGAGTTCTTGACTTAAAAATATAATATTCATCTGTGACTCTGAAAATTTTTAAGTTTCTCTTTCCACATCAAAGGACATGATCTCATTATCCTAAGCAAATTAACACAGGAACAGAAAACCAAATATCGAATGTTCTCACTTACAAGTAGGAGCTAAACAAGGAAAACACACAGATACTAAGAGGGAAACAACAGACTCTAGGGCCTACTTGAGGATGGTGGGTGGGAGGAGGGAGAGAATCAGAAAAAATAACTATTGGATACTATGCTTATTACCAGGTGACAAAATTACCTGTACACCAAATCCCCATTACCTACATGACAAACCTGCACAGATACCACTGAAACTAAAATGAAAGTTAAAAAAGAAAGAAAGAAGAAAGGAAGAAAGAAAGAAAGAAAGAAAAAAAGAGCTAATGAGTGTCACTCTGGTAAGAACATGCCTTAGTACTGTAGACATCACAGTGTCAAAAATATAACTGAGCTCTTGACTTAAAAATATGATGCTCATCTGTGTCTCTGAAATCTTGTATGTTTCTTTTTCCATGTCAAATTATTTCAAGATCTCTTCAGGGCCCTCTCCCTGACGCGCAGGTCTCCAGGACTCTGACTCCACTGAGTGCCAGTCACCAAGTCTGGCCTGGAGTTCAGTGGCTGGGCAGTTTCTCCACCTCACTAGTCTCTGAACACAACCTACTTTGTTGCCTGAGGGATCCCTAGAAATTGTGGCACTTTGTGAGGAGAGATGGTTTTACAGGAAGATATGCGGTTACCTGGGGAGGGCTAGTCTATCTGCCCTCCAGGACAAGCATGGCCAGATTTGTGGGAAGGAATGCATTCCAGACAACAGACCAGAGGGATTATTCAACAGACCAGAGGGTGACTTCCTCCGTGACCTTGGGCCAGTGATTCCTCATTTACAAAAGAGGGTTTTGGATTAGACAATCTTGAGGGTTCCTTCCTGCTCTAACTTTCTGCAAGACTAAGTTTCTAATGCTAAATCCCAGAGGATTTATTTGAAAGAGATAGACACATCAGGTAGGACAGACCTTTAGCAACCAAATATTAATAACAGCTCATTTTAACGTGTTTACTCTGCATCATGCACTGTTTTTTTTTTTTTTTTTTTTTTTTTTTTTTGTTGAGACGGAGTCTCGCTGTGTCGCCCAGGCTGGAGTGCAGTGGCCGGATCTCAGCTCACTGCAAGCTCCGCCTCCCGGGTTTTACGCCATTCTCTCGCCTCAGCCTCCCGAGTAGCTGGGACTACAGGCGCCCGCCATCTCGCCCGGCTAATTTTTTGTATTTTTTTAGTAGAGACGGGGTTTCACCGTGTTAGCCAGGATGGTCTCGATCTCCTGACCTCGTGATCCGCCCGTCTCGGCCTCCCAAAGTGCTGGGATTACAGGCTTGAGCCACCGCGCCCGGCCCATGCACTGTTTTAACACTCCACATACATTGCCTCACTTAATCTTCACAGTAATTTTATGAGATAGGAACTATTATTATCACTAACTTACATATCAGTAAACTAGGTTCAGAGAAGTTACTTAACCTGCCCAAGGTCACATTAGTAGGTAACAGAGGTAGGTAACTAGTAGATAACTAGTAGGTAACTACCAATAGGTAACTAGAAGGTAAAAAAGTCAACTCTTTAGCTCAGCCAGTTTGACTCCAGAGCCATGTTCTTCACTGCTGCTTCACATTGAAAGATCTGTCTGCAGAGCTCAGTGTCTCCCATGTGACATTTACTGACTGTTGGTTTCTCCAAATTCACTCTCCCTCTTCCCTACAAGTTGCCCAAATTATTTATGGCTTCCCTTGTACAAAGTTTAAAACTAAAAAAAAAAAAGCAAAAAACAAAAAACAAACAACAACAACAAAAAACACCTTTGCTCAAGTCCCAGCACATAGGTATAAATAATATAGAGGCAGTGTAGAATTATATAAAGTAGATGTGAAAGCTGAAAGCTGAGGGAGTTATATTCATATCCAGCAGGTAGGGAAGTGGTTTAGAAAGTAGAATAACTTCCTGGATCCCTGAAATCACTGACTGCACAAAAATTCGTAACCACCTCCCCCACATTTTCACTTGTTTCTGCCTGGTTCCCAGGTGAAGGTTGCTTGGGAGGTGCTGTTCAGTTCCAAGATGCTCAATTAAAAGATGAGGATGAGTCACTGAACTTGGGGAATGTAGAAAAGTCAGAAGAAGAAAAGCTAGAAGTCCTCCCTTGCATCACCCCGCCTATTCATGTAGGAGAGGTTCCTCTGCGCCTCCTCTTTCTCCTGGGGCTATCCATGACAATGAAAAACCCACTGGGAAAAGGCATAAGGAGCCTAAGAAGATCAACTGTGATTTATCCATGAGTAGAGCATTGCAAACTGTAATCAGCTATTAGAATCCATATAATAAAATATTAGTCAAATGCCAGTATGTGCAAGGCAATCTGGAGATATAGGGTACTCGCCCTCTTGACTAAGTCTTCATAGTAAAACCTCAATAAATTTGAAGTTTTCCACCAAGAGACAGAGCAGCATTTGGAAGTGGTCCCCTGGGGTAGGAAGCATCTTGCCTGGACCCTTAGGGAGGAAAAGAAAAATGCAATAGTTTGAGGAAAGCAAAACCTCTATCCTCAACCCACCATGGGCTTGGATCTTAAGTATGCTATTATCGTTTTTCCTCGTGTGCTCCTGGGATCCAGCTCACAGCATCCAAAGCTGGAATCAACCCAAACTGGCCACATCTCACATAATATTGTTTTTGGTTCACTCTCTGTGATTAGCCAAAACCCTCTGAGCACAGAGGAAACACTGTTTCCTTTTGACCACTTTAAACCCTTTTATTTCTCATAGGAAGGGCACTGACTTTTCCACTATAAAGAAAATAGAAAACTGGGCATGGGGCATCACAGGGAAGGGAAGTCTGCAGGGTGTGCTTGTTTGGAGCCCAGGCTTTGAGTTCCTGTTTCAGCTCTCTACTTTCTAGCTGTGTGACTTGGCACATTACTTATCCTTAGTAAGCCTCGCTTCTGTCGTCTGTGGAAGGGGTGGATAATATTTACCTCCTAGGACTTTTTTAACTCCAGAGACTTTAAAAAACACTGCACATAAAATCACTGGTTCCCCCAAAGTACTTGGCACTGTGCCTTGCACATAGTAGGTTCTTAAGAAATGGTAACTATTATTGCTGTAGCTTCCAAAATGTGCAAGAGGCAATGATGAGATTTTGCTTTGGAGTCTATGTTTGCGCTTAATAAGCTATAATAGTGTGCCTATTCTCTTAGTTCATTCAACAGACATTAGTTGAGAACTTAGCATGTGCCTGAATGAGCTAGACTCTAGAGACAAATGATACTTAACACATTTTCTCCTCCTTCAGGATTTCACAGCCTAGCGGGGGGAAAGTATTATATAAACTAATAACAACAGTAGTGTGACAAGTGTTGTAGAGGAAAGTGCTGTGTGGGATAAGAAGGGAGCAATCAATTCACTTGGTTGGAAACAGCTTAGTGTGACTCAGGCTGGAATTACAAGGCCGAGCTGTTCTGCCCATTTCTGCTTGTGACTTGGAACATGTGACTAGGAGTAAGGCAGAAGTCTTATGAGCCTTTAGACCAAATAGGTAAGTGTTAGACACCATTCTTGACTGTTCACTTGCACTCATGCAAACACACACACATTCCAATGCACTACCACACCCTGCGTTCCACCCCCATACACACATACTTCAAATCACCTGTATACATGCACATGTACATTCCAACTTAAGCACACACACAGTTTTCAACCCCCTTGCCTATAAACACACACACATTTCAGCTTGCACATGCATGCACACACACATTTCAATCAGTTACTAGAATGTGACATTCCACTTCTTGTCTGTTTCTGGCTGTCTACACTGCTAGGCCAGACCCAGGACTTCTCTCTGAACTGCAACAATTTCTGAACACCCCTCCTGTCTACACTTTCAGCTCTCTCAAAATGTTCAGTTACCCTTCCTGTCTGTGCTCACAACTTCATTCTCATTCCCACCAAATCATCCTCATTTCTACAGCCACAGGGAATTTTCTAAAACTCAACTCAATAGGGTCTCTTTTCTGCTTAAATAAAACTTCATTGACCTCTTCTCTACTTCCCATTACTGATCCTAGCATGATGCACAAGGCCTTCCATGATCTCACCTGTCCCAACAACTCAGCTGTCTTTCTGCCACTTATATTCACTTATCCATTTATTAAACAGATATTAGCTAAGTGCCTACTATGTACAAGTCTTTGACCTGGGCACATTCTCTTTGAAACACATGCTTTAGCAGGTCTAACAAAGTGTGGTTCCTTGAAAGCCCCAAGCCGCCTCCAGGCTACAGGCCTTTGCTCACCTGTTCCTTTTGACTGGTAGACTTGCCATCAACAATGACATGATCAGGACCCTTCCATTTCCTGCCATTGTCCCCTCAGAGAATTGAGCACATGTGCATTTGCAGTCACTTTCACCCTGTGGTTGCTGCTGTGCCAGCACCAGAACCCCTTTCTTCTACTCATTGGCTTATATGTGCATCCCCATCCCCGCCACCCTTTAATCTCTATATTATTCCACATCTCCACCATCCAGCATTATCCCTGGACCATGGGAATCTCTTAGGAAGCACTTTCTGAGTGAAGCAATGTTTCTCCTCTTTTTTTTTTTTTGAGATGGAGTTTTGCTCTTGTTGGCCAGGCTGGAATGCAACAGCGCGATCTCTGCTCACTGCAACCTCCACCTCCTGAGACCAAGCGATTCTCCTGCCTCAGCCTCCCGAGTAGCTGAAATTACAGGTGCCCGCTGTCATGCCCGTCTAATTTTTTTTTTTTTTGTACTTTTAGTAGAGACAGGGTTTCACTATGTTGGCCAGGCTGGTCTCAAATTCCTGACCTCAGGTGATCCACCCGCCTCAGCCTACCAATGTGCTGAAATTACAGACGTGAGTCACCACACCCGGCCAATGTTTCTCTTCTTATCCAAATCATGAAATCTAGTTGTGCCGTTTTTATCCCTCCCAGTTAAAGATGTCCCAGAGGGGAAACTGTATACGAGGTTTTCCAACATTGTAGCAAACAATAAATAATCACTGTATAGTGCTCCGCACCAGTTGACCTTTATACTAGTAGGTGGCAGAAGTAAGACTCAGGTGCAAATTTCTGACTAAATGCTGTGTCCAAAAGAACAGGCAAAAATAAAACAGAGATAATTGGTGAAACAGTAAAGCAAAAGGGGTGAGCTGCTCTCACCAAAAGATAAATGTCACACTTCACCAGGTTCACTGATTACCTGTGAAAGCAGGTTAATCCTGCTCTGTATTATTAAGTCCTAGGAGGAAGAGTTTCTGTTATTCATTCATTAATTCATTCACTCATTCATTCTTCAGCGTATATTACTGAGTACCAAACATATCTGGGTCTGTGTTAAGTGCTAGGTAATCCATCCGTGAATTAAGAGCACGTGAATTAAGAGCACGTGAATTGCTGTTGGTGAGAGCAGACCACCCCTTTTGCTTTACGGAACACTCTGCATTGGGATGGCAGCCTGAATGAAGGGAGAGGGAAACAGATAGATTGAAGATAGGTTCTGGTGAGTGAAACAAGCCTTGCTAAGATGGCTCATATGTCGAAAGAATAATCAAGGATGACTCGGCTTGAATACCTGAATTTTGCCATTTATTGAGTTTGGGAAGAACAGAAAAGCAATACATTTGGAGGAAAAGTAAACCCAGTTTTGGACACAGCAAGCTTAAATTATCTATAAATCATTCAAGTAGAAATAAGCATTCTGATTGTTATCTAATCTGGAGCTCAGAGATGAGGCCTGAGCTAGAGATATAAATGGAGGGACAAAAGCATATAAACGGCCTTTAAAGGATGAGACTAGAGAGATTACCTAGAGAGAATGTGTAAAAAGGGAAGAAAAAGGGGCCAGGACCCTTACTGAGGCTCTTTCTACTCTACCACACTGCCGTTTTTTGCTTGGATTTCTAAGTGGAGAAAATAAATACATATGTAAAATGTATCGGCTGAAATGGACATAGCATGGTCCATGGGGGGAAATGCTGGAACTCGTCTGTTTTTTTGTTTTGTTTTGTTTTAACTAAAGTGCTATAGGTGAAGGAAAAAATGGAGATCTGAATCACTGAAGTTCTTAAAAAACAGATTCTAGCTCTCTCTCTCTCTCTGTCTCTCTCTCACACACACACAATGACAGATGATAATCACCTACTCATACACAAATGAAAAATACAAACCCCATGAACCAAAAATGCTTCATCTTCTTATCTTTTAATAGGACACAAGAGAAATAAAAAGCCAGAGTTGCCCTAACATTAGTTCATTCCTCTCCCATGACTCATTAAGCATTGATGTCACCTTAAAATTTTACAATTAAGAGAAATTGGTCCTATGTGCATTAATGGAGCTCTTCCCTGCCCTGGACCCAGCAGGGTCTATCTGACATGAAGCAACAGAGTTTATGGGGAATATAAGAGGGTGATGTTCCCATACCCTTCCTGAACCGGGGCCCCACCTTTGAGAACACGAACTGGCTCCCAAAAGCTGCCCTCTAAGAGGCTCTTTCTGTGCACAAACTTTTTAGTGATGTATTAATTTTTCTTGAAAGGTAGGGTAGGGGAAAGAATTTGGAAGTATATTTGAGCTGATTGTTGTATTTACAAAATTAATGTCTTTATGTCTAATTATAGAACTAAAATGGGCAATTAGAGCCCATAATTAAAGAATGTACATAATGATGAAATTACAGTGTGCAATGATTCAGGAAAAATCTTAATTATACTCTGTGAACCTGAAGTTCCTGGCACTATCTCACATTGCTATTTTCATCCCAGAAATCATTTGTATGAGCTCACAGGTTTTCCATGTCTCTGAGTGGGGATGCTTCATGGGGACAGAGAGGCCCTGAGAACGTGCCCACCGGTAACTTTCACTAAAACCAGTCAGCACAGTCCATCCTCATGAGAATGGTTGCCAGAACATTGAAAAAACCAAAACTGTAATGACTAGTGTGATAGAAAGTTGTTCTCTGGGCAGTTTTCAAAAATTAATCTTTTACCACAACATTATGGGTGGAGATTTGCCTAAGTACTACTTATTTAGAAGCACCATCAAGACATTTGGTCAGTTAATTAAGAAATAATAAAGTGTATATGAATCTATATGTATATATGTATATACATATTTAGTTTAGTATAAATATGTATATGTGTGTACACATATAATACATAGTTTTTAAAAGAATATGAAGAAAGACAAGAACATCACATGTGATGTAGTTTGTGTAGATACAGGCACTAATTTGTGCACTACTTTGCAAAAAACTATTCGGAAATATAACAGACAAAAGTTAGAAAAGCAAAAAGTCAAGGTACAAGAGGGAAAATGTAGAGGACCAGGAGCCAGAGGATCTACCTGAATGGAATACCAAAATTACGTCAGACATTTTTTTATAAGCACTACTTATATGTTGACTCATTTAATCCCCATCACAACTCTATGAGATAGACACAATTGTTTTATAGATGAAATAATAGAAGCACAGAAAGGTTAATAATTTGCCAGTTACTCAGTTCGTAAGTGATGGAACCAGGTTTAGAACACAAGCACCTGGCTGCAGAGCCCAGCAGTGGTTCACTGAAAGCTTTTGAGCAACAGAGTGACACAAGAAGATGTATCAAGAGTATGTACTCTGGGCCGGGCGCGGTGGCTCAAGCCCGTAATCCCAGCACTTTGGGAGGCCGAGACGGGTGGATCATGAGGTCAGGAGATTGAGACCATCCTGGCTAACACGGTGAAACACCGTCTCTACTAAAAAAGTACAAAAAACTAGCCGGGCGAGGTGGCTGGCGCCTGTAGTCCCAACTACTCGGGAGGCTGAGGCAGGAGAATGGCGTGAACCTGGGAGGCGGAGCTTGCAGTGAGCTGAGATCGGGCCACTGCACTCCAGCCTGGGCAACAGAGTGAGACTCCGTCTCAAAAAAAAAAAAAAAAAAGAGTATGTGCTCTGGTAGCTCTAAAGAGGATGCACTAAAGTTGAGAGGAAACTGTAAGCATGAAACTATAGCGATTGCCCAGAAAAGTGGCCAAGACAGTCTGACCATTGAGAGTGACAAACAAATGGAGGGAAAGATGAGAGACATCGTGGGAATAGGGTAGGACTCAGTGGTAGATATGATGGGGAAGGTAGGTCAAAGATGACTATGTTTTTGACGTAAATGACAAAACGAATTGTGATAACATTATCAGAGACAGGAAAGGGAAGGAAGAATACAATGGAAGAGTTGAGTTCTTCACAGATGTATCTTTGAGATGTCTGAGGGCTTCCACAAGGAGGTGTCCATCAGGCAGCTAGAGATTCCAGAAAAGAGCTTGATTGATCAGGCTAGAAAGGCTAATTAGAAAGGAAACTAGGAATAGAGAACGGAAGCCAGGGGCAGCCTGACAAGGCCAAGGGAGAGAACACAGAGGAGAAGGAAAGGGGAGTCACAGAAAGGACATGACTCCAAAGTAAAAAAGGCAGTAGTTATTAGTCACCACCTCCCAGAAGCTTCTCAGCCTTTGCCTAGAATAACCCCATCTTCCTCTATCATAGCTCACACATTTGGGACATGGTAACCCTTGGGAAATGCTAATGATATGATCATTGCTATTTATTAACATTGCTCAACAGTCAGCTCCAAAAGGGCACCTGTCTTGTTCACTGCTGAATCCTGGAAGCCTTGTGCTTAGCCTGGCATTAAATATATGTCCTGGGCAATAAAGGAGTGAGTACAGGATTGGAGGAACTGAGCTGATGAGAAGTTGGCAGTAGGAACTCATTCCCAGTCCAGTGCCATTTCTACTGTGCCCCATGACCTTCTCCTCTCCCGACCACTGTCCCCAGCTTCTCAGGGGCAGCCCTCACAGCTCAGTACTGATTACCCACATGACAGGTTCACATGTTACAGACCGTGCGTGTATGTGTGCTGACAGGGTACAAAGAGGCCAAGCCACAGCCACTTTTCCCCTCACAGACCACACCCCTCATTTACTGTGAACCTCCTGGCACATGAAGAAAAGGTTAAATACAGCATTTCAACCACCATAACAAGCATAAAGTGTTTATCAGGGCCAAAGGAAAAAGCAGCACCCCACCCTCGGGCCTTCCATCACTTGTACCAGAGTCCAATCACTGAAATTAGTGTTCTGGCTCCTCAGCTAACATAACCACTTGCTCCTGGTAAATCAGAGAAAAGCCACTTATCCTTCCAGATCACATAAGCCTCTGGGTATCAACAGACAACAGAAGCAATAGGGGACTATCCTAGGTAAGCTGAACAAGCCTGATTCAATCAATTGCAAAGCCTTAAAAAGCAGAGCTGTCGTGGGCACAATGGCTCACGTCTGTAATCCCAGTACTTTGGGAGGCCAAGGCGGGCAGATCACGAGATCAGGAGTTCCAGACCAACCTGGCCAACATGGTGAAGCCCCATCACCACTAAAAATACAAAAATTAGCCAGGCATGGTGGCGCATGCCTGTAATCCCAGCTACTGGGGAGGCTGAGCAGGGAGAATCACTTGAACCCAGGAGGCAGATGTTGCAGTGAGCCGACATCGCGCCACTGCACTCCAGCCTGGGCGACAGAGCCAGACTCCATCTCAAAAACAAACAAACAAAAAAAAAACAAATGTTTACAAAGCAAATCATCTATATAAACAAAATTGCAGGGAGAACTTAAACCTTTTTAACCTTTAGAAAGCAAACTATTTTCAGGAAATTTAAAAACGCGTTATTAGTTGATAATATGTGTAGCAGCAATGATAAAGTTCCCAGTTTCTCTGTTCATCACAGCAGGGCCCGTCACATTGTGCTAGCAACGCTTGCTGGCCATGCTTCTCTGTTAACGTTAATGCACCCATGGAGAAAATAGCCCAGTTACAGAAAGATACAGCTGTCTCTCTTTAAATGGGCTGGTGACCCCTGACCAAAAGCAGGAAAAATAATATGTAGTACATTTCAAGCCCAAATAAACAGAATATCAATTATAAGGAAGAATTACTGTATTCATAAATTAAATAATTCACATAAAGGGATCAATTCTTCTGTCTAGCACATAAGCACTTCATAAATATTAGCCATTATTATTGAATTATTAATTAATGAGCATACATTTATTGATTAGTAATTAAGATTGGTGATACAATAATTAAAATAACTAATGTTATTATTGCTGATACAATTAAGTATACCCACACATGCATGTCTATAACAAAAGTGTTCACCAACAAGCTATGTAACATTCAAGTTTTTGGACTTGACTGTGATGTGTTTGGAAAATGGGAGAAAATAGATTTGATTCCCATTTACATCTCAACTTACTTAAAATTCTAATGGTATTTGATCATCTCCATTGTTTCACAGCCCTTGAACAGGCTTCAGAAGCATTATAGCCATATTTCATAAATTAACAGTCAAAATACTGCATTTTACAAACAACATTTTTCCCCAGTTGGTGAATTTTTGTGAAAAATATCTAAAGTTGTCATATTCAGTTATAGTAATAATTTAGTAAGCGGCTTATATTGAGAAGAATAAAATAATAACAAAAGGAATATAAAATTTAGTAAAAATATTTCTAGTCACCATTGTTTGCATGTTTGAAATCAGAACTACCCTTAAAAATCCTACACGTATTTGTCACCATGTGACATTAGCAAAGGTTATAATATTTGCACCCCAAAAGAACTAAAGTACATTTCCTTACATATTTTCTTAGGTATTTAAATCATGTCAGGAGCCTGCCCCTGACTCCGCTGCCAGATTCCTGTGAATGGATAATGTTTCTGCTGCACCTAAGTCAAATCTCTCCCCATCCCCACCTACTTAATAGCGTGGTGTGCTGAATTGCGTCCAAGACCCTATTTACAAATAAGGAACCAAAGAGTTAAGGTTATGTTCATAGGTAACCTTAGGAATGTAACCTTATTTGAAAATAGTGTCTTTGCAGATGTTATCAAGTTAAAATGAGGTTATCTGCACTGGGATGTCACCCAATGACTAGGATCTAAGGGAAAGGAGAAAAAGATGTGGACACAGAGACAGAGAGACATGCACAAGAATGAGTATGCAAACATCAAGGCAGAGATTGGACTGATTGTAAGAGCCATCAAAAATTAGATGTTGAAGAAAGATGCTTCTCTAGAATCTTCAGAGGGAGTATGGCCCTGCTGACACCTTAATCTTGGACTTCCAGCCTCCAGAACTGTGAGACAATCAATTTCTGTTGTTCTAAGCCACCTAGTTTGTGATCACTTGTTACAATACCCCAGGAAACCCATAAAAGCAGTCAGATCCATTATTCCTTTTCTTCAGAAGTATTTTTCCCATCAATCACAAGCTAAGGTCTAATGTGACTAACATTCATAAGCTGAACCAGGGTTTTCACATCAAAGAATTAGCCTGGATCTCCCCTGCCACAGTACCTTTACTTCCAGTGGCTTTCCAATAAAATTGTATTTACAGACAGGCTGCTGGCCCACAGGCTGTCATTTGCCAACTTGATTTTTCAATATTGAATTAAAATTTTATTTATCTTGATAGCTGAGATTTTGGTATTCCCTTAAAGTTTGTACTCCAGGGGAGTGCTTCACTGCCTCACCCTACTACTAGCCTTATCCCTCTAAGTTCTTCTCTCACTCCCCCAACCTTGCTTTATCCATTAGCTTGCATTTTTCCAGGCTGAATTGTTCTCTTTCCTGCCAGCCTCTCTCCAATGCTCTGAGTAATAATTCTTGGTCTCCAGTGACTCTGACAATTGACTGCATCTGCAAATTTTAATAACAGCTAATATTTCCTGCAGATAATTGAGGAAGGTGTCAATTAAGGCCAATCCTAACCAGATGCCAACAGGCCTTCCCTAGACACTTCCCTTGAGGGAGAGGAGTAGTGTCATTGTTGGGGTTGAGGGGTGTCCTTTGTCATTCTCCTGCCACATTTATGCAATCTAAGCCATCCTAATCATTTGGATATCATATTGAGAACACTGCATAAAAGATGGTAACTAGTTAAAGGACAGCTCATCTTATCCTGGTCCCTCACTCACCACCAGTGCATTTCTTCCAAATAATATCTTTTAGATGTGTTTGGCCTTGAGTTTCTTGTTTGTGTGTGTGTGTTTGTTCTTTTCTACAATGTAATGTGACTGCCTGCTCCCTGACCCACGCTTCTCTGCCTGGTTGTAAAGGTTGCCTGTTGACTTGTGCTTTATTGCAGTGTGACAAAAAGAGCTCTGGACAAGAATTCAAGCCACTGGGAAACACAGGCTCTGCCATAGTCTATCTGTGTGGGTCTCTGGCCAAGCCACTTGTCTCCTCGAGCCCTCCCTTTTCTTCATCTGTAACACAGAATAGCAATTTCTGTCCTTTTTTCTTGTGGTGGTTATGAGTAAAGAGAACAATAAGTGTTCAAGTGCCTTATTACTAAAGTAAGTACTGTACAAAAGCTTATAGATATAGATGTACAAGGAAGACCCTTGCATTATTATTTGTAATCACAAAACACTGGAACTGGGGGACTGGCAGCAAAATATGGTATATTCAAACAACAAATGATTCTGCCATCATTCAAAAATAATTGAATTGGAGATAGATAGATGATTGATAGATAGATAGACATGAATAGTTCCATTTTGAAAATGATGAATAGTTGCATTTTAGAGATATGTGATACACACACACATCTCTCCAAGTTGCATGGATATATACGTACATGTATATATTTATGAGTTTACATATATCTTAAATAATTATAAATATATGTGTATATATATATATCCATGAAACTTTGGAAAAATATCAAGAAAGATAAACATCAAACCTAAATGTAAAGAAAAGTAGTTATCTCTGGGAAATTAGAAAAGTTGGCTGGGAAGAGAAATTTTACTTCTTATTTTATATAATTCTTAAGTGGTGAGATTCGAGGTTAGTATAACTTAACGATTTTCAGGTTTTACATTTTTTAAAAATGCAGGAAAAATAAAGTGCTACACAAATGCCAGTTCTTTAGCTGCAACCATGTGCCAGATAATTTTACATACATGCTCCTTATGATACACATTTTTAATCACTAACCCTCCCCCTTTCCCCTACATGCATTTTTTCAACAGCTGGGGAAATTAATCTCACAGCGATAAAGGGGTTTGCTCAAGATTACATAACTAGTTCAGGATATCATCCAGGAGAACTTCCCCAACCTAGTAGGGCAGGACAACATTCAAATTCAGGAAATACAGAGAACGCCACAAAGATACTCCTCCAGAAGAGCAACTCCAAGACACATAATTGCCAGATTCATCAAAGTTGAAATGAAGGAAAAAATCTTAAGGGCAGCCAGAGAGAAAGGTCGGGTTACCCACAGAGGGAAGCCCATCAGACTAACAGCAGACCTCTCGGCAGAAACTCTCCAAGCCAGAAGAGAGTGGGGGCCAATATTCAACGTTCTTAAAGAAAAGAATTTTAAACCCAGAATTTCATATCCAGCCAAACTAAGTTTCATCAGTGAAGGAGAAATAAAATCCTTTACAGATAAGCAAATGCTTAGAGATTTTGTCACCACCAGGCCTGCCTTACAAGAGACCCTGAAGGAAGCCCTAAACATGGAAAGGAACAACCGGTACTAGCCATTGCAAAAACATGCCAAAATGTAAAGACCATCGAGGCTAGGAAGAAACTGCATCAACTAACGAGCAAAATAACCAGTTAATATCATAATGACAGGATCAAGTTCACACATAACAATATTAACCTAAATGTCAATGGACTAAATGCTCCAATTAAAAGACACAGACTGGCAAACTGGATAAAGAGTCAAGACCCATCAGTCTGCTGTATTCAGGAGACCCATCTCACATGCAGAGACATACATAGGCTCAAAATAAAGGGGTGGAGGAAGATCTACCAAGCAAATGGAGAACAAAAAAAAGCAGGGGTTGCAATCCTAGTCTCTGATCAAACAGACTTTAAACCATCAAAGATCAAAAGAGACAAAGAAGGCCATTACATAATGGTAAAGGGATCAATTCAACAGGAAGAGCTAACTCTCCTAAATATATATGCACCCAATACAGGAGCACCCAGATTCATAAAGCAAGTCCTTAGAGACCTACAAAGAGACTTAGACGCCCATACAATAATAATGGGAGACTTCAACACTCCACTGTCAACATTAGACAGATCAACGAGACAGAAAGTTAACAAGGATATCCAGGAATTGAACTCATCTCTGCACCAAGCAGACCTAATAGACATCTATAGAACTCTCCACCCCAAATCAACAGAATATACATTCTTCTCAGCACCACATCGCACTTATTCCAAAATTGACCACATAATTGGAAGTAAAGCACTCCTCAGCAAATGTAAAAGAACAGAAATTATAACAAACTGTCTCTCAGACCACAGTGCAATCAAACTAGAACTCAGGACGAAGAAACTCAATCAAAACCGCTCAACTACATGGAAACTGAACAGCCTGCTCCTGAATGACTACTGGGTACATAACGAAATGAAGGCAGAAATAAAGATGTTCTTTGAAACCAATGAGAACAAAGATACAACATACCAGAATCTCTGGGACACATTTAAAGCAGTGTGTAGAGGGAAATTTATAGCACTAAATGCCCACAAGAGAAAGCAGGAAAGATCTAAAATTGACACTCTAACATCACAATTAAAAGAACTAGAGAGGCAAGAGCAAACACATTCAAAAGCTACAGAAGGCAAGAAATAACTAAGATCAGAGCAGAATTGAAGGAGATAGAGACACAAAAAACCCTCCAAAAAATCAATGAATCCAGGAGTTGGTTTTTTGAAAAGATCAACAAAATTGACAGACCGCTAGCAAGACTAATAAAGAAGAAAAGAGAGAGGAATCAAATAGACGCAATAAAAAATGATAAAGGGGATATCACCACTGACCCCACAGAAATACAAACTACCATCAGAGAATACTATAAATGCCTCTATGCAAATCAACTAGAACATCTAGAAGAAATGGATAATTTCCTGGACACTTACACTCTTCCAAGACTAAACCAGGAAGAAGTTGAATCCCTGAATAGACCAATAGCAGGCTCTGAAATTGAGGCAACAATTAATAGCCTACCCACCAAAAAAAGTCCAGGACCAGATGGATTCACAGCTGAATTCTACCAGAGGTACAAGGAGGAGCTGGTATCATTCCTTCTGAAACTATTCCAATCAATAGAAAAAGAGGGAATCCTCCCTAACTCATTTTATGAGGCCAACATCATCCTGATACCAAAGCCTGGCAGAGACACAACAAAAAAGAAAATTTTAGACCAATATCCCTGATGAACATTGATGCAAAAATTCTCAATAAAATACTGGCAAACCGGATTCAGCAGCACATCAAAAAGCTTATCCACCATGATCAAGTGGGCTTCATCCCTGGGATGCAAGGCTGGTTCAACATTCGCAAATCAATAAACGTAATCCAGCATATAAACAGAACCAAAGACAAGAACCACATGATTATCTCAATAGATGCAGAAAAGGCTTTTGACAAAATTCAACAGCCCTTTATGCTAAAAACGCTCAATAAATTCGGTATTGATGGAACGTACCTCAAAATAATAAGAGCTATTTATGACAAACCCACAGCTAATATCATACTGAATGGGCAAAAACTGGAAAAATTCCCTTTGAAAACTGGCACAAGACAGGGATGCCCTCTCTCACCACTCCTATTCAACATAGTCTTGGAAGTTCTGGCTAGGGCAATCAGGCAAGAGAAAGAAATCAAGGGTATCCAGTTAGGAAAAGAAGAAGTCAAATTGTCCCTGTTTGCAGATGACATGATTGTATATTTAGAAAACCCCATCGTCTCAGCCCAAAATCTCCTTAAGCTGATAAGCAACTTCAGCAAAGTCTCAGGATACAAAATCAATGTGCAAAAATCACAAGCATTCTTATACACCAGTAACAGACAAGCAGAGAGCCAAATCAGGAATGAACTTCCATTCACAATTGCTTCAAAGAGAATAAAATACCTAGGAATCCAGCTTACAAGAGATGTAAAGGACCTCTTCAAGGAGAACTACAAACCACTGCTCAGTGAAATCAAAGAGGACACAAACAAATGGAAGAACATACCATGCTCATGGATAGGAAGAATCAATATCGTGAAAATGGCCATACTGCCCAAGGTTATTTATAGATTCAATGCCATCCCCATCAAGCTACCAATGAGTTTCTTCACAGAATTGGAAAAAACGGCTTTAAAGTTCATATGGAACCAAAAAAGAGCCCGCATTGCCAAGACAATCCTAAGTCAAAAGGACAAAGCTGGAGGCGTCACGCTACCTGACTTCAAACTATACTACAAGGCTACAGTAACCAAAACTGCATGGTACTGGTACCACAACAGAGATATAGACCAATGGAACAGAACAGAGTCCTCAGAAATACTACCACACATCTACAGCCATCTGATCTTTGACAAACCTGAGAGAAACAAGAAATGGGGAAAGGATTCCCTATTTAATAAATGGTGCTGGGAAAATTGGCTAGCCATAAGTAGAAAGCTGAAACTGGATCCTTCCTTACCCCTTATACGAAGATTAATTCAAGGTGGATTAGAGACTTAAATGTTAGACCTAATACCATAAAAACCCTAGAAGAAAATCTAGGTAGTACCATTCAGGACATAGGCATGGGCAAGGACTTCATGTCTAAAACACCAAAAGCAACGGCAGCAAAAGCCAAAATTGACAAATGGGATCTTATTAAGCTAAAGAGCTTCTGCACAGCAAAAGCAACTACCATCAGAGTGAACAGGCAACCTACAGAATGGGAGAAAATTTTTGCAACCTACTCATCTGACAAAGGGCTAATATCCAGAATCTACAAAGAACTCAAACAAATATACAAGAAAAAAACAAACAACCCCATCAAAAAGTGGGGAAAGGATATGAACAGACATTTCTCAAAAGAAGACATCCATACAGCCAACAGACACATGAAAAAATGCTCATCATCACTCGCCATCAGAGAAATGCAAATCAAAACCACAATGAGATACCATCTCACACCAGTTAGAATGGCAATCATTAAGAAGTCAGGAAACAACAGGTGTTGGAGAGGATGTGGAGAAATAGGAACACTTTTACACTGTTGGTGGGATTGTAAACTAGTTCAACCATTATGGAAAACAGTATGGCAATTCCTCAAGGATCTAGAACTAGATGTACCATATGACCCAGCCATCCCACTACTGGGTATATACCCAAAGGATTATAAATTACTCTACTACAAAGACACATGCACACGTATGTTTATTGCGGCACTATTCACAATAGCAAAGACTTGGAATCAACCCAAATGTCCATCTGTGACAGACTGGATTAAGAAAATGTGGCATATATACACCATGGAATACTATGCAGCCATCAAAAAGGATGAGTTTGCGTCCTTTGTAGGGACATGGATGCAGCTGGAAACCATCATTCTTAGCAAACTATCACAAGAAGAGAAAACCAAACACCGCATGTTCTCACTCATAGGTGGGAACTGAACAATGAGATCACTTGGACTCGGGAAGGGGAACATCACACACTGGGGCCTATCATGGGGAGGGGGGAGGAGGGAGGGATTGCATTGGAGAGTTATACATGATATAAATGATGAATTGATGGGTGCTGACGAGTTGATGGGTGCAGCACACCAACATGGCATAAGTATACATATGTAACAAACTTGCACGTTATGCACATGTACCCTAGAACTTAAAGTATAATAAAAAAAAAAAAAAAAAGATTACATAACTAGTAAGTCAGAGCAATGATCCATCATCCACCTTGACTATTACTCTGCATACTCTTTCCGGAGTTCACACTGACCCATTGCCATCAAAGTTACGCCTGTCCTTCATTTATTCATTCATTAATTCCACAAATACTTACTGAATGTCTACCCTGTGTTTAGCACCATACTTGGTCCCAGCAAGCGCTGCAAAGATGAACAAGGCAAGCTTTCTGCCCTTAAGCACTTCAAAGTCTTTTGTGCTGCTAATAAAAAGCAGAAGCAAAAAGAATGGGAGAGAGAGAATAAGGAGAGAGAGGAGAGTAAACAGTTGGGAACTGTCCATCTGCCCTGGCTCCTCTTGTGAGGCTGAGTCAGAAGATGACTCTGATCACCTCTTTCTAACAGTGCCCTTTGTGCTGAAACATGGCAAAGATGCTCTTGGTATTTTGGTACAGTTTCTCAACCTCCTTCATGTTTTTTGTCCAACATGGACATATGGGTGGTGAAAAGAAAAAAGGGGAGCAATGCATTTGTAGAAATTTGAAGGAAGAAAAGGGCTCTGTCATGTTAGGAGTCATTCAAGAGATGAAGTTTAAACCAATTTACACTGGCTAAAAATGAAAAAAAAAAAAATCCTCTAACTCAAAATAAAGAAACATAGACTTATTGTGGGCCTGTGTGTGATTTTTCTTAGGCTTTTCAGAACTATCATAAGTAATCTATATATCCTTCTCCTCTTATATATCTGGGGATCACAGATTGGACTTTATTGATTAATAGACCATAAACAAAGGATTTAGAGAAGTGTGCACCTTTATCTCTAAAGCTCACTTAAGTAGGTTTTTTCTCCCCATCGAGTTGACTTCTTATTCAAATGATATTATCTGTTATATCTTTGGCATGTGCCATAGTTTTGATAAAAGGCAGCATGTATGAGTGGCAAAAAAAATCATACATGCAAGTCCCTGTTAATCAGAATCACTGAGGACAGCATTATAAAGGAAATGGGACATGAGCTAGGAAGGGTTGAATTTGACAGTGGGGTAGGCAGGGGCCACTTAAGATGCAGTGGGAACCTGAGACAACGTGCAGGCAGATGAATGAGCACACCTAGGGCCATGAGGGAACAAGGTTTACTCAGCTGTAGTGCTGCAAGGAGCATTGGCAACCATCTACTATATAATCCTTTGTTTTACAGGTGTTCCATCTGAGATCTAGAGGGTGAACTAACTGCCTCGTCAAAATCACACAGCACAGCAATACCAGACTGCTTATGTTAAAAAAGGCTCCCAGTCCACTTTATGATGTTTAATGCATGCTCTGTGAACATTCTGTCCCCAGGAACAAGTAGAGTTTCAGAAAGGGGAGGTTATGGACACGAACAAGAAATAGGAAGTCTGAAAAGGTTTTTGATTTGTGTAGAAAATATATGTAGGAAACTAAGGGAAGTGAAATTGGGAAGATCAATTGGGATTTGACTCTGAAAGACCCTGAATATCAAACCAAGGAGTTAAGACCTTGTTTTCTGTATATGTAACAGAGAATTACTCCACATGCTAGGAAACTAAGGGAAATGAAATTGGGAAGATCAATTGGGATTTGACTCTGAAAGACCCTGAATATCAAACCAAGGAGTTAAGACCTTGTTTTCTGTATATGTAACAGAGAATTACTCCACATGCTCGAGCAGTGCTAAAATAGCAAACTTACCATTTTATCCCCTGGAACAAGACTAACATATGAAAATAATTTAACTAGGAGCAAGGAAAGATATTCCCAAGAGTAAAAAAAACTCTCAGAATCCCAGGGAAATAAGGAAATTACCCAGATTTTTTATGCATCCTCTCAACAAATATTCCTTTACAATACCTTCCCTTTAAAAATGATGTAACTCATTTCTTTTTCTGATGAAAAAGTAATGCATGCTCATTTATGACTTTTCAATTGCATAAGGAAACAAAAATGGTCCCATAATCCCCTTATCTAAAAGCAATCATAGTTAACATTTTGGCATATATTCATTAGTTTTTTTCCAAGCACTTTTACGTCTTTGATTGTATATCTTTATATTACATTGTGACTTTTATCTTGATATAATATAATATCATAAATACCTTCTTGTGTTACCTAAAACTCTCAAAACTCATTATTTCAAAGGCTTATAACTTATATATTTAACCATACACTCAAGGATGGTCATTTAGGGTTTTTTATACATAATTCTATAATAAATATGTATATAATCTTTGTGTATAGATTTTGTCCTTTTCAGGGTATTCCTTAGAGTACATTCATAAAACTAAAGTTCCTAAGTCAAATATTACGGAAAATGTTTAAGGATATTCACATATCTTGTCTAATTGGTTTCTATTTCTGACTACGTAATAGGTAAAAAATATACATACAATTCTGGAGTTAGGAAGAATTACTAGAGTTTTTATTGAATGAAAGTATTTTTTCCTGTTTTAATATCTTTTCTTTAATTAGTAAATATTTAATATTTGGGCAAAAAAGTCTTCATAAAATTAGTTTGTAGCAAAATAAAAGTCTAGATTAAATTGAATGTCTACTAAGCCCTTCTCCGCATTTTACACTGCTGCTTTCTCCTGTCTTCTGATCAGTACTCCAGCCCCCTTCCTTTTCTCACTCCTGTCCTCCCCCAGCCTCTCAGGCTCTTGGATATTTTCAGTTCTGTGATTTATTAGGGGGTTTTCATTTTGCATTTCCGAGTACAGAGCTCAAGTTCACGTGCTGAGGCTTCTGCACCCTTCCCCAGAACTTTGAAAAGTAAAGTTTTGCAACAAAAAGATTAATGGTGCTTTCCTGATTTTCATGGCCTGTGTGTTTCTCATTATCTTCCCTTGGATGCAATCACCGGCTTTTGTTCCGAAGCCACATGAGGCTAGACATTGGTCTTCCCAGAGCAGGGAGACTTTTCTAGGACTAATACTAGGGAGAAAGCTGAGTCCCCAGCCTCTTGGGTAGTCAAGTCCCCTCCACTCTAATCTGCTTGGCATGGTTCTGCCACAGCCTCCTTCACTGCCCACCTGCTTTTATCTTGGCCCTCCTAACAAGTCTCTCCACCCCCAACTTCTTTCCCTTCTAGTCTTTTTCATACATTACAGCAAGATCAAGTTTTCTCACAGCAAACTTCATATCATTTTACAACTCTGCTGAAACATCTGCAGCAGTTCTTTGTTACTTGCATGGGAAAGAAATTCCAATATTTTGCAGAGAATCCATAAATATTTATTTATTGAGTTGACACAAGATAGAGGACCCCCTCCAGCAAGCTCTATAAGTTTTTTAATGGGTAGCCAGAGCATTAAGCACTATGGAATCTGTACAATGAGCTCCATGTCTAGTTTGTGAGCTAAAACAGACACATGAAAAGTGAAATGACTCAGCGCTGAGTATTTGACTGCCAGATGTCACACTCAATGTTTTTCAAACTCAACTCACTCTCTTCTCCCTAATCTATGTTTTCAATCTAATGGTTCCATTATTCAGGTTCTCAAGACAAGACACATACAGGCCAGGGATACTGGGAGATTTGCGGGAGCAGGATACTTTGGCCTTGCAATGCCCATTGAAATCCAATTATTACATATTCACTTTCTTAGTTGTGCTTAGGGTGAAATAAAGGGGCAAATAAATTAATAAAAGCTATCCCCACTATTACGAGCATATAATTTAGTGGCAGAGACATAGAGCTTGCTGGAAATGGTCCTCTGTCCCGTGTCAACCCCACACACCCAAACTCAGAAGCTGAAGTCTCCAGATCCCCCTTGTTCAGTCATTTAGTTTAGAAAAAGTGGACTAGGACATCTCCACATACTTTCTTGATTCTCTTCTACTTGCTTTCTACTGAATCCCAATCAATCCAGATATTAGAACAACTATTACTATTTGCAAGCACTTCATATTTATAAAATACTAATTCAAACATTATCTGATATAATCTTCACAAAAAACTCACAAGGCATGTTTTTATCACCTTCATTTTACAGATGAGAGACACATGCTTTAGGGAAATTAAGCCACACAACTAGGTTCTTTTCAGTGCAATAAACATATGTCTAATTTCTAATATATGTCAGGCACTAAGGGTAAAAAGTATGTGAAATGAAGCTCTTTTCTATCAATGACTTTACAATCTGGAGAGAGAGACAGACTCCAAATGGATAATTTCCACATAATGTGGTATGAGAACAGACAATGTAGAAGTTGCTACAAAAAGCTGGAAACCATCATTCTCAGCAAACTATTGCAAGAACAGAAAACCAAACACCGCATGTTCTCACTCATATGTGGGAACTGAACAATGAGAACACTTGGACACAGGAAGGGGAACATCACACACTGGGGCCTGTCGTGGGATGGGGAGAGAGGGGAGGGATAGCATTAGGAGATATACCTAATGTAAATGATGAGGTAATGGGTGCAGCACACCAACATGGCACATGTATACATGTATAACAAACCTGCACATTATGCACATGTACCCTAAAACTTAAAGTATAATAAAAATAAATACCTAAATAAAATAAAATAAAAATGAAGATTAAAAAAAAAGAAGTTGCTGCAAAAGCAGAGAAGTAAATGTCCAACCTAACCTGCAGAATCAGGGAAGGAAGCTGGGGTAGTTATGTCATCTGGATGGAAACTTGAATGAGGTGTTAGCTCACAGATCAAGAAACTAGAATTTGAACTCAGATGGGTCTGACTCTCCAGTTCATGTTTTTCCTCACATCCTGTTACACAATAGGTTTTCAATGGATATTCACTGAATGAATGAATGAATGAATGAATGAATGAATGAATACATTATGCTTCTTCCAATGAAGAGGAAGTCTAAAATATCAGCCCAAATAGTAACTTTGGCTTCAAAACCTTCACATTCTGACTGGGTAAGCTAATCAGCTCTGCATCTTAGGGAATTTCAGGAGGGCTTGCCAGAAACAGGGTTTAACATAAGGGGATCTAATTCACTCCTACAATCTCTAATTGGTTGAAGTCAAGGTAGACTCTAGAATTAAGGAGAAGACTCTCCACTTATGTCTACCCAGCCTCTTCACAAACCCTTTTAGTGTCCTGGACTATTCAGACAAAGGGAAAAGGAACTACAGTCCAGACAAAGGGAAAAGGAACTAAGTAAGAATAAAGCTTCTGGAGCTACAGCAAAGATTCCCACAGAATCTCACCCTAAACCTCTCTGGCCTCAGATAACTCTGGATGAGGAAAAAGAATCTCAATTCTCCTACACCCACCTCCTCTGAAATTTGGTTCTGGAAAGAAAACCAAGATCTCCAAGACTTGCAGAGCAGAGCAGAGTGTTCACATCCTCCAGTGATTACACAGGTCCCACCTCCCTCCTCCTACAACCTCCGGCTTCACTGTGTTTGTGGAGCAGATGCCTCCATGCCAGCTTCTCTTCTGTATTTCCTGATCCTTGGCCTAAGTCTCTGCCTTCTGTCTCTGTATGCTTGGCATACACACACAGCTATTCTTGGAGCTTGTGTGTGCCATCATTTCACAATTCAAAAAACCCAAATAAGAGACAGGTGGTGGGATTCTCTAAGGGAATTAGAAGAATGACTCAAAGCCCACACAGCCTGCCCAGTGAATAGCCCAGAGTGAGGCCGAAACCAACGCTACCTTTTTAGGAGTAAAATGTGTATTATAACCAACTTGTACAAGTCTTTTTATTTCCTTGGTCCCAAATATATCTTTACTCAGAATTTCCTTTTGATTTCCATTCTTGGGAAAAGTCAAACTTGTGTTGAACAATTAATGAAATCAATTTGTGGAGGAGGGAGTCAGCTCAATAAAATTACAAAAATTACAACCATTTCTTTGAGGAGGGACATATTAAATGGATTTTGGAAAGTCACAGATGCTGTGGTACCATTATCCAGACCAATTTTAGGCTCAAGACCCTTTGTGGGTTGCTTGGGAATTACGGTTTATGGTTCAGCTTCTCCATGAATAGCCATGGATTCAGATGGGCTTGGAAAGTTTGCCACTGGGGCAAGAGAGTATAGCTATTTGATTCCTTTAAGGAAATATTTAGGGTCACTCACATAAGCTAGGGTCAGCAAACTGTTTTCTATAAAGTCCCAGATAGTAAATACTTTTGGCTTTGTGGGTCATATGGTCTCTTTTACAACTATTCAACTCAGTCAATACAGCACAAAAGAGGCCATAGACAATATGTAAATACATGAATGTCACTGTGATCTAATAAAACTTTATTTGCAAAAAGAGGTGGCAGGCTGGATATCACCAGCAGGCCACAGTTTTTCAACTACTGCCATAAACCATCTGTTCTGTGCAGGAGAGTCACTCTCAGGAGGGAAAGTGTCCAGTGACATCTCTAGAAAGGAAGTTGCTGCTTTGAAGTGAGAAAACTTCAAGGCCTGGTTGTTGTATCATTACCTAAGCAACTGAGTGTCAGAACCTGCATTTAATGTGATCCATAGGTGATGTGTACATATTACATCTGGAGACCAGCAAGTCTCAAAGGACAGTCAAATTACACAGATTCTGATTTAGTCTGAGGTCTTAGATCCTGCATTTTTTTTTTTTTTTTTTGGGACGGAGTCTCGCTCTGTCACCCAGGCTGGAGGGCAGTGGCACGATCTCGGCTCACTGTAACCTCCACCTCCTGGGTTCACACCATTCTCCTGCCTCAGCCTCCCGAGTAGCTGGGACTACGGGTGCCCGCCACCACGCCCGGCTAATTTTTTTTTTAATTTGTTTAGTAGAGACAGGGTTTCACCGTGTTAGCCAGGATGGTCTCGATCTCCTGACCTCGTGATCCACCTGCCTTGGCCTCCGAAAGTGCTGAGATTACAGGCGTGAGCCACCGTGCCCAGCTTAGATCCTGCATTTTTAACAAGCTCTTTGATGATGCCAATGCTCTCACTAGGTAATATTTCAGATAGCACAGATCTACTTCAGACCATTCTCTACAAGACTTAATACTGGACCAGAACATAAGCACGGGGGGGTCCCAACTGCCCACCGCTGCCTACCTCCTCTACCCTCAAATAAAGTAATGCCTGATAAATACTATGCTAAATGTTACACAAAAGTGAAAATGTTTGACAGAGACTCAGACCTTACCTAGAGGGGATCATGGTTTTTTGAGTGCGAGAAAAAGGTAATGTCTCTTATAAGACAATTAGATATCAGTGAGAAATCCTGAAACATGCTATGAAAGTCTAGAAAAGAGACTCCAAACCCCTCTTATCCATCATAAATGGAGAAACCAGGAGTTCTGTGCCCTAAAAAACAGGAAGTTTGAGCAAGTTCAGGCTCAGGAAGCAATTTAGTGAACACTGCCAGCCAAAAATACTTAACAGCATTATTCCTGCAGCCCACAATTTGGGGCTAAAATATGTAGTATAATACAAAAAATTACAAAGAAATGAGAATCGAAACAATGAAAATAAGATTCTACCTAGCAGCCCAAATCTGCTCTGACAGCAATAGAGTTTGTGGCTAACCCTGAAATCTACTCTTATAAGCTATAATGATCAAAGCAAAAACAAGAAATTGAGACCTTAGAAAATGCTTGCTCCAAGTGTCTCATGCATACATTTTTTTTTACATTTTCCAAATGGTTTATTGTCATGACACCTTTAATCTTATTCAGGACTGCACTCACACTCAGCGAGAGGGACATCAGAAATGAGCATCTCTAACAGTAAAGTCATCCTTCCCCGCTAGAGCACCTAAAATGCACGTGCTGAATCCCTAACATGGTGTCCAGACTGTCCAGATGTCTTAGCCTAGCCAACAGTCAGGGCTCTCCACAGTCTGGCAAGTGTCCTCCTTTCCAGTGTTATCTTCTACCGCTCCTCAAACCAATCCTCTGCCCCAGGTAAACAGCCATTTCCTCCCTCCTCTCCACTCCACATGCCCAGCTCAGTACTTGTTCACCAGATCACAGCTGCCTAGGTCAGCTCCAACGATAATGACCCACATCTTCCCTTCTGTATATCAAATTCCTTCCTAGCCCCCAAGGCTTGGCTCAAGCTCCACACCCTCTATATTCAAAGCACGTGTTCTTTGAACATCCCAGCTACAAGTGTTCTTTCCTTCCCTCAACCATTTGTCATGGTCCTGACTCATGCTCACCTCCCTTGAGTGTAATTCTCTTTTTTGTTCCTTTCCTTTCCTATTAGCCCATGCCCATGAGAAATCGAGGCTGGAATTCTCTCTTATTTTTATTTGTATCCCTTCAGACTACTTCCAGAGTCCCTTACACATTACAGGTGCTCAATAAACTTTGTTATCTTTTTGGTAAATAAAAATATTGTTCACAGTTTATGAATCCCATGAACAAATAAGAGCATGTTATTCTCTAGACTGCTCGCCTCCTCCCCAGTTCTTTCTTCATGTTACTGAAGTCTGCTTTCAGCTTATGCTTTTCAGAATGTTTCTGGAGTCCTGTTTGCCTAGAATTGTCCATGTTCAGCCCTTGGTTCCTCCCCTCCATTCCTCTTCGAAGAACTTTTATTTATTTATTTATTTATTTATTTATTTATTTATTATTGAGACAGGGTCTCATTCTATCATCCAGGCTGGAGTGCAGCGATGTGAACAGGGCTTACCATGCCTCAACCTCTTAGGCTGAAAAAATTCTTCAGCCTCAGCCTCCCCAGTAGCTGGAACCATCACACCTGGCTTTTGTTTTTGTTTTTGTTTTTGTTTTTGTTTTTGTTTTGTACAGACAAGGTCTTGCGACATTGCCCAGGCTGCTCTCCAACCTGGCTCAAGTGATTCTCCCCCCTCAGCATCCCAAAGTGCTGGGACTACGGACGTGAGCCATTGAGTGGCCTGAAGAGCTTCTCTCCTCAGTTTCTGCTATGCTCTCTCCCTCTCTGGTGGAGGGAGCTATAGATTCTCTGGTTAGTTGAACACTGATCCTGAGTTTGTCTCTCTAAAATGATCCTGGCACAGCCATCGTCCCAAATTTCAGACGTTGAGGTTTATGCAGCAACATGATCACACAGTTTTGTTTACTTCAGCTGTAATCCATTCTGTGACAAGCAGACATTTCCAGGTGTGTCCTGTCACAGCCAGACCACCATCCTCACTGCCACTCCCACCTCCAATGCCCCAGGCTGCCCTGTCTTCGTGCCCTGGAAAGCGTGCATAGCAGAATACATAAAACCAGAACCTCCAACCAGAGACTTGCGAGAAACACACCATTCTTAGGCCACTTGCTATGGTAAAAAGACAGTTTCTAACTAATGAAGGAAGACTAAGTCATAATTGGAAATGCAGGCTTTTCCCTTTCAAGGAGAAATTAACGTTGGCAGAGTTGCTCTTTTGAGCTGCCCTCCAATGATTTTGGAAGAGCCATTTTAGAAGAGAGAAGGAAAGGAAGACAGTGTGAATGGCAAATGGAGAGAAGAAAATAGAGAAAGAGAAGGCGATGAAAAGAGAATACAGAAAAGGAGGGAGACAGAGGGAGGAGGGAGTGGAAGGGAGAGGGAGAGAATAAGGATCCAAAAGAGAAGGGCGCAGATTGGGGTGTGGGGACGGGAAGGGAAGAAGGGGAGGGAAAGGGAAAAGCGGAAGGAGAGGGTGGAGGAAGACTGACTGGGGGTACCACCACTGGATCACATAAGCACGGGGCCATTGGTGCTGCAGTGGTCTTGACTTCTCCCTCTGGGAACTCTAACATCCACTAGGAGACAGGACCCCCACAGCTTGTTAGAAATATTCAGTGCTACAAAATCTGTGTCAAAGTTCCCTAGCCCTAGACAACTGAACAGAATTCAGGAGTTCAATCTCCAAAGGTTGTTGTTACTCTTCTGCTCTCAGTACCTATTAAAGAGGCAATATCTTTGAAAAGTAGGTGGCCACACCCATCTAGAGTATGCCTGATGTTCCAGATTACCTATTAATAACTTCTCCTGTCCTCACTAGTTCTCCAGATTGGATGCTGAATTATTTGGTCTCCCTATTAATAAGAAACACAAGAAACCAAAACTTAGTAAATCTCTAAACAGACTGAAATACTCAGTCTGATTATTCCCAGAAGGAGAATGAGCCTGAATTGATGACCAGAAGGACTCTTCCTGGAGGAGCCAAGGTGTGTGAGATAGTTCCAGGGATAATATGACAGTGGGGTTGGAGGAGGGCACCGAAATCAGGTTTCACAGGACAAGGCTATATACAGCACATGTCTTGAATATTGAAATAATAATTTATGGAAATCATTATTTAAGATTGGTGGCCAGGCATGGTGGCTCATGCCTGTAATCCCAGCACTTTAGAAGGCCATGGTGGTAGGACTGCTTGAGCTCAGGAGTTCAAGACCAGCCTGGACAACATAGTAAGACCCCCATCTCCACAAAAAATACAAAGTGGTGGCGTACACCTGTATTTCCAGCTACTTGGGAGGCTGAGGTGGGAGGATCACTTGAGCCTGGAGGCAGAGGTTGCAGTGAGCCAAGATTGGACAAGATCGCACTGCTACACTCCAGCCTGGGTGACAGACAGAGCAAGACCCTGTCAAAAGAAAAAATCCAATGGCAGGCGAAGAAAAGACCACAGTGATAGTTTCTGAAAGGTAAAGCAGAACAAATGATAGATAAATAATGTTTGAAAAGTCTCATGTAATAGAGAAACACTATAATAATTTCTGGTTGGTGGTGAAGCATAGCAATGAATTATTCATTCTAAAATATATACTATGAAGGCTCAAGTTAAGACCTCTTAACTCTCCCATACCAAGAGTCTATCATAAGGAAGGAAAAAAGGGAGGAAACGAGGGAGGAAGGAAGAAAGGGAGGGAGGAAGAAAAGGCAAATTTCAAGGCAATCTGTGGGAAGAAGGAAATCTAAGATATTAAACTATGAAGTGAATTATTACCACCAGGAAACTAAAGAGCAATGAGGCATTCCCTAGATAATAAACAGAGAGGAGGGGATAATCCAATAAGCATCTTGACAGGGAGAAGAAATCGTCTGGGGAATGTAAGAAAATACTACTTTAGCCCCACCCTTATCCCAATAATCATTCACATTATTTACTCAATCATTCATTCATTCAGCACACATTCCAGAAGCTGTGCAGAATACAGTAAAGCCCAAGTTGAATCTGAGGGCTCTCACTGAGCATCCTCCATGTGTCAGACCCTATGCTAGATGCTAGAGGCATAGGCATGAAGGAGATATGGAGCTCCAGGCTGGCAAGGTCTCAGACACAATCTAGAAATTGCTACAGTTCTAGATCCTCAGTGGGATTTGAGCCTGCCAAAGGATGAACCGAGAAGTCCCATTCAGACCAAAATTTACCTGTAGCAGACCACCTTGATATGTGGAAATAGTTTCCTAATAAAAGTTCTGCAATATAGCATGCTTCTCTTTTTGCCTTGAGTCACAGCTAAGCACGGTATAAATCTGCAATCAGTATTCCTGGGCTAGGTTTTCTTACATTTAATTCCCCCAAAACATAATTATAGGACTCTTGTACTATTATCCTGGTTGTAGTGCTTCTATTAAGTATTGTTTTACTCTAAATCACCTCAAATTAATCCTAGAAGAAAACAACTTATAAAATAATTGTTAAAAATAAAAAATAAAAACAAATTTTAATATTAGAAAACATGAATTGACGCAGGAACCCTAGAGATTTCCAGTGGGTTCTGTAAGGACAGAGAAGTCCCAGAAAGAGGCCAGATACCCTGGCTCACTCAAAACTGAGGAAGACACTCTAGGCCAGGACACTCCACAACTGCCCTCTAATCTAGGGCTGGTCACGACCAAATCAATGGAAGTGAAAATGAGTTAATTGACAGTCCATATCAGATTTCCTATATAGTCAAATACATTGTCTCCTCATCTGACAGCAGCCCTAGGCACAGAAACCAAGTGTTCAACTTTCCCTGTGACACCAGGCAGGATAAGTGGGGGGATTCAATGTGAGCCACACCACTCCCAATCTCATGTGGTAACAGAGCCTCGGTGACTGGATCTACTTACATCAACAGGGGCAGAGCATTCTCTGTGGAGCAGAATCCTCAAAAACAGCTGGCCTCTACTTCTCTTCAATTATTTCAGCTTCTTTAGAACAATTCAAGCCAAAAACCTTGGAACTTTCTAGAGCATTGAACCCCAGGCAACTTGTAGATCTCCCTTGATGGAGGCTGGGAAAAAGAGAAAGCAATATTTTATTACAGACTTCGGTTCCATTCACATTTCTTTCCTCCTTGGCACTCCTGTCCAGCACTGTGCAACAGAAGCTTTCCAAGCACACCAGGCACTGAAGGAATTGGATGTATCCCAGAGGATCTCAGAGGGATGTTGTTTATACCTACTGATATTTGCCCAGTTAGAAATTAAAACTGAGAATTTAAAATTTATTGTGTATTAACTCATTAAATAATAGTAATTTTATTGAATAATACTTGTTATAAAAATAACTTTATCTTCAAAATTGTTATAAAAATAACTTCACCTTCAAAATGAGAAGAATTATATCATTTTACATTCTTTAAAATCTCTTAAATATTTGGCTTGACCAGACACAGTTGGATTATCATATCTGCTTCTGGATTCAATTTGTTGCAATGGCACATGTCACTGAGCCTCTGGAAAACTCCACTGTACACTCATGAGAGAACGAGAATAAAAACAACTTGGTATTATTATTAAAATAATTTTGATCTATGGATCTCCTGAAAGGGTCTCAAGGACTCCCAGGAATCCCAGAACACACTGGGAATCACTGCTCTGGACAATGAAAAGCGAGTCTCATTTCCACCACACCATCCCCACCTTCAGAGGTAACTAGTTATCAGTTACTTGAGTAATTTTCTAGAAATACTTTACACATATATAAAAACTATGGATTTGTAGTGTTTTGGGTTTGTTTGTTTGTTTGTTTTGCTGTAGTATTCTTTAGACAGGGTCTTGCTTTTTTGCTCAGGCTGGAGTGGAGTGGAGTGATCATAGCTCACAGCAGCCTTGAACTCCTGGGCTCAAGTGATCCTTTTGCCTCAGCCTCCTGAATAGCTAGGACTACAGGTACACACCACCATGCCCAGCTAATTTTTGTATTTTTTATAGAGACCAGGTCTTGCTATGATGCCCAAGCTGGTCTCGAACTCCTGGCTTCAGGCAATCAAGCGATCCTCCCACCTCGGCTTCACAAAGTGCTGGGATTACAGATGTGAGCCACCATACCTTGAGATGCACAGATTTTTTATTTAAAAAGTTGGATATTAGTATGCTATATATTTCACCTTGACTTGTCTGTTATAAATGTTGGGGACAGTTCCACATCTGCATACATAGTTGCCTCTTTCCTTTCCTCTGATCTGGTGTGTCCCTCTGAATGGATATAACTCCCTATAACTATATACAGTGCCACAGTGTTCAGGCGGGCTGCTGAATGGCTGCTGTAAGTTGCCCATTTCTTTAGCAGAGTACTTATTGGGAATAAAATGGCCACACAAAGCAAGAACAAATGCTACACATCTTAGCACAACTTTCCTCCAGCTTCTAGTTTCCTAACAAGGTATCCAGCTGAAGTCTTACAAAGTTGACAAAACAACCAAACTTTTACTATACTTCTGCTTTTTACTACTTGGGGCTTACCTCACACTGCTCCAGAAAATTAACATTAACAATCTCTGAGCTAACGTTTATAGGGATGTTTACGACTACCAGCCTCTCCTAGTTCTTGAAACACTCACTATCATCAGCATCACATCAGCGTCAGGGAAGAAAACAGGACCCAGGTGTCCCCAAACAGCTTTTTGTTTGTTTGTTTTTTGAGACAGAGTCTCATTCTGTCACCCAGGCTGGAGTGCAGTAGACATGATCCACGATCTCAACCACTGCAACCTCCGCCTCTAGGGTTCAAGCTATTCTCATGCCTCAGCTTCCCAAGTATCTAGGATTACAGGCGTGTACCACCATGCCTGGCTAATTTTTGCATTTTTAGTAGAGACAGGGTTTGGACATATTGCTCAGGCTGGTCTCGAACTCCTGACCTCAGGTGATCCACTCGCCTTGGCATCCCAAAGTGCTGGGATTACAGGCATGAGCCACTGTGCCCAGCCCTCAAACAATATTTCTGAAAGCTAGTTCCGCACAGTACTTAGGTGGCAAAAGGTTAATCCTGTTGGTTCACAATTTCGCTGACATAGAAGCTAAAGGAAACCCCACCTCATAAAGCTAATTTGCTTTGATCACATTGAAGATCTCAAATGCTAAAAGTTTCTTTGTTTGTTTGCTTGTTTGTTTGTTAAGACAGGGCCTTGCTCTGTCACACAGGTTGGAGTGCAGTGGTGTGATCATGGCTCACTGCAACCTCCACCTTATGGGTTCAAGTGATCCTCCTACCTCAGCCTCCCAAGTAGCTGGGACTGCAGGTGCATGCCACCACACCCAGCTAATTTTTGTATTTTTTGTACAGACAAGGTTTTGCCATGTAGCCCAGGCTGATCGCTAACTCCTGAGTTCAAGCAATCCTCCCACCTTGACCTCCCAATGTGCTGGGATTAGAGGCGTAAGCCACTATGCCTGGCCACAAATGCTAAAAGTTTTATACACTATCTGAGTTCATTTCTTCATTCAGATTTACTAGCTGTACAATCTTGGGAGGTTGCTTAGCATCTACTTGTAAAATAGAGATGATACTTATGTGATAAATTTATGAGGAAGTATAATAGTAATTATGTACAAAATGTTCCTACCACATAGTGGGTACTCAGCGCTCAGTAATTGTTAAGTCCCCTTTCCTTATTGTCTATGAACCAAAATGAGCTGTGGGGCTGATCTTATGTCCTGGACTTAGCTGGTTTCTCAGGGAACCCCAGTGGTGTAGTCTTTTAGGAAGTCTGGGAATGTAGGAAACTGAGGTAAGAGAAGATGGCAAAGCATTTTTTCCCCAAACAAAAGGAATTTCCTGGAGTGTCTGTCATCTGTCTGATTCAAGATGAGAAGCACAAGTCTGCTTTCCTGCATCCCTCCCCACCAAGCCAGGAAGATGGGCACCAACAGTCCCTGCATTTCTGTTTCAGCTTTCCAGTCTGTCTCTGACATTACATAGTCCAGTGTGGTTTGCATTTGTAGGTCCATAGAGCATACAGAAAACCCCGCCCAGGCTTGGAGGAGCCCCTCAGCTAAGTATGACAATTTTTGAATCCTTCCAAGAGTAGAACCAGTACCTACAATTACAGGATGTATTATTACCTCCATTTACAAATGAGGAAACCAATATTTAGAGATGCTATCTAAATTCCCCAAGCAGCCCTAACAAGGCCAGAGTCGGTATTCCAAACCAAGTCTGTCTTATGCCAAAGTGCATATTTTCAGCCACATCATCATATGACGCTCCAACTAGGAAAGATAACACCTTTCCCATGATGTAGTGAAGCCAGCCGGTTTCTTGGAGATAGTGAGATTTCACAGGACAGACAAATATCCTTAACCATAGGCTGATGGTCTTACTAAAGCAAAAGTATAACTAAAATCAAAATCAAAATTCTTCAGAAAATTATTTCTAAACTTGACACGAAAGTAGAATGGTAAAACACCAAAGAGTAAACCAAGATTCGATTCATTTTTGGATTATTGTAGATTATTTATTTTACTTAAATTTAATTAGTATTTTGTTAGGAGATTAACATTATTACATTATTTCAATAGATTATTGTTTTAATAGCTTAATAATTTAATAGGAATTTGTTCAACCATGTTTTTGAGTTCCTAATATGTAATATGCACTATAGTCGATAGAAAGATGAAGGAAATATGCTCCTTGGCCTCAAAAAAGATATAAAGGATATAACAAGATATAGTAGATATATAGCTTGGGTTAGTAAGGTAGTAAGAAAGAAAAGAACAAGGCACTAAAAGAAGGAGAAATCAAGCCAGTTGAGAGTTCCCTAAAGATTTGTTGGAGTGAGGAGGCATTATTTGAGCTGACTCTTGAAATATCACTAGGATTTTGTCAGGTAGAAAGAATGCAGACAAAAGTCTAAGAAAAGGGAACAATTTGAATAGGCAAGTTATGGGATAAGAAGATTAATAAATAGTTGGCGGGAGGACAGGAACACACAGGTAATTGAAGACAAAGTTGGAAGCTGGAAGATGATTGAGGTGGGAAAACGCAGGGCTCCGAATGCCACCAAGGAGTGAGCACAAGAGAGCCAGGAAAGGCTTTGGAGAGGTGGGATGGCAGGCTCAGAGAAGCTCTGTGAGGCTGAACCTGGCATGTGGAGTGCTTTGGAGGAGAGACCTGGGACAGGATAACCAATGAAAGCCTTATGTACAATAATGACATCAGGAAAGGGAAATAAATAATGTGGACATATAATAATGTAGAGAGGGGCTGGGCACGATGGCTCATGCCTGTAATCCCAGCACTTTGGGAGGCCAACGTAGGTGGATCATTTGAGGCCAGAAGTTCAAGACCACCCTGGCCAACATGGTGAAAACACGTCTTTACTAAAAATACAAAAATTAGCTGAGCATGGTCGTGCACATCCACTGTAATCTCAGCTGCTTGGGAGGCTGGGACATGAGAATCACTTGAACCTGGAAGGCCAAGGTTGCAGTGAGCTGAGATCGAGCCACTGCACTCCAGCCAGGGTAACAGAGCAAGACTGTCTCAAATAATAATAATAATAATAATAATAATGTGGAGAGAATTGAGAATTGACCAGTGACTACCACAGGAGGGAAGAAGGACGGAGTCAAAAAGCCTGGGTGTCTGGGCTGCATGTGACCAGGAGCACATAGTTATTTATTTATTTATTTATGTATTTTTGATATGGAGTCTCACTCTGTTGCCTAGGCTGGAGTGCAGTGGTGCAATCTGGGTTCATTGCAACCTCCACCTCCCAGGTTCAAGTGATTCTCCTGCTTCAGCCTCCTGTGTAGCTGAGATTACAGGTGGGTACCACTCCGCCCTGCTAATTTTTGTATTTTTAGTAGAGATGGGGTTTCACCATGTTGGCCAGGCTGTTCTCAAATTCCTGACCTCAACTGATCTGCCTTCCTTGACCTCCCAAAATGTTGGGATTACAGGCATGAGCCACTGCACCTGGCCAGTTATTTATTTATTTATTTTTAACCTGGAAGAGGAATTGGTTTGTAAGGGGAGACTGTGAGTTTGGTTTGAAACATAAGTAATTTGATTTCCTTAGAATGAAAACAGGTAGACACACCTTGACTTTGGCATTCAAGAGAAGAGTTGGTCTTAGAGATCCACATTTGAACTTCAACTACATAAATGCAATAATTAAAGTCTGAGACAGATTAAGTGATCCAGGAGGAAGGAAGAGAAGAAAAGCGAAGACGGAATGTTGGGGCCCACCTGCATGGGGTGGGTGAGAGGAGAACAGCTGTGTTTCCTTTACCTTCTTTCAGGTAAGACTCGGGTCAACTTAAAAATGGTTCCAGACCTAACCCAACCTCCTTATTTTACAGATGAAGGAAACCCAAACCCAGAGGGTTAATTGATTTATCCAAGGCCTCACAGCTTCTTAATAGCAGAACTGAGACTAGATGGATTAAGTGACCATTGGGAATTAGTGTTGCTTAGCAACTGAACTAGTTGCTGTATATCACATGATGTGACTGGATTCAGAGAAGCCTGAGAACACACTGCAAACTTCATCTATCTTTGTTACATCAGCCCAGCACTGTAACTGGGCCCAACAGTTGAATCAGCAAAGGGGTTCAGACCGTATCTTATTCATCTTCTTGTCACTGTCCCCTCTACCCTCTTTTCCTACCACTGCCTCCACCACCAGAGTTATTGCAGAGTAGAGAAAGTGCAGATTATTTTCCTTTTTGAGTATGAAGACAGGATTTTGAAAGGAGTTGAAGAGTTCATTTACAATGAACATAACCCCTGGGAAAACTGAACCTCAGAGACATTCAATGACTTACCCCAGATCACCAGTTAGTGGTAAAGCCTGGACCCAAATCCCAACTCTTGTTTTTTTGCATGACACTACCAACCTCTAGTGCAAGAGACAAACTTTCTAGTCCCTAATTTCTTTAAATATATGCTGTGTCATCCTCTTCTTTCAAGGTGCTTCTTTTAAAAAGAGCTCCATGATCCAAAAAGTTTGTGGAGTGCTCTAAGCTCACCCTCTCTTGGATAGTCAAAATGTCGATTACCATATTAAAGACTGTGGGAAGTCCTGCAGTAAAGAAACTTATTTAATTCTCTAACAATACTTTTTGAACTAATTTGGCCATGGAACTGTGACCTTGTAATCTACTTACAAACCCACAGATTTCCAAGAATGGCACTTTGGGAAACAGTGCCTAAGTCTCATTAGCAAGACTTCTTTTGTAGGTCTCAAGCAGAAATATCACTAGTGAGTGGTCCTCACTGTGGGATGAGGTCGGGGAGTGATGAGAGACAGAAGAAGCAACAAATAGTCCTAGTCTCTTCCAGAGCCATCTGATCTGCCAGCAACAAAGGGTGAAACAGTTACTGAGCAATTTCAATTTGGAATCCTCACTATAAGCTTAAGGTACTGTCTCCTACTAAGGGTTCTGGTGAGAAAATGAGTGCTTTTGTTCTCATACGTTCCACATCAGCTGATGTGCTCATTCTATGCTGCTTCTGCCACCATTCGTGGTCATGCCATCTTGTCCTTCCACATCCCTCTGGCTTTTCTTTCTGCACTCCACCACCCTGGTCTAAACAGTGGACTACCAAAAGCAACCTTCTTTTTTTGTTTATTTGTTTTTAATTTTTTCCTCAGTGCTCCTTGTTCTGAGAAAGCAGCCTTCTAGTGGGTCTCCCTGACTTGATTTGTTCTCCCCTGCAATTCACCGGCTTTCATATAAAGGAAATGTTCAAAATTCCACAACATCCAAAGTTCTATTTAATGTCAGAAAACATATCTATGCAATGCTATTTCTCTATGCTCCCCAAGGCAAATATCACACCACCCTAGGCTCCTGTCCTTACTGTTAACTGAACCAGCCAGCCATAAGCAATCTGACTGCGAAGCATCTGTTCCACTGCTCTTTGCTTCCTGGCTATCCAATTTATTCCAATTCTTATTCAATTTGCAGCATCCAGCACCAGTCCCCTGGCTATACAAACCCTTCCATGCACTCTTACATTTGCAGATTCTGAACAAGTATCCCCCCATTTACTTGCATTGCTCTTTTACTGCTCCCTGAATTTTCTAACTGAAAATAAACTCAGAAAGGGAAAGGACTATGTCTTATTAAATACAAGCTTCTTAGTAAGTACTCAAAAAAACAAACAAACAAACAAAAAACTCTTGCTAAATACAGGAATGACTCTATCAGAGGCGTTTGAACCAGAGTGACTCCATCTTGAATAGGGGTTGGGTAAAATGAGACTGAGACCTGCTGGGCTGCATTCCCAGGAGGTTAAGGCATTCTTAGTCACAGGATGAGACAGGAGGTTGGCACAAGATACATACAGGTCACAAAGACCCTACTGATAAAACAGGATGCAGTAAAGAAGCCTACCAAGTCCCACCAAACCCAAGATGGTGATACAAGTGACCTCTGGTCGTCCTCACTGCTCATTAGACGCAAATTATAATGCATTAACATGCTAAAAGACACTCCCACCAGTGCTATCCCAGTTTACAAATGCCATGTCAACATCTGGAAGTTACCTCATATAGTCTAAAAAGGGGAGGGATCCTCAGTTCCGAGGGAAATCCCTGCCCCTTTTCCAGAAAAGGGAAAACCATGAATAATCCATGATTATCCATGAATCATGGATTATTCACGGATTCATGATATCCATGAATAATACACCCCTTATTTAGCATATAATCAAGAAATAACTATAAGTATACCCAACTGAGCAGCCCATGCCACTGCTCTGCCTATGGAGTAGCCGTTCTTTTGTTTCTTTCATTCTCTAATAAACTTGCCTTCACTTTACTCTATAGACTCGCCCAGAACTCTTTCTCACATGAGGTCTAAGAACCCTCTCTTGGGGTGTGGATTGGGACCCTTTTCTGGTAACAAATCCATATTGACCTTAGAGCTATGAGTTAAGTAGAAAATGTCAGGTCCACAAAACTTTAAGGAAACAAATCTCCTTCTGGGCCTCAAGTGCATTTAAATATTTCTAGTTCAACTGACTTTAGTTTTATAAAAGCAAGAGAAAATTTATTCTATCTCATCCTGGATGGTCTGGAGCATTTTCATTTTCTTATATATATACAGATGGACTTGTACTTTCTACCACCCTCTCATCGGCTCTTTGCCATACTTGGCCTCCAGGAAGGAGAGTCTAGACCGAGTATATTATAAGTGATATTTAAACATGCGTCTCTAAATTTTCCAAGGGTCTGGCCAAAAGCATATTCTTCCCAAGAACACATCTTTCTTGACAATTGCCCCTTCATTCATTCTTTTACTTATCTGACAAGCATTTAGTGAGTGAGTCCTTGAGATATAAGGATGGATTTTTTTTAAAGCCATGGTTCTTGAGGCATCCACAGTCTAATGCTGTTTTACACAAAATGTGATCAGACAGACACCTGCAACAGAATCACCTGAGGGAGGCTGTTTTAAAAGATGCAGGCCTCCTGGACATTTGCACAGAAAATTTCTTATTTAGTAAGTATGGAGCAGCGTCTGGGACCTGCATTTTTTAAAAAGCACTCCAGGTGATTCTGATGCATATTAAAGATTGAGAGCCACTGGCCCAGTGGAAGACAGGAATGTATGAGGATAATTGTAGAGCAGTTGTGCCTAGTTGCAGTAAAACAGATATTCACAATGTGAAATGGAGACATAAGAAGGGGCTTTAGTGGGTAAGGCTTGGATGTTGCAATGAGAAAGATACAGTTTCAAATTCTGCTGCTGTCACTTACTTGTCATGTGATTGACCTTTTCTTGGTGTCTTATGTCCTCATATGTAAAATAGCCAAAGCTCTCACTTCACACCAATTACCAGCTTTTCATGAGACTACATATGTAAAGTGCTTAACTTAAATTTTGGAGCATAATAAACACTCGTTACTCAGAAGTCATCACAACTGTCATTTTTAATTATTAATGGAACTTAAAGGAAAGACGGCGGATGAGAAAAGTTTTCCTGAGAACCGTGGAGCCTAAATTTAATTTTAAAGCAGTATGTCTCAAAGGATAAATATCTTGCAGTCCACAAGAGTTCTAGGATTTTTAAAGTTTTGTGTCTTTGATTATAATTTAACATTTTATACAAGAAGTAACCATCAGGGCCGGGCGCGGTGGCTTAAGCCTGTAATCCCAGCACTTTGGGAGGCCGAGACGGGCGGATCACGAGGTCAGGAGATCGAGACCATCCTGGCTAATACGGTGAAACCCCGTCTCTACTAAAATATACAAAAAAAAAATAGCCTGGCGAGGTGGCGGGCGCCTGTAGTCCCAGCTACTTGGGAGGCTGAGGCAGGAGAATGGCGTAAACCCCGGAGGCGGAGCTTGTAGTGAGCTGAGATCCGGCCATTGCACTCCAGCCTGGGCCACAGAGCAAGACTCCGTCTCAAAAAAAGAAAAAAGAAAAAAAAAGGAAGTAACCGTCATGCAATTTCACTGCCTGACTTTTCATTTGTGTTTACACTTGCACAAATGCCAAATGAAAGCCAGATGAAGTCAAGGATCAATCTGGAAATAGAGGAAATGTTGGGAAAACTAAGTCATTGCATTTCGTGAGGCAGTTTAATCTACTATGCCATAGGATTCAACGCCATCTTCACGCTGTGAGCAGATGTGCCATGGGGACTCTGGCTTTTTACATACCAACACATACCAGCTTATAAGCAGAAACTTGAGGCATAAATACACAAAGAAGAATGGCTCTGTCCCTGATACTGTTAGTAAATGGATTAGATATCCACTGAGTACCAATTTTAATATCAACACAATGCTAACCCCACCTTCAAGTGAGTAGACAATTTAACAAATTATCAAATGATACCTCATTGAAACTGACATTCGATGATTGCTTACTACAGAGTTTTGGTTGAGATCTTATTTTCCTGAACTTATGAACCCTCAAAGCTATTAACAACAATTTGTTCAACGTACTTACGCTAACAGGCATGTTTTGCATGAGTATTAATACATCTAAATAACACATTTAAACACAGACCAGACCCTGAGGATACATGGTTCTACTGTGTCTATCTTTAAGTTCCACACTAGTGATTAGTTTCAACAAAACCATATTATCTATCACATTAAAATAATTTACATCTTATTGGGTTTCATAGTTATATTTGATTTATTTTTCTCTCTCAAATCCCGAGGTCTGCTCAGATATAGTTGATTTCATTTATAAATTTGTTTTGGCTCTAGAGTTGCATAAGAACTATAAGCATAAGTAGTGTATACCTAGTTTTAAAATTATACATATTTTAATAAGATCCTAATAATAGATCACCCAAAGAGCTGAAAAAAAATTCCCTATAAAACATATCCATGTATTATTCAAGTTTGAGTAATACCAAAAGGGACAATCCTCAGGAAAAGTTTGTTCAGGGTTGTCTACTCTTCTATTATCACCTGTCTCTCTTGAAGAAGGCAGTCCCCACCTGTTCACCAGGGATGAGTGACAGAGAATCTGCTTTATCAGCAACTTATGACGAAGCCACCCCTGCAGCATGCCTGTTCAATAAGACCCTCGGCCACTGCTTCACAAACTTCCCTTCCCAACCCATCCTCCATCGCCAATAGCAAAGTCATTATTTGCGGTTGGGGAAAGGAGAGGACCAAGAGATCCTCTTCTTTGCAAGTGAAACACCATTTGCTCTACACTTAAAGCTATTTATTTATCTAGCCTTAAGAAGTGTGGTTGGCTGGGCACTCATGCCTGTAATCCCAGCACTTTGGGAGGCCCAGGTGGGCAGATCACCTGAGGTCAGGAGTTCGAGAGCAGCCTGGCCAATATAGTGAAACCTCATCTCTACCAAAAATACAAAAATTAGCCAGGTGTGGTGGTGGCTGCCTGTAATCTCAGCTACTTGGGAGGCTGAGGCTGGAGAACCACTTGAATCCAGGAGGCGGAGATTTCAGTGAGCAGAGATCGTGCCATTGCACTCCAACCTGGGTAACAAGAGTGAAACTCCGTCTCAAAAAAAAAAAAAAAGAAAGAAGTGTGGTTAATGGTGCAGGTGGAAATTGAATTCCTTTTGTTTTTTAGTTTTGTTTTATCTCATTTTACTTTTTAAATTCTAATATTTACATACAGATACTGATTGAGTAGGCCTGGTGTGAGGCCTAGACTGTACATTTCTTTTTATAATTTTAAAAAATATTTTTAAATTGACAAGTAAAAGCTGTATATATTTACAGCACACAACATGATGCTTTGATATATGCCTACATTGTGAAATGGCTAAATCACACTATTTAACATATGCATTACCTCACATACTTATTCTGTTGTAATGAGAACACTTAAAAATTACTCTCTCCGAAATTTTCAAGGATACAGTTTATTGCTATTAACTGTAGTCACCATGATGTACAATAAATGTCTTAAATTTGTTCCTATGGTCTAACTGAAATTTTGCATCCTATGACTAACATCTCTCTAATCTTCCCACCCTACCTCGCCCAGCCTCTAGGAACCACCATTTTCCTCTCAGTTTCTATGAGTTCTACTCCCTTACACCCCACATACAGATGATATTATGTGGTATTTGTCTTTCTATGCCGGCTTATTTCACTTAACATAATGTCCTCCAAGTTCATTCATGTTGTCACAAATGACAGGATTTCCTTCTTTTTTAAAGCTGAATAGTATTGCATTGTGTGTATGCACTGCACTTTCTTTATCCATTCATCCATTGATAGACACTTAAGTTGATTCCATATCTCAACTATTGTGAATAATGCTGCAATAAATCTGGGAGTGCATGTATCTCTTTGACATACTGATTTCATTTCCTTTGGCCATCCAGTAGTGAGACTGCTTATAAAAGTAAACAATGGCAAGGCACCATGTCTCACACCTGCAATCCCAACACTTTTGGAGGCCAAGGTGGGCGGATTACCTGAGGTCAGGAGTTTGAGACCAGCCTGGCCAACATAGTGAAACCCCCTCTCTACCAAAAATACAAAAATAGCCAGGCGTGGTGGTACATGCCTGAAATCCCAGCTATTCAGGAGGCTGAGGCAGGAGAATCACTTGAACCTGGGAGGTAGAGGTTGCAGTGAGCCAAGTGTGCCATTGCACTCCAGCCTGGGTGACAGAGCAAGACTCTGTCTAAAAAAAAGAAAAAAAAAAAAGTACTTGATGTGGATCTAGATATCTCAATCCTTTGTCAACACTTTCATCTAACCTGCATGTATTCAGAAGAAAGTGTCATACACCATGATCATCAGGCTGTCTGGCGGATATGTTTTCCTAATGCCTATTACTGAATCATGCATTTGTAACTATAATAACTTCATCATCATACAGATGGATTTGAAAATATTTTTAAATTAGCATCGTAGTACTTCTCTCAATAGCTCTGAGAAACTGTGAGTAAATTTAGGAACAAGTTGTGGATGACAATTATTGCTTATGTTCCTATGGAGGGCTGGATTAAGACCTTACAGAGGCTTCAGATACAGAAATATTATAGTCTCTTCTCCACTCCCACCCCAATATGTACTTCACTATTTTTAAAAATGCTAAAAAGTAGCATTAGGTGCAAGAACATGCAATAACATTTCTATTTTCTATTTTTCTCATGAAGACTACTTCAATACATTTTTGGAAACCAAATATTAGCTTATTTCCAAAAGGAACTGGAGGTGTCCCTACTAGAGTCCTAAACACTTTTGGATAAAGCCAGTCGCAAGTGTATCCCAGGTTTTCACAGGCATCATATCTCTTAGAAGCCAGGTCTCATTTCTTATGTACAGTCTGCGGGTAACAAATCTGGAACCATTCTGAATGTGCCAGACTCTCTTTTTCCAGTTTAACTACCCAAGAACTCCTTCCCAGACTTCTCCTTGCCCTAATCCTACCCAAACCAAATGAGAGCTTAGTTCTAAAAGTATGAAATTCCTTTCAATATTCAAGTACGTTGTAAGTTAGAAAATAAGATATTCTGGCCAGGTGCAGTGGCTCACACCTGTAATCCCAGCACTTTGGGAGGCCGAGGCAGGTGGATCACCTGAGGTCAGGAGTTCGAGACCAGACTAGCCAACACAGCAAAGCCTCGTCTCTATTGAAAATGCAAAAATTAGCTGGGCATGGTGGTGGGTGTCTGTAATCCCAGCTACTCGGAAGGCTGAGGCAGGAGAATCACCTGAGCCCAGGAGGCAGAGGTTACAGTGAGTCAAGACCGAGCCTCTGCACTCCAGCCTGGGTGACAGAGCGAGACAACATCTCCAGAAAGAAAAAGAAAATTAGATCTTCTGCCCTATTTAAATGCTCTTCTTCTTTCCTATATTACTTCTGCAAAAGGCATGAGGCCAGCAGTGAAAGGGAAACGCAGAGTCATTAAAGTTTACCTGTGTAGGTAAGTCAACATCAGACATTCTGAGCATCTTTGTTAGAAAATATTTTGTAGATGTTGGCAACTCAATCAATTGAAAAATGATGATGAGAAGCACCTGGGAACCTAGAGGTGGAACTTTCTACAGCTCAGGGAAAGGCACAGTGTAGCTCCATTTTTCTGGAGCATGGGGGGCGCTGGTGAATCTATGAAAGGGGCAGAAGAATCTGGTACCTTAAGTCATGAAAGTGAAACAGGCGAGTGAACTTCAGAAAGTTGTGAAGGAGAGACAATAGGAAGACTATCAATCCTCTTTAAACTGTGAAAACAAAGCTTGCCACCAAAATACAGCAAAAGGATTAGAAAGCAACTTTTCAGACGCCCTTGAAGGAATTGTATAGATCTAGAATTTACATCCTAGATTGACATCCAAGCTTGATACCCCTTTGGTAATAAATGGCTGAGCAAAAGGCTTAGAAAATTTTTCACCTCCAAACATGGTATTAAGTAGCAGTTAATTTGTTTTTTACATAACACTGAATGTTCAAATAAGGATTTTTTAAAAGCTTTAACAAATGAAAGGTATTTTAGAAAAGAGAGAACACTCAGTGAGAGAGGGAAAGGTTAAAGGCAAGCACTTATATTATAAGAGGACTGAACACACCCATGAGGAAAGGAGTATGATCAAGAGAAAGACACCAGCACTGCCTGTAGTCAAACCAGGAGAAACCAAATCTAGGGTAGTATTCTGAAACCCTCCTAGAATAACCACCTTCTATTAGTTGTTAAAATAAAATAAAACAGGCTGGGCATGGTAGCTCACACCTGTAATCCCAACACTTTGGGAGGCCAAGGCAGGCAGATCACCTAAGGTTGGGAGTTCAAGACCAGCCTAATCAACATGGAGAAACCCCGTATCTACTAAAAAAAAATAGAAAATTAGCTGGGCATGGTGGCCCATGCTTGCAATCCCAGCTACTCGGGAGGCTGAGGCAGGAGGATGGAGAATGGCTTCAACCCAGGAGGCAGAGGTTGCAGTGAGCCGAGATCACGCCACTGTACTCTAGCCTGGGCGACAAGGTGAGACTCTGTCTCAGAAATAAATAAATAAATATAAATAAAACAAAAAATAAAACAAAATAGCCCTGTATATAATATAGGCCCAATACAAACCGAGTTTTCACATGAGCTTATCTGTTCCTCCTTATCTGTACTCACAAGACATTAGTATATTTCTACAATGTTCACAAATCATAAGAATCAAGATTTAAGTCCAGTACTTCTGATAGCAAGTCCAGTACTTAAGCCATTTTTTTCCATGACCTAGCTCTCTTTAGATGCTGATCTTAACGGCATAACCAATTAATAGAAACTTATTGAGCTCTTTTCCATCCTCAAACACTATAGTGTATGACATTTCAATTACTGCCCTCTAAAATTTTTTCCAACAACAAATAAGCACTGTGCCAGGCATATAAAATAAGTCCTTAATCTAATATACAGTGAGAGTTTGGTAAGTAATCACTTACGGGTTAATGTTATAAGGTGAGTTAGAACGATCACCTAAGACATAGTCTTTGCTAAACTAAGTGATACTGACCAAAAGAACGAGGGATTCCAAGAAGTAAGATCCGGGACGGATGGAGGATCTGAAACTTAAGCTGGCCTTCAAGAATAGTGGTATTTGGCTAAAATGAGAGGAGAGAGGAGCATATTCAGAGAGTATGGGGACAGGATGACAACTAGGGTGGAGATCATAGTGACTCAAGTCTTATCTGTGAAAGTGAATATGGGGGTGTGGGTGCTGACAGGACAGCGATTAGCATAATTGAACCAGAAAATGTAGAAATTGTATATTGTCCTTTACAGATGAGAAAAATTTAAACGCTGAAAGATTTAAAACATTGTTGCACAAAGTCCCACTCCTCATAGGTGGCAAAGTTAAAATTAGAATCTCACCCTATTAACCCTTGGCCCATCACTCTTTCTACCATACCAAGTTGTAGTTAAAACAACACAATGAAGGTGGGTCCAGTGGCTCATGTTTGTAATCCTAGCATTTTGAGAAGCAAAGGTGGGAGGATCGCTTGAGCCCAGGAGTTTGAGACCAGCCTGAGCAACATAGTGAAATCACATCTCTACAAAAACACAAAACAGTTAGGCAGCTGTGGTAGCACGCACATATAGTCCCAGTTAGTTGAGGGGCTGAGGTGGAAGGATCACTTGAGCCCAGGAGGTACAGGCTGTAGTGAGCCATGATTGCACCCTGCACTCCAGCCTGGGCAACAGAGTGAGATACTGTCTGTAAAAACAAACAAACAAACAAAACAAATGACTATTCTTTAAGTGATAGTTATTATAATTTGAAGGGTATGACACAAAAATACCTATATATCTGCTATTAACCTATTGAATTAGTCTTTCTCAAGAATTTGAAACATTTCTGCCTCAGGTAGCTTTAACAAATAAAATAATATCATTTAAGTTTAGGGTACTTATCTGAAAAACAAAATCAATCTTTTAAAATACAGATGCTCATGATTATAACTATATTACGATGACTGCCTTCAAATAAGAAAGAAGTAGCCAAGATGGAATCAAAGTGCTAGAATTTGGAGACTGGGCAGATTTTTTAAATTAAACTCTAATTCTTTTACAGCAGTTCTAGGTTCCCAGCAAAATTAAGTAGAAAGCACAGATTGTTCCCATATACACCCTTGTCCTCTGCTATAAAACCTCCCTCACTATTGACATCCCTCACGACATTGGCACATTTATTACAATCAATAAGCCTATCAATAAACCTAATCGTGTGTGATATCAACACATCATTTTCGGCCAGGCGCAGTGGCTCACACCTGTAATCCCAGCACTTTGGGAGGCCGAGAGGGGCAGATCACGAGATCAGGAGTTCGAAATCAGCCTGACCAACATGGTGAAACCCCGTCTCTACTAAAAATACAAAAATTAGCTGGGCGTGATGGCACGCACCTGTAGTCCCAGCTACTCAGGAGGCTGAGGCAGGAGAATCGCTTGAACCCGGGAGGCAGAGGTTGCAGTGAGCCAAAATCATGCCACTGCACTCCAGCCTGGGTGACAGAGCAAGACTCCATCTCAAATAAAAAAAAAAAAAATCATTTTTACCCAAAGTACATTGTTTGCATTAGGGTTCACTCTCAGTGTTGTACAGTTTATACATTCTATGGGTTTTGACAAAGGTATAATGACATACATCCCCCACTGTAGTAACCACAGAACAGTTTCACTACACTAAAAATCTTCTCTGTTCCATTTATCCCTCCCTCACTCCTAATCCCTGGCAACCTTGAATAGTTTTTACTGTTTCCATAGTTTTGTCCAGTGAAATTCAAAATTCGGAGTACTATTTCTACTGAATGAGTATCGCTTTTGCACTGTCATAAAGTTGAAAAATCATAAGTTGAACCATTTTAAATCAGGACCATCTGTATTTTCTCTCAACCGATGGTTTGTATTGTCATTCTCTTGACATTGTCTTTCATAAAGCGGAAGTTTACAGTTTTAATGAAGTCCAGCTAATCAGTGATTTCTTTCACAGATAGTGCCTTTGGTGCTGTATCTAAAAGTCATCACAATACCCAAGATTACTGAGATTTTTTCCTATGTTATTTTCTATGAGTTTCATTGTTTTGCATTTACATTTTGGTCTATGATCCACTTTGAGTTGCTTTTGTGAAGGATGTAAGGTTTGTACCTAAGATTCATTATCTTTGCATGTGGATGTCCAGTTGTTCCAGCACCATTTGTTGAAAATACTACCTTTTCTCCATCAGATTGCCTCTGCTTCTTTGTCAAAGAACAGTTGGCTACATTATATGGGTCTCTTTGGGCTCTCTATTCTGTTTTGTTGATCTATTTGTTTATTTTTTCACCAACACCACAATGTATTTGTCTGGACGGAGGGAGGAGGGGAACAAAAGAACAAAGGGACGAAGATGGCGCATTTCCGGGTTCTTTTTTTTTTTTTTTTGAGACAGAGTCTCGCTCTGTCACCCAAGCTGGAGTGCACTGGCCAGATCTCAGCTCACTGCAAGCTCCGCCTCCTGGGTTCACGCCATTCTCCTGCCTCAGCCTCCCGAGTAGCTGGGACTACAGGCGCCCGCCACCTCGCCCAGCTAGTTTTTTGTATTTTTTAGTAGAGACGGGGTTTCACCGTGTTAGCCAGGATGGTCACGATCTCCTGACCTTGTGATCTGCCCGCCTCGGCCTCCCAAAGTGCTGGGATTACAGGCTTGAGCCACGGCGCCCGGCCTCCGGGTTCTTCATCACCAACTTTCCCACGCCTGGGAGGAGACATAGGCCGACTGAGCAGGCGCCACCTGACGTCCCACCGGGAAACCGAAACCTACTTGGCGGCGCCTACCGCCTGGCCCCCCACCTGCCTATGTCCTGCCCACTGCCCTCCCACCCTGAGGCCCAAGACATAAAAGCCGCCCCCGGCAGGCGCACGGGGCGAACTTCCTCGGCCCCTCCTCATAGGCGGGAGGTAGGAACTACGCACTGGAATGCCGGAGCGACTTCCTAGGCCTCCGCCACCAGAGACCGGTGAACTTCGCCCCTTTCCTTCTTCACATTGGCTAGCTAATAAAGTTTCTTTTTACCTTGCCTACTTGCCTTTTCTCTGGCATTTGCTCTGGTGGTCACATTAAAGCAAATCAGCATTGATTACCAGAGCTTTACAGTAAGTCTTGAAGTCAAGTACTATCAGTCCTTTGACTTTGTTCTCATTTAGTATTGCAGTGGCTAATCTGATCTTTTAACCTCTCTATATAAATTTTAGGATCAGTTTGTTGAGGCCAGTCATGGTGGTGCACGTCTGTAATCCCAGCAACTCAAGAGGCTGAGACAGGATAATCACTTGAACCCGGGAGGTGGAGGTTGCAGTGAGCAGAGATTGCGCCACCGCACTCCACTCTGGGTGACAGAGCAAGACTCCATCTCAAAAATAGAAAAAGAAAAAAAAAAAAAAGAATCAGTTTGTTGATATCCACAAAATAACTTGCTAGAATTTTGGTTGGGATTAGAACTTATTTTTAATTTTCATTGATATTATTTTAGCATTATTATGTCCATTTTAAACTCTCTGTTATGTACACATTCTAAAATTACAACTGCATCTGTCTGAGGAACAGATTGCTATTCTTGAGTGAATTTAGCTCCCACTACTCTCTTACTGAGGTCGATTTGTTCCCCTGCATCTCAAGAGGGTTCATCCTGAAGGACAAGTGCCAGTAGCCTTTGAATACTTCACCAATCCTCTAACTTTTACATGCCTCTGAGAAGTTACAGTACTGCAAGGCATTTTGGTATGGCTCCCACGAGGACTTCTGAAGTGCGATTTTCTTTTACAAAGCCCAAGTACTCACTCATTTTACTTCCAGCAAGAAATGGAAGTGGCATATATTGGTGTGACTGTACTTTAAAATTGCCAAAAACACACATAGATGCACTTGCACCCACTTCTCCAACCTTACCGTGGGGATATGGGAGTTTGTTCTTTAATGCTTGGATTTAGACATAGAACGATAGCCATAATTATGATAATAATGAAGACCATGGCAACAAAGACAATGGTGATAAGAAGTACAGTCCCAGGCCGAGCACAGTGGCTCCCGCCTGTAATCCCAACACTATGGGAGGCCGAGGCAGGTGCATCACCTGAGGTCAGGAGTTCAAGACCAGCCTGGCCAACATGGTGAAACCCAGTCTCGACTAAAAATACAAACATTTGCTGGGCGTGGTGGCGGGCACCTGTAATCCCAGCTACTCGGGAGGCTGAGGCAGGAGAATCACTTGAACCCAGGAGGCAGAGGTTGTGGTGAGCCAAGATCGCACCATTGCACTCCAGCCTGGGCGACAGAGTGAGACTCCATCTCAAAAAAAAAAAAAAAATACAGTCCCAAAAACAAGGAAAAAGAGGATGGGACTCTTGGTAATGGCTTTATGCCTCATTTGCCTATACCAGTGTCTCCTTTATCAGAGATTTAATCATATGTGTTTCTGAAATTTTCTCTAGTCACTGCTGTATGTGTCTGTTGTTTCTAAGTTCCTAAGGACAAGAATTATGTCTTTTACTTCTGGATCCTTCACTTCACTTGTTTATATATTCAGCAGATGTTTTATTAAATGTCTACTATGTCCAGATATTGTGTTAAGCCCTAGCACTGAATAAGGCATGCACTAAGTGCACAGAAAAATTTTTTTCTAATAAATGCGAAACCTCAAACTATAGCTACATAATATTATAAACAGCTTGAGAGGCAGCAATATGACTTATTATTTTCATAATAACAAATAGGGCATAAATAATAAATTTATTATTTTGTTATGTTTAATAAATACATATTGAGTAATTAATAGCAAATAAAACATAATACTAACACAAGGTTGTAGTAGTAGGGAAATTGTGCAAAGGGTAGAAGGAATTCATGAGAACTCTGCATTTTGTTCTCAGTTTTTCTATGAAGCTAAAGTTGCTCTATACTTTTTAAAAATTATAAAAAATATAAAATTTGGGGTCCTATTTATGGCATAACACCTGGCTCCACTGACAATCACCATCTAATAACTATTTCTGTATTATTTTTAAATTATAGTTCAGCAAACTTTAAAAGCTAAATTTTATTAATCCAGCGTGGATACCAATTTTCTAAATCAAGTTTTGTACAGCCAAATTCATATTATACTCCCTAGAACCTAAAGCAATGAATGCTTATAAATGCTCATAACTTCGTGGGTTTTGTTCATCACAAAATATAGAACAGTGTCCAACAGAGAATAGGCATGCAATAACTATTTACTGAGGAGTAAATAAATCAATACAGCAAAAACAAAATTATGACAGAGTTTACCAGGATGCTATGACATTTTTAATAGATAAAAAATATACCTGTGATTTTTTTTAAATCACCACTATTTAAGAGAAAAATAAAATCAGTGAAAACTATCTTAGACATGAGAGTTCACTGAGATTTGTATTGTTTCATGTTTTTTGGATTCATAAGAGCATTCAAATTTTAAAAGGAAAAAATGCAAAAATGCTAGATTATTTGCCCTCATTTTTAATCCATCTCCCATCTCAATTTATTTTGGCAACCTAAGCCATTAAGGCCCTAAGGATTATCTTGCATTACAGCAAACTTTGCGGGTTTAGCTACCTATGAAATATGTCCCAAAGGGCATCCACACCTACTATCCTCACAGGTACAGTGCTTTCCAGTTTCCTATACATTACCTTATCTAAACTCAAATGAAGAGGATAAAATTCATGAGGAAACTGAGGACCAGTGAAGTTTAAAAAACTCCTCTGAGATCGAAACCCTAGAAAATGATGGGGGTGGGACCAGAGCCGCACTACCTGTTCTTTTCACTACATGACGCATCTGAAGTTCTATTTATCACATGCCCTCTCCCTCTTTCTCATACTACAGAGCACCAGCCAGCACTAACCTCGGAGCTATAGATCCAAAGCGCCCCTCACAGATTTTTGTGGGGTTCCTTTAGGCACAAAATACAAGTCACAGATGAGTTAATGAGTGGATCCATTACAGACAATATCCAATTTCCAAGAGAAGCCCAGCTAAACTCAGGAGCTCGGTAGTAAGTCCGAACCCATGTTTAGAACTCCTCTACCTTTGCATTGCCCTTCTAGGCCTTAGCGACTCTTGGGCTGGCTCAAAACTGACCTTGTTCAGCATTTCAAAGCCAAAGTAAGATTCCAGCTAGTAATAAGTACATAATTTGCCAAATGCTGGGGTTTATAGCATTAGGAAACATCAAGTATTTCTATGCAAAACAATTAGAAAATAAGAGAATTATTTTTAGCCAAATCATATGTGAATAATGCAGATTAATAATAACATATTTAAATGTATACAAATATAATTAAAAGAGAAAAAGTTTACAGACACCATCACTTTAGCCACTAGGTGATTGATGCTCCAATAAACATCCTTGACAGGTATCTGGACGTCTCAGCTCCTTTACTAAACTGTGTTATTAGCACAGTGTTAATAAATCTTTGATGAATAGAATTAAATCAAATGGAATAAAATTGAATTGCCAAAGACAGCACAGTTAGAGATTTATCTTCAGAAGTACTTAACTCTGTTTCACATCAGAATCACCTGGGGAGCAGTTCAAAGTACTGATTCCCAATCTCCAACCTCAGATATTCTGATTTGATTGGTCTGAAAATCTTTTAAGGTCTACCCGGGGTTTCTAATTTCCTGGTGAGCAGTCCTCACTATGGATGGTTGCTGCATTCAGAGAAGCTCTGGGATGCCTGGGGATGCTGGACATATTTCTGGACTGAGTAGTCATTGTTGGGACAGAGTTGATCAATTCATATGTTGCACAGCTTCAAACGGGGCAAGAGGTATAAAGAGTCCAGTGTGTCTGTGTTGCGGACAGGTCACCACTTATGTGAGCTGGCACAAGAATGTTAGCATGTCTGTGGAGGTCCGCTTTTAGACATGTGTTTGCTTTCTGGATGCCTGCGAGACATGTGTCTGGATTGTGTGTTTGAGGTGAGGGTGATGTGAAGTGCCTGAAAGCAGATCTTTTAAAGGAGCTTAGGAAGGATATCTGAGAACTCATGCGAATTGAAAATGGTGTGACACGAATGTATGGAGGGTGGCCACTCTAATTTTTTCATGTGTCTATTAAAAATGAAAATACATGGAAAGGTTTGAAGTAAATTCACTGTGTGTGATCAAGAATTCATATGACTTCAAGACTGGGGAGCGATTATACAGGATGGGAAGAAAAGAGGGAGTTCACAGAGTGGCTAGGGGAGAATAAGCAGGTGATAAGGTTCTGTGCTTGGACATGGAGAGTGTTGAGGAATCTAAGTGAAAGGCATTCTGGAAACACCTTCCCCACTTCCCTTACATTTAAGGTTTCTAAAGCAAATGGATCTTACCCTGAAACGGAGGCTGGGGCCTCCCCACTGCAGGCTGGCTCTCCACCCCCACCCCAGGAGCAGTAGCCTCCCTTCTGACTGCAGGCACAGAATAGGGAATGCCAGAGAAAAGATGAAGGGAGATGTGCCTGCCAGTGACAAGAAGGTCCTGGGTCAAGGATCTGCCCTCAGCTGGATACAAAGCTCCTCAAATGTGAGTCTCATATGAGGAGCAATCAGGAGACTGGTCCTGACTAAACCCTTCCTTTTCAGAGACAGGGGATGCTTCACCAAGCACAGTGTCCTTCAGCCTGTGCTGCTTTGGGTGAGGAATCACAGCAAACCAGGCCAGCAGAAGAGAAGTTAAGACAGAGCCCTCAGGAGTATTCCCCTGGGAGGGAGGAGGGCCTGCTTCCATTCAAAGGAGATGGGCACTAAGGCTGAGGCCACCTATTTCAGAGTTTCACACACATCCAAATCCATCTACCCTCCCACCAGCGTCAGCACCGACTGCCAGACCCAGCACCACAGGGTCTGCCTCACAAGATGTTCTGGTGTTTACTGATCCTAATCACAAGAGCTGATACCGGTAAGCCCTTGATAGCCTTCAGCATGCATGCACATCCAATACCTCTTAAAGCAGTAACACTGAAAGGTACTGCCATTGTTCCCGTATAATAAATATAGAAGTCAAGGTGCGGAAAGGCAAAGCAACTTTGCTAAGTAGTAACAAGTACAGCCAGAACTTATCTTGAATCTTCTGACTCTAAGTCCCAGACTGTTTGCATAACGAAGGTAAGTATATACCAAAGACCCAGAAATCAACTCACATCTGATATCCCGATAAATGTTCAGCCAAGTGCAGGAGTGGCCTCCGAGAGAGAATCCATACTGCTCCGTAGCTTGACAACGTCACCTCCTGAGCACCCGGTGAAATATGGAATTTGACCTCAAAAGTAACCAAATGCAAGGGAGATGAGGAGAGTATCACTGAATAGTGATTCCAAGCATAGATTTTAGAGTCGGATATACATGACTTTCAAATGTATTAGCTACATTTCCTTGAGCAACTCATTTCACTTCTCTAAGCATTAATGTCCTTACATGTAAGATAGAAATAATGCCTTACACAGCTGTGAGAACTCAATCAAATTATGTATGAAAAGCTCTGAGCATGAATTATGTATTATTTTGAGTCTGGTGCATAGAAAATACTAAGAAGTTAGCTTCTTTTTATTTTACACACACACACACACACAAATATAACCATAGACATAATTAGCTGATGAGCTGCCATTGGCATCCTCTCTATTACTGATAATTAATGTCCTCGTGGTGACTTGCTCATCATACTGCCTCTATTGTCTCAGGCAGAATAAGCCTTAAAAAGGAAATGAAAGCAGAGGTATGGAGCGGAAAGAACACCGGACTAGCAGTGGAGAGAATCTCAATTTCATTTTCAGCTCCGCTACAGATGTACTGTGGGACTCCAACGGGTCGGTCCCCTTCCTATCATTTTTTACATCTGTGGAGTGAGGGGGTCAGATGAGAGGCCCAAGGCCCTTTTCAGGACTCTCAACTCTGGGTTGTAGGAAGCCAACGACCGGCAAAATGGTGCTGAATCCCCTACTGGCTTGAACAGGACGAACTCTTGCCTCAAATGGCTGGTGTGAGAGTTTCAGCCACTGGAAACAGTTCTCTTTCCCTTTGGATGGGACTTTTGAACCTAGGCCAGGACTCAGAGGTCCCAAATGAAAACAGCCCCAAGTCATTTCATAACAAAGGAAAAGACACCAAGAGCCAGTGAGGAGATGAGTCTGGGAAGCTGTATTTCATCGTCACAACTGAAAAATCCTCCATGCACCCAACCTTCCCCTAGCCACCCCAAATCTCAGGGGGAAGCCACCCCTCATCCAAAGTTACCCTTCCACAAGTAAATCAGCAACTCCCCTGAAAAACAAAAAGTGCTTGGTCTACATTATCTCCAAAACTTAGGACCTTCTAACACCACTACTAAATGTCTAAAAACTTAGCTCTCTTCCTCTGCCTTCTTCATCCTGAAACTAACTCTGCAATCGGGCTGTCTTGCCTGCCAACAATTTCAGCTCTGCTAACGCTGTTTATTGTATCCTGCAGCTGCTATGGATTCATTTATTTTGCTTCGGCCTTCTTTGGTTATTAGTGATCTTTATTCTTCCCTTCATAGCATAAATCCAGACCCCCAAAAACATGGGATCTGATTTCTCAAGTCTGTGGTGTCTCATTCCATTCCCTTCCTTGTCTGACTGAAAAACGCCCTTCTGTTTCCTTTTTAAAACTTTTCCTGAAACACCAAAAGAAGTATATGCGGAGCTTTCATTTTCAAACAAGAAAAAATAATAAAGAAAAAAGACCCACATAACTTACTTTCATCCAGGGGTGCACAGTTTTGGAAAGAAGAAAACAGAGCTATAATCCACTGCGTTTCCCCAACCCAGAAAGAAGAATTTGTTGTGAAACGCTTCTTTTTCCACTTTGCTGGTGAAGGAGCCTGGTGGTAGGCATACATCCACAGGCTGATGCAAGATGCCTTTGAGAGAAACCTCACATTCTGAGGATTCCTGGGAAAGCGCCAGGGATCCCAGCATCCAATATATTGCACATTTGGTTTCAATTAGGAAGGGGGTTGGGGAGGGAAGAAGGAAAGTCACCAATCAGAGCTGTTTTCTGTTTGGAGGCTATTTCTTTTGACCCAAGGGACTATGGGCAAAGCTATAATTTACAGCAAAACCCATTCATAGAAGAAAAAACATGTATAACCATAGGACAGACTTAAAGACACAGCTCCCTTCTGCCTTATTCCCACTCATATCCATCTCCTCTTCCTTCCCCTCCATTTAAGACTTGATCCCCATCCTGTGATCCCCCCCGCCACCTACCCCACACCTCATTTTTCTTACTTGAGCTGAAGCTATAAGCACAACTTAAAGTTTGGGGTTTCTTCGAGTTGAAGTTTCTGGGACAGTTGGGACACACACGTGGAGCTGACCTTTAGTATTTTGACCATGAAAGCCTAGAGCTGAGCTCTCCCCTGAAAGACTTGATTTAATCGCTTGCCACCACTGCTTCCCCCACCAAAAAAAAAAAAAAAACTGGAAAGTACCAGAATCCAGGATTCCTATTTTTTTCCACTCAATTCCCAGTTGGCTGCTGCCTCTGAGGGTCTGTTGCTGTCCTGGATTCATGCTGCTAAATGAAAACACAAGCATTTATAAGGACTTTCTAAATTATTTTGTGAACTTTTTTTTTCCCTCCTTTATCTTCTGCCTGCTTCCACAGCCATGGTCAGAGATCATGTGAAAGGGGCGGGTAGGCAACAGGGGAGGAGCCTTCACTCCACTCTCCAAACGATAACTAATAACCCTCTCCATCCATCCAGGCTCCAGCCTTAACCCTTCAGAGCCTGGATCATTCCTGACCAAGCCCATGCTGGGCTGTTCTGGAGGTCCTGATTCTCTGTGAGTATGGAGAATGCAGGGCAAGCAGGGACCCAGGAGCAGGAGATCCAAGGAGGGCGGTAGATGGCAAAAGGCAGGTTAAGAAGAGCGAGCTTACCTTTGAGAGCCAGCCCTCTCGTAAAGAGACCTCCTTTCTCTGGGCTCTGGAGCTATCACCAGCTCTTCTCTGTTTGTAGTTAATCTGGGATTGCATGGTCTCAAGATGAGCAAGAAAAGAAGTGAGCAAACAGGAAAGGGAGGATGGAAAGAGATCATGGAGGAATATTCCCATAGTAAGTTAGGGGCAGGAGATATTTCACAAGGGGAACGGAAAGGCACACACACACACAAACAATGAGGGTGGCCATGAAACTGAGAGCCGGTGTTGAGTCAGTGTTAAGTCCCTAAGAGTCTCATAAGCTCAGCACCAGTCTGAGGGTCAGAAAGCAGCAGCTGTTAATATCTGTGCCTCACAGCTGTTACAGAAAAGGACACAGAGAACATGGGATTGGTTCAGAGGGCAGCCATGGAAATGATTAAAGGTAGCAAGCAAGACCTTAGAGAAAAAATAGAACTAGGGTTATTTTATGAAGAGAAAAGACACTGCAGATATCAACTTATTAAGAAGACTCTTCAAATAACTTACAGCATCTGAAGTCAGGTCTGAGGGTGACTCAGGCCAGGACATGCAGCTCGACTCAATAAATATGTGTTGGTCTCTTATCAGGCACTTTACTGGGTGCTTGCCAGAGACAACTAGAAATCCTCCTCAAATGTCTATGCCTATAGTAGTTCACCTCTTTGGCATTACTATAAAGAATGTACCAAAAATACAATCTGTGATTTCACAGATTTGGTGATACTATAGGTCAAATGTGGAAAACAGTAACAACTTCATAAAACCAGACAGAGCCTGATAAAGGACAGGGCCTGTAGATATAGGTATGTGTTTTCCTTTTTCATTTTAAGGTGGTTCTACTCCATAGGTGAGACTGTTTTTTTCTGTGTAGGTGTAATTAGGACTCAAGTTATAGTCTTAATTGAGCCAGGACTGAGCCAGTGATGTAGACTGCAAAACCCAGATACACCAGGGTTTGTCTGAGGCAGACTAGGCAGTCAAGAGTCTATTTGTATATAGACCAGGACACTTCTGGGGAAGAAGTCACTGAACATAGGACCAAGGGATAAAAGTCCCAAGAACGACTGAGCTATGTCAATAGTAAGGAGTAGCTCAAAGGAAAATATCATGTCTATCAATCACTCAAAACACCATCTCCATCACTCAGGCTATTCTGAGTCAAATCTGGGGTCTAATCTCGAACTCTAGGAAGAAGGTTCTACAAAGAAAAGAGCAAGGAAAAGCTGAAAGTGATATTTTACTAAAATATTTGAGGGATATTTAAAGCATGAGGAGGATTCATTAGACTGAAGCCTCAGTTTTTGGAGACAACTCTGGTTGAGTGACAACCAGTGTTCAGCCTTGACACCAGCCATTGCTGTGGGAAGCCAGAGCTTTAAAGTAAGAAAACAGCAAATGCTGACTTCAAAGCTGAAGGGACTAACCCATGGAACACACAAAGAAATTTCCTGGGAACTCCCAGAACTATTTGGTAGAGTTTTGAGTAAGACTGGAATTCCTAATATTGTGGGAACAGATGTGGAGAAATACCATTTTATTACTCTTCTGTGAACAGATTTTACCCCCTGGTTCTGGCTTGGGAAATTTGAGTCATTGTATTCAGAATTATTTATGTTCCATAGGAAGTAATGTATTCTCATTATGAGGACTGTTTTACACTGAAAACAAATGACTGAAAAAACAATATAGAATTCCATTACTGGGATTTTACTAAAAATAGGACAGATCTATCAGGAATGGTCAAGATGCAGTGTTAATTAGAAGTAAGATGTGCAAGATGACTTTTCAAGACCTTTTCTAGTCTACAAACCAAGGTTCAAGTAAATACAAAAGTTGAACATTGAAATAACTATAATACTTCTGTCTCTAAATAGCTATGAGCTGGATGCTTTTGTGATGTCTCAGGACATAAAATGAAGGATGAAAGTAAAATGAATTAACCTAACTTAGTTTGAGAAACACACACATACCTTAAAAGGATACATGGATATTCACAGAAACCAAACCCATATGGTACATTTAACTTCACAAGGAATTTAAGCCACAAATTAACCACCACCAGTAACTTAGTCAACAGGTTTTTCTTCTCTCCTGTCCTGTCTCCTCTTCTCCTTTCCTCCTCTCTTCTCTTCTTTCCTCTCCTCTTTTCTTCTCCTCTCCTCGTTCTCTTATTTCTTCTCTCTCTCTCATTCATTTCTTGTCTCTCTCTCTCTCCTCTGCTTACTGCTGCTCATTCTGCTTTAGCCCATTCTTTTTCAGCAAACCAGCCTTTTCTGCTTCTTTTCACATAATATTATAGGCGGTTATAATAGGCACCTGTAACAGTGCCTTAGCTCTCAAATTTATCTCTCCTTACTTCAAGCGATCATGAGAGAATGACAGATATTATGGGAGTCCAATTCTTGAATACTGGGATGGAGAATTTTACTGGTCAAATGTGTTTCTTATGTGCATCCTCTATCTCTAAACTGTAGAGGGCAATGGATCATATAATATGAATATAGCTCCAAGGGCTCATATGCATACATGAGCCAATGCTCAGAAAAAGGATGTCATACGTTAGAAGACACCCCAAAATTGTCTGTTACACCAATAATTAGCCAAGCATGACAATCCATCGATTTTAAAGAAATTATGCCTTACTAACACAAAACCAGAGAATATTGTGTACATCGGAGTTATATTCTGCACACATTTAACTTAAGCACCAATTTTAGAACCTAATTCTTTTTCTTTTTCTTTTTTTTTGAGACAGAGTTTCACTCTTGTCACCCAGGCTGGAGTGCAATGGCATGTACTTGGCTCACAGCAATCTCTGCCTCCCAGGTTCAAGCGATTCTCCTACCTCAGCCTCCCGAGTAGCTGGGATTACAAGCACACACCACCATGCCCAGCAAATTTTTGTATTTTTAGTAGAAACGGGGTTTCACCATGTTGGCCAGGCTGGTCTCAAATCACTGACTTCAAGTGAGCCACCCGCCTCGGCTTCCCACAGTGCTAGGATTACAGGCATGAGCCACCATGCCTGGCCTCCAGTATTAGAACCTAACTCTTAAGACTCCCTGTTACCGGTTGATCTATCCATAATAGACAAATCCATTGACATATATTAAGGCAAAAAGGATTAATAGTCTTTAAAAATCAGTATGGTGGAACTCTTGTAGACAATAGAAACACCTTGGTTTTCTAAAAAGCAAAATAGTCTGAATGTTCAGAGAGCTGCATATAGACTTGCTTTTAGTTTCTTCCTGAATTTACCACATGATTCTCGAATCTTAGTGTCCTTAAGAATTATCCTATGAAGTCATCCACAGAAGTATTTATACTATCTTATGAGTGATTTAAAGATCTTTCAAAGATAATTTTAACTCTATGAGATTGTTCACTTTATCATCTGGGTCCTAACCCTGCACACTACTAGGTGGTGTTCTCCTGTCAGAGACTTTCATGGAAAATGATCCAATTACAAACCCCTAGGGGGCAGAGTCACCTTGAACAAGTCATTCACTTTTCTAACTGTAAAATGGGGGACAATATGAACTGACAATTCACAGGAGTTGTGAAGATCAAATAAGATCCAGAAAGAATAATTTATTGAGTACAAATGGTAGGAGGGGAGATTCAGGATACATACAGCAGAACTTTTGACATATAAAACTTCTGACACCGTATACCAGACACTGTGATAAGAACTCTATATTTATTATTTCATTTAACACTCACAAGAATTTTATAGGATGGGTACTACTATTTTCCCAATGGCCATATGAGAAAACCATTGCACAGAGAAGTTAACTTTCCCAAGATCATACCTGCCAGACTAGAATACGTGTGTGTATGTGTGACAACAAAATGTGTGTCTATGTGACAATGCTGTGTGTTTGCGTAGTGAATAGGAAAAATTTCAGAGCAGTTGGGAAATAGTTAATTCTTAGGTTTTCAGGGCTTGAAGTCTTGTTATCCATATGGAAAATCATCTATGTCCTTTTCTTTCCCATCCTTTGCTCTCCTGAAGCCCATCAATGACTATGTTCCTACCCCCTTAGCATGTCCACTAGAGAAAGAGATGAGAAATCAAAAAAGGAAAATTCATATCAGTCCATCTAGTGACTCTCCCATGGATGAACTGAAAAGTTAAGTAAAGAGAAAGTTAAGGTTAATGGCCAAAATAAGATTCTTATTTGTCTGCTTCTAACAATGCCACATACAATATTTCACAGTTCAAGGAGTGCTTTCACAGACATGACTTCATCTGATCCTCAGACAGTCCCAATATGTACTCAGTGCAGATATTAATATCCTCACTTCACAGAAAGGAAAATGGAGCTCAGGGACTTGGTAACCTAGTTGAGGTTTTTTGCTCTTAAGTAACAGAATCTGAGTTTGAATCCAGTTCTTGTGATTCTCAGTGCTCCTCCTGCCCATTTGGCATCAATAACAAACCTCGGAGCCGCTAGACTATTAATTTACACTCAATTCTGGAGCATGAGGTTATCTGGTCTCCCTGCCTGCTTTACTGTTCTTTCATTTTCTTTTTCATTGTAGAGAAAGAATAGCAATTCCTTGCCTCGACAGAAATTCTAAGATGAGAGGTGAAGAAACAGACAGAAATCTCAGAATTGTAATTCAGTTTTAGCTTCCTTGAAGAGAGTGGGGCTACAAAAAGTTTTTAAAATGGCTTATTTTATATAATGGTCAAGGATATAAACCCTTCTCCAGGCTATAGTCTGGCACCCTAAACCATTCCTGTCAGATAAGATAGCAACCTTAAGTATCTCCAGAAAACAGGATCTCTTAACAGTTCTCAGTGTTTATCAACACTCAGTGTCAAAATTTCCGCTTTATGTATCCTGAATCTCCCCGCTGCCATTTGTACCCTATCCTTGTCTGTATTGTGTGGAAACAACCTTCAGGTGGTTGAACCATCGCCCAGCTCCTCATGCACCCCTGGGTCCGAGCAGAGTGAACTTGGAGCAGCAGTGTTATTTTTTCCATGCTCAGGCCCAGTTTTCAGGAATCATCTTATACATAATAATAACCCTACTTATGAAACTTAAAGACTCTCAGCTGCCTCGCTTCCAGGCTGGAGTTTTTCCAGCATTCATGAGAGAATCAACATAGTCCCCACTGACTGTACTGATCCAAGAAGTTTGGAAGATAAAGGACGTTTAGTTATTGAGCTTTATTTTTAGTGATTCATTCTACTTTTCCCATCCATCTCTGGAGGACACTGGAAGTCTGGGAGGTTAATATCTGTGAGTACTTATTGGGAAAGAGTATCTAAGTAATTATTAAAAATTATTTTACCCACTAAAACATCTGTCTTTAGGGACTCTGTTTGCATAATGTCCTATCGTCTCACTCTTAATGCATAACTCTATCCCAGTGTTCTGAGTTACACCATAAACACTACATCTCTGTTTCTAACACACAACATATTTCAAAGCAGAAAGGAATGTATAGCACCAATGTTATTTTTCCATGTACAATTCCAGTTTGGAATGTCCAGTAGCACTCAAATTGCCTTTCAGGATAAAGACCAGATTCTGATTCTGTGTAATCCTTGTTTGTTTCTGGGAAGGCTCAGATGTTTATCTTATGGACGGAGACTGTGTTCTTCAAGGCCCTTCATGTCCCACAGAAGAACCCAGGTGCACAAAATGTTTTCGTATTAAACATTTAAGAGATTTGAGGTGAACAAAACAAATAGAAAAAATAAATAGGCAAAGCACCCCAAAACCAATCAGGGGTCAGGGGAGTGGTTTGAGGGGGATGGAATCTAGAGAAGATCACCCTATGGGATGTCAGTAATCTCTGAGAACACAGATCAAGCCCTGCAATCTCTCATTCTTTGTTTAGCCCATGGGGAGACCCAGTTTCTTCAACAGAATGAAGATTAGAGGTAGAATAATTATTATTCTTTTTTTCATGAGAAATCTGGAATACACTTGAGAGACCTGGCAGAGGTGAATGGAGAGATGAGTCCTGAGTCTGCATCTCTCCCACTTCCTGCAACTGAGACCCCTGGATCCTCATCTGCAGACTCAGTCTCATCCCTCCCCACCTCCTTAGAATCAATCTGAGCCTGAGGTAGGGGGATCTGTTCAGTAGCAGTTAGTCCATCTGGGATTAAAGACCTATATCTCATCTGGGCCCCAATTCCAAGTTGCATTGGCATTACTGAGGTCCAGGAGAGTAGGCGTTTGTAGGTCTTCTCCTCTACAGTGACCTTGATACTGCTCCCTCCCCTATAGATCTGGCTAGCAGGGAAAAAAGAATGAAGTCAATGTGAAGAAAAATGCAAAGGCTAGTGAGACTCCTGGCAGTTTTCCAGTTCTCAGTCGCAAGCTCTTCCCAAGGTCAAGATGCTCCTCCTGCTCTTGGATTCCATATGACACTAGTGTCCACATACTGTGTTCCCATTTGCTGCTTAAACTGCATCAAACAGGTTTCTGTGACTTGAAGTCATACCCTTTTCAGTTCTCTCTGTACAGGTGCCTTTTCTAGTAAATTAGCTAACACTGCTACCAGAATAGAAGATGGGTATTGTTATTCCAATTATGTCAGACAAGGAAACCACTCAGAGACTTATGTTGGCATTCCCAGTAACTCTTTGATATAGGAGTAGAGCTCAGACCATGGAACCCACAGGGAGGTATTACTCAGAAATCCAGGCAAATAAGTACTTGGTCAATGGGTAGGCGAAGAGTCAAAATTCAGTCAGGAAAGTAGACACCATATTAGGTCTTTCAACAGCATGGATTTAATAAGGAATTGATTGATCACGCAGGTGTTAGAGAGCTGACTGAGCAGAAATTGAATAACTGCAGGAAGCAGAAAGCAGTTACCATCCCAAGGCTGAGGGAGGAAAAGAATAGAAGGCTGGGTGCGGTGGCTCATGCCTGTAATCCCAGCACTTTGGGAGGCCGAGGAGGGTGGATCATGAGGTCAGGAGGTCGAGACCATCCTGGCTAACACAGTGAAATCCCGTCTCTACCAAAAACACAAAAAATTAGCCGGGCGTGGTGGCAGGCGCCTGTAATCCCAGCTGCTCGGGAGGCTGAGGCAGGAGAACGGCATGAACCCAGGAGGCAGAGCTTGCAGGGAGCTGAGATTGCGCCACTGCACTCCAGCCTGGGCGACAGAGCGAGACTCCATCTCAAAAAAAAAAAAAAAAAAAGAAAAGAAAAGAAAAGAAAGAAAGGAAGAAAGAGAAAATTACTCTCTTCTCTCCTCCTTCTGACTTTCTGTCTCCATCTTCTGCCTCCTCTTGACAGAACCTAAGAGGAAGCCTACTGGTAAAGGAATCTCTGACTGCACTTTGCAGAGCCTCAGATCTGACAACACAGAGTAGAGCATAGAATGTTTAGAGACAACAATAGGCAAATTACCACCACTCTTGCTTTCCACTCATTAAATACATTCTCTCCACCCATTACTGATCTCTGGCCCAGATTGCCACCTATATGTGTCCTCTCTCCTTAGATTCCAGGTTTTGCAATGCCAACTAAATCTTCTTTCAGTTGCCATACCTGGTACAGTATATCAGGCATGACTTCTGCTCTACAGGGTATTCCCTAACTATGGCCCTATTCAGGCAGCTCCAACCTGCTCCTACTAATCAGATTATGCCAATACACCTCCTCAGATCAGACAACCAACCCCAGGGCCTTTGCATTTGCTACCCCCTCTGCATGGGCTACTCTTCCCCATGTAGCCACCTACATTGTTCCCTTCCTTCCTAAAGGACCTTACCACTGAAATCTGGCATCCCTTTCTAATATTTTATGTCCATTACCACTTTCTATCCCCCTTTCTCATCTTTTGTTTCATGTTAGAATTTATTAACATACTGCAGGCCAGGCATGGTGGCTCAAGTCTATAACCCCAACACTTTTGGAAGGCTGAAGTGGGAGGATACCTTGAGGCCAGGAGTTTGAGACCAGCCTAGGCAACACAGACTTTGTTTCTACTAAAAAAAAAAAAAAAAAAAAGAAAAAGAAAAAGAAAAAGAAAAAGGCCACTTGATGGAACATGCTTATAGTCCTAGCTATTCAGGAGGCAAAGGCAGGAGGATCACTTTAGCCCAGAAGTTTGAGGCTGCAATGAGCTATGATCACACCACTGCACTCCAGCCTAGGCAACAGAGCAAGATCCTGTCTCAAAGAAAAAAAAAAACTATATAGTTTATTTATTTATGCCCACTAGAATGTAAGAACTGTTATATTGTTTACTAGCATATCTCCAAGTGTCTATAACCATTCTTAGCACATACTAGGGATTTATAAAATATTTGTTAAATGTGGAATGAATGAATGAATACCTGAGATAAAACCTACCTGAGAAAGCTGGAAATGTCTGCGTGCTAAACAAAGAAGACAGAAGGAGACTAGAGAGAATATCCCTTGCCTGTCCTGGAAGTCACCTTTAGGAGTCAGTTGGGGAGATATGAACACAAAAGCTCCTTGAGCTCTCAGGTCCATTGTGGAAGGAAGAATAAAAAGAACCAAGTGGGAAAATGCAGTGGACCATGGGCGCCCAGCTCTTTCAGCAGTTCTTACTCCAATAAGCTCCAATAAGTTGAAGGAACTATAGCTAATGCAACAGCAGATGTCTAAATCTCATAGTAGAGAAAGATAAATTGCTAAAGGATGAAGTAGAGGCATGTAGGTAGCATGATGGAAACAGTGGGACATCAGGATGTGGAGGGGATGGGAACTTTGGGTCTTGACAGGCAACACTGTATCCGTCCTTTAAAAAAATCCCATCCCAGACTAAGGCTAGCAATGAGCTTTGATCCTTGTCCTTCAAACAAGTTATTCCTCCATGGGTGGAGAGAATATGATTTTTACATTGAGGAATGGAGAGTTTCAGACATCATTCACCCTGATCTACCTCTGCCACTGAAGGGTGAGGCATGATGGCTGGAGGAGCAACATGGTACTCGTGTGGCCTAAAATTCCAGCAGTGATCAGGGAAGGCCAACCTTATGCCAGTAACTGAGACTCCCAGGGATGGAAGAACCCAAACTAAGGGCCAGCTTGGTCCTAATACTTTCCTGACGGGGCTCAGGGTATCCTCTATCTCTGGATCCTACTTTTCTTTCCCTTCTCTGCCTCCGAAAACTCCACCCAGCTCTTCTACCTGCCAATGCATCCTGACCAGGGAGGAAAAAAAGCTAGTGGCTGTGTTACACTGGGAAGTTTCCTTACTTCACCATCAGCAAGAATCAGGGAAGTGAACAGTATGGCAGTAGGATAAGAAGTCAGAATTACAGGCCTGGAGCAGTGACTCACGCCTGTAATCCCAGCATTTGGGAGGCCGAGGTGGGTGGATCACCTGAGATTGGGAGTTTGAGACCAGCCTGGCCAACATGGTGAAACCACGTCTCTACCAAAAATACAAAAATTAGCTGGGTCTGGTAGCGGGCGTCTGTAATTCCAACTACTCGGGAGGCTGAGGCAGGAGAATCGCTTGAACCCGGGAGGCAGAGGTTGCAGTGAGCCAAGATTGTGCCACTGCACTCCAGCCTGGGCGACAGAGCGAGACTCCATCTCAAAAAAAAAAAAAAAAAGTCACAATTACAGAACTTTAATCCATGTTCTACCACTTACTGACCACGAGAATCTGGGCAAGATTTCTCCAACATTCTCACAACCAACAAAATAAATTTTCTTTCTAGGATCCCATACAACATAACTAAAAAGGAAGCCCTTCCATCCATGGCCTAAATTTTCTGTATTTCAGTTTTCTCATCTGTAAAATAGGGATATTAATAGTATTTAACCTGTGGAAATGTTGAAAGGTATAAATGAGTTCATATACTTGGAGAGTTTAGAATAGTGCTAAAGATAGTAAATCTTCAATTAATATTGGCCTTATTATCATTATAATTAGAATTATTTTTCTTAAATGTATGCTTAGCTAACCTAACTAACTAACCTAACCTTAATGGTCTCCTGCTTACTCCAGGCTCCCATCTCCAATTTCCTTCAACCCTACCCAGATCTACTTTCATCAGAGTATCTGAATACCCTCTCAATCGTTATCTGCTCTCACCCAGAAACTACTAACAGTTACTCTCTTAAATGATTACAGCAGGCCTCAAGTGCCTCTGCCAGAAATTTCCCCAGAGAAAGAAAAGAAAGATCTTCTGTGCAGTTGCAGAGGATAATAATTCCCCAGAACCCATCAGTCTCTCCAGCAAAGCCCCTGAAGAGTCACATTTGCAGTACACTGTCAGTTGCAGGACCCCTAGTTGGCATGGCCTTTTCACCCCTTCTTCCTCGTCTCCATGTTGAATATTTAAATAAATACATCTTCCACCTGCCTCAAAACTTGTTGAAAGTTGGAATTATGTCTTCACTTTGTATCCCCAGAACCTACAGCCCATAGTAGTAGTTCAACCCATGCTAGAATAACTATAATACATGGTAAAATAAATAAATAAATAAAACTTTTTTTAAAAAATGGATGTCATCGGTGAGATCTAGATCAAGTGTTACAGGATTTTAGAGGAAGACGAGAGGACTTCTTGTTGGATGGATCACAAAGTGAGATCCATCCATCCATAGAGAAAATCACATTTTGCCAGGTCTTGAAGAACAAATACAACTTGGAATTCCTGGTAAAGAGAACCAAGTCAGCAAAGATGTCAAGGCCAGAAAGTGCAGACTATGTTGTACAAACAAAACAAATGGTGACAAGGTCCCAAACACTGGTACCTGTGTGCAGCTGAAGCAAAGAAGAGAGGAAGGCATTTAGTGTTGATAAGTAGAGCAAAAAGGAGAATCAAATATCTACTTGTAGTCAGAGACTATAACAAAACGATGCGGAAGAGAGAGATGCTGAACTAGGTGCTACGATCCTTGATAATGAGAAGGAGGAGCCAGTTTGTAAGGTGTTGAGAAATTAGCATGTGCAGGAATGGAGAAACAGTGAGTGAGAAATAATAGTTTATACAATTTTACAGTGAAAGGCAAAGAATAAAAAGATAGCAGCTTGAAGCTACATTAAGATGGAACATAGGATTCTTACACACAAGGTATAGTGCAATGATTAAGAACACGATTCTGGTTCTTGGCTACTTGAGTTTTTATCATAGTTCAGCTACTTGCTATCCAGGTGATCTTGAGCAAGTTATTTAACCTCTCTGTGCCTCTTTTTCCTGATACATATCCTGGGTGATTATTGTGAGGATTACATGAGTTTATAAATGTAAAGCTGTTACCATAGTATCTGCCTCATATTAACCACTCAATAAATGTTAACTAGCTAGAATATAGAAGACAGAATATGTATACATATACATATGTGTGTATACATATATATTAAACATAAATATACATGTGGAAATATATAGAAAGATGATGACTATCAGGAAATCAGGAAGAGTCAAAAGCACTAGATAAATTAAGGCTTCTATTGGATAACCAGAAATATTTCTGCTTTGAGCCACAGAAAAATATAAAATAAGAGCCTAAAGAAGTTTTGAAGTTCATTGAGCCCAACGCCTTCCCCCTTCCAACACATACACACTCTCTGCTCCATTCTACAGGGAAAGAAACAGCCTCAAAAATAAATGACTGGCCTCAAGTTACTCTAGTTAATAACTAGGTTGGATGAAAACCCAGGTACCTTGTTTCTCAATCCAGTGCAGAGCAACCATCTCATAGAAAATGCTGTAAAGAGGCCGGGCGCGGTGGCTCAAGCCTGTAATCCCAGCACTTTGGGAGGCCGAGACGGGCGGATCACGTGGTCAGGAGATCGAGACCATCCTGGCTAACACAGTGAAACCCCGTCTCTACTAAAAATACAAAAACTAGCCGGGCGAGGTGGCGGGCGCCTGTAGTCCCAGCTACTGGGGAGGCTGAGGCAGGAGAATGGCGTAAACCCGGGAGGCGGAGCTTGCAGTGAGCTGAGATCTGGCCACTGCACTCCAGTCCGGGCGACAGAGCGAGACTCCGCCTCAAAAAAAAAAAAAAAAAAAAAGAAAATGCTGTAAAGAGAATCCAACAAGTTGCTCAAAATCTGAAGTGATTTATCAAAGGGTTAATAGAATAAAAGGGAGATCCGTCCAAGGTAAGGGATGAAGACTGCCCAGGAGCAACTGCATTGAACTGGGCTCCTATCTCAAAATCCCAAATCTCCAGCATTTTTATTTCTACTTTGGAATTAGTTTAAAAGACAGTGTCTCTAGAAAGAACCCACAAAGTATTCAATTCTGAAACACAATATTATATAATCATGAGCATATCCAAAATGTACATTTGGCAATAATGAAGAATTCTGAGCTCCCAAAAAAAAAGGGGGGGGGGAGTAGAAAAAGGTACCATTTCTTCTGTGGAATGATAAAAACAAAAGTCAAATCTTGGTTAAACTTCTAATTTTCCACTTTCATATGTTATCAAATGATATAATTTTGGTGCATCCAATTTTATACTAAAAATCCTCCATTGTGTATGGAAAGCTAAATGAGAATGTATTATTCTCAGATATATTAAACAAAATTTGGTTACCCAATAGGTCAGATTATGTTTCTGATTAAACAATTTGCTGGTTAAATATAGGACTTAAACCAGTAACAGATTACCAGTGGTTTGCTATTGTTCGGTTCTTCCCAAAGGAGCAATTATTTGAGAAACCAGGGATGGAGGAATGAAAGGAAGCTGGTTTTTGGAATAAAATAAAAGGACTTAATTTGCAGTTTTCATGAAAAAAAGAGGAATCAGATGAAAATAAAATTGGTATTCTGGGTTTGGGGACCTAAACAGATCCAATATAAAAAAAGAAAGAAATGGATTATGGAAATGTGAAACTATCATCACAATTTTAGTTGCATATTTGAAAAACATAAGGAAAAGTGTCAAAAATAGAACTTTTATTTGGTCTGCCAACTGAAAATTGATATTTTTATTATGCTTTCAGTCAAGGGCCAATTTGTAAATACTATGTATAGTTTTTCTTCGTAAGTTAAACAGCTTTTTTCTGTAGAGAATATTCTGAAGAGCATGAGGAATAAGAAAATACAGAATATGTTAGGAGATTTTTAAAAGACAGCAAAGACTGGGGCCTCTGGGCCTCATCTCTTGTATTCCTACAAGGGTATAGTAAAGTGCTGGGTTCAACTTCATCACTTATTAAATCCTTTTTGGTTCATTCACCTAAATCAAGTAGGATAAACAAAGGTTAAAAGAATCACAGTTCTCAGATAACCATTGGTTATAATTAATCTGAACAATAAAATTTTGATGCTTGGTTTTGTCCACCAATAAAAATAAAACCCTATAATGATAATTCCTGTTTGTGATCAAAAAAATTGTCAAGAGAGGAAAATATTTGTGTCTTCTAAATGGCATCCTTTGATAAAAGGGCATATGGGTGTGTGACCATCCACTAACTTTTGTTTTTTTCAGAATACATCATGAGATGTGTTCTTTTTTAAGCTAACACCCCATGTTTGCAAACCTTGAACCATAATTATAAAATAATTTGCCTGTGTAAGATGTGTTGTAGCCAGTATCTCACAGGAAGAAAAGAAACATGAAAATTCGGTTTTTAAAAATTAGTCATTTCAGGATATCATATTTACATGCATTTTTACCTCCCTCCACCTGAGATTGCATTTAAATGTCACCAAAAGGAGAAGCACCTCCAGGATGCTGGAGTAAGCACCTCTGAAAATCTATTCCTCCACAAAACAAAAAGAACACTGAAGAAATTATCAAAATAAACTTATTTAGAATTCTGAATGTTAACTAAAGGCTTGCAACAATCTGAGGAGAATTTATTAAAGAAAAACAGCTGAAACTAGGTAAAAACAATCAGCTTCATTAAGTTTTAACTTGCTCTATTTTTATCCCCTTCTGCCCAGCTCTACAGCAGCCTCAAAAACAAGATAGCTTGGGGAAAAAAAAAAACAAAAATACCCAGCCACTTATCAGCCATGAGAGGCAGAAGAAGGTTTGGAGCTCCCCTAAAATACTATCCCCAGAAAATTATTACTATTTTACCTGTCTCCCTTCAGGACTTGTCTCTATTTACCTGATTCAGATCTCACTTAGTAAAAAGCCTTATCCCCAAGATGTTTGTCAAAAACAATCAGTGGCAATGGTTTAAAACTGCAGTGGCCTAGGGTAGCAATACCAGTTGGGGCAAGCAAGAAGTTGGCCAAAAAACTGAAAAGAAAAAGCTGGATATTTATACATCCATAGAGGACTTTGAAAAGTTCCAACATACTCTTGGTAATCTAGAAGGCCATAAACACATACTAGTCCATGAGTCTGTCCAGAAAAGACCTGAAAAGGACCTATGTTCTCACCTCTGTCTGACCTTTAGGTTCTGTGGAAGCAGAAAGTGAAGACTAAAAAACAGTTGTAAATTTCTGGCCAATGCATTGGAGGTGCACCCCAAAACACACAGAGAACCCCTCAGCAAAGAGTGGAGAATTTTTGTTTCAAAATATTTAAGAAGATCTGTCCAATCATTAGCTGACCACTAAGTTACCATAGCTGAAATTTCAGTGGCTGCACATGCAAAGAGTTCAGACTGCAAAATTAATCAAGAAAAGTCACTAAATATACAAACAGCAACAACAAGCTCTGAGGAGAGGGAAAACCTGATTTTCAGGATTGCCACAATGTATCATTCAAATTGTCCAGTTTAAAAAAAAAGAAAAGAAACATGCTTACAAGAAGGAAAGTATGGCTCCCACAAGAGAAACAAACAGGTAACAAAAATTGTCCTTGAGAAACCCCAGATATCAAACTTACTAGTCAAAGACCTTAAATAAGCTATTATAAATGGTGGCCTATGGGATACCATCAAGCATACCAGCATATGTATAATGGGAGTCCTGAAAGAAGAGAGAAAATAGAGCAGGAAGAATACATAAGAAAATAATGCCCAAGAAAAATTTGATATTTAATTAAAAATATTATTCTTCACATCAAAGAAGCTCAATGAACTCCAAGTAGAATAAATATAAAAGATTTAAATCTAGACCTATTATAGTCAAATTATTAAATGCCCAAAACTAAAAGATAATCTTAAAAGCATCATGAAAAAAATGATTTCAGCTGCTCAGAAGGCTGAGGCAGGAGAATTGCTTGAACCAGGGAGGTGGAGATTGTGGAAAGCCAAGATTGCCCCATTCCACTCCAGCTTGGGCAACAAGAGTGAAGCTCCTTAAGAAGGAAAAAAAAAAAAAAAAAAGCACACATGATAAAAGAGACCATTAATAAAATTAAATACTGACTTCTCATCAGATACCATGGAAGTCAGAAGGCAATGGTATAACATATTCAAGGTGCTGAAAGAAAAAGAACGTCAATTGAGAATTTCATGTTAGCAAAACTATCCTTCATAATGAAGAAGAAATTAAGATATTACCAGAGTTCTTAAAACTGAAATAATTAATTGCTAATCCCAGATACTCAGTAGGCTGAGGCAGGAGAATCGCTTGAATCCGGGAGGCGGAGGTTGCAGTGAGCCAAGATCAAACCATTGCACTCCAGCCTGGGTGACAGAGTGAGACTCCATTTCAAAAAAAAAAAAAAAAGGTACTGGGTTGGTAAGGATAGTAAATGGTTGAGATGAAACAAGACTGACAATAAATTGACCATGATAGAGGTTGCATGAGTGATACATAATATATGTAGGTTTATTACACTATTTTATCTTCTTTTGTATGTGCTCTACATTTTCCATAATAAAAATATTTACATTAATTAGTTAATATCAGAAGAATCTATCAGAAAAAGAAGGGGGGCTATCAGAGTACATACTCTCTGTTAGGAATATCATTGTGAAATTTTATGTGTCCCAAGATACAGAAAAGATTCTTAAGCCTTCCAGAGAAGGAAAAAATAGTTTACCTACAAATAGGAATCAGACTAGCATCAGGCTTTTCATGAACAATAATGGATGTTTGAAGCCAATGAAGCAAGACCATTAAACTCCTAAAGAAAAATTCTCCTAAACTTAAAAGTATCCACCCTGTCAAAATATCTATCAAATATGAGAATAAAGTTTCCAAGAACTGGGGAAATTTGGTTCTCATTCTCCTTTTGTGGGACATTGCTTGAGGATGATTGAAGCAAACGAAGAATAAACAAAAAAGAGGCAAATGTGATTTCAAGAAGAAAAAATGTATTAAAGTCCAAGCAATAAGTAGAACTGGCAGGGAAATGACAGAAAAGATACGTTTCTCCTGCCAACAAGAAAGACATATAAACAAAAGTAACTGTAAAGTACAAAAAATGAGTCCGGGCGCGGTGGCTCAAGCCTGTAATCCCAGCACTTTGGGAGGCCGAGACGGGCGGATCACGAGGTCAGGAGATCGAGACCATCCTGGCTAACACGGTGAAACCCCGTCTCTACTAAAAATTACAAAAAACTAGCCGGGCGAGGTGGCGGGCGCCTGTAGTCCCAGCTACTCGGGAGGCTGAGGCAGGAGAATGGCGTAAACCCGGGAGGCGGAGCTTGCAGTGAGCTGATAGCCAGCCGCTGCAGTCCAGCCTGGGTGACAGAGCGAGACTCCGTCTCAAAAAAAAAAAAAAAAAAAAGTACAAAAAAGGTTCTTCACAACTAAACAAAAATACATGTTTAAATAAGATACTTTTTATCGATCAAACTATTACACAAGTGTTTATAATATCTGGTGAGGTTAAGATTTGGTGAAATAAAAAATTGTGTATTGTTGGTGGGGTAGGAAGAATAATGGCCCCCAGAGTTATCCATGCCCTAATCCCAGAACCTGAGAATATGTTACCTTGCATGGCAACAGGGACTCTGCTGATAGGATTAAGCATAAGGACCCTGAGAGAGGAAGATTATTGTTGGTTATCTGAGTGGTCCTGTCTAATCCCATGAGCCCTTAAAAATATAGAACCTTTCCGGCTGGGTCAGAGAGATACAACAACCAAACGCAACAGAATGAGTCTGAAAATGGCAGCATGAGAAGGATTCCACTCTCAGTCTGGTTCTGAGATGTAGGCGCCATCTGTAAGGACCAGAGAGAGGCGTGGGGGAGCTAAGGACAGCCCCAGCTAACAGCCAACAAGGAAACAGGAGCCTCAGTCCCACAACCCCATAGAACTCCATGCTGCCATCTGAATGAGTAAAAAAAAAAAATGGATTCTTCCCTAGAGCCTATGGGAAGAAACTCAGCCCTGACAACAACCTGATTTTAGCCTGATAGGACCTATACCAGACTTCTGATCTGCAGAAATATAAGATAATAAGTTTGTGTAGTTTAAACCACTAAGTTTGTTGTAATTTGTTATGGCAGCAATAAAAAAAGCTAAGACACAAGTATGAATTAGTAAAATTAGTAAAATTCCCTAGCAATGCAAAAAAAAATAGTAATCAGAGCTTTAAGAATATTTATATCATTTGACCAAATAATTCTATGTCTGGGAATCCATACTCAGGAAACATAAATATGGAAAGCCTCTTAAAAAATATTTGTCATAGCATTATTTATATTATCAAAAAGCTGGAAGAAAAAATATTAATGTTCAACATGAAGTAAAAGGTTAACAAATCCACCCGAAGAAATATGATTTGGCAAATTAAAAGTAGACTTATAAATATTAGTTACACAATATGAGGAAAATTTTTTTTTTTTTTTTTTTTTTTTTTGAGACGGAGTCTCACTCTGTCGCCCGGGCTGGAATGCAGTGGCCGGATCTCAGCTCACTGCAAGCTCCGCCTCCCGGGTTTACGCCATTCTCCTGCCTCAGCCTCCGGAGTAGCTGGGACTACAGGCGCCCACCGCCTCGCCCGGCTAGATTTTTGTATTTTTTTTTTAGTAGAGAAATGTTTTTGCTATAGTGTTAATTATTAAACACTTTTTTTTTTTTTTTTTTTTTTTTTTTTTGAGACGGACTTTCACTCTTGTTGCCCAGGCTGGAGTGCAATGGCGCGATCTCGGCTCACGGCAACCTCCGCCTCCCGGGTTCAGGCGATTCTCCTGCCTCACCCTCTCAAGTAGCTGGGATTACAGGCATGCGCCACCACCCCAGCTAATTTTGTATTTTTAATAAAGACGGGATTTCTCCATGTTGGTCAGGCTGGTCTTGAACTGCTGACCTCAGGTGATCTGCCCGCCTCGGCCTCCCAAAGTGCTGGGATTACAGGCGTGAGCCACCGAGCCCGGCTATTTAAACACTCTTTAAGGTACATAGAAAAGAAATACCTAAGAGAAAAATACACAGAAACATTAATAGCAACTGTATTCGAAAAGAGGTCACTTTAAATTTGCTATTTCTCTGCATTTCCAAGTTTCTGTTAATGAACCTGGGTGCCCTTCATCTGCTGGTATGACACAGAGGATCGGGGTATGGATGATGTTAGCATCTCTCAGATGGTCAAGCAGATGGGCTTTTATTCAACCCTGTGTAACTTGGATCTGGGTTAAACATTCTCCTAAGGCTGAGGCGCTAATACCTGAGCATTTGAAAATACTGCCCTCTACTGCACAGAAATAGCCCTGCGGGAAAATCTACAAAAAACAGTAACCATGCCCAGCTGGGACAAGGCCCCCAGGAAGGCAGCTGACTCACAGGAACTAGCCTATAATACACTCAAAAAATAAGTGAAAAATCAAGCCAAAAAACCCAGCTTAAGCAAATACATTCTGCTCCAGGGCTTCAGATATTAGCTCATCATTACCCTCAAGTTATGCCGCCCCTGACAGCAGGGCAGATTAGGGTAGGACAGGCAGTGGGGCTGAGGGCTGCTGCCGCATTCCATTCCAGAGGACTCCAGACAGCTCCAGAAACAAGACCTTGGAGTGTCATTTTTGGAAGGCCAACCAAATTTGGATACGAGGATAGAAGAGTGAGACAAAAATAGCTTTTGACTAATAAATGTTAACCAAAGAGTACTGTGGGCCTTTAATTTGATCACTATTTGGATACTCTTGTCTCTGATTGAGAATAGGCCAATAAGCAAAGTAGTTAGTCTTACAACTTTGTTCTGCAGGGGTAGAGCTCTCAACTTCCACCTGCAACCCAACACAGGAACTGTAAGTTTTGGTATTTTGCTTCTCACCCCCTGGAAGCAAGTTATCAAGAGCACCATTCCATTGCCCAACAGCTCAGTAAATGAGATGGGATAGAATTTAGTGTCCTCAGGCCCTTTGCTGAGGCTGTCTGAGCAGTGCCAAATTCAGCCTGCCAAATCACTGGGGGAAGGGAAAGAGTGTGAGAAAAACTTTTCCACTGAAACAATTACACTCACCTAATTATAGCCCAACTCTGCTCTCAAATGTTGATTCATTATTCCCAGAACTGCTCTTTGCCATCGCCTGCAAACACAAAACCCCCATATACAAACACACACATACAAAGATACACTTTCCTACAAATAAAGAGGAAACATACCCTAAGTCCAAGAACAATAATTGGCTTTTGGCTGGTGTTGCATAAGCTTGTTGTGTAAGATTCTTCTTAATTCTCACTAGCTTGAGCATGACCCTGGCGACAGCCATCTGGCCCCAATCACCATCTGGCACTCTCTCTTTGTGCTTTTGACCCTTCCTCCTCGGATACCACAGGCTGAGCCACCTCATACCAATGGGCCTTTTTCTCAAACTGCTAATTGTGAAATTCACTAAAAATATTTGCTCTCTCTTTATTCTTAGCTTTTTTCCACTGCTCCTCAATCCTGATAGCTTAAAAATTAGAAACCCAACTATTTTATTCGTTTACTCTTTCAAAAGTCATGGTTAGTATGTATGGCATTTTTCAGAATGTTGTTGGGATTAGAAGGTGTAGTGGGAAACAGCATAGCAGAGTATTAACTGCAACAACGGTAGTATTTCGCCATTACTTTCAATGGCAAAAACCACAATTACTTTTGCACCAACCTAATAATTCAAAGCTGGGATCTCAGAGTCAGACAGACCTGGATTTTAATCCTCACTCACTATCTGCTAGTTATGAAGTCTTGAATAAGTTATTTAAACTCTCTCTTAAATCAATGAATTATTTTAAAATATATTTTCAAACTTCAAAATGCATAGATTAAGATACTTTTTTCTTTTTAATTGAGGTATAACACTAAAGAGTAAAACAAATTTTAAGTGTTCAGCCTAATTTTTAGAAATGTATCTGTAGCCACAACTGATAAAAATATAGATAAATCCAGCACTCAGGAGGCTCCCTTGTGGTCCTCCCTCAATAGATACATACCCCTTCCATAGAACTTGACTATTCTGACCTTTTCCATCATAGATTAGTTTTGCTGATTCTTAATCATCATATATATGGAATAATGAAGTGGATACTTTTTGTGCCTGGCTTCTTTCTCCCAATATTATTGCTAGACAATATGCAAAAACAAATTTTTTTTTTCAAGGAGTCTCACTCTCTCACCCAGACTGGAGTGCAGTGCCGCAATCTATGCTCACTGCAACCTCCACTTTGCAGGTTCAAGCAATTCTCCTGCCTCAGCCTGTCAAGTAGCTGGAATTACAGTCATGCACCACTACGCCTAGCTAATTTTGTTGTATTTTTAGTAGAGATGGGGTTTCGCCATGTTAGCCAGACTGGTCTCAAACTCCTGACCTCAGGTAATCCAGCAGCCTCAGCCTCCCAAAGTGCTGGGATTACAGGCATGAGCCACCACACCCGGCTGCCAAATTTATATTTAACTTTTAAGGAACTGCCAAACTTCTTTTCAACATGGCTATGCCATTTTATCTTGGAACCAACAATCTGTGAGAGTTTTGTATCCTGGTCAACGCCTTGTATGATGAGTCCTTTTAATTCTACACATTTTAATAGATGTGTCAGGGTACCTCATTATCATGGTTTGCATTTCCATTTCCCTAATGATGTTTAGCATCTTTTTGTATGCTCATTTGCTATCAGCTTACCTTCTTTATTGAAGTACCTATTCAAATCTTCAAATCTTTTTAAAATTTATTTATTTGAGACAGGGTCTCAGTCTGTAGCTCAGGCTGGATTGCAGTGGCATGATATTGGTTCACTGCAACCTCTCCCTCCCAGGTTCAGGCAATTCTCGTGCCTCAGCCTCCTGAGTAGCTGGGACTACAGGTGCATGCCACCACGTCAGGCTAATTTTTGTACTTTTTAAGGAGAGACGGGGTTTAACCATGTTAGCCAGGATGGTCTTGATCTCCTGACCTCATGATCTGCCCTCCTCGGCCTCCCAAAGTGCTGGGATTACAGGCGTGAGCCACCACACCCAGCCTATTCTAGAAGTTTTATATAGTTTTATGTTTTACATTTAGGTCTATGATTTATTTCAAATTAATTTTTATATTTGGTGCAAGGTATGTATAAAAGTTTACTTTCTTGAAGGTGGATATCTAATTGTTTCAGCACCATTTGTTGAAAATCCTGTTTTTCTCCATTGAAATGCCTCTGCACCTTAGTTGAAAATGAATTGACAGTTTCCTTCCTTCCCTCCCTCCCTCCCTCCCTCCCTCCCTCCCTCCTCCCTCCCTCCCTCCCTCCCTCCCTCCCTCCCTCCCTTCCTTCCTTCCTCCTTCCTTCCTTCCTTCCAAGATAGGGTCTCGTTATGTTGACCAAGCAGATCTCAAAGTCCTGGCTTCAAGTGATCCTCCCACCTCTGCCTCCCAAAATGTTGAGATTACAGGCATGAGTCACCACGCCCAGCCTCAAATTGACAATATATGTATTGTCTATTTCTAGATTAGTTTATTTCTAGATTATCTATTCTGTGTCATTGATATATTTGTCTACCTTGTCATCTATAGATCATTTTGAGAACTGACATCTTAACACAAATCTTCTGAACTGCCTCTGTAATTTTACTCAACAAGGTTTTGTACTTTTCAATGTACAGGTCCTTCACATATTAGCCAGATTTACCCATAAGCATTTCATGTTTTAACATTACTATAAATGATGTTGATTTTCTAAATTTTAATGTCTAATTCTTTGTTGCTAGAATATAGAAATACAAATGATTTTTGTATGTTGATCTTGTGTCCCACAACCTTGTTAAACTTATTAGCTGATAACTTTAATGCAGATCCCATGGGATTTTCTAGGTAGATAATCATGTCATCTTCAAATAGACAGGTTTATTTCTTCCTTTGCAATGTGGATACCTATATGTTTTTCTTGCCTTATTGCACTGGGTAGAACTTCTACACAACATTGAATAGAGGTAGCAAAAAAGAACATATTGCCTTGTTCCTGACTTTTTGGGGGAAATATACAGTCTTTCACCATTAAGTGTGATCGTAAAATGTAGGTTTTGCAAACATGACCTTTGTTTATCACATCTATTCCTTCTATTCCTAGTGTCATGAGACTAAAATTTTATGAGGAAAGGATGTTGGATTTTGTGAAATGTATTTGCTAAATCTATAATTTGTCTTTTTGTCTGTTAATATATTGAATTCTGCTTATTAATTTTCAAATATTAAGCCAACCATGCATTCCTGGGCTACACCCCTTTGTTATATTATCCATTTAATATATTGTTGAATTCTATTTGCTACAATTGTGTTAAGAATTTTACACCTAAGTTTGTGGAAGCCAGCCTTTAAGATGGGTCCCCATAATCTCTGCTTTCTAGTATTTATACCCTTGAGTAGTCACTTATTGTACAATAGTTGACCAATATGGTATTATAGACATGATGCTATGTCACTTCTGAGGTTCATTATAAAAGACACTGGCTTCTATCTTGCTGCTATCTCTCTTGCTTGGGTCATCTGTGCTGAGGAAAGCCAGCTTCCATGTCATGAGGCCCTATGGAGAGGTCCATATGGCACAGGACTGAGGCCTTTTACCAAAGGCCACGTGAGTGAGCTTGGCATCACGGTCTTCAGCCCCAGTGTAGTCCAGATGACTGCTGCTTTAGCTGATGGCTTGACTCCAACTTCATGAGAGAACCAGAGACAGAACTATCCAGCTAAGCCACTCCTGGATTACTAATCTTCAGAAACTAAAAAATAAGTATGTGGTATTATACAGCAATAAAATAAAATAGAGACCATTAAGGTACCTGAATGGGAGAGAATGTACTACTCATTGAGAAAACAGAATGGCAAAGATACACACATAAAAGAGAAACTAGGAGAACAGTTAAGTACAAGTTTATAGTTCCTAGCATCACGTGATAGAAAGCCAGGCCCCTTAGTGATACTGTCCATCTTGTCAAGGATAGGACATGTGGAAGAAAAGAAGCCATTTAAGTTTCTTTGATTAAAATGAAGAGAATGCAGCCACCTATTACATTTCACAATAAAGTCTGACTTGACCTAAATACAGCTAATTCTACTAAGGCCATATTAAATAGTTTGATCAAGGGCCACTATTTCCTCTTTAAATTAGGATTTCTTTGTTCCATAGTGACCCTAGGTGATTTTAATATTTTATTAATCTATTTTCAGAAGACTGATTTAAAAATGTCTTTATAAGAACACAGAGATACCCTTTATCTTGTTGGGCTGAACAAGAACTAAATTTATGTGCCTCTAACGAGATTAACAGAAGTATGCACACTATCTATGAAGCTTTTTGGGTTTTTGTTTTGTTTTGATTAGAAAGAGTCTTGCTCTGTTGCCCAGGCTGGAGTGCAGTGGTGCAATTTCGGCTCACTGCAACCTCTGCCTCCTGGGTTCAAGTGATTCTCCTGCTTCAGCCTCCCAAGTAGCTGGGACTACAGGCCTATGCTCCCACGCCTGGCTAACTGTTGTATTTTTAGTAGAGACAGGATTTTACCATGTTGGCCTGGCTGGTCTCAAACTTCTGACCGCAAGTGATCTGCCCCCCTCGGCCTCCCAAAGTGCTGGAATTACTGTGAGCCACCATGCCAAGCCTATGAAATATTTTTAACTTTACAAAATTGATTATAGTGGCTCTCACCTGTAATCCCAGCACTTTGGGAGGCCAAGGCGGGCAGATCACAAGGTTAGGAGATCGAGACCACCCTGGCTCACACAGTGAAACCCGGTCTCTACTAAAAAATTAGCTGGGCATAGTGGTGGGCGCCTGTAGTCCCAGCTACTGGGGAGGCTGAGGCAGGAGAATGGCGGGAACCTGGGAGGTGGAGCTTGCAGTGAGCCGAGATCATGCCACTGCACCCTAGCCTGGGCAACAGGGAGATGACGTCTCAAAAAAAAAAAAAAGAAATTGACCTTGAATTTAATCAAGGTTCAGCTGTAACTATAATTTTCAGGAAATATGGAGGCTACAGGAGCATGTTACAGGACGTCATGGAAACAAAACCCAAAATCTGCAAATCTATGTTGAAAAACTAACCAGTTTTTTCTAACAAATATCAAACAAAAAAAAAGAAGAGGAAGGAGGACCTGCATATATTTTTAAATATTTAAGGGAACACTTTTTTTTTTGTTTATACTTTAAGTTCTAGGGTACATGTGCATACCGTGCAGGTTTGTTACATATGTATACTTGTGCCATGTTGGTGTGCTGCACCCATCAACTCGTCAGCACCCATCAATTCGTCATTTATATCAGGTACAACTCCCAATGCAATCCCTCCCCCCACCCCCCTCCCCATGATAGGCCCCGATGTGTGATGTTCCCCTTCCCGAGTCTAAGTGATCTCATTGTTCAGTTCCCATCTATGAGTGAGAACATGCGGTGTTTGGTTTTCTCTTCTTGTGATAGTTTGCTAAGAATGATGGCTTCCAGCCGCATCCATGTCTCTACAAAGGATGCAAACTCATCCTTTTTTATGGCTGCATAATATTCCATGGTGTATATGTGCCACATTTTCTTAATCCAGTCTGTCACTGATGGACATTTGGGTTGATTCCAAGTCTTTGCTATTGTGAATAGTGCTGCAATAAACGTACGTGTGCATGTGTCTTTATAGCAGCATGATTTATAATCCTTTGGGTATATACCCAGTAGTGGGATGGCTGGGTCATATGGTACATCTAGTTCTAGATCCTTGAGGAATCGCCATACTGTTTTCCATAATGGTTGAACTAGTTTACAATCCCACCAACAGTGTAAAAGTGTTCCTATTTCTCCACATCCTCTCCAGCACCTGTTGTTTCCTGACTTTTTAATGATTGCCATTCTAACTGGTGTGAGATGGTATCTCATTGTGGTTTTGATTTGCATTTCTCTGATGGCGAGTGATGATGAGCATTTTTTCATGTGTCTGTTGGCTGTATGAATGTCTTCTTTTGAGAAATGTCTGTTCATATCCTTTGCCCACTTTTTGATGGGGTTGTTTTTTTTTTTTCTTGTAAATTTGTTGAGTTCTTTGTAGATTCTGGATGTTAGTCCTTTGTCAGATGACTAGATTGCAAAAATTTTCTCCCATTCTGTAGGTTGCCTGTTCACTCTGATGGTAGTTTCTTTTGCTGTGCAGAAGCTCTTTAGTTTAATTAGATCCCATTTGTCAATTTTGGCTTTTGCTGCCGTTGCTTTTGGTGTTTTAGACATGAAGTTCTTGCCCATGCCTATGTCCTGAATGGTACTACCTAGGTTTTCTTCTAGGGTTTTTATGGTATTAGGTCTAACATTTAAGTCTCTAATCCATCTTGAATTAATTTTCGTATAAGGGGTAAGGAAAGGATCCAGTTTCAGCTTTCTACTTATGGCTAGCCAATTTTCCCAGCACCATTTATTAAATAGGGAATCCTTTCCCCATTTCTTGTTTCTCTCAGGTTTGTCAAAGATCAGATGGCTGTAGATGTGTGGTATTATTTCTGAGGACTCTGTTCTGTTCCCTTGTCTATATCTCTGTTTTGGTACCAGTACCATGCTGTTTTGGTTACTGTAGCCTTGTAGTATAGTTTGAAGTCAGGTAGCGTGATGCCTCCAGCTTTGTTCTTTTGACTTAGGATTGTCCTGGCAATGCGGGCTCTTTTTTGGTTCCATATGAATTTTAAAGCAGTTTTTTCCAATTCTGTGAAGAAACTCATTCGTAGCTTGATGGGGATGGCATTGAATCTATAAATAACCTTGGGCAGTATGGCCATTTTCACGATATTGATTCTTCCTATCCATGAGCATGGTATGCATTTGTTTGTGTCCTCTTTGATTTCACTGAGCAGTGGTTTGTAGTTCTCCTTGAAGAGGTCCTTTACATCCCCTGTAAGTTGGATTCCTAGGTATTTTATTCTCTTTGAAGCAATTGTGAATGGAAGTTCATTCATGATTTGGCTCTCTGTTTGTCTGTTACTGGTGTATAAGAATGCTTGTGATTTTTGCACATTAACTTTGTATCTGAGACTTTGCTGAAGTTGCTTATCAGCTTAAGGAGATTTTGGGCTGAGACAATGGGTTTTCTAAATATACAATCATGTCATCTGCAAACAGGGACAATTTGACTTCTTCTTTTCCTAACTGAATACCCTTGATTTCTTCTCTTGCCTGATTGCCCTAGCCAGAACTTCCAACACTATGTTGAATAGGAGTGGTGAGAGAGGCATCCCTGTCTTGTGCCAGTTTTCAAAGGGAACTTTTCCAGTTTTTGCCCACTCAGTATGATATTGGCTGTGGGTTTGTCATAAATAGCTCTTATTATTTTGAGGTACGTTCCATCAATACCGAATTTACTGAGCGTTTTTAGCATGAAGGGCTGTTGAATTTTGTCAAAAGCCTTTTCTGCATCTATTGCAATAATCATGTGGTTTTTGTCTTTGGTTCTGCTTATATACTGGATTACCTTTATTGATTTGTGTATGTTGAACCAGCCTTGCATCCCAGGGATGAAGCCCACTTGATCATGGTGGATAAGCTTTTTGATGTGCTGCTGGATCCGGTTTGCCAGTATTTTATTGAGGATTTTTGCATCGATGTTCATTAGGGATATTGGTCTAAAATTTTCTTTTTTGGTTTGTCTCTGCCAGGCTTTGGTATCAGGATGATGTTGGCCTCATAAAATGAGTTAGGGAGGATTCCTCTTTTTCTATTGATTGGAATAGTTTCAGAAGGAATGGTACCAGCTCCTCCTTGTACCTCTGGTAGAATTCGGCTGTGAATCCATCTGGTCCTGGACTTTTTTTGGTTGGTAGGCTATTAATTATTGCCTCAATTTCAGAGCCTGCTATTGGTCTATTCAGGGATTCAACTTCTTCCTGGTTTAGTCTTGGAAGAGTGTAAGTGTCCAGGAAATTATCCATTTCTTCTAGATTTTCTAGTTGATTTGCGTAGAGGTGTTTATAGTATTCTCTGATGGTAGTTTGTATTTCTGTGGGGTCGGTGGTGATATCCCCTTTATCATTTTTTATTGCGTCTATTTGATTCTTCTCTCTTTCCTTCGTTATTAGTCTTGCTAGCAGTCTGTCAATTTTGTTGACCTTTTCAAAAAACCAACTCCTGGATTCATTGATTTTTGGAGGTTTTTTGTGTCTCTATCTCCTTCAGTTCTGCTCTGATCTTAGTTATTTCTTGCCTTCTGCTAGCTTTTGAATGTGTTTGCTCTTGCTTCTCCAGTTCTTTTAATTGTGATGTTAGAGTGTCAATTTTAGATCTTTCCAGCTTTCTCTTGTGGGCATTTAGTGCTTTAAATTTCCCTCTACACACTGCTTTAAATGTGTCCCAGAGATTCTGGTATGTTGTATCTTTGTTCTCATTGGTTTCAAAGAACATCTTTATTTCTGCCTTCATTTCCTTATGTACCCAGTAGTCATTCAGGAGCAGGTTGTTCAGTTTCCATATAGTTGAGCGGTTTTGATTGAGTTTCTTAGTCTTGAGTTCTAGTTTCATTGCACTGTGGTCTGAGAGACAGTTCGTTAAAATTTCTGCTCTTTTACATTTGCTGAGGAGTGCTTTACTTCCAATTATGTGGTCAATTTTGGAATAAGTGCGATGTGGTGCTGAGAAGAATGTATATTCTGTTGATTTGGGGTGGAGAGTTTTATAGATGTCTATTAGGTCCGCTTGGTGTAGAGATGAGTTCAATTCCTGGATATCCTTGTTAACTTTCTGTCTCATTGATCTGTCTAATGTTGACAGTGGAGTGTTGAAGTCTCTCATTATTATTGTATGAGAGTCTAAGTCTCTTTGTAGTCTCTAAGGACTTGCTTTGAATTTGGGTGCTCCTGTATTGGGTGCATCTATATTTAGAATAGTTAGCTCTTCCTGTTGAATTGATCCCTTTACCATTATGTAATGGCCTTCTTTGTCTCTTTTGATCTTTGATGGTTTAAGTCTATTTTATCAGAGACTAGGATTGCAACCCCCCTGCTTTTTTGTTCTCCATTTGCTTGGTAGATCTTCCTCCATCCCTTTATTTTGAGCCTATGTATGTCTCTGCATGTGAGATGGGACTCCTGAATACAGCAGACTGATGGGTCTTGACTCCTTATCCAGTTTGCCAGTCTGTGTCTCTTAATTGGAGCATTTAGTCCATTAACATTTAAGGTTAATATTGTTATGTGTGAACTTGATCCTGCCATTATGATATTAACTGGTTATTTTCCTCGTTAGTTGATGCAGTTTCTTCCTAGCCTTGATGGTCTTTACATTTTGGCATGTTTTTGCAATGGCTGGTACCGGTTGTTCCTTTCCATGTTTAGTGCTTCCTTCAGGGTCTCTTGTAAGGCAGGCCTGGTGGTGACAAAATCTCTAAGCATTTGCTTATCTGTAAAGGATTTTATTTCTCCTTCACTGATGAAACTTAGTTTGGCTGGATATGAAATTCTGGGTTTAAAATTCTTTTCTTTAAGAATGTTGAATATTGGCCCCCACTCTCTTCTGGCTTGGAGAGTTTCTGCCGAGAGGTCTGCTGTTAGTCTGATGGGCTTCCCTTTGTGGGTAACCCGACCTTTCTCTCTGGCTGCCCTTAAGATTTTTTCCTTCATTTCAACTTTGATGAATCTGGCAATTATGTGTCTTGGAGTTGCTCTTCTGGAGGAGTATCTTGTGGCGTTCTCTGTATTTCCTGAATTTGAATGTTGGCCTGCCCTACTAGGTTGGGGAAGTTCTCCTAGATGATATCCTGAAGAGTGTTTTCCAACTTGGTTCCATTTTCCCCCCACTTTCAGGCACCCCAATCAGACGTAGATTTGGTCTTTTTACATAATCCCATACTTCTTGCAGGCTTTGTTCATTTCTTTTTCTTCTTTTTCTTTTGGTTTCTCTTCTTGCTTCATTTCATTCATTTGATCCTCAATCACTGATACTCTTTCTTCCAGTTGATCGAGTCGGTTACTGAAGCTTGTGGATGTGTCACGTATTTCTCGTGTCATGGTTTTCATCTCTGTCATTTCGTTTATGACCTTCTCTGCATTAATTAGTCTAGCTGTCAATTCTTCCACTCTTTTTTCAAGATTTTTAGTTTCTTTGCGCTGGGTACGTAATTCCTCCTTTAGCTCTGAGAAGTTTGATGGACTGAAGCCTTCTTCTCTCATCTCGTCAAAGTCATTCTCTGACCAGCTTTGATCCGTTGCTGGCGATGAGCTGCACTCCTTTGCAGGGGGAGATGTGCTCTTATTTTTTGAATTTTCAGCTTTTCTGCCCTGCTTCTTCCCCATCTTTGTGGTTTTATCTGCCTCTGGTCTTTGATGATGGTGACGTACTGATGGGGTTTTGGTATAGGTGTTCTTCCTGTTTGATAGTTTTCCTTCTAATAGTCAGGACCCTCAGCTGTAGGTCTGTTGGAGATTGCTTGAGGTCCACTCCAGACCCTGTTTGCCTGAGTATCAGCAGCAAAGGTTGCAGAAGATAGAATATTGCTGAACAGCGAGTGTACCTGTCTGATTCTTCCTTTGGAAGCTTCCTCTCAGGGGTGTACTCCACCCTGTGAGGTGTGGGGTGTCAGACTGCCCCTTGTGGGGGATGTCTCCCAGTTAGGCTACTCAGGGGTCAGGGACCCACTTGAGCAGGCAGTCTGTCCATTCTCAGATCTCAACCTCCGTGTTGGGAGATCCACTGCTCTCTTCAAAGCTGTCAGACAGAGTTGTTCGCATCTGCACAGGTCTCTGCTGCTTCCCCTGTTGTTATTTAGCTGTGCCCTGTCCCCAGAGGTGGAGTCTACAGAGACAGGCAGGTTTCCTTGAGCTGCTGTGAGCTCCCCCCAGTTCAAGGTTCCCAGCAGCTTTGTTTACCTACTTAAGCCTCAGCAATGGTGGGTGCTCCTCCCCCAGCCTCGCTGCTGCCTTATGGTTAGATCGCAGACTGTTGTGCTAGCAATGAGGGAGGTTCCGTGGCCGTGGGACCCTCCCGGCCAGGTGTGGGTATAATCTCCTGGTGTGCCTGTTTACTTAATGTGCAGTATTGGGGTGGGAATTACCTGATTTTCCAGGTGTTGTGTGTCTCAGTTCCCCTGGCTAGGAAAAGGGATTCCCTTCCCCCTTGTGCTTCCCAGGTGAGGCGATGCCTCGCCCTGCTTCAGCTCTCGCTGGTCGGGCTGCAGGAGCTGACCAGCACCGATTGTCCACCACTCCCCAGTGAGATGACCCCAGTACCTCAGTTGAAAATGCAGAAGTCACCGGTCTTCTGTGTCGCTCACGCTGGGAGTTGGAGACTGGAGCTGTTCCTATTCGGCCATCTTGCTCCACCCCTCCGCTACCAATGCCTTTCTTCACAGAATTGGAAAAAACTGCTTTAAAGTTCATATGGAACCAAAAACGAGCCCGCATTGCCAAGACAATCCTCAGTCAAAAGAACAAAGCTGGAGGCATCACGCTACCTGACTTCAAACTATACTACAAGGCTACAGGAATCAAAACAGCATGGTACTGGTACCAAAACAGAGATATAGACCAATGGAACAGAACAGAGTCCTCAGAAATAATACCACACATCTACAGCCATCTGATCTTTGACAAACCTGAGAGAAACAAGAAATGGGGAAAGGATTCCCTATTTAATAAATGGTGCTGGGAAAACTGGCTAGCCATACGTAGAAAGCTGAAACTGGATCCCTTCCTTACACCTTATATAAAAATTAATTCAAGATGGATTAGAGACTTAAATGTTAGACCTAAAACCTTAAAAACCCTAGAAGAAAACCTAGGCAATACCACTCAGGACATAGGCATGGGCAAGAACTTCATGTCTAAAACACCAAAAGCAATGGCAACAAAAGCCAAAATTGACAAATGGGATCTAATTAAACTAAAGAGCTTCTGCGCAGCAAAAGAAACTACTATCAGGGTGAATAGGCAACCTACAGAATGGGAGAAAATTTTTGCAATCTAGTCATCTGACAAAGGGCTAATATCCAGAACCTACAAAGAACTCAAACAAATTTACAAGAAAAGAACAATTCCATCAAAAAGTAGACAAAGGATATGAACAGACACTTCTCAAAAGAAGACATTTATGCAGCCAACAGACACATGAAAAAATGCTCATAATCACTTGCCATCAGAGAAATGCAAATCAGAACCACAATGAGATACCATCTTACACCAGTTAGAATGGCAATCATTAAAAAGTCAGGAAACAACAGGTGCTGGAGAGGATGTAGGGAAATAGGAACACTTTTACAGTGTTGGTGGGACTGTAAACCAGTTCAACCATTGTGGAAGACACTGCAGTGATTCCTCCAGGATCTAGAACTAGAAATACTATTTGACCCAGCCATCCCATTACTGGGTATATACCCAAAGGAGTATAAATCATGCTGGTATAAAAATACATACACATATATGTTTACTGTGGCACTATTCACAATAGCAAAGACTTAGAACCCAAATGTCCATCAATGACAGACTAGATTAAGAAAATGTGGCACATATACACCATGGAATACTACGCAGCCATAAAAAGGATGAGTTCCTGTCCTTTGTAGGGACATGGATGCAGCTGGAAACCATCATTCTCAGCAAACTATTGCAAGAACAGAAAACCAAACCCCACATGTTCTCACTCATAGGTGGGAATTGAACAATGAGAACATTTGGACTCAGGAAGGATAATATCACACACCAGGGCCTGTCGTGGGGTGGGGGGAGGGCAGAGGGATAGCATTAGGAGATATACCTAATGTAAATGACGAGTTAATGGGTGCAGCACACCAACATGGCACATGTATACATATGTAACAAACCTGCACGTTGTGCACATGTACCCTAAAACTTAAAAGTATAATAAAAAATAAATAAATTTTAAAAAAACAGAAAAAAATAAAATGTATATTTTAAACTTTAAAAGGAAATATATTGTCTCATTTCAATCTTATCCATACTACTTATGTTACATATTTTACTCTATAAAATACATACAGTATGAGTTGTACACATCGTAAGAAGGAAAAAAAAAACTTTGCCTATCAGAATAAAATGAGATCTCTGGGAAGGATCATTTCCTGGGAGGTGGAATCACTGAGAGAGAAACTGAAGAACTGATATGGAAAGGATGAGTCATGAAGCTATCAGGATAGAGTTTTTGTTCTTATGGTATCCTAACTTTGTTGAGCATTTGGAAAACACTGTTCATATAAACATATTTTGTGTCAGCACTGACTCACTGCACTTTTTGGCAAGCCTTTTAGACCTTTCAACTTTAAAGACATAATACTGAAGGTATACATTCCATCAGAGGACTCATATTAAACCTCTTGCAGAAAGGCTTTATCTCAAACTGCATTACCTTAAATTTCTATATATTTTCTTCATATATTCCTCTGAATCATAAGGCATTATCATATTTCACAAATGAAGACACTCTATGAAATGCCCAATGCTAAAGACAATAGCATAATGAAGACTATGCTTTCTTATACTGCAACGATGCACATTCCGCTATCTGAAAGTATATTTACATCCCCCACCTCAACTGTACCACAGCCAATTTGACCTCAGAGTTCCTTCACAGCTGTATCAAAGTGGCTAATGTGAACAACTTTGGTTAATTTTTCCTTTGAGCCTTTATAAAAGATAAAACTTTTTATCATAAAATTAAGAATGCATTGTCCAAAAATTTATAGAGAGAAAAAAACCTACCCATAACGTCATCACCTTAACACATTTTTTTTCTTTTTTTTTTTTGAGACAGAGCCTCACTCTGTGGCTCAGACAGGAGTGCAGTGGTGCAATCTCAGCTCACTGTACCCTCTGCCTCCCGGGTTCAAATGATTCTCCTGCCTCAGCCTCCTGAGGAGCTGGGATTACAAGTGTGTACCAGCACACCCAGCTAATATTCGTATTTTTAGTAGACACGGGATTTCTCTATGTTACCTAGGCTGGTCTTGAACTCCTGATCTCAAGTTACCCACCCACCTCGTCCTCCCAAAGTGCTGGGATTACAGGTGTGAGCCATCGTGCCCAGCCTTAACACATTATTGTACTTTTTACTTCTCATTCAGCCTGAAAAAAGTGCCAGTAATATTTTTAAACCAAATTGTTCACTAACTTTCCCCTTTCTCTTCCCTGCCTACCACCCCACCCTCGTTTCAGAAAATGTTGAGTCAGAGAGGGATAAAATTTAGAAAGACCCCTATTTAGGCTGGTTCTTTCTAGCAGTCTGAGATATTTGCAAAGTGGAATTATCCCCAGAATGCCTATTTCCTGGCCCCATCTACTCATCTTTTGCTTGTACTGTTCTCAAGTGAAATATTCTTCACTCTTCCCCTCATCTAAGCTTTCAAAGCCAGAACACATCCAGTCTCTTCAATCTTATCCCTGGTTGCTGATTTCTAAGCTAAGTCTATGCCTCCAAGTCAGTAATTTTCACTCCTAGCTGCCTTTTGGAATCATCTAATGCTTTTTACAAATTAGATGCTCTGGCCTTCTACCAGACTGAGAATCATAATCTCTAGGACTGAAGTCAAAACCTTGCAAGATTTTTCTAAAATCTCTCCAAGTAATTCAGAAGATCCTAAGGGTTGGAAACCATTGTTCTAGTAATTACAATTCTCCTGGTCATGTCTTGCTAGTTTTATCTTTCTTTTTCTTTCTTTCTTTTTTTTTTTTTTTTTTTTTTTGAGACGGAGTTACCCAGGCTGAAGTGCAGTGGCATAATCTCTGCTTACTGCAACCTCCGCCTCCCAGGATCGAGCGATTCTCCTGCCTCAGCCTCCTGAGGAGCTGGGATTACAGGCACACACCACCACACCCGGCTAATTTTTGTTTTTAGTAGAGACAGGGTTTCACCATGTTGGTCAGGTTGGTCTCAAATTCCTGACATCGTGATCTGCCCACCTCAGCCTCCCAAAGTGCTGAGATTACAAGCCTGAGTCACTGCACCCAGCCCATCTTTCATTCTTTTACCGCCCCCTCAGGTGTTTGGAAGAATAAAGCTCACATAAGATTTATCTATTTGGTTTCTTGCTTAATTTATTATTGCTCTGGAAACGCTGGCCTCTCTCAGTCTCTCTGCCTAATTTATGTTTCCTTTTTAGTATCATCCCTGAACATGTTTTAATAATTTCAACTTTTATTCTTGATTCAGGCAGTACCTATGCAGGTTTGTTACATGGATATATTGTGTGATGCTGAGGCTTGGGGTACAATTGATTCTGTCACCCAGGTAGTAAGCTTAGTTTTTCAACTATTGGTGGAAAACTATTGGTTTTTCAACCCTTTCCCCTCTCTTTCCCTCCCCTCTCAAGCAGTCCCCAGTGTCTGTTGTTGCTATCTTTATGTTCATGAGTACCCAATGTTTAGCTCCCACTTATAAGTGAAAACATGTGGCATTTGGTCCAGCAATCCCATTACTGTGTATATATCTAAACAATATATAAATTGTTCACCCAAAAAGACACATGTACTTGTATGTTCATCACAGCACTCTTCACAATTGCAAAACATGGAATCAAGCTAGGTGTTCATCAAAGATGGACTGGATAAAGAAAATGTGGTACATATACACCATGGAATACTACACGGCCATAAAAAAAAAAGAATGAAATCATGTCCTTTGCAGTAACACGGATGCAGCTGGAGGCCATTATTTTAAACAAATCAACACAGGAACATCTCTCAACTTTCCGTCAGCCTCCCCAAATCCTCTTACAGTGCTCATTCTCAAGCCTTAATGTACACCAAAATTACCCAGATGGCTTGTTAAAACACACATTTCTAGGCTGCACCCCCAAATGCATAATGTAGTATTTCTGAGAATCTGTATTTCTAACAAGTTTCCAGGTGATGCTGATGTACCTGGTCAGGCGACCACACTTAGAAATATCAGTTATAGATTTCCTAATGAACCCCATATTTTGTGCATCAATCACCTGGCAACTTGATGCAGTTCAGGGACCCCTTTCCTCCCCAAAATAATTATAAATCTTCCTTCATGACCTACTTCTAAATCACAATACACATTTGCACTTAGAGGTAATTAAATCTGGCCGGGCACCGTGGCTCACACCTGTAATCTCAGCACTTTGGGAAGCCAAGGTGGGTGGATCACCTGAGGTCAGGAGTTAAAAACTAGCCTGGCCAACATGGTGAAATTCCATCTCTACTAAAAAATTAGCTGGGCATGGTGGCAGGTGCCTGTAATCCAGCTACTAGGGAGGCTGAGACAGTAGAATTGTCTGAACCCGAGAAGTAGAGGTTTCAGGGGGCCAAGATCATGCCATCGTACTCCAGCCTGGGCAACAAGAATGAAACACCATCTCAAAAAAAAAAAAAGAAAAAAGGTAAATAAATCCAATAAACCCTGATTAAAATGTTTGAGTGCCTACTATGAGAAAAACATGGCCTGATTACTAAAAACCACACTGATTTTTCATAATACATGTTAGAATTATTGAGGTACATTTTCTTGTTAGTACATATAAACATATAACCCCAATTTGGGAAGGGAATAGCTCTACTCTCAAAATGATGGATGTGATAGTTAATTTTATGTGTCAGCTTGACTGGGTTAAGGGATGCCCAGACAGCTGGTAAAACATTATTCCTAGGTGTGTCTTTGAGGGTGTTTCTAGAAGATATTAACATTTGAGTCAAGAGACTGAGTAAAGAAGACTGCCCTCATCAGTGTGGGTGGGCAGCATCCAGTACATTGAGGGCCTGAATAAAACAGAAGGGCAGAGGAAGAGTGAACTGGCTCTGCTTGAGCTGGGACATCCATCTTCTCCTGCCCTTGGACATCTGCACTCCTGGTTCTCCAGCCTTCAGACTCAGACTAAGACTTACCCCATTCGCTCCCCTGGTTCTCAGGCCTTCGGGTTTGGACTGGAATCATACCACCAGCTTGCAGAGGGCAGATCATGGGTCTTAGCCTCCATAATCACAAGCCAGTTCCTTGTGATTAAATCTTTCATATATCTATATATTTCAGCTGGTGCAAAAGTAATTGCAGTTTTTCCCATTACTTTTAATATCCTATCAGTTCTGTTTTTCTAGAGAACCCTAATAAAATGAGATTCTTCGATGAGGATATGCTAAACTCCAATTTATGATTGCCTTTGTTTAATTCTTACTGAGCTTAATTCCTTACATTTTAGTAATAAATTATATTTTCGTTTTATGTGGGTTAATTTTGTCTCTTTAACCAGAATGTAAGTTTTTCAAGGACAAGTCTCTGTGTTATACTTTTTAATACCCCATCTAATACTGCTGACCACATGACAAGCAAGCACTCAGTCCTTATTGGCTAACTCATTCATTCATCACTTCCCAATATGTATTTCCTAAACCAGGGTTCAAAACAGGACCATGAATTGCAAAAACGTCCACGTTGGCCAACAGAAAAACAGATTTCCAAACTAACTGAATGATTTGCATTTTAGTCACTCTTCTAGAGTATGCATGCTTTTTCCTTCCCTCTTTTTACCCGGATAACTGAAATCTGACTGTACTATGATGAATAAAGAGGAAAAGTTAGCAATAGTAAGCTGGAATTAGAAACAAAATCAAAATTACCAATAAATGCCAAAATTTCCAGGAATAGAAGAGGTAGAAGTTGAAAACTGTAATTTTTCTTTATCTTCCAATAGATGTCACCAATAATTCCTTTGTGGACACCAAAACTGGATTAAATTTGAGAGGTAAGAGGGAAATTAACAAAAATCAAATATTCAAGTAACATACCCATTGGGCTTATATGTTCACTTGTGACTATCAAAAAAGTTATTAAATCACAGCCAATCAAGCCAGACTCAAAATGACTATCAGCTCTCACATAAATTCTATAGTTACTGCCAAATTATTCTAGCTTTTATTTTCATAAACATTTTACCCAATTCTATATTTTCTGAATTGTGACAATTATTTAACAAGAACTCATAAAGATACATAATGCTATCACCTCATCATTCCATGGTTCAGAGGCTCTCAGAGTTTGTTCTTAACTACCCAATGTTCCCCAGCCATTGCTCCTCTCCAACAAAACCACTACACAATCCCAGGCTTCCATTCCTCCCTTTTCGTGGTGTCACTAGTATGTTCTTACAACAGGGGGAGAAGAAATAGCAGGTGGAAATAGCAGTGGAAATAGCAAGGTTCAAGAAAAAAAGAAATGGCTCACACCATTAGTACCAGTTTTTGGCATTCAGGAGCTAAAAACTCTGCAATTCCATTCTTACAACCCATTTGGAGCTCATTTCAAAAAGAAGTCAAACTTCACTAATCTTTCTGAAAACTAGAATGGATAACAATAGCAAAATTGAGCTGTTATTAAAATAAAATAGAAAATATGCTAAATGAACAATTTAGGCCTTAGTTAAAAAAAAAATTTAGATAAGATTGATGGATATCAACATCACATGCTCTTCAAAAAAAAAAGTGATCCTTAAACAAAAGACCCACCCCATGAATGGCAACCTATCTTGTGACAACTTGTTAGTGGAAAATAAAATTTATTCATCTCTTTTCTAGATATAATTTTCATAATCATTTATCCAGATATTCATTTTTATACTTTTTGTCAATACCTAAATACTATTTAAGATGCATTATAAAGCTCAGTCTTTTCAAACAAACAGCATTTTAGACACACAGAACCCTTACTAATGACCAATGATCTATGGCCCATATTTAAAGAACCACCTTTGTCTTTTTTTTTTAATCCTCCAAAACAATTACAGTAAGAAAAAACTGGAATAGCCTGCCAGAGAAAATTCAGAAACTATATTCTTTTGAATTCCTAAGTGCCACCAGAGCAAACAGAGTAAATGAATAATTGGAAACAAGGTTTCTCAACCTTGACACCATTGACACTTTAGGCCAGATAATTCTTTGTCGTAGGAGACTGTCCTGTGCATTGTAGGATGTTTAGTGACATCCCTAATCCCTATTAGATGCCAGTGGTACCATTTCACCTCCCACTTGTCACAACCAAAAATATCTCCAGACATTGCCAAATAGCCCTTTGGGAGGGGGACAAAATAATCTTTGAATGAGAGCTACTACTGTAAAGTGGTAAGAAGAGAAAGCCCAAAGTTAGACATTCACTGAAAGAAGTTCTATGACTCCGCAGCCTCATTGAATCATCGATTTGTTTTTATGCATTATCTTAAAGTTTCTCCCAAGTTTCACATTTTCTCAATGAAATAATTTCTTCAAGTACAAATGACACTCCAGGGACAAGAAGACACATTTATTTTACCGCCCAATTATTTTCTTAAAAAAGCTTGATGTTTGATAAAATAAAACAAACTTTTAGTACCATAGAAATCTTTCAATATGTACAATGACATATTATTACTATGTACAACTTCAAAAACAAATGCTTCCAGCTCCAAGTAAACTGATGTTGAACATCCTGCCTATACTTCAGCTGTACAAAATTTCCTGGATGGCCAATAGTCTCCTTGGCTTGGAAAAAAATTATATAAATAAGACCTTCAATGAGTTGGGAATCATAAAAATGCTATCTGCAGTTCAGTCATCTGGATCTTGGGAAGTGTGGAAGTGTGCAATAGCTGTAAGAGTTCAACAAGCAAAATAAAACCCTGTGGATATTTAAACTTCCGTTGTCCAAGAGATCTTGTAGGTTCACAGTTGGTCTATCAAAAATAAAAGCTATTCCTATTGTGGCAAACAAAACTTGGTATCTGGTTCAAATACCATTTTTCACCAGCTCATGAACTCCATTCTCATCGATGATTAGAGGTGCATGGAATTCTTTATCTGCCACATAACTTTCTAATCCCTAAAAAGAAGATTGAAATGAAACACAATTAGAAAATCTGCACTTGTCATGCAATGCTGGACTTGCTATAATGATGATTTAAAGCACAAATGCCAAAAAAGGTTGAGATGCAGAATATAAAAGTCAAAATCTATTTAATATACATTTTAGAGTAGACTTAATGACTGACTTGTAAAAGCATAAAACAAAAATATAAAAAGAAAATTACTCTGATTATCATTTCTACAGTTAATAAGATGATAATCATTTTTCCTACAATCATCTCTCACAAAATTAACTTTTTTTTTTTGAGACGGAGGAGTCTCACCCCTCTGCTCACTGCAACCTCCACCTCCCAGGTTCAAGCAATTCTCGTGCCTCAGCCTCCTGAGTAGGTGGGACTACGGGTGCCTGCCACCATACCCATCTAATTTTTTGTATTTTTCAGTAGAGACACGGTTTCATCATGTTGGCCAGGCTGGTCTCGAACTCCTGACCTCAAATGATCTACCTGCCTTGGCCTCCCAAAGTGCTGGGATTACAGGCATGAGCCAGCACAAGTGGCCAATAGAGTTAACTTTCTAAGCAAGAAAGTTGTCTCTAATGCTACAACAAAGCAATACAAAGATCTCCAGGAAAAATATTACATAATTAAAAGAGTAGAGACCTCTAAATCCCCAAGTTTTAAAAGTGACAGTACTAAGTACATGAACAAGTTAGACTCCTTGAAAGAAAAGTTACATTGCATTTTTAAAAAGCCAGATGATTTATCTAAAAAACAAGGGTGATTATATATTTTTCAAAAGCCTACTGCATTTCAATGAGTGGGTGAAATGGACTAGCTATTGTAGATGTCTGTAAATGGCAACTAACTCAACTTATAGAATAGATGCAAAGCCATAACAGGAATTCTCAAAGAGAAGAATTCAGAACAAATGCAGCTTCTCAACTTGTTCCCAGGAAGAGCTCCTCAGGGCAGGACCATCAGAAAATGCTGCATCTTCTCTAAGGGCATCCCTACTTAAACATAAAACAATGCCAGAATTCTACTTTTTAAAAAAGTTTTATTGCTTTTTTGTTTTTTTTTTTTTTTTTAATTTATAAAGACAAGGTCTCACTATATTGCCGAGGCTGGTCTCAAACTCCTGAGCTCAAGCAACCCTCTTGCCTTGGCCTCCCAAAGTACTGGGATTACAGGAGTGAGCCACTGTGCGCAACTTTATTTCATTTTTAATTGACAATCATTGTATATATTTTTGAGACACAATGTGATGATGCAATACATGTATACACTGTAGAATAATCAAATAAGGCCAATTAACATACCTATCACCTCAAATACTTATCCTTTCTTTGTGGTGAGAACATTTAAAATCCACCTTTTCGTTATTTTGAAATATACAAAGCTTTGCAAAAGAATAGAGGAAAAAGTAAAGCAGACTTACTTCTCCAGCATAGGAGATAAGAGGAGAGATTTCACACTGGATTGGTACATCATTGGCATCCTTCAAGCTAAGAAAAAAAACAAGTGTGTATTAAAGATTTTGCTTCCCATGTTACTTGCCGGAGCAAAAGTACAAACCATCAATTTTCCTCTGAGAAGCTTACAGATAACAATTCTTCCAGTTAAACAAATGGAACAGATGCTACCCTGATGATCACTAAATTCCCTGAGGATTAAGTTAATATGAAATTCTCAGGTCAGAAGGACACTATTTGGGGCAAGTGCCAATACTTATGGGTAGCTCTTTACAGCACTTCATAGTTTTTATACACTGTCCCCTTACCTACATTTCATTTTTTACCATTTCCAAGTTTCAATTTGATAAAAAGGCAACTACTTACTAGGTATATACTATATGCCAAGCCCAGTGCTAGGTGCTCTGGAGCCTTCATATTGCATTTTAATTCTCACCACTACCTTGGTACTACTAAGGCTGACAAACATTCTAAAGCTGTACTCTCCAATACAGAAGCCAATAGCCACAAAGGGCTACTTAAACTTAGTTAAAATTTATTTAAAATTTAAAATTCAGTTTCTCGGTCATAATAATCACACTTCAAGTGTTCAGAAGCCATGAATGCCCAATGACTACAAAATTGGACAACAAAGATATGCAACATTTCCTTCACTGCAGAAAGTTCTATCGGACAATTAAATTATTTCCCAGTACATGTTTTTCTGTACATCCCAAATATTCTAGATTAACTGAGCTGATTTATTCAGTATGTTTCAAAGTACTTCTCTGTTACCAAAAGTCCCTTTCTAAAGAGCTAAGGCAGAAGGCACTCAAGCAAAGGCAAGGTCAAAGTCCCTATTTGCTTCATCTAGGTCACAACCTAACATTTATAGCAATGAATTTCTAAGTTATCTAACACAAAAGTCAATAAATAGTCAATGCATTTGCAGTCATCAGACTTCTTTGTTACTTGCCGCTTCAAGAATCTTACCAATAAGACACAGGGCACAAAAATATTAGTCTCTTGTCAAACCATAGCTCTTTCTTTTCTTTCCCTAAGTACATAGTCTCAAACTTTGCTGGAGTGAATAAAAATCAGAGGGCTTCTGAGTTCAGCTACAGGTCAACCTTTCTCTAGCATTCAAAGCACTCTCTATCCTACTTCAACTTACCTATCCTGAGACTTTCCACTCAAATCAGACCAGTCACACTCTTTGGATTATTTCAAGTCATTCTCAATTATGGTCCCATAAAAACCATATTCATCCTCCAAGATTTGGCTCAAGCCCCAATCTTCTCTTGACCACTGCATTTCATAGTAATTGTCTCCATCCATTTATTCATATAAAAAATAAATGTGGCTGGGCGCAGTGGCTCACGCCTGTAATCCTAACACTTTGGGAGGCCAAGGCGGGTAGATCACCTCAGGTCAGGAGTTCAAGACCAGACTGGCCAACATGGTGAAACCCCGTCTCTAGTAAAAATACAAAAAATTAGCTGGGTGTGGAGGCGAGCATCTGTAATCCCAGCTACTCAGGAGGCTAAGGCAGGAGAATCGCTTGAGCCTGGGAGGCGAAGGTTGCAATGAGCTGGGATTGCTCCACTGCACTGCAGCCTGGGCAACTGAGGAAGACACTATCTCAAAAATAATAACAACAATAATAAATAAAAAATAAATGTATTAGACACCTGCTAAGTCACTGCCTCCTAAAGTTATTATTGCTATAGCACACATTTGGCACATAATCACATACTGTCTGAAAATTTACTTAACTTTTATGTATGTGCATCTTGAACATCCCAGTAGGCTGTAAGAAGTGACTTATTTCTCTTGTATAAGATACTTCAGCACCTAGAATACTAATAGCACCTATAAACCTGTGAGCAGGCCTACCAATGCTTGTTGTCTGAACAAATAACACTATGAAAATAGACAGATGACAAACTAATGAAATAAAAAGAGGAGGTATAGTAGGGCACACACCTCTCTACATACGTGCCAAATTCTACCACAAGAGCTCAAGAGGTCTAGTCCAGACCTTCCAGGGCAACTCAAAGTCATACAAAACCAAATGAATTTTGAGTAGGCATGCCAAGGAAAAAATGAGGGCCCACCCATTAGTAAGATGCATATAGCCCAGTCCCACCTAAACCCCTGAAGGATTCAGTGTAGCAGGAACAGCTGGTGGTTGTGAACCCAAGAAACACATATACAGCTGGCCTTAATATATAACTTCCATTCTACCACCACAAAGATACCCCAAGAAACTAAGGAGTCAACTTTAGCAAACAAAACTGGATGCCCTGAAGGAGGGAAAACAGAAGCTACCATCACCAAATGTAAAATCTCAGGATATAGGCAAATTAGCCCAATATACCAACTGCCCCACAATTCTTTAGCCATGCATCCTTTTGGTAGCTAACACTATTCAGTAAGCATTAAGGTGAGAAATAAAAATAATAGTGAGTCAAAACTCAGCATGGCTGTTTCCATTCTTTCAGAATACTCCTAGCTGTTTCTTCCCTCTTTTACATAATATACTTTCTTTTCATCTCTCACTATTACATGATTTTCTTCAGCTGTGTAAGTTCATCCTTTGGTGCTAAGGATTATGCAGGAACTCTTTTTCAGTGCATGCTATCATTTAAAGCCAAACTTTGATTTCACTTTAATTATTCTACAAACGACTAAAATGAAGAAAACTGGGCGATGGGGGGTATTAAATAAAAGAGTAAGAATAATGTTTAAAGCTTTTTGTATCTTAACTAAGATAGCTAGATGCTGTCTTCAGTTATATAATTACGAATCTATTACACTCTTAGGTTAAAAGCTACAGTTCAATGACAAAAAAAATTTAGTCAAAGTTTTATTTTTTAAATATAAAAGCAGTTTGCTTCCATATATTAAAAATGGTGGATGAGACAGAAAGTGACAAAGGGATCTGCATCCCAGTTCTCAAGGCATGAGGGACAATAGCCATCTGTGGCAGCGGTCCCCAACCCCTGGGCCATGGACCGGTACTACTCTGTGGTCTGTTAGGACCTGGGCCACACAGCAGAAGATGAGCAGTGGGCAAGTGAGTAAAGCTTTGTCTGTATTTACACACGCTCCCCACCACTCACATTACTGCCTGAGCTCCATCTCCTGTCAGATCAGTGGCCGCAATAGATTCTCATAAGAATGTGAACACTATTGTGAACTGCCCATGTAAGGGATCTAGGTTGTATGCTCCTCATGAGAATCTAATGCTTGATGATGTCTCCCATCATCCCCAAATGGAACCATTTAGTTGCAGGAAAACAAGCTCAGGGCTCCCACTGATTCTACATTACAGTGAGTTGTATAATTACGTCATTACAATGTAATAATAATAGAAATAAAGTGTACTATAAATGTAACGTGCTTGAATCATCCTGAAACCACCCTCACCATCCCAAGTCCATGGAAAATTTGTCTTCCACAAAGCCAGTCCCTGGTGCCAAAATAGGTTGGGGACCACTGATCTACAGCACCTATAAGAAATTTATCAGATCTTTGAGTCCACTTCCTTGTTTACAGAGTCACATCCCAGAAACATTGACACTCACAGGAATTTGGGCAGAGGAATGGCACAAACAGGAAAAAGCACTTGGGTGACATTGATGTCAGTGCTACTCTATTTCTGAGACAATTTCCATCTCCAGATCTTTTGCCCTACATATATTTCCCAAATTACCTTAAAACCTTTTTTTTTCTTTTTTTTTTTTTTTGAGATGGAGTCTTACTCTGTCACCAAGGCTGGAGTACAATGGTGCAATCTCAGCTCACTGCAACCTCTGCCTCCCAGGTTTAAGTGATTCTCCCGCCTGAGCCTCCTGAGTAGCTAGTTAACAAGCGTGCACCACCACACCAGCTAATTTTTGTTTTTTTTTTTTGTTTTTTTTTTTTTTTTTTTGAGATGGAGTCTTGCTCTGTCGCCCAGGCTGGAGTGCAGTGGCCGGATCTCAGCTCACTGCAAGCTCCGCCTCCCGGGTTCATGCCATTCTCCTGCCTCAGCCTCCTGAGTATCTGGGACTACAGGCGCCCACCGCCACGCCCGGCTAGTTTTTTGTATTTTTTAGTAGAGACGGGGTTTCACCGTGTTAGCCAGGATGGTCTCGATCTCCTGACCTCATGATCCGCCTGTCTCGGCCTCCCAAAGTGCTGGGATTACAGGCTTGAGGCACTGCGCCCGGCCAATTTTTGTATTTTTAGTAGAGATGAGGTTTCACCATGTTTGCCAGGCTGGTCTCCAACTCCTGACCTCAGAAAATCCACCCGCCTTGGCCTCCCAAAGTGCTGGGATTACAGGCGTGAGCCACCACACCCAACCTTAAAAACTTTAACTTTCAAAGTGTAACAATAACACCAAGCTGTCTCTTAAACTATAAAGATAATGGCTTTTCCAAACTCTGTCAGTACCCAGATGGGAGAGGATATGTGTTACTTCTAACTAAAAATGATCTGCCATTAAGATTATAAAGATTCTTTAGAAGCAAGATAGTAACTGACTAAAATTAATGCAGTGACCAAAAAGGAGAGCTATTAGTGTGAGTATAAATCAACAGAACAGTTTTCACCATATCAAGGGCCATCAAACACGACAGGAACAATCAGCTTTTATACTGAGAGCATACACCCAATTCCACAAGACACATCTTCAGAATGGTATTTTTAATCCCATACAAGCTTATGTTAAAGGTGCAAAATGTGTTCTCCCTGACCTGTAACCTGCTCTGGATCTTATCTATCATCTAAAATTTGTCAGTTCCAGTTCTAACACCTGTGGTCAGATTCTTTAGTAAAGCATGCTCCCCATTTCCAGCATGCAACAAGATTCTGAGTTAGTGTTATCCAGAGAGATACCTGCCACCAAGTAAGCAGTGCACCCACACCAAAGCTTCAACCATCCTCCCTCCAGACCCCCAAAAGGCAGAGCACTAAACTACGATGCCAGTTAGTATGGAGGGAAGCACAGCCCCATCACCATGCACTGTAGGCAGGCTGGTATATTTACTTGTGATTGACATCAGCTGTGATGGTCTCTGACTTCCCATTTGTAGCACTGCTTTGTGGGAATAAATAAGCATTAATGGGAATGGAAGCAAATCAAACAGTAACAATGAAATGGAGTTGCAAAATATACTTGATTGACTGGTATGTATTTATGGTAAATCATAAATTTGTCCCAGGAGACCAAAAGGGGGTTAAAAAAAATCAAAATAAAACTCAATGGCCAAAGATGAAACATGAGGACAACGTGACATGCCAAGAGCAAGCTTGTTGATCAATACAGAGCCCAAAAGTGGCCTTGGACTGGGAGATGAAAGCTACCACTGCTGCTTCTTAGAAAACCAGTTATGTACTAGTAAATTCCAATGTGTTCTCTAACATTTTATTATTTTTTCTTGAGATGGAGTCTCACCCTGTCACCCAGGCTGGAGTGCAATGACACAGTCTCAGCTCACTGCAACTTCTCCCTCCTGGGTTCAAGCAATTCTCCTGCCTCAGCCGCCCAAGTAGCTGGGATACAGGCATGTGCTACCATGCCCAGTTAATTTTGTAGATTTAGTAGAGTCAGGGTTTCACCATGTTGGCCAGGCTGGTCTTGAACTTCTGACCTCAGGTAATCACCTGCCTCAGTCTCCCAAAATACTGGGATTACAGGCATGAACCACCGCACCCAGCCCAATATTTTAACATTTATTGAGGCATTCTTGCAGCCAGCCATCTTATCCGTTAGGAATATAAATTAAATGGCAGAATGATTTTTACATAAGTACGGATACACCAGATGATTCAGAAGGGGAAATTCTAGGTGCCAGTGAAGGTTTCATCATAAAATACAAGATTTAGGCTGAGCACAATAGCTCACACCTGTAATCCCAGCACTTTGGGTGGCCGACGCGGGTGTATTGTTTAAGCCCAGGAGGTGAAGTGAGCCGAGATCACGCCACTGCACTCCAGCCTGGCTGACAGAGCAAGACCTTGTCTTAAAAACAAAAGCGACTGGCCAGACATGGCAGCTCACGCCTGTAATCCCAGCACTTTGAGAGGCCAAAGCGGGTGGATCACCTGAGGTCAGGAGTTCGGGACAAGCCTGACCAACATGGTGGAATCCTGTCTCTACTAAAAATACAAAATTAGCCAGGCGTTACGGCAGGCAAGTGTAACCCCAGCTACTTGGGAGGCTGAGGCAGGAGACTCACGTGAACCCAGGAAGCAGAGGTTGCAGTGGGCAGAGATTGTGCCATTGCACTCCAGCCTGGGTGACAAGAGCAAAACTCTGGCTCCAAACAAACAAACAAACAAACAAACAAAAAAACAGATTTAGCTGAAAAGTATTTTATCTTGGATTTAAATTGCTACAATACCTTCTTTTTTTAACTGCTCAAAACCAAGGCCATTTCTAAAGTATCAGTGAATGTAATTGATATTTACTTCTGTTCTAGACATCTTCCTCAGTGATCTGAAAGTGTGACAGTGAAAACTGCCATGGGACTACAATTTGTAGGTAGCCTGGGGTTGGTGGGGCTATGAGTGGGTCTCACAGACAGTACTATTAATGGTAGTGAGGTCGGTTGGGCCCAGTGGCTCACGCCTGTCCCAGCAATTTGGGAGGCCAAGGTGGGCGGATCACAAGGTCTGGAGATCAACAGTACTCTGGCCAACAAGGTCAAAGCCCATCTCTAATAAAAATACAAAAATTAGCTGGGTGTAGTTAGTGGTGTGCACCTGTAGTCCTTGCTACTTGGGAGGCTGAGGTAGGAGAATCGCTTGAACCCGGGAGGTGGAGGTTGCAGTGAGCTGAGATTGCGCCACTGCACTCCAGCCTGGTGACAAACCGATACTCTGTCTCAAAAAAAAAAAAAAAAATAGTAGTGAGGCCACAGATACATGGGCAGCAACAACCAATCCTCTGTGGCTGAAGGACTTGCCCTGGGGTACAGAGTGTTACCAATGGGCTTTAACCAATGGCACACCAAAAAAAAAAATCTTCTGATCGTTATTTAGTAGAAGTCTTTTTGCTGTCATGGTGGCATTGTTTCCAAAAAATAAAAATTAAAGAAAGAGATTTGAAAGACTCCTCTTCACAAGAAAGTAAAACAATCATTCTCTTTGTAATAGGCAAAGCTAGTGTTATTTCACAACAGGAACTGTTCACACATTAACACTTTGTTTTTTAAAAAAAGATCTAGGAATACAGAGAGAGAGAGGAAGTGGTCCAAGAGGAAAAGTCCAAGAAAGCATTTATACAAAAGAGAAAAGATACTGACTTACCGGGGAATTGCTGGAAGGCGAGAGCCATTTTCATCTATGAAGTGGCCCCCTGCATTAAGGACCCAGCAATGATGAAGGGACATCAAAGCATGCCTTGCAGTAGTAGGGTTGTCTTTCCCATTCTGACTGTCAGCATTCTTTAGGGGGGAAAACTCATCTTCCCGTAATACTTCATACACCACAAACTTCCTAGAGCAAAACCATATAAAGACCTCTTTATTATGAAACTGCATACACAGCTTCTAACCCCTTAATATAGCTAAGCCTTTGGTCTTCAACAACAGGCTTTCCTATTCCAATTTGAATGATGAATAAAATACTGCTCATCCTTGGACTAAAGAAAGTTGAAATTTTCTTTCTCAATGCAAAATGAGAAATCATTTCCCCCCTCAACTATAGAACAGTTCATCTTAAGTCAGAAATATTAGGAATCCTAATGTACAAAGATCACATTAGTGCCTGTTCTGGGGAAAAAAAAAAAAAAAAACAGGCAAAAAAGATGATTTAGAAATGGAAAGATTAATTTCATTTTATTTATTTATGGTTTTTTTTTGAGACAGAGTCTCACTCTGTCACCCAGGCTGGACTGCAGTGGCGCAATCTCAGCTCACTGCAACCTCCATCTCCTGGGTTCAAGAGATTCTCTCACCTCAGCCGTCTGAGTAACTGGGACTTCAGGCATGCACCACCATGCCCGGCTAATTTTTGTACTGTTAGTAGAGACAGGGTTTCACCATGTTGCCCAGGCTGGTCTCCAACTCCTTGGCCTCAAGTCATCAACCCGCCTCAGCCTCCCAAACTGCTGGAATTACAGGCATGAGCCACCACACATTAATTTTATACAGATTATTTGTCTTCCTCATTTTTGCACTCATCAAATTCTGAGACAAGCATCTCAACATCAAATGTGATCTTTATAGAAAGCTATATAATCTAAAAACATGTTTACTAAAACATTTATTCACAGGGCAGTAAGAAGATATCCTAAATACAAAACGGGTCAATTCTTTATCTTAACCTTTTCAGTTTCTCATCCAAAATAAACGACTTTAACAACTTTGCAGGAAACCAAGGCAGGGCACAGTGGCTCAAGCCTGTAATCCCAGCACTTTGCGCAACCGAGATGGGACGATCACTTGAGGCCGCGAGTTTGAGACCCGCCTGCTCAACATAGGAAGAACCCATCTCATTTAATAAATACATACATATGGAAAAAAAACTTTATAGGAGCCAGAAACTAGTTGATTAAAAAAAAAAATGTTGTACTCATAGGCAACTCAGACCACACTCCTGGTTTTATTCTAGAGAACCATAATGAATCTAGACTGCATACTCACAATCAAAATGCCATGTGAGATATGTGCTATCAAATGTTTCCTTAGGCATGAAAACAGTTTCATGCCTAACAGAGTGAAAAGCAGCATTTTAAGACATTTATTTAACCTTACTGGTACTATTCAAAGCATACTTTGCAAACTGGAAGATGTCAAAGACAAATTTTTCCATCTTTATTCCATTGGGTTTGTCTGGCTTAACTAAATGTCCTTGGGTATCCACATAAGGAATCTTCTTTTGAGCCACATGGTGCTGCAACTGAGGTTCATAAACACTAAGAAGTAGGAGGAGAAAAGATATAATCATGTTTCAGATTTAAAATGCCAGAAAATCTTATAACACTCAGGAGCAAATGTGTCAACAACCAATACTAAGATTTTCAAAGTGAAGAGCATTTAAGTTTCAGTTCATATTTAAATAGTAAATGAATAGCTTTCCCGAATAATCTATTTCTTAAAAAATCAAATAACGGTCTCCACTAAAACTGTGTACGTGTGCATTAAAACTGTATTCATTACAAATGCCTTAAAACTGTATACATGTACATTAAAAAATGCATTAAGTTACTATGGATGAAACAAAAACACAGCTACAAATGGCATAGAATGGGAAATATTCTGGAACTGGAGTTGATATTCTAAAGTAAGGCGTATTAACTTTTTAAAAAGTAGACAGTCATCTTGAATGTCTAAAAGCTAAGTGAAATTGATAGTGAGAATGTCCTTCATTTAAAACTATGGTGGGATAAAATAGCTCTTATTTTATCCTTTGTAGCACTACCCACTGATTTTCATGCAGATGTCAAGTTCTTTCTTTATTCTTTAGCACACTAGTTTCTAAATGCCAGCTTGGGAATCAGCTGAATTAGAACTCTGAGGACAGCTTCCTAAAAATACAGATGCCCCGAACCCACCTCCTGAAATTCTAATTCAGTTGGGGTAGGGTATCTGTATTTTTAAAAAGCTCACAGTTGTGGTAAAGAAAGTTTCATTTCTTATTCTTTGCTTCAACAGAACCTAGCATATAGTCGGGAGTGGGAAGGTGAGAAGGGAGAAATGCTTTGGCCTCCCATTAATGTGCTGGGGAATGGGCTCCGATGATTCCCACCTTACAATACATCTTACTAAAAACAATCACAACATGAGATACATGTCCATTTGATAAGTGATCCTCGGGAAAGATGAATTCTGTGGGATGTGGATTTGGGGTATCTGCGTCCCTCTCAAGTGTCTTAGTTTCTCATTAACAATAAATATAATTTTAAAAGGCCCCCATCTTGCCCATACTTGACAACATCTCTCAGAAATGGTACAGTGAAGAAATGGTTGGCAATGTTCCCCGCATTGAACAGCAGTCGTCCATCTGAGCTTCGTTTTTGAGCTGTTGCCAGGGAAATCTCACTATATTCTACCACCTGGTAAACTCCATCCACTCGGCAAACCACTCCAACTGGTTCTGTAGGGTTCGTTTTTTCCACCACCTGTCCACCAAAGAAAGACAACAGTAGAGGAAGAAATGGAATTAAATGTTTCTTTGGAGATTTGCCATTGTCAAAGATGATATTTACAACTTTGCTTACACTAAAAGGTATAAAGCCAAGAAGAATCTTTAACTTTAGACAATCAACTATCCATCTTTATATACCTTGACAGGCATTTTTCAACCGGAAATGAGGTACATTATTTCCTTCCTACTTATCACCTAACTAAACCATGGGCTAGAAATTCCATCATATATATATATATATCTAGCACAGAGTAAATCACATTGGACTGGGAATAACTAACGCAGGAGTCAACATTCCCCGTGTATTTTGTACTTTTTGTTTAATTTATCCTTAACCACACTCAATTACTTTGATAATAAACAAAATGAAATTTCTCTGGGATTCACAAGACAAAAGACCTAAGTTAGGCATTTTGTCTCTCATTTTCTATTGGCCAATATTTCATTTGAAAATAGCATTTCTTTAATTTTCATTAGTGAATATGGCATTTTTCTTGTTTTTCAGGGACATGAGTAGCAGGTAAAGGGGTTTAGGGCAGGCAGGTCACTAGCCTCCCACTCCAACTTTAATCAGAAAACCCAACCATATTTATCTGTTTTGTATACTCAATTTTGTTTGAAATAAGTGATTCTATATTTCAAAAAATTAATTTTGAAAACCAGTGATGTGACAATTTATCAAAGGCTCTGGGCTGATGGGGAGCTGAGAAAAGAGGGCATACTAAAATCAGAGGGAAAATGTAAGAATATGTAATTTTTAAAAACCTCACAGGTGATTTTGGTGTGCCACCACACTAATCCCACATATCACTGACTTAAGTGTTTACAAGAAAATTATAAAAGAACTATATACAATGAACTAATATAAAATCAAGGTTCAGATGAGATAAATATCCAACCAAAGAAGCAAACAATAAAAAATATTTGTCAACCTAGGCAACAAAGTGAAACCCTGGTCTCTATTTAAAAAATAAAAAAATTAGCCAGGCGTGGTGGCATGCTGGAGTCTCAGTTACTAGGGAGGCTGAGGCAAGAGGATCACCTGAGTCTGGGGAGGTTGAGGCTACAGTGAATCGTGATTGCACCACTGCACTCCACTCCAGCCTCGGCAACAGAGTAAGACCCTGTCTCAAAAATACATATTTATTTGAAGGTATTGTTTTATTTGTCCTATCCAATTATCAATTCAGCATGCTTCAAAATATGTTTAAAACTCTGTCCCCAATTTGACAAGTCTATCCTAAGTGGACATGAAATTATATTAATAAAGTTAAAACTTTTCTTCAACAACTGATTTCTTAAAATAAATACAGTCAGTAGCAGTCTCGTCCAGAAAACTAAAGGCACTATTGAGAACTTCATTTACACAGCAATTAGAGATATAGGCACTGAGTCTAGCTGGGTGAGGCAGAGCTGCTGGATAAGTAAGCCTGCTGTGTGGTTCAGTTTGCCACCCTGAAAGGAACACAGTTCTTAATGAAAAGAAACTTTCTACCAAGGAATTAGATTAAACTGAAGGGGAACATTATGCAGCAAATCATTTAAATCAATCAGGGGCCTATTTATAATTCTTATCTACCAACTCATCACCACCTCTTACTTCATGTACTTTACCTACAGTGGGTACCTTACTAGGCAGGGAATTTGGGATAGATTCCCCTTATTCTCATTTTTTTTTTTAACACACACAGGTTTATTTTCCAGTCACCGCTATATACGCCTACTCCCAACCAGCCATAAAAATAAAAATATGTATATTCACATTTTACATTTCCCAAAGGTTTACTTCTATGGCAGCTATTAACCTCCAAATATTATAAAAGTCTACATTACAGAAGAAAGTATTTGTAAACTGCATGAAGTGGGAATCAATTTATATTATACAGAAAAGATACAAAGCGTAGACCGGGTGTGGTAGCTCACGCCTGTAATCTCAGCACTTTGGGAAGCTGAGGTGGGTAGATCACCTGAGGTCAGGAGTTCAAGACCAGCCGGGCCAACATGGTGAAACCCCATCTCTACAGAAAATTTAAAACAAAATTAGCCAGGAATAGTGGCAGGCACTGTAATCCCAGCGATTCAGGAGGCTGAGGCAGAAGAATCACTTGAACCTGGGAGGCGGAGATTGCAGTGAGCCAAGATTGCGCCATTGCACTCCAGTTTGGACAAAAAGAGAAAGACTCCATCTCAAAAACAAAACACACACACACAAAGAAAAGATATACAGTATAAACTTAAAAGGTTTACTCATTATTTCATAAGTTTAATCTAGAAAAACAGAGTCCAGGACCGGGCGCAGTGGCTCACGCCTATAATCCCAGCACTCCAGGAGGCCAAGGCAGGTGGATCACTTGAGATCTGGAGTTAAGAGACCAGCCTGGCCAACATGGTAAATTAGCCAGGTGTGGTGGTGCATGCCTGTAATCCCAGCTACTTGGGAGGCTGAACAGGAGGATCACTTGAACCCGGTAGGCAGAGGTTGCAGTGAGCTGAAAGAAAAGCTGAGTACAAAATAACACTTTAACCTCAGAGTTACTATAATTGCTTTACAAAATGATCTTCAATTAACAATGGTTCCTGCCTTTTTAACTTTGCACTGTTGCAAATTACCTCACTGTTTCAGTCTTTTCTCATGTTCCTCACTCCATAAAAAATACTTAATGCACCAAGACAGGGGCCTATTAAAGTACTGTAGGCCAGGCACAATGGCTCACACCTGTAATCCCAGCACTTTGGAAGGCTCAGGCAGGCATATCGCTTGAGCCCAGGATTTCGAGACCAGCCTGGGCAACATAGCAAAACCCCATCTCTACAAAAAAGACAAAAATTAGCCGGGCATGGTGCCGGGTGCCTGTAGTCCCAGCTACTCAGGAGGCTGAGGTGAGAGGATCATCTGAACCCAGGAGGTCGAGGCTCCACTGAAGTCATGATAATGCCACTGCACATCAGCCTGGGTGGCAGAGTGAGACCCTGTCTCAAAATAAATAAATACAATAAAAATAAAGTACTGCAAATAATTCTACTACCACAGTATGAATCATCCCCTAACTTACGTGTTTTAAAACACATATTCTAACGCTTTGATTTTCTTATTTTAAAAGGGCAGGGGAGCAATTACATAAACGGCTTCTAACATTTCTAAAAGATTTTAATATATGCCAGTCTAGTTATATTTTGGTTCCATCTGAATACTTACTTATTCATTCACTGAGTGACTACTACATTACATGCCAGACACAGGACTAAACAGTGAGAGTCTTTGCAAGGAAGATTCAGTCTGGATTTACCCTACAGAGCCCACAGGTAATGGAGAGGAGTGACAACACTTGCATCTTTGCGTGATTAGTGTACTCACAAAAGTTAACACACCAGTTTAAAGATTTTTGAGCTGTCAGCAAAACTTAACTAATCTAAAGAGTATGGTTCTATAATGTCATATAATATAAGACTAGGAAGTTGGGAAACACGAACTCTAATCGTGGCTCTGCTAATGTGATAAAGAATCTTGAGCCTGGGTCTTATAAAGTACTAGAACTCTGGCCGGGTGTGTTGGCTCACGCCTGTAATCCCGGCAAAAGGCCAAAGTGGGCAGATCACCTGAGGTCAGAAGTTCAAGGCCAGCCTGGGCAACATAGCAAAACCCTGTCTCTACTAAAAATACAAAAAGACCCAAAAAAATTAACCAGGCATGGTGGTGCATGCTCGTGGTACCAGCTACTCCAGAGGCTGAGGCAGGAGAATTGCTTGAGCCTGGAGGCAGAAGTTGCAGTGAGCCAAGATCACATCACTGCACTCCAGCCTAGGCAACAGAGCCAGACCCTATCAAATAAATAAATAAACAAACAAACAAAGTACTAGAACTCACGATTCTCATTTCTGAGATCAAACAGGTTGACCAGATGATTTCTGGGGTCCCTTCCAGGTTGAACACTCTCTGATTGCATAAAGTTTAAATTGGTTCTGAAGCTCTTAACAGTAAAATTTTAAGTTTCTATTTTAGAAAAAACGAGTGACACTGGCCGGGCACAGTGGTTCACGCCTGTAATCCCGGCATTTTGGGAGGCCGAGGCAGGTGGATCATGAGGTCAGGCGTTCGAGACCAGCCTGGCCAACATAGTGAAACCCCGTCTTTACTGAAAATACAAAAAAATTAGCTGGGTCTGGTGGTGAGTGCCTATAATCCCAGCTACTCAGGAGGCTGAGGCAGGAGAATTGCTTGAACCTGGGAGGCAGAGGTTGCAGTGAGCTGAGATCATGCCACTGCACTCCAGCCCAGGCGACAGTTCAAGACTCCGTCTCAAAAAAAAAAAAAAAATAGAGTGACACCAAGTGGAAGGCGTGTGCCTATAATCCCAGCTACTGGGGAGGGTGAGGCAGGAGAATCACTTGAACCCAGGAGGTAGAGGTTGCAGTGAGCCGAGATCCTGCCACTGCACTCCAGCCTGGATGACACAGTGAGTCTGTGGCTCGAAAAAAAAAAAAAAAAATAAGGTTCAGATACTCAGAGGGTATACAGAAGTCTTAAATAAATGAACTAAACCAACTCTTATTTTCAGAGTCCAGAGGAGGCTTATTAGGTCCATCAGCTTAATCTCTCAAAACTTGTATCAGTAAATTTAAGATTTCAGCTTCAGATGTGACTTTGCATAAAATTTCTAGATTAACATTGAGAGAAATCACTTCTTTGGCAGATCTTCTTTTTAAATACAGATATTTCAAAATACTTTGAAATCTAATTTGTTTTTGTCAGAAGTCTATACAGTTACTGCTTTTGGTAGAAAGGTCTTCCCTTTGCACCACAATTGTAAAATTATTCTAATTTTCTTCTAATACCTTTCTGGCTTCATTTTAAAATACTTAACTGTAATTCACCTAAAGTTAATATTTATATGAACTTTGACAGAGAGATCTTACTTTATTGTTAGCCAGTTATTTCATTCATTTCCTCCACTGATTTGAAATACCATATTTTATAAAATGTGTTCTTATACATACACAGATGTGTTTCTGACTGACCTACATTATTTTCATTAATCTGTCATTCTATTTTGGTTCTAGTACCACACTCTTTTAATTTACAATTCCTTTTAATGCTTGATAGATTGTCTTTGGCCCCCTTTCCTCGCTTATCTTCATCCTTTTTCAACATTTTCCTGGCCACCTTTACATGTTTATTCTAAACTTTGCAATCATTCTGTCAAGTGTCCCCAAAATAGTCTCACTGTGATTTTGACTGGATTGTATTACACTGTTTTTGATGAGAATGGATACCTTTACAGACTTCTAGTAATGTTTATATCAATATTTTTAAGTCTTACAAAGTGTTTTTAAAGGTTTGCATGTTTGCTATTTTATTTCTAGCTATAATACATATTTTTTTGCTACCATAAAGACATATCATCTATACAACTAAAAGCATGTTGAAAAGTACAATGCCAAGAACAGAATCATTACATATCGTTACAAACCTCCCTCCAACTTAGTACCAGTCTGTGTGTGGTCATTCAAGAAAGTATTTATCTCTTTAATTGTCCTTATGCCCAACTTACCTATTTCCAAATTATTCGAAAGAACATCATGATACCTTGTCACGTCACCTGACTTAGGAAGTCTAAATCTGTTATTTCTACCACATTTTCCTTTCCTACTCCACTAACTTTGTCACAGGAAAAAAGCTGGGTTAATCTGATTGAACACAATTTGGTATTAATGAATCCAACCCAGGTCTAGTGATGACCACTTTCCCAAGTACTTACAAATCCTCCTCACATACTTTAAACTCTTACCTGTGATTGATAAGTATACAACATTACTTCTAGAATCAAGTCTTGCCAATTTAAGGAAAAAAGTAGGTGTGGGACCGTTTAGTTACCTTAGAGAGATAAATGGTTCTAAAATATTCAAATCACCCTAATAAACTTGGTTTGAATTCTGGAATGCATATATAACAGAGAAAGACCATCAAAAGCCTCACTATAGTTGAGAAAGGCATTACCTTTGCTCCACAGTCTGCTCCTTTCTGAATGCAAAATCCAATGAACCGTGGGTCTGCCACTTTTACTAATATGTTGTCAACACAATAGACATGAATGCTCCAAATGCCCCTTTGCTCCATATCCTCCACAATATTCTGGGCTGCAAGTGCCCGATAAAGACCACCATTCCCATCTGAAAAACAAAATAGCTCATTAGTAGCACATCAAAATCCATTATAAAGGCAACACAAAGATTGTTTCCAAACTAGGGTCAAGATCCCTAAAAACCAAAATTCGCTTTACAAAGGCAAGAAAAGTGAATATCCATAAGGAAGGAATCAGGTGTCAAAAAATTAAACTATAGGATTTTGAAGGTTACTTAGCATTAAGTATCCAGAGAATAACACTATCAATGTAAGATCAGGCAACCCCAAAAACCGTATCTTTCTTTTTAACTCAGCCCCTTTTAGTAATATATTATATGATATAAAATCCTTTATCAGGCAATGATTATTTCATATCAAGCTTTATTAACATTTGTATGATATAAGTTAGCTCTGTATTTATAACTCTGACGCTAACAATTTCACCCATGTCAAAAATAAAAATATGTAAGTATTTTATATCAAATCGTGTTAAAAAAAAATAGACTGATATGAAGGCCTAAGGTGATTTAAACTAGATATAAATAAAGCCCCTTGTTTCTCCATCTATTTATAATGTTGCTTTAATGTACTTTGTCCAATAACAACCTTAGCCATAGCTTAAGTGATGAAAAATTAGACAATTTCACAAAATACAGCTAAGAATAGTAACTCTTCCATTAACCAAAAGAATTAAGATGAAATAAAAGCCTACATCTAGAAAGCACCACTGTTAATACCATTAATTTCTTTTCAGCCTTTCCTCCAAGTACAGATTCACATAAATATAAATCTGTCAGTAGGTCTATTTTTATAGATTGACGTTGTACTCAAGGTCACTGAATGTGGCTACACGGGCAATACACTGTCCCATTCTAGTAGGTCCCATTAACAAACCACGATGTGCATGCACTATCTGGAACTGTGCAAAGCAGTGGCCCTAATCATAGACTGTATGTAGTTTTTCATTTTGCATTCCCTTACTTAACCTACTGAAATAATGTTTATCATTTAATGCCACCAATTATTTTAATGCTATTTAAGAATTAATGCTATTTATAAACTTAATTTAGCCTCTCATTTATTACATAGCGTATGGTTTCAAGTTTTTACTATAATAAATAATGTAGCCACGAACATTGCAGTATATAGAAAATATTTGCTATATGGCTGGGCACGGTGGCTCACACCTGTAATCAATCCCAAAGTGAGGCCAAGGCAGGTAGATTACTTGAGGTCAGGAGACCAGCCTAGCCAACATGGCGAAACTCCATCTCTACAAAAAAGTACAAAAAATTAGCCAGGCATGGTGGCGCGTGCCTGTAATCCCAGCTACTCAGTAGACTGAGGCAGGAGAATCACTTGAACCCAGTAGGCGGAGATTGCAGTGAGCGGAGATTGCACTACTGCACTCCAGCCTGGGCAACAGAGTGAGAGTCTGTCTCAAAAATTTAAAAAATAAAAAATAAAATAAAATACTTATTATAGAGAATGAATACCCTGAATGTTCCTCAAGTTGCTCCATCACAGAGCAGACATCAACAAGTATAAAAGTGTATCCATTCCACCAACGGGCATTTTCATCTTTTTAAATTATTTCCAAGCTGCAAAAAACACATACATATTAATGTTTAAATACTCAAATCACCATGTTAAAAAGCAAATCAACATTTGATGATTTAGGTTGTTAGCCTTTCTAGTCACCATTAAATAAGGATGATTACAAACCTGGAGCCATAGAAACTTTGTTCTTCTCTTCCAAAATAATTTTCCCATCAAAACTCATGGCGGGGAGCATTCCTTGCTGAAAAAAGATTACATTCTCTTTTTTTAAACCAAAGTACTTGTGCTTGGTGAAGAACTCCTTTGTAGATTCCATTGTTCTGCCACTGGTCATTATATACCTTACAAGAGAAAATTAGATCTTCTAAGCAATCGTGCTAGGTGGGCTAGGGCAAAATAAAGTTTTGTCTATTTCCTAAGCTAAAGATATCTTTGAAAGTACTTGCTTATTATTTTGACTTCCTTCATATTTTTCTTGGGTAAGACACATTCATTAGCTGTTTCCCAAGGGAAATTTCTTTCAGTAATGTCATCACCTCTTAGGTATGAAATAAATATACTTAACAATATTAAACATACTAAACATAACTCCTTCCAGAGAACCTATAAAATGGCTTAAGGAAACATTTTGGAACTCTGTGAAAGTGTATTTTAAATTTGAAAAGCCTATTCTGAATAAATAGGAAGAAAAGGGTAACTGTAATACAGTTTAATGATCTCTTGGGGTTCCTTTTATTGAAATTTGAAATGCAATCTGGGCTCTGCTAACCCTCCATTTAAAAATCATAAAAGTATAATTATACTTTCTGTTGTCACAAAAAGTCAACCCATGCTAGTGTGGATAAGAAGAAAATTATACCTAAAACTATAATTAGTGACTGTGGTAGCTTTTGCCCTTACTAGAATGTAAACTACATATAAGAAGGGATTTTTGCCTGTTTTGCTTACTGATTTATCCTCAACACCTAGAAACAGACACTCAATTAATATTTGTTAAACGAATAAACAAAATGGTATAATTTCATACCACAGGAGATATCTGTCTGTTTAACAAATTATCCTGGATATTTTGAACTTTAGGTATAAAAGGTTTGGATATATTTAGAAGACAACAAAAGAAGTGGCTAAACTTCTCTGCATAAGAACAGAAATTCTGAGTTGTGAGGAGATGGAAGAAAGAAAGAGAAGAAAATTCAACATGATAGTAGGAGGCCAGGGCTGTAAGCAGAATGCTGGCCACTTAGAACACAGATGTTCCTCCAAATTCCCCACAGGAATCAAGATGAACCAAATAGTTCACAGCAGGCCAGTACGCGTGGTAAGAAGAGCTAGAAAAGCTAGGAAAATTACAAAAAGCAGATTTTTAAAGGCATCAGAGAGCTTCAGAGGCAAAACAGATTGGAACTGTAAGTCCAGAGACAGAATCTTTCAAAAGGGAACTGAGGCCTTGTCCTGAGGGCATCTGCTGATTTGGGGTACAGGCTAGTGGTGAATATGGCTTGGACCAAAGGCTGCTGCTGGGGGACAGAAACTAGTGGAGCTTTTGTTGATCACACGGGATTGAAATAACAAGATAGGGACTTGGGGGGCCTCAAACACACAGCTGATTTTCCCCTCAAAACACGCTAATTTCCAAAACTGCTCGGGCAAAGAGATTAAAGAGCTGAACCAAAAACTTGTAAAAAGCAGAGCAGGATCTTCTGTAATCTCTTGGTACTTAGGAAACTGACACTGGCTGGACACAATGGCTCACACCTGTAATCCCAGCATTTTGGGAGGTCGAAGCAGGCAGATCGCTTGAGCTCAGGAATTTGAGACCAGCCTAGGTAACAAGTGAAACCCTGTCTCTACAAAAAATACAAAAAAAAAATAGCCAGGCACAGTGGCTCATGCCTATAACCTTAGCACTTTGGGAGGCTGAGGTGGGCAGATCATGAGGTCAGGAGTTCAAAACCCGCCTGACCAACAAGGTGAAACTCCATCTCTACTAAAAATACAGAAATTAGCCAGGTGTGGTGGCAGGCGCCTGTAATGCCAGCTACTCAGGAGGCTGAGGCAGGAGAACCGCTTGAACCCGGGAGGCAGAGGACGCAGTCAGCCAAACCTGGTGTGTGTGTGGAAGAGGTGCGCGTGGGTGTGGGACAGCTAAATAACCTGGTACTTGAAAATAAGGGTTTCTAGATGCAGAGAGCTCACTGAGTACTTTAAGGTACTCAGTTAGGAATGTAAAAGTTGGTGGTGAGTGCGTATTGCTTATTAAGTCAATAGTGGTCATCTACCAAGCAATAATTATATATTACTTTTAACATATATAGTAAATTACACCTCCCAAGAAAATCTTCAGTAACAAGAAATATGTCTGCGAGTGAATAAAGTGTATATATGCATTCTGAATATTATAAAACAATATATGTTCGGACACACTCCAATAATGAGACGTATCTTACCATGGAATAATGCATTTGTTGCCATAATATTTTTCAGCAACCTGTTGTAGCTTCAGGATACGCTCTGCTTGAATCTGAAAAAGTGTCTTACAGGATGGCAAACCAACATCATACATTCCCTTAGGATATGCAACGCCGAGTCTTGTCCCCTGCCCACCAGCTAGAAGAAGAACTGCTACTTTATTCTGAGAAATCTGGAAAAGTCCTAGAAAAGAAAACACTTGTATCACAAAACCTCTACAATTCAACACTTTAGTATTAAATATACATAGGTAGCAGCAAAGATTCATCAAAAGGGGAAGTAAGGCTATACAGCTGCCTTGTCCTGAGGTCATTTGCTGATTTGGGGTACAGGCTAGTGGTGGAGAATGTGGCTTGGACCAAAGGCTGCTTGCTGTTTTATTGATCACATGGGACTGAAATAACAAGATAGGGGCTTATCAACGTAAGGCACAGACAGCACAGAATCTACATAGAATCGTGGATGACTACCTTGCTAATAAAAACTTTTCTATTATTAAAACAATTAAATTTACATAACCCAACAGAACACCAAACGATGAACGATGTATTTTAATGAACTAAATATTTTTGCTGATAATGTCAGGAGGTAAGAAGCAAGAGATATTATAAAGGTTTCGCAAAAATTTGATGACTGATTGACGTGGCAAGTCAAGAAAAGATAAAATAAAGAAAATACGAAAGTTTCAGGATGAATGATGACACTATCAAATTACCTCCAGCCTATAATAAATAATCAATGAGCACGCAAATATAGCAGGTAAGCTATATAAAGAAAATAAATCTTCAGTTAGGAAAGCAGTAAAGTATAATGGGTGAGAACTCAGGCTCTGAAGTTAGGATTTCTGGTTTGAAACCCAACTCAACAGAATGAGCCTGGGGTATCACCTGCAATGGGCATCAGAAGTCTTTGTAGGGTGATGGAAATATGCTTATGTTGATTGGGATGGTAGTTATATGGGTATATATTTGTTAAAACATAAAATTGGCTGGGCACAGTGGCTCACCCCAGCACTTTGGGAGGCCGCGGCAGGTGGATCACCTGAGGTCAGGAGTTCGAGAGAAGCCTGGCCAACATGGCGAAACCTGTCTCTAATAAAAATACAAAAATTAGCCGGGCATGGTGGTACACACTTGTAGGCTGAAACAGGAGAACTGCTCGAACCCAGAAGGCGGAGGGTGCACTGAGCTGAGATCATGCCACTCCTCTCCAGCCTGGGTGACAGAGCGAGACTCAAAAAAAACACAAAAACATAAAACTACGAGACAGGCAGATCACGTGAAGCCAGGAGTTCAAGACTAGACCAGGATGGCCAACATGGCGAAGCCCCATCTCTACTAAAAATACAAAAATTAGCCAGGTGGTGCATGCCTGTAATCCCAGCTACTCAGGAGGCTGAGGCATGAGAATTGCTTGAACCTAGGAGACAGAGGTTGCAGTGAACCAAGACTGCGCCACTGCACTCCAGCCTGGGTGACAGTAAGACTCTGTCTCAAAAACAAAACCAAACCAAAAGGTAAAATCAGTGTATTTTATTACATGTAAATATATATTAATTTATTAAAATGCCTTTTGTAGGCCAGGCACAGTGGCTCACGCCTGTAATCCCAGCACTTTGGGAGGCCTAGGTGGGAGGATTACCTGAGGTCAGGAGTTCGAGACCAGCCTAACCAACATGGTGAAACCCCATCTCTACTAAAAATACAAAAATTAGCTAGGCACAGTGGCAGGCACCTGTAATCCCACCTACTCAGGAGGCTGAGGCAGGAAAATCACTTGAATCCGGGAGGCAGAAGTTGCAGAGAGCCGAGATCATGCCACTGCACTCCAGCCTGGGCAACAAAGTGGGACTCTGTCTCAAAAATAAATAAATAAATAAAATGTCTTTTTAAAAAATGGGCCATCTATACCAGCTCAGAAGAATATAAGACTCAGACTATCTTCACTACTGATTTATTTCTTTAGTCTGGAAGCCTGTCAATTTTTGCCAGTAGAATATTCGGCAATAAGTAGTCATCAAGCATAATGTTTGAATAAAAATGTTATTCTTCAAACCAAAATAAATTCAAGATGACTTGAGATCCAAATGCAAATAAATGTAACTATAAAAACTACAAAGGAGCTCTCAGTCTGAATTAAAAAAAAAAAAAAAATCTTGCCATAATCCATTCCTAAGACCGATCTCATCATTCAAAAGTGGACAGTCTCAGTACCACAAGGCACAGTAGTTTGTGAGAAGAGGCTATGTGGAAACTGGGTTTCTGGCAAGCTAGAAAAACTATAAAATTAAAGCCATGGTAAACAGTTTTGTTCTTGTTTTCTGAGTTTCATACTTTCATTAGAATTCTTAGAAATTTTGTGAACAAACCTGGCCACTGCCCACAATTGTACGCTAAGTCAGAGGATGCAGTCAGTGACGGCAACTATCAATTATTATTTTAAAATCCTTAGGTAATGTTTATTTCATTTACCAACTTTGCGCTTTATTTGTTTTTGACATATTGGGTTTTCTTAAAGCTAATACATTAGTAGGTCAACAACATAAAGAAAACTAAACCCGGCCGGGTACAGTGGCTCACACCTGCAATCTCAACACTTTGGAAGGCCAAAGTGGGTGAATCAGCTGAGGTCAGGAGCTTAAGACCAGCCTGGCCAACATGGTGAAACCCCATCTCTACTAAAAATACAAAAATTAGCTGGGTGTGGTGGTGCATGCCTGTAATCCCAGCTGCTCGGGAGGCTGAGGCAGACGAATTGCTTGAACCCGGGAGGCAGAGGCTGCAGTGAGCCGAGATCGTGCCACTGCACTCCAACTTGCGCAACACAGTGAGACTCCATCAAAAAAAAAAATAAAGAAAAATAAACCCATTATAAATTTAGAGCCAGTTCTGATTCTATTTTTCCTTCATTAGTAAGTATAGTCCAAGAACATTATTCAGCAATCATTCCAGCTATTTTTTCTTCTTTTTTTGGAGACAAAGTCTCACACTGTCACCCAGGCTGGAGTGCAGTGGCACAACCTTGGCTTACTGCAACCTCCACCTCCTGGGTTCAAGTGATCCACCCACCTCAGCCTCCCATGTAGCTGAGACTACAGGTGCACACCAACACACTTAGCTAATTTTTGTATTTTTAGTAGAGACAGAGGTCTCACCATGTTGCCCACGCTGGTCTCGAACTCCTGGGCTCAAGCGATCTGCCCACCTCAGCCTCCCAAAGTGCTGGGACTACAGGCATGAGCCACCCTGCCCAGCCTATTCCAGCTATTTTTTCAATTTAAAAACCCAAAAGCACATTATATATTTTCATAAATTTCACCTTCGATATGAAGCTGACCTTAGCTACCTGAGAGTTAAATCTTCTTTCTTCCTTCCCTAAAACCAGAATTGTCCTCGTTAACTCCATAGTATTTAATTGTACCTCATCAGAGTTTGAAAACAAGAACATAAAATCAGGTGTACCAAAATAGAACCCAAAATAGTAACTATAATCTAAGAGGCAGGTTCTGTGTAATTTTCACCACTTTAGAGATAATAAACTCAGAAAAGTTAAGAGTCTCGCCCAGGGTCACATAGCCAGTAATTGTGAATCAGGATTAGGACCTGACTCCAGGGCGTCTTCAGCACCATACCACCCTGCCACCAGAGGTTATGCTGCCTTTTTTCTTAGCCTGTCTTACCCACCATCCTAAATGAAAAAACTGTTGAGCAAGAAGAGCCAACATTCTCCAAAACTTCCCAAACACTGAAATTCTTAACAGTCATTCTGAGTTTGTATTTGTCTTAAGCAAGACCCATAACCATTATATAATAAAAACTGAGATGAAGAAATGTAAAGGGAACAGGGAACATTTTAAGACATTTGAAAACTGTTCTGTATTTGGTTATTCCCTGAATTATATCAAATAAACTATGGTTTCTAGAAAATAAATTTAATTCTGCTGTCACCTACAAAACATTGTTTTTTTTTGTTTTGTTTTGTTTTTGTTTTTTTTTTTTTTGAGACGGAGTCTGGCTCTGTCGCCCAGGCTGGAGTGCAGTGGCCGGATCTCAGCTCACTGCAAGCTGCGCCTCCCGGGCTTACGCCATTCTCCTGCCTCAGCCTCCCGAGTAGCTGGGACTACAGGCGCCCGCCACCTCGCCCAGCTAGTTTTTTGTATTTTTTAGTAGAGACGGGGTTTCACCATGTTAGCCAGAACGGTTTCGATCTCCTGACCTCGTGATCCGCCCGTCTCGGCCTCCCAAAGTGCTGGGATTACAGGCTTGAGCCACCGCACCCGGCCCAAAACATTGTTTTAAAGTACAAGTCCACAATCTCTTACTTAAACCCATGGGTCAGATTTGTTTCAGAACACAGAACTCTTCAAAATGTATAAAAAGACTATAGTACATGTATAATATGCTATAATAATATATGTCCCCAGCAGATCTGAAACAGCATCCTATAATCACATTAAGTGGGATAAATAAAGTTGACAAACAGCCTCATGTCTATTCAGGTCAGGTTTTGTATCATTTTAGAAATGCAGATAAAGATCTGCTGTCTGGACACTTGCATATAATCCAAGGTGTTAGAATAAAAAATATTTCTGAACATCTTCAAAAGAAATGCCTGATACCTATATTTTGGACACAGAGATCTCTGTTCTTTTTATATAGTACATTTCCTTCATATGGTACATGTGTTTCAAGTTGTTTTACTCTTAACATGGTGCTAGCCTTCTTCCTGACTTCTTACTTTCACTCCCAGTCCCAGGTAAGTTATTTCCCTCAGCTAACTGACCTGAAAAAGGTAAAAGCTACACTCCCAGACCCAGTTCCAGGTCTCAGCTCCTGCTGACCTGATGGCATTCAACATCAATTCTGTGCTTTCTATAGGTCTAATCAGGTTCAAAATAGTCCTGTATAAACTTTTCTCTTCCTTAGATGGGTTCCCTAAATTACTGCTTCATTCCTACTCTCCAATTGTTTCACGTTTAAAATTTTGCTAACCAACAGCTCACAGTGGCTTCATTCTTTATTCAGATAAACGGCATGTGTTTGTTTCCTAAACTCCTGTTCACTCTTCAGTGCTTCTTTCCATCTCTGAACCTGATAACCAGTCCAGTCATCAATTAACAGTGGCACTGAGATGATGCCAACCAGATGTATATTACCAGGTAGATATACATTTACATCTCATCTCTATTTAACCGCAACTATTACAATGAATTATAACACAATCCACATATATTTGCAATAAAAAGGTTTTTCATTAACTTCTTCCTGTTTACACACCTCACTTATAAGCAAACAGCGAAAAACAAGAGAAAAGGCAGCAGTCCCTGGAGAACCAAGGCCAGCTATAATTCACAAATGAAATGCAGCTACAGCTATTGTTCACAGTATCAAATTGGTGTACACTGGCTGAAGTACTCAGTACTCATCTACTTCAGCTCTGTTACTACAATAAAGTTGCAATGTTTATCAAAAGTATGCAACACATAAATTAGTATCTGTCTTCTGATGACAGATAAAATGCTGTTTTGAATTAAGTGGGCCAATAAAATTCAATAAGTTTTTTGGTTATATGGCAATTATACATTATTTCAAACTGCGTTTGTCATAACATAAATTTTATATGGGCAGCACAGCACCTACCTGAAAAATGTTAACTAATTATAAATGTATTTAAACCCAAGTGACAATTAGGAAATTACAAATTTCTATCCTAAAGCTACCTCTGCAGAAATACTGAAAAACACTGAAAAGTTCAACACTGTATCACCCTTTCTATCTCTCCATGGTAAGACATAAAGGTTAATTTTCCTACACAAGGGAACTCAACACAGGCAAAACTGAAACTGAAATTGAAAAAAGTGGCCAGGTGCAGTGGATCACACCTGTAATCCCAGCACTTGGGAGATAGCTCACACCTGTAATCCTAGCACTTGGGAGGCCAAGGCAGGCAGATCACTTGAGGTCAGGAGTTCAAGACCAGTCTGGCCAACATGGTGAAACCCCATCTCTACTAAAAATACAAAAATTGGCTGGGTGTGGTGGCAGGCGCCTATAATCCCAGCTACTGGGGAGGCTGAGACAGGAGAATTGCTTGAACCCAGGAGGCAGAGGTTGCAGTGAGCCGAGATCGTGCCACCGCACTCCAGCCTGGGCAACAGAGTAAGACTCTGTCTCAAAAAAAAGAAAGAAAGAAAGCCAGACTGACACATGTCCAGGGCTGGAGTATATCTCTCTCCTTGGAGAGTCATGCATTGTGGGCCCAAGAGAATCTAAGCACTTTTTCTGATAACATTCACAAGAAACAGAAAAGCTTACAGTGGCCTGTCAGAGGTCAAATGCTTCCTGGATAACTTTCTACTTAGACTAGTTCCTTCTGTAGACTTTAACAAAGAAGACAGCACAGGTCCTTTTGGAGTAAAGCACTGTCAGAACTTCCATTTAAATTATCAGAACTCCAGGACAAGTAGAGTTGGGTAAACAGGCTATTCAACTGCTAGAAATAAAGGAAAGCTATCCAAGAAAGTTAGAATAATTTAAGTCTTTAATTTTTAATCACGTTATAGCTGAAACTACAGTATTTCCCCAAAATAGTAAGCACAAAAAGCAGAGTAATCAGGAAAATCTCTATCTGAACCAGTTTTAGGTAGCAGAGATTACATTAGAAGAATTTCATTAGGTATGATATGAGGATAAAAATAACATGATGTTTGGGATTTGCCTGAAAATACTGCAGCAAAGGAAAAAAAAAAGAGGGAGAGAGAACGCAAAAGGAGCAAAACTTTCACAATTTTTAATTAAGGTGGCTTATGAGGGGGTTCACTGTACTGAATTTGCCGCTAAATATGTTTCAAAATATCCTTGACATTTTTCATGATAAATTCTTGTGCAGGCTACAAAACTATACAACGCACCACAATCCCAATATATGCATGTGTGTGCGTGTGAAAGAAAATACTGTAAAATATTACTAGTGAGTATTTCTGGATGGTGGAATCACAGAGATTTGTATTTTTTCCTTTGTAATTTTTAGTATTTACCCATTTCTCTAAAATAAATATGTATTTTTTTTTTTCTTTTGAGATGGAGGCTCGCTCTGTCGCAATCTCAGCTCACTGCAAGCTCCACCTCCTGGGTTCACACCATTCTCCTGCCTCAGCCTCCCGAGTAGCTGGGACTACAAGCACCTGCTACCACACCCAGTTAATTTTTTGTATTTTTAGTAGAGATGAGGTTTCACCATGTTAACCAGGATGGTCTCCGTCTCCTGACCTCATGATCCTCCTGCCTCGGCCTCCCAAAGTGCTGGGATTACAGGCGTCAGCCACAGTGCCCAGCTGTATTACTTTTAAAATAAAACAAATCTATTAAAAACATCAGTATCCTAGAATTCAGAAAATGTAGAGGGAGATAATGTTAAGAATGCATTTCTTCTAAACAATCCACTTACTTTTCTACTATAGTGCTATATGGTAGAGAAGCACCATTATGATTAACAGGAAAACATCTCATAGGCAAAAAAGGCTAAGACTGAATACTAATTAGATATTATAATATAAAATTGGTAGATTTGTGTTCAAATAAGCATGCATTTGTTTTAATAAATGGGAATTTTTATCAAGCAAACAGGTTTTCCCAGTGTATCTTTACTAAAATAACATTCTCAAAGCTGGTAATTACTTCTCTTTCAAGATCTCAGCTTTGTAAAATAAAAATTTTCTAGTTGTTCCTCTACATTCCTTTTTCTACAACTGGCTAGAAAACTTCAAGAAATAAAGCAAGATCTCTCTTTAACAAGGAATACAGTGGTCACTTATATTCATCCTTCAGAAATAAATAATTTTCCACTCTAGTTGTAAAAATGTCCATTATCATCTGAATAACCACCAGATACTTTGCAACTACTGGACAATGCTTTCATTCCCCCAATCTGAGGAGGTGGAGGTGTGGGGAAATAAAAACTGTCCCTGATACAATTACCAGGATCTTCCTACTACCTGAAATACAATGCCATGATCTTCGCAATGGCTTCTCTTCCCTTTGATAACTTACTGCAGAAACTTCATTTTGTTATGAATTTGCAGATACATGATAGTTTCTGGCTAAGTGAAAAGGATATAATGTCCACATAAAGTCTCCTTCTCCACCCTTACTGTTTAAGCTACAGATAAATATCTTTCCCTTGACACTAAGCCAAAAGGAAGTTTACACCGTGTTATGCTATACTTGGTTCTAATAGTTCCGGATTTTAGTTTACATGAAAAGTCATAAAAGTAGACTGGCTTCACATAGTCCAACAAAAAGGCCATAAAGAAGACTCAAATTATAGGATATCTTAATTGTGGCTTATGTTCCCCATTACACAAGGTCAAAGCTTTGACTTTCCGTAAGAGTTACTACTAATACTTCATCCCATTAAAATCCCAAGGAAAAATATAGGCAACTGGGATACTAGAGGGTAAAGAAAGGCCTGTGTGGTTTTTGGTTTGGAATAGTAGCCTTTTTGAAACCCAGGGAAGGAGGGAAGGATTAGTGAATCCAAAGTAACAGGAGTCATGGTATCACTGAAACTCTTCATTCACAAGCACTCATCTAGGCATCGTTCTCTCACATCTTAGTGGCAGAGCCCTATCCTAGGTAAAAAGCTAGGTTAGCTTGGTTAACCACCAAGCATTTTACATCTAAAAAGCACCTCCTTGAAGAAGATCCAATTGTTTTCAAACTGTTTTTAAACCTCTGAACTCTTTTAAATAAAACCTCACGTAAAGATCAAATACACAGAACAGAAAAAAGTAGAACTACTCATAGTGGAGAACAAAGGGGTTGAAGACCTACCAGTTTAGTATCTGCTCCCTCCCTCCCTCCCTATAAGAGGCAGCTTCTCCAACAGTGAAAACCCTTGGGTTCTTTGGAACACCCTTTGAAAATCAGTAAATTTGTGAGCCTGGAGAAAGACAGAGAGAGGTATACAGCAGGTTGATAATGCCAGTAATCTTTCTTTTTACAAGGGGTGAGGGGATGCCAAAGAGTGGAAAACAAAATAAAAATAGCCATGTTATAAATACAGACTATAAGATTGTATGTATAGCATTACTACACATCTATGAAATCAAATATATATACAATCTGCCCGGGCACACTGGCTCATACCTGTAACCCCAGTACTTGGAGAAGCTAAGGTGGGCGGATCACTTGAGATCAGGAGTTGGAGACCAGTCTGGCCAACATAGTGAAACCCCCTCTCTACTAAAAATACCAAAAACTTAGCCAGGCATGGTGGTTCACACCTGTAACCCCAGCTACTCAGGAAGCTGAGGCAGGAGTATTGCTTAAGCCTAAGAGGCAGAGGTTGCAGTGAGTGAGGAACACACCACTGCACTCCAGCCTGGGAAACAAAGCGAGGCTGTCTCAAAAAAAAAGGACAAAGAAACAAAAAAGTAAGTATACAATCAAGTACTGGGTGGTAATGTGAGCAAATAAAAATATAGCTTTGATGAGATTATGGGCAATCTGTTATTTCAAGAATATTTTTGCAATAAAATAATGTATTTTAAAAAGTTAAGGAAAGTATTTGCCCAAGCTCTCATTCACAGTTGAGAAAATGAGGCCCAGATGTGACAAGGATCATGTACAAACACTCAGGGAATCATCTACAATATTTAGTCAACATTTTACTTACAAAGGAGTAATAGATTATAAAAAGCACAGCTTTCAACTACACCAAAAGCTACAGTTGAGCTATTTTGTCATTCTCAAAAGCACAAATTAGTATTAGGTTAAGGGGACAGATTTTTTTACATGCTTTAGAATGAAAAGCATTGGGGCAATTCAATAAACACTTATTGATCAACTTATAACTATAAAACTCTTGTTCTAAATGCTACGTAACATGCAGAGACAACTAGTACATGGGCTGCTCTTCAAGAATTTACAATGCACTGAGGAAGACAAACACCTCTTATGATAAGCTAGAATGAAATAAAAGCATGAACAACTAATTCTAACTTGGGACACAGAAGAAAAGGTCACAGATCAAATATTATGTGTAGTGAACCTTAATGAATGAGTGTAAGTTCCCCAAGTGGCAGAACTACTGCACCGTACAACTCCAAGAAATGACCTTACAAGGTGACCTAGCTAGGTAGAGAAAGGGCAAAGGGCACATCAAGCTAAGGATAAACATAAGCAAAGGCAGGGAAAGGTGAATTATTTCGGGGAAAGGTGAATTATTTGGTTCAGCTAAAATGTTGACTGGAAATATGGGTTAGGGTCAGGTTAAGGCATTAAAGATTAAGCCAGCTGGGCTAGGCACAGTGGCTCACACCTGTAACCCCAACACTTTGGGAGGCTGAGGTGGGCGAATCACTTGAGGTCAGGAGTTCAAGACCAGCCTAGCCAACATGGTGAAACCCTGTCTATACTAAAAATACAAAAATTAGCCAGGCATGGTAGTGCATGCCTATAATCCCAGCTACTCGGGAGGCTGAGGCACAAGAATCACTTGAGCCCAGGAGGTAGAGGTTGCAGTAAGCTGAGATTGCCCCACTACACTCCAGCCTGGGCAGCAGAGTGAGACTCTGTCTTAAAAAAAAAAAATTAAGCCAGCTTAAACTTAAGTATTTAACTTGTGCTTCGGGAAAAGAAATCTAGCAGAAGTATGGAAACTAAGGAGGGAAAGAGACTGAAGACAAATTAAGACTTGAGTGAGAGAAGCCTTGAATGGAGCATCAAAAATAAAAAGACAATTTTTGTCACTTTCTGCTAGATCACCTGGTTTAATGTAGTATGAATCAAAATATTAGTGACATGATCCAGCTACCTGAACAATTTTAGTATATCTCAAATAAACTTCAGAAGAAATATGTACATGCCCAGTACCTTCGCTTTCCCAGGCCTGGAGCTGATCTTGATCCCTTGTAGCACTGCCCAATACCTCTCGAGGCACAGGCTCCATTCGTGCATCCACATTCTTTTGGTGAGAAGACTGGTTAAATCCTTCAATGGCCTTTTGGAAAAAGAAGTTCAGCTCCTCAAAATTCATGGCCTGGAGCTCTGCATAAAGTTCTACCTGTTGGGCTTCTTCAAGCTCATTCCAGAAATGTAGTAGGTGCTCTTGCCCAGCTTTGGACAACGTGAGTTTGAGGTCATTAATGTTCATAATGGTCTAATAGCCAAGCTTTGTAGAAATAGGGGTGTAATGTACGTACCTATAAACCGAAAAGAGAAAAATAATTAATGGCACGTCAAAATTCAACCTCCAAAATTGAGGGGGTTTTTCCCTTCTAAAATAAGAATGTTTTTAAAACTTGATGTTAAAAAAATTAACTTCTGCTTTTCCATCACTCAATATTTGTAAGAGATCAAATGTGTAAGACAATAATATGCACCAGGCACTTCTAAGTACTTTACCTTCATGGTCTTGTTTAATTTTCAACAACTCTATGGCATAGGCACTATTATTACCACTCCTTTACAGTTGAGAAGACAGGCAGAGAGGCTAAGCAACCTAACAAATGAGTGGAGCTGGGATAGGAATCCAGGCAGCCTGATGACATGGCTCACACTCTTTAGCACATTTAGTTGTCTCTGTATTAGTCCTTTGACCACTAAGCTACCACTGAAAGAACACCTGACTATTTTACATTTAAATGTTTTCCTTGTATCTCTACTGACAGAAATACTATTAAGTGTTGTAGTCAGTATACCGAAATATTCAGGAAGACAGAACTACCTATAATAAGGAAAAATACATTTCATTTCATTAGCAACTTCTGCAAAGAAGCAATAACACATCTATTGTCTCTACTCACTAAAAACTTGGGTCCTCCTTAAAGAGACAAGCAATATACATATAACAATCAGTGAATAAGACAAATGTTTTCTAAAGAGCTATATTCTGTGATAATATAGTAAAATGTTAAACTTCATTGTGCTAAAAAATAAGAAAATGAGGAAATATTTAATCTACTTGCCCAATATAGACAAATGCAACAGGAGATAGGTGTTTTCTAGAAAGTTCACAAACAGGCACGATCTAGCCGTATGTTAAGGGTTGGGCAGACTACATAGATAAGATTAGAGGCCAGGCATGGTAGTTCATACTTGTATTCCCAGCACAGGCCTCTGCTCAGGAGTTCAAGACCAGCCTGGGCAACATGGCAAAACCCCACCTCCACAAAAAACACAAAAATCAGCCAGGTGTGGTGACATATGCCTATAGTCCCAGCTACTCTACTCAGGAGACTGAGGTGGGAGGAACACCTGAATTCGGAAGGTCGAGGCTGTAATGAAGCGTAATCACATCACTGTACTCCACCCTCAGCGACAGGAAATTCTATCTCAAAAAAATAAAAGATTAGGAAACAAGCAGAACCTGGTGGCCATAAGGAGCAAGTATGTGTGGGATGGAAAGCAGTAAGAAGGTTAACGTATGACAAATGACATAAAATGGCCTGGGGTAGGGCTAGATCATGAAGAGTCTGAAAACTAACCAAAAGAATTTAGACTTTAGAGAATAAGTAATAGAAAGTGAACAGCAGATTCTCAAACAGGGCAGCGTTACCATGCTTTAAAGAGATCAGAGAAAGGAGCAATGGCATACAATAGATTGTAAGGAGGGACAACTAGAAGCAGGAAAAGAAGTTAAAAGACAATTGCAGGTATGAAATACCAAAGGTCTGAACCAGATTAGTGGCAGAGAAAATAAGAGTGAAAGGAATAAATCTGAGGGTCACTGTAAAGAATCATCACTGCATTATAATTGCTTCGATGTGAGGGACAGAGGGAAAAAGTAGGTACTAAAGACACTTATCTTCTCCTACGAGAACAGTGAAAAGTAATACACATGGTAGTTCAGAGCACAATTCTAGGCTCAGCTGAGCCACTTAATTTCCCCATGCCTCGGTTACCTTGTCTGTAAAATGAGATTAATAATAGTATCTACCTCACCAGGATCATTAAACATCAAACACCATTTACAAGCTCAGATCTAGAGAACCTACATCTGTGTGTTCTCTGAGGTGGTAATAACAACACTTAGCTTTCAATGTTCGTATTAAAAGGCATTCCTATTGATTTATATAGGTTTCAAGAGTCATGATGCTATTATTTTTTAACTTTAAAAAATCACATTAAAAAAGACACTTGAGAGGAACAGGTTTATATTAAATTATTTTCCAAGTAATGTAGTTTTTCCCAAGACCTCATTTATGCTACTGCTTTGCCTCTGATTTAAGAGAGTACATTGTAATAGGAAGATCAGCAAGGAACCAGACAACCAAAGAATAGGAAGTCCCTGTTCTTGGTCCTTCTCCATCATTTGATTCTATGCAATCATTTTACCTCCCTGTGCATATACTTCCTCATGAATATAAGACAACCAACCTTTCTCACATGCCTTCAAGAGAGTCAAGAGTAAAGAGTGCCCTGTCTGCTAAAAGGCATACACAAACATATTATTATAACATTTTAAGATATAAACCAAACTTTTCTAAAAGGTCATTAGATACTCCTCCACCTTCAGACACTTGGAAAAATGAATCCATGCAAATAAGATACCTCATAGGGCCGGTCGCGGTGGGTCATGCCTGTAATCCCAGCACTCTGGGAGGCCGAGGCGGGCAGATCATGAGGTCAAGAGATGGAGATCATCTGGCCAACATGGTGAAACCCCATCTCTACTAAAAATACAAAAATTAGCTGGGCATGGTGGTGCGCACCTGTAGTCCCAGCTACTCAGGAGGCTGAGGCAGGAGAATCGCTTGGACGGGGGAGGTGGAGGTTGCAGTAAGCCGACATCACGCCACTGCACTCCAGCCTGGCGACAGAGTGAGACTCTCCATCTCAAAAAAAAAAAAAAAAAAAAGGTACCTCATAGGTTACACTTTGATATCTGGACCTAAACCACTGGTCACATGTACTCATTTACATGTATATAATGTTTATAATGTAACAACCATACTTGAGTTTTAGACAAGCACAATTCATCTATTATATTTATCTGAGGCAGATGTAAGCATCTTCATGCCACAAAAATAGTACCATATTTCCCATTAATGATGTTTAGAGGCGTGTGTGTAATGGTAAGCAGCAATGAACAGAACAGTTAAAAGACAAGAATTTTTATTTTGACAACCGAAAACTGAAAAAGTTGAAAATCTGCTCTAAAAATTATAACAAAACTTGGTACATGCCCACAGCCTAATCCATCTGCATCAAAACATATGACAAATTTGGCAATAATCTACCATTATCAAAATATTTTTATTAGAATTTAAATACCAGTATTAAAGAAATCCAGTATTTCTCCCTCCTTTTCTGGCCTCCCCCACCCGGCCCCTATCTCTGCTGGTATATGTATGCCCTCGAAATGATTAAGTAAACCTCTTACAGCTTTTAAAACACAGTATCAGCGTTGAGACATAACCACCAACTGAATCCTATAAATGCTTGGCAGCACAGCCTAAGAAGTCTTTCTTAGCTCCACCTAAGTGAGCCAACTAACAGTGAAGGAATAGACAACTGCCTTGAGTTTCCGGCGAACTCTTGGGTCCACACCCAGTGAATTTCACCTAAAAGTCTTTAAACTTTTGCAATACCAAATGACACACACATATGATCATAATCCTATTACCTGATTCCAGATTTCATAAACCATGTAGAAGTTAAGTGTAGCACAGCGTCAGGCCAAAGTTCAAGCAGCCATATGTTCAGCATATATGTACTTAGCCCTCCAATACCATCCTTCTGTTTGGCCAAGCAAGGGGAAACCCAGAAATTTCAATTCTCTCACTACCAGTATCATGGCAAACCAAACCAAAAAAAAAGAAAGAAAAAAGTGGCAAGCAAACAGGTTTTGTCCCACTGTCCTGTCCTCCAAATGTATCCCGTCTTTGTCAGAGCTCTCAATTCTTTTTCTCATATATTCAAGATACACGAACTCGCTTCCAACTGACAGTTCCAACGATCTCCTGTCCCACTGGAGGCCCCCATACTTGGTGTAACTGTCCACACGGCCCTAGCCTGAGAGCCTCGAGGTCTCTACTGCCCACCCGGGAGAGACCCCACTCCCAACCCCACACGCCTACACAACCCCCTCGGACTCCAGACACTGGCCCAGACCTCCTCCCACAACGCCTCCAGTCCATCTGGGGCGAGATCATTCCATCCCTGGCCCCGCCATCCACCCGGCTGCCCAGCCCACACACCCTCTCGCCGGGTGGCGGAGGACCGGGCGCGACTGAGGGGCGCACGGGCTGGGGTGTGTGTGTGCTCGGTTGCCCGCGCTGTGCACGTTCGCGCGACGCGTGTCCACGTCTGAGCGCGTGGCCTTGTGTGCGGCGGGGCCAGGTCCTCCGCCCGCCCAGGTCCAGGGCCCCGCCGTCCCCTCGCTGGGCTGGGAGCCCCTCACCTTCCTCTGCGCGACCGCAGCTACGCCTGTCTCCAGCTCCTTCCGCGCGGCCACTCATCGGCGTCCCGCTCCCGCTCCGAATATATACCCTCATCCGGGGAGCCGCGGCGGCGGGGCGGGCCGGGAGCTGGGGCCAAGGGGAGCGCCAGCCCAGGCCACCCCGCCCCTCTCGCCACGAGTGGCTGCCGGCGCCGGGAGGAGTGGAAGCCGACCGCCCAGACACGTCAGCGTCCGGGGCGCAGATGACGACGCGGACGCAGCCAGGGGCGCCGGGGCGGGGCTAGGGCCGGGGGCCGGGCATGAAAAGAGTAACCCGCCGGGGGCGGGGCGGGGCCTAGTGTGTCACTCATTCTCTGGTCCAATGGGGATAGTCCTGGAGCGCAGTCGGCTGGCGGCCCCGTCTCTCCAGCGCACTGGCTGAGCCTGGAGGATATCAGTTGGGTCCGCTAGGAGGGGCCACGCCCGGGCCGGCAGAGAGCGCCTACTGGGTTCCAGGACTCCTGACGTCCCTAGGTTGTACTGAGACGTGCGAGTCCGAGGCTCTTGGCCCAGCGGCACGAGGCACAAGCGGGCCACAGAGATGGGCAGGGAGCTGTGTCCCCAAGGTGGCGGATTTCCGAGCCACCTATGCGGATGGTTGGGAAAGAGCGGCGGATTTTCCTGCGGAGAAACTTTCAGGGCGGGCCTGGCGCGCTCTCTGACCTTGGGCTAGTTATTTTGTGTGCAGTTCGCAGGATGCCTGACCGAGCTCCAAACTCGCTCTCTGGTTGTGTTTTGGCTCCCAAGAAGGTGAAGCCAGGCCTTTTTTCTTTTGCACAAGCAGACAGGAAAGGAGAGAGGAAATGCAAGCAAAGGTATTAGGTAACCTAAGGTAGTATAAGCCCGGGGTCATCTGTGTGAGTCTGCAGACAACGTAGCTAGGCTTCAGTACTCTGCAGAAAGATGGCGGAGGGCCTAGATGACCTCCCAGGCCTTTCCAGGACCAGTATTTACAGTCCTGTTACATAACCTAGTGTGGGTGTGCACACACAGGTTATTATATGTTCAGCACTGTGCCCTTGGAAGCTATGTTTACATTTAAAGTTGTGTTGCATTTTGCAGCTTTTGCAAGAAGTGGAATATGTTGAAATACGAAAACACCTAGATTTAACATGCCACCTATCATAAAGAGATTCAGGCACCTTTCTTCTACTTTCTTGAGTGCAAAGGCCTTTTCGTTCCCTTTACCAGTTGCATAATCACCCACTGCCTCAAGTAACAACAGAAAAACTTAAACTTGCTAAGTAATGGTTGTAGATTTACATTCAGGAGATTGAATACTCTCCATCTCTCATGATCCTAGAACTTCATTCGTTTCTTTGAAAGAAGAATACTGTAGTGATTGGTTTACAGTGTAGTGATTGGTTTCTTAACCACGGGATCCAAAGACAATTTCAGCTTCTTTATTGCTTGTGATCTTTGGCAAGCTACTTGTGCGATCAGTTTTCTCATCTATAAAAAACAGACAATAAAGATGAAAATGCCATTTGGTGGTTGTATTAAACCAATCGATATAAATGAAGTATGTAAAACGGTAAACAATAACTTTTAGTTATTATTTATTATTGAGTACTTATAAAAATTCAAACTAGGAGACCCAGATTCAAAATCAGTCTATACTTACTAACTGTGTGACTTTGGGTAAGTCATTTAACGACTCCAAACTCCAATGTCCTTTTATGAAATGAAGCTAATAGCTATTTCACATGGGTGTAGTAAAAAGTGAGAAAGAACCTAAGATAGTGTCTGGAATATTATAGGCATTCTATAAGTCTTAGATGAATGACTGAGTAAAGAGCAAAATTATTAGTTAGTAATCCTTTAAAGAAAAAAGGTAGAACTGAGGTCTGACTCAAATGTTTTTAATGAACTACTATAAAATCGAATTTGTACTTTTACCCTTTTTTGCTGAAGTTTCATTTGTTTGTTTGTTATTCCGGTTAGTAGGCATAAGAGGGGCCATAATCTCATCTTGCCAGCTAAATGTCCAGAAATTTCTCACACTAGAGTTATATCTGTCCTTCAAAATACTTTTTATATACATGGTGTTTTAAGAGCCGATTGAAGAAAACAAGGCAGCGATGCTCACTCTACCTATGATTTTTTGACGTTACACCAAAGGTATCAGCTAATGAAGTTAGACAACAGAAATCATAAGAGGCTTATGAATTCGAAATATATATATAAAATGTTAAAAATACATTTTGAGAATTTTAGAAAGTAGTAAAACTTCTTCGACTTGCAAATGACAAGAGAGAATACCTGGAAAACCCTAAAGAGTCAACGATAAGACTAACAAACCATAAAATTTTGATTAGTATATTAGTCCGTTTTCACACTGCTATCAAGAGATACCCAAGACTGGGCAATTTATAAAGAAAAGAGGTTTAATTGACTCACAGTTCTGCATGGCTGCAGAGGCCTCAGGCGACTTACTATCGTGGTGGAAGGCACCTCTTTACAGGGCAGCAGGAGAGAGAATGAGCACTGAGTGAAGGGGGAAGCTCCTTATAAAACCATCATATCAGCCAGGCGCGGTGGCTCACGCCTGTAATCCCAGCACTTTGGGAGGCTGAGGTGGGTGAATCATGAGGTCAGGAGTTTTGAGATCAGCCTGGCCAACATAGCGAAACCCCGTCTCTATTAAAAATACAAAAATTAGCCGGGTGTGGTGGCACGTACCTGTAGTCCCAGCTACTTAGGAGGCTGAGGCAGGAGACTTGCTTGAACCTGGGAGGCAGAGGTTGCAGTGAGCCTAGATTTCACCACTGCACTCCAGCCTGAGTGACCAAGACTCCATCTCCAAAAAAAAACAGATATAATGAGAACTCACTATCACAAGAACACTACGACGGAAACCATCCCGTGATTCAATTATCTCCACCTGGTCTGACCCTTGACACATAGAGATTATTACAATTGGAGGTGAGTTTTGGGTGGGGACACAGAGACAAACCATATCAGTAAGGTAGCAAGTTATAAAATGAACATGTAGAAATCAGTAACAGTAGCTCTCATATACACACATTATAACATCTAGAAGACACGATGGTGGAGAAAATCCCATTTATAACAGCAATGAAAAAAATTAAGTATAAATTTAGTGCAAAATGTGCAAAACCTGTATAAGGAGAGTTGTAAAAGATGCCTGAAAGCCACACAAGATACTTGATCAAATGAAAAAATTCTGGAGCTATTTCATGTATGTTGCGGATATGAACAAATGACTAAATAAATTGATTTTGGTTACTGTGCTATGGTTATGTAAAAGAATGTTTATGTTCCTAGGAAAGACATACCAAAATATTTAGGAGTAAAAGAATATGATGTCTGCAATTCTTAAATGACTCAGAAAGATCAGGAGCGATGGCTCACGCCTGTAATCCCAACACTTTGGGAGGCCAAGGTGAGAGGATCACTTGAGTGTAGGAATTTGAGACTAACCTGGGCAACATGGCAAAACCCCATCTCTACAAAAAAAAAAAAAAAAAACACAAAAATTAGCTGGGCATGGTGGTGGTATGTGCCTGTGGACCCAGCTACTCCCAAGGCTGAGGCAGGAGTATCGCTTTAGTCCAGGAGGTTGAGGCCGCAGTGAGCTGTGATCATGCCACTGCACTTCAGCCTGGGTGTCAGAGTGAGACCCTGTCTCAAAAAATAAATAATTAAAAGGCTCAGAAAGAAATATATGTGCATACACACATGGGGGTAGGCAAGGAAGAAATTTGGGAGGCAAAGTAAATAATAAAGTAAATGGAGGAAAATACAATTAGTTAATTTAAAGGGTATTTAGAACTTTATACTGTTCTGCAAGTAAGATTGAAATTATATAAAATTTTAAAATACAACCAACAGTGGAGTTGTTTATTACCAGTCCAACACAAAAGGAAATCTTTAACCTATAGAGCACACAGCTCTGAAGGGAAAGGATCCAGGAAAGGTGTGACAGTGCACAGAATAGCATATCTGTCCCATGTTGCAAGCCTTCTGGCATCTGGTCAGAATGCCACATCACCTGAGAAGCTGTAAATGCCACCAGCAAGTCCTGTTTATGGTGGCATTCTTAGTATGGGAATAATGTGCTCCTTAGTACAGGAATAATGATAGGGAAATGCCTCCTTAGTACAGGAATAATGATAGGGAAATGTTTTTCTGTGATTCTCAGCCTTCTAGTTGGATACAGTGGAGGCTTAGATGAAGAGCATAGAAACCTGTACAGAGAGGGCATTGCCTGGAATCCCTCCATGTTTATATCTGGATGTCTCTGAAGTTGAACTATTCTCTTAAGCACAAACTGGCACATGTTCAGCATTCAAAAAAGAACAAACTGATGTTTGCTCAAAGTATGTTTATTTGGCTGCTCTGTGCTAGACTTCGTGATAGACACCCTAGGATATCAAAAGATTCTGTGTCCTCAAGGGCTTTATAGTGCAATAATAGAGATAGGAGAGATGTTTCTTTTTCAATGCAGAGAGTCATAAGCGTCATAGTGAATGCACAAATAAAGGATTTCAGAGCTCAGAGGAGGGAAAGAATGAAGGAATGAAGAGGTTTCCCCAAAGGACACCCAGAAGGTTTGGGAAAGAGGCAGGAGGCAAAGGACAGCCTCACTCCTCACAAGAGGCTGCCGTTTGATACGCAGCCTTGGGGTTGGAGGCTTTCATGTGTTTTCCTACTTGTAACACCATCACCTTTTCTAATTCTTGCTGCCTCCTTAATGAAAAAGACCAAGGTATTTGTACTCAGGTAAAGAACTTAGAAAATTAGAAAGTAAGACACTTGGCCGGGCGCAGTGGCTCACGCCTGTAATCCCAGCACCTTGGGAGGCTGAGGCGGGCAGATCACATGAGGCCGGAAGTTTGAGACCAGCCTGACCAACATGGAGAAACCCTGCCTCTACTACAAATACAAAATTAGCCAGTTGTAGTGGTGCATGCCTGTAATCTCAGCTACTTGGGAGGCTGAGGCAGAAGAATCACTTGAACCCAGGAGGTGAAGGTTGCAGTAAGCTGAGATGGTGCCATTGCACTCAATCCTGGGCAACAAGAGCGAAACTCCATCTCAAAAAAAAAAAAAAAAAAAAAAGTGACATATCTACTTAAGGGTTGCTATTAAATAAGCTGTAAAATTTGAAACACCAAAAATGGAATATTTACTGAAAGGTATGTATTTTCAGCAGTGTTATGATCTCAGCTTGGTGTTCCAAAAGATAATATTTCATCTAGATAGATAGAGAGATAGAGAGATCCATAGATAGAGCCGGGCACGGTGACTCACACCTGTAATCCAAGCACACGGGAGGCCAAGGCAGGTGGATTGCCTGAGCCCAGGAGGTCAAGACCAGCCTGGGCAACATGGAGAAACCCTGTCTCTACCAAAAATACAAAAAATTAGCTGGTGTGCTGGTGTGCACCTGTGGTCCCAGCTACTTGCGAGGCTGAGGCAGGAGAATTACTTGAGCCTGGGAGGCAGAGGTTGCAGCGAGCCCAGACTACACCACTGCATTCCAGCCTGGATGACAGAGTGAGACCCACATCTCAAAAAAAAAAAAAAAAAAAAAAAGGAACAGGTATATAGAAGCTGTGAGACCTGGAAAAAAATCACCTAAATTCCCTGAACTTCAGTTTCCTCATCTACAAAATTGAAATATGGAGTTGGAAAGAGAATTAAAAGAGAAAAAGCCTAGTACACAGTAGCTATTCAATAAATATTAGGTGAATACAAGGTCAGGAGTTCAAGACCAGCCTTACCAACATTGTGAAACCTTGTCTCTACTGAAAATACAAAGATTAGCCAGGCATGGTGGTGCACGCCTGTAATCCCAGCTACTCAGGAGGCTGAGGCAGGAGAATCACTTGAACTCGGGAGGTGCAGGTTGCAGTGAGCTGAGATGGTGCCATTGTACTCCAGCCTGGGTGACAGCGAGACTCCATCTCAAAAAATAAATAAATAAATGTTAGGTGAATAAATGAAAGACAGAAGGAAAGAAAGAAAAAAGTGAAATGAAATAGTCCTCTATTAAAAATATAGAATCAGGCTGGGCTAGGTGGCTCATATCTGTAATCCAGCACTTTGGGAGGCTGAGGTGGGTGGATCACCTGAGGTCAGGAGTTCGAGACCAGCCCAACCAACATGGCAAAACCTCGTCTCTACTAAATACAAAAAATTAGCCAGGAATGGTGGTGAGCACCTGTAATCCCAGCTACTTAGGAGGCTGAGGCAGAAGAGTCACTTGAACCCAGGAGGTGGAGGTTGCAGTGAGCCAAGATTGTACCATTGCACTCCAGCCTGGGCAATAAGAGTGAAACTCTGTCTCAAAAAAACAAACAAACAAACAAAAAAAAAAAAAAAAAAAAAACCAGAATCATACCGCGATTACAGGAGAGATGTTTTAAGTGGGCCATTACTACAAACAAAAAAATTCAAGACATACAAGAGTAGGTTTTATGTTTTGTCTTTTAGGGACAATAGAATTATGGTGATTTTTATATTCTTTTGGATGATTTTGAGGGGTTATTTTCTAAATATGCTCCAGAGGAAGTTGTTTTATAATTAGGAGAATTTTTTTTTTTTTTAATTTCAGAAGAGCAGGTATGCTAACAACTTAAAAAGCTGCTTCCTTGATTGTTCTTCCCTGAAGTCATGACAGATATGTGCCAGTCTGACCACACTCTCTTGCTTAGTACAACAAGTAATGATCCACCACCCAGGGTTTTTTGTTTTTGTTTTGTTTTGTTTTGTTTTGTTTTTGAGACAGGGTCTTGATCTGTTGCCCAGGCTGGAGTGCAGTGGCACGATCTCAGCTCACTGCATCCTCCACCTCCCGGGTTCAGGTGATTCTCATGCCTCAGCCTCCCAAGTAACTGGGATTACAGGCATGTGCCACCATATGTGGCTAATTTTTATATTTTTAGTAGAGACGGTTTCACCACATTGTCCAGGCTGGCCTTGAATTCCTGGCCTCAAGTGATCCGCTCACCTCTGCCTTCCAAAGTGCTGCGATTTGCCTGGCCCCACCAAGATTTTTTGAACAGTAGGCTGGTATTAGCAAGTATACACTAGAGGAGTCTTCTCTCCATTGTCCTGAGTACAATGGCCTCAGCTAGTTTACTGAACTTCTGCAAATGTCCAGATTATTTCCCAGCTGTATAGACAACACACCAGGAGAAAGTCTGGCTCAACTCAAGGCTCTGTTCAATGCAAGGCCTGAGCATTCATGAGATCACTGTTTCTGAGAGCCTCAAACAAATGGGTGGGGTGGGATTAGCGTTTTGACTTTCCTGTTGACAGTTTCCTAGGACATGAGTACTTCATTCTCCCAAGAGATCATCCTGACTTAGCTTACCACTTCTTCCACACTATAAATTTTCTGTACTTCAGAGTGTGTTTTGAAATTCTGTGGAATGATGAGTACACTCTATTAAATGACAAATTTTTTTTTTTTTTGACCAGTGTTTTCCACACCCTTCTAAAGTATATGCAGTCCTTCAGAGGGTTAAGTTGTCAGAAAAATATTTGTGCATCTACAGTGTGTGGGATGCTGGGGATGATATACAAAGATGAGTAAAGGTACAACCTCTCAAAACTGATTATAACCTAAGAATCACATAAATAACAAAATGGAATGAACAGGAGAGAAAGCAGGCAAGAAAGTGTTGGTGTGCCAGGTGCAGTGGCTCACACCTGTAATCCCAGCACTTTGGGAGGTCGAGGTGGGCCAATAGCTGGAGCTCAGGAGTTTGAGACCTGCCTGGGCAACATGGCAAAACCCTGCCTCTACAAAAAATACAAAAATTAGCCAGGTATGATGGTATGTGCCTGTGGTCCCAGCTACTCCAGAGGCTGAGGTGGGAAGATCACTTGAGTCCAGGAGTTTGAGGCTACAGTGAGCCGTGATCACTGCACTCCAGCCTGGGCAACAGAGCCAGACACTGTCTCAAAAAAAAAAAAAAAAAAAAAGAAAAGAAAAATTAAGAGTGTCATTGTGTGCTAATTAGAGCAGGTACACAACCTCAGGATTCCACACTGAGGTATGGTTTTTATAGTGTGGAGGAGTGGACTTGAAATTTTATTCCTGTGCTGTTAACTGGAAATTACCTGGTTCACCTCCCTTAATTCATAGATAAGGAGACAAAATTTCTCTTAAGAGATTAACTGAAGGAAAGAACGAGTAGTTAAGAAAAAACAGCAGGATCAGAAGTCAATCTATTGCCACATAACAGAGTTCCTCTGAAGGTAATGAGTGTAAAAATAACCCAGTCATTAAAAACCTCAACCACCATAATCAATGATTCCAATATATTTTCTTCTCTTAAAGGTAAATGGCTTGTAACCATTATGAGTCCTAGGTCAAATACTTAATGCATATTCTTGAGAGTCCATTTGGCTGAATCTTTCCTTTTTTTTTTGAGATGGAGTTTTACTGTCACCCAGGCTGGAGTGCAGTGGCACAGTCTCAGCTCACCACAAATTCCGCCTCCCAGATTCAAGGAGTTTTCCTGTCTTAACCTCTCAGGTAGCTAGGATACAGGTGCCCATCATGATGCCCAGCTAATTTTTTGTATTTTTAGTAGAGACGGGGTTTCACCATGTTGCCCAGGCAGGTCTTGAACGCCTGGCCTCCAGCGATCCACCCACCTTGGCCTCCCAAAGTGTTGAGATTATAGGCGTGAGCCACCACACCTGGCTTTCACTGGATCTTTCTAAGGCAGGCCAGCCACACAGTATTACTCTCTCCAAAGGAAATTCCTCAAAAACCTAGCCTAGAATGGCATCTGACCTACATTGAAACCAGAAGGGCAGCATACTTTATTCTAAACCTGCCTTTCCACCTATTTTGTCATTGTTCAGCCATCCATCTCTGCTGGGCTATTGACCTTCCATAAGATGATTTCTCAGATGTGGATGATTTCTCAGAATATGATTTTCATAATACAGTTTTTCAGCTCTAAGTGAACATGTCTGAATTTATTGTGCATTTTATCTCTTATCCTTCTCACACATACAATATACCACAAGTTATTTTTGTTGGAGATATCTCCTGGTTGCCTATTCCTTCTTTATGAATAGACAACAAATTAACTTTGTTTTTATTTTCCAGGTAATATCTTAGGCACAGCAAAAAATTCCTCAACATTTTTTGCTCCAGACCCCATATCTCCCCTTGGCCTATGTTACTGAATATTAGTGGAAGAAAAAAACCAATGTTGCAATAAAAGTCTCTGGCAGTGGCAACTGGCTTGACATCAAAATTGAATTACAGAAACAAAAAAAAAGAAAAAAATTGAATTACAAAAGCGTGTTTGTTCCAAAACTTACTTGGGTTCTCAGAGGTGCTGGGTAATTATTTCCTGTTTCTCCCCAAAGCATTTATTTTTTCATTTAATTTGTCTTTAACTGCTTAGCATAATAGGTAAGAATATGAACTCTGAAACCAGACTACAAGAGTTGGAGTCTTGGCTCTGCGGTTACTATGACCTTCAACAAGTTAACTGATGTCTCCATGCCTTGATTCTTAAATGCATATATAAATAAAACCTATCAGACCTGGCGTGGTGGCTCACACCCATAATTCCAGCACTTCAGTAGGCTGAGGCAGGAGAATTCCTTGAGCCCAGGAATCCGAGAACTAGCCTGGGCAACATAGTGAGACCCCCGTCTCTACAACAACAAAAAAAAACAAGGTAGAAAAAGAAATAAGACCTACTTAATAATAAGACCTACCGACTAGAGTTGCTGTGAGGATTAATATTTATAAAGTGTTTAGAGCAGTTTCTGACACCGAATAAGAGATCTGTAAGTTTTTGTTTAAAAAATTATATTTGCTGGCCGGATACAGTGGCTCAGGTCTATAATCCCAGCACTTTGGGAAGTTGAGGTGGGCAGATCACTTGAGGTCAGGAGTTCAAAACCAGGCTGGCCAACATGGTGAAACCCTGTCTCTACTGAAAATACAAAAATTAGCCAAATGTGGTGGCAGGTGCCTGTAGTCCCAGCTATTTGGGACGCTGAGGCAGGAGAATTGCTTGAACCCAGGAGGCAGAGGCTGCAGTGAGCCGAGATAGTGCCACTGCCCTCCAGCCTAGGCGACAGAGCAAGACTCCATCTCACTATATACATGTGTGTGTGCATATATATATATATATATATATATATAAAACTTCATGATGGAAAGAAAGGAGAGAAAGAAGAGAAGGAGGGAGGGAGGGAGGAAGGGATAGAGGGAAGGAAGGAAGGGAGGAAGGAAGGAAGGAAGGAAGGAAGGAAGGAAGGAAGGACATAAATCACCGTTTGGGCCTGGCACATAAATCCTATATATGTGTGTATACACACACACACACGTATATATATATATATATATTTGCTAAGTTTGGCTTTGTGAGTGTCAGGTATTGAGAATAGAATGGTGTGCATTTGGAGGGGGTTTGTGTAACCCGTCTCCTTGAGTGCAGGCAGGACCTGTGACTTGCTTCTAACAGAATATGGAAAAGGAGATATTCACTCCCCTGAATACGGTATGCTGTTTGACAAAGGTGAGTGGATGTCAGTTCCAAGATCATGTTACATTATGTAAAACTCCTTCTTGCCAACAAACTATTTTCACAATTCGGCTGGCCTTGAGGAAACCAACTGCCATGTTGTGAATGGCCTGTGAAGAGGACCACATGGCAGTGAACTTGCAGCTTCTAGGAGCTGAGAGTGGCCTCCAGCCAACAAAACACAAACAAACAATAACAAAACAACAACCACAAAACCCTGAAATTTGCAATCCTGCAATGCAAGGAAACAGAGGGAGCTTGGAACTGGAGTCTACTCCAGTCAAGCCTCTAGGTGAGAATGCAGTGAAGCTGACATCTTAACTACAGTCTGGTGGGACCTTGAAACAAAAAACCCAGGTAAGCCCTGGGCCAACAACACCTTGATTGCAGCCTTGTGAGAGACCCTGAACCAGAATACTCAGGTAGATGAACATATTGGAGAAAAATGTGCAATCATGCTGACTGGTCTGACTTTAAATTCATGAACACCACAGAAATATGATATGCTATATTTCTGTAGTCTACTCTAGAGAAATATCATTTTACCATCCTCCTAGATGACTATTTCACATCTTTTTTTTTTTCCTCAGGCCTCTATAATCTTCTCCCCCATGCTCACTCTCAACAGATAACCTTGCTTCTTTCATTGAGAAAACAAAAGCAATCAGAAGAGAACTTTTACAAGTTCCCACCACCACACCCTCCCATGTACTTGTATCTGCACCCATATTCTTATCTTATCTCTATGTGCTTAGGATAAACTGTCCATGGTTCAATCCCTCTACCTGTGAGCTAGATCCCATCCTTTCTTGCTCACTCAAGGACATCACTCTGGGGCTTGAATTCTTTAATATTTTAAAATTTAATTGACACTGGGTTTTGCCATGTTGCCCAGGCTGGTCTCAAGCTATCTGCCTGCCTCATCCTCTCAAAGTGCTGGGATTACAAGTGTAAACCACCATGCATGGCCTTGAATACTTACTTACACAATTAACATGTCTTTAACTGAATTCCCAAATGATTCCTATACACCTCCAAAACTACCTGCTTCCCTCCCTCAGTCTTCCCTATCTCTATGGTTTCTCAGGCCAAAAATCTTAGGGTCATCCTTCACTTCTTTTTCTCATACCAGATCCAATCTACAGTAAATCCCATAGGCTCTATCTTCAAAGTACATCTAGAATCTGACCAGTTCTCACTATCACTTTCTCCCATCATCATTTCTTACCTGGGTTACATAATGGCCTCCAAACTAGTGTTGCTTCTACCCTTGCCCTTGTTTTTATCTTTTCTTTATCTTTTCTTTCTTCCTTTTTTTCTTTCTTTTTTTTTATTTTTTATTTTTAATTGAGATGGGGTCTCACTGTTGCCCAGGCTGGTCTCAAACTCCCAGGCTCAAGTGATCTTCCAGCTTCAGCCTCCCAAAGTGCTGGGATTACAGGCGTCAACGACCAAACCCAGACCCCTTGCCCTTCTTAAAGCCATTCTCAATACAACAGCCAGAATGATGATCTGTGGATTTATAGTACCCCTGTGCTCAAAACACTCTGATGGCTTCCTATCTCAACCAGAATAAAATGCAAAATCATCAAATGACTCACAAGGTCATCTATGCTGTCCCACTCCACCTGGCCCGCTCCTTCTCTAACTTCTCCCTAAAGTTCTCCATAGCCTGCCCTGGTTCACCAGACTCCAGCCACACTGGAGCTTATAATTTGTCCTGAGGCCAGTGAGGAGTTCTTGAAGGGTTTTTCTTTTTCTTGTTTTTTGTTTTTTGTTTTTTTTGAGACAGAGTCTCGCTCTGTTGCCCAGGTTGGAGTCCAGTGGTGCAATCTCGACTCACTGCAACCTCAGCCTCCCAAAGTGCTGGGATTACAGGTGTGAGCCACTGTGCCAGATCCCCTGAAGGATTTTTTAAAAGCCACCATTTTATCTTCTCTGCCTATAAAGTGGGACAAAATACAGACAGTTAATATCACAGGCCTTTACCTCCTACAGTACCTGCCCCTTACGTGATCAAACTGTTCTGATTGGTCTTGCTGACCCAGCAGGGGCACAAAGGGTCCCTAAGTAGCCAAGCTGGTGTTACTTGAGACTCTTTTTTTATCTTCCTTTTTGTGATGAAAGAAAGATTAAAAGCAAAAAAAAAAAAAAAATCAGTTAAAGACCTGAAGCTTTTAGTATTTTTAAAAGAATAAAATAGATTCTTATTTTTTAATTTTACAGATATTATAAATATTAAAACTTGAAACACAAAGGAGAGAAAGAAGGGAGGGAGGGAGAGAGGGAGAAGGAATAAGGAAGGAAGGAAGGAAATCACCTTTTGAGCCTGGCACATAAAACAATTCCTATTCAAACTAGTATTTTTTCTTATAGAGTAAAAAGTCTAAATACTTTTAAAAGACTTATTTACTATCCTTGGCAGTGTTCCTCCCCAGGGAGAGAGAGGAACAGTGTCTTCTCTGAAATCCTGACTTCACGTAGCACACCACACCCTGCCCCAGTTGAGCTCATTTCTCACAAGTTTTTGAAAAGACGCCCTGGGGTTTGCTCATGAGCCCAGACCTTTCCAGCATCTCACTGAAGTAACTTCTGACCGTAAGGCTGTTTTAAAGAGACAATCTAGATTCTTCTTTTGACAAAATATATTTCATTGCACTGTATTCTCAACAGTTAAAATGAATGCATAAAATATAAACAGGCCACCCAAGAATAAAATAAATCCTTTTTATTGAAATGGACATACAGACTTTTTTCTTTTCCTCGCCAGATTATCTCATTAAATTACATCATGATGGAAATCTACAATTATTATTTTTTTTTGATATTTGGTGTTTGTTTTGTTTGTTTGTTTTTGAGACAGAATCTCTCTCTGTCACCAGGCTGGAGTGCAGTGGCGTGATCTCAGCTCACTGCAACCTCCGCCTCCCAGGTCCAAGCAATTCTGCCTCAGCCTCCCGAGTAGCTGGGACTACAGGTGCGTGCCACCATGCCCAGTTAATATTTGTAATTTTAGTAGAGATAGGGTTTCACCATGTTGGTCAGGATGGTCTTGATCTCTTGACCTCGTGATCCGCCTGCCTTGGCCTCCCAAAGTGCTGGGATTACAGGTGTGAGCCACAGTGCCCAGCATTTGTTTATATTTTTACAGATTATTTTGTCCTTCATTTATTTGTCATTGAACCTTGTTCCATTAATACTAGGTTTTATAAGATTCTACTGTAACTACTGAAGAAACATTGTGATGGTTTGTTTGGAGGTAGCCATTTTGTTTAAATAACTGTCTAAAATTGTTATTTATTATTAGCCATAAAAAACATGACTTTAGGCCACAATTTAGTACACAATAGAAAATTGCTAAAAAGTAATTTAGGAATATGAAAATATACAGTAAATGGAACTTTCCAAATGGCAGCTGTGAATTTTTTTTTTCTTGTTCTATATAGCCCATGTCAGAGTGCAGTGACTCAATCACAGCTCATTGCAGCCTCAAACTCCTGGGCTCAAGTGATCCTCCCGCCTCACCCTCCCAAGTAGCTGAGACTCCAGGTGCATGCCACCACACCTGGCTAATTTTTATTTTTTTAAATTTTTGTAGAGAAAGGTCTTGCTTTGTTGCCCAGGCTGGAGTGACTCTTTGATATAGCACCTGATTATAGCTGATTTGGATAATTATTAGAATAAGGAAAGCCTATATTTAAATTAACAATGTAAAATATTTTCAATTATGTGCTTAACATTTTTTACCACAAAAGTTAAGGTCATTTTATAATAATTATTTTTGTTGGTTTTTTTTGTTTTGTTTTGTGTTTTTGGTTTTTTTTTTTTTTAAGACAGTGTCTTTCTCTGTTACCCAGGCTGGAGTACAGTGTGCAGTGGCTTGATCTCAGCTCACTGCAACCTCTGCCTCCTGGGTTCAAGCGATTCTATTGCCTCAGCCATCTAAGTAGCTGGGACTACAGGTTTGTGCCAACACACCCGGCTAATTTTTGTCCTTTTAGTAAAGACGGGGTTTCATCATGTTGGGTAGGTTGGTCTCAAGCACCTGATCCACCCGCCTCAGCCTCCCAAAGTGCTGGGATTACAGGCGTGAGCCAGCATACCCGGCCCTGATATTATTTTCATCTTATAGTTCAATAAACAGGCTGAGAAATGTTAAGCAGCTTTTTCAAGGTCTCAACCAGTGGCAGATTTTGAATATAAACACGTCTCTCTTACTACAAATTTCATACTCTTAATCACTGAATTCATATATCCAACAATTTATTTTCCAAAATAGTAAATACTCTGTCCAGCACCCATTTAGATAAATACTGCAGAGTAACATCTCAAAAAGACAATATTGGGCCAGGCACGATGGCTCACGCCTGTAATCCCAGCACTTTGGGAGGCTGAGGTAGGCGGAGCACGAGGTCAAGAGATGGAGACTATCCTGGCCCCCGTCTCTACTAAAAATACAAAAAAGTAGCTGGGCATGATGGCACATGCCTGTAGTCCCAGCTACTCAGGAGGCTGAGGCAGGAGAATTGCTTGAACCTGGGAGGTGGAGGTGTATTTTGTATTTTTAGTAGAGACAGGGTTTCTCCATGTTGGTCAGGAGGGTCTCGATCTCCTGACCTCATAATCTGCCCACCTTGGCCTCCCAAAGTGCTGAGATTACAGGCGCGACCCACTGCACCAGGTCCCTGGAAGAAACTTCCTAAGTCATCATATCCTACCTCCCAACCAATGCATGAATCATTTCTTCAACATCTCTGACAGATAGAGCTAATGAAATCATGAATTAGGTATTGTCAGATAGAAATGTTGTAAAATCTCTTTGTTCTGTGGATGGATGTATTCGTTTTATATGGATGCTCTAACAAATACTACAAACGTAGTGGCTTCAAACCACACAAATTTGTTATGTCACAGTTTCTCTGGATCAGGAAGCTGGGTAAATTCAATTGGGTCCTTTATTTAGGGTACAAAAAGGCTAAAATCAATCAGACACGGTGGCTGACGCCTATAATCCCAGCACTTTGGGAAGCCGAGGCAGGTGGATCACGAGGTCAGGAGTTTGAGACCAGCCTGGCCAACATGTTGAAACCCTGTCTCCACTAAAAATACAAAATTAGCTGGGTGTGGTGACAGGCACCTGTAATTCCAGCTACTTGGGAGGCTGAGGCAGGAGAATAGCTCGAACTTGGCAGGTGGAGGTTGCAGTGAGCCGAGATTGCACCACTGCACTTCAGCCTGTGCAACAGAGCAAGACTTTGTCTCAAAATAAGGAAAAAGAAAAAAGAAAAAAGAAAAAAAACAAAATGCTTACATCAAGGCTTCACTCCTTAATGGAGGCTCTAGGGAAGAATACACAGCCAGACTTGTTCAAGTTGTTGGCCACATTCAGTTTCTTGAGGTCCCTGTTTCCTTGCTGCTGTTAGGCCAGGGCCAGGCTTTGCTCTTAGAGGGTGCCCACATTTATTTTCATGCTTTCTATGTGGCCTCTTCCAACAATGGCAGGTAGAGTTCTTCTCATGCTTTGAATCTCTGACTTTACCTTCTGCCACCTCTCTCTGACCCCAGGTGGAGAAAGTTCTCTGGTTTTTATTTTTTTCATTTTTATTTTTTGAGACAGAGTCATGCTCTGTTGCCGAGGCCGGAGTGCAGTGGCATGATCTCGGCTCACCACAACCTCCACCTCCCAGGTTCAAGCAACTCCTCTGCCTCAGCCTCCTGAGCAGCTGGGACCACAGGCTCATGCCAACACGGCTGGCTAATTTTTGTACTTTTAGTAGAGACGAGGTTTCACCATATTGGCCAGTCTGGTCTCGAACTCCCAACCTCATGATCTGCCACCCTTGGCCTCCCAAAGTGTTGGGATTACAGGTGTGAGCCACCGTGCCCAGCCATAAAAGTTCTCAGCTTTGCTGGGTGCAATGGCTCACGCCTGTGATCCCAGAACTTTGGGAGGCCAAGGCGAGCGGATCACATGAGGTTGAGGGTTCGAGACCAGCCTGACTCAACATGAAGAAACCCCGTCGCTACTAAAAATACAAAAAAAAAAAAAAAAAAAATTAGCCAGGCATGGGGGTGCATTCCTGTAATCCCAGCTACTCGGGAGGCTGAGATAGAATTGCTTGAACCCAGGAGACGGAGGTTGCAGTAAGCCAAGATTGCGCCATTGCACTCCACCCTGCGCAACAAGAGTGAGACTCCATCTCAAAAAAAAAGAGAAAAAGCTATTTGCTTTAAAGGCTTCTGTAATTGAATGTTCCCCACATCCTCATCCCTAGGGAAAATCCAGGATCACCTCCCTATCTTAAAGTTCATAACTGGCCGGGCGCGGTGGCTCAAGCCTGTAATCCCAGCACTTTGGGAGGCCGAGGCGGGCGGATCACAAGGTCAGGAGATCGAGACCATCCTGGCTAACACGGTGAAACCCCGTCTCTACTAAAAAAAAAGTACAAAAAACTAGCCGGGCGAGGTGGCGGGCGCCTGTAGTCCCAGCTACTACTCGGGAGGCTGAGGCAGGAGAATGGCGTGAACCCGGGAGGCGGAGCTTGCAGTGAGCTGAGATCCGGCCACTGCACTCCAGCCTGGGGGACAGAGCGAGACTCCGTCTCAAAAAAAAAAAAAAAAAAAAAAAGTTCATAACTTTAGTTGGATCTGCAAAATCCCTTTTGCCATGTAATGCAACATGTTCCTTGGTTCCAGGGATTTGGGTATGGACAACCGAGAGGTAGGGGTGGAATATCTGCCTCCCTTGTGATTCTGCCCATTTTTCTGAATACTACCACTTGAACCACCCGTTCCTTTCTCTAAAACCACCTTTGCAAAAATCATAATGGCAAGAAATTATGACAGTAAAAGAGATCTGATCTAACCAACTCCACCTTGCCTTAACCTCCAAAATGCCCTTGGTCATTCCTGGGCATGGGTCACACTAATTTGGGCAGAATTTTAGTTTATAGTTTAAATTATAATAGCCCTTCCCTAAACTAAACCACTTTTGTAAAAGCAATGAAAGGTTGGGTGTGGTGGCTCACGCCTGTAATCCCAGCACTTTGGGAGGCTGAGGTGGGAAGATCACTAGGTCAGGAGTTTGAGACCAGCCTGGCCAACATGGTGAAACCCGGTCTCTACTAAAAAATACAAAAATTAGCTGGGTGTAGTGGTGCTCACCTGCAATCCCAGCTACTCGGGAGACTGAGGCAGGAGAATTGCTTGAACCTGGGAGGTGGAGGCTGCAGTGAGCCGAGATTGCACCACTGCACTCCAGCCTGGGTGACAGAGGGAGACTCCGTTTAAAAAAAAAACAATGAAAATCCACCAGATTACGAGGATGAGAGGGGCCTGAATTCTGCTAAGATGTAAGCACAGTTAAATGATTACCAGCCATTATTCTGGAGGTCACAAGATTTGCAACTTCCCCAATTACTCCTGTAAATAATTTCACTACTGCCGGGGGCGGTGGCTCAAGCCTGTAATCCCAGCACTTTGGGAGGCCGAGGCGGGTGGATCACGAGGTCAGGAGATCGAGACCATCCTGGCTAACATGGTGAAACCCTGTCTCTACTAAAAATACAAAAAACTAGCCGGGCGTGGTGGCGGGCCCCTGTAGTCCCAGATACTCGGAGGCTGAGGCAGGAGAATGGCGTGAACCCGGGAGGCGGAGCTTGCAGTGAGCCGAGATCGTGCCACTGCACTCCAGCCTGGGCAACACAGCGAGACTCCGTCTCGAAAAATAATAATAATAATAATAATTTCACTACTGTAGAACCTAAGATTGGCCTTTTGAGATGTCTTTTCAGACTTTTGCATTTCTGACAACCAGATGGCCCCATCTAGACCAGGGTCTCCTCTGTGGCCCCTACCCAGAAGCAGACTCAGAAAAAGACTGTTTCCTACACCCCTATGATTGCATCCCCAACCAATCAGCATTCCCTCTTCTGAAGTCCCATGCCCACTAAATTTAGCTTGAGAAGCCCTAGCCTCTGAAATTTTTAGTTTTCAGGGAGGTTGATTTAGGTAATAATAAAACTCCAGTCTTCCATTTAGCTGGCTCTACGTGTATTGAACTCTTTCTATTGCAATTCCCCTGTTTGGATAAATTGGCTCTGTCTAAGCAGTGGGCAAGATGAGCCCATTGGGTGGTTACATATGCACTTGACAAATAATTATTGGGCTCTTACAGTGTATCAGGAAACATATTTGATACAGGGGATATAATAGTGACCAAGCCAGAAACAGTTCATGATCAAATGAAGCTAGAGGAGAGGCCACATTCAAGTGTAATTACACTAATAAATGCTAAGGCACAATTATAATCAAAGTACATATCTGTACTTTGAGATTGCTATGATGCTATGGTAGTACAAATTATGAAGTTGACATCACAACAAATTATGAAGTTGAACCACAGGGTGTGGTTCAAGAAAGACTTCCTTAAAGAAGTGAAATCCCTGCACATATTTGAAAAAGAGCCATTACATCTCTGAAGTATTTTTTCCAAATATTCCTAATCTTTACATGATGTCAAAACAAATAAATGCAGTGTAAGGGATATTAGCGTGTGTGTGTGTGTGTATGTGTGTGTGTTTTAGGGGGTGTCAAAGTGGCCTACCATTTACTTCTCCTTGCCTCTATCCAGCAGAAAATGTGTTAGGGGAATTTAGGCAGACAGAATTTACCAATTAAATAAATATTTTGTTTTATTTTATTTTATTTTATTTTTTGAGAAACAGGATCTTACTCTGTTACCCAGGCTGGAGTGCAGTAGCACAATCACATCTCACCTCAGCCTCAACCTTCCAGGCTCAAGCAATCTTCTTGCCTCACCCTCCTGAGTAGCTGAGACTACAGGTGCGTGACACCACATCTAACTATTTTTTTTTGTTGGTGTCTTTTGTAGAGATGGGGGTCTCACTTTGTTGCCCAGGCTGGTCTTGAACTCCTGGGCTCAAGCGATGCTCCCAGCTCAGCTTCCCAAAGAGCTAGGATTACAAACATGAACCACTGTGCCCCACCTAATTTTTTTTTTTAATATAAATACAAATTGAGATTGCTTTGCTCTTAAAAATTGTTCTTGACAGTGGGAGAGACTTCCATCAGGAGAAAATTTGGAATACAAAAGAAAAGAATGCTAATTTGAAATGGCATTTCCCTTTTTTTATGAGAAATAAAAAGTAATGTATGGCCAGGGTATAGTGTAAGACAGGTCTAGGAAAGAGCAAATGCTTCAATGACCAGCATGTGTTGTTTAAAAGGAACAGCCAAACCATCAGCAATTTCTAATGTTTTGTTTCTTAACTTTGAGATGTAATGTACCAAAAGGGAAAAAAATTGCCCTTCTTGGTTAGTTTGAGTTGTACTTATTTTCTGTGAAGTCAGTAGGAAATTACTGCTGCTCTTGATGAGTAAACTGAATTGCAAAGGGAGTACCTACCCCACCCCACTCTCCCATAACCTTCTCTCCAGAAAGTAGTGCTTTCTCTTCCTCCAGGAGCTGACAGGAAATGAGTGGAAGAGAGCCAGCATCTGAGCAAAGCCAGAGGCATTTCCCTTGAATGCTTATGAAGAGACTAAGAAAAAAAAAATCCTTCCCCATTAGTTGGGATTACAAAATGGAACAGTGGCCATAGGGTCACTCAATGGACAGATTTTGAAGGCAGAGGCTGCAAGAGAACAGAGAACTGAGGGAAGAAGGGAGTGTGTGGATGAGATTAACTGATCAATCTGGACTCTGAAAATCCATTTGGTAGCTGCTTTTGACTCAATCCTCCGGGAAGTACCAGTCTAAGGTGCATGTCGATACTGTACCAGGGTTCCAAACTATCTCATATACAAGGATGAAGAAGAGAAGCCATAAGAAGCCTTCTTGTGAACCTCTGTAACAACAGGATGTTTTGCATCACTGCACTGGACCTGACTATGAGGCAGCAGTTCTTGCCTAAAAAGCAGTGGACCAAATATGACAGGATAAATTCTACCTTGAACTGTATCTGAAAGTGGTTACTCGGGAGAGAGAAGAGATAAAAGAGTGGGCAAAGAAGTAATCATGTAGTTGAAATCTATGGATGCAGCTGTTCTCAAAGTATTTTTATGAAGATGGCTAAGCCCAAAACACAATATAATAATTATTTAGGCTGGGGGCAGTGGCTCATACCTGTAATCCCAGCACTTTGGGAGGCTGAGGCGGGCAGATCACCTGAGGTCAAGAGTTCAAGATCAGCCTGGCGAACATGGGGAAACCCTGTCTCTACTTAAAAGAATACAAAAATTAGTCGGGCGTGGTGGTAGGCGCTTGTAATCCCAGCTACTCAGGAGACTGAGGTAGGAGAATCTCTTGAACCTGGGAGGTGGAGGTTGCAGTGAGCCGAGATTGTGCCACTGCACTCCAGTCTGGGTGACAGAGTGAGACTCCGTCTCAAAGAAAAAAAGAAAAAAAAAAGAAAAAGAAAATTATTTAGTCTGCATGTTTTCCTTTAAATAAATACCTGTAGTAAAAACAACAACAACAACAACAAACTCTCAAATGAATCCAATATGTACCCCAACTTTACCAAGTTGGTTGGTGTTTGTTCTTATTTTTGGCCTCCTGAGATCACTGTATTTTATTATCCAGATAAAATAATTCCAATTTCATGTCTTTGGATTCCCCACAAGCAGAAAATCAGGTAATCACTTGATTCTCTCTGTACCCAAGGAACAAAATGTTTAATATACCGAGCAGTTTAGCCCCTTCTTATTTCCACACACTAGTCTGTGAGTACTGTCTTTACATCACCCAAAGACCTGTTGAATTGCTCCCCCAAACAAAAGATGAATTGTCTCTGGAGCTATAAAATGCAGCTTGTAAAACTGTACTATTTTTGCAACCTGCAACTACCACCCAGAAACCATTTTAAAATGACAAAGGTTTTCTGGTTTCTTTCTTTCTTTTTTTTTTTTGAGACAGTTTCACTCTTGTTGCCCAGGCTGGAGTGCAATGGCACAATCTCGGCTCACTGCAACCTCTGCCTCCCCGGTTCAAGCGATTCTCCTGCCTCAGCCTCCCCAGTAGCTGGGATTACCAGCATGCATCACCATGCCCAGCTAATTTTATAACTCTCGACCTCAGGTGATCCGCCCACCTTGGCCTCCCAAAGTGCTGGGATTACAGGTGTGAGCCACTGCCACTGGTGTTTTCTGGTGTCTTATTCAGAGCTTATAGTCAGGATCTTAATGATCTCATGTAGAATATTTCTCTTTAAAATTTGGTACAGTTTATTATGAACAATGTCTTTGTATGAGAAAAATATAATAATCATATGTAATACAAATTCTCTAGGCAAGAAAGAAAAATATGTTACCCTGTAGGCTCAGGCTGGCCTTTTTTTTTTTTTTTTTTTGAGATAGAATCTGGCTCTGTCACCCAGGCTGGAGTTCAGTGGCAAAATCTAGGTTCACTGCAACCACCACCTCCCGGGTTCAAGCGGTTCTCCTGCCTCAGTCTCTCGGGTAGGTGGGATTACAGGCACCTGCCACAACGCCTGGCTAATTTTTGCTTTTTTGGGTTTTTTTTTGAGACGGAGTCTTGCTCTGTCACCCAGGCTGGAGTGCAGTGGCGCGATCTCGGCTCACTGCAAGCTCCGCCTCCTGGGTTCACGCCATTCTTCTGCCTCAGCCTCCTGAGTAGCTGGGACTACAGGCGCCTGCCACCACGCCCGGCTAATTTTTTATTTTTATTTATTTTTTATTTTTCGTAGAGATGGGGTTTCACCGTGTTAGCCAGGATGGTCTCAATCTCCTGACCTCGTGATCCACCTGCCTCGGCCTCCCAAAGGGCTGCGATTACAGACGTGAGTCACTGTGCCCGGCCAAATTTTTGTATTTTTAGTAGAGACAAGGTTTGATCATTTTGCCCCAGCTGGTCTTAAACTCCTGACCTCAAGGGATCCACCCGCCTTGGCCTCCCAAAGTGCTGGGATTACAGGCATGAGTCACCACCCCTGGTTCAGGCTGGGCTTTTAATTCTGCTGCTCACCCAGTGTGGTCAGGCAAACCTGCCCTCTCCTGTATGTGAGCTTTGAGCATTTGTTGGGCTGTTCTAACAGAGATCATAGTTGCCATACTTACCTTCATTGAGAACTGTATTTTTCCATAAGGAGGGTGCTGCTTCAACTTAGTAAGGAACTTCAGAAGGGCTCAATAGGAAATGATGCAAGAATAAGAAAAGGCCTCTCAATTCAGGCAACTGAAAGTTTGAGACACAGAGCCATTCAATTCATATGCTCTGAGATCAGTCATTATTAGCCTGTGTGGTTTCTGTTTTCCTGTACAACCTAGAAAATTAATCTTTGGTCATATTCCTGGAACTCAAAGAAATATCATGAGCAATGAGTTAAGTATGTATTCTATCTAAGAAATGCAGTCTACCTATTACATGGGGCATATGTATGTGGGGCACATATGCACAATTATACAGCTTTGTTGAAGCCAGTAGTGAAAAGCATAATTAAAGAGAGATTTAAGGCTTGAAATTCTGGTGACACAGGGGATAGGCTGCTTGAATTCAGCCACAAAACCTTATTTCAGACATATTAAACAAACAGATTAAGAAAAAATTGGCCCATATAGGCCCATGTCTATGTTAACAGTAAAATATTCCTTATGAATTAATCATCAGTCAACTTACTGAGCTTTGCATCCAAGTAATAATCCCCTTTTACCTATTCATACAGCTATAAGCTACAAGCAAAATTAAGGGCTTGTTATCTGTGGAAGGAAAAGATATTGTTAAAATCTCAGACAAAAATCCACCTCCCCATCTTCATTTAAACATGACAGTGAAGCTGTATTAAGGAGGTGAAAAAATATACATAATAGTATTTATATGAAATAAAAATATTGATGGTGGCAGTATTATTTTTCCTCCACTATATCAAAGGGTAGAGAATATAGTCTATATTTAATTATTCCTTGACACGCTTAATAACCTAATTTTTTTTTTTTTGAGATGAAGTCTCACTCTGTCACCCAGGCTGGAGTACAGGGGCATGATCTCGGCTTCCTGCAACCTCTGCCTCCTGGGTTCAAACAATTCTCCTACCCCAGCCTCCCAAGTAGCTGGAATTACAAGTGTGCATCACCAAGCCCAGCTGATCTTTTGTATTTTTAGTAGAGATAGGGTCTCACCATATTGCCCAGACTGCTCTCAAACTCCTGACCTCAAGTGATCCACCCGCCTCGACTTCCCAAAGTGCAGGGATTATAGATGTAAGCCACCATGCCAGGCCACCTAATGAAAAAAATAATAACAGTAATAATAGAAAAAAAGCAAAAAGCATTAAAACTATGTTTCTGGATCCACCGTAGATGACATGTTTTTCCACAGTTGCAAGTAAAAATGAGTTTTCCAAATGTAAAATTGTTAGAAACAAAAAGTATGAGCATGCTGAAAAAAAAAAATCCTGCTATGAGGGAGGTTCCTTACATCAAAAAATGGTCAGAATGAGTTAGGCACTATCCCCAAATGATGAGAAAAATGGAGATAACATTGAAGGGAAAATGTTTTGAAAAGCTCAACTTGCAGTCCAACATAAGAAGAGAAATTTGGATGACAATGAGAACAAAAGGGAGGGAAAGACACCTCACAGGTGTTTCATGTGAATAAGCTCGTTTAGTCTTCACAGCAATTTTATAATGTAAATATAATTATTATCTCTATGTTACAAAAGAGGAAACCAAGTCTTGTAAAGTTTAAGCAGCTTACTAAGGTCATATCGTTAATGTGTGAGGAAGTCTCTCCAACTTTGAGAGTGCAAGGGAGAGTCATACAAGTCCCTTGAACACTCAAACTTACCTTTGTATTTTCATTTCCAAGCTACCTCCTTTGCCTGGTCCTGAAATCTCTAATTCTGTCTCTCCGTCTCTCTCTCTCGCTCTCTTTCTCTCTCTCTCTCTCTCTCACACACACACACACACACACATTTGGCATCTCCTCACCTCTTTTACCCTAATTAAACTTGGCCTTTGTCAGCAGGCAAGTGGTTCTGATGCTCTGTCAATGAAGATAATGGAGAAATATGGCATTAAAATGGAACCTTCTGTTCCTTAACCCCAGACTCTCTATGTCCACTTGTGATACAAACCAATGTAGTAACACAACCAGCCCTTGCCATGTCTTCCCTATTGCTTAAGGGTTAGCCAGTTAGCTGATTTCCCTTGCCTGTTTCTTTGTGAACAAAGAAAACAATTTCATCATGTACATGAACAGACACACGAACAAGTAGGTGGAAGCCATTTTGAATGGTAGAATTTCAGTTTGCCAAAACCATTAAAGTGACTCTCACAACACCACTTTCAGGCAGCCTAGGTCAGAGGCTGTGTAGCTCCATATGTTATTTATCACCAGAGCCAACCTCCAAATTCTCTTTCTTGGCTATAACACAAAGTCAGATGCTTAGGCCTTTGATGAATGTGCAGCAATAATAAGAAGGGAGTGCTGGCCGGGTGCAGTGGCTCTCGCCTGTAATCCCAACACTTTGGGAGGCCAAGATGGGAGGATGACTTGAGACTAGGAGTTTGAGACCAGCCTGGGCAACACGGCAAGACCCTGTCTCTACATAAAATACAAAAAAAAAAAAAAAAAAAAATTAGCCAGGCGTGGTCGTGCATGCCTGTAGTTCCAGCTACTAGGGAGGCTAAGGTGGGAAATCACTTGAGCCCAGGAGGTCAAGGCTGTATGAGTCATCAGCATGACACTGCACTTCAGCCTGGGCAACAGAGCAAGATCATTTAATAAATAAATAAATAAATAAATAGTGCTGCCGGGCGCAGTGGCCCACACCTATAATCCCAGCACTTTGGGAGGCTGAGGCAAGCAGATCACCTGAGGTTGGGAGTTCAAGACCAGCCTGACCAAACATGGAGAAACCCTGTCTGTACTGAAAATACAAAAATTAGCCGGGTGTGGTCGTGCATACCTGTAATCCCAGCTACTCAGGAGGCTGAGGCAGGAGAATTGCTTGAACCTAGGAGGCGGAGGTTGCAGTGAGCTGAGATCACACCATTGCACTCTAGCCTGAGCAACAAGAGCAAAACTTGCCTCAAAAATTAAATAAATAAATAAATAAATAAATAGTGCTTTACCACAAGCTGGGAGCCATCCTGATTCTAAGTGTTAAGGGTGAACACTTAGTTCCCACTCCTGAGGTTCCTTACTCACTTATGTCCAGAAGAAAGACTGGTAAATTTGGGAATAGGAACCGGGCATGCACAACACATTAGTTAGAAATCTCCCAAGAAACAGAACCAATAAGACGTATGTATATACATAGATATATGTGAGAGGATTTATTAGGAGAATTGGTTCAGGTGATTACGAAGGTTGAGAAGATCCACAACAGGCTGCCTGCATAGTGGCTCAGAACAAGTCCAAAGACCTCAGAACCAGGAAAGATGATAGTGTAATTTCCAGTTAGAAATAGAAGACCTGAGAACCCTGCGGCATGGGATGGGGGTTGCTGATGCAAGTCCCAGAGTCCAAATGCCAAAAATCATAGAGTTCTGATGTCCAAGGGCAAGAGAAGAATGGTGTCCCAGCTCCAGAAGAGAGAGGGTGAATTTTGCCTTTCCTCTGTGGGCCCTCAGCCAGCACACATTGAGGGTGAATCTTTTTTGCTCAGTCCACTGATTCAAATGCCCATCTCTTTTGGAAACACCCTCTCAGATATATCCAGAAATAATGCATTACCAGTTATCTGTGTATCCCTTAATACAGTCAAGTTGACACCCAGAATTAACCATCACATACAGCTCTCTGCTTTTTTTTTTTTTTTTTTTTTGAGATGGAGACTTGCTCTATCGCCCAGGCTGGATTGCGGTGGTACAATCTTGGCTCACTGCAGTCCCCGCCTCCTGGGTTCAAGCGATTCTCCTGCCTCAGCCTCCCAATTAGCTGGGACTACAGGTGTGTGCCACCACACCTGGCTAATTTTTATATTTTTAGTAGAGATGAGGTTTCACCATGTTGGCCAGGCTGGTTTTCAACTCCTGACCTCAAGTTATCTGCCTGCCCTAGCCTTCCCAAGTGCTAGGATTACAGGCGTGAGCCACCGCACCCAGTCTGAACCAAGTCTTGAATCTAGTGAGATGAAATAGTCAAGCAGTGGAGAGCAAATGGCCACTGTTTGCTGATAGAACAGCTGGAGAATGTAGCTTAGGTGCATGGGTACAATAAGTTTCCTAACATTACAGTACAGAATTAGACTTAACACCTAGTCACAGCCTCCCCCTAAAAGTACAAATACTTAATACTAGCTTACTAAAAGCCTGAGAGCACATACTTTATGCAGAAGCAAAGAAGAGAGGCTGGGCTCAGTGGCTCAAGCCTGTAATCCCAGCACTTTGGGAGGCCGAGGCAGGCCAATTACTTGAGGTCAGGAGTTTGAAATCAGCCTGGCCAACACGATGAAAACCTGTCTCTACTAAAAATACAAGAGTTAGCCGGGCATAGTAGTGGGCATCTGTAATCCTGCCTTGGGAGGCTGAGGAAGGAGAATTGCTTGAACCCAGGAAGTAGAGGCTGCAGTGAGCAGAGATCACACCACTGCACTCCAGCCTGGGCAACACAGCAAGACTGTCTCAAAAAATAAATAAATAAATAAATAGTTCAGAGACGAGGAGTATAATTTTTTTAGCTCTCATATTCCCTGGCAGAAATAATGTAGCCTTCTTATTATAACACATGTTCTTTTAGCTGTAAGATGAATAAGATGAGGTCACTGCTTTTACAGATCTCACATACAAAGGGAAGAAACAGAGAAATGTTATTTAGTGATAAGAATTTATAAATATTCACAAAATTCGTTGGAAACATCAAGGAAGGAATAGTTGATTCAGCCCAGGGACCACAGGTTTACACAGATGTAGATACATGGGCTAATTCTTAAAGGATGAGTAGATACTTGCCAAGCAATGATACACAGAAATGGAGGAAGTACTGCTATTGAAAACAGATATTGGAACACTGGGTCCAAAATCCAGGCAAGTGTTGGGGAGGAGTGGGCAGGGCATATGGAGCTACTGAAGAATTTCAAGAAGTGAAAGAATCTGATCAAAATTTTTAATTCTCTTGGCAGCTGGAGCCTGAAGGCAGGAAGATCACTGTAATAGTTTAAGCAAGAGATTATGATGGTCCAAAATATGCTGATGGGCCGTGCATGGTGGCTCACGCCTGTAATCCCAGCACTTTGGGAGGCTGAGATGGGAGGATTGCTTAAGGCCAAGAGTTCGAGATCGGCCTGGTCAAAATCTGAGAATCCATCTCTATTTTATATATATATCAGATATATATATATCTGATGATGCGTATGAAGTTCAGGAAATAAATATAAGAGATATTTAAGATTTAGGATAGGAAAGGCTTACTGACTCCATGTTGACAGTGAGGGAGGAGGAAAACTAAATGGCTTTCATGTTTCTGACTTAGGTCACTGTGTAGATGGGTTATTACTTGAAAAAAGAATATAGTCAAGGTAGGTTTTGAGATATCTCTTTGGCTAATGAACAATTCTCCCTTCTGTAAGAACAGCCCCCTCTCAAAAGGAAAAGTGCACAACAGTCTTTGTACAATGTGGATCAATATTTTTCATAGTTTATTGGTCTAACATGGACACTTAAACACACTGTGCCAATTAAAGATTCTCTTCTGGGAATTTGTGATTGGGCCTAAAGAAAGTCACTTTTCAGGCTGGGTGCAGTGACTCATGCCTGTAGTCCCAGCACTTTGGAAGGCTGAGGTGGGCAGATCACAAGGTCAGGAGTTCGAGACCAGCCTGGCCAACATGGTGAACCCCCGTCTCTACTAAAAATATCAAAATTAGCTGGGCATTGTGGCAGATGCCTGTAATCCTAGCTATTCGGGAGGCTGAGGCAGAAGAATCATTTGAACCTGGGAGGCGGAGGTTGCAGTGAACCGAGATCGAGCCATTGCACTCCAGGGTGGGCAACAAGGACGAAACTCCATCTAAAAAAAAAAAAAAAACGCCGGGAGCGGTGGCTCAAGCCTGTAATCCCAGCACTTTGGGAGGCCGAGACAGGCGGATCACGAGGTCAGGAGATCGAGACCATCCTGGCTAACACAGTGAAACCCCGTCTCTACTAAAAAAAAAAAAATACAAAAATCTAGCCAGGCGAAGTGGCGGGCGCCTGTAGTCCCAGCTACTCCGGAGGCTGAGGCAGGAGAATGGCGGGAACCCGGGAGGCGGAGCTTGCAGTGAGCTGAGATCCGGCCACTGCACTCCAGCTTGGGCGACAGAGCGAGACTCTGTCTCAAAAGAAAATAAAAAATAAGAAAAGAAAAAAAAAATAAATAAAAAATAAATAAATAAATAAAATTAAAAAAATAAAAAATAAAAAAAACAAAGCTACTTTTCAAATGTGGCTAGAATTTTAACTGCCTATGCAGTGGACAGTCATATCCCACTGGTAGATGGGGAAGCAGAGAGAAGACAACAGCAGCAGCAGGAAGAGGAAGCGGGCAGAGGAGGAAGAGAGGGAGAGACAGCCTAATAAAGCACAAAGCAGGTATTCCCCAAAAGAAAAGCAGAGACTAAGAGGCAAAGCAAGAAAAGAATAGGGAGAGTACTGGCAGCTTCCCAGTTTCTGGATCCTGTCCCTGCGTGAGATCTAACTGCATAGCTACTCTTATATTTCATAAACTCAACTGTGTCCTAATTATAAGATTTTTTTTGTTTGTTTGGTTGGTTGTCTATTCATTTCATTTAGCATTAGTTTCTGTTACTGGCAATACAGGACAAAAAAATGGGGTTTGGGATATGGAGATTTGAGGCATTCACATGACTACTAAGTGAAAATATCTAGTAGGCCCTTAGATATATATATGGGTGGCCGGGCGCGGTGACACACGCCTGTAATCCCAGCACTTTGGGAGGCTGAGGCGGGCGGATCACCTGAGGTCAGGAGTTCAAGACCAGCCTGGACAACATGGTGAAACCCTGTCTCTACTACAAATACCACAATTAGCCAGGTATGGTGGCACATGCCTGTAATCCCAGCTACTTGGAAGGCTGAGACAGGAGAATTGCTTGAACCTGGGAGATGGAGGTTGCAGTGAGCTGAGATCGTGCCACTGCACTTCAGCCTGGGTGAGTCCACAAAAGTGGGGATTGGCTGGCATGAAATATTTGTCTGTGTTTGGCATATATAAGTGGCATTTGAAAGAGAAAGGCTGTGTGGTCATCTAGATAGAGTATAAGGAGGTAAGAAATATAAGCTATCTAGACACTAAAATGATTTTAGAGTAAAGTTAAAGGACTTGTTATTTTCTTTTTTTTTTTTTTCCAAATGGAGTCTTGCTCTGTCACCCAGGCTGGAGTGCAGTGGCGCAATCTTGGCTCACTGCAACCTCTGCCTCCCAAGTTTAAGCAATTCTTTGCCTTGGCCTCAAGAGTAGCTGGGATTACAGGCGAGTGCCACCACACCCAGCTAATTTTTTGTATTTTTTCTAGTAGAGACAGGGTTTCCCCATCTTGGCCAGGCAGGTCTTGAACTCCTGACCTCATGATCCACCGCCTCAGCCTCCCAAAGTGCTGGGATTACAGGCATGAGCCACCGCGCCTGGCCAGGACTTATTTTCAAGGAAACAGAAATAAACCTTTGGGTATCGTAGTTAAAACAGAATTTTCCCTAACTCTCAGACTTAGTGTGATTAAGACATATACTTAATACTATTAAGTAATGAGTAATGACAAACATTAGTAAAAAGAAAACCTCCATGTGCCAATCTGACATAGTATAATATTTATTCATGCTCAGTGTCTTCCATTTCCTCTTAGGAAAAACCAACTACCAGTGGAAAATGTTGATGACTCTATTATCATCTACTTCATAGAATGCGGAAATTTAGGATGTAATACAACCAACTCCTCGCTATAGAAATCAGAAATGAGCCTGGGCAACATAGTGAGACCCTGTCTCTACAAAAAAATATAAAAATTAGCTGTCCATGGTGGCACATGCCTGTGGTCCCAGCTACTCAGGAGGCTGCCGTGAGCTGTGATGGTGCCACTGCACCCCAGAGAGAGACCTTGTCTCAAAAACAAAAAACAAAAAACAAAAAACAAAAAAAAAAAAGAGAGAGAAAAGAAAGAAGGAAAGAAATGATTTCTTAGTTTAGCTGCAAATGAGGACCAGAATGCCTCACTAAGTCAAAAACTTTACCATAGCTCCTAAATCAGCAGTGGCCCTAAGATTTTTGTCTGGGATGATTTCCAAACATATGTTAAGCATTATTTGTCATGAAATTTTGTGTAATAAAAAGTTTATTTTTTAATTAAATGGTCTCTAGGACATACGTCAATTACTATGGTTCTTTGGACCATACTTGCTCCATCCTTTCCCTTTTAAAGTTACACACTTCTTGGCCGGGCACAGTGGCTCATGCCTGTAATCCCAGCACTTTGGAAGGCTGAGGTGGGTGGATTGCTTGAGGTCAGGAGTTCGAGACTGCCTTGGCCTCGAGATGGCCAGAGATGGTCTCTACTAAAAATACAAAATTAGACTGGGTGTAGTGGCTCACACCTGTAATCCCAGCACTTTGTGAGGCCAAGGCAGGCAGATCACTTGAGGTCAGGAGTTTGAGACCAGACTGACCAACATGGTGAGACCCCTATCTCTACTAAAAATACAAAATAAAAAATTAGCCAGGCGTGGTGGTGACCTGTAGTCCCTGCTACTTGGGAGGCTGAGGTGGGAGAAGTGCTTGAATCTGGGAGGTGGAGGTTGCAGTGAGCCAAGATAGCGCCACTGCACTCCAGCCTAGGTGACAGAGTGAGACTCCATCACAAAAAAAAAAAAAAAAAAGTATTATTTGCTATTTTGTTACGGCGTATGCAGGTTCTTAGTAATTATAGCTCTGTTTTCCCTTGCAAGCATAACCAAGAGATACAAAGGATAAAACAAAAAGTCCACTTAATGTTGCTTCCCCTGAAATAAGAAAATACATTTTAAATGAGTGTTAACAATTGTTAAATTATAAAAGGGATGAGGCCAGATGCAGTGGCTCACACTTATAATCCCAGCACTTTGGTAGGCTGAGGTAGGCAGATCACTTGAGATCAGGAGTTCAAGACCAGCCTGCCCAATATGGTGAAACCCTGTCTCTACTAAAAATACAAAAATTAGTTGGGCATGGTGCGGGCGCCTGTCGTCCAGCTACTTGGGAGGCTGAGGCAGGAGAATCACTTGAACTTGGGAGGTGGAGGTTGCAGTGAGCTGAGATCACGCCACTGCACTCCAGCCTGGGCAATAGAGCGAGATTCTGTCTCAAAATAACAATAATAGTAATAATAATAATAAAAGGGATGGGTTTAAGTGTATAGTCTAAGCTAGTTTTTCACCAACTAGCTGTTCTGTGTTCTGAGGAACACCAACATTGCACAAATTCTCAACAGATACTTTCAATACAAAGAGTCTTAATTGGGTCCCGGCAGGGAAATACAGTTATAAAAGACATTATATGAGATAACTGGGAAAAACTGAATATGGACTGTGCTGTGGTTTGAGTGTGTCCCCCAGAATTCAGTGTTGGAAACTGGTGCCCAGGGTGGCAGTGTTGGGAGACAGGGTCTTTAAGAAGTGATTAGGTCATAAAGAGGGACAGATGCTGCTCTCATGGGACTGAGTGAATTCTCAAGGGAGTGAGTCCTTGTTCTCTGGAGACTAGAATAGTTATGAGAGTGGGTTGTTATAAAAACGAGGCCACCCCTGGTCTTGCCATTTCTACTTCTCTGTCACATTATGATGTAGCACGGAGCCTTCACCAGAATCCGATCTCATAATCTTGGACTTCCCAGCCTCCAGAATCATGAGATAAATAAATCTCTTTTTTTATAAACTACCCAATCTTAGGTATTCAGTTACAGAAACAGAAAACAGACTAAGACAGACTATATTAGGAATTTCTGTATCAGTGTTAAATTCTAAGGTTGTGATAAAGGTATTATGGTTTTAGATGACAATTTTATTCTTAGGAGAGTCATGCTGAAGTAATTAGAGGTCAAATGTTATGATACATGCAACTGTTAAATGGTTCAGAAAAAAGGTTATGTTTATTATTTATGTACATAAAGGGGGAGAGGGCCAGAGATTAAAAATATGTGACAAGATATTGACAGTAGATGAAGGGTATGTTGGCATCAACTTACTATCCTTCCAACTCTTCTGTAGGTTTAAATAGACCAAGCAGACTCCCAACTTCTCTAAGAAAATTGGGGGAAAAGTATGCAGTACGTCCAAAACATACTTAACTATAGAATATTTCTGGTCTACTCAGCCCCTCTAGGCCTCTCTTAATATTATACGGCATGCTAATGTTCCAAGGATATAGTTTGGGAAGTGCTATACTAAACACTAATAAGCACTTCTTCTCTAACTTCAACTTGTTCCATGACTGCTTAACTAAGCTTTGGCTTTCATTCTTACTTTAAAGATGAGCCTTCACAGCACTTTGGGAGACCAAGATGGGTGGATCATGAGGTCAGGAGTTCAAGACCAGCCTGCCCAACATGGTGAAACCCCATCTCTACTAAAAATACAAAAATTAGCCAGGCGTGGTGGTGCATGCCTATAGTCCCAGCTACTAGGGAGGCTGAGGCAGGAGAATTGCTTGAATCCAGGAGGCAGAGGTTGCAGTGAGCCAAGATGGCACCACTGCACTCCAGCCTGGGCAACAGAGCGAGAATCTGTCTCAAATAAAAATAAATAAATAAATAAAACTTAAAAACACAATAAACCAAAAAGATGAGCCTTTACTTGCTTTATCTTTTCTCTCAGAAAATTTTATTTAGACGTGTCTTAACATACAGTTAAATATACAGTTTATGTTTTTTTAAGCAAAAATAAGCTTTTTTTTTTTAAGCTTATAAGCCCTAGAGGCTCTCTATTGCCAACTGTGCAATCAGCAATGCCACTCAGGTGACCAGATGTGTTTGCTACCTCTATAAGTTGCTCATTTCCACCTAAAATGTAGTTCTTTTTGTGAGCTTCATTCTTCAAAAGGTTATTGCAAAATCTGTATCTTTAAAAAAAATCTACCCGATTCCTCTTTTCTTTTTTTGTTTGAGACAGAGTCTCGCTCTGTTGCCCAGGCTGGACGGCAGTAGCGCCATTTTGGTTCACTGCAATCTCCGCCTCCTGAGTTCAAGTGATTCTCCTGCCTTAGTCTCCTAGTAGCTGGAACTGCAAGCACATGTCACCATGCCCAGCTAATTTTTGCATTCTTAGTAGAGACAGGGTTTCACCATGCTGGCCAGGCTGGTCTCGAACTGCTGAGCTCAAGTGATCCACCTGCCTCGGCCTCCCAAAGTGCTGAGATTACAGGTGCAAGTCACGGCGCCCGGCCTGATCCCTCTTTTCTTTAAAGGAGTGTGGTCTTAAAAATGTAAATGTTCTGGCTGGGCGCGGTGGCTCAAGCCTGTAATCCCAGCACTTTGGGAGGCCGAGACGGGCGGATCACAAGGTCAGGAGATCGAGACCATCCTGGCTAATACGGTGAAACCCCTCTACTAAAGAATACAAAAAACTAGCCGGGCGAAGAGGCGGGCGCCTATAGTCCCAGCTACTTGGGAGGTGGAGGCAGGAGAATGGCGTAAACCTGGGAGGCAGAGCTTGCAATGAGCTGAGATCCGGCCACCGCACTCCAGCCTGGGCGACAGAGCCAGACTCTGTCTCAAAAAAAAAAAAAAAAAAAAAAAGTAAATGTTCTAATATAGCAGTAATTTATTTTATTTTTATTTTTATTATTATTATTTTTTTTGAGACACAGTCTCACTCTGACACCCAGGCTAGAGTACAATGCCTCACTGCAACCTCTGCCTCCTGGGTTCAAGCAAGTCTCCCACCGCAGTCTTCTGAGTAGTTGGGACCGCAGGCACGCACCACTATGCCCCGCTAATTTTGGATTGTTTGGTATAGATGGAATTTCACTATGTTGGCCAGGCTGGTCTTGAATTGCTGACCTCAAGTGACCTGTCCTCCTCGGCCTCCCAAAGTGCTGGGATTACAGCCGTGAGCCACCGCCCGGCCTATAGCAGTAATCTTTTGTTAGTCTAATAAATCTTTTCCAACAGAAACATCAATAATGTCTTATTGCTTTACAAAGTATTCTCAACTGAACAGGTGTTCGATGGTCCTTGTCATAGAGCCTCTTGCCAGGTCTGCACAACTCTGGAAGACATTTCATTTAGCTGGTATTTGAATATGCAGCCATCAGTCACCCACTTTCCTTTGAGCATTATTTTTATTTCATATGTAAATAAAGATATTGAAATATACATATAGACATCGATATAATATTACATATGCAGAAGACATTGTATGCTTAATGAAAAATAGGCTTTTGGAAATGGTTTAGTAATTATGTGTAGCAACTCGTTCATGTTCCAACATATTAAGTCAAGAATTCTTAAAAGTTACAGAATATTAGAGAGAACTACAAGTCACAATAAAATACCTCTTGTTTTTGAAGTGGAAATTTGCTTAGCGAGTTCAATATACTCATGCTAAAGAAGAACTCAAGGATTTTGGTTGTTCAGATATACAATTTTATGCAACAGAAGGAAATGAAAAATCTGAATTCCTTAAATTTAGGACTACAAACTGTTCCTCAAAAATAATCTGCTCTCTCTCTCTCTCTATAATATATATAGAGAGAGAGAGAGACAGCCTCCCGGGTTTAAGCGATTCTTAGGCATCAGCCTCCCAAGTAGCTGGAATTACAGGTGTGTGCCACGACGCCCAGCTAATTTTTGTGTTTTTTTTTGTTTTTTCTTTTTTTTGTAGAGATGGGGTTTTGTTGTCTTGGCCAGGCTGGTCTTGAACTCTTGACCTCAAACAATCCACCCACCTTGGCCTCCCAAAGTGCTGGGATTACAGGCATGAGCCACTGTGACCGGGCATAATTTGCTATTATTTTTAAAATCCAAAGTCTACCTTTCTAAATTTCTAAGTTGTTTGATTAATTGCCAATTTTGTTATTTGTACATCAATAGATTATACTTTATAATGATTTCCTTTTGCTATAGAGTTAATTAAAATAGAAACTACTGGCCGGGTGCAGTGGCTCACACCTGTAATCCCACCACTTTGGGTGGCAGAGGCGGGCGGATCACCTGAGGTCAGGTGTTCAAGACCAGCCTGACCAACATGGAGGAACCCCGTCTCTACTAGGAATACAGAATTAGCTAGGTGTGGTGGTGCATGCTTGTAATCCCAGCTACTAGGGAGGCTGAGGCAGGAGAATTGCTTGAACCTGGGAGGCGGAGGTTGCGGTGAGTCGAGATGGTGCCATTGTACTCCAGCCTGGGCAATAAGAGCAAAACTGTCTCAAAAATAAATAAACCACTAAACTGCCGTTCTTTGAAATATTGGAGTCATCCACATCCAATTGGATGCCAGATTCTATGAATTCATTTTCAATGCCACAAACATTTATTGAGCAATTACTATATAGCCCAGGCATGGGGCAAGGTGCTAGGAATACAGATCTGAATATGATGATCCACTGCTGATATGGAGTACACTTGGGGCAAAACAAAATGGTAAATCTAGTCATATAGGAAATGCGTACAGAGTACAGACTTGGTACAGAAGTACTAACAATTTGACAGGGAGGAGTACAGGGAAGATAACTAGAGAAAGTAACGACTGAGCTGTTTTAAGATCAATATGATTTTATCACATAGATGAACTGGGCATGGGTAGGCAGGGAATTGAATGGCGCTTTGTTTTATTTTATTGTTTTTCTTTTTTTAGACAGAGCCTGGCTCTGTCGCCCAGGTTGGAATGCAGTGGGGCAATCTTGGCTTACTGCAACCACTGCCTCCTAGGTTCAGGCGATTCTCATGCCTCTGCCTCCCGAGTAGCTGGGATTACAGGCGCATGCCACCATGCCTGGCTAATTTCTTCCTGTTTTATTTTTGAGACATGGTCTCACTCTGTGATCTGGGCTGGAGTGCACTTGGTCTCATCACGGCTCACTGCAGCCTTGACCTCCCAGGCGCAGGTGATACTCCTACCTCAGCCTTCCAGGTAGCTGGGACTACAGGTGTATGCCACTATGGCAGGCTAATTTTTCTATTTTTTGTATAGACAGGGTTTCGCCATGTTTCCCAGGTTGGTCTCGAACTCCTGGCTCAAGCGATCCACCCACCTCGGCCTCACAAAATGTTGGGATTACAGGCGTGTGCCGCTGTGCCTGGCCTAGAATGGCATTTTAATAAGAGGATCAGAAACAGGAAAAAGTATGGACTTTGCAGAAATACAGGTAAGTAAGTGTAGCTGCAGCATGAAATATAAACAGAGAAAGAGGAGGCATGATTGACAGGTGGAGCCAGATTGTAAAAAGTCTTATATGCCAATTCAAGGGAATTACATATTATTTTGAAGGCAAATGGGCAGAATAAGAAATAAAATGAAGAATTTTAAACGTAAGTAGCATGATCAGGCTTCTTTTTAAAAATGAAAACTGTTAGCAATGTTAAGAGACAAGAGGGCAGGAGACAGGGATCTTGTAAGAAGCTCTAGTAAAAGATCAAGGACTAAACCAAGTAGTATCTGAGGAAATGAAAAAGGGAAGCTGGATCTGGAAGGAATTACTGGGTTGACTAGCAGGCAATCTAGCACAGTGGTGACTCTGGAGTTAGATATTCATTTGTCCACTGTGTAAAACCTAGGAAGTAAGCTAAACAACCCATTTCTTTAACCATAAAATGAAGTGAACATTAACATCTTCCTCATAGGCTTGTTGGGAGGATTAGGGGTAGGTAGGGGGAAAGATAATGCACAAAAAGTATTTAGCACAACATTTGGCGCAAAATAACGCTCAGTCACTATTCTACTACCAGCGAGATGAAGAGATTGAGCTACTCCTAAGTAGCTCTTGAATAAAGGACTGCTTCTGCTTTTCAATTGTGAACAATGCTCTTTGTTTAGATGACTGGTTCTCAAAGTGCAGTCTCCACACTAGCAGCAGCAACAGCCCCACCTGAGAACTTGTTAGAAATGCAAATTCTCGAATCCCACAAAACTAGTCAGAAACTCTAGGGGCGGGGCCCAGCAGTCGGTAGCCTAAGAGGCCCTCCCAGGTGATTCTGTTATATGCTGAGGGATGAGAATTACTGGTTTAAATATTCTTATCTCCAGTTTAAGTTATTAAAACAGTCTCTTAGGGTGTCCCTCCTAACAATATTTTCCTGTTGAATTTATCTTCCAGATCTGTCACTGACTTCCTAAAACAACATGCCAATGCCACTCCCAGACCGACCAGTATATAAATACCACCTCTCAGTTTTATGAAATGTCGGGCAAGTCTCTTTATTTGGGTTAATTGGGTCTCAGTTGTCTCAGTTAATTGGGTATCAGGTTATTTGGGTCTCAGTTCCCACATGGAAAAAGGGAACATTAAACATGATATAAACTAAAATGGTATCCATCACCTAGTTGATGCATCGTGATTTATGGCTGTTTTATTACTATTGCACCTATTATCTCATTTGGTCCTCACAACATAAAAATACAGCTATTATCAAAGCAGAATCACTGGATTAAGGATATCCAAGTTGATAAAACAGCCAAGACTAGAACACAAATTTCCTGACTCTGAACTCTGCTTCTTTTCATTAGACCTGGCTGTTTCTACAATATCAAGAACACTTTTCCAAAACAAAAATTACATATTAGTATTGTCAATATGATGCAAGATTTCCAAAAGTGAAAAATCATATTCTTTAGAAATGGGTGGTTAAAGCTATATGGAAATTTTTAATGGCAGTTTTTCGTTAAAATTAAGTCATAAAATAAATAGATTTACCTGTTATCTGAGTATTTATACTAAGTATAGAAAAAGTTGAAATTAAAAAGACACTCCTTTATTTTTAAGCTTTTATTTTATCACTCGTATCAAACACATCAGAAAGCATTATCAACAGTGCATCTTATGGTAAGTCAGTTTACAACAAAACTGAACAAGGCAATTGTGTTTACAGAAAAAGTCTTCAGCAAAAAAGTATGCAATACAGTCAACTGAAATGCATTGTTCATACTTTTTAGGAATATAGGAAAGTGGAAAATAAAAGTTCTTTGCTATTCAGCAGGAAAGAGTTTAAAAGACTTGAATGGAAATCAGAAATTTAGGGATTTGAGAAAATAACTTTTTGGTACTGACACACATCTACATATATAGTCCCACTTAACTTTTGTTTTTGTTTTTTCTTTAAAAAAAAAAACAAAACCTCACAAACAATGAGACATCATAAATAATACAGCAGAACCATAGTGCCAAGAAATGTCAAGACCAATATGCTACTGATACAACTGGTAGAAATGTTACAGACAACTATTCACTAGGTATTGTAATATTCTTGTAGTTCTGAGGTGAAGGTAAACCAACAGGAGAGATTACTCCTTGTAACTGGCTTTGGTTTAAGTGATCTTTCACATTTTTTTCTAACCATACCTTCTTATAAAAAAATGTAGCAATTACATGTTACTGAGGGAAAATAGTACTAGGTTTTAATATTCACAACCAACTACTCCAGCTGACACAGGATGCCATCAACTGTTAAAATTTATTGATCTTAATTAGATTTTCTAAGAGTGATCAATAGATAGCAAAGATGGAGCCCTTTGGGGAAAAAATAAAATCCCTTCTACCCTAGATTTGACACTGTTAAGAGGTTATAAAGGAATGTTAAATTATTTAAGATTTCAAAAAAGAATTAAGAATGGAAGAGTAAATTCTGCTGGAAAAGATATGACAGCTTCACAGTCTGCAAAGTAAATAATCTACAGAGATGCAGTTAACTATTTTTTTAATTATAATAAATATACTTACTTCCTTAAGGTGCTGTAACTTTGCAGCTAGTGCATACTAATGCCACCCACTGTACCTAATGTGCAAAAGGAAATAATGGAGATGGCTAACCTCCAGTTTTCTGATCCTTGATTTGCGTAAGTGGCAATGTACACCAAATACACAAAAGCTGGAGTACAAATATTTATTTTTAAACATTAGGCCAAACTGAATATAGATATTTAATCTGGTTTCACAAACTCTTAAAATACTTTTCTGAGGAAACAATGATGAGGAATGTGTAGGAAAGGCAATGTTTCTATGCTAGCGGTACCAAACCTGGAACTTTAAGTATCATGTTTAGCTCATTAACTATATGGAAGATTACTAAGACCAGTAAGGGAGCCATTTTCTTGCTCTCCTCTATTTTTTTATTACTTATCTCTTTCCTCTTTACTCTTAAAATTGGCAGTCTTCTGACAACCCATGCTAATAAAATAATATAGCTATATATAATTCAAATAACTAAGGAACTTTTGAGTCCATATATGCAGGATTTTTGAATACCTCACTGCATTTGCTCTTACACCCTCACTGTCCTGATATCATAAATATTATTAAGGGAAGATAACTTAGAAGGAGAAAGCAATTCCAACCTGGGATAAAAAAGTGATTACAAATAATTATCTTGTTGATAATAATGGCTCATGGTAACAAGTAGCTCTGATTTTTCACATAAAGATTCCTCCCCTCCAAAAAAAACAAAATACGAACAATTCCAGTTTTTTTCCCCCAGAATGTGACTTATTTCCATTATACAAAGCAGTATAACAAAACAAGTTCTCTTCTGCATAAAAAAGATTAATGGTTTATAAGACAAATAAGATAGAATGCTTCTCTTTGCCTTTAAATTAAAATACTATGAACCTAGGTAACAAAACATACATGGCTTTCTTCAAAAGAGCCACCAGCTTTCTTCCGGTTATTGTGACAGCTATCCAATTTAACGGGAAATAACACTCAAGCAGTCATTTGAGAAGTTTCCCATGAATTCCAGTATTTACAGAGCCACAAACACAACTGCCACAATTATGACAACTCTCTGAAAAGCACAAATAAAGCAAATTTAAAACATTAATCCTCATAAGCAGTACAAGGCAGAACAAAAGTGCTGACTGGTAGGAAAATGAATAAAAATTTCCTATCAGGAAAATAAAGTTTGTGTAAACTATCTTATATCCTGAAGATCATTTTAATGACCACCTATAAAATATAAAGTTTCCTCAATACTCTGATTTATAGATATTTCTCTTCCAGTCCACTGCTCCTATAAAATTACAGCAAAAATATTAAAATTATTTACCTTCTTCTTAAATATCCACGGCACTTGTCAAGTACATGTCACTGTGAATCTACTGGTCATTATATAGTTTTAAAAACAGTGAAAAACATCTGAGGGAGGCGACTACAGTAACAAACATGACATATCCTACAGTATCAGGCAGAGAAGCTATCCTAAAACAAATGAAACCAAATTTTACAATTCTGGGTACTCCAAAAACTAAAATATCCATGTTCTTCTGTGATTAAGAATGGGACTTATCTTAATATACCACAAGAGGCTCAGCTCCGTATGGAGACAACATTTTTATATTCATCAAGAAAGCTAATAAGTAATACTAACTTGAAACATTACCATCTCAAAATAAAGGTGATTGAGCACCTTAAGAAATGGGGATTCTTTTGAGCTAATTGTGACCAAGTACTTGTCTATATGTGACCATAATTGACAAGAAATAAAATTATATCAGAGAGCTACAGTAATAAAATTTGACGAAGGAACCTGATATTAAAAACAGAACTAGCGATCCAAGAAGAATTAAATTCTGCCAGACAATTCTGGCTTTTCCATCACACATAATATTGGAATAAAATCAAACATGAATAGTTTTACACATACAAAAAAATAAGGTAAACCAAGGCTATTTCCAGGCAGATAGTGAATATATATATGAAAAATAAAACAAAAGGTAAACCAAGAAAAGTTTGGACTTTTATACTATCATATGTGACTCAATCTAAAAGTTACTCCAGGAAAAAGGCAGAAGTGCTATTAATTATCATAATCTGGGAAGCTTTCACCCAAATGAGTTTTAATATTTTCCAGGAAACACAAGGCACTTGCTTAAATCTTTATCTACACATCCATCAGACTCAAAGTCATGATGTGATTCCATCTGTACCCGAATCTGAATAAAGCCACCTAGCATGTACCCTTGCATAAGTGTCTAGGTAAATATATGGTTACTGAGTGTCTCCCCTACTCCTTCACCCAGTAACTATGTTGTTACAATTACTATCATTTACAATGGTGCTGATTTTCATTAAATTAATTGTACAAAAAAGAAAAAGTCATGCTGCCAAGTATACTGATAGTAGAAATTACATGTAAGATAGGTCTAACAGTCAGAAAATAAGACCCAAAACAAAAGGATACCCAAATGTTAGTTATCTGCATGATGAATTAACTAAAACAAGCCATGAAACAGCATCTGATAAGTGCTCTAACTCTGCCTTTTATTCCAGAAAAGTAACTGATGCCCTTACCAGAGTGAAGGTCCAGTGTAATAAGACAGAAAAAAGCCTCTGCCCATGGTTTCTCATCAGCTTTCTCTACATGGCAGCATTCCTTATAATACATTTGCTCAATAATTAAAATATAAGCAACATGAATCTAGAAGACAAGTTAAATAAGCATTCAGAGATTTTCTTTTAAAGAATAATTTAACATATCTCAGCACTCTTAAGCAGCTGGAGTACCAAAAAGAAGGCAATATTTCTCTCAATATAAACAAAGAGAAGTTCGAGTAAAACCATACTTATGGTTTTTGTTCTAAAAGCAGCCAGTTTGGCTCAAGGCATAGCAGAAAGGGAATCCCTCTAAAGAGAGCTGCTATATTGGTGGCCACAAAAAAGGAAGACATCCAGTGGTAATAAATGCGGATCTCTTATTGCAAGAGGATAGTTTTAAAAAATTCCTTTAAAAGGCAGTCAGAACTTTTAGTTAATGCTGTCTCTTACTGAGGTGTCCAACTCTACTTGTTTTTGTCCTGTAAATACAGCATTAGTTTTGATAGTGGCTAGCTAGCTACCCCCTCCAAATATGCTTCAAAAGAATCAAGCATAAATTACTTGTAAAATGTACCACAGTAATACCCAACGATGTAACTGGGAAGGTGAGAGGCATGGAAGCACAGGTATTAATTTAGGGAATGAAAAACTACCTGAGACAGAATTTGCCCAAAAGGGTAGGAGTTCAGTGACATGAACCCTCACCTCTTTACCCTTTCTCTCAAAAAGAAAATTCTAGGTTTTTCAATAACTTCAGTAAATCAAAATCCCTATGTATATATTTCATCCTAATCATGAAACTTATATCTTTTGATAATATTTGGTTCAGGTTTAAGAAAGATAATATCAGAGGTGGGAGGAATGATCTGCTAATGTGATCTTTGGTAGAATGGGCTAAGCTATAAAATAATTTAAATCATAAGAGGCATTTCTTTTTCAATTCTCTGGCTTTAATATAAAACATGTAGCCGGGTATGGTGGCAAGCGCCTGTAATCCCAGCTACTGGAGAGGCTGAGACAGGAGAATCGCTCAAACCTGGGAGGCAGAGGTTGCAGTGAGCTGAAATTGAGCCACTGCACTCCAGCCTGGGCAACAGAGCAAGACACCGTCTCAAAACAAAACAAAACAAAACAAAAAAAACCATCTAATTAAATGCATGGTTAATTCAAGGCTCATCAATTATTCCCTCAGCTCCCTTAAAATCTAGTTAGCATCTTCTGTAACAAAATTCTACAGTGTCAAGCACTAAATATACGTATGAATGTATCAGCAATAAGATGACAATCAAAGAATGCTGTGAAGATTGGCATCAAGATGTTAGCAGCATACTGCAGGACTAGGCTTAGAAGACTACCTGCAGTTTATTTATAAAGATTTTTCTTTTGGGGGAGGAGGGGAGTGAAAAGTAAATGTGCTAACTTAGGATACTTGCCCTTATAAAGAATTCCTTTGTATCCCATGTTCATCGTATTTAAGGACCTGATGTTTCTAATCACCACAAAATCTGCTACCCATATGAACATTTAGGAAAGTTTAGGTCTTCACAATACAGGTTCTGCCCACTTGAATTCTGACTTGAAAACAAACCAATTTATAATCAACCCCTGAAAGGGCCAAAATAAAAAAAAAAATAGTTCTTCCTTCTAAGGGCATGTATTGGGGAACATGCCAAAAGACCCTTTGGTAATTCATAAATCAGCCTCCTTAAGCCAAATTTGGTTTCATAATAAACATTAAAGGACAGTCCTGAATTTGACAACTGTAAATAACTAAAATGTCAAACAGTAATTGTTTGAATAGGGTAATAATATATTTCATTCTGTAAAATGCAAATTCTAATTGAACTCTCAGCAACCTGCATGGCAAACATAAGGAAATATGAGGAGGCTTCCAGCAGGGAAAGATAGAAGACTTTTTCCTTAGGAAAAAATAAATAAATAAAAAAATTAATAACCTGTATATAACTTGTCTTTTTTTTTTTTTTTTGGTATTATCAGTGCTTCATAAAGGCATCCTAACTTTTATATCTTTAAAGACAATCTATCATGAAATAAGAAGAATCCATAATTATAATTCTAAAAACTATGTAATCAACTTGTGTCCATGAACACACGCATAGCAGCATCCTCTACTCAGGGACACATTACATTGCTATGAATCCTTTTAAGAATTCTTTGAGTTTTTCTTCCTTTCTACTTCTACTTCATTATATCTACACCTTTCTTAACTAACTTGCAGTCAAAAGCCAAACTACCTGGGATGCTGTTCCTCTAGTCTGTCTTCAGCTAAGGATAGAGGCAGAGAATGAGGAAAGTGGAGGAAAAAGGGAGCAGGGATATGAGAAACAGAAAGGAGGAAAAAATAATCCTTTATTTTCCATCCTCTCTTCACCCATTTTTTTCTTTTCCCTTCGCTGTATATCTAATTCTTTTGACCCACTTCAATTTTCCATCATAGTAGAGCCACATCTTGAGAAACCTTAAAACTATAGATTTACTACAAAAAAGATGAGCTAATACCAAGTCTAAAGTACTTTAAAAGAGGGGTTGATTTACATCTGGCAAAACTTAGTCTTTGTTCCAATCATTTTAGAAGTCTCAATTTAACTCCAGGCTAGACTCGTTTGTTCTAAGCCTCTCAGGAATTATCTGTTTTGTCATTTACACTGTATCAGACAGACTACCTCTCAAAAAATGTATATCCTAAATCTTACGGATGTGAAACAGGTAGGGAAGAAATGAGTATAGACTGTATTAGCTCACAGGATTCACACTATAAAGTACACTGACTCAAATTTTCTCTAATCATTCATACCCGCACACTCAAGCATACGTACTAGACATAAAAATTGTGCAAGATCAAGCATCAGCTTTCTATTTTAAAAGCCTTAATTTAAAAAAACTTAGATAGGCTCACTGCAGTTCCTTTAAAGGAATATTCAGTACTACAGTACTCCTTTAAGAAAAAATTCACAACTCAGTGTTAAGAACACAGTAGGTAACTGCTGCTTGACAATTACTTAACATTACTGAGAGCATCCAGTGCCAGCTTACGGATATCAACAATAAGGAAGAACCACTGGACAACATAAAGAAATAATCTGTAAATGATGTCACCAAACCTAACAAATTTGTTAGTATTTACCAAGACATGATATTATTCATCCTTGCTTCATGACCCATGAAATAATTAAGTTTTTTTAGGTTACATACTGAAGAGCAACACCTGCTCTCCTGCACAAAAAAGGGTTGCCCACATGGATGCTCTAAAACCCCTCAATGTATAGCTGAGAGGTCTTGTCCTACTCAGTGCCAAATGTATGCAATGCAGTCACTGCTTGGGCAACGGCTGCACATTAGTAGGATTAAATAAATGTACAAAGTACCTTCTTAAAATGGTAAGGGGGTACTCCTGCATTCAGATGTGGAATACAATAACCCAAGAAATGGAAGAGGAAAAAAAGGAAACAGTCCTTAGGTTACTGATTAAAGCAAGGTTTGATACAGATATCCCCTCTTGTAGGCACTCAGCGGGTAGAATGTAGCCACAACAAACTTTCCATCAAACATCCTTCCAGTCAGTAATTTCTGCGCAGCTTTGGAATCACCAGCATTTGCATACTCGACAAAGACCTGAAAGAAGACAGAGAAAAAAACGTCATTTCATTTCCACCAAGATTGTTTTAGACCAGTGCTTTACCACCTTCCATGGACATATATCAACTGGAGATCTTATTAAAATGCAGATTTTGCTTCCTTACGTCTAAGATGTTGTCTGAGTTTCTGTTCTAAACAAACTTTCAGGTGATGCCGATGCTGCTGGTCCATGAACTATACTTCAGGGCAGCAAGGTTTAGAATACTTCCTCACAACTCAGCTTAACTCTGAAAAATCTCTCAAAGACAAGTTGTGAGAATCATGTACAATCTTTTGCCAAGGTCATTACAGAAGTGATGAATAACACTAGACATCTGCCAAAGATAGGGTTGAATAGCCCAGACAGCAACTGCATTTCAGTGGTATCTGGATGATATTCTGTACTTTTAGAAATGAAAAAGGAAAAAATATTGGTCAAAAGCTGCTGGAAATTGCACCTATTAGGAGGTACAATTTGGCCAGGTGCAGGGGCTCACGCCTGTAATCCCAGCACTTTGGGAGGCTGAGGCAGGTGGATCACAAGGTCAGGAATTCGAGATTAGCCTGGCCAACATGGTGAAACTCCATCTCTACTAAAAATACAAAAACTAGCTGGGCAAGGTGGCGCGTGCCTGTAATCCCAGCTACTCAGGGGGCTGAGGCAGGAGAATTGCTTGAACCTGGGAGGCGGAGGTTGCAGAGAGCCGAGATTGCACCACTGCACTCCAGCTGGGCAACAACAGAGCAAGACTCCATCTCAAAAATAAACAAACAAAATCTAACCCGGCGTGGTAGCACGCGCCTGTAATCCCAGCTACTTGGGAGGCAGAGTTGGGAGGATCACTTGAGCCCAGGAAGTCCAGGCTGCAAAAAGTCAAGATCACGCCACTGTATGTACTCCAGCCTGGGTTACAGAGCAAGACCCTGTCCCCGACTCCACCCCACCCTAAAAAGGAATAATGAATCTATTCCTGATTTTTTTTTTACCCGATTCTTAATTATTTCCAAACCTATAGACCAAAGTTCAATAAATGAGTAGACATGCATTTACAGAAAGAATATCATGTTTTCTATAATACTCCTTGCTTCAGATAGGCTATACTTTTCTATACTACACCATCCCACACTAAGAAAGGCATCTTATTTTTATAATTCATTGTGAAATTAATAGGGCTATATCATTTTAATTCTGATTTTTATAATTGCATTATCAGATGCATTCATTATTTTTCAGTGTTTTTTGTAACACTCCTTATAAAACCATGTTTACTTGAATTGAAAATTCAAATAAAAAAAGAAAATTCAAATGAAGAATGGCTTTGACAACTAGGTAATGAACATTTTCAAAAGTCTGAATAGATTAAATCTGTGATTCCAAGAGTTTATCAAAAGCAGCTTTCACTCTCCTTTAAATGTCAGTGAAAACCTCTCAAAATAACAACTTTCCTCTCACTGATACTTTTTTCATATCATCTTAAACTTGGATACTTCTCTCTGGAAAAGACTTCTCCTATCTCTCTATTCTGTATCTTCCACTTCGTTTTGACCACTGGGGCTAATATTGAGTCAGATCATGTTAGCCCTTCTTTCCAAATCTTCCAATACCTTGCCCTAGTTGCGAGTAAAAGCCAATATAATCTCAATACTCTATCAAGCTCACTCTACTTAGTATGCCCCCCACAACTCCCTAATCTCTCTGATCTAATCTCCCACTATTCTTCTTTCTCACTCTGCTACAGCCACACTGGCCTCCTCATATCTGCCAGGAATACTCAGGATCTTGCTGTTCCTTTTGCCTAAAATTCTCTTCCTCGCTTCCCTCAAATCTTGTCTCATATAACCTTCTCAGTATGTCCTTCCCTACTAACCCATTTAAGAGTGCAACCCACCCTACCTATCCTAGCACTCCTTAAGGTTCTTCCTTAATCTGTTTTTCTCCCTAGCACTTATCATCACATTTTAAAAAATCTGATTTGACCACTTTTTGATGGGTACCTAGAACATAATAAATGCTCAATAAATATCAGTTAAATGACTAAACAGCAAGGACAGAATTATACTTATTAGTACTCAGTATGTGATACTAAATGTAAAACTATTATCACTAGTTTGGCAATAACTTTTCATTAGGACTAGAATAAAATTGTGTTCATATTTTTGTTTTCATATTTTTTCAGTTGTCAGGAATGTTCATAATACTAAGCTATTAAGATAAAATAACAGCTGGGCGCATTGGCTCATGCCTTTAGTCCCAGCACTTAAGGAGGCTGAATCGGGTGGATCTCTTGAATTCAGGTGTTCAAGACCACCCTGGGCAACATGGCAAAACCTCGTCTCTATTAAAAATACAAAAAATTAGCCAGGTGTGGTGGCGCATGTGCCTGTAGTTCCAGCTACTCAGGAGGCTGAGGAAGAAGGATCACTTGAGCCTGGAAGGCAGAGTTTGCAGAGAGCTGAGATCACACCACTGCACTCCACCCTGGGAAACAGAGTGAGACCCTGTCTCACACACACACAAAAAAAGATAAAATAATCCACAACCAGAGATGACTGCACCCCCTAAACAACAGACATCTGGCAGTGTCTAGACATTTTTGTTGTCCAAAGTGGGTAGAAACCAGGAATGCTGTTAAACGTTCTATAATGTAGAGGACAGCTACTCCAACAAAAGAATTATCAGGCTCAATGTTCAATAGTGTCAAGAACAAGAAACCCGAAGATAGAGCAAACTAAAATTCTCTCAAAAAATAAAAATACTACAAATAAATATTTTCTTATATTCTTTGTCATATAATTTAATTTGGAATTAGAGTTTCTAAAGAAAATGTGGTGATAACAGTTTTAGCCCACACATTTTACAGATGAAGAAACCGGGGATCATCACAAAGCTAATCATACTGAGGCTAGAACTCAGGTTCAAGAATTCTCAGTCCAGCACACTTTCCTTCTTTAAACTATCACTGATAGTTTCTATTACAATTAGAACTTAACCTAACTGGCTTTCTAACTCTACTTAATTAGAACAAAATTAGACTAAAACATTTCTCTAGCTGAACCTGACATAAAGCATGATTTAGCAGTTGGTGTTATTGCTTTTTTTTTTTCTGAGATGGAGTCTCGCTGTGTCACCCAGCCTGGAGTGCAATAAAGCAATCTCGGCTCGCTGCAGCTTGGCCTCCCAGGTTCAAGCAAATCTCCTGCCCAGCCCCCCGAAGAGCTGGGATTGTAGGCGCCCACCACCACGCCTGGCTAATTTTTGTATTTTTAGTAGAGACAGGATTTCACCATGTAAGACGGGGTTTCACCATGTTGGCCGGGGTGGTCTCAAACTCCTGACCTCAGGTGATATACCCACCTCAGCCTCCCAAAGTGCTAGGATTACATGCATGAGCCACCTCCCCTGGCCTGGTGTTACTGTTTACAGTGGCTCAAAAGTAGTTTTTGTTTTTGTTTTTTTTTGAGACAGAGTCCCACACTGTCGCCCAGGCTGAAGTGCAGTGGTGTGATCTCCGCTCACTGCAACCTCTGCCTCCCAGGTTCAAGCAATTCCCTGTCTCAGCCTCCCGAGTAGCTGGGATTAGAGGCATGCGCCACCATGCCGGGCTAATTTTTTGTATTTTTAGTAGAGACAGGGTTTCACCATGTTGGCCACGCTGGTCTCAAACTCCTGATCTCGTGATCCGCCTGCCTCGGCCTCCCAAAGTGCTGGGATTATAGGCGTGAGCCACCGCACTGGCCAAAAGTAGTTTTTTTTTGAGGCGAAGTCTCACTCATTTCTCCCAGCCCAGGCTGGAGTGCAGTGGCAGGATCTCGGCTCACTGCAACCTCTGCCTCCTGGGTTCAAGTGATTCTCCTGCCTCAGCCTCCCAAGTAGCTAGGATTACAGGTGTGTGCCACCACGCCTGGCTAACTTGCATTTTCAGTAGAGACAGGGCTTCACCATCTCTGAACTCCTGACCTCAAGTAATGTACCCACCTCAGCCTCCCTAAGTGCTGGGATTACAGGTGTGAGCCACCACACCCGGCCAATATTTAAAAAGAAAAAACAAATTTTAAGTGCTAAAAAAATGCAAGCATATTATAGAACTTTTAGAAGAAGTAAAAAATACAAGTCAGGGCCGGGCGCGGTGGCTCAAGCCTGTAATCCCAGCACTTTGGGAGGCCGAGACGGGCGGATCACGAGGTCAGGAGATCGAGACCATCCTGGCTAACATGGTGAAACCCCGTCTCTACTAAAAATACAAAAAACTAGCCGGGCGAGGTGGCGGGCGCCTGTAGTCCCAGCTACTCGGGAGGCTGAGGCAGGAGAATGGCGTGAACCCGGGAGGCGGAGCTTGCAGTGAGCCGAGATTGCGCCACTGCACTCCAGTCTGGGCGACAGAGCGAGACTCTGCCTCAAAAAAAAAAAAAAAAAAAAAAAATACAAGTCAGAATATACGAATCATTAAAATGCAAAACTCATAATCCTTAGCAAAATTTTGTTGTACATCTTCCTACAGAACTAAAACATTTAACACAGAATTTTAATAACCTCTGAGTAATTCTGCAATTATGAAAATATTCACTTACTTGTCCTCTGCCAGGATTTTCCTTTGGAACAAGTAGAGATACCACTGGACCATATTTTTGACACTCCTCTTTTACATCTTCTACAACATCTGATTATTAAAACATATAACAGTAACTGCTTTGATATAATCAACAAGTATTCAACATTTAAAAATTTTTAATCATCAAGGAATTCAGGAATACATAACTAGTAATGAGGCCATTTTATATCTTGAATAGTTGACATTCAAATGATTCAAAATTTTAAATAATAGTCTGCCACCTTCTACTCTCCCTGAAGGCAACACATAATGATCAGTTTCTTTTTTTTTTTTTTAGACAGAGTCTCGCTCTGTCGCCCAGGCTGGAGTGCAGTGGCGCGATCTCAGCTCACTGCAACCTCCGCCTCTCAGGTTCAAGCGATTCTTCTGCCTCAGCCTCCCCAGTAGCTGGGACTACAGGCGGGTGCCACCACGCCAGGCTAATTTTTGTATTTTTAGTAGAGACAGGGTTTCACCATATTTACCAGGCTGTTCTCGAACTCCTGGTCTCGTGATCCGCCCACCTCAGCCTCCCAAAGTGCTGGGAGGCCACCGTGCCCAGCCAATTTCTTCTGTATTCTGCCATAATTATTATAAACTTATATACAAGCAAATATGAAATTATAAAAGCAAATACCTTGATTTTTATATTAAATATGTCCTTTAAGATAAAATTATCACATAAAATTTTCTCATTTGTTTTTATGGTTACAAAATATTTTATTCTATGAATGTTCACTATATTATCTAGTATGTCCAGTACCGATTAGACAACTTCCAAACTTTTACCATTAAACTCCCCCCCAGGCATATCTCATTTCATTTGTGTATTTCTTTCTTTTTTTTGAAACAGAGTCTTGCTCTGTTGCCCAGGCTGGAGTGTAGTGGCACAATGTTGGCTCACTGCAACCTCCACCTCCAGGGTTCAAGCGATTCTCCTGCCTCAGACTCTCAAGTAGCTTGGATTACAGACATATGCCACCACGCCCAGCTAATCTTTGCATTTTTAGTAGAGACAGGGTTTCACCACGTTGGTCAGGCTGGTCTTAAACTCCTGACCTCAGGTGATCCACCTGCCTTGGCCTCCCAAAGTGTTGGGATTACAGGCATGAGCCACCGTGCCCGGTGTCACTGGTGTATTTCTAAGTTGACACTCTAGAAACAGAAATCCTGGGTCAAAATTGACATAAATTTGTAATTTTTCCAATTTGCTTTCCATAAAAGTTTACCAATGTAAACTTTCTCTAGCAATGTACAAAAATGTCTATTTCCTTATACCCTTACTCACAAGAGGATAATCAAATGTTTCATCACTGTCAATGTGGTTGATGGGTAACAAAGATATTGCAGTTTGGCTTTAATTAGCATTTCCATAATAATAATGAATAAAAGCATATGTGTAAAAGACTTGTCTACTTCCTTTTCCATAAACTGTAATAAGAGCTATAAATATTTTTTCTTTAAAGTATCCTTTGTCTTTTAATCTTTCTTAGAGTGATTTTTGTCAGGGTTGATTTTGTTCAATGCTTATTATACTGGTTCTGAGTTTTCTGCCATATTCAAAAAAGGCCTTTCCAACTTCAGGAATATTAAAAAACAAAATTATACAATGTCTTTTTATATTAAAAAATTATCTCCTTCCCACCTGCCCTACTTCCTTCCCTCATCCCTTTCTTTTCCCTCCTTCCCTATTTCATTCCCTTGTTTTAGTATTTTAATCTTTACTTGATTTGAAATTTAATTTGGTCCATAATCTAAGGTTTAACTTCCTTCCCTGCCTCTATCAAGATTACAAGACAGCTGTTCCAACACATACCATAATTTCTAGCTATGAAACTTGTTATTTCATGATGACCCTGTTCATCAAAAGTAACAAAGGTATTTAACGGTACCATATATTGTCTGCTGCACTTTAGTTCTCTTCAGATTCTTAAACACTAAGATTCAATAGCAACATTTAAACAAAATGTAAAGACTCAGTGTATTTAAAAGCAGAAAAAAAGTCACAGCAAGATAGAAGAGTTATATGGTAGTCTAAAGGTTTATTCAAAAAAAGGCCAAGCTTCAGTTTTAAAGAAATCAAAATTATTTGGAGTAGACAGAATGAGGTGATGAAGACAGCAGGTCTTCATAAAGATGAAGACGAAAAGGACATACGTAGTATTTTGAACTGATCCCAAGAAATTCAGAGTCATTGTACCTTCGTGACCTGAAACAATGCTGAGGGCAAGACTTTCTTTCAGATAGACAACATGAAAACTCAAGACTCTTAAAATGGTCACAGACTCAAAGAAATTACAGTTCTCTCACTACTCTGTCGGGACATGAAACCTCCACCTCCTGGGTTCAAGCGATTCTCCCACCTCAGCCTCCCAAGCAGCTGGGATTACAGGCATGTGCCGCCACGCTGAGCTAATTTTTGTAAGTCTACACTCTTAACCACTACATAAAATTGTCTCTCTAGTAGTAGTAACAATAGGTCGATGCAAAGGCTTCATAGCTGTTGTCTTTGGTCTAAGTTTGGCTCTGCTTTAGCCTACTCCCTCTGTTTCCAAAATGTCCCTACTAAAATACAAGTTTGACTATGTCATTCTCCCATTTAAAATTATTTAATAAACTCTTTACTGCATTCAACAAAGAACAGATAGGTATTGAATACTTACCATAAGCTACATATTATTCTATACCTGATGCAAAGTTCTTCACGTACCTGTATTTTGGTATTACCATCTCTGGGATAAAATCCAAATTCTTAAACATAGCAAACTAGTCTGTACTCTGACTACCTCATTAGCTTTAACTGATTGCTCCCCAACAAATATCTTAAGATACAGTCATACCAATCTGCTGTTTTCTGACACTTTCATCTCTGTGTTTGTGCTACGTACTTCCTAACCCCTCAACTTTTAGCCAAGCAACTCCAAATTACTGAGCTCAGCTATAACATCTGTAGAGAAGCATTCACCAGTTACTAAGACTGGGTGAAGTACTTGTCCTTTCTGCCATTGTGTAGTACCCTATCTTCAGATTATCACAACTATAATTATTTATGTAGCTGTCTCCCCTACTATACAAAAAATGGGAAGTAATCCCATAGTAAATATTCAGTTAATATGTCTTAAATGAATAAATGCTAAAAGCAAAAAAGAGAACTAAAATGGAGAAACACAAGCATAGGGAAAGGCTAGAAGAGACAGACCAGACAGATAGAAGTTGTTGGGAAAATTAATCTTCTTCATTAACTGGGTAAAGATGAAATGTGAAAGAGTCAAAAGGACATTATGAATATAAAAGTGAGAGGGCTGGGCGCAGTGGCTCACACCTGTAATCCCAGCACTTTGAGAGGCTGAGGCCGGTGGATCACCTGAGGCCACGAGTTCGAGACCAGCTGACCAACATGGTGAAACCCCGTCCTTACTAAAAATACAAAATTAGCCGGGCCTGGTGGCACGTGCTTGTAATCTCAGCTACTTGGGGGGCTGAGGCTTAAACCCGGAGGCAGAGGTTGCAGTGAGCTGAGATCGTGCCACTGCACTCCAGCCTGAGCAATGAGTGAAACTCTGCCTCAAAAAAAAAAAAAAGTGAGAGTATATTAGAGATCATATTGTTCAATATTCTCATTAGATAAATTGGAAAACATGAAAATGTTATAGATATGTTTATTCCAGACTTACTTAAAAAAGACACATTATAATTTAGAAAACACTAACCTTCATATTCCTCTTCATTCTCAAGATAATCATCATCCAGCACATTCAGCAGTCTTAGCACTGGAGTGGGAAGCATGACCAGATCTTCAATATGAGGGGCTGTTAAAATTCATCATAATATGGTTAAATGTAAATCCCCCCAAATAAGTTGAACACCAGATAAAGGAACTTGGGAATATAAATTAGTGCAGATGTCTTATATGACTGTCAAATGACCAAGAAAAAAATAAAATAATATACAACTTACCAAAAGGAATGCTAAAGAATGGGCTGCACAATGCCATTTCAGCAGGAATTCTTCTGCTTGGATCATCATGAAGCATGCTAAAACACAAAGAATAGGTGCCTTATCATTTCTACTGAATCTTTTGAAAATACAACCATTAAAGAAAGTAAGAATGTCTAAATGTTCATGACAGCATTAATTATAGTAGCATGATTTATTGAATCATTCACCTATAAAGAATACAAATGCTATTTATTAGTAGCAATTCATGATACATACCTATGACATTATACTGTGATTTAAAATAACACTTTTGATTAATAAATGAAATACTGCAAAGTGATTCATACTCTATAACAGTGAGTGGAAAAAAAAACACAGATTTAGGGTAACACAATTTAAAAAAAAAGATAGTGGTGGGATGATTGTTGAATTTCATCAAATTTCTCTAATAATAAAGCAACTAGATAGCAAAATCAAAAACCCATGGACAATATCTGTAACAAAAACCATAGGGACACCCTAAATAGCCAAAGCAATCTTGAGAAAAAAGAACAAAGCTGGAAGCATTATACTACCCGATTTCAAAAAAATACTACAAAGCTACAGTAACCAAAACAGCATGGTATTGATATGAAAACAGACACACAGACTGATGAAACAGAACAGAGAGCACAGGGAAAAAAATATTTACAACCAACCGATTTTCAACAAAGGTGCCAAGAATACACAATGGGGAAAGGACAGTATTTTCAATAAACGGTGCTGGGAAAAACTGGATATTAACACACCAAAGAATAAAATTAAACCCTTATCTCTCAACTACACAAAAACCAACTCAAAATAGATTAACAATTTACATTAAGACCCAAAACTACTAGAAGAAAACAGGAGAAAAGCTGCACAACATTGTTCTGGGCATTGAATTTTTGAATATAACTTCAACAGCACAAGCAACAAAAGCAAAAACAGACAAATGGGATTACATCAAACTAAAAACCTTCTGCACAGCCAAGGAAACAATGAACAGGGTGAAGAGACAACTTACAGAATAGGAGAAAATATTTACAAACTATACATCTGCTAGGGGAGTAATATACAAAATATATAAAGAACTCAATTTGGCTGGGTGTGGTAGCTCACATCTGTAGTCCCAGAACTTTGGGAGGCAGAGGCGGGAGGACCACATGAGCCCAGGAGTCCAAGACCAGCCTGGGCAACATGGCAAGATCATCTCCCTACAAAAAATTTTAAAAATTAGCTGGTATGGTGGCATGCACCTGTAGCTCCAGGATCACTTGAGCCTATGAATTCAAGGCTGCAGTGAGCCATGTTTATACCACTGCACTACAGCCAGGGCAACAGAATGAGACCCTGTCTCAAAAAAAAAAAAAAAAAGAAAAAAGAAAAAACAGAGGTCAAACAACTTAACAGCAAGGAAACAAATAGCCCAATTAAAAAATGGGCAAAAGACCTGAACAAACATTTCTCAAAAGAACACATACAAATGACCAACAGTATATGAGAAATGCTCAGTATCACTAATCATTAAGAAAATGAAAAAACAAAACCACAATGAGGTATCACCTCATATCTACTACAATAGCTATTATCAAACAGACAAAAGACATAAAGAAAAGGGAATCCACACACATTGTTGGTGGGAATATAAATTAGTAAAGCCATCACGGAAAGCACTATGGAGGCCCCTAAAAATTTTTTAAAAAAAGAACTACCAGCAGTCCCACTACTGGGTTTACATCCAAAGGAAATGAAATCAGTGTGATTAAGAGATACCTGTATGCCCATGTTTGTTGCAGCACTATTCACAATAGACAAGATATGGAATCAACCTAAGTATCTATTAACAGATAAGTGTTCATTTCTTGTATGTTAGCTTAAAAAAAATAAATAAATAAAAGATGTGTAAAACGTAAAAAAAAAAGAAAAGAAAAGAAAAGAAAAACACAGATGAGTAAAAAAAGAAAATATGATATATATACACAATGGAATACTATTCAGCCATTGAAAAGGAGCAAATTCTGTCATTTTCAACACAGATGAACCTGTAGGGCATCATGTTAAGTGAAATAAGGCAGGTCCAGAAAGACAAACACAGCATGATCTCACTCATATGTGAATTCTAAAAAGTGTTGATGTCGCAGAAGTAGAGAGAAGAATGGTGGTTACCGGAGGCTGGGTGGGGGAGTTAGAAGACAGAAGAGTTTGGGGAGACATTGGCCAAAGTCAAAAGATGCCTAATTACAGTTAGATAGAAAGAATAAGTTCAAGAGATCTACTGCACAATATGGTGATTCTAGTTAATGATGACATACTGGATTCTTGAAAAACACAGGGAGTGAATGTTAAGCACTCTAATCACAAAAAATGATAACTATGTAAAGTAATGCATTTTTTCATTAACTAGATTTAATAATTCCATAATGTATATATATTTCAAAACACGTTGTACATGATAAATACATAAAATTTTAGGTCATTAAAAACAAAAAAGACTGAGATGCTGTTATAGTCTAATAAAATTAATGTATCTCTATATAGCTATTGAAGTGTTTGTGGCATAAAAAGACCGTAATTTCCTTATTGTAAGTAAGCATTTGTAAAGTAAAAATAAGCCACTTAAAAAACAAAAACTAGGCCGGGAGTGGTGGCTCATGCCTGTAATCCCAGCAATTTGGGAGGCAGAGGTGGGTGGATCACTTCAGGTCAGGAGTTTGAGAACAGCCTGGCCAACATGGTGAAACCCCGTCTCTATTAAAAAATACAAAAAATTAGCCAGGCGTGGTGCCATGCATCTGTAGTCCCAGCTATTTGGGAGGCTGAGGCAGGAGAATCACTTGAACCTGGGAGGTGGAGGTTGCAGTAAGCCAAGATCGTGCCACTGCACTCCAGCCTGGGCAACAGAGTGTGACTCCATCACAAAAAACAAACAAATAAACAAACAAACAAAAACCCTATAGTGCCAAACTATCAATAGCAGTAAGATTTGCACTATATTGGCATCTATGTGTAAGAAGGCAGAGGAAAGCTACAATTGATCTGATGAACCAGAGAAAAAAATCACCCCGAACAGCCAAAAGGTACTCACTGGACTGCATAGCAAGATGCTGGAGAAAAGCAGCTGAAACTATAAGGGGTTATACATTCTAATACTAAGTGAATACAAGGAATTCTTTGTAAAATCATGAGGTTAGAGTAATCTAGACACTAAGACCTCTTAAAACTAACCAGCCAAAGCTTTTTTTCAGTGCAAAGTCCCACAGTGAGAAGAAATATTGGGTAAAGAATCCAAACTGAGCAGGATGAGGGGGAGAGAGAGAGGCACCAGAAAAAAGCAGAAGAGAAGAGCCAGGAGATCTCTGAAAAAAGCCACTTTTTGGGAGTATTACACAAAACAACAGAAGAGGGAGCCCTGTATAATAAGAAAAGTTATCCCAAGTATATTTTCTTATATAAGTTTAGGAAAATAATTTTCACATAAAAATGAGCAACATAAAAAGGATTATAACTGACTATGCCTGGTGGCTCATGCTTGTAATCCCAGTACTTTGGAAGGCAAAGGCAGGAGGATTACTTGAGCCCAGGAGTTTGAAACCAGCCTGGGCATCATAGTACGACTTTGTCTACAAAAAAATAAACCAGGCATGATGGTGCATGCCTGTGGTGCCAGCTACTTGGGAGGCTAAGGTGGGAGGACTGCTTAAAGATGCAGTGAGCTATCATCACACCATGGCACTCTAGCCTGGGTCACAGAGCGAGACCCTGCTTCAAAAAAAAAACAAAAAAAAAAAGGAAGAAAGAAAGAAAAGTATCTATTGTACAAAAAAAACCCCTGCAAAATGATAAATCTCGGATAATGTATGCCAGACATGACCCTAACACAGATGAACATTAAAATCTACCTTTTTTTTTTTCTCCTGAGGCAGAGTCTTGCTCTGTCACCCAGGCTGAAGCGCAGTGGTGCAATCCTGGCTCACTGCAACCTCCGCCTGGGGGGTTCAAGCAATCCTCCTCCTGCCTCAGCTTCCAGAGTAGCTGGGATTACAGGCAGATGCTGCTAGGCCCAGCTAAATTTTGTGTTTTTAGTAGAGACGGGGTTTCACCATGTTGGCCACGCTAATCTGGAACTCCTGATCTCAGGTGGTCTGCTCACCTCAACCTCCCAAAGTGCTGGGATTATGGGCATGAGCCTACCATTTCAAAATGAACTAAATGGCCACGCCTGGCCTTTATAACCTACCATTTCAAAATGAGTTACATGGCCAGGTATGGTGGCTCATGCCCATAATCCCAGCACTTTGGGAGGTTGAGGCAAGCAGATCACTTGAGGTCAGGAGTTCCAGACTAGCCTGGCCAACATGGTGAAACCTCGTCTCTACTAAAAACATGAAAATTAGTTGGGCCTGCTCGGGTCCACCTATAATCCCAGCTACTTGAGAGGGCGAGGAAGGAGGAACGCTAAAAGCTGAGAGGCAGAGGTTGCAGTGAGCACTGCACCACTGCACTCCAGCCTGGGCGACAGAGTGAGACTTTGTCTTCTCCTCCCCCTGCAAAAAACTCAAATGAGCTAAGGACATTTTTTTGTCTTTAGCTCATTTGAGTTTTTTGCAGGGGGAGGAGTGATACAAGATGTAAAAGAGCAAGAGAAAAAAAATTGAAAATCACAAAAATAAGGTACTAGAACTCAGGAAAGAATTAGAAATTAAAAGAAAATCATTTCGTAAAATAAAATTACACTACAAGAGATACAAGGATGAATAAACACAACAAATAATGTCTTAAAGAGAAATAGTAAGCAAAAAGGAGGATATTTTTAAAAATCAAAGAGGCCAGGCACGGTGGTTCACGCCTGCAATCACAACACTTGGGGAGGCCGAGGTGGGCAGTTCACGAGGTCAGGAGATCAAGACCATCCTGGCTAACACGGTGAAACCCCATCTCTACTAAAAATATAAAAAATTAGCCTGGCGTGGTGGCGGGCGCCTGTAGTCCCAGCTAATCTCACTCTGTCGCCCAGGCTGAGGCAGGAGAATGGCGTGAACCCGGGAAGCAGAGCTTGCAGTGCGCCAAGATCGCGCCACTGCACTCCAGCCTGAGTGACAGAGTGAGATTCGGTCTCACGCACACACATACACACACCAAAAAAAAAAAAAAAGAAAGAAAAACAAAAGAAATAATGGGTTGGGGGTGGTGGCTTATGCCTGTAAACCCAGCATTTTGGGAAGCTGAGGCAGGAAGGTCACTTGAATTCAAGACCAGCCTGGCACATGGTGGGACCTCATCTCTTAAGAAAGGAAAAAGAGAAAACACAGAATCAAGCAAAAATGATAGCTGGACGCTGAGGATCACACCTGTAATCCCAGCACATTGGTAGGCCAAGGCGGGCAGATCACTTGAGGTCAGGAGTTCGAGATCAGCCTGGCCAACATGGTGAAACCCTGTCTCTACTAAAAATACAAAAATTGGCCAGGCATGGCGGCAGTAGCCTGTAATCCCAGCTACCTGGGAGGCTGATGTGGGAGAATTGCTTGAACCCAGGGGACAGAGGTTGCAGTAAGCCGAGATCATGCCACTGCACTTCAGCCTGGGCAACAGAGCAAAAACTCCGTCTCAAAAAAAAAAAGAAAAGAAAAAATGGCAATATTGAATATAAGGCAAAGAAAATCAAACATATGTAGACTAGGAGGACACGAAAGTGAAAACCAAAAAGAACAGAAAAAAAAAAATTAAAAACTGTACTTTAAGAACACTTTTCTAAAACAAACGAAGATCTGAAACTACACAGTGAAAGACATACCGTATTTCTGACCCAGAACAATCAAAGTCAAAATATATTTTGGTAAAATTACTACACATTAAAGAAAAAGTTAAAATCCTCTGGGCATCTAGACAAGAAGACCAAGTGATTTTTTTTTTTTTCTTGAGACAGAGTCTCGCTCTGTTGCCCACGCTGGACTGCAGTGGCATGATCTTGGGTCACTGCAACCTCCGCCTCCCAGGTTCAAGCAATTCTCTGCCTCAGCCTCCTGAGCAGCTGGGATTACAGGCGCCCGCCACCATGTCCAGCTAAATTTTTTGTATTTTTAGTAGAGACGGGGTTTCACCATCTTGGCCAGGCTGGAAGACCAAGTGACTTTTACTGAGTCACGAAACTTTCAACAGAAACAATGCAGTAATATATAAGACACTCAAGGAAACAAAAATGTATGAGATTGGGATGAGACACATACAGGACTTCCAGGGTGGCGGGCAAAGTTTTATTTCTTGATGTGAATGGTAGTTACAAGATGGGTACAATGTTCCAACAGATTAATTAAGCTACACATTTGCTTAATTAGTGTTTTTAGTAGCTGTGCTTTATTCAACAACAACAAAAAAGGTTCAAGCGACTTGTATGCATATATAATGCGATATGCAGAAAAATAGTGAAAGAAATATACCAAAGTACTAACACTAGAATGTGGGTTTATAATTTTTATTTTCCTCATCATGACTTTCTATAGTTTCCAAATTTAGTATTCTATGTAAAATGGGGGGGAGCTATTATTTTAAAAATAATAAAAATAAAAAAGTCAATACTAGAATTTAGATGATTTAACTTCCAGGCTATAATCCATTTTATAATTTTTCACTCCCTTCTCTTCAATGTAAAATGCAATTTATAATATCTCATATCAATCAGATACTAACAGCTATTTAAAACTAATTTGAAAAATACACACACAAATAAGTATGTGTAAAATTGGTGAAATCGGAATAAATCCTGTGGATTATACCTATTTCAACTTACTGGTTTTGATACTGTATATACTACAGTTATATAAATAATTACCATGGCAGGAAACTGGGTAAATGGTAAGGACCTCTCTGTAACATTTTTGCAAAGTCCTGTGAGTCTGTAACTATTTCAAAGTAAAGAATTAATAAAACTAATTTAAAGGTTTATAGGGCCAATTATTAAGGTTTATAGGCCAATAATTAAAGGTTTATAGGGCTAATATTCAAAGGAAACTATAATACTCTAACTCAAACAAGGGATCCATACTTTTCTGATGTACTAATTATTTTATTCATTTCCGGTCCATAGTCTAGAAACCTGAAAAGCCTACTATTTAATAATACAGTCATACACTGCCTAACGACGTTTTGGTCAACAATGGACCACATATACGACAGTGATCTCATAAAATTATATCCTGGCTAACACGGTGAAACCCCGTCTCTACTAAAAAATACAAAAAATTAGCCGGGCGAGATGGCGGGCGCCTGTAGTCCCAGGTACTCGGGAGGCTGAGGCAGGAGAATGGCGTGAACCCAGGAGGCGGAGCTTGTAGTGAGCTGAGATCCGGCCACTGCACTCCAGCCTGGGCGACAGAGCGAGACTCTGTCTCAAAACAAAAAAAAAAAAAAAAAAAAAAAAAAACAAAAAAAAAAATATACTGGTCTGAAAAATTCCTATCCCCTAGTGACATCAATAGCCATTAATGCCCTATCGCAACACATCACTCACATGCTTGTGGCAATGCAGGTGAGTAATGTGTTGCGGTAGGACACAGATGTAAACAAAACTACTGTACTTAATAATGACAATACAAAGGTGTTAACGGCTTATGTATTTGTAACTATTTTTTTATTCCTATTTTAAAGTGCACCCCCTCCCCCAAAAAGTTAACTGTAAAATAGTCTCAGGCAGGTCCTTTGTGAGGTATTCCAAAACAAGGCATTGTTAACATAGGAGATGGCAGTTCTATGCATGTTACTGCCCCTGCAGACATTCCAGTAAGACAATATGTGGAAGACAATGATATTGATGATCCTGACCCTGTGTAGGTCTAGGCTAAGGTGTGCTTATGTCTCAGTTTTTAGCAAAAAAATTTAAAATTAAATAAGATAAACAAAAATTAAAGTTTATAAAGTAAAAAAGTTACAGTTAAGCTAACTTATTATAGAAGAAAACAAATTTTGGCCAGAAGCAGTGGCACACACCTGTAATCTCAGCACTTTGGGAGGCTGAGGCAGGCAGATTACTTGAGGTCAGGAGTTCGAGACCAACCTAGCCAACATGGTGAAACCCCGTCTCTACTAAAAATACAAAAATTAGCTGGGCGTGGTGGCACACACCTGTACTTCCAGCTATTCGGAAGGCTGAGGCACAAGAATCGCTTGAATCTGGGAGGCAGAGGTTGCAGGGAGCCAAGATTGTGCCACTGCACTCCAGTTTGGGTGATGGAGTGAGACTCTCTCTCAAAAAAAAAAAAAAAATTTTTTTAAAAATAAATTTAGTGTAGGCTAAGTACATAGTTTTACCCTTAGTCTTATAGTGTACAGTAACGTCCTAGGCCTTCACATTCACTCACCACTCACTCACTGAATCACCCAGAGGAACTGCAGTCCTGCAAGCTCCATTCATGGTTAAGTGCCCTATAAGGTATATCATTTTTAATCTTTTATATTATATTTTTAGTGTACCTTTTCTATGTTTAGACACAATACTTACCATTGTATTACAACTATCTGTAGTATTTGGTATAGTAACATGCTATATAGGTTTTAGCCTAAGAGCGATAGACTCTGCCATATAGCCCAGGTGTGGGCAGAAATCTGAATCATTTACGTTTATGTAGGTACTCTATGATGTTAGCATGGCAAAATCACCTAATGACATATTTCTCACAACAGATACCTATTGTTAAATGACACGACTGTACACATTTGTATTTTCAAAATATCTATTGTATTTGGATCTATTCAGACATCAGAAAAACTGTATCTGTCCCCAGACCATTGTCAAGAGTAATTTAAAGTATAATTAAAAACTATCTTATTCAAAATGGTTTTTCGGTCTTTTTTTTAGGGGGAGGGGAGTAGTCCAAAAGCCAACTCAATCTTTAGTTAATAAAGATTCTCTTTAAAAACCTGCTTACCATCAAGTATATAGAACTGCCAGGGCTATGAGAGGCCAAAGGTATAGTGGCTCAGCATCTATCTTCCAGTGAAAAGGCAGCTGCCAGGAAAAGCTTAATATCCGATACTATGAGCAAAAGAACATTCCTTTGAAAATAAATTTGGTAAAACTATTTGATTACTTATGTTCCTTATAGGAAGCTAGCCTGCATAGACTTATTTCTAGGGGAACAAAACCCCTACATGGATCAAGCAAACTAGATATAAATCTGTTCAGAAAAAAAAAAAAAGACGTACCATTTCACACAGTACATGTATGCAAAGCAAGTTTACAGTATGTGTAACATACCTTTTGATAAGGTCTCTTAGGTGATAGGCTGGAATTGCGGCATTCACCACTGCTTTACTGGCAAATATGTGATCAATAATAGCAGAACTGTTTGCCTTAAAAAAGGGAGAAAAGTCTTCCTTTGGTTATTCAGTCTGTATATTGAGTACTAGGCATATAGCACTATTTGAGAATAAATTGCAACAGAAAACACCATCTTCTGAGAGCCTACAATCTTTTTTTCTTTTTTTGGAGACAGGGTCTTGCTCTGCTACCCAGGCTGGAGTGCAGTGACACAATCTCAGCTCACTGCAACCTCTGCCTCCCAGATTTAAGTGATCCTCCTGCCTCAGCCTCCTGCGTAACTGGAAATACACGTGTGTGCCATCACATCCAGCTAATTGTTTGTATTTTTTGTAGATATGGGGTTTCACCATGTTGCCCAGGCTGCTCTCAAACTCTTGGGCTCAAGTGATCTGCCCATCGTGGCCTCCCAAAATGCTGGGACTATAAGTGTGAACCATCATGTCCAGCAAGATCCTACAATCTTAACAGAAGAAATAATATACATAATTATACACTTCTAGAGAAGAACATTTTTTCTTCATTTTCAGCACCTAGCACTTTGTGAACATCTACTAGACGAAAGAAGAAAAAATAAACACCAATGCAACCACATAAGAATGTAGTTTAATGCAAAAATGAATGTGTAATAGGTGACTCAGAGTATCTCCGTGATGAGCCTTCAATTGGTTTTCAGACAGAAATAAACTATCAAAGAGAATATGATGCAGTATTAAAACAGCTTATTTGTCATATTACTCATTCTCTAAATCTTTAAGGAATATATTTTCTCCTTGAATATTATGCTAACTCAGAATTTAGAACTGTGTATATGAGTTAAAAGAACTGATACTATCATTATCAGTAAAATTACTAAATACTTACCATGAGCTGCTTGCTAAAAGTATCATTTCTTTATTAACCTCAATAGTCTTATGAGATAAATGCCATTATTATCTTCATTTTAAGGAAAGCAAACCATGGCTTAGTGAACCTAAATAAGTAACTTAGTAAGACCTTTGTGGAGGCAAGATACAAACCCTAGTAGTTTGACTTTAGAGCCCATGCTCATTATCAGTTGGCATTTTCTGCCTCCATAGAAAGTGATAAAACAGAAAAATAATGTTGTATCTAGAGGCATATATTGGAGATCCTATTACTGCACATCACCCCTCTAAATTTCACACAAATTTGAATGTGATCTAGTTCTGATGAGCTCTAAGCCAAGCAGATATAGTACAAAAGGCTCAAAGACAGTCAAAGCTCATTCAAATAACTGATGTATGTCTGGATTAGCACTAAGAAAGAATACTTAGACTCTTGATTGTTTGGAGTACCAATAATAAAGGATGATACTGATTTTATTCCCAAGAAAGCAATTTTTACCCATACAAGCATCAGGTATATACATTGGGCTATTAAAATATCCCTTCCAGGAAATGCTACAACAGAAATCAGTGTCTAGGTGTTTAAAAGAAACAAAACTATATGTTATAATAGCTATATAGTATGTATTACATGCTCAAAAAAATGCTTGTTGCTTAGTATCAAAAGCTTGTTGCTTAGTATCTAAGTTCCAAACCTCTAACATTTGAATGAACTTTTTGTGCATTTATAAATTAGGAATTAACTACTGTATGTTTTCAAAGGTATTGTGGGGCTTTAATGTTGAGATAGTATCAGTATCCTTTAGGCTACTATTTAAGTGATCTTCCTGCCTCAGTCTCCTGAGTAGCTGGGACTAAAGGTGTGTGCCACCACACCCAGTTAATTTTTTGAGGTTTAATAAATACAATGCTTTGGAATGATTATTGGTCTTGATATTAAACAAGTATTAAAATACCTTTTATACTTTTTTTTTTAACTACAGACCAGGGTCTCACTACTTTGCCTGGGCTGATCTCAAATAAGCTTTCCACCTCAGCCTCCAAAAGTGCTGGGATTACAGGTGTGAGCCACCATGCCCAGTAAAAATAATTTTTTTAACTGTAAAGGAGTTAAGATAATCTATAAACATTATCATTTAACTTATAAGCTATGGTTGTGTTAGTAACACTTTAGAACTTAATATTACTGTTAGTAAACAAAAGAAACCACTTTTGCTTCTTCAAGAAAATGGATTCATTCAAATATTTCATCAAGCACTTACTATCTGCCAAGCCACAGGTTAGGAACAATAAGAATGCAATACTCACTAGCACATTGATAGCCATAGGAGTTGGTAGTGGCATACAAGTATCATAAATAGAAAAAGAGGAGTACCAACAACAGACAGCAACCAAGAGTTCTCTAAAAGAATCATCATAAATTGGCCAGGCACGGTGGCTCATGCCTGTAATCCCAGCACTTGGGGAGGCCCAGGCGGGTGCATCAAGAGGTCAGGAGTTCGAGACCAGCCTGGCCAACATGGTGAAACCCCGTGTCTACTAAAAATACAAAAATCAGCCAGGCGAGGTGGCTGGCGTCTGTAATCCCAGCTACTCAGGAAGCTGAGGCAGGAGAATTGCTTGAAACCGGAAGGCGGAGGTTGCAGTGAGCTGAGATTGCGCCACTGCACTCCAGCCTGGGCAAAAGAGTGAAACTCCATCTCAAAAGAAAAAAAAAAAAAAAAAGAATCATCATAAATTATATACTCTTAAATTGAAAGTAAGGACCCCAAAGCAAAGCACTGGTGAAGTTTACCTTCCATTCCTGAGATCTGACTGTATGTTTCAGTTTCATTCCTGAGAACATTTCCAGTAAAATGATTCCTAGGCTCCACAGATCAACAGCTGAGGTACACTCTGTATCACTCTGCAAGCCAGCCTGGGCCAAGCAATTTTGCAGTTCTGCTTCTGGAGCCCGATACCCGTCTGTCTGAATATACTTTACATCCTAAAAAAGATGAGTAAATATTACAAGCAATAAAAAAGCTGCTCCCTTTCTATCCATCTCTACGGTGAATTTATTTCCCTAACAGTGCAGTAAACCCACTGCCAAGCTAAATGTTAAAAATTTTTAGTCCTTGGTTACCATAATTCCTTGGTTCATTAACTGGGCAATTCTCAGAGGCAAGCTGCACATTTCCATATAGTGCTCATAAAGAAGTCTTCTTTGGATTGTCTCTTACCTATTAGGCACTGCTGATAATAAGGACACTGCAAAGAAACAATAAACCATGGAGAAAGAAGGATTTGGCAGAACTATCCCATGCATTCTGCCACGAGCTACAGCCCCAACACTGAAGGGACCAGGAACAGTAACTCAGCAATTAGCCAAACACGCATAAAATTTAGAAAACCATTCTATGCAGGTTAAGTATCTATAATAATTCCAGAGCTCTCGTGCTTCACTGGCTCCTCCTACCTGACCCAAACATTATGTCTTTTTTTTTACACGGTGGCACTGAAATTCTTTCGATTTGCTGCATCCCCTGGCATTTCAGTATTTTAGATTAAAATGACCTGTAAGTCCCTACTAAATTACCCTTGTCATTTAAAAATATTTGGCTCAGACCACTACATTTTAAACTGTGAGAGAAAAGAAAAGGTTATTTCTTACCTGATTGCCTTCTTTGAAGCTAAGCCCAAAGTCAATGAGTTTAAAACATTCATTCTCTGCACTCCACAATATGTTACGTGGCTTGAGGTCCGCATGGACATAGCCCTCATGATGAAGAAAAGCAAGGGCCTCCAAAACATCTCGGGCACAATGCTGTATCATCCACATGGAACAACCCTGGTGACTGGAATATAAGAGCAATTCCGAAACACTGACATCCAGGAGTTCAAGCAACAGACAGCGTGATGGCACATTTGGAGAAAAGTGGATTGTAAACACTCCATACAAAGTCACTAGAAAAAGAAATTATCATACTTTAAAAATCAGACTCACAGTAAGTCACTAATTAAAGTTGGTAACTGCAGTACAAACTTGCGATAGTCTAGGTAAGGATAACTTTGCTGAGCAAGCTTCCACTGTAATTTATTTTTCCCATGAATAAGATCTTTTGGCAACTGGGTTATTTTAATAAAAATAAGATGAGACAGCCTACAATAGCTGATTACCATTCACAGATACTACATACAGTACAATTATTCAATTTGTGTTTCACCGAGTACTCAGTGGTGATGAACATGAACTTGGAGTGCCAACCAAAAATGATTAAAAGTAAAAATCCAAAATATAAATAAATAAAACTTACTGTTGCATCATGAGGTCCTTTTAAAAAAATTTTTAAAAGTAAAAATCCAAATATTAAGCAACTCTTTTAAAAGGAATGTCACAATGTGCAAAAACCAAACTAAAGATTGCTTCTTCATCCAAAATAGCAGTCTAGGTCTGTCACAGTGGCTCATGCCCATGATCCCAGCATTCTGTGAGACCGAGGCAGGAGGACTGCTTGAGCCCAGGAGTTTGGAGACCAGCCTGGGTAACAAAGGGGAATCACCTCTCTACAAAAAACTAGCCAGGCATGGTGCTGCGTGCCTGTAGTCCCAGCTACCTGGGAGGCTAAGGCAGGAGGATGGCTTTAGGAGGAATTGGAGGCTGAAGTGAACTGTGATGTCGACATTGTACTCCAGCCTGGGTGACAGAGTGAACTTGTCTCAAAAAAAATTAAAGCAGAAAAACAAACAGCTATCTATAATCTAAATACTAACGAAGAGATTGAGACTTTCTGGATGAAATTTCAACTAATCTTGCAGAGATTCAGCAAGTTCTTTGGCTTGCAAAAATTTTCCCTTTTCAGTACCAAAGTTATAGTAATAGACAACTTGGTATACTAAAAAAATGCAGCACTAGTGTTAACTCTTCTCCAAAATGGTGTTATAAAAAAACTCACTTTTCTTTAATAACCAAAGCTATAACTAATGATATGCTTTCTTTCTGTCGTGTAATGAAAATGAAACCTTTTCACAGATCAATCATCAGTGATCATTACATAGCTTACATTCTGAGTATCTGATTCATGAAACAGTCTCACGAGAGCAAAGGTCCAGTGTTCCTAAATTTCACACTTCTGTAAGGGCTCCCATGGAATAGTGAATCATTTCTTCCAAATCCGTACTAAATATATAACAGGTGAGCTATATGAGTTACCAGCATTGATGTCACAAGGCCCAAACATAGTTCCCATTTTCTACTGGTATGCAAAGATCCAAAAATTTCCACACAAGACACGACAATCAGCAAAGACATGCCTCCTCTCACTAGAAAAGATATTTCTGTATGCTAATGAATGCGGCATTCTCCGATGGGACTCGAAGCAGAACAGAATTTACTGAGCATCTGTGTGACACCTGGCAAAGCAGACCACCAACTCCACTATACCGCAGACAGTAATAAAGTGAAAGGGGAAAGGGGCCTGGATCGGGTGATAAAGAAGGCTAGACCCGCTTCTCCCGCAGAAGGGCAGGAAGATAGAACGCCAGATAGCGAGAGGAGGAGTGTGCTCGGACTGTGACCTGGGCAAGAAGAGAAAGGAGCCAGCGGCAATTACCGATGTTCCTGTGACCCTGCAACTGTTCCAGCGCCGCCCTCTCTTTGCGGAAACCATACTCGGCGGCCGAGGCCGCAGCCCCGGTGGTTCCTGGCGGCAAGAACTGCTTGAGGGCGCCGGGGGGCGAGCCAGGGTTGCCGCAGCAGCGAACCCGATACACCGAGGCGGAGGAGCCGCTACCCAGACGGCTCTGTACCTGCCACAGCCGTCCGAAGGCCTCCAGAAAACGCGGCGGCTCCGCGCCCCAGGCACAGCCGGATCCCGCCATCGGTGTGGGCTAAGGGCACGGACACGGGAGCTGACGCGACGCCTGAGGCAGGCCGGCCGGGCCCGCGGTCACATCCCCGCCAGCCGGACCAGCGGCTCCGCAGGGAGGGACCTGCAGCCGCCTCGCCGACTCCCGGTACTTCAAACAGCCATGACACCGGAATCCGTGGTGCACCCGAGTCCCAGAAGCCGGAAATGGAGGAAGAGCCTATCATACAGGCCGAAGGAGGGGGGCTCAGAAGGGGCGGGGCCTAGAAGTGATTAGACGAGTTAGGTTTGGAAAGAAGAATCGAGAATAAGAAGTAACCTTAATCATTGAGTATCTACCATTCCAAGCCCAGTGTTAACCGCTTTCACATAGACCTGAAGCTAAAACTGGTCCTTTTTCTTGTTGAGGCACCTCACCACTAGGAACCTAGAAAAATAAAACCCTGCCTACATTTCTCATAGAAAGGATCCCAAGGAAAACACACCAGGAACAAAAAGAGAGAATTTACCATCACCTGCAGGTCCATGGTCACCAGTAACCACGATTCTGGATGCCTAGACCTCTGTGCTTCTTTTAGATGTAAACCAAAAATAACATTCTAAGCACCCCTGGCCAACCCTCGGAATGGACTTTCTCCTAGGTCAGGGCACTCTAAAATTCTGAAAGACTGGGTCAGGCCATGAAGGAACTAGGGCCCCGCCCCACTAGCCTCATTATACCTCTCTGGTTAATGTCAGCACAGATCTTCAGTCTGGTAAGAAATATTTACAATCTATTTTCTCGGAAGCCTGCTACCTGGAGGCTTCATCTGCATGATAAAACTTTGGTCTCCACAAGTTCTTAAGACAACCCAGACATTCCTTTCTATTGATAACTCTTTCAACCAATTGCCAAGTAGAAAAATTTTAAATCTGCCTATAACCTGGAAGCACCCATTTCTCCCCCCACCAATCCCCGCTTTGAGTTGTCCCACCTTTCTGGGCCAAATCAATGTATTTCTTAAATGTATTTGATTGAAATCTCATGTCTCCCAAAGTGTATAAAACCAAGCTGCACCCCAACCACCTTGGGTACATGTTCTCAGGATCTCCTGAGGGCTGTGTCACAGGCCATGGTCACTCATATTTGGCTCAGAATAAATCTCTTCAAACATTTTACAGAGTTTAACTCTTTTTATCAACATAGTCCACCTTGCCTATGGCTCCCTCATCAAAAAACATTCACCCTGGATCTGTTTCAAATTTTTATTTTTCATTTATTTATTCAATTATTTTATTCAGCAAACGTTTATTAAGTAACAAATGTAGCAAATAGGCATCTCAATCCACAAACTAGGATGTGTAAGAAATGTAGCCGCCTTTACTTTTCAGTCATTCAACCTTTTCTCTTTCAAGCTCTATTCTGATTGTGTGGCAAAAACTTAGTATCATACAATAGGCCCTATCTTCTTTTCCTCAGGTTTTGTGTAAGTTCCCAGCCAGATGAGATGGTTCATGTAGTGCTAAGTGGAACGTTTGAGGAGAGGTTGAGGACTAAACTCTGACCTGTCTTCTCTCTTGCTCAAGTTTTTCTTTTAGACAGAGTTTCGCTCTTGTTGCCCAGGCTGGAGTACAATGGCATGATCTCGGCACCTCAGCTCACCACAACCTCCACCTCCCGGATTCCAGTGATTCTCCCGCCTCAGCCTCTGAAGTAGCTGGGATTACAGGAATGCACCACCACGCCGGCTACTTTTGTATTTTTAGTAGAGATGAACTTTCTCTATGTTGGTCAAACTGATCTTGAACTCCTGCCCTCATTATCCACCTGCCTCACCCTCCCAAAGTGCTGGGATTACAGGAGTGAGCCACCACACACGGCCCCAAATTCTTATCTAAGGGATGTGAGGAGTCACAGCCTACAAACCATAAAATCTCATCAGATTGTCAGAAGTGTTCAAACCAGAGCAACTCCATCTTGAATAGGAGCTGGCTAAAATGAGGCTGAGATCTACTGGGCTGCATTCCCAGGAGATTAGGCATTCTAAGTCTCAGGATGAGATACGAGGTCAGCACAAGATACAGGTAACAAAGACCTTGCTGATAAGACAGATTGCAGGAAAGAAGCCGGCCAAAACTCACCAAAACCAAGATAGTGGTGAAAGTGACCTCTGGTCATCCTTACTACTCATTAGCTACTAATTATAATGCATTAGCATGCTAAAGGAAACTCTTACCAGCACCATTACAGTTTACAAATGCTATGGCTTTGTCCAGAAGTTACCTTACATGGTCTAAAAAGAGGAGGAACCCTCAGTTCCAGGAATTGCCCACTCCTTTCCTGGAAAACTCATGAATAATCCACCCCTTGTTTAGCATATAATCCAGAAATAACTATAACTATGAATAATTATAAGTTGAGCAGCCTAAGCTGTTGCTCTGCCTATGGAGTAGCCATTTTTTTATCCCGTTACTTCCTAATAAACTTGCTTTATGGACTCATTCTTAATTCCTTATTGCGTGAGGTCCAAGAACCCTCTCTTGGGGTCTGGATTGAGACCACTTTCCAGTAACAAGATGGGTTCGTTTGTTTGTTTGTTTGTTTGAGACAAAGTCTCACTCTATCGCCCAGGCTGGAGTGCGGTGCCATGATCTCAGCTCACTGCAACCTCTGCCTGTTTGGGTGAGGGAGAAGGGACAAAATGGGGGAGGAAGGTAAACAAGATGGCACAGTCCCGATTGCTTCTGGGTTCTTCATCACCAACTTTCCGGCTGCCAGGAAAGTGCAGGACAACCAAGCATGCCCCAGGTGATGTCAATCCAAAGAGATCGAAACTTACCTGGCCACGCCTACAGAGGAGCCCCTATCACGCCCTTATCCTAAGCCCACTGCCCTCCCCCTTCCAGTACCAATGCATAAAAGTCCACCTCTGGCAGAGGCCGGCGCAACTTCCCTGGCCCCTTTCCCGTGGACCAGTGAACCTCCCCTGAGAGTGTATGCATATTTGCAATAAAAAGGCTGCCGCTTTCTTATGTCCTTTGGCCTCATGTTTAATTATTTAGCTCTCCTAAATTAAATTAAATTAAGACAGTTGGTGCCGAAACCCGGGAGGAGACCCTTCCTCGGTATCCCTCAGGGGGATCCTTGGAACCTTCTCCCTCACGAATCTACTACTCCAGCTCCAGAGACCTTCCTGGGTACGTCAAGCGTTCTGGCTCCTTTTTGCCGCCACTCTGAAGTCACCATCTTTGGTGAGTGTTCCCCTTCCCTAGTTCATCCGGTGGGTAGTCCCCTCGGCCTGAAGTCATGTACATGCCCGAGGCTTAGGCCACCTGGTGGCTGCTGGGAGAACTTCAACCCGGAGACGTCCCTCTTGAAGTTTCTCTCTTTTCCTAAGTGGCTCCACAAGCCCCCGATCTTTAACAGCGGCAAAGGACGCTTTGCCGCTGCCCAAGACCGGCCTCCATTTCTATTAGCTAGGGCAATGGGAACCTCACAGTCAAAAATCCCTAGGAACACCCCCTTGGGTTGTCTCCTCCAAAATTTACAAACCTTACGTTTGGCCCAGGATCTAAAGCAAAAGAAGCTAATTTTCCTTTCCACGGTTGCATGGCCACAATATAAATTAAACAACCAATCTCAATGGCCACCCGAAGGCATGCTTGACTATAATATTCTACTAGACCTTTCTAATTTCTGTCAAAGGCTAGGAAGATGGTCAGAAATTAACTATGTCCAAGGCTTTTAGGACTTGCGCTCTCGCCCGGACCTGTGCGCCCAGTGTTCAATGACCCAGGTCTTATTGGCTAAAACCCAGCCCTCGGCCCCCACCTCACCAGTAGAGGAGGATTCTACCTCCATCTCCTGACGGGACCGAGGGTGGGGCACCTCTCTCCCGACCTTCCAAACCCCCTCCCTATGGACCTCCCTGGCCTGCTCCCGCGTGGCTTCCCACCGCCCCTCCCGATGCTCCTCCTTTCACCTCTCCCATTGCGGCCCATACCTGCTCAAAGACCACTATACCAAACCTTACAGATCAACTTTCCACTAATCAACCTGACCCTACGTCTCCTACTAATCTACTGGCCCCCCTCTGAGAGGTCGCCGGAGCCGAAGGACTAGTTAGAGACCATGTCCCTTTTTCCTTGGCAGATCTTTCCAAAATTGAAAAACGACTCCGTGACTTCTCAGCCAACCCCACCCAATATTCCAAAGAGTTTCGATATCTATGCCAGGCGTATGACCTTACCTGGCATGACTTACATGTCATCCTTACTTCCACTCTTACCCCAGAGGAAAAAGAGTACATTCTCGCAGCTGCCAGGCAGCATGCAGATCAGTTACATTTAACCAACCCTGCTGTCCCAGTAGGTGAACAGGCAGTCCCATCCACAGATCCGGAGTGGGACTACCAACCCCAACAACCTGGTCGTTGTAGAAGACACATTATGATTCAATGTCTCTTGGCTAGTCTGCAGACAGCCTCTAACAAAGTAGTAAACTTTAATAAATTACAGGAAATTATTCAGCACCCAGAGGAAAATCCTGCCTCCTTCTTAAATCGCCTTATGGAGGCACTAGCCCAATTTACCCGACTGGATCCCACCTCACCGGCAGGAGCTACTGTCCTTGCCATTTATTTCATCTCCCAATTGGCCCCTGACATCCGAAAAAAATTTTAAAAAAGGTAGAAGATGGGCCTCAAACCCCCATACAGGACTTAGTCAAACTGGCCTTCAAAGTTTTTAACTCTAGGGAAGAAACAGCTGAGGCTCTTCGACAAACCAGAGTAAAACAAAAGGCCGCCCTTCAGGCACAGGCTTTAGTGGCTGCCCTCCAACCAGTGTTGCCCACTCTGCTGGCAGGAAAGACAAAAAGACGAGTCTCCTATGACTGGGCATTGGGCTAATAAGTGCCCAAATCCCCGCCTGCCTACCACGCCATGTCCAGCTTGCCAGCAGGAGGGGCATTGGAAGTCTGATTGCCCACCCCATCAGGACAGGCACCGCGCCTCAACATAGTGCCTCTCCTCAAAGGTCGGAAGGCTCCTTCCAACTCCTACACCTTGACGACGACTGACGGTGCCCACACTCAGAGACCCCGGTCACCCTCACCGAGCCCAGGGTAACGCTACAGGTAGCGGGTAAGCCAATTTCTTTTCTCATCAATATGGGGGCTACCTACTCTGTTTTGCCGTCCTATGGAGAATCTAGCCAACAATCCACTATTTCAGTAGTTGGAGTAGACGGTAAACCATCTAACCCTCGCCAGACCGCAATGTTAAATTGCTGCCTGGACTATGCATGTTTTGCCCACTCTTTCCTCATCATGCCCTCTTGCCCCACCCCCCTCCGGGGACAAAACATCTTAACCAAACCTAGGGTGTCCATACAATTACTGCAAAATCCATCCTTTGTATGACTTCAATGCACAATCCCAACATAAGAATATGTTTCAAAGCCCTTCACCACGAACGTATAGTCTTATTATTAATGATCCCTGGGCCCACCGAGGGTTCCAGGGAGTAAAAGGTGGACTATATGCATCATCTTCTTCCTCATATCCCACCACAACCATCCAGGTAAAGAGAATATACGTTCAGCAAGTACAACGCCCTAAGGGTGTACAGACCCTACAAAATTCAACCTCAGCCGTAAAATCTCATGAACAAAAAATACAGAAGCTGTTAAGCCCCCCTAAGCCCCTCTAACAATGAAGACCCATTCTCATGGCTAACACTTATTCGCTAGGGACTTAACCCAGGCTGCCAGAGTAAGAAACCTCTCCCACTGCTTCCTTTGCGCTGCACTCGGAAAAGCTCCCTTAGTGGCAGTCCCTCTACCAGCCGCTTTCAATATCACCACCGACTCTACCAGCTCCTCTCAAGCAACATCCTTGCCTCAAGTTCCATTACACCGTAATCCACAGAGTCAAACCCTTCCATTTTGCTACTCTACTCCCAACTCTTCATGGTGTAATCACACCCAAGCTCCCAAGGGAACCCAGACGGCCCCCGTTGGCGGCTACTTCTGGTATAACCAAACTTTATCTAAAACTCTTAACCCCACCTCCATCACCCAATCCCTTTGCGTTCCGGTGTCTTTAGTGCCTAGTTTAACCCTATATGGCGAAGCAGAATTGTCCGAGCTAGCTTCACAGCTTACCACTTCCAGCAATAAAATTCAAACACAAGCCGTTTTTCTTCCCTTAGTTATCGGGGTGTCCCTAGCATCGTCCCTAGTAGCCTCAGGACTTGGAACAGGGGCCCTCACCCACTTGATTCAATCCACACAGACCCTCTCCACTCAGGTCCAAGCAGCCATAGAGGCTTCAGCTGAAAGCCTAGCCTCTTTACAACGTCAAATCACCTCAGTAGCCCAGGTAGCAGCACAAAATAGGCAGGCATTAGATCTTCTTACAGCTGAAAAAGGAGGAACATGCTTCTTCCTAGGAGAGGAGTGTTGCTACTACATAAATGAATCAGGCCTGGTTGACACCAACGTCCAAACATTAAACAAAATCAAAAAGGAGCTTCAACAATTTAACGCCCCCTAAACCCCCAGACCACTGGTATGGCTGCTGCCTGTAGTACAGCAGATGCTTCCTTCCTAATTCCCATACTAATCCTCTGTCTTATGTTATGTCTTGCTCCCATTCTAATAAAATTTCTCTGAGCCAGGGTCCAAGAAATCACCCGAGTCACCTTCAACCAAATGCTCTTGCATCCCTACGTCCAACTGCCAACCTCAGACCCTAACTACGCCCCTTAACAGCAGGAAGCAGCCAGACAGACAACAGCGCCCCAAATTCTTATAATCAATAAGAGGTTGGACTGTTTGGGTGAGGGAGAAGGGACAAAATGGAGGAAGGTGAACAAGATGGCACAGTCCCGATTGCTTCCGGGTTCTTCATCACCAACTTTCCCGTGCCCGGGAAAGTGCAGGACAACCGAGCATGCACCAGGTGACGTCAATCCGAAGAGATTGAAACTTACCCAGCCACGCCTATGGAGACGCCCCTGTCACACCCTTATCCTGCCCACTGCCCTCCCCGTTCCAGTATCAATGCATAAAAGTCCACCACCGGCAGAGGCTGGTGCGACTTCCCTGGCCCCTTTCCCGTGGACCAGTGAACCTCACCGGAGAGCGTGTGCATATTTGCAATAAAAAGGCTGCCGCTTTCTTATGTACTTTGGCCTCATGCTTAATTATTTAGCTCTCCTAAATTAAATTAAATTAAGACACTGCCTGCTGGGTTCAAGCAATTCTCCCACCTCAGCCTCCCGAGTAGCTGGGATTACAGGCATGGGCCACCATGCCTGGTTAAATTTTGTATTTTCAGTAAAGACGGGGTTTTTGCATGTTGGTCAGGCTGGTCTCGAACTCCTGACATCAGGTAATCCTCCCACCTTGGCCTCCCAAAGTGTTAGGATTACAGGCATGAGCCACGGCACCTGGCCACAGGATGGGTTTTATTTAACCCCGTATAACATGACTTACTTCCCAATCTAACTCTGGCATAACATCACATGACAGATAAAGAAGGAAATACAAATATTTTAACCCCAAATATATTTCTTTCTTTTTTTTTTTTTTTTTAGAGGTGGAGTTTCACTTCTGTTGCCTAGGCTGGAGAGCAAAGGCACAATCTTGACTCACTGCAACCTCCGCCTTCTGGGTTCAAGCGATTCTCCTGCCTCAGCCTCCCAAGTAGCTGGGATTACAGGCATCCACCACCACGCCCAGCTAATTTTGTATTTGTTACATGTTGGCCAGAATGGTCTCGATCTCTTGACCTTGTGATCTGCCTGCCTCAGCCTCCCAAAGTGCTGGGATTATAGGTGTGAGCCACCATGCATGGCCTCTTTTTTTTGGAGGCAGAGTTTTTTTTTTTTTTTTTTGAGATGGAATTTCACCCAGGCTGGAGTGCAATGGTGTGATCTTGGCTCACTGCAACCTCTCCCTCCCGGATTCAAGCGATTCTCCTGCCTCAGCCTCCCAAGTAGCTGGGATTACAGGTGCTTGCCACCACACTCAGCTAATTTTTTATTTTTAGTAGAGATGAGGTTTCACCATGTTGGCCAGGCTGATCTCGAACTCCTGAGCTCAGGTAATCCACCCACCTTGGCCTCCCAAAGTGCTAGAATAACAGGCATGAGCCACTGTGCCAGGCCCCCAAATATATTTCTTTGCTATATTTTGAAATGGCCTTGTGAAGCCTGTCTTTAGTGGGGGAAAATTTGCATCTGTAAATAATCTATGTTAACATAACTAGGGCTTTTTCCCCTTCCAGGCCCTCCCAACCCTGAAGATATTAAATGACAGTCTAGCACCTCTTAAAGGTCCAAATAAGAAAGATTTTTCATCTATTGTCTCTAAAGATGACCATCTATGGAGACTTCATCTACATAATGAGATTCTTGGTCTCTACAACCCCTTATATTTTTATTTCTTATTAATTTTATTTTTATTTTAAGTTCTGGGATACATGTGCAGGATGTGCAGGCTTATTACATAGGCAGGTAAATGTGTGCCATGGTAGTCTGCGGCACCTACCAATCCATCAGCTAGGTATTAAGCCCAGCATGCATTAGCTATTTTTCTCAATGCTCTCCTTCCCCCATCCCACCCCCCAACAGGCCCCAATGTGTGTTGTTCCTCTCCCTGTATCTATGTATTCTAATCGTACAACTCCTTATCTTAACCAAGATACACCTTTCTACTGATTACAGGACAATAATTTAACTCTTTCAAACAACTGCAATCAGAAACTCTTTGAATCCACCTGTGACCTGAAAGCCACCACCCCTGCTTTGTTCCACCTTTCTAGACCAATCCAGTGTGTACCTCACATGTATTGATTGATGTCTAACATTTCCCTCAAACATACAAAACCAAGATGTAATCCAAACATATTAGGCACATGTCCTCAGGACTTCTTGAGACTGTGCCTTGGGCCATGGCCACTCATATTTGGCTCAGAAGAAATCTCCTCAAATGTTTTGCAGAGTTTGGCTTTTTTCATTGACACATCTGATTTTCAGTATCATTTTTCATCATCTTGTCTGGTTGTCACTGAGATGTGTGCACTCTCCTGCTTTTTTTCTTTTTCTTTTTTTAGAGACAGAGCCTCACTTGTTGCCCAGACTGGAATGCAGTGGCATAATTATAGCTCATTGCATCCTCCAATTCCTGGGTTCAAGTGACCTTCCTGCCTCAACCTTCCATGTAGCTGGGACTATAGCCACACACCATCTTGCACAAGTATTTTTTTTTTAATTTTAAAAATCTATTCTTTTATTTATTAGAAACAAGGTCTCCACTTTCTTGCCCAGGCTGGTTTTGAACTCCTGGCTTCAAGGGCTCCTTCCTCCTTAGCCTCCCAAAGTGATGGGATTATAGGCACGAGCCACCATGCCCAGCTCCTCTCCTACTATATCTAAAAAGCATTTTCTCTAAGTCTGAAGTCCACACAAATCTCTTGAGGGCTTTGGGCTTTTGGAATACAAAACTAAAGCAAAGACTCACAGGGTTTTTGTGATGTTGCAGCCACATGGTTCCTCTAAGGCAATAAGTACAGCCATCTGTGTTTGTATAAAGGGAGAGCGAAGTGGGAAATTGAGAAGTGGGGAGGGAAATGGAGAACACAATGACATTAGATCCTAAATAGAGGGAAGAGATGAAATAGAAATGAACTCTGATTTTAAGGACTCTGGAGGTGGTAGAATGACTTAGACAAGTGTAACATGATCAAACTATAAAGGTAAAAATGCTCTAAAGGAATGCCAAGTAAAGTACTAGGGATCCTCAGATGGTCTTGTTGAAATAAAGTGTATTGTAAGCAGAGAGTTTAAGCACTAAACTTTTAGAAGTTGACTAGGTCCTCCTTGTGAAAAATACCCATTGTTATACTCCATATCTTAGTTAGTTATAAGCCCTTTTCCTGAACACTACAAATAAAATTATCCATCTGAAAATATTTCCCAGTAAAGTTTTCTTTCTTTCTGCTTTTCAAGTCTCTTCTGTTATACTTCAGTGTCTTCTCATTGCTTCACTTGTAAACCTACAAGGTGAAGATACTAAATTATAGAATTGAACCATATTCAAAAGTCATAGCAAGAATATTCTGAAACAGATATGCCTTGGAATATCATTAACAGAAGGGGTGGCCTGTATTTTAATTGTTGAACTCTTAAAGATAGATCCAAATCCTTCAAGCATGAAAGTGTTTACACTCTGTGGTAGCCAGTCTCCAAAATAGCCTCCAATGATCCTTGTGTCCTAGTATTCACTCCTTCCTGTAACCACCTTTCATGTTGAGCAGGGTGACCCGTATAACCAAGGGGAATTTTTGGAAATGATGGCGTGAGACTTCCTAGGTCATAAAAGATATTTCAGCTTCCACCTTGCTATATCTTTGATCACTTACCTTGGGGAAGCTACCTGTCTTGTCATGAAGACTCTCATGCAGCCCAATGGGGATGTCTACATGGTGAGGAACTGAGGTCTCCTGTCAACAGCCATGTTAGTGAGCCACCTTCGAAGTGGATCTTTCAATCCTAGTCAAGCTTTCAGCATGATCGCAGCTCTGCTGAATTCTTGATTGCCAACTCATGAGAGACCCCCTAGGTAGAACCACCCTGGCTAAGCCACTTCTGAATTCAGTCCTACAGAGATTATGTGTGATAATAAATATTTATTGTTGTTTTAAGTTTTAGAGTGCTTGTTATGTAGCAATAAGTAGCTGTACACTAGAAAGGAATAAATAATGTCCCCCAAATTTCACACTTTTTCAAACCAATTGTATACATTTGTGTCCTAATCAGCAGTGAAAAATTGACTTACCATATCTGTATCAATATAAAGCATTATTATTTAAACTTTTTTCTTTTTAATTTTAAAAGCCAAAATGACATTTTGATATAGTTTTTAATTTTTGTTGTTATTAGTAGGGTGTACATTTTTCATACTTTTAATGACTTTTGATTACTTTTCAAGAGTTTTTTTAAAAATTATTTTAATTTTCTCTTCTCTAAATTTTCTTGATCTCCTAGTAGATTTTCTTTTCCTCTTTAGTTCCCCTCATTCCTGTCCCATCTAGCTCTTGCCTGAAAAGTAGGTGCTTAATGATACAGGTAGGTCTAAATAGTAAAAAGATTTATTCCATAAGCTACTAATTAAAATCAGTCTGGCCTTGATCTTTTTAGCCCAGAGAGATTGATGATTCTAAGGAGAGGATTGTGGGGCCCCAAATCCAAAATACTGGAAAAGATCGGTAGCTTAAAACCATTCATTCATTTATTTATTCACCTATGCATTATTTCAATATATATTTATAAAGAACCACTAGAGTTTCCCAGGCAAGGAACTCATAGTCTAGTAGGGGAGACAGACAAGATTAAGGGAAAAACAACAACAACAACAACAACAAAAAAAAACAAAAACAAAAAAAAGCACAGGTGAAGGACTTTGCTTAGAGAAAAAGAGAAAGCTCATCATTTGAGATTGGAGAGAGTTCTGAGAGGATGATGTGGGAATGTGTGATCTGATGAACTGAAAAATGCTGGATGACTTCAAACTTTCCCATTAAGGTGGCATGATAGCATCATTGGAAGAGCAGAGGGAGAGCATATGGGGATTGAAAGAGAGAATAACTCCAGTGGGAAATATGTTGGAGAGAAGAGTTTAAATTGAACAGCACGTATCTACATGGAAGCTTGATTTGCGGTTGACTCTTACTCAGTGTTAACCAAGCAGTTCTGTACTTGATACACTGTTGGAGAAGACACCACAAGGAGTGGGGAATGTCTCAATGACACTCTTGTCAGCTGGCTACAGGAACTTTTTTTCCTGGAATTTTGAGTGGGGAATGTCAAATTAGTATTTTATCAGTATCTCAAACTTGGTATATATATAACTATACTCCTGATCTTCCTCCCCAACTTTCTTCCTCCATGGCCTTCCCCAGGTCAGTTCATGGAAACTCTATTGTTCCAGATGCTCAAGTCAAAAACCCTGGAGTCATTCTTTTTTTTTTTTTTTTTTTTTTGACAAGAGTCTTACTCTGTCACCCAGGCTGGAGTGCTGGAGTGTAATCTCAGCTCACTGCAACCCCCACTTCCCCAGTTCAAGCAGTTCTCCTGTCTCAGCCTCCCCAGTAGCTGGGACTACAGGCGCTCACCACTACACCAAGATAATTTTTGCATTTTTAGTAGAGACAGGGTTTCACCATATTGGTCAGGCTGGTCTCGAACTCCTGACCTCAGATGATGCGCCCGCCTTGGCCTCCCAAAGTGCTGGGATTACAGGCATGAGCCACTATGCCCAGCCGCTAGAGTCATGCTTGATTCTTCTCTTTCCTCCATTTTCAACATACACTCAGTCTCCAATAACTTTTTTTTTAACCACCTTCCCAGCTACTAGTCTGTTCCAAGCCTCCATCACCTCCTTCCTCAATAATTGAAATAACCTCCTAGCCAGTCTCCTTGCTTCCACTCCTGCCCTCCTACAGTCTATTCTCAACACTGTAGCCAGAATGATCCAGTGAGAGCAGAAGTCAGGCTAAGTCATGGCTTCATGGCTTTGCTCCAAACCCTCCATCTCTCCCAGAGTTAAAGTCAAAATCCATAAAATGGATGATGAAGCTGTCCATGATTTAGAACCCTCTACCACTCCAACCTCATGTCTTCCCATCATCCCCCGTATTCACTCTGGTCCCAACACACCAGCTACCTGTTCTTCAAACACATCAGGCAGCTGCCTTCCTCAAGAAGGAAACTTGCTGTTTCCTCTGCCTGACATAGTCTTTCTTCAGATATCTACACGATTCACTTTTCATTTCTTTCTTTCTTTTTTTTTTTTTGAAATAGAGTCTCCCTCTGTTGTGAGAAGGGCGAGATGATATGATCTTGGCTCACTGCAACCTCCACCTCCCGAGGTCAAGAGATTCTCCCTGCCTCAGCCTCTGTAGTAGCTGGGATTACAGGCCCCCGCCAGCACGCCCAGCTAATTTTTGTATTTTTAATAGAGACAAGGTTTTGCCATGTTGGCCAGGCTGGTCTTGAACTCCTGACCTCAGGTGATCCGCTCGCCTTGGCCTCCCAAAGTGCTAGGATTACAGGCATGAGCCACCACACCCAGACAACTTTTCATTTCTTTCAAGTGTCTGCCCAAATGTCATTAATTGATGAAGCTCCCTTGACCACATTTATATAAATTAGCCATTCCTTACTGCCCTGGTATCCCCTGCACCCCTTACTTTGCTTTCATTTTATTGTTTCACCTTGAACATAGTATATATTTCATTTTTAAAATTAGATTTCCCTGTCCAAAATAAGGACTAGTTTGATTTTGATTTGTTCACTGCTGTATTTCCAGTGCCTGGAGTAGTGTCTGAAACATTATTAAGCTCTTAACAAATGTTTATTAAATGGTTGTCTATTTTTCAGGCAGCAACAGGAGTCTATTGGATGGAGAGGGGATGACAACCAGTAGGGAAAAATGGAAAAACCAGAAGATGGACTTTACCAAAGGACATTATGTCTTAAGGAGGAAAGACAATTAGAAATAGAACTGAGGGGCCAGGTGCAGTGGCTCACACTGTAATTTCAGCACTTTGGGAGGCTGAGGTGGGCGGATCACGACGTCCGGAGATCGAGACCATCCTGGCTAACATGGTGAGACTCCGTCTGTACTAAAAATACAAAAAAATTAGCTGGGCATGGTGGCGGTTGCCTGTAGTCCCAGCCACTTGGGAGGCTGAGGCAGGAGAATGGCATGAACCTGGGAGGCAGAGCTTATAGTGGGCTGAGATTGCACCACTGCACTCCAGCCTGGGCGATAGAGCAAGACTCTGTCTCAAAAAAAAAAAAATCCCTGACTAAGTCACACACTTGGATAGAAAGAAGACAAAATACTGTTCACTTTTGTTATGCAGTTCTTTCTGATTTTTAAAAAGCTTTAAATTTTGGCCAGGCGCAATGGCTCAGAGCTGTAATCCGAACACGTTGGGAGGCAGAGGTGGGCGGATCACTTGAGAACAGGAGTTGAAGACCACCCCGGCCAACGTAGTGAAACCCCATCTCTACTAAAAATTTTAAAAAATTAGCCAGGTGTGGTGGTGGGCACCTGTAATCCCAGCAACTTGGGAGGCCGAGGCAGGATAATTGCTTGAACCTGGGAGGTGGAGGTTGCAGTGAGCTGAGATCAGCCACTGCACTCCAGCGTGAGTGACAGAGCAAGACTCCACCTCAAAAAAAAAAAAAAAAAAGTTTTAAATTTTTAATTATTATGGGCACGTACTGGTTGTATATATTTACAGGGTACATATGATGATTTGAAACATGCATATAATGTGAAATGATCAAATCAGAGTTATTGGGGTATCCATCACCTCAAGCATTTATCATTCTTTGTGTTAGGAACATTCAAATTTCACTACTTTTGTTATTTTTTCACTTACAATAGATTATTGTTAACTATAGTCACCCTATTGTGCTATGAATGCTAGATCTTATTTATCTTTTCTAACTGCATTTTTGTACTTACTCTATCTAACTGTATTTTTGCATCCCCTCCCTACTACCTTTCCCACCCTCTAGTAACCATCATTCTACTCTGTCTCCAAGAGTTCATTTAAAATAATTTTTGGCTCCCACTTGTGAGAGAGAACATGTGAAATTTGTCTTTCTGTGCCTAACTTATTTCACATAACATGATGCCCTACAGGTTCATCCATGTTCTTGCAAATGACTGAATCTCTTTCTGTTGAATGGCCAAGTAATATTTCATTATGCATATGTACCATATTTCTTTATCCATTCATCCACTGATGGACACTTCGGTTGATTCCATGTCTTGACTATTCTGAATAGTGCTGCAATGAACATGAGAGTGCAGGTATCCCTTAAATACACTGATTTCCTTTCTTTCAGGTGTATGCCTAGCAGTGGGATAGCTGGTATGGTAGCTCTGCTTTTAGTTTTTTGAGAAATCTTCATACTGTTGTCCACAGTGGTTGTACTAATTTACATTCCCACCAACAGTGTACAAGGGTCCCTCTTTCTCCACATGCTCACCAGCGTTCATTATTGCCTATCTTTTGGATAAAAGCTATTTTAACTGGGCAGAGTGAGATGATATCTTATTGTAATTTGTATTTACATTTTTCTGATGATTAGTGATGTTGAGCATTTTCTTTGTATACCTGTTGATCATTTGCATGTCTTCTTTTCAGAAATGTCTATTCAGATATTTTACCTACTTTTTAATGGATTATTTGATTTTTTTTTTTCATAATGAGTTGCTTGAGCTCCTTATATATTGTGGTTATTGATCCCTTTTCAGATGGATAGTTTGCAAACATTTTTTCCCATTGTGTGGGTTGTTTCTTTATTTTATTGATTGTTTTCATTGCTGTGCAAAAGCTTTTTAGCTTCATCTGTCCATTTTTGCTTTGGTTGCCTATGCTTTTGAGGTATTACTCAATAAATCTTTGTCCAGATCAATGTCCTGGAGTGTTTAGCCAACATTTTCTCTTAGTTGTTTTATACTTTCAGGCCTTAGATTGAAGTCTTCAATCTTCTTTGTTGTCATTGTTGAGATGGAGTCTTGGAGTCTCACTCAGTCACCCAGGCTGGAGTGCAGTGGTACAATCTTGGCTCACTGCAACCTCCACCTCTGGTGTTCAAGTGATTCTCATGTTTCAACCTCCTGAGTAGCTGAGATTACAGGTGCATGCCACCATGCCTGGCTAATTTTTAGTAGAGACAGGGTTTCGCCATGTTGGCCAGGCTGGTCTCGACTCCTGACTTCAAGTAATCCGCCCACCTCGGCCTCCCAAAGTGCTAGGATTACAGATGTGAGTCGTGTGCCTGGCCTTTAATCCATTTTGATTTCAATTTCATATATGGCAAAAGATAGGAGTCTAGTTTCATTTTTTTGTATATGGATATCCAGTTTTCTCAGCACAATTTATTGAAGAGACTGTTCTTTCCCCAATGTATGTTCTTGGTATCTTTGTCAAAAATGAGTTTACTGTAAATGTGTGAATTTACTTATGGGTTCTCTATTCTGTTGTATTGGTCTATGTGTCCATATTTATGCTAGTACCATGCTGTTTGGGTTATTATGGTTCTGTAGTATAATTTGAAGTCAGGCAATATGATTCTTCCAGTTTTATTCTTTTTTTTTTTTTTTTTTTGAGGCGGAGTCTCGCTCTGTCGCCCGGACTGGAGTGCAGTGGCCAGATCTCAGCTCACTGCAAGCTCCGCCTCCTGGGTTTCCGCCATTCTCCTGCCTCAGCCTCCCAAGTAGCTGGGACTACAGGCGCCCGCCACCTCGCCCGGCTAGTTTTTGTATTTTTAGTAGAGACGGGGTTTCACCGTATTAGCCAGGATGGTCTCGATCTCCTGACCTCGTGATCCGCCCGTCTCGGCCTCCCAAAGTGCTGGGATTACAGGCTTGAGTCCAGTTTTATTCTTTTTGCTCAGAATGACTTTGGTTATTCTGGGTCTTTTCTGGTTTCAATAAATTTTAAGATTTTTTTTTCTATTTCTGTGAAGAGTGTCATTGGTATTTTGATAGGAATTGCATTGAATCTGTAGACTGCATTGAGCAGTATGATTCTTCTAGTACATGAACATGGAATAGTTTTCCTTCTGTGTGTGTGTGTGTGTGTGTGTGTGTGTGTGTGTGTATGTGTCCTCTTTCATTTATTTCATTAATGTTTTATAGTTTTTATGTAAAGATCTTTCAGTTCTTTGGTTAAGTTTATTTCTAGGTATTTTATTTTATTTGCACTTATTGTAAATGGGATTATCTTCTTTGCTTCTTTTTCAGTTGTTCATTTTTGGTGTATAGAAATGCTACTGATTTTTGTACAATTGATTTTGTATCTTGCAAATTTACTGAATTTGTTTATAGTTCTAATGGTATTTTGGTGGAGTCTTTAGGTTTTTCTAAATATAAGATCATGCCATCTGAAAAAAGGATAGTTTGACTTTTTCAGTTCCAATTTGAGTGCCCTTTATTTCTTTCTCTTACCTAATTGTTGTATCTAGGATTTCCAATACTATGTTGAATAACAGTGGTGAAAGTGAACATTCTTGTCCTGTTTAAGATCTTAAAGGAAAGTCTTTCACTTCCCCCTGTTCAGTATGATCATAACTGTGAGTCTGTCATACATGACTTTTATTGTGTTGAGGTATGGTCCTTCTGTATCCAGTTTTTTGAGTTTTTTGTTTTTTTTTTTCCAGGAAAGGATGTTGAATTTTATCAAATGCCTCTTTTTGGCATCAACTGAAATGATCATATGGTTTTTGTTCTTGGTTCTGTTAATGTGATATATCATGTTTATTGATTTGTGTATGTTAAGCAATCCTTGCATTCTGGGATGAATCCCATTAAATTACAATAAATGATCTTTTTAATGTATTGTTGAATTTGGTTTGCTAGTATTTTACTGAGAATTTCTGCATCTATGTTCATCAGAGATGTCGGCTAGCAGTTGTTGTTGTTGTTGTTGTGTCTCTTTCTGGTTTTGATATCAAGGTTCTATTGGCCTCATGGAATGAGTTTGGTAGTATGCCCTCCTCAATTTTTTTGAATAGTTTGAGTAAGATTTGTGTTAGTTTTTCTCTACATGGTAGAATTCAGCACTGATGCCATCAGATCTTAAGCTTTTCTTTGATGGGAGACTTTTTTTTTTTTTTTAAGATGGAATCTGGCTCTGTCACCCAGGCTGGAGTGCAGTGGCTGGATCTCAGCTCACTGCAAGCTCCGCCGATGGGAGACTTTTTATTACTGTTTCTATCTCATTGCTTGTTATTGTTTTATTCAGGTTCTGGGGTTTCTTCATGGTTCCCTCTTGGTAGGGTTGGAGGAACTTATCAATTTATCCTAGATTTTCCAATTTATTGGCATATAGTTACGACCACAATAGTCTCCAATGATCCTTTGAATTTCTGTGATGTCAATTGTAATGTCTCCCCCTGTTTTTTTTTGTTTTTTTTTTTTGTTTTTTTGTTTCTTTTGTTCTTTGAGATAGGATCTTATTCTGTTGCCAAGGCTCGAATGTAGTGGTTCAGTCATGGCTCACTGCAGCCTTGACCTCCCAGGCTCAAACAATGCTCTCACCTCAGCCTCCTAAATAGCTGAACTGTAGGTATGTGCCACCATGCCCCATTTTTTTTTCTTTTTTTGTAGATATGAAGTCTCACTATGTTGCACAAGCTGGTCTCCAGCTCTTAGCTTCAATCCATCCTCCCACCTTGACCTCTCAAGGTACTGGAATTACAGACATGAGCTACCACAACAGGCCATGATGTCTTCTTTTTCATCTCTGATTTTATTTATTTTGGACTTCTTTCTTTTATTCTTAGTCTGGCTAAAGGCCTGTTGATTTTGTTTATCTTTTCAAAAACCAACTTTTTGTTTAGTTCATCTTTTTTATAGCTTTTTTTGTTTTGATTTCATTTCTTTCTACTTTGATCTTTATTCTCTCTTTTCTTGTTTTGAGACAGGGTCTTTCTCTGTCACCCAGGTGGCTGGAGTGCAGTGCTGATCATGGCTCACTGCAGCATCAACCTCCTGGGCTCAAGCAATTCTCCTATCTTACCCTCCTCAGTAGCTGGGATCACAGGTGTATGCCACCACACCCAGATAATTTTTTACATTTGTTTTGTAGAGAATGGGGTCTCACTATGTTGCCTAGGCTGGTCTTGAGCTCCTGGGCTCAAGCAATCCTCACACCTCCAGCCTACTAATGTGCTGGGATTACAGACGTGAGCCACCATGCCTAGACTATTCTTTGTTTTCTTCCACTAATTTTGGATTTAGTTTGTTCTTGTTTTTCTAGTTCTTTAAGATGCATCTTTAGTTTGTTTGTTTGTTTGTTTGGTTTGGTTTTTCTCATTTTTTGATGTAGGCATTTATTGCTATAAAATTCTTTCTTATACTGTTTTGCTGTATCCTATAGGTTTTGGTATGTTGTGTTTCCATGTTTCATTTGTTTCAATACATTTTTTAATATCCCTCCTAATTTGTCATTGGCTCAGGGATCCTTCAGGAGGATATTGTTTGATTTCCATGTTTGTATAGTTTCCAAAGTTCTTCTTGTTCTTGATTTCTAGTTTTATTTCATTGTGGTTAGAGAAGACACTTGATATGATTTCAATTTAAAAAAAAATTTTAAGACTTGTCTCATGGTCTAACATATGGTCTATCCTTGAGAGTGATTCATGTGCCAAGAAGAATGTGTATCCTACGGCAGTTGGATGAAATGTTCTGTAAACGTCTTTTAGGTCCATGTTGTCTTGGTGCAGATTAGGTTGGATATTTCTTTCTTTCTTTTTTTTTTTTTTGAAATGGAGTCTTGCTCTGTTGTCCAGGCTGGAGTGCAGTGGTGCAATCTAGGCCCACTGCAACCTCCGTCTCTCAGGTTCAAGCAGTTCTCCTGCCTCAGCCTCCCAAGTAGCTGGGACTAGAGGCGTGTGCCACCATGCCCGGCTGATTTTTTCTATTTTTAGTAGAGATGTGTTTAGTTTTCACCATGTTAGCCAGGATGGTCTCGATCTCCTGACCTTGTGATCCACCTCCCTTGGCCTCCCAAAGTGCTGAGATTACAGGTGTGAGCCAGCACGCCTGGCCTCTTTTTTTTTTTTTAATTATACTTTAAGTTCTGGAATACATGTACAGAACGTGCACATTTGTTACATAGGTATACATGTGCCATGGTGGTTTGCTGCACCCATCAACCCGTCATCTACATTAGGTATTTCTCCAAATGCTATCCCTTCCCCTCCCCTCATCCCATGACAGGCCCCAGTGTGTGATGTTCCCCTTCCTGTGTCCAAGTGTTCTCATTGTTCAATTCCCAACTATGAGTGAGAACATGTGGTGTTTGGTTTTCTGTTCTTGCGATAGTTTGCTGAGAGTGATGGTTTCCAGCTGCATCCATGTCCCTGCAAAGGACATGAACTCACCCTTTTTTATGGCTGCATAGTATTCCATGGTGTATATGTGCCACATTTTCTTAATGCAGTTTGTCTTCGATGGACATTTAGACACTCTGTGTCTTTAGACATTTAGACACTCTGTGTCTTTTGATGGGAAAATTTAGGACATTCATATTCAGTGTTATTATTGATAGATAAAGACTTACTACTGTCATTTTGTTTATTTGCTTTCTGGTTGTTTTGTTGGTCTTTCCTTCTTTCCTTCTCCTTCCCCTTCCCCTTCCATTTCCTTCCTTCCTTCCTGTCTTCCTGCCTTCCTTTGTGTAAAAGTAACTTTCTCTGGTAATCTATTTGAACTTCTTGCCTTTTATCTTTTAATGTATTTGCTACAGATTTTTGATTTGAGGTTAACATAAGGCTTCCAAATAATATCATATAACCCATGATTTTAAACGAATGACAACTTAACTCTGATTATTAAAAAAAAGAGAAACAAGCAAAGAGAAAACTAAAAAACTTTACACTTTAACACCACCACCCTCTTTTTGACTTTTTGTTGTCTCTGTGACATTTTATACTATCTGTGTCTTAAAAATTGTTGTTATTGTTTTTGATACGTGTCTCTTTTAGTCTTTTTACTCAAGATATTAGTGGTTTATGTAAGCAATTGTAGTGTTAGACCACTCTGTTTTTGTCTGTGTACTTACTATTACAAATGAGTTTTAGACCTTCATATGATTTCTTGTTGTGTATTAATGTCCTTTTCTTTCAGATTGAGAATTCCCTTTAGCATTTCTTGTAGGACCAGTCTGGTGTTGATAAAATCCTTCAGTTTTTGTTTGACTGGGAAAGCCTTTATTTCTCCTTCATGATTGAAGGATATGTTTGCTGCTTATAATATTCTATAATGAAAAATTTTTCCTTCAGCCCTTTGAACATGTTATTCCACTTTCTCCTGGCCTGTAAGATTTCCCCTGAGCAGTCTGGTACCAGATGTATCAGAACTCTTTTAAATGTTTGTTTATTTTATCTTACTGCTTTTAGAATATTTTCTTATACTTGCCTTTGAGAGTTTGATTATTAAATGCTATGAGGTTCTCTTATTAGGGTTATGTGTTCTTGGTGTTCCGTGACCTTCTCGTACCTCAATATCGATATCTTTCTCTAGATTTGAAAAGTTCTCTGTTGTTACTTTTTTTTTTGGACAAGTCTTGCTGTGTCACCCAGGCTGGAGTGCAGTGGTGTGATTTTGGCTCACCATAACCTCTGCCTCTCAGGATCAAGTGATTCTCGTGCCACTGCCTCTTGAGTAGCTGGCATGACAGATGTGCACCACCACGGCGCAGCTAATTTTTTGTATTTTTAGTAGAAATGGTGTTTCACCATGTTGGCCAGGCTGGTCTCGAACCCATGGCCTCAAATGATCTGCCTACCTCGGCCTCCCAAAGTGCTGGGATTACTGGCAGAAGCCACCATGCCCGGCCTGTTTTTACTTCTTTGAATAAACTTTATAGCTCAATCATTCTCTCTAACTCCTCTTTAAGGCCAAGAACTCTTAGGTTTGCCCTTTGAGGTGATTTTCTAGGTTTTATAGGCATGCTTCATTCTTTTCTATTGTTTTTTCTTTTTTCTTCTCTGACTGTGCATTTTCATACAACTTGTCTTCAAGTTCACAAATTCTCTCTTCTGCTTGATGAATTCTGCTCTTGAGAGACTCTGACGCATATTTCAGTTTGTCAATTGAATTTTTCAGCTTCAGCACTTTTGCTTGATTTTTTAAAATTATTTTAATTTATTTGCTAAGTTTGTCTGATAGAATTCTGAATTCCTTCTCTGCTTTGTGTTATCGTGAAGTTCACTGAGCTTCCTCAAGGCAGCTATTTTGAAGTCTTTGTCTGAAAGGTCACATGTAGCCGGGTGCATTGGTTCACACCTGTAATCCCAGCACTTTGGGATCACTTGAGATCAGGAGTTCAAGAACAGCCTTGAGATCAGGAGTTCAAGAACAGCCTAGTCAACATGGTGAAACCCTATCTCTACTAAAAATACAAAAATTAGCTGGGCATGATGGCACGCGCCTGTAATCCCAGCCACTCGGGAGGCTACAGCAGGAGAATCACTTGAACCCAGGAGGCAGAGGTTGTAGTGAGCCGAGATTGCACCCCTGCACTCCAGTCCAGGTGACAGAGTGAGACTCTGTCTCAAAAAGAAAAGAAAAAATATTAAAAATTAAAAATAATTAAATAAAATGAAAGGTCACATATCTCCCTCACTCTAGAACTGGTCATTAGTATCTTATTTATTTCATTTGGTGAGGTCATATTTTCCTGGATGTTCTTGATGCTTGTGATGCTCATTAATGTCTGGGGATTGAAGAGTCAGGTATTTATTCCACTCTTCACAGTCTGGGTTTGTTTGTACCTGTCTTTCTTGAGAAGACTTTCCATGTATTGAAAGGGAGTTGAGTGTTGTGATGTAAGACTGTGATCACTGCAGCTATTATCAGCATTAGAGGATGCCCTTGAGCTCAGTAACACTGTGACTCTTGCAGACTCTTAGATGAATCACCTTGGTTGGCCTTGGTAAGGTCAAGGAGAATTCCCTAGATTACCAGGCAAAGTCTTTCACTGTCTTCCCTCACTTTTCCCTAATCAGAAGGAATCTCTCTCTGTGCTGAGCTGCCTGAAATTGAGGAACGAATGATGCAGGCACTCCTGTGGCCACCACAGCTGCTACTGCTGTGTGTCACACCTGAAGCCAGTATGGTACTGGGTCTTGCCCAAGGCCCTTGGTAACTGCTGCCTGGCTACCACTGATGTATATGCAAATTCCAAGGGCTTCTTAGTCAGCAGGTGATGAATCTTGTAAAGACTGGGTCCTTTCCTTCAGGTCAGCAGGTTCCCTTCTGGCCCAGGGTGTACCTAGTAATGTTGTCTGGGAGGTAGGGCCTGGAATGGTGGCCTCAGGAATCTGCTTGGTACTTTATTTTACCATGGCTAAGCTGGTACCAAAGTTGCTAGACAAAGTCCTCTGTACTCTGCCCTTACCTTTGCCCAAGCAGAAGTCTCTCCCTAAACTGTACTGCCTGAGGTTGGGAGAGGGATAATACAGGCACTACCTTGGTCACCACACCTGGTGTCTCACTGGGTCACATACACCAAATCTACTGCCTTCAAGCTCAGTGCAGCATCAATGCTTGCCCAAGGACTGCAGTCCTAGTGGTCTGGCTACCATTCAAGTTTGTTCTGGGCCCCAGTCCACTTTACTCAGCCAGTGGTGGAGCCAGCCAGAACTCAATTTTCTCTTGCCAGGGCTGATCTAAATGCTCTCTCCATGGGTGCTGGCAGAATTCTGCCTTGTGTTGTCTTCCACTGTGACAGGGCAGCACTAAGCTCCAAAGCAAAGTCCCACAATCAGTCCATCATGGCCTCCCAAAGTGCTGGGATTACAGGCATGAGCCACTGCACCCTGCCCGTACCTTCCTTTTTAGACACAAAAATGAATACTTCATATTTCCTGGCCTTTTCTTGTTTCAGTCAGTTCTTTGCAGCAGGAAAGATTTTCTTAAATCTTACCATCTTTTTAAATTTAATTTTATTTATTTATTTTTTGAGACAGTTTGACTCTTGTTGCCCAGGCTGGATTGTGATGGTGTGATCTTGGCTCACCGTAACCTCCGCCTCCTGGGTTCAAGTGATTCTCCTGCCTCAGTCCCCTGAGTAGCTGGGATTACAGGCATGCGCCACCATGCCTGGCTAATTTTGTATTTTTAGTAGAGATGGGGTTTCTCTATGTCGGTCAGGCTCATCACGAGCTCCCAACCTCAGGTGATCTGCCTGCCTCGGCCTCCCCAAAGTTCTGGGATTATAGGCGTGAGCCACCGCGCCTAGCAAATCTTAACATCATTTAAAATCCTACAACTGCTACAGCATATTTATTTTTGAACTCTGTTGACTCATCATCCTAGATTTAAAAAAAAAAATCGTGTTCTCTATTTTTTTTTTTTTTTTGAGATGGAATCTCGCTCTGTCACCCAGGCTGGAGTGCAGTGGTGCGATCTCAGCTCCCAGTTAATTTTTGTATTTTTAGTAGAGATGGGGTTTTGCCATGTTGGTCAGTTTGGTCTCAAACTTCTGACCTCAGGTGATCCTCCTGCCTCAGTCTCCCAAAGTGCTGGGATTACAGGCTTGAGCCACCACACTTAGGTGAGTTTTTTTTTTACATTGATGAAATTTGCTCCCATAAAAGCAGTTGGTGGCTTAGTAGCTTCTAAGGGAGATTGGGCGAGACAATTTGGAAGGCAGAGGCTGATGTCATCTGTTTCCTGTCCTTCCCTCTGTACAATACAGCAATCACCAATTATCACATCAAAAACCGACAATGAACCAACTAAATAAACATGGCCTTACCCTGTGCCAACTTATGGGGCTGATCCCATAGGTTGACCTCTTAATGTAATTGCTAATATAGTTTTGGGTTACTGTCTGTCCATCACTGTGAGTGCCAGCATTGGGCAGTATATAATGTACAAAAAATGATAGGTTTGTTTTCAATCACAAGTTTTTGCTGGACCATTGGGGTTCCACTGGGTTCCACTGAAACTTGGCTGAAATCCTAATTTAGATATTTGTGAGTAGTAAGCCAAGAACCTGGCTTTTAGTTTTCTTTTCTTTTGTGTTTTTTTCTTTTTCTTATACACATATTCTTGGTACATCAGCATCCCTCTACCTCAGCCTCCTGAGTAGCTGGAACTATAGGAACGTATTGCCATGCCCGACTAATTTAAAAAAAAATTTTTATAGATATGAGGTCTCACTATGTTGCCCAGGCTGACGTTGAACTCCTGGGCTCAAGTGATCCTTAACACCTTAGCCTCCCAAAGTGCTGGGATGATAGGTGCGAGCCACTGCACCTGGCCAGCAGGCTTCTCTTAATACAAGAAATGTGGACAGCCATGGGCTTAGGATATTTCAGGTACATTTCTACATTGATGAGGGGGATCACTTGAAATCCATTAATATGGATGAATAATCAAGATACCTTATTTTAAGTAAATAGAATGAAAAAATTAAGAATGTTAAGTTAATAGGACTCGTAAAATTCAAACTGAATTGACTAGAACTAGAAATATCAATCTTTAAGAATGTCCAGGACTCTGATTTTCAATATCAAATCATTCTTCCAGAGCCTATGGGATCGATCTTTGTGTGTTTTTGAATTTATTTAATTCCAAACACTCTCTTTCTTTATTATCAAACAAGAGACCCACAACACATTTTCACATACCTGATGATTTTCCCAGATGTGGCTTTCTCCCTTTTACCTATTTCACTGCTTCATTGACTGAATTATCTGTTCTTCACTTTCACTCTCATTGCCCCCAATAATTATCCTCAGTGAAATACTTCCTCATTTTGTCTTCCCTCCAGTTAGCACTCCCATCCCCCTTGAAGTCCAACTATCAGTGATGTTAAGCTGGAGGGAACCATGGAGATCATCTAATCAAATTCCTTTGTTTTGCAGATGAGGAAACAGAAGCTCAGAAAGACTGGTTCAGACCAGTTAGAGGCAGAACCAAGACCACAACTTTTTTCTCCCGCGTGCTCCCTCGACTCCCCTGCCCACCTCACCTCTTCGTTCACCAACTCTTTACGTTGCAGCAATGAGGCAGAATAGTGAACGTAATAGTTTATGTATTAAATAATCAGGAATGAATCTAGACAAAAAGCAGGGAAGCAATTAGAATTGTTAAAAATAGGGCCTCCAAAGAGTATTCAGAGCTAATTTCAAATCCTGATTTTTCTACTAACTGTGTGACCTTAAGCAAGTCACTGAATCCCCTGTTTCTCTGTCTGAAAAATGGGGACAATAGCAGTATTGCCTTAGGATTTTGAAGATTAAATCTAGTGATATCTGCACAATGTTGTACAGCATATGAGTCAGAAACTGCATTTGGGTTCATGTAAGACAGAATCCAAATAACAGAGGCTTAACTATCTCACATCCATTAGGAGGACCACTATTAAAAATAAAAAAAAAGAACAAGTGTTTGTGAGTAATTGGAATCCTTGTGCACTGTTGGTGGGAATGTAAAATGGCCCACTTGCTGTGAAAACCAGAATGTGGTTCCTCAAAAAGTTAAAAATAGAATTATCATATGATTTGGCAATTTTACTTCTGGTTATATACTCCCAAAGAATGTAAAGTGGGGTCCCAAAGCAGTGTTTGCATACCTATTGTATACCCATGTTCATAGCAGCATTACTCACAATGTTCAGAAAGGTGGCAGCAACCCAAGTGTCCATCAGTGGATGAATGGATAAACAAAAGACAGTGTATACACACAATGCAATTTTATTCAGCCTTCAAAAGGAAGAAAATTCTGACATGTGCTCCAACATGAATGAACCTTGAAGACATAATACTAAGTAAAATGAGCCCGTCACAAAAAGACAAATACTGTATGATTCCACTTACATAAGGTACCTGAAGTAATCGAATTCGTTGAGACAGAAAGTAGAATGGTGGCTGCCAGAGGCTGGGGAAAGGAGAGACTAGGGAGTTTTTTAATGAGTATAAAGTTTCAATTATGCAAGATAAGACAAGTTGCAGAGATGGTTGGTGGTAACAGTTGCACAACAATGTGAATGAACTTAACATTATCTACCTGTGCAACTAAAAATGGCTTTAATGGTAAACTATATGTTATGCATATTTTACCAAAAATAAAAAACAGAAACAATTCTGCTACAACAAATAAACAGTACATCTTATAAAAAACAAGAATAGTAACAGAGGCTTAATCAAATAGAGATTTATTTTTCTATTTATTTACAAGAAGCCTGGGGGAAGGCAGTGGAAAGCCAGAATGGACTTCTCTTATGCCATTAGGGACCCAGGAGCCTTCTACCTTTCTGCTGTGCCAGTATTAGTGAGGTAGACCTGTTTCTGTCCCTCTTCATCCATTCTCTTCTTCTTCCATTACTAATAGAATTTTACCTGGATTTCCCGGCCTCTCTCTCAGCTAGGTGAGGTCACGTGACTAAGTAGAAGCTAATGGGGTATGAATGGAAATAATATGTACCCCATTTGGGTCTTAACATCATTGGAACCAGGTGTGTTCTTTCCTGGTCTCTTCTCACCTTCCCAAAGGCCATGAAATGATGAAGGTGAAGCAAATGCGTTCATCACAGAGATGGAAGCCACGTCATGAATGGCAGAGGCCTGAATTGCAAACTCTAGAAAGAGAGAAATAAACTCTCTTATTTAAGACACTGTACTTTCAGTCTCTTTGTCACAGCCAATTAACCTATAACCCAATTAACATATAGACTGACCCTGACTTTTGATGGCTTGACTTAAAAATTTTTGGATTTCATGATGGTATACATCAGTAGAAATTGCATATCAAGTACCCATCAGCCATTGTGTTTTCACTTACAGTACAGTAGTCAATAAATTACATGAGATATTCAAAACTTTATTATAAAATAGGCTTTGTGTTAGATGGTTTTGTCCAACTCTAGGCTAACAATAGTGTTCTCAGTGCATTTGAGGTAAGCTAGGCTAAGCTATGATGTTCTGTAGGTTAGGTGTACTACATTAATTTTTTTTTTTTTTGAGAGATGGGATCTCACTGTGTTTCCCAAGCTGGTGTCAAACTCCTAGGATCAAACAATTCTCCTGCTTCGGCCTCCTAAAGTGCTGGGATTACAGGCATAAGCCACTGTGCCCACCCTGATGCATTTTGGACTTATGGTATTTTCAACTTACAATGGATTTATTGGGACGTAAACCAAGGAGCATCTGTATTAGCACCTGGTTTTCATTGTCTCAATTGCTTCATGGGTACAACATAGCTAATTCATCTTCAACTTTGTGTTTGTTTTCCATACAGGAAGAAGGAAATGACAGGGAGGAAGATGCAATGTCTATGAGAGACAAGCAACTTCCCAGCAATTCCCCGGCAATTATGTATCAAGGTCTTATTGACCAGACCTGTGTGGTGTGGCCACCCCTAGCTGCAAGAGAGGCTAGGTGTGTGAAGTTCTTTTTCTTTGTGCACATCATTGTCTTAAAATCAGGATTATCAGTAAGGAAGGTGTTAATTAGTAAGAAAGGTGGATATTGGGTGGCAATTATTGATGTAAGCCACAATAAGTAACAAAAATGGTTTATTATTATTAAAATACTATTACATTATCATAATTAACAAATTTATCATTAGGATCTGGTCAAAATTAATTTTCCAGTGTTAACTTTGAAGCTATTGCTATTTTCATTTAAACCACCATAGAATTTGACAAAGACTAGGAGCTTGTTATAACAAGGCAACTATGGAATTATTATAGCTCTGTTTATTCATTTGTTTATTCATATTCTTCTGTACTTACTCTGTGCAGGTCATTGTACTAGCTATTAAACAAAAGGAAGAGAGCAACATGGGGACATAAGGCATAATCTTGATACAAAAACCAGGATAGTTCAAGAAAGGAAATGTATAGACCTGTCTCACTCATAAGCATAATTCCAAATATCTTAAACAAAATAACTGGCAAAATTATGCTGAGCAAAAGACTTACACAGAAGATTGCTTACTCTATGATTCCATTTATAGGAAATTTTCCAAAGGTCAGAAATAATTTACGGTGAGAAAAATCAGAAATGTGTTTGTCTCTGGTTGGGTTGGGGCAAAAATTGACTGGGATGAGACACAAATAAATTTTAAGGATAATGGTAGTGTTTCATATCTTGATAAAAGCTTTGTTTTCACAATGTACATATTTGAAGTTTCACAGTTTATGTATTTGGAGTTGATATCATTCAAGAATGCTAAAGCCAAGCACCTCTGTTATGTTGAAGAGTAACCCTTGTGGTATAATGCAGAAAATGTCCTAGAGGATGGTGAGACTCCTCTCCTGCATTCAGTTAGCATTTACTGAATACCTGCTCTGTACCATATTGTGTGTTAGGTGCTAGGGACAAAAAAAAAAAAAATGGTAAGGTAGAGTCCTTGTCTTAAATAAGTGGTTCTTTAACTGGAGGTTTTTATCAGACACCTTGGGGAGCTAAAAAAAAAAAAAAAGGCATGGAAATAGACCAAGTATAAATATGCACAAATATTGTTATTAGAAACAGTTAAAAAGATAGAATCTGGGTTCTAAAGTGTTAAAGAGGATGCAGTGAGTGCAGAATATATGTAAATGGTTTGGCAGAATCTTCTTTCTTATTTCAGATAATTTTATTCTAACAGCCATGATTACAACATATGTCTATTCTAACACTGCTCCATAGCTACATTTCTTAAGTTTGTGACAAAATTGGGTAATAAGATACAGGAATTTTTTTCTTTGAGTTTTTCTGTGAACATAACTCCCCATTATAAGTATCTAACTCCCCATTGTAAGTGTCAGAAATGTACTGTATCCTTGAATTATGCAAATCTGTGTCCCTTTTGTTCTCAGAAGAACCACCTGCATATTTAAAGCTGTCATCATTCATTCATAAATTCATAAATTCATAATTTAAAGCTGTCATCATTCATTCATTCATTCATTTCACAGGTAGTTTTGGTGATTCCATAGAACAGACACTGTTCCAGGAACTTGAGATACATCAGTGAACAAAATTGAGGTCCTTCGTCCAAAATTAAGGTCCAAAATTAAGCAGACTTCTTTCTGCTTACGTTCTACCCACAGAAGTCAGACAATAACAATACTCTTAATAGGTTAGTAAATTATATAGTATGTACAAAAGTTATAAGTGCAATAATAAAACATTATGTTTTAATTTTAAAAAGCAGAGTAAGGGAAACCAAGAGTGCCTGAAGGTGGGGTGAGGGGAGCTACAATTTTCAGAGGAGTGGTCTAGGCGGGCCTCATTGAGATGACAGCAGTTAAACAAAGACTTGAAGGAGATGAGAGAATTGGCTATGTGAATCCACAGAAGAAGCCATCCTGCAGCAAGAACAGCAGATGTGAAAGTTTTGTTTCTGAGGCACGCCAAGTGTGCTTAAGAGGGACTGGGCAGCCAGGGTGGCTGAGGCTGAGTGAGCAAGAGGCAGGGTAGGAGATGAGGCCAGAGAGGAGCGGGGCAGTGGAACAGCTCATCAGGGCTTCGTAGCCTAGTAGAGCTTTTGACTTTTACTATAAGTGAAAGGGGAAATGATTTGCAGGGTTTGAGCAAAGGAAAAACAAGATCTGATTAAACCCCCTACCTTTTTTTTTTAGAAAGGGTCTCTGCCACCCAGGCTGAAGTGCAGTGCTGTGATCTCAGTTTACTGCAGCATCCACCTCCAGAGCTCAAGCGATCCTGCTACCTCAGCCTCCCAAGTAGCAGGGAGTAAAGGTGTGCACAACCATTCCCAGATGATTTCTGTATTTTTTTGTATAAATGATTTCATCATATTTTCCAGGTTGGTCTTGAACTCGTGGGCTCAAGTGATCCTCCTACTTTGGCCTCCCAAAGTGCTGGGATGACAGGCGTGAACCACTGCACCCTGCCTGACTAAACTGTTAAAAGATTTCTTTGATGGGTATGTTGAGAATAGATGGGAAAAGAGCAAAACCATAAGCAGAGAGACAATGGGAGGCTATTCCAGTAATCCAGATATCGGAGGGACCTAAATCTGTCTTGCAGCCTGTTCTCATGCCTATCAGAGACACTCAGAGGGCAGACAAAGAGACAGAGGCATATCACTGAGGGATGTGGTGAAAGAAATAACAAGCACAAATCTGGGAGGGGGTCTCCCAGCTTTTTAGTATTACCACATATAAGTGTATTTGTTCACCTGGTGAGTTAACTTACTAAAGAGATAACAGCTCCTAGGTGTAAGACCCAATATAGGTCTTATCTTATACCTAAGCGTGATAATGACAAGATCTGGGCACCAACAAAGGAGCAGTGGGGAGACTGGCCAGGGCTGGTGAGACTAAGCAAGGGGAACCTAAAGGAGGAGGGGAAACAATGGTGCTGAGGGCATGTTTCATTCATTCAAGAGATATTTATGAGTATTTGGAATGTGCTAGAAACTCTATTAGGCAGTAGAAAACGACAGAAGATATAGTACCTGTCCTTAAAAAGCTTGCAATCTAGTTGAGGAGACCAAAACAAAAACAAATAATTGCACATCAGTGAGATAACTATAATATTTGAAGTGTGGGCCAGGCACTGTGGCTCACACCTATAATTTCAACACTGGGAGACTGAGGCAGGCAGATAGCTTGGGTCCAGGAATTTGAGACCAGCCTAGGTAACGTAGCGAAAATTCATCTTTACAAAACTAAAAAATTAGCTGGGCATGGTGGTTTGTGCCTATAATCCCAGTTACTTAGGAGGCTGAGGTGGGAGGATCACTTGAGCCAGGAGGTCAAGGCTCCAGTGAGCCATGACAGTGTCACTGCACTCCAGCCCAGACGACAGAGTAAGAAGACCCTGTCTCAAAAAAAAAAAAAAAAAGATATTTGAAGTGTGAACTGGGTAACCAATGGCACAAAGGACTCATTGGTTAAACTTGTCCAAGAGATCGAGGAAGGCTTCATATAGGAGAGGACACTTGAGTTTGATGTTGAAGGATGTGTTTATCAGTTAGTCAAAGGGGGCTGGCATTCCAGAAGTAGAAAGTATGCAAAGATGCAAATGTAGATCTAGATAAATGAAAAGTATGGTCATCTGGAAAAGCATGTTCTTTTTCAGGAAGTACAGGTAGTTCAATATGGCTCAATTTTAAGTGTGCAAAGAAGAATGGCAGGGAATGAGTCCTGAGGGGTAAGCACAGGAGAAAACTCAAAGGGCTTTGTCAGTTGGCCAAAAGAGTTTGGCTCTTATCCATGTAGCGACCCCATGATTTTCTACTCAACATCAATTTTACACACTTCTATTGTGTAACATCCAAGTGATATGGAAGATTGAACCCCCAGCTCTGGGAGTGTATTCTGAATACTCTAAGCTACTTTAATAATCCCATACTCCTTGTCAGTGATTGGCTCAGGATCTCAGACCTGAACCAATTCCTGGATGGCATTCCCTTAACCAGAGAGACAGGGTCAGAAATTGTACATATGGTGAAATATAAGGTAATACAATTCAAGTTTTCTGACAGCTTCCAGATAAAGTTTTTTCACTCCCAAGACTGAAACACAAGAAAGGGCAGTTTTTCTCTCTCACTGGACATCATACTATAAATGTGAGTGTCAAAACTACTGTGGATACCTTTCAACTAGCCTGAAGAACGAAACTGATAGTGGAGAGGCTGACATGACAGAATTGCAGGGAAATGGTGCTGCAGCCTAGATTAAGCAAACACTGCCTTCTCTCTGAACTTCCCATAACATGAGCCAAGAAGTTTTCTGGTTGAGTTTCCTTACTGAATAGATTTGAGATAAGGTTTCTATTATGTGAAACATAAACAACCCTAACTCATACATCCCAGGAAGGAAATAAATATCAGTTTTTATTTCACAAAGATCATTCTGGTGAATTGGGAGCAGATAAAACTAGAGATAGGGCTTAGCCAAAAGATGATTGAATCATTCAGAAAACATGAGGAGACCATGCATTTAAACTATACCATAGGGGCCAGGTGTAGTGACTCACACCTATAATCCCAACACTTTGGGAGGCTGAGGTGGGTGAATCATTTGAGGTCAGAAGTTCAAGACCAGCCTGGCCAACGTGGTAAAACCCCACCTCTACTAAAAGTACAAAAATTAGCTAGGTGTGGTGGTGTATGCCTATAATCCCAGCTACTTAGGAGGCTGAGGCAGGAGAATCGCTTGAACCTAGGAGGCGGAGGTTGCAGTGAGCCAAGATCATGCCACTGCATTCCAGCCTGGGCAACAGAGTGAGACTCCATCTCAAAATAAATAAATAAATAAATAAATAAATAAAATTAAACAAAGTATACTATAGGGATGGGTGAGAAGGAATGGATATAAGACTATTTAGGTAATGAAAAGAACATCATTTAGTCATTGGCTATAGGGATGAATGAGAAGAAATTTTAATAATCTCCAGTTTTCTATTTTGGAAGATTGCTTGGATAGTGGTAACATTCAGATACACAATAAGATCAGGGAAAATAATATTAATGGCTTGCTTCTTCATCTGAATAATGGGGGTAACCATGCCTACTCGCTACAGTTGTTAGGGGTATTCAGTGATATACAGTACCTGGAACATAAGAGACACTCAATAAATGGTAATTATATTACCCTATTATCTAGAATCCTCCTCTGACCTACTCGGTCACCTTCCATCTTTCAATATCAATCTCAAATGCCTCCCTTGCAAAGTATTTGCTACTCTCTCAAACTAGATGTGGTATTTTGTACCTGTGATCCCTTCCTGATACCAACCCTACCCCCACCCCTTTCATGAGACAGCTTAGTCTGTACCCTCTTCTTTATTATGAGATTTTTTTGGTGACTTTTTTTTTTTTTTTTTGAGAGAGAGTCTGTCACCCAGGTTGGAGTGCAGTGGTGCGATCATGGCTTACTGCAACCTTCACCTCCCGGGTGTGTGCCCTTTCAACTGTAGCCTTTTTATCTTGATATTTGCTGCACTCAAGAAAACAGTGCTCTACACACATATGATACACATGTGCCGGTTTCTTGATATGTTCCTAATTCCTTCTACTTGTTGAGTTACCTTATCATTAAAGATTTGGATAAAATTGGCTTAAAATCCCATCTTTTTTTATTCCTGGAAATTCTTGTAAACCTATATTGTGTAGTAGTTGAGGAAATCAGACTCTAGGGACAGTTCATCTGGATCTAATCCATCTGGACCAAATCCTGGTTCTACCATTTATTAATTGTGCATCTTGGGGAAATTATTTACTCTGTTGGTGCCTAGTGTCCCTATCTTTAAAACGGGGATGATGTGCCAGGCATGGTGGCTCACACCCGTAATCTCAGAACTTTAGGAGGCCAAGGCAGGCCGATCACCAGGTCAGGAGTTTGAGACCAGCCTGACCAACATGGTGAAACTCCCATCTCTACTAAAAATACAAAAATTAGCTGGGGGTGGTGGCGCATGCCTGTAATCCCAGCTACTCAGGAGGCTGAGGCAGGAGAATCGCTTGAATCCAGGAGGCGGAGGTTGCAGTGAGCTGAGATTGCGCCACTGTACTCCAGCCTGGGTGACAGAGCGAGACTCCATCTCAAAAAAACAAAAACAAACAAACAAAAACTCAAACACAGGGTTGATGGTAATAAGAACTCCTACGTTGTAGCATTGTGTACATGCAGTGAGTTAGTATGTGCAAACCACTTATAACACTTCCTTACACATTGTAATCGCTATCAAAGCATTAGCTATTTCATAATATTTCTTCTGTTTGAATTTTTACTCCAAATTCCTGCTTATGGCGATATTGTGGCCTCAGCCACAGAGGGTCAAGTTAATTCATTATACACCTTCTGTGGCACATTATCTTCATTGATCCACCAAAGGCCTCTTTTTCATTCTATTTATTCATCTTTTCCACTCCCATTCTCATCTCTTCCTCCACATACACCTTACATATCGGTTTATTTGTAAGTGTTTGTATACATTGTGGGGGTTTTTTGAAGCAGGGTCTTGCTCTGTTGCCCTGGAGTGCAATGGCACAATTCATGGCTCACTACAGCCTCGACCTCCTGGGCTCAGGTGAACCTTCCACCTCAGCCTCTCTAGTAGCTGGGACTACAGGCATGTGTTACCATGCTCAGCTAATTTTTTAAAAAATTTTTTATAGAGACGGGGACGGGGTTTTGCCATGTTGCCCCAGCTGTTCTCCAACTCCTGGGTTCAAACAATCCACCTACCTCCACCTCCCAAACTGTTGAGATTACAGACATGTATTCTTGTAAAATTTTTATGGCTACTTTGTGCAGTCTTACAGGTGATGGCATGCCTTAGTGTGTGTCTTTGTGTGTGTGTGTGTATGTGTGTGTTTATGTATCTGGCTTGAGTTTCATTGGGCTTCTTGGACCTGTAGATTTACAGTTTTCATCAAATTAGGAAAATTTTGGTCATTATTTCTTCAAATATTGTTTTATGTCTTTCCTTTCTCTTCACCTTAGGGGACTCCAAATACACGTATTAGACTCCTTGAGATTTCTCTGTGGGTCACTGATGCTCTTTCCATTCCTTTACAGCTGTATTGGGGTACAACTGACATGTTGTAGGCTACACCTGTGGAAAGTGTACAATGATTAAGTTTTCACATGTTTTCACCTGTGAAACCATCACCAGGAATGAGAATCTAAACATGCCCATCACTCCTAAGCTTCCCTATGCCCTAGTGGAAACTTTCCTCTTTCCCACTCTCATCCCTCTCATTCCCAGACAACCAGTAATCTGCTTTCTATCATGATAGATTAGTTTGCATTTTTGAAATATATAAATTAAATCATTAAGGCAGGGCAAGGTGGCTCACGCCTGTAATCCCAGCACTTTGGGAGGCCAAGGTGGGCGGATCATGAGATCAGGAGATCGAGACCATCCTGGCTAGCATGGTGAAATCCCGTCTCTACTAAAAATACACACACACACACAAAATTAGCCGGGCGTTTGTGGTGGGCGCCTGTAGTTCCAGTTACTCTGGAGGCTAGGGTGGGAGAATGGCGTGAACCCAGGAGGCAGAGCTTGCAGTGAGCCTATTGAGCCACTGCAGCCTGGGCGACAGAGTGAGACTCCATCTCAAAAAGAAAAAATAAATAAATAAATAAAATCATTAAATTCATGTTCATTTTTGTCTGGTTTATTTCACTCAGAATAATTGTTTTGAGGTATATCTATGTTTTTGCATATATCTGTAGTTTATTCCTTTTAGTTTATGAGTAGTATTCCATCAGATGAATGTGCCAAGTTTAATTATTCACCTGTTGATGGGCACTTAAGTGGTTTCCAGTTTGAGGCTATTACAAAAAAAAAAGCACTGTGAATATTTCCAGATAACTCTTTGTATAGGCATAGGTTTTCAGTTCTCTTTTCATACCTACAAGTGGAATGGCTAAATCATGTTATATGTATTACTTTTTAAGAAATATCTAAAATGTTTTTCAAAGCAAATGTACCATTTTGTATTTCCACCAGCAGTATATGAGTGCTCCAGTTCCTCCACACCATCACCAAATAGTTGGTCTGCTCAGCCTAATTTTAGACATTCTCATATGTATGGAGTGGTGTCTCATCTGGTTTTCATGTGCATTTCATGTGCTTATTTGCCAGCACATGAAAAGTTGTTCAACCACATTAGTCATTAGGGAAATGCACATGAAAACCACTTCTCTGACATCCCTATTCAAATATTTTGCCCACTTTTTAATTGGTTGTCTTTTTAAAATTGAGTTTTGGGTGTTCTTTATATAATCTGGATACAAGTACTTTATCAGATAGGATTTGTAAGTATTTCCTCCTAGTCTGTGTTTGTCTTTTCATTCTCTTTCAACAAGCAGAAGCTTGGCCGGGTACAGTGGCTCATGCCTGTAATCCCAGCACTTTGGGAGGCTGAGGCAGGCGGATCACGAGGTCAGGAGATCAAGACCATCCTGGCTAACATGGTGAAACCCTGTCTCTATTAAAAATACAAAAAATTAGCCAGGCATGGTGGCAGGCACCTGTAGTCCCAGGTACTCGGTAGGCTGCGGCAGGAGAATGGCGTGAACCCAGGAGGCGGAGCTTGCAATGAGCTGAGATCGTGTCACTGCACTCCAGCCTGGGCAACAGAGCAAGACTCCGTCTCAAAAAAAAAAAAAAAAAAAAGAGGCTCAAATTTTTCTTTTATGAATTGTGCTTTTGTTATTACGCGCAAAATTCTTGCCTAACCCAAGATCACAAATAACCTTTCCTGTTTTTCTCTAGAGGTCTTATGCTTTCTGATTTTACATTTATGCTTATGATCTGTTTTAAGTCAATTTTACAATATGGTATAGGAAATTGATCAAAAACTTTTTTGACATATTGATATCCAATTGATCAAGCATCATTTGTTGAGAAGACTATGAAAATTTACATAGAAAATTACAATGAAAGTTTAATGGTGAGCAATTTGCCTAATAACACGGTTGCCTAAAAGTTATGCTTTCTGGCACGTGTATACATATGTAACGAACCTGCACGTTGAGCACATGTACCCTAGAACTTGAAGTATAATAAAAAAAAAGAAAAAAAAGTCATGTTTTCAAATCTGCGGTGATTAATACATGGCAAAACATCCTCAGGCTATAGGGGAAACAAAATTAGGAGCCCTATATTTCCTAATTCAGTTTTGTAACAAAAGCCAGAGTCAAAAAACGTAATTTAACAACTTAACAAGGAACCTAGAAAAATTAGGAAAAGTCTTGTTATTGTGTTTTGAGATTGACAAAGCAATGAGTTGGTCATTATATCTTGTTATATAAGGAAGAACATGGGGACGTACTTAAAAGATCATCCCCTTGGAGGCAGTAAGAATGTAAACATTAAGCAAATGAGGGTTAAATCCTTTATTATCACATTTATACATACTATTATTTTGTTATGAAGGAAATGTGTTTTGGCAAATTTTGGTTACCAGAAGTTTCCCTGAGATATCTGTATGTGATGGTATTATGTCTCCTTAATCTCAAGGCTATTCATGCACAATATTTGTTATAGGAAATTATATTTGTTAGATTATTTTTACACAATATATTCCACCATTGTGATAACTACTCTCTGTGATTTCATTTACTTTATTATTTATTATTTATTATTTTTTGAGATAGGGTCTCACTCTGAAACCCAGGCTGGAGTGCACTGGTATGATCACAGCTTACTGCAGCTTCGACCTCTTGGGCTTAAGTGAGCCTCCCAAGTAGCTGGGACTATAGGTGCATACCACCACAACCAGCTAATTTTTGTATTTTTTTGTAGAGACAAGGTTTCACCATGTTGCCCACACTGGTCTCAAACTCTTGAGGTCAAGTGATGCACTTGCCTTGGCCTCCCAAAGTGCTGGGATTACAGGTGTGAGCCAGTCCACCCAGAATATTATTTAACTTCAGTTGTACATGTAGCCCACCTTCACCAGCTAGTGAGAAAGTATTAAAGTACTTCATCCTGCTTCCTACCTACAGATCTCTTTACAATAAACTTAAAAAAAAATTGTTAACATATTTCTTTTCTTTTCTTTCTTTTTCTTTTTCTTTTTTTTGAAATGGAATCTCACTCTGTCACCCAGGCTGCAGTGCAGTGGCACAATATCAGCTCACTGCAACCTCTGTCTCCCAGGCTCAAGCGATTCTTGTGCCTCAGCCTCCCAGGTAGCTGGGATCATAGGTGTGCACCACCACGCCCGGCCAATTTTTGTATTTTTAGTAGTGATGGAGTTTCGCCATGTTGGCCAGGCTGGTCTCAAACTCCCAACCTCAGGTGATCCGCCTGCCTCGGCCTCTCAAAATGCTGAGATTATAGGCATGAGCTGCTACACCTGGCCTTCACTTGATATTTATGATGAAAATTTTAATTTTGATGAATTTCCTAATGCTAGGATAGGATTAGCAAATTCTGAATATTTTTGCATCTATTGGGGCTACTTATTGCCTTTTCAAAGCAGTTAAATGTTATTTCATAAAATAGTCTCAACTGTCTAGTTCTAATAAATATTGAACAGATTTGTATTTTTCTTAAGATATTTTAAATTTCAAGTTAAAATATATTATTAACCTATAGTGACCATATGGTACAATAGATTTTTTGAGCTTCTTCCTAACTGAAATTGTGTATCCTTTGACTAACATGTCCCCAACGTCATACCCAACTACCCCAGCTCCTGGTAACCACTATTCTACTCTCTACTTCTATTAGTTCAACTATTTTAGATTCCACATGTGAGTGAGTTTATGTAGTATTTATCTTTCTGTGCCTGATTTATTTCACTTAACATAATGTCTTCCAGGTCTACCTATGCCATTGCAAATGACAGATTTTCTTCTTTTTAAAAGCTGGCCGGGTGCAGTGGCTCACACCTGTAATACCAGCACTTTGGGAGACCGAGGCAGGCAGATCATCCGAGGTCGGGAGCCAGGACAAGCCTGGCCAACATGGTAAAACCCTATCTCCACTAAAAATACAAGAATTAGCTGGGCGTGGTGGCACGTGCCTATAATCCCAGCTACTTGGGAGGCTGAGGCAGGAGAATTGCTTGAACCTGGGAGACAAAGTTGCTGTGAGCTGAGATCACACCACTGCACTCCAGTCTGGGCAACAGAGTGAGACTCCATCTCAATAAATAAATAAAAGCTGAATAGTGTTCCGTTGTGTATATATACCATGTGTTGTTCTTTATCCATTCATCCACTGATGGACACTTAGGTTGCTTCCATATCTTGGCTATTGTGAATAATGCTGCAATGAACATAGGAGTGCAGATACCTCTTCCACATGTAATTTTCTTTGGCTATATGCCCAGTAATAGGATTGCTGGATCAAATGGTAGTTTTATTTTTAATTTTTTTAGGAATCTTCATACTGTTTTTCAGTAACAGTGTACTAATTTATATTTCCATCAACAGAAGACATCACTGAATTTTTAAAAGCAGATCATTTTAATAATGATACTTCAGGAGAAAAACACCCTATTCCTTTTAGCTGTATACATTTATATTATAACTTACCTTGATTTCAGAAACCTTAAATTGTGGAGAAAAAAATATGCTTAGAATAGATAACATATGGTATTCATGCAGTTATTTTATCTCTTCTTGACCAAACTTCTTCTTTTTTTAAAAAAATGAGCACGTACATGGGCTCAGACATCACAAAATAAAAGATTTTATCCCAATGGCCTTTGACAATCCATAGTACTTCACCTTGAAAAGAGTATGGGTCAACAGATGTAATTTAATTGAGCCACAGAAAAGTAATGGCCTCAGTTGGGCACAGCCTGGCTCTCTTGGGGTACTGGTGTCCTCTTATCACCCTGAGTTAGGCCTCAAGGGTTTGCTGAGCACCTGCACCTGGATAAGCCAAATTCCTAGGACCCCAAGGAACACAAGGAGAAGAAGACCCTTCCCCAGGAAAATCCATTTCACTCAGTGATAGGTGGCTTCAGTTGCTTTGGAACCTGAAAGAGAGAAAGTAGAATGAGAGAGGACAGAGCACATATGTGTAAGTGGAATGAGGGTTGTTGGCAGGTGACAAGGGCTGCTGTGTCCTCACCTTACAACATTTCATAGGGGTGCTAGAGAGACCAGAAGGGGCCTGTTACCTGCACAAAGCTGCGCAGCAAGGATGGGAGTAGAGTTGCTGTAGCTAGCTGTGAAGTATAGATCCAATCCAGGTCACGAAGACTCCAGGAGCCATTGAGGACTGACCCCACGTGGGACACAGCAGCCCCTGGTCCCACTGATGTCCACTCATATGTGATGGTCTCTCCTCCTTCCTCCACAGAACACCTCAAGATGGCATTACAGATCCCATTCTCAGAGATGGTAGAATCCACTCTAATTTGAGGCCTTGGCAGCCGCTCTGCTTTGAAACAATAATTTTAAAGACACTAATAGCAATTAAGGACCTTTCCAGGTCACCCTAGAAAGAGAAGACTCAGATCATCAAGGAGTAAGAACCCAGCAAGAAATCCAGACCCCTTCAACGCAAAGATCTCTGACTCTTTCATTTCCAACTCCTGAGTGACTGCCTGAAGGAAGGGGTAAGTTGTATGTTTTTCAAACAGACACAGCCACAGCCACAGCCAGCGGCCACCAAACTGAAGAAGGACGAAAAAGAATAAGGAGGGAAAAGAAATAATGAATCTACCTAGGAAAGGTTCTGGACTGACAAAAAGAGTGAAACTGGGAGACTGCCTTTACCAAGGGTCATACAGCCCCCCAGGCTTAGTGGGTAGCCTACTCACCCTTACCAGTAGGGAGCTGGTCCTCTATGCCCTTACTCACTGAATATCCTCAGAGTGTAACTGGATAGCGTTGCAGAGGTCTCTGTGGCTATCAGGGTGCCCTGTAAGAGCCTGTGTCTTCCATCTCCAGGTTGCTGAGTTGCGGGGAGTAGGACTGGGTGAGGTTCAGTCGCTTTTACCATTTCGGATGGGTCACGTAGATTTGTGTACCCTATGAAGGCAAAAGATGTCCCACTGCAAAGCCAAGTGATGGACTGGATCCTCTCTCCTGCAGGAAACTCCAGGGGAAGAGTTACTGACTCCCCCAGAACCCCATTCACCATCAATGGGATTGAGCTGCTTTGTGAAACTAGATTCCCTGTAAACACAGAAGGAAAACGCTACAAAATGTCCCTGACAATTGTCCCGCCCCACAAGTCTCCCAGTCAGTTATAGCTCCTGTATGTTGGGGGCCACAAGAATGTTGGACATAAATAGGTATTAGCAGTGGTGTTGTGGTTGGAGCTCAAAGTGGGCAATGCTTAAACTCTCCTTCCTGCTGGGATCACCAGGGATCACTCCAGGGACCCTTCCAGCTAGGATTACTAGACCCTGTCTCTGGGGTTGTGTTCCCCTGAGAGCTATTGGCGCTGGAAGACCAGAAAGGAGACCACTGGGGAAGACCACTGAGGCCAGCCCTGCCCTGCCTGGTCCCTCTTTTTTTTCAGCTAGACATTTCAACTCTCACAACTTCCTATTTTCTGAAATGTTTTTGCCCCACAGAATTGGAGTTTCACTGTCACTGCAATTCTGGTGTCTCAACGGTATGTGATATAAAGATCTCAGATGACAGACAGGACTTAGTCCTGCTTCTTAGTCCTGATCCTGCCTCTATTGAGATGTGCAGCTTTGGGAAAGCCTGTTGATTCCTCCAGTCCTTTTATCTTCTTTTTTAAAACAAGAGACATAAAATGCAGAGTCTTTCAGAATCCTTCCAACTCTGACATTCACAATGTCATTATTCCATGTACCTTAGATTTTTCTCTTTTCCTTTTCCTCCTTGCCCTCATTCACTTCCTAGTCAGTCTTTCCCATGTCCTAGAGTCTCTCAACATCTTCCATCTGCTTGACCCCCAATCTCCCTAATATGAGGTCTCAGTTCTGAAAAGATCTGGCTGGTCTGTGCCTGTGTAGACTTCCTACCCCCTGGGAGGTCAGAGAAGGAGCCCCTGACTCACTCACCTTTCTGGAACTGGAGGAGAAAGAGGAGAAGCTGAGCAAGAGGTTTCATGGTGGCCCGACTGACCTGGTTTGCCTTGAAGATTGCGAGGAGTTAAAAGGAAGGCGAAAGAGAACGATAAGTCCTGTTCTGCAGTGTGAATAGCTAACAGATTAAATGCTCTTTGTGCTCCATGTTGATCACATGATCACATTTGCTAATCTCCTTCCTTCCTTCCTTCCTTCCTTTCTTCCTTCCTTCCTCCCTCCCTCCCCTCCCTCTCTTCTCTCTCTCTCTCTCTCTCTCTTTCTTTCCTTGTTTCTTTCTCCATTCTCACACTGCTATAAATTACTTCCCAAGACTGGGTAATTTATAAAGGAAAGAAGTTTGACTCACAGTTCCACATGGCTGGAGCAGCCTCAGGAAACTTACAGTCATGGTGGAAGACAAAGGGGAAGCAAGGACCTTCTTCACATGGTAGCCGGGGAGAGAAGTGCAAGCAGGGGAAATGGTTATAAAACCATCAGATCTCGTGAGAACTTACTATCACAAGAACAGCATAGAAGAACCACTCCCATGATCCAATCACCTCCCACAAGGTTTCTCCTTCAATACGTGGGGATTACAATTCTAGATGAGGTAGATGAGATTTGGGTAGGGGCACAAAGCCTAACCATATCTCTTTCTCTCGTTCTTTCTTGCTTGCTTCCCTGCTTTTTTTCTTTTGTTTTTTCTTTCTCTCCTTCTTCGTGTGTGTGTGTGTGTGTGTGTGTGTGTGTGTAGCAGAGAGTATATGGGAAATCTCTGTATCTTTCACTCAGTTTTTTAAATGGACACAATATTTGTTCGTAGTTATGGGGTACAATGTGATATTTTGATACATATATACAATGTGTTATTTTCTTTTAATTGGCCTAGACACTTGCCTCAGCTTCAGTCCTTATAGTCCTCATTTGTTCAGAAGTATTGAGATTCCACTGTAGAAGAACCTACTACACTTACGAAATGGTTCTGATATAATTGGCTAGCTTTGGCCGGGCATGGTGGCTCACACCTGTAATCCCAGCTCTTTGGGAGGCTTAGGCAGGTGGATCACTTGAGGCTGTGAGTTCGAGACCAGCCTGGCCAACATGGTAAAACCCCATCTCTACTAAAAATACACAAATTATCCAGGCATGGTGGCACATGCCTGTAATCCATACTCGGGAGGCTGAGGCAGGAGAATCACTTGAACCCGGGAGGCGGAGGTTGCAGTGAGCCAAGATTGCACCACTGCACTGCAGCCTGGGCAACAAAGCAAGACTCTGTCTCAATAATAATAATAATAATAATAATAATAATAATTGGCTATTTTTTCTATTTCAATCCCTGTCTTACCCTTAACATAAAATACACCCTGAATGGTTTACAAAGTTACATGAAAAATATAAAACCACCATGTGCCGCTACCTCCAAATAAGTAATAGGAATTAAGTGGAAGGTGCTACATGATCTGTCCCAACAATGCACTTTTTAAGAAAACAGGTGTAATACAATTAAATTTCTCAGCAACAAAATTCCTCCAGCACTGTTGGCATTGATGAGCTTGACCCAATACTTCTTTGGATTGGCAATAGACTTTATTACATAGGGCTGGAATCATAAAATACCACTGGCATCATGTAACAAACACCAATGCAGACTATCTTATGATCTGGTTAAGGGGTGGATAATCACAGGAATAAAGAGCCCAAGGGCAAGCATGTAGCCAGAACTCAAAAAGCACTTAATCTAGGAAATGAAAACCAAGGGGACACCAACTAGGACTGTCTCTTGACTTTGTTCTGTATGTGTCTAATTTACTTTTCTCTTTCTGGATTAGCTCTCTCTCTATCTGCCTACTGGTAGAATATGGTCACCAGTATACAGCTATTATAGGGCTAGCCATATCTAGAGACTCATCACCATTCTCTCTCTCTCTCTTCATTTCTTCCTTTTCTCCCAGTTCAAACTTCCTGGGAGAAGGGACTCTAGTTAGGGTAGTAAGGCTATCTGCAAATTTGCCTATCTCATTCTTACTTTCCACAATGTGAGAAATTAAGGGTATTCTAGTAAAGTGGAAAGCCATTCTCAACTGCTAATAATACAAGAGAATTGGTCTAACATAGGACAGTTTTTAAAATTTTTCAGCCAAGCATTAGTTGAGATAATTGTAAATGAACTCCCAAAATATCTACCACCCAAATTCAATATTTATTACTATTTTTGCCACTCTTATTTTATTATTATTATTTGTTTTTTTTGAGACAGAGTTTCACTCTTGTAGCCCAGGCTGGAGTGCAGTGGCTTGATCTCTGCTCACCGCAACCTCTGCTTCCCTGGTTCAAGCAATTCTCCTGCCTCAGCCTCACGAGTAGCTGGGATTACAGGCATGCACCACCACGCCCAGCTAATTTTTGTATTTTCATTAGAGATGGGTTTTCTCCATGTTGGTCAGGCTGGTTTTGAATTCCCGACCTCAGGTGATCTGCCCCCCTCGGCCTCCCAAAGCGCTGGGATTACAGGCCTGAGCCACAGCGCCTGGCCGCCACTCTTATTTTATCTATACTTTCCTTTCTTTCTTCTTGTTCGAATGTTGAAAAAACATCCTATATACTATGCTATCGTCCCTACATATTTCAATATGTGTTTGTATTATAAAATACTCGGTCCATATTCAAAGTTCCTCTGATGGCAAAAAACATGTCGCAGTTGGTTTTGTTTTAATCAGGATCCAAACAAAATCCTTATGCTATGTTTTGTTATTGAACCTCATAAATATCTTCTAGTATAGAGAATTCAGTACTCTTTTCTCCCCTCTTTTCTTTTTTTCCTTTTTGTTTTTGGAGCGAGGTCTCTCCTTCACTCTTTCCTTTTCTCATGAATTTACAAACTCAGTCAACTATTTCAATCAACTGCAATCATCTTTATTCTGGTGCTTAAATTTTCTCACTTGTGGCCAATATGAGAACCCTCTCCCAACTTTATGTTGGTCCCTATCTTCTTTTGACATGCCTGCATTAATATTTTAAAATTTCTTTGAATTCAGGTTTCAAAATTTCTGTGAATTCTTGAACAAGAAAGTATCCCAGGCTTATCTTCTTCATTATCTGCTATAGACATGAGATCAGCCATTTCTCAAAAGACCACTGATTAAATTTTATCTCTAAGCATACATACTAATAGTGGGTTGCATTGCTTCCAGGTCTTTTTAGAGAAAAGAACTAGAAAATACATATTTTAAAAAATAGAAAAAAAGTTTGCATGTATTTTCCTAATTTTTATTTAGATTATTTGTTTTACATGTATCTTTTTTTCTTACAAGAGAGTCTATTTTTTGACAGCACTGATGTAAAAGCATGTTCGTTTTAACTTAGAAAAAATATATAGTTTTGAAATAATAGTATCAAAGTTATTTGTAGCAACAATAAACACTGAATGAGTATAGAATTTCTTTGCAAATCTACTTTTCCTTAGAATATCCTCCACTTAGAATGTATAATTAAAATATTGGGGATGGTTTTACTGCTGTCAAATTAGCTTAAGATCAGACAGGGTTCTCCATGGATCTGCCTCATTACCACAGCCCTCTGACCAAGCAAGACTGTGAGACCTTGCTGCTCAAGAAAGGTGGGGATGGCAACTTTTTGTTAAGAGACAGTAAGTCATTGATAGGAGTCCTGTGCCTCTGTATCTGGTGAGTAGCCTCATCTTCCACACATGAGACATCTTATGTTGAATGCAGCAATGGCTGCCACACATCAAAGGAATCAATATGCCTCAAGATTTCACTCTGACCTTGCAGCCCCAATGAGTAGAGTGAGAAATCATAGACACTGCCAGGAAAAGATGGAAGGAATGTGCCTGTCCATGCTCCTCCATCTGCCCTGCCGTTCCTGGTGTAAATGCAAGCCAACTCTGTGGCAGCAGGAGAGATGTGGGGTGGTGGTCAAGGGAACGTACATGATGTAGAAAATTACCTCAAAAGATCAAATCTATAAATTATTGATGTTCAGGAGGGGGTTGAGCAAAAAGCAAAGGGTATAAAGCTTGTTTAAAGAAATAGCTGGGCATAGTGGCTCATGCCCATAATCCCAGCACTTTGGGAGGCTGAAAAGGATGGATCGCTTGAGCTTAGAAGTTCCAGATCAGTCTGGGCAACATGGCGAAATCCCTTCTTTATAAAAAAATACAAAAATTATTCAGGCATCCCACCTACTTGGTGGGACTGAGGTGGGGGGATCACTTGAGCCTGGGAGGTGAGAGTTGCAGTGAGCCAAGATTGTTCCACTGCACTCTAGCCTGGGTGACAGAGTAAAACCTGGTCTCAACAAAAGAATGTAATAAAAGTTTTAAAGTTTGTTTTTTAAAAAAGAAATAACTACAGAAAACTTCCCAAAACTTGAGAAAAGTATAAATATCCAGGTACAGGAAGGACAAAGAACACCAAACAGATTAAACTCAAATAAGACTACCCCAAGGCATATAATAAACTCCCAAAGGTCAAGCACAAAGAAAGAATCCTAAAAGCAGCAAGAGAAAAGAAGAAAGTAACATAGCAAGAAACTCAATTCATCTGGCATTAGACTTCTCAATGGAAACCATACAGACCAGCAAGGAGTGGGATGATATTTTCAAAATGCTAAAAGATAAAAACTACCATGTTAGAATACTGTAACTAGCAAAGTTATCCTTCAAATAAAGGAGAAAGTCATTCCCAGACAAACAGAAGCAGAGAAAATTTATCATCACCAGACCCATCTTACAAGAAATGCTAAAGGGTAGGAAAAAAAAAACTCCACAAATGTGCAGAAAGAAGTCATTTGAAGGTACAAAACCCACTGTTAAAATTAAGTACATTGACAAACCCAAAATACACTAATACTGCAATTGCGGTGTGCAGTTCACTCATGAATCTAGTGTGAAGCCCCATAGACAAATCTATCAAAACCAGTAATAGCTACAGCAACCTGTTAAGAGATAAGCAGTATAAAATATGCAAATTGAGACAACGAAAAGTCAAAATGTGAGGGGGTGGAGTTAAAGTCTAGAGGGTTATATTTTCTTTTTCTTTGTGTTTGTTTCTATTCTTTTGTTTGTGATCTAAGATAAGTTGTCATCCCTTTAAAATGTCTCATTATATCTATGATGTGTTTTTTGTAAGCCTCATGGTAACCACAGTGCAAAAACTTATAATAGATTCACTAAAAATAAAAAGCAACAGATTAAGACATACTATCATAGAAAATTAATTAACCACAAAAAAAGACAGTAAGAAAGTGAAAGAGGAATTACAAAACAACCTGAGAACAAGCAACACAATTTCAGTAATATGTTCTTATGCATCAATAATAACACAATTTAAAAGGTATGGCCGGGCACGGTGGCTCAAGCCTGTAATCCCAGCACTTTGGGAGGCCGAGACCGGCGGATCACGAGGTCAGGAGATCGAGACCATCCTGGCTAATACGGTGAAACCCTGTCTCTACTTAAAAAATACAAAAAACTAGCCGGGCGACGAGGCGGGCGCCTGTAGTCCCAGCTACTCGGGAGGCTGAGGCAGGAGAATGGCGTAAACCCGGGAGGCGGAGCTTGCAGTGAGCTGAGATCCGGCCACTGCACTCCAGCCTGGGTGGCAGAGCAAGACTCCGTCTCAAAAAAAAAAAAAAAAAAAAAAAAAAAAAAAAAGGTCTCAGTTCTCCAATAAAAAGTCAGAGGGGCTGAATGAATAAAGAAACAAGACCCAACTACACGCTGCCTAGAAGAAATTCACTTCACCGATAAACACACACACAGACTGAAAGTAAAGGAGAAAAATATTCCATGCAACTAGGAGTAGCTATACTTATATCAGATATTATAGACTACAAATCAGAGACTGTAAAAAGAGACAAAAAAAGTCACGATATAATATAACTCAGCAAGAAGATATCACAATTATAAGTATCTATCCACCCAACACTGGAGCTCCCAAATATATAAAGCAAACATTAATAGAGCTAAAGGGAGAGGCAGACTGCAATACAATAATCGTAGGGAACTTCAACATCCCACTCTCAGTAACGGACAGACCATCCAGACAGAATGTCAACAAAGAAGCGTTAGAGTTAAACTATACACTAGACCAAATAGGTCTAACTGACATTAGCAGAACATTTCACCCAACTGCCACAGAATACACATTATTTTAATTAGCACACAAAACATTCTCCAAAATAGACCATATCTTAGACCACAAAACAAGTCTCAACAAATTCAAAAAAGTACACATCATATTAAATATATTTTCTGATCACAATGGGATATATGATACTTGATGATACCAACAATGACACAAATACTACATGATGTAAAATGGTAAAGACACTTTGGAAAATGGTTTGATTTTTTAAAAGTTAAAAGTAGACCACTCCTAGATATTTGCCCAAAGAAAGTAAAACATATGTTTAAAAAAGATGTGTACACAAATACTCATAGCAACTTTATTTGTAATAGCCTCAAAATAGAAACAATCCAAATGCCTATCAACAGGTGAATATATGAACCAATTGTGGTACACGCATACAGTATAATACTATTCAACAATAAAAAATGAACTATTCATAAAATAACATGATGAATCACAAAGTAATTATGCAAAATGAAATAGACCTGGCAAAAAGTATACACTGTATTATTCTGTCTACATGAACTTTTTTTTTTTTAAGACAGAGTCTTGCTCTGTCACCCAGGTTGGAGTGCATTGGTGTGATCTAGGCTCGCTGCAACCTCCATCTCCCGGGTTCAAGCAATTCTTCTGCCTCAGCCTCTCATTTAGCTGGGATTACAGGTGTGCACCACTAGGCCTAGCTAATTTTTGTATTTTTAGTAGAGATGGGGTTTCACTATGTTGGCCAGGTTAGTTTCGAACTCCTGACCTCAGGTGATCTGCCCACCTCGGCCTCCCAAAGTGCTGGGATTATAGTCGTGAGCCACCACACTTGGCCCATTTACATGAACTTCCAAAAAACGCAAACTAATCTATAGTGGCAAAAAGTAGATTGGTAGTTTCCCTGGAAGTAGGTTGGGAAGGATGAGAGGGAGGGAGAGATTACCAAGGAGAACAAGGAAATTTGCGGGGAGATGACTATGTTGATTATATGGACTCATTGATGATTTCTAAGGTATATGCATATGTAAACATACATCAAAATCAAACAAATTGTAGGTTTCAAATATGTCCAGTTTATTGTACTTCAATTATAATTCAGAAAAGTTGATGGAGGAGGAAGGGGATGAAAATGTGTTTATGGGCTTAAAATATTTTTGGAAGGACACATTAAAAACTGAAAACATCATTTTCCCCCCAAAAAAGGGAATTGGCAGTGAGGGGACATATATATGCTTCTTTACACTTCGCATTTTTAACATTGAGAATTATTTATTAATTTAATTTGTTAAAATTTAAAAAAATATAGCAGTCAATATTTCCACCATTTCCTGCAACACATAAGAGAACTCATTTCTCCACACCTTTACTAACTTTTTTCAATAATTTTTACTTTTGCCAATTTGTTGAGAAAAAGCTACCACCTTATTTAATTTGTGTTTTCTGGATTACTATTGAGGTTGATCTGTTTTCATATCTTTATTAACTATTGGTATTTTAACTCCTGAGAATTGCCTATTTATATCTTTTATTGTTTTAATATTGAGTTGCTTATCTTGTTTTACAGATTTCTCATAAATTCTGTGTATGAAGCTTTAAATATAAGAATGTTCACATGCACACAAAAACAACTTCAGACCAATTTCACTTAATGTCAATCTTACATAAACTACTAATAGCTGGAATCCTGTAGCATATTACAAGAATAATAGTTATGATTCAGTGTGTATTCCAAGAACCCAAGAGTGCTTCTATATTAGGAAATTTGTTAACATAACTTGTCATATAAATAGGTAAAAAAATAAAAATTAAGTGTTCAAAAGTTTCCTAAAAGATAGATAAAATTCAACTACCATTCTCAAGCACTCTCACACTAACATATGTAATCTGAAAAATGTAGTGCTAGAGGTATACTTCCTTAACTAATGGTCAGAATTATGTTTAAGGATAAAGCACTAAAAGAACTCACATTGGTTTTAAGAATGAAATAAATATGCTGTAATCTCAGCACTTTGGGAGGCGAAGACAAGTGGGTCACCCAGGAACCCAGAGTTCGAGACCAGCCCGGGCTATATGGTAAAACCCCACCTCTACCAAATAAATACATAAATAAAAGAATGATATAAATATGCACATTATCACCACTTTGATATAAATTGATACTGTAAGTACTAGCCAGTGCCATTAGACAAACAAATGAGGTTTAAAAATCTTTAAGGAAAGGGCCAAAATTAGCAGTATTTGCACATGACATGGTTTTATGTCTGGGAAATCCAAGAAACTTAACTGGGAAACAAAATGAAACTTTGGGGGTGGAGCAAGATGGCCGAATAGGAACAGCTCCAGTCTCCAATTCCCAGCACAAGCGACTCAGAAGACCGGTGATTTCTGCATTTTCAACTGAGGTACTGGGGTCATCTCACTAGGGAGTGCCAGAAAATTGGTGCTGGTCAGCTGCTGCAGCCTGACCAGTGAGAGCTGAAGCAGGGTGAGGCATCGCCTCACCTGGGAAGTGCAAGGGGGAAGGGAATCCCTTTTCCTAGCCAGGGGAACTGAGACACACAACACCTGGAAAATCGGGTAACTCCCACCCCAATACTTCACTTTAAGCAAACAGGCACACCAGGAGAATATATCCCACACCTGGCCGGGAGGGTCTCATGCCCACGGAGCCTCCCTCATTGCTAACACAGCAGTCTGTGGCGATCTATCCGCAAGGCAGCAGCGAGGCTGGGGGAGGGGTGAACGCCATTGCTGAGGCTTAAGTAGGTAAACAAAGCCGCTGGGAAGCTCGAACTGGGTGGAGCTCACAGCAGCTCAAGGAAGCCTGCCTGTCTTTGTAGATTCCATCTCTGGGGACAGTGCACAGCTGAAGTCCAATAGGGGAAGCAGCGGGGGCAGGTGCAGACGCGAACGACTCTGTCTGACAGCTTTGGGGAGAGCCGTGGATCTCCCAACGCGAAGGTTGAGATCTGAGAACGAACAGACTGCCTGCTCAGGTGGGTCCCTGACCCCTGAGTAGCCTAGCTGGGAGACATCCCCGACTAGGGGCAGTCTGACACCCCACACCTCACAGGGTGGAGTACACCCCTGAGAGGAAGCTTCCAAAGGAAGAATCAGACAGGTACACTCGCTGTTCAGCAATATTCTATCTTCTGCAACCTCTGCTGCTGATACCCAGGCAAACGGGGTCGGGAGTGGACCTCAAGCAATCTCCAACAGACCTATAGCTGAGGGTCCTGACTGTCAGAAGGAAAACTATCAAACAGGAAGGACACCTATACCAAAACCCCATCAGTACGTCACTGTCATCAAAGACCAGAGACAGATAAAACCACAAAGATGGGGAAGAAGCAGGGCAGAAAAGCTGGAAATTCAAAAAATAAGAGTGCATCTCTCCCTGCAAAGGAGCGCAGCCCATCGCCAGCAACGGATCAAAGCTGGTCAGAGAATGACTTTGACGAGATGAGAGAAGAAGGCTTCAGTCCATCAAACTTCTCAGAGCTAAAGGAGGAATTACGTACCCAGCGCAAAGAAACTAAAAATCTTGAAAAAAGAGTGGAAGAATTGACAGCTAGACTAATTAATGCAGAGGTCATAAACGAAATGACAGAGATGAAAACCATGACACGAGAAATACGTGACAAATGCACAAGCTTCAGTAACCGACTCCATCAACTGGAAGAAAGAGTATCAGTGATTGAGGATCAAATGAATGAAATGAAGCAAGAAGAGAAACCAAAAGAAAAAAGAAGAAAAAGAAATGAACAAAGCCTGCAAGAAGTATGGGATTATGTAAAAAGACCAAATCTACGTCTGATTGGGGTGCCTGAAAGTGAGGGGGAAAATGGAACCAAGTTGGAAAACACTCTACAGGATATCATCCAGGAGAACTTCCCCAACCTAGTAGGGCAGGCCAACATTCAAATTCAGGAAATACAGAGAACGCCACAAAGATACTCCTCCAGAAGAGCAACTCCAAGACACATAATTGCCAGATTCACCAAAGTTGAAATGAAGGAAAAAATCTTAAGGGCAGCCAGAGAGAAAGGTCGGGTTACCCACAAAGGGAAGCCCATCAGACTAACAGCAGACCTCTCGGCAGAAACTCTCCAAGCCAGAAGAGAGTGGGGGCCAATATTCAACGTTCTTAAAGAAAAGAATTTTCAACCCAGAATTTCATATCCAGCCAAACTAAGTTTCATCAGGGAAGGAGAAATAAAATCCCTTACAGATAAGCAAATGCTTAGAGATTTTGTCACCACCAGGCCTGCCTTACAAGAGACCTTGAAGGAAGCCCTAAACATGGAAAGGAACAACCGGTACCAGCCATTGCAAAAACATGCCAAAATGTAAAGACCATCGAGGCTAGGAAGAAACTGCATCAACTAACGAGCAAAATAACCAGTTAATATCATAATGAGAGGATCAAGTTCACACATAACAATATTAACCTTAAATGTCAATGGACTAAATGCTCCAATTAAAAGACACAGACTGACAAACTGGATAAAGAGTCAAGACCCATCAGTCTGCTGTATTCAGGAGACCCATCTCACATGCAGAGACATACATAGACTCAAAATAAAGGGATGGAGGAAGATCTACCAAGCAAATGGAGAACAAAAAAAAGCAGGGGTTGCAATCCTAGTCTCTGATAAAATAGACTTTAAACCATCAAAGATCAAAAGAGACAAAGAAGGCCATTACATAATGGTAAAGGGATCAATTCAACAGGAAGAGCTAACTCTCCTAAATATATATGCACCCAATACAGGAGCACCCAGATTCATAAAGCAAGTCCTTAGAGACTTACAAAGAGACTTAGACTCCCATACAATAATAATGGGATAATAGTGGAGACTTCAACACTCCACTGTCAACATTAGACAGATCAACGAGACAGAAAGTTCACAAGGATATCCAGGAATTGAACTCATCTCTGCACCAAGCAGACCTAATAGACATCTATAGAACTCTCCACCCCAAATCAACAGAATATACATTCTTCTCAGCACCACATCGCACTTATTCCAAAATTGACCACATAATTGGAAGTAAAGCACTCCTCAGCAAATGTACAAGAACAGAAATTATAACAAACTGTCTCTCAGACCACAGTGCAATCAAACTAGAACTCAGGACGAAGAAACTCAATCAAAACCGCTCAACTACATGGAAACTGAACAACCTGCTCCTGAATGACTACTGGGTACATAACGAAATGAAGGCAGAAATAAAGATGTTCTTTGAAACCAATGAGAACAAAGATACAACATACCAGAATCTCTGGGACACATTTAAAGCAGTGTGTAGAGGGAAATTTATAGCACTAAATGCTCACAAGGGAAAGCAGGAAAGATCTAAAATTGACATTCTAACACCACAATTAAAAGAACTAGAGAGGCAAGAGCAAACACATTCAAAAGCTAGCAGAAGGCAAGAAATAACTAAGATCAGAGCAGAACTGAAGGAGATAGAGACACAAAAAAACCCTCCAAAAAATCAATGAATCCAGGAGTTGGTTTTTTGAAAAGATCAACAAAATTGACAGACTGCTAGCAAGACTAATAAAGAAGAAAAGAGAGAGGAATCAAATAGACGCAATAAAAAATGATAAAGGGGATATCACCAGTGACCCCACAGAAATACAAACAACCATCAGAGAATACTATAAACGCCTCTATGCAAATCAACTAGAAAATCTAGAAGAAATGGATAATTTCCTGGACACTTACACTCTCCCAAGACTGAACCAGGAAGAAGTTGAATCCCTGAATAGACCAATAGCAGGCTCTGAAATTGAGGCAACAATTAATAGCCTACCCACCAAAAAAAGGCCAGGACAAGATGGATTCACAGCTGAATTCTACCAGAGATACAAGGAGGAGCTGGGACCATTCCTTCTGAAACTATTCCAATCAATAGAAAAAGAGGGAATCCTCCCTAACTCATTTTATGAGGCCAACATCATCCTGATACCAAAGCCTGGCAGAGACACAACTAAAAAAGAGAATTTTAGACCAATATCCCTGATGAACATCGATGCAAAAATTCTCAATAAAATACTGGCAAACCGGATTCAGCAGCACATCAAAAAGCTTATCCACCATGATCAAGTGGGCTTCATCCCTGGGATGCAAGGCTGGTTCAACATTCGCAAATCAATAAACGTAATCCAGCATATAAACAGAACCAAAGACAAGAACCACATGATTATCTCAATAGATGCAGAAAAGGCTTTTGACAAAATTCAACAGCCCTTCATGCTAAAAACGCTCAATAAATTCGGTATTGATGGAACGTACCTCAAAATAATAAGAGCTATTTATGACAAACCCACAGCTAATATCATACTGAATGGGCAAAAACTGGAAAAATTCCCTTTGAAAACTGGCACAAGACAGGGATGCCCTCTCTCACCACTCCTATTCAACATAGTGTTGGAAGTTCTGGCTAGGGCAATCAGGCAAGAGAAAGAAATCAAGGGTATCCAGTTAGGAAAAGAAGAAGTCAAATTGTCCCTGTTTGCAGATGACATGATTGTATATTTAGAAAACCCCATTGTCTCAGCCCAAAATCTCCTTAAGCTGATAAGCAACTTCAGCAAAGTCTCAGGATACAAAATCAATGTGCAAAAATCACAAGCATTCTTATACACCAGTAACAGACAAGTAGAGAGCCAAATCAGAAATGAACTTCCATTCACAATTGCTTCAAAGAGAATAAAATACCTAGGAATCCAGCTTACAGGGGATGTAAAGGACCTCTTCAAGGAGAACTACAAACCACTGCTCAGTGAAATCAAAGAGGACACAAACAAATGGAAGAACATACCATGCTCATGGATAAGAAGAATCAATATGGTGAAAATGGCCATACTGCCCAAGGTTATTTATAGATTCAATGCCATCCCCATCAAGCTACCAATGAGTTTTTTCACAGAATTGGAAAAAACTGCTTTAAAATTCATATGGAACCAAAAAAGAGCCCGCATTGCCAAGACAATCCTAAGTCAAAAGGACAAAGCTGGAGACGTCACGCTACCTGACTTCAAACTATACTACAAGGCTACAGTAACCAAAACAGCATGGTGCTGGTACCAAAACAGAGATATAGACCAATGGAACAGAACAGAGTCCTCAGAAATAATACCACACATCTACAGCCATCTGATCTTTGACAAACCTGACAAAAACAAGAAATGGGGAAAGGATTCCCTATTTAATAAATGGTGCTGGGAAAATTGGCTAGCCATAAGTAGAAAGCTGAAACTGGATCCTTTCCTTACCCCTTATACAAAAATTAATTCAAGATGGATTAGAGACTTAAATGTTAGACCTAATACCATAAAAACCCTAGAAGAAAACCTAGGTAGTACCATTCAGGACATAGGCATGGGCAAGGACTTCATGTCTAAAACACCAAAAGCAACGGCAGCAAAAGCCAAAATTGACAAATGGGATTAAACTAAAGAGCTTCTGCACAGCAAAAGAAACTACCATCAGAGTGAACAGGCAACCTACAGAATGGGAGAAAATTTTTGCAACCTACTCATCAGACAAAGGGCTAATATCCAGAATCTACAAAGAACTCAAACAAATATACAAGAAAAAAACAAACAACCCCATCAAAAAGTGGGGAAAGGATATGAACAGACATTTCTCAAAAGAAGACGTTCATACAGCCAACAGAAACATGAAAAAATGCTCATCATCACTCGCCATCAGAGAAATGCAAATCAAAACCACAATGAGATACCATCTCATACCAGTTAGAATGGCAATCATTGAAAAGTCAGGAAACAACAGGTGTTGGAGAGGATGTGGAGAAATAGGAACACTTTTACACTGTTGGTGGGATTGTAAACTAGTTCAACCATTATGGAAAACAGTATGGCAATTCCTCAAGGATCTAGAACTAAATGTACCATATGAATCAGCCATCCCACTACTGGGTTTATACCCAAAGGATTATAAATTATTCTACTACAAAGACACATGCACATGTATGTTTATTGCAGCACTATTCACAATAGCAAAGACTTGGAATCAACCCAAATGTCCATCTGTGACAGACTGGATTAAGAAAATGTGGCACATATACACCATGGAATACTATGCAGCCATCAAAAAGGATGAGTTTGCGTCCTTTGTAGGGACATGGATGCAGCTGGAAACCATCATTCTTAGCAAACTATCACAAGAAGAGAAAACCAAACACCACATGTTCTCACTCATAGGTGGGAACTGAACAATGAGATCACTTGGACTCAGGAAGGGGAACATCACACACTGGGGCCTATCATGGGGAGGGGGGAGGAGGAAGGGATTGCTTTGGGGAGTTACACATGATATAAATGATGAATTGATGGGTGCTGACGAGTTGATGGGTGCAGCACACCAACATGGCATAAGTATACATATGTAACAAACCTGCATGTTATGCACATGTACCCTAGAACTTAAATTATTTAAAAAAAAATGAAACTTTGAAAACTATTAGCTAGAGTGACTGGTTACAAAATTAATACAAAAATGGTAGTTTTCCTTTATTCAAACAATAATCACTAAAAAGATATAATAAAAGATGCCCATTTACAATAACAATGAAAATAACAACAAAAATTTTAGCAGTTTTTGTAACCAAGAGAATTGTTTTTTAAAATGTTTAAAATATACTCAAGGACATAAAAGAAAATTTGAATGAATAAAAGGACTTGATTTGGGACCCATGCCATTTTTTTCCTCAGCTAAATCTATAAATTCTATAGAGCTAAACACCAACAGACTTTTTTTGTAAGTTTGACAAAGTGAATATAAAATTCATCAGAAGTAAAAATACTGTGTTAAAGAAAAATCTGAAGAACAATACAATTTTAAAGATTTTGAGTAAGAAGAAATTCACAAATTGGGGAACACCACACTGAAAGAGGTGTGGTGTTCTTGTGTTGAAACATTGGAGGAAAACATTTATTGGGAAAATGAGGAAGCAAAATAAAAAAATTTCATTGACTGTGGTTACAAAATTACCCTTTTTGGTTTACTTTGCTGGAAAGTCCCTAGTCACACAATCATATGTTAATTGGCCGCTTATGATTGGCTGAGGTTTAGGTTCTGACTGACATAACGTTTACCAAAAATAATTCAAGTTAAATTTCACCTATGTTTGTAGTTGAAACAAGACTAAGGCTGTTTTTAACGCTTAGTTGGTTTTGCTTGCTGAGGAATTTTTCAGGCCTGCCCTCCATTTTAATTTTGCTTTAAAGCCAGGAAAATTTGGTGGGGAGGCTGGGGAAACAGAGATGAACTTAAAACTAAAATGTATTGGAAAGCTACAGTAATTAAGAATTTGGTACTGACAGAATAGTGGAGACAAATATATCGAAAAATAGGAACAAATACATATAGAATTTAGCATAAAGGGGGGAAAAGAAGAATAACTCAATTAATGGTGTTAGAACAGCTAGCTGCTTATTTGAAAGAGAATTAGCTGAACCCTCTCTTGTATTTTAGATGAAATTTAATTAAAATTAGGTTTAGTACTTTAACATAAGAACACTCATAAATGTACTAGAAGAAAGCATTGCATTTAAAAATAGTCTTGGAATTAAGAAGGCTGTTCTAAGCAGATGTAAAACTCAGAGACTATGAAGTATGGCCAAGGTACTTAAAACTCATCCCTCTGACAAAAAAGAACCCAGACCACAAACAACTACATTTCATAGTCTAGCCTTGCAACCACAACTGGAAATACTATGCCAAAGATGGACAAATGGACGGTATAAACTCTATGGAGGTATCACATCTTAAATGAAGATAAAGATTTCCACGGAGAACTGATAAAAGCAGCTACTTCAATAGTCTGTCTTGAAAATCTTAGAGAATATTGAACAGTTTCATCCTCTTTGTCACATTCAGAGTTGTCCTCCACTAAGGTCCAGCCAACATTTATTTATTGAAGACCTATAACAAATATATGATGTCTTCTTTCTATCAAAGGTCAAAGACCCACAAAGAAAACATCAAGATCCACATACATAAAATCAACTTAACTTGGTTTCTATTATAGCAAAACATTTAAAATGTTCCAGGCACACAGTTTTTTTTGTTTAGTTTTGTTTTGTGGATTGTTGTGTTTTGTTTGTTTGCTCTCAGTCAGTCTTGCTCTGTCTCCCAGACTGCAGTGCAGTGGTGCCATCTCGGCTCACTGCAACCTCTGCTTCCCAGGTTCAAGCGATTCTCCTGCCTCAGCCTCCTGAGTAGCTGGGACTACAGGTATGCGCCACCACGGCCGGCTTTTTTTTTTTTTTTGTCTTTTTAGTAGAGATGGGGTTTCACTATGTTGGCCAGGCTGATCTTGAACTCCTGGCCTCAAGTGATCCATCTCCCTCGGCCTCCTGAAGTGTTGGAATTACAGGCGTGAGCCACTGTGCCTGGCCATCAATGAACACAGTTTTAATGTTAGGTACAGAATATGTAAATTTGTAACATTTTAAAAAATACAATATTAAGAATAATACATATGACTAAAGTGAGAAATAGATAACGTAATATTCTTTCTTTTTATTGCTATTATGGTACTTTTAAAAAGATGTTTTGGGCAGATTTTTAAAAGGGAACATACACTTATGGTAAGTTTGAAAACTGGAGAAAATTCCAAAAAGTAGAAAAACTGCTTAGTACTTTGTCTTTTCTTCTGGCCTCTTTTGAATATGTTTTAAAATAGATAATTGATGTCAAAATCTTTATACAATTTTTTTAGCCTTTTTGTGTAGTTATATTTTTAGCATATTTTACTGTCACTAATATTATTTACTCACATTATTTTTGATGATCACATAAAAATAGACCACCAAGTGAATACACCATAGTTTATTTAACCAGGCTACTAACATAGAACGTTTCAGGTATTTCCAGTTTTTCACCATGTGAGATAGTGACAAGATTATACTTTTCTGCTTAAATCACTATCCTTATTTAGGATTACTTCCATAAGATAAATAAAAAGATAAATTATTAGAAATATAGTATTTGGATTACAGGATGCTAACAATTTTATACTTATATGATTGGCAAATTCCCCTTCAAAATGATTCTACCAATGTGTAGGTTCTCCAGCCTTGGAGACTATCATTTAAAAAATATATACCATTTGGTAATTAAGAAAATAACTTCTTAATTTATATAACTTTTTGTAACTACTAGTGAGGTTGAACTTTAAAAAAAAAAACAAATTCTTGGATTTGCTACATAAGTTATGCTCTTACCTATCTATTTGGTACTTGGTAATTTTTTTTTCTTTTTCTTTTTTTTCTTTTGAGACAAAGTCTCGCTCTGTCACCCAGGCTGCAGTGCAGTGGTGCAATCTTGGCTCACTGCAAACTCCGCCTCCTGGGTTCAAGTGATTCTCCGTCCTCAGCCTCCCTAGTAGCTGGGATTAAAGGTGTGCACCACCATACCCCGCCAATTTTTTGTGTTTTTAGTAGAGACGGGGTTTCACATGTTGGCCAGCTGGTTTAGAACTTGGTCCTTGATTTGCTTTAATGCGACCCCCAGAGCAAATGCCAGAGAAAAGGCAAGTAGGCAAGGCAAAAAAAACTTTATTTACAAACCAATGTGAGGGAGGGGCGAGGTTCACCGGCCTCCGGCGATGGAGGCCGATGAAGTCGCTCCGGCGTTCTTGGGCGAGGTTCCCAGGTCCACACAGGAGCAGGGGCCAAGGAAGTTCGCTCCGGCGTTCTCAGGCGAGGTTCCTGGGTCCCGTGCAGGAGGAGGGGCCGAGGAAGTTCGCTCAGTCTCGGACGAGGTTCCTGGGTCCCGCGCAGGAGGAGGGGCCAAGGAAGTTCGCTCCAGCGTTCTCGGAGGAGGTTCCTGGGTCCCGCGCAGGAGGAGGGGCAGTGGGCGGGACATAGGTGGGTCGGGGGCGGCTCGATAGGCGTGGCTAGGCGGGTTCCGGTTTCTCTCTGTCAGAGGTCGGGTTGCGCCTGCGCAGTCGACCCGTGTCTTTCCCGGGCACGGGAAAGTTGATGGTGAAGAACCCGGAACTGTGCCATCTTGCCTCCATTTGTCCAAACAGTCCAACCTTTTATTGATAATAGTGATAAGGGGTGCTGTGGTCTGTCTGGCTACTTCCTGCTGTTAAGGGACGTCGTTGAGGTTGGGGTCTACGGTTGGTATTTGGATGTACGGATGAAGAAGCATCTGGTTGAAGGTGACGCGCGTGATCTCTTGAACTTTGGCTCAAAGAAATTTGATTAAAACAGGAGCGAGACATAAGACAAAACAGAGGATTAGTATGGGAATTAGGAACAGGAGCATCTGCTGTATTACGGGCAGCAGCCATACCGGTGGTCTGGGGGTGAAGGGGGTATTGTAGGTTTTTAGTTCTGCTTTAATCCTGTTTAGGGTTTGGATGTTAGTGTCCACTAGGCCTGACTCGTTTACATAATAGCAGCATTCTTCTCCTAAGAAGAGACATGTTCCTCCTTTTTTGGCAGTAAGTAAATCTAATGCTCGCCTATTTTGTGCTGCTACCTGGGCCACTGAGGTAATTTGACGCTGCAGAGAGGCCAGGCTTTCAGCTGAAGCCTCTATGGCCTCTTAGATTTGAGCTGCTAGAGATTGGGTAGACTGTACCGAGTGGGCAAGTGCCCTAGTTCCAAGCCCTGACGCCACTAAGGAGGCAGCCAGGGAGACTCCGATGACTAGGGGAAGGAAGACAGCCCGTTTTTGGAGATCATTAGGAGGAGGGTTAAATTGTATGACAAGTTCAGCTACTTCTGCTTTGCTATATAAGGTTAAAGTAGGTACTAGGGACACTGGGACACAAAGGGATTGACCAATGGATGTGTGATTACGGGCCTTGGAGAGGGTTTTGTTGCACCAGAAATAACCTCTGATGGGAGCCGTGTGGGTCTTAGCGGGTGGCTGGGTATAGTTACACCAGGAGGTGTTTGGGGTAGAGTAGCAGAAAGGAAGGATTGGACTTTCTGGGCTTTGGTATAGTGGGACTTGGAGTAAGAACGGTTTTTGGGAGGTGCCTATGGAGTTAGTTGTAGCCTTGAAAGCAGTAGGTAAAGGGACTGCCACTAAAGGGGCTCTTTCAAGGGCCGCACAGAGGAAACAGTGGGAGAGATTTGTTAGGTTGGCTGCCAGTGTTAGGTTTAACCCTTGACGGACTAGTTTTAACCATGAGAAGGGGTCCTTATTGGAGGAGTGTAATTGATCTTGTAAGGCCTGTTCTTGTGCTTGTATGGCTAAGGTTAAATTCTGTAGGGCTTGTATGTTTTGAGGAAGGGATTTTTGCTGGACAAGTGTTCTTTTTATCAGGAGAGTAGCCATGGGATATGAACTAAGGATTGTGTAGCCTGTGTAGAGTCCACCTTTGACTCCGTCTGCCCATCAGGGGTCCCATGGGTCTTTGATATTTAATTGGTATTGAAGGGGGGTTCGTTGATTCGCAATGGTGAAGAGAGCAGTGGGTTTCTTCTGTCTCAAGGTTGCATAATGGATCTTACAATAAATATAAGGGCATCCTAGGTTCTTTTGTTTCCAGTAAGTCTTACAATTGTAATGTGTCTGATCGTGCAGGAAGCAGAGAGCCTTAGCTCCGGCCGCACTGCAACACGATAGGGTGAAATTTATAGTAAGATGGGGTTGGCAGCCTGAAGGGGGGCAGTCAGCAGTGCCTTGTAGCTGTGAGTGCTGTTTATTTTTGTGTGACCAAGTTTCAACTATAGAGAATCTCCATATGAAAGTTGGGTTAGTAATAGAGATTGAAATGCAAGAAAAAGATAGTAATATAAGTATGAAATAGTACTTCATCTTCAGTGTAATCACAGGGTACACCTTGTCACTGAAGATGTTCTATAAAGGTAAGTGGGAGAACCACTGTGATGGGCTATTATCTGGAGGCAAGTAGGGATCCGGGGTAAGATATTGGAATTCTGTTATGTTTATATAGAGTATGGCGAGAAATCGGGATAAGCGCAAGGGGTCAGGGAACATGTGGTGGTTGGGAGAGTTTGGTGAATTTGAGACGAGTAGGGGTAAGTCTAGTAGATGTCCACTGATTGTCTTCTGTGGGGGTCTTTTTTAATTGTGATATATGGACCCAGTGCGTGTGTCCTAGAAATTTGGCTGCTCTGTATGTGGATAGGAGGACAGTATAGGGGCCTTTCCACCTAGGCTGCAGATCTTTGGCTTGGATATCTTTTAAGTATACTTGGTCTCCTGGGCTGAGAGAGAGATGTGGGCTATAGGTGTCTGTTGGAGAGGGGTGTGCTAGTTCTGCATGTTGTCTCAGGAGTTGTCTCAAGAGGGTGAGGTATGGGAGATAAGTTGCCAGTGGGGAAGAAAGGGTGGGTAACTGCTGGAGGGTGAGGGGCCGGCTGTAAACTAATTCAAACAGACTGAGGTCTGTTGGACTCCGTGGGGCTGCTCGCAGCCGGGTTAGGGCCAGGGGAAGGAGAGTTACCCACGATTGTCGAGTCTCGAGGGAGAGTTTGGTGAGTTGCTGCTTAATGAGCCCGTTGGCCTTTTCTACTTTACCAGAAGACTGAGGTCTATAAGGGATGTGGAGTTTCCAGGTGATGTGTAGGAGGGCTGCCACCTGTTGGACTACCTTGGAGATGAATGCTGGGCCGTTGTCAGACTGAAGAGTGAGCGGGAGGCCAAACCTAGGAATAATGTGTTCAGTGAGTATGGAGGCAACTATATTGGTGGTTTCTCCTGTAGTAAGATAGGCTTCTATCCATCCTGAAAAAGTATCAACGAGAGTTAAGAGATATTTGAATTTTTTATGCCTTGGCATGTGGGTAAAGTCAATTTGCCAATCTTCGCCTGGTTGGTGCCCTCTGAGTTGATGGCTCGGATGGGGGTTGCGCAATGCACCTTGAGGGTTTGACTTGAGACATGTGGAACACTGTCGGTTGATTGTAATTAGGTGTTTCATGAGTGTGGGGCAGTGAATGAGGGGGCTTAGGAGGTTATATAAAGCTTTGGGTCCTATGTGTAGGGAATTATGTATGTCTTTTAGAATGGTGTGGAGTTGAGTTTCAGGAACAACTAATTTATTATTGAGGTAAATCCAATTGTCTGTGGCTAGGTTGGCTGTTGAATCTTGTAATAGTTTGGTCTTTTCCTCTTGGCTATAAGTAGGGGTATATTGAGGAGAGAGAAAACAAATAGAGGGAAGCGTGGGAGTGGAGAATCCGGCTGCCAACTTGGCAGTGGTGTCGGCAAAGTTATTGCCAGCTGCCACCGAGTTAGATGGAGTCTGATGACCTTTACAGTGTATGATGGCTGCTCTGGAAGGCGCTGATAAAGCGTCTAGCAGTTTGAGTATCTGTTTTTTGTTGACTATAGGGGTACCACTGGTGGTTAGGAACCCTCTCTCTTTCCAGATGACAGAGTGGGTGTGTGCAATCAAGAAGGCATACTTGGAGTCTGTGTATATGTTTACCGTTTTTCCTCTGGATAGGAGGAGAGCCCTGGTTAGTGCGATAAGTTCTGCCTGCTGTGATGTTGTACCTTGTGGTAAAGGCTTAGCTTCCAGGAGAGCAGAAGATGTAACTACCACGTATCCTGCCTGTCTGTTTCCTAGAGAATTTATAAAAGAACTGCCATCTACAAATAGGGTTAACTGTGAGCCTTCCAATGGCTGGTCATGTAAATGTAAGTGACTAGGTGGTTGGGCCTCTAAAAGTTCTGGACAGGAGTGTTCAGTACTAGGTTGCTTGAGGGGGTTAGGAAGTAGGGTTTCTGGATTCAGAGAGGAACAGACTCCGAGGGCAATGGTGGAGTCCTCTATGAATAGGAGGTGAAAGAGTTGGAGTCTGGACGGGGTTAGATGGCTAATACTTCTGTGGGCAATAAGATCTTGAAGGCGGTGAGTAGAGAAGACTGTTAGGTTACCACCCCTAATGAGTTTCTTTGCTTCTTGGGTTAGACAGGCTGCTGCTGCTAGGGCCCGAAGACAGGGCTGCCATCCTTGTACAGTGGGGTCTCATTGTTTAGATAGATATGCCACGGGGCAGTAGGTGGCGCCTATAGATTGGGCTAAAAGACCCACTGCAACTTTTTGTCTTTCATCTGTGAAAAGCTGGAAGGGGCGTTGGAAGTCTGGGAGTGAGAGAGTAGGATGTGAGAGAAGGCAGTTTTTCAGGTGAGTGAAATGTTTATAGATTAACTTTGGGTTAGACAAAGGTCCTTGGGGAGTCTCCTTGACAGCTGCATATAGAGGCTTAGCCAAGATTCCGAAATTAGGAATCCAGTGTCTGAAAAATCCTACTAGGCCTAGGAAGGATTGAATTTCCTTAGCGTCTTGAGGAGGAGAAAGATTTTGTATTAGAGTTAAGCGGTCTGTAGTAAGTGAGCGTGTCGTAGGAGTGATCTCAATACCTAAATATATGACACATTGTTGTGCGAGTTGAGCTTTGTGTTTGGATATTCGGTAACCTTTGGATCCTAGATGATTAAGGAGGATCGCAGTGTCTAAAAGAGAGTCCTGTCCCGTGGGACTACAGAGTAAAAGGTCATCTACATATTGGAGAATTTTACTATTGGTAAGAGGACAGGAGGCTAAGTCTTTTGCTAGGGCCTGCCCAAAGAAATGGGGGCTGTCTCAGAACACTTGGGGAAGCACTGTCCATGTCAGTTGGGTGGAGATATGGGTGTCTGGGTCTTCCCATGTAAAAGCAAAAAGAAACTGACAGTCTGGGTGCAGGGGAATAGTGAAAAATGCATCTTTTAGATCCAGTACAGTAAAGTGTGTTGTATTAGGTGGAATGAGAGAAAGAAGGGTATAGGGGTTGGGAACTACCGGATGGGTGGGACAAACAGCTTCGTTGATAAGACGAAGATCCTGCACTAACCGAAAAGTTCCATCTGCCTTCTTTACAGGTAGGATTGGGGTGTTACAGGGAGAATGAATGGGGATGAGGATGTGTTGGCTGAGTAACCTAGTAATGATTGGTTTTAGTCCTCGTAAGTGCTGTGGAGAGAGAGAGAACTGTGGGCGTGTTGGAAACTGAGATGGTTTCTTAAGTTTTATAAGTATTGGTGGATGATGGTCCGCCACGACAGGAGTGGAGGTGTCCCGCACTTGGGGGTCGATAGGAATGGGGAAATCGGGGAAAGGGTTAGTAGGATTGTTGGAGTCATTTGAGTTAGTCAATACTAGAAGCAGATGGCGGGTAGGGTGGGGAGCACTAGTAGGGATGGAGATACAGGCTTCCAGTTGACTTAAAACATCTCGGCCCAGTAGGGGAGTGGGGATAATGAGGAACGAGTGTGCAAAATAGTTGTTGGCCAGGCAGCAATTAAGGGGTGGGGTTTTTCGAGGGCTGGACGGGGAGCCATCGACTCCTACAACAGAAATATTGGAGGGAAGGCTAGGCCCTTTGAAAGATGGTGAAACAGAGTAGGTAGCCCCGCTGTCGATTAAAAAATTAATTGTCTTACCCACTACCAGAAGAGTTACCCGCGGCTCGGCGAGGGTGTTGGGGGTCCCCGAGTCCCGGCACCTTCAGTCGTCATCCAGATGTAAGAGCTGGAAGGAGCTCCCAGGGTCCTGAGAAGGGACATCACGTTGAGGCGCCATGCCCATTTTCAGGGTGGGGCAGTCAGACTTCCAGTGCCCTTCTTCATGGCATGCTGGACAAGGAGTTGTTGGCAGACGAGGGTTAGGACACTTTTTAGCCCAGTGTCCAGCTACTCCACACTGTAGCACGGCCGCACTGGCTCAGGCGGTTGGGGACTCTGGGGACATCTATTAGCCCAATGCCCTGGGTTACCACATTTATAGCAAGCCCCTTTTATTGTCTTTGAGCCTCCGGGGTTTTGCTCTCCAGTTTTGGGTTACGGCTAGGCTGCAAAGCAGCAATTAAGGCTTGAGTCTGGAGCTGTACCTTCTGCCTTAGGCAGGCCTGTCATTGGGCCTCAGCCGTTTCCTCCCTTGAATTATAGACCTTGAAGGCTGACTTGACTAGGTCTTGAATAGGAGTTTGAGGTCCATCCTCTGCCTTTTGGAGTTTTTTCCGAATATCCGAGGCCGATTGTGAAATAAAATATGATTATAGAATAGTGGCCCTGGCTGGGGAAGCTGGGTCTAACCGAGTGTATTGAATTAAAGCCTCAGTTAGCCTGTTTAAAAATGTGGCCAGGTTCTCCTCTGGACCTTGAATAATTTCTTTTAGTTTATTGAAATTTAATACCTTATTTGAGGCCACCTGCATACCAGCCAGAAGACATTGAGTCATCATATCTCGTCTTCGGCGGCCTGGCTGGCCTACTTGATAGTTCCAGTCTGGGTCTATAGAGGGGACTGCTTGTTCCCCTAGTGGGAACGCAGGGTCTGTTAAGTGTAATTGGTTGGCATGCTGCCTGGCGGCCACTAGGATGCGCTCTTGCTCCTCAGGGTTTAGAGTAGAGGTAAGAATAACCTGGACATCATGCCAGGTTAAATCGTAGGCCAGGCAAAGGTATCTAAATTCTTTGGTATAAATTGTAGGTTTGGCAGAAAAATCTCCTAGGTGTCTTTCAATCTTTGAAAGATCTGCTAATGAAAAGGGAACATGAACTCTAACCACGCCCTCTGCTCCGGCCACCTCACGCAAGGGTGCTAAGACTGTAGGGGAGTTGGATAGGGTGGGAGTAGGAGCGGGGGCAGTTAGGCAATCTTTAGAGCGGGTATGGGCAGAGATAGGCGAGCTAAGATGACCAGGTGGAAGTGCCGAGGGGTCGGAGGGAAGTGTAGCCTCAACAATGGTGGGAGGGGCTGAGGAGGGAGGCGGAACAACTGCCAGAGTGGGAGGGGGAGGTGGAGCTGAAAGAGGAGGTGGGGCCGAAGTGGGAGGGGGAGGTGGGGTATACGGTGGGAGTGGAAGGGAGGGAGGGGAAGTAAGGTCTTCGGGCAACTCAGACAGGAAAGATGACTCCTCTTTTTCAGACTTTGTTAGGCCTGTGTCCTTAGCCAACATGACTTGAGCCAAGGAACACCGGCCACACAGGTCCGGACGAGAACGCAAGGCCCAAAATCCTTGTATATAATTAATTTCGGACCACTTGCCTAAGCGTTGACAAAAACTACTGAGGTCGGTTAAAATGTTACGGTCTAGAGTGCCCTCAGGCAGCCATTGAGACTGATTGTCTAATTTATATTGTGGCCACGCCACAGTGGAGAGGAACACCAGTCAATTTCGCCTGAGATCTTGTTCTAATTGCAAAGTTTTGAGGTTTTTTAGAAGACACCCTAAAGGGGAGTCTCTAGGTATGTTGGATTGGGGGTTTCCCATTGCCTTCCTCTCGCCAATAGGCGGAAATGGAAACCGAACTCTACCTGGCTACAAAGCGTCCTTTGGAGCCACCAAAGACCGGTGAGAGGCTCCTGGAGCCGGAATGGAGATTACCTCCAGGCGGACGTCTCTGTCCTGGACGGGTCTCCCACGGAACAGAATGGAGTTCCTTTGGGCAGACGTCTCTGCCTTTGGGAACTTCGCTGGGTCACCTGGTGACCGGAAAAAAAAAGCCTTGGGCCTGCGCAGGACTTCTGGCCAAGGGATATGAGAGGGAGGCAGAAGGTACTCACCCCTAGGAGACTTAGAGGTGGGGAAAGCGATGTCCAGGTCCTAGTCCGTCTGGGGCATGGAAGGAGGAGGCTCCTTGGACCTTGGGGGGCCCTGAGGAGGGGTCTCCTACCGGGTTTCGGCACCAGCTGATTTGCTTTAATGCGACCCCCCAAAGCAAATGCCAGAGAACAGGCAAGTAGGCAAGGCAAGAAAAACTTTATTTACAAACCAATGTGAGGGAGGGGCGAGGTTCACCGGCCTCCGGTGATGGAGGCCGACGAAGTCGTTCCAGCGTTCTTGGGCGAGGTTCCCAGGTCCACACAGGCCAAGGAAGTTCGCTCCCGCGTTCTCGGGAGAGGTTCCTGCATCCCGCGCAGGAGGAGGGGCCGAGGAAATTTGCTCCGGCGTTCTTGGAGGAGGTTCCTGGGTCCCGCGCAGGAGGAGGGGCAGTGGGCGGGACATAGGCGGGTCGGGGGCGGGTCAATAGGCGTGGCTGGGCGGGTTCCACTTTCTCTCCGTCGGAGGTCGGGTTGCGCCTGCGCAGTGGACCCATGTCTTTCCCCGGCGAAGAAAGTTGACGGTGAAGAATCCGGAACTGCGCCATCTTGCCTCCGTTTGTCCAAACAGTGCTGACCTCAAGTAATATGCCCACCTTGGCCTCCCAAAGTGCTAGGATTACAGGTATGAATCACTGCCCCGGGGCTGATACTTGGTAATTTTCTTATCAATCTGTGCTTAGCTCCTTATATATTTAGACTATTAATTCAGCCTAAGACTAGCCTAGACTATTAATTCAGCCTAAACTTTTCAGCCTAGATTATTAATTCAGGCTAGACTATAAAATAGTCAGCCTAGACTATTAATTCAGCCTAAAAATAATTGAGGCTAATATTTTTGAGGTATAATTTATGTCTAAGGCAACTATTTTTAAAGTGTGTTCTCTCAATATAACATCACTTCACAAATGGGTTGAAGAATATTTCCTCTTTTTCATTTCTCTAAAGGAGATTGTGTAAATTATTTAAATTATTTCTTCTTTGAATTAAAATAGAACTCTCCAATGAAGGCATTTGGGGTTGAAATTTCTTTTCTTTTCTTTTCTTTCTTTTTTTTTTTTTTTGTTTGTTTGTTTGATTTTAGCAGTTTGTTTTGGAGACAAAGCAGTGCAAGAGGCCGGCCACACTTTCTTGCTCCCCTGGGGCTCGGTGGAGTTGAAATTTCTTAGTGGGAATTATTTTTCTTATTATATTTTTATTGAACTGTAACATACATAAAAATATGTGTATGATAAATGAGGATCAATCAATTAACAGAAAGTACACACATCAATGTTACCAACACTCAAGGAATAAAAAATTACCAGCAGCCCTGAAGCCCCATCTCTTGCCTTCTCCCAATACCTAGATGCACTCATCGCCCAAAAGGTAACCAGATAGTCTGACTTCTAACACCATAGATTAGGTTTGCCTATTTCTAAGTTGTATACAAATAGAATAATATAGTTTATGTATTTTATATCTAGCTTCCTTTGGTTAATATTACATTCGTAAGAATCAGCCATGCTTTGGCAAGTAGCTGTAGTTTCTTCACCTTTGTTGCTATATAGTATCCCATTGTATGTGCACACCACAATTTAGTGACATGTTTTATTACTGATAGGCATTTGTGTTGTTTTCAGCTTGATGCTATTGTAAATAATATTTCTACGAAGAGTGTTGTTAATTTTTTTGCACAGTGTGCTCTCATTTCTTAAGGGTATGTACCTAGGAGTAAAATATTACTGGGTCATAGTGCATGTCTGTGTTTAAACTTTAATAGATAATGAGGCCAGGCTCGGTGGTCCACACCTATAATCCCAGCACCTTGGGTGGCCAAGGCAGGCAGATCACTTGAGGTCAGGAGTTCGAGGCCAACATGGTGAAACCGCTCTCTACTAAAAATAAAAATAAAAAAAAATTAACCAGGTGTGATGATGCATGCCTGTTAGTTCTAGCTACTCAGGAGGCTGACATGGGAGGACTGCTTGAACCTGGGATGCAGAGGTTGCAATGAGCTGAGATTGTATCACTACACTCCAGCCTGGGTGACAGTGTGACACTCTGTCTCAAAAAGAAAAAAAAATAGATAATGAAAAACCATATTGTACCAATTTACCCTTCCATCTACAGTATATGAGAGTTCTCATTGCTCCACTAATACCTGGTGTTATTAGTCTTCTTAACTTTTCCTTGTGGGTGTGTGTTGGTATCTTATTTTAGTCTTAATTTTTACTTCCCTGATTACTAATAAGATTGAATACCTTTAAAAATGTTTATTGGTTATTTTTTGAAATGCTTTTCAAGTTTTTTGCTAATTTCTTGATTGTCATTTTCCTTTTGATTTGTACAATTCTTTATATTTTGGGGATAAGAGCTTTTTGTTTTGTGTGTTGCAAATCTTCTCTCTTATTCTGTGCTTTGTCTCTTTACTTTTTTAACGGTCTTTTGATGACTAGAATTTCTTAAGATTAATTTGGTACATCATCATCATTTCTTTTAGGATTAGCTTTTTTTGTTCTGTTTAAGAATTCTTTCCCCACCACAAGGTCACACAGAATTCAGATACTCTTCTATAGATACAGATATCTTCTAGAAGCTTTTTAAAAAATTTACATGTCACATGAGGGTCTTCAATATACTTGGAATTTGGAGATGTAAAGTGTGAAGTAAGGTGTGAGTTTCATTTTTTTCCACATTGAATGAATGTCTAACTGACACAGCACCATTTGTTGAAAAAAATTGTCATTTCTCCATAGCTCTGTAGTACCTCCTTTGTCACACACTGAGTGTCTACATATGACAGTGTGTATTTCTGGAACTTTAATTTTGTTCCTTTGGTCTATTTGGGCTTTCTTGTGCTATAAGCACACTGTCATAATGTTGGTAGCTTTATAATAGATTTTAATATCTTTAGAATTAGTTAAGTCACCTTTCTTCTTCAAGAGTGTCTTGACTAGCAGTGACTATTTTCATTTCTATATAAATTTTAGAAACGTTTTGTCATTTTCCATTCCCCCTCCCCACAAAAATACCTGCTGTGGGTGGGGCACTGTGGCTCACACCTGTAATCTCAGAACCTTGAGAGGTCAAGGTGGGAGGCTGCTTGAGGCCAGGAGTTCCAGATCAGCCTGGGTAATACAGTGAGACCCCACCTCTACAAAGAATTTTAAAATTAGCTGGGTATGGTGCCATAAGCTCATAGTCCTTGCTACTCAGGAGCCCAGGAGTTTGAGGTTACTATGAGCTATGATTGTGCCACTGCACACCAGCCTGTGCAACAGAGGAAGAACTTGTCTCTCAAAAAAACAAAACAAAACAAAAAATGGCTGGCCATGGTGACTCACACCTGTAAGCCCAGCACTTTGGGAGGCTGAGGTGGAAGGAGTTCAAGACCAGCCTGGGCACCATGTAGAAATCCTGTCTCTACAAAAAAAAAAAAAAAAAAAATTTGCCAGGCATGGTGGCATGCTCCTGTAATCACAGTTACTCGGGAGGTTGAAGTGGGGAGGACTGATCAAGCCTGGGAGGTTGAGGCTACAGTGAGCTGTGAGCATGCTACTGCACTCCAGCCTGGGTGACCGAGAGAGACCCTGTCTCAAAAAAAAAAAAAAGAAAGAAACTGCTGTGATTTCTAAAAAATCTATATATCAATCTGGAGCCCACATACCTCTTTTTTTTTTTTCCCTACTACTGCATTTTTCTATTTCAATAGGTTTTTGGGGAACAGGTGGCCTTTGGTTACATAACCACATATATCTTTACAGTATTGATTCTTCCATATTGTATACATATCCCTTTATTCATTTGGGTCTTCTTTCATTTCTCCAAATAATGCTTTATCATTTGATTCTAGGGGTCTTGTGAAACTTTTACTAGATCTGAATGTTTGAAATGCTTTGTTTTCATAAAGGGCATCATACATTTCTTTTTTTCTTTTTTTCTTTTTTCTTAAAACAGGGTGTCACTCTGTCGCCCAGCCTGGAGTGTAGTGGTGTGATCTCAGCTCACTGCAACCTCTGCCTCCCAGGTTCAAGTGATTCTTCTGCCTCAGCCTCCCAAGTAACTGGGATTACAGGTGCCTGCCACCACACCAGACTAATTTTTATATTTTTGGTAGAGATGGGGTTTCTCCATGTTAGCCAGGCTGATCTCAAACTCCTGACCTCAGGTGATCCGCCCACCTCGGCCTCCCAAAGTGCTGGGATTACAGGCATGAGCCATCATGCCCGGCCTGTATTATATATTTTAAGACTATCTAAGGTGCATGTAAATGTCAATTTCTTATATATTACTCGGGAAAAAAAAGGTGATCCTCTCTGTATTTTGTCTGATATTAATATAACCACACAAATTTCCTTTTGTTTTTATTTACATGCTGTAATCTTATCTATGCTTTTACATTCAAATTTTCTGTGTGTATATGTCTTAAATATTTCTTTACTAAACATTACAAAGCTGGATTTTGTTTATTTTAATCCTATTTGTCAATGTTGGTGTTTTAAGTGGAGCGCTTAGTCCATTTACATTTAATACAATGCTAATACATTTGAGTTGAAATATAACATTCTATGTTGTGCTTTTTATTTGTCCCACAAGTTCTACATTTCTTTTTCTCTCTCTTGCCTTCTTTTTGGATTAATCATTTTGCTATCATCTATTTTTCCATCTACTATTTTGGATGTTATACTTTTTGCTTAATCTTATCTACATTTAATCTATTGTAATTTAATCTCTATATTTCCCTTTCTTTAGGATAATATGCAGCTCAGTTCTTTCATTTGGCATTATTTAATTCCATCTGAAGTATATCCCTCATACATGGAGGATCTACTCATGGTGAATTTTTCTATTTCTTTGGTGGGGGGGGTCTGATAATATTTTTATTTAATATTTATTCTTATACTTTTGCTGAGCATAATATTGTAGGATGAGAAATATCCCTTCTTAGTATATTAAAAATACTATACCACTGCCTCATAACTTTCATTGTTAAAGGAAAAATGTCAGAGGTCTAACTGTTGTTTCTTTTTTGTTTGTTTGTTTTTGAGACCGAGTCTAGCTCTGTTGCCTGGGCTGGAGTGCAGTGGCACCATCTCTGCTCACTGCAAGCTCCACCTCCCTGGTTCACACCATTCTCCTGCCTCAGCCTCCCGAGTAGCTGGGACTACAGGCACCCACCACCATGCCCGGCTAATTTTTTGTATTTTTAGTAGAGACGGGGTTTCACTGTGTTAGCCAGGATGGTCTCGATCTCCTGACCTCGTGATCCGCCCGCCTTGGCTTCCCAAACTGCTGGGATTACAGGCGTGAGCCACGGTGCCCTGCCAACTGCTGTTTCTTTAAAGCAACCTGTCTTTTTTCTCTGACTACCTTTACATTTTCTGTTTATCTTCGGAATTTTACATTTTTACTAAGCCGCATCTTGATGTAGATTTCCTTTTTTTTTTTTTTTTTGGTCACAGAGTTTTGTTCTTGTTGCCCAGGCTGGAGCGCAGTGGGGTGATCTCGGCTCACTGCAACCTCTGCCTTCCCGGGCTTAAGCGATTCTCCTGCCCCAGCCTCCGAGTAGCTGGGATTACAGGCGCCCGCCACCACGTCTAACTAATTTTTGTATTTTTGGTAGAGACGGGGTTTCTCCATTTTGGCCAGGCTGGTCTCGAACTTCCGACCTCAGGTGATCCACCTGTCTCGGCCTCCCAAAGTGCTGGGATAACAGGCGTGAGCCACTGCTCCCGGCTGTGAGGTAGATTTCTTTTCATTTCCCTTTCTTAGAATTTGCTGCCTCTTTGCTCTGTGCACTGGCGTTTTTCATTAGTCCTAAAAATTCTCAACCATTATTTCCTTCAGTACCACCTCTGTCCCATTTTCACTCTCCTGCTATCCAGAACGCTGGTAAAGCATCTCTTAAGACTTATTACCCTATCCTTCGTGCCTCTTAATCTCTGTTCCATATGTTATGCCTTTCTGTTTCTCTGTACTACATTCAGAATTTTTTTTCTAACCTAATTTCCAATTCATGAATTACCTCTTTTACATTTCATCTGCTGCCAATTACATCTATTGGCGTTTTAAAATATAATTTGTTTTTTTGCTTTTATTTCTGTAAGTTCTATTCGTTATTTTTCAAATCTAATAGATCACATTTTTCTTTTTTAAGAAAATTATTTTTAATTGACAAATTAAAATTGAATATATTTATTATATGCAATATGTTGTTTTAAAATGTGCATACACTGTAGAAAAGTTAAATCAAACTAATTAACATATGCATTACCTCACATGCTTTTTTTTTTTTATGGTGAATACATTTCAAAACTACTCCATTTGCAATTTTCGAAAATACAGATAATCATTATTTACTATAGTCACCATGTTGTACAATAGATCTCTTAAACTTATTTTGTAACCTTTAACCAAACTTTTCCCAACCCCCTTTCTCCAACCATTGGTAACCATTGTTCTGCTCTCTACTTCTATGAGTTCAACTTTTTGAAGTTATGACTCCACACATAAGCGAAATCATGTGGTATTTGTCTTTCTGTGCCTGACTTATTTCACTTAACATAATGCCCTCCCAGTTTATTCATATTGTGGCGAATGATAGGATTTCCGTCCTTTTTAAGGCAGAATAGTATTCCATCATGTACATATACTACATTTTCTTTATCCATTCATTCATTAATGGATGCTTATGTTGCTTTCATATCTTGACTACTGTAAATAGTGTTGCAATGAACATGGTAGTGCAGATAACTCTTCAACACACTAATTCCATTTTCTTTGGCTATATACTGGTTGATAGCTATTGTGATACTTCAGTTCTTATCATCTTAGTTTAAAAGAATTTAAACAAAAGACACACAGAAAAAGAGATGCAGCATACAATAATTTATTCCAAAGTAAAAAAGAATGTTTTGAAAGTTAAAAGTGCAGAATAGACAGTACATTCTGAGACAGAGAAGATCCAGGGCGGGCTGCTCATAAGGATGAGGCAACAAAGACTGGCACTGAGGAGACTCCCTTTATGGGAGTCTTACGTTATTCAAAAGGGTTGTGGGAAGAGGTGTTACTAGTAAGCATGTTCTGGGTGGTCCTCTAGATGCACATGCACAGTAGCTGTACATGCTTGTTCGTATGTCATGTGTCTCATAAGCATCTTAATCTCCACCCAGGGGTGTGTTTCTTACTATTAAAATGAGCAAAGGGTCAGTTTGAGTATAGGTAAAATCAAGAGGCACATGCTCTGTAGAGGGGAAAGGCCCTACTGGAGATAGCTTTGCTTGAATGAGCTGGACTACAATGCAAATGCTGAGGCTTATTGTACTGACTGTACGGTCACCAAGGTTGCTGTGTCCAAGGACATGGTCAGTTCCTTAACTACCTGTCCTGCCACATACCCAGTAGTGAGATTGTTGGATTATATAGTAGTTCTATTTTTAATTTTTTGAGGAACTTCTATACTGTTTTTTTCATAATGGTTGTACTAATTTATGTTCCCATAAACAGTGTGCAAAGTTCCCTTTTCTCCACATCCTTGCCAATATTTGTTATCTTTTATCTTTTTGTTAATAGCCATTCTAAGACATAATGTGGTATCTCATTGCAGTTTTAATTTGCATTTTTCTAATGAGTAGTGATGTTGAGCATTTTTTCTTTTTGAGACAGAATCTTGCTCTGTTGCCCAGGCTGGGGTGCAGTGGCGTGACCTCGGCTCACTGCAACCTCTGCCTCCTGGGTTCAAGCGATTCTCCTGCCTTAGTCTCCCGAGTAGCTGGGATTACAGGCATGTGCCACCATGCCTGGCTAATTTTTTTGTATTTTTAGTAGAGACGGGGTTCCACCATGTTGGCCAGGCTGGTTTCGGACTCCTGACCTCAGGTGATCCGCCCACCTTAGCTTCCCAAAGTGCTGGGATTACAAGTGTGAGCCACCACACCTGGCCTATTTTTTCCTTATGTTTGTTGGTCATTTGTATGCCTTCTTTTAGGAACTGTCTATTCAGATCCTTTGTCCATTTTTACTCAGGTTATTTGTTTCTTATGATTGAGTTGTTTGACTTCCTTATACATTTTGGATATTAATCTTTTATCAGATGTATGCTTTGCAAGTATTTCCTCCAACTTTATAGGTTATCTCTTCACTCTGTTGTTTCCTTGGTTGGGCAGGAGCTTTTTGGTTTGATGCAATCCTGTTTGTCTATTTTTGCCTTTATTGCCTATGTTTTGGGGGCATATTCAATAAATCTTTGCCCAGACCAATGTCATGGAACATTTCCTCTATGTTTTCTTCTAGTGGTTTTGCAGCTTCACATCTCACATTTAAGTTTTGAATGTGTTTCAAGTTGATATTTGAATATAGTGTGAGGTAAGGGTCTAATTTCATTTATCTGTACATGGATATCCAATTTCCCCAATGCCTTTTATTGAAGGGACTTTCCTTTCTTCATTGTGTGTTTGGGTACCTTGTCAAAAATCAGTTAACTGTAAATGCATGAATTTGTTTCTGGGCTTTCTATCTGTTCCTTTGGCCTATGTGTCTGTTTTTATGTCAGTATCATGCTATTTTGATTAATATAACTTTGTAGTACATTCTGAAGTCTGATAGAATAATGCCACCAGTTTTGTCCTTTTTGTTCTTGATTGCTTTGACTATTTGGGTTTTATTTTGTGGTTCCATACAAACTTTAGGATTATTTTTTCCATTTTTGTTAAAAATGCCATTGGAATTTTGATGGGGATTGTATTGAATCTGTGGGTCACTTTGGGTAGTATGGACATTTTATTGGTATTAATTCTCCTGTTTCTTGAAGACATTTACAAAGTTGTCTCTTATTTAAGCATGATTGTTTTTGAATCTGTGTGGCTGATTATAATCAATCTGAAGTCTTACTGAGTCTGTTCTGCTTTTTTTTGCCTTTGAGTACCTAGCTTATGTGAGCCTGAATTTCAAATCCATTCAAGCACTAGCCCATGACCACAACTTCTTCTTTTTTCTTTTTTTTGAGATGGAGTTTCGCTTTTGTTGCTCAGGCTGGAGTGCCATGACGTGACCTCAGTTCACTGCAACCTCTGCCTCCCAAGTTCAAGCAATTCTCCTGTCTCATCCTCCAGAGTAGCTAGGGCTACAGGCATGTGCCACTACGCCCAGCTAATTTTTTGTATTCTCAGTTGAGACGGGGTTTCACCATATCGGTCAGGCTGGTCTTGATATCCTGAACTCGTGATCCGCCTGCCTCGGCCTCCCAAAGTGCTGGGATAACAGGCATGAGCCACTGCACCCAGCCTGGCATCCTTTTTTCAGCACTCCCCATATCTTCTCAGAGAATATCCCAGGGGTCCTGGAGAGGCCATGAAGGTCAGTTATCTGCACAAGACTGCCCAGCAGGGATGGCAGGAGATGCTCTTGCTCATAGGGTTTAAAGCTGTCTAGATGTAGGTCTGGTCCAGGTTGCAGAGCCTAAGAAGTCACTGCGAGTGGATCCATCCTAGGACACAACATCTCCTGGTCCATTGGGGTCCACCTGTAAGTATGATTTCACCTCCTCCCTTCAAGGAACATGTTAGAACAGGGCATAACAGGCACTGTTCTCAGAGATAGTGGATTCCAGTGTACCTTGAGGCTTTTTTAGCTGCTGGAAGCAATAGTTTTTTGAAAAAATGAAAAAAGCAAACAGGGTCCTCTTTAGGACATCCCAAGAGAAGAAGACTTATGGATGAAGGGGAGAAAAAATAGCAAAGATCTCAGACTCTTCTAATCCCAGACTCTGAGAAGTCTTAGTCTCTGGAAAAAGAAACAGCTCATCTGAGTTTGTTCAGCCAATTATAACTAGTTACATCAGCTGGGATCTGTCAGTGAGTTCTGGTCATCAAGGTGAATTATTTCTCTGCTCTAGCATTGCTTTGAGGGCTGTAGCGTTCATTTCTATAGTACTTATTTAGATGGGCTCCTCTCAAGAATCTAGCAACCTAGTCCCCTTCTTCCACCTCTTTCTTCCTCTTCTAAATCTTAGAGCCTAATTAAGTTCATCTCCCATGATCACAGTTCTACATAAGATCACTTTCTGAGGTTTGGGGTGGGTAATGAATTTCTGGAGGGCACTATCTTGCTGGTACCTTGGTTTCAGACGTCAAGCCTCTGTGAGACAATAAACTTTCTGGCTTCTGGGATTCTGCTGCAGGAAACGAATACAGGAGGGAACAAGAAGTCCTTCCAGAAAGCATTCTGGGCCAATATCCATGTCAGTGATCACCTTTAATAAGAGATATCCAGTCCCCAAGGGCTTGTGAGGAACTTCTCCAACTTGCCATCAGTGATGTCACTTGCATCCTTACATTCTGAAGCCCCTAACAGAGAAATGGAAGAATCCTCTGAGGACAATAATATACTCTGGGCCCTTTAACATGGTCAGGATACTGAACTGCAGCAAAAAGTAGGTAAAGGTCAGTTACACTTTTGGTTTCATTTACCCTGATGCTTTCTGGCTTTCCTTCTTTTGGTATTATGAGGGCAAGAGATACAAAATCAAGAAATTAGGTAATGATATTGATCTGCTTTCTTCCAAGAGCCTTCAGGGAGAGAGCCAACATCTCCTCCAGACAACTGTTCATGATAAGGGGATAAAACAGGTTTAGTGTGTGAAATTATGTTTCTTGTAAGTCTGGAAGGAAAATGTACAAAAGCATCTCTTGTAGACACCCCCGCCCACTCTGGCAGTAGATCAGAGAGCCATAATGCTGGTGTTATCAGATATGTTGGACATAAACAATAACCACAGTTGTGCTGTGGCTGGAGCTAGAAGTGGCCAATTGATTACAATCTCCTTCCTCTTGAGATTTCTCGGGGGCTAGACTCCACCAAGAGCCCAGGAAACACAGTTTAGAAGGTGGCAGAGAAGTCAAGACTCTGTCACAGAGCCTTGGCAGTGCAGCAGACATGTGATTTCCTGGAGCTGACCATGAACTACCTTTTTGTTTTCTCTTATGATTGTCCCTGATATTTGTTTCAGCATTTTGTTTTAATTTCATTACTATTTCTTCCTTTGATCATATCCCTAATTTTGTGGGTTGAATAATGGTCCCTTATGCCCTGGATTCTGTGAATATGTTAAGTTTTTTGACAACAGGGACATGACAGATGGAATTAAGGTTACTAATCAGCTGACTTTAAGACAAGGAGATTATTCTGGACTGTCTTGTGTAGGCCCAATGCAAAATCATGAAATTCCTTTTACTTTTTCTTTTTCTTTTTCTTTTTTTTTTTTTGAGACATGGTCTCACTCTATCACCCAGGCTGGAGTGCAGTGGCGTGAACATGGCTCAATGCAGCCTTGATGTTCCTGGCCTCCAGCAATCCTCCCACCTCAGTCACCCAAGTAACTGGGATTATAGGCATGCACCACCATGCCCAACTAATTTTTTGATTTTTTGTAGAGATGGGGGTCTCATTTTGTTGCCCAGGCTGATCTCAAACTCCTGGGCTCAAGTGAGCCTTCCACCTCGGCCTCTCAAAGTGCTGGGATTACAAACGTGAGCCACTGTGCCCAGCCCCCATGGGATTCCTTAACAGTAGAAGAAGAAGGGAGAATAGTGGTCAGAGATATGCAGTGGAATCGAGAGACAGAGAAGAGATTGGGAGCCTATGAGAGACGTCACCCACCATTGCTGGTTCTGAAGATGGAGGATGAAGGTCGTGCACCAAGGCACGTGGGAAACCTCTAAAAACTGGTAATGCCTCCCAACTGACAGACAAGACACAAATGAGTCATTGGTGCCACAGTGACCTTAAAAGGAATTCCACCAATAACCTGAATGAACAAGGATATGGATTCTACCCTAGGACCTCTAAAGAAAACACAGGCCTGCTAACATCTTGATTTTGGCCTTGTGAGATTCTAAGCAGAAACCTAGCCAGGGTTGCCAGACTTCTAACCTAAGGGCACTATGAGATAATAAATTTGTGTTGTTTTCAGCTGCTAAGTTTGTGGTAACTTGTTACAACAGCAATAGGAAACTTATACACCTAACAAATCAGGTACCCTTAAGAAGTAAACCCAGGTTCCTCCTGTGGAGAATGAGGTAGATTTCATTAATTTTCTTGTCCCCACTCACCTGTGTCTGTACGTTGAATAGTGTGATCCTCTTCACTATGAATTAGCCCAGCAACCAAGCCTTGTAGGTCAAGTATTCAGGGTTAAACTCAGTTTCTTCTTCCAAGAAGACTCATCTTGTTTACTGTTGGGGGAAACCAGCCCCACACCACCCAGCGGGTACCCCAAGTCCGGTGGAGACAAAGGAGTTAGAGACAGAATAAGCATTTAAAAGGCGGGTCCAGGGGACAGGAGCAGCTGAGACTTGCTCACGGCCCAGAGCTCTCAGGCTCTGCCCAATTTATTGGTTTACAAGCTCTTGGTTCTTAGCGCAGATGGGAGGGGGAGGAAGGGATGAGGAAAAGCATTAATCAGTGAAGGAGAACTCATGAGTCATTGAATGAGATGTATAGCAGTGGCAGTTTCTGTGAATTTCCTTGAGCAAAAACGTGTGTCTAAACTACTTAAGATCTTTAACTTATCAGGACTGAAATGGGTGCGAGTGGGTTTCAGGAGGAGCCAAGATGTTTGATTATACTCCACTGCTTCAAGGGAGTGTTGTTTCCCCGAGCAACCTGTGGCATGCCGCTGAGCTGATATGCTCTCAGGGCATAAAGACATGAAGGCAATAAGGAGACTTTTCTCCTCAGAGGCTGCCCATGGCTCCCCATGGGTGTCTCACACAGGGGAGATCAACTCAACCAGTACCCCAGACACTCTCTTTCCCACAGTTTACCTAAACCAAATTGCATGGGGAAGAAAGGTGCAAAATGTATATATTCCTAATGAACAAACTTCCTAATCACATCTTCTAAAATTCACACAGTACTCACCAACTTGACCTTTTATATTTGATTGGAGTATCTCAGCTCGTTTTGAGATTTTTATTTTGTACTGTTCAGGGATCTTATTATCATTTTGCTTACTTCTGGGTATTTTATTTTTAAAATAAAATGATGCATATAAAAACTTTTTTCTAGTATATTAATAGTTCAAGCTGTCAGATGGATATACTATCTGTATTCACCTCTTAAATAGCTCAGAAGTTTACCTGCCTGTCATAAGTATGCTCTTATTAATTTAACACCAAGCTATTATTTTATATAACTAATCCAGTTTCAGCATGGCTTTTAAAATTTTGTTTGAGAAATGAGAGGAAAAATGAGAGATAATATATCTGTGGTAGAGTGGTTTTCAGAAAGCTGCTAGTCCAGGGCTGGGCAAAGTGACTCATGCCTGTAATACCAGCACTTTGGGAGGCCGAGTCAGGCAGATTGCTTGAGGTCAGGAGTTCAAGATCAGCCTGGCCTGCATGGTGAAACCCCCGTCTCTACTAAAAATACAAAATTAGCCGGGCGTGGTGGCGCATGCCTGTAATCCCAGCTACTTGGGAGTCTGAGGTGGGAGAATCGCTTGAGCCCGGGAGGTGGAGGTTGCAGTGAGCCAAGATTGTGCTACTGCACTCCAGCCTGGGTAACATAGCAAGACCCGGTCTCAAAAAAAGAAAGTTGCTAGTTTAATGTAAGAGGAGGTCAACAAGTAGTAGAAGTTCAACATTATTGTGGAAACATTCAGTGGTTTCCAATATAAACTGGATAGTGTGAGTGTCAACATCCACACTGGAAACATCCAATATTATGATTGGATGTTGTTATTATTTTCCATAACTGTATTAGTTATTGAAACTGTATTAGTTATTTCAATAACTATATTAGTTATGGAAAATAATAGCTTGGTGTCAAATTAACAAGAGCTTACTTGTGACATGCAGGTAAATATCTGAGCTATTTAAGAGGTGAATACAGATAGTACATATTGGATGTCTGAAGTTAGAAAACTCATTATGTACTCATCTACACAATGTTTGATGTTATAAAACATCCAATATAATTACTCATCTATACAATGTTAGTAGATGAGTAATTATATTCAAAATATCAATGAAGATAACATTTGAACTAATAAAAACTTCAACTGCATATGCCAGTGTACTCGTTAGGATCTTTTCACTGAAAAAAAAAGGTCCCAATTCAAATAGTTTGAAGAGTGAGGAAATTTATTCTTCTATCCAATTGGAAGTCAAGAAGAGGAATGGTCTTCTAGGTCAGTTGTTAAAGCAGCCCAGTGCCACTGTCAAGGACCTAGATTCTTTCTGTCTCTCTATCTTTCATTTCTCAGCAGACAGGCTGGCCCTCGGGCTGACTCTCCTGTGGCCCTAGAATGATTACCAAAGGTCCAGGCCTCCCATGCAGACATATCACCATCCAGACAAAAGAAGGGCCATCTTGTGTGGAATCTCTCAGATATGAATAATAATAGAAAACCAAGCCCTAACTACGTACCAGCTGTATTATATATATAATCCTCTCAACAACCCTATATGGTCATTATAATGATCATCTCCATTTTCTGGAAAACAAAGCCACAAAAAGCTAGGCAGTTTGCATTCATCACTGAGTGGTGAAATTGGAATTCAAATCCAGGCAGTCTGGTGTTGATATGGTTTGGATCTGTTTCCCCACCAAATCTCATATTGAATTGTAATCCCCATTGCTGGAGGTGGGGCCTGGTGGGAGGTGATTGGATCATGAAGGCAGAGTTCTTATAAATGGGCTAGCACCATCCCCTCGGTGCTGTTCTTGTGATAGTGAGTGGAGTGAGTGAGTTATTGTGAGACCTGGTTGTTTAAAAGTGTGTGGCACCTCCCCCTTCTCAGTCCTGCTCCCTCTTTGCTTTCCACCATGAGTAAAACCTCTCTGAGCCCTCCCCAAAAGCAGATGCTTCCATGCTTCCTGCATAACCAGTGGACTGTGAGCCAATTAAACTTCTTTATAAATTACCCAGTCTCAGGTGTTTCTTTGTAGCAGTGAAAGAATGAACAGGTGGCAAGGCCTCATGCTGAACCTCCCACACCATACTGCCTCTCACATAGGCAGTTCTGCCCTCAGAGTCATGGAGATTCCAAGAATATTGGGGTCCCACTAGAAAGTACGTTCAATGAATGATGGTGGTGCAATGAGTTAGCTCTTTAAGGAAATAGACAAAGTGCTATGTCCTAAGATAAGACAGTAGGAATGAAGTGGGAGGTCTTACACTGTCGCCCTCCATCAGGCATCTTTTAACAAGCACAACACAAGCATTTGCCATGCTGCTGTGATCAGTGATGATCTTGTGATCTTGGGCTTTCTGGGGTTGACACCGCACTGTCCAGATTCTACATGACTTTTCATTGAGAACAACACTGTGATTCACATTTGGCCTCATGCTTCCTTGGTCGTGAGAACAGAATTTTATCTGTAAGGCTGGATTTATTTGACATCTTTGGTAGAAAATAACAAAAACAAATGTCGACTAGCTTATGACAAAAGGGAAATGTATTAAAATGACAAAAAACTCGAGGGCAAACATGTAGCCAGACCTCAGAAATCACTGAATCCTAGAATGAAAACCTATGGGAAATCCAAGTGAGACTATCTTTTGACTCTGCTTTTTTCATGTGTCTACTTCATTCTTCATTTTGCAGACCAGTTGTCTTCTCCTGACAGCTTGCTGGGATATAGCCACCAGTACACAGTGTAAAAATGTACCTGTTACACAGCCATTCCTAGAGAATTCATTTCTATTCCCATTTCCTACCCATCTCTGCCCCCTGCCTCTTTCTTTCCTTCCTTCCTTCCTTCCTTCCCTCCCTCCCTCCCTCCTTCCTTCCTTCCTTCTTTTTCTCTTTCTTTTTCTTTCTTCTCTTTTTCTTTTCTTTTCTTCTTTCTTTTTTTCCTTCCTTCCTTCCTTTTTCTTTTCTTTTCTTCTTTCTTTTTTTCCTTCCTTCCTTCCTTTTTCTTTTCTTCTTTCTTTTCTTTTCTTCTTCTTTCTTTCTTTCTCTCTCTCTCTCTTTCTTTCTTTCTTTCTTTCTTTTTCTTTCTTTCCTCTCTCTCTCTTTTTCTCTCTCATTTCCCTCATTTCCCCATTTTCTCTAAATTCCTAGGTAAGGGTGTGTGATTAACCCATCTCAGGTCAGAGGCCTATCCTTGATCCAATCAACCATGGCCAGAAGAATAGGGTCATGTTCTACAAACACGGTGATAGGTTTTTGTTTCTGTGGATGAGAGAAAGGGGACCCATGCAAGAAATTGAAGATATTCTTGTATACTGTGGAGCTATTCTCCAAGATGACATGGGATCAGAATAAGATGGGAATGGAAAGATATTTTTACTATTAAAACTTTCCAACATATGCAAAAAGAGACACTAATATAATGAACCACACACACGATCACCCAGTATCAGACATAACACTTCATTACGTATCTCTAAAAGTTATATTCACACAATGCCATTGCTACACTTTTAAAAAGTCAACAATAATTGTTTGACACTATCTAATATCAAATCAATACTTATATTTCCCCTGGCACTACATTTTTTGTATTTGTTTTTTTCAAGCCAAGATCCAAACAAGATGTCATCTAGCATTGGTTTCATGCTGCATAAACATCTTTTTAGCCTAAAGCAGTTCTCATCCAACTATCTGACTCAGTTTTTATGACCTATGAAGAAACCACATTATTTGTTCTACTGAATGTCCCACACGCTGGATTCTAAGAGCTTAAAGGTTATCTCCAAGGAGCTAGAACAGAGGGCTACATCTATATTTGGGCAAGGTTAATCTTTTACTAGATGATATAAATTCAGTGTATTTTGATCAACCACAATCATTATTCCTTTGATACTTAAATTTTTCCATATTGGTTCTTAGGTCCTTTGACAGTTAGTCTTCATTGTCACACTTTTATGTCCCTGGCATGAATTCAGCCATTTCTCTAAAAAGTTCTTGCTTCTTTTATAGGAGAAATGGCATTTAGAGACCATAGCCTTATCCCTAGGTGTGCTCATTGGTACCAAGTTTTTATTGTTTTAGCTAGGGATTGGCAAATTACAGGCCATAGCACTGCTTTTACACTACAATGGCAGAGTTGAATGTTTGCAAGAGAGACTATTGCCTGCAAAGCCTAAGAAAAAGTTTGCTGGCCCCTGTTTTAGGCCTTTTGTTGAAAAGTGAGTTGTAAATCCATGCTGATATTTCCAATTCAAATTTAACATCAATAATTTTATTTAACTTCTTTGCCTTTATGTGTGTATCTCTTCTCTTACACTAAAAAAAAATCTTGATTCTAGAATTTTCCCAGGACTCGTCTGTTTTTAACACTGGAAGTCGTAGATAATGGGAAACCCCTCAGGCATAAGCAAACTGGAACAGTTGTTTACCTTACTTCGTTCTTAAAATGTTAATATCAGTATGATTTTTATTTATCTTACAATATGTGTTAGACATATTTAAATTATACCAAATTATTACTAAATTATTTACTAGTTTATTTAATGTACAAAGCATTTAATTAAAACCAGTCACTCAAATTCTGCATTCTAAAGTCAGTTGAAATAATTCTCTGTATGATTATATCACCAAAGTAATGTTCAGTTAGGTACATTATTTTAGTTTTTTCCCTCCTTTTAGGAATACCCTTTTACTTATTTATTTTCAATATGTAAAACAATTACAAGATTCTACATTCAAAACTCTACAGCAGGCTGGGTGCAGTGGCTCACATCTGTAATCCCAGCACTTTGGGAGGCCGAGGCAGGCAGATAACTTGAAGTGAGGAGTTTGAGACCAGCCTGGGCCATATGATGAAACCCTGTCTCTACTAAAAATATAAAAATTAGCTAGTCATGGTGGCACGTGCCTGTAGTCCCAGATACTTGGGAGGCTGATGTGGGAGAATCACTTGAACCAGGGAGGCAGAGGTTGCAGTGAGCCGATATCACACTACTGCACTCCAGACGGGGTAACAGAGTGAGACTCTGTCTCAAAACAAAACAAAACAAAACAAAACAAAACAAAAAACCAACAACTCTACAGCAAGTTTTAGTAAGAGAAGTCTCACCTCTATGCATGTTTCCTCTCTCCTCGTAGAGGCAGAAGTTTTTAGTTTTAATTAGTTTTAGTTTTGTTCTTCCAGTGGGTTTTGTTTTGTTTTTTAAATATGAGCAAATATACAAATGTATATATTTATTTATATCCCCCATACTCTATATACTATTGTACATCTTGCTGCTTTCACCTAAAAATACATCCTGAAGATTATTGCATATCAGCATATAGAGATCTTCCTCATCCCATTTTATTATTCTATAGTAATATTCCATTGTATACGTGAATCACAGTTTATTCACCTATCCCTCTATTCACCAGTTTTTGAGTTGTTTGTAATCTTTTTCTATTAAAAAATACTACCTTATTCACAAGTCATTTTCCAATTCTGCCTGTGTGGTTTTGTGATAGATTTCTAGAACTGAGATTGTTCTATCAGATGGTGAAGTCATACATAAATTTGCAAGATATTGCCAAACCGTCTTTTACTATAGTTGTAACTATTTTTTATGCCAACTAATGATATACAAGATATTCTATTTTCTTTCACCATGACCAACCCAGTAAGCTTTCAAACTTTTGATTTTCACCAATATGATAGGTGAGAGTTTTTATCTCAGCATGGAGGTAATTTGCATTTCTTTTATTGTGAGGATTGAATTTTGAAACAGGAAAAAGGGCAAGCAAGGCCCTGTGATGACCAAGAGCCTGAGCATGCTTTCAGTTATTTCCTCTCTTATGTCAAAAAGCATCTTCACACCACGATTGTGAATTTATTCACAAGAATTACCAAATTTCTTCTTTCGTTATTAACAGCTCTGTCTTCAACTGCCATAGTTTCCAGAGAATTGAATGATGAATTGTCCAAAACCACAGAAGAAAAGTTGCTATTTGAGAGCATATCTCTCTGATAAAAAGTTCCTCAATCAGTGAAACTACCCTATGCCAAACGCAAAGAGTGGGAATTCCAAGGAAGAACAAAGATCTGTTACAAGAAAGTTCCATAGAAGATACACCCAAGTGTGAGTAAACTGCCGGTAAGCAAAGGAGCAAGGTGAAATAAACACCTAGGTTAAGAAGTTAAGATCTCCAGGTACTTCGGAGATGAAGAAAAAAAAAGAAGAAGCTAAGAGAAGTAAAGATGAATCATTAGCACATAGTTCTATTTCCATAGATAACATTTTTGAGACATATATAGTGATTTTTCTGTAGATGTATGGGTATACCCAGATATCCCTCCCATCTGCACCTGCCCTTTGAACAATGCTTGAAGGTGTTCAAATGGCCTTTTTTCACCAGTGGCTGGGAGCCTTAGCCACGGAATGGGCTGTCCTCATCCATAGTGTCCCACTGTTTTCTATTCCCATTAATGTCTTCCATTTTTAGTGTCATTTGACCCATGGAAATCCCACCCTTTCAATTTTCCCACTGTATCTGAGCATATCAATTCTCTCAGCATCCAAATGCTTTTTGAGCACCCAGTCTAAGGTAAGCATAGCCCAATCCTAGGCAACTTCAGCAGAAAGTGGGTACCATTATAGCAAAAGCAGTGGTGTGCTTCCTGGAAGGGATACCAGTAGTCAGAGAGGTGATAATAGTCCATGGTAACATACAAGGCTTCAACACAGTTCCAGGAAGCTTGACTTCAGCATTGCCTCCCTAGCCATGAGCGTCACTGATTCCACTGTGTGTTTAAATGTGCTTTACCCACTTCTGCAAGTCACATGTGGGCCATTTAGAGGGTGAAAAGTGTTGGTCATTTTATAACTCCGCCCTCCTAATTTCCTGAATCTTGTGAAGCTGGCTGAGTCCCACAGACCACTAGAGGAAGAGGTATTTCCACAGTAGGTACAGGTGCTTGCACATCTCTCCTCAGAGCTGTCCCTTGACTTGGGGGTGAATTTCAGGCCAACAGGGCTACTTGGGATACAAGAGGGTTCTCCATGGATCTGCCTTACTACCACGGACGTCTGACCAAGCAAGACTGTGAGACCTTGCTGCTCAAGGAAGGGGTGGATGGCAACTTTCTGTTAAGAGACAGCGAGTCGATACCAGGAGTCCTGTGCCTCTGTGTCTCGTGAGTAGCCTCATTTTGCACACATCTGACATTGTATGTTGAATGTGGCAATGGCTGCCACACAGTACAGGAATTCATATCCCTCAATATTTCACTCTGACTTTGGAGTCTCAATGAGTAGAGTGAGAAATAATGGACACTGCCAGGACAGGAATGTATCCGTCCATGCTCCTCCGTCTGCCTGCTCTCCCTAGTGTAAAGGCCCTGCAAGCAGACTCAACAGCAGCAGGAGGGATATGGTGGTGGTGAAGGGAAGGGCTGCAGGAAGTATAGGGGTACGGGGGGATGGAGAAAAGGTATAAATATCAGAGGTCCTATCCTCCAGAGATCTGTTTATTTGGTATGGAAAAGGCTAGGGGTTCTTTAAGAAGTTTCAATCTGAAGGAATACTTATTCCACAGCATCCACTTGCAATACTTAAACTATAAATACAATCATATTTCACATTTTGTCAGATTTGTAAAGGACTTCAATATTCGTCATTTCCTTTCATCCTTGTAGTCTATCAAGGCAAGCATAAGCAGTCACCATTTCATAAGTAAAGAAACAGAGACCTGAATTTCTCAAATAATTTGTTTGTGTTAAAACTCATTTGGAATTTCCAGAGTCTAAGTTAAATATGAAATTCCAGGCTGAGTGTGGTGGCTCATGCCTGTAATCCCAAAACTTTAGGAGGCTGAGGCAGGTGAATCACTTGAGGTCAGGAGTTCAAGACCAGCCTGGCCAACATGGCAAAACCCCATCTCTACCAAAAATACAAAAATTAAGCTGGTGTTGTGGCGTGTGCCTGTAATACTAGCTACTTGAGAGGCTGAGGCAGGAGAATCACTTGATCCCAGGAGGCAGAGGCTGCAGTGAGCTGAAATTGCACCACTGCACTCCAGCCTGGGCAACAGAGGGAGACTCTGTCCCAAAAAAAGTAAAAAGAGTGGCTGGGTGTAGCGTCTCACTCCTGTAATCCCAGCACTTAGGGAAGCGGAGGCGGATGAATTACCTGAGGTTGAAAGTTGGAGACCAGCCTGACCAACATGGAGAAACCCCGTCTCTACTAAAAATACAAAATTAGCCAGGTATGGTGGTGCATGCCTGTAATACCAGCTATTTGGGAGGCTGAAGCAGGAGAATCGCTTGAACCCGAGTGGCGGAGGTTGCAGTGAGCTGAGATCGCGCCATTGCACTCCAGCCTGGGCAACAAAAGCAAAACTCCATCTCAAAAAGAGAAAAGATAAAGAAAAAAAAATTCCAGACCACAGTATCAAAGAGACCCAGGTGAAGGAACTTGTTTATGCCCAGTTTAGAAAGCAATCCTGAACAGAAATCACTAGAAACCTCCTATCTGTATGTATGTTCCTCTTTGTAAAGTAGGGACCACTGAACCTTTTATTATACCTGTAACAGAAATTAAAATCCAAGTGTCTCTTTTTAAAGAAAAAAATTGCTCAATGTCACTTGTTAAATAATGGTTGGGAGGACTTTATTCAGGATCATCACAAAGGTACAGTGACCACTGCAATGAGCTCTTGCGGTGCAGAAGATAGATTGGACTCAACTCTGAATCCAGCATGGGGAAGTGGGAATTTATGGCCAAGGAGCAGTGTGGCTGTCAGTAGATAGAAAATTACTCAGAGGAAACATCAGGGGTAAAGTGGATTCTGGCTAAGCCAGCCTAACAGAACTGTAACTGAAGACAGGCCAGGGTGATCAGATGTTGCCTGGGGGATGGTGGATGATGAGGAATCTGATCAGAATCTGACAGTGATCAGATAGCTAGGGTGAGGGAGGAGTCCTTGCCAAACTGACATAGTAGGGTTCTTTGCTAAAACTGGATTTTACAATGAAGTACGCAAATGGGCCTTGGAATAGGCTCAGAAGTCTGATTATAGACAAAAGTGATTGTCATTACTAATAGAATACATAGGGACATATTTCTTTCTTTAAATGGTACTGGAGATACAGGCTATTTCTCTCATACCTATATCCACAGTACCATTTAAAGAAAAATATATATTGGCAAGGCACAGTGGCTCATGCCTCTAATCCTAGCAATTTGGGAGGCTGAGGTGGGCAGATCACTGAGGTCAGGAGTTCGAGACCAGCTTAGTCAACATAATGAAACCCCCATCTACTAAAAATACAAAAATTAGCCAGGCATGGTGGGTGTACCTGTATCCCAGTTACTTGGGAGGCTGAGGCATGAGAATCACTTGAACCCAGGAGGCAGAGGTTGCAGTGAGCTGAGATCGCGCCATTGCCTGTGAGACAGAGAGAGACTCTACATCTCAAATAAAATAAACAGAGTGGATAAGATCTGATTACATGTAAATAGGATGGAGGGCATTTTAGGAAGGGGAGGAGGTAGGAACAGGAGTCTAGAAGTAGGCTATTTTAAAGGATTTACATACAAGGTTCCTAAAATGTAGTTTGGAAACCAGCTTTTGGAAAAGGAGGGTGGGATAAGATCACGGAGTTTTAAAAGAATGGTTCTATAGATAGCAGGGAAACATGGATGATTTCTGAGCAGGGAAGTGACAAGACTGGTGAATTTAGGAACTTCAATCTGATATGGAGAAGTCAATGAAGCTGGGAAATGATGGCAATGGAAACTGTTGTGCCTCTGGACGGGAGATGGTGAACAGCTAATTGTGCTGGGGCAAGCAGTGGGAAGGGAAAAAAGAAGGTGCAAGGACAGACCTTGGACAGGATCTCAGGGTATATGATCAATATTGGGATTCTCTTTTCTCTTTTCTTTTCTTTTCTTTTCTTTTCTCTTCTCTTCTCTTCTCTTCTCCTCTTCTTTCTCTTTCTTTCTTCCTTCCTTCCTTCCTTCCTTCCTTCCTTCCTTCCTTCCTTCCTTCTTTATTCTTTTTAGACAGTGTCTCACTCCAACTCCCAGGCTGGAGTGCACTGGTGTGATCATGGCTCACTGCAACCTCAACCTTCTGAGTTCAAGAGAGTCTCCTGTATCAGACCCCCTGAGTGTCTGGGACTACAGGTGCACACTACCATGCCTGGTTAATGTTTAAATTTTTTGTAGACATGAGGTCTCGCTATGTTGCCCAGGCTGATTTTGAGCTCCTGGGCTCCAGTGATCCACCCACCTCAGTCTCCCAAAGTTCTGGGATTACAGACATGAGCCACTGCACCCAGCCTATATTGGGATTCTCTTTGAAAATTGATATTTATTCTCAGCTGTTCTGTGGTGCATCAGCCCATCTTGCGTATTCATCTAAAGCAAAGGTCACTAAGAAATGCTAAAAAATGGGCCAGGCGTGGTGGCTCACACCTGTATTCCCAGTACTTTGGGAGGCTGAGGTGGGCGGATCACCAGGTCAAGAGATCGAGACCATCCTGGCCAACATGGTGAAACTCTGTCTCTACTAAAAATACAAAAATTATCTGGGTGTGGTGGCACAAGCCTGTAGTCCCAGCTACTCAGGAGGCTGAGGCAGGAGAATTGCTTGAACCCAGGAGGTGGAGGTTGCAGTGAGCCAAGATCGCATCATTGCACTCCAGCTGGGTTACAGAGCGAGACTCCATCTCAAAAAAAAAAAAAAAAAAAAAAGAAAAAGAAAAAAGAAAAAAGAAAAGAAATGCTAAAAAATGAAAATAAATCAAGTGGAGAGGCAAAAATAAATATTTGTTAAGCCCCGCACATAATCAGGTCTCACCCGCCTTCCTAAGCATGTCACTGAAAGGCAAACAAAATTTCATTCACCCTCAGGCTTAAGGCTCAGGTCAAGTGACCGCTGAAGCTACCTCCTCATAGGGCCTTGTAAAAACTTATTATCACACAGATAAGTATGGACTATTAAATTCTAGTTGTTCAACAGATATTTGAATTCTCTCATACGTCAGTGTGCTAGACACTCGGTTGATGCCTTCAACACAGCTCAGAGCCTAGTGGGGAAAATAAAGAAGTAAACAGACACTGTGATGCACATGATAATTGTGATAATTGGACTATCATTAGGGCACTGCAGAGCTGACAGCAAAAAGGGGAGAACCAGATATTGGAGCTGAGACTTTAGGAGAATGAGTGGAACCTTCATTCATTCAACAAGCATATATTGAGCACTTATTATGTTCCATGCGTGGTCCTGAGCACTGGTAATACAGTGATAAATACTACTGGCAATGTTTCTGCCCTCATGAAGTTCATTTCAGTAAGAGGAGAAAATATGATGAAAATGAAACAGAGTCATATGACAGGGAGAGACACAGCGGGTGCTTTCCGTTGGGTACAGGAAAGGTTTCTCTGAAGAGGTCGCATCAACCATTCATGCTTCAAGATACAAACCTTTGCAAGCAAAGCAAGAATTACTATTATGATACAAGTGTTAGCCTGCTTGTCTTCACTGACACAGAAAAAAAGTTACCATGTAGGTGTTTTCTATGAGCCAAACATTTTGCTAAGCATGGTACATGCATTATCTTATTTGTCCTTTGCAATCCCTTTGCAGTAGGTGACATGATCACTACTTTGTGAGAAAATAAACTGTAACTTCTTGTTTAATAACTTGCCTAGGGCCAAATTGCTAACACATTATTACATTCCGTCTCTTACCAATGTCCCCAGCTTCACTGAAATATGTTTCAGGTATTCACCTAGTATCTGTGTTATAAAATGCCCAAGCAGGGGACCTAGGACCTAGGGCTTGGGAGTGGACTCTGATATGCAGTGTCCCCTTCTTCTCTGCTGCATTAAAATGGGTCTCCCACACCCAGCTTTAAAATTTCTCTCTTTTGTACTCTTTTCCACTCTTTTCCTTTATTTCTCAGACAGGCCGACACTTAGGGAAAATAGAAAAGAACCTACATTGAAATATTGGGGGCTGGTTCCCCCGATACTTTAGCACTTTCACAAAGCTAAATATCTAGTGATGAAAATACTGTGAGGAAGGTTAGAAATAAAGGAAGGAAGTCACAGAGAGAGCTGGCATAGGAGCATATATCACTAACCAGAAAGCTATGTGGTAACTGTGGACAGGAAATGTTTTCTGATCTTACAATACAATAGAGTGTCTAGAAAACTCCAGTGTATAAAATTTGTCTGTGTAGTGTGACTTTGTGAGTGTCTAAACTAAGTCGGCCTTTATCATCAGTAGAATTAAATGGAGTAGGTATTAGGAGGCACAGAGGGTTCATCTGTAAGTGTGAAGAAAAGGAAGATGTTGCAAAGCCATAGGAAGGCTGCAGGTGAGGAAGACCTGAGCCCTAAACTACTGTGTGCTCTCATTAAGAAGAATAATGGCAATGTCTATCTATTGCCTTGAGAGTCACTTATGGGTCTCAGATTCTGAGACTTTTGGAAGGATTGTAGAGAACAGAAAGAAAACAAATGATCCATTTTGTTGTGGTGGTTTATCAAGCTAATGAAAGTTCATTTTAGAAAAATCAAATATAGAGAAAGGTATAAAAAACAAAACAGAAATTGTATCAGTCTCACCACTCTGAAATCACCATTTTTAATATTTTGGCATACATCTCTCCAGGCTTTTCTCTTTGCATCTATAAGCCAATAAGTGTACATAAATGGTTCATTATACATGATCGCTTGCAACCTGTTTTTTCCATAATTGTAGGTATCCTTCCCCATCAAAGAAAGCAGGTCATCCCTTTATGACTGCTTAGTATTTTATTGATTTGAAATATCATAATGTATACATATCATACATTAGGTTATTTTCAATTTTCATTTCCAATTTAGTCCAGTGGACTCAATGTAATTTGGAATGATTAACATTTTTGTACTTACATCTGTGAAAGTTTGCCTCACTCTCTAGTTAGGATAAAATCCTAGATGTTTAGAAATCTTCAAGCACACTGACAAATTAGTACCACAAAAGGTTGCACCAACGTACACTGAGATCAGGAGCCGTGATAAGGCCAGAGGTCAAAATTCTTAAAATATTTTTTTTATTGACTTGGGTTCCCCACTTGCATCATGGCACGGAAAAATGCAGAACACATTGTTGATATTATAGGGTGCAGTTGATTCCGTTTCCTTCAACTGATCCTTTGAAGGTTAGTTAAAATAAAAACTCGAACACAAACAACTTTCCCCACAACAATGGCCACAACATGAGACTATGCTAATCTGTGGACTGTTCATGCACTGAGCAAGGGCTCAGAGATCCTTGCACAGCTTGAAAGCTAAATAGATAGAGTAAAACAATTCAAAGATATGGGAAAACTTAGAGGCCCTGTATTCCAGCCTTTTCGAACCTCAACTGAGAAATTAATGCCTAAGATTTTTAAATGATTTTTATAAGCCCAGTGTATTTCTCATAAATGATGACAATGATTTCCATAGAATAAACAAAAAGGTAGGGTCCACTGGGTATCAGTCTCACACTGAGAATCAAGACACCACATATTTCTTGAGAATATAACTGCAAAAATAGGACTTTTTCTATCTGATGCCAAAAACCAATCATGAAAACACCAAAAGCGTATGTGTATAAGGAATTAAAATTTAGTTTACATATTGGAAAGATAAATTATATTCATCTACCTTTTAATGCCATGAATATATCTTACAGTTTTATTGAGGTATCATTGACATAAAATAAAAAGTGTACAATCTGATGGATTTTGACACATGTATGTACACCTATGAAACTAACACGACCAGGCCGGGCGCAGTGGCTCAAGCCTGTAATCCTAGCACTTTGGGAGGCCAAGACGGGCGGATCACAAGGTCAGGAGATCAAGACCATCCTGGCTAACCTGGTGAAACCCCGTCTCTACTAAAAAATACAAAAAACTAGCCGGGCAAGGTGGCGAGCGCCTGTAGTCCCAGCTACTCGGGAGGCTGAGGCAGGAGAATGGCCTAAACCCGCGAGGTGGAGCTTGCAGTGAGCTGAGATCCGGCCACTGCACTCCAGCCTGGGCGACAGAGCGAGACTCTATCACCTCCAAAACTTCCCTTACACCCCTTTGTAATTTCTCGTTACCATACCTCCCACCTATGCCCAGACTCCAGGCCACCGCAATGGGCTTTCTGGCACTATATATTAATGTGTATTTCTCCAGAATTTAATATAAATCAAATCATAGAGTATATAGTCGTTTTTGTCTGACTTCTTTTATTTGGAATAATTATTTTGAGATCCATCTATGTTGTTGCATACATCAATAGTTCATCCTTTTGCATTGCTGAATAGTGCTCCATTATAGGGATGCATCCCAGATTACTTACTCATTTATAACTATTACAACTAAAGTTGCTATGAATATTTGTGACTAAGTCCTTGTGTGGGCATAAGCTTTCATTTCTCCTGGGTAAATAATCAGGATTAGAACAGCTAAGTTGTGTGTTCTGTGGAGGCTTATCTTTTTTTAAGAAACTGCCAAACTGTTTTGCAAAGTGATCATGCTATCTCACCATTCCTATGGGCATTACATGAGTTCTGATTGCTCCACATCCTTACCAACATGTGGAACAGTCAGTCTTTTACATTTTAACTGTATTAGTAAGTGTGTAGTGATATCTCATTGTGAGTTGAATTTGCATTTCACTAATGACTAATGATACTGAGTATTTTTACGAGTGCTTATTTGCCATCCATGTATTTTCTTTTCTTTTTTTATTGAGGCTCAACAGCAGATTTTACTTTTTTATTTTCAAAGACTTAACTAACGTCTACTTCAAGTAAAATAAACTGTACATATTTAAATTATACAATCTAATTCATTTTATTTTATTTGATAGATAAAATTGCATGTACTTATTGTGTGCAATGTGGTGTTTTAAAATACATATACGTCATGGAATGACTAAATCTAGCTAATTAACATATGCATTACCTCATCAAGTTATCATTTTTGTAGTGAGAAAACTTAAAATCTCCTCTCAGCATTTTTCAAAAATATGATATATGGCTATTATTTTGTTTTATTTTTTTGAGATGGAGTCTCACTCTGTCGCCTAGGCTGGAGTGCAGTGGCACCATCTCGGCTCACTGCAACCTCCACCTCCTGCGTTCAAGCAATTCTCCTGTCTTAGCTGCCTGAGTACCTGGGATTACAGGCATGTGCCACCACACCCAGCAAACTTTTGTATTTTTAGTAGAGACAGGGTTTCACCATGTTGGCCAGGCTGGTCTTGAATTCCTGACCTCAGGTGATCCACCTACCTCGGCCTCCCAAAGTGCTGGGATTACAGGCCTGAGCCACTGTGCCCTGCCTAAGAATATATGGTTATTAACTATAGTCATCATGTTGTACAATAGATCTAACTGAAATTTTGTATTCTTTGACCAATATCTACCCAGTCCTCTCCCTCTCACTGTCAGTGCCTGAGAACCACCATTCTACTCTTTAGTTTTATGAGATCAACTTTTGTTAGATGCCACATATGAGTGAGACCATGTGGTATTTTTCTTTCTGTGCCTGGCTTATTTCACTTAGGATAACATCCTCCAGATTTATCCATGTTGTTGCAAGTAACAGGATTTTATTTTTCTGTGGCTGAATAATATTCCATTTTGTGTGTGTGTGTGTGTGTAACTTTCTTCATTCATCTATTAATCAACTTAGGTTGATTCCATGTCTTGGCTATTGTGACTAATGCTGCAATAGAAGTGGGAGTACAGATATTTCTTCAACATACTAGATTCATTTCCACTGGATATATACACAGTTATATACACAGTAGTGAGGTTATATAGTAATTATATATATATACACACACACACACATAGATATACATATATACATTTTTTTTTCAGACAGAGTCTTGCTCTGTCGCCCAGGCTGGAGTGCAGTAGCACGATCTTCGCTCACTGCAACCTCCACCTCCTGGGTTCAAGCGATTCTCGTGCCTCAGCCTCTCGAGTAGCTGGGATTACAGGCACATGCCACCACACCCAGTTAATTTTTGTATTTTTAGTAGAGACGGAGTTTCACCATGTTGGCCAGGCTGGTCTGGAACTCCTGACCTCGTGATCTGCCCACCTCAGCCTCCCAAAGTGTTGGGATTACAGGCGTGAGCCACCGCCCCTGGCCAGTAATTCTATTTTTAATTTTTTGAGGAACCTCCGTACTGTTTTTCATATGGCTATACTAATTTACATTCCCATCAGCATTGTACAAGGGTTTCCCTTTCTCTATATCCTTTGTCTTTTTTGATAATAGCCATTCTAATGGGCATGATGGTGAGTGCCTGTAATCCCAGCTATGCAGGAGCCTGAGGCAGGAGAATCGCTTGAACCCGGGAGGTGGAGGTTGCAGCGAGCCGAGATCGCGCCACTGCACTCCAGCCTGGGTGACAGAGTGATACTCCGTCTAAAAAAAAAAGAGTTTTTTTGGGGAGGATTGAAGATTAACAAAGTATTGCATATGAAATATAACGATAGATGTTACCTTTTTTGCATAGAACATTATGATTCAGTCATTTTTTTCCCACAGGTTTAAAAATATTGTCTACACGTACCGAATCTTCAGAGAGAAACATGGGTATTACAGGATACAGGTAAGAACAAAAAAGGACGGCAACAACAGCAACAAAAAAGTTGGGGGAGATGAACCTGGGAACATGTGTTTTACCTCAGCCATGACTGTATGAAAGCATTCTAAAAAGGAAAGCACAATGCAGAGATGAGAGTCAGATCGAGTTAACCTGGTTTTTCCCTGAAGAGAAATAGGAAGAAATAGGAAGAAACAGGAAGATTCTGGGCTTGGATTCTACTTTTTTGTTGTTGTTTTGTTTAGACAGAGTCTCACTCTGTTGCCCAGGCTGGAGTGCATTGGCGCGATCTGGGCTCACTGCAACATCCGCCTCCCGGGGTCAAGCGATTCTCCTGCCTCAGCCCCCACACTCCCCCAGCCACCCGGTATCTGGGACTACAGGCGCACGCCATCACCCGCAGCTAATTTTTGTATTTTCAGTAGAGACGGGGTTTCACTCTGTTAGACAGGATGATCTCAATCTCCTGACCTCGTGATCTGCCCACCTCGGCCTCCGAAAGTGCTGGGATTACAAACGTGAGCCACCGTGCCCGGCTGGGTTCTACTTTTGAATAACCCTCACTGTTCCTCCACTGTGTACCGCATGTTCTCACTTGTAATACCGCATGTTCTCACTTGTAAGTGGGAGCTGAATGATAAGAACACATGGACACACAGAGAACAACACAAGCTGGGGTCTGTTGGAGGGCTCAGGGTGGGAGGAGGGAGAGAATCAGGAAGTATAGCTAGTGAATGCTGGGCTTAATACCTGGGTGATGGGATGATCTGTGCAGCAAACCACCACAGCACATGTTTACCTATGTAACGAACCTGCACATCCTGCACATGTACCCCTGAACTTAAAATAACAGTTGGAATTTTTTTTTTAATTGCGTTTTTGCATTCCCATCAGAAGTCCACTTCCGATAGTCCCCTAAGATAGCAAAGCCTGCCTGTAGGGTACAGACATAAGCTCTTGTAGGGTTACCCTTCACAGTGTATCTGCGAGTACTGCCCCAGATAAACTTGCCAGGGATGGGGTTCGCTCAATACTATGGACTGCACTGGGATCCCTTGACTGCAAATCCTCTTTACTAAGAGTGGCTCAAGTCAGAGGTTGGTCTTAGAAATGAGAGTTTCTGTGAACCGGAAGTGGTGTGAGCTCCCGCCACTCGTGTTTTCAGTTTTTCAGCTCATAGGGGCAGCCCCGAAAAAACGACTGCTTTGAGAAGTGTCACATTTCACACGCAATTGCATGATAATGAGTGATCTCCTTTCTTGTATTTTTGCAGACGGCAGAAGGTTCTCCAAAACAGGTCTTTCCAAGCCTAAAGGAACTGATCTCCAAATTTGAAAAACCAAATCAGGGGATGGTGGTTCACCTTTTAAAGCCAATAAAGAGAACCAGCCCCAGCTTGAGATGGAGAGGATTGAAATTAGAGTTGGAAACATTTATGGTAAAATCTCTCACATGTGGCTCAGAAAGGAATCTTAATCGTATTTCCACCAATGCCTTTGTAAAGTCAATACAGATAAATGCTCTTTTCTATGACATTATCTCGAAAAAGCTCCATCCTACTAAGAGCAATTTCCATTTTGTTGAGAAGTGGTGTCTTTTAGTCCCTGAGGGCCCAGACATAGAGCTTGCTGTGTTTGCAGCCAGGATAGCAAGAGTGGTTCCTGGGCAGACAGCTGACTTCAAATTCATTCTGTGACCTTATGCAGACGATTCAAGTTTGAGAATAAACGGGCAAATGGGCAGGTTTTCAAATGAAAAAATCACTTTAGCCCTTCAACCCCTCCCCAAAGCTTATACTGTTACATTTTGCTCAATATTTGCTAAGCATTCATTTATAAAGTGCTGGGTGTCAAATTATGTCAGATACATTTTTAAAGGTATTAAGCCACGGTGGAAAATGAGAGATGGTCAGTAAATCTGAGTGCAGAGAATCCCCGCTGAAGCCTCTCAAATTATATCACGAGCAGCTACTCTTCCTTACCCACACCCTTGAAATCTGCTCTCAGGAAATAATTTATTATCAGTTGCAATGTGGTTTGAATTTAACTCAGACTTCCAGAAACACTTAAGGCTTAATCCTGTTTTCCCATGTTGGAATGTGTGGTTATATTCTCAGTGAAAGGGACTGCAGTTATCAGTGGCAGGTGATGGGATGAGATCAGATGTCCTCCCTAGGGAGAGGGACAGAGGACAGAGAGTTCTCTGGGAGCCTGCGCTCACTCCATGCCATTCTACTCTGTCTGCAGCAAAGTCACCCTTTAGGCTGCCATAGCTGGCTTCTCATCTCCCCAGCAAGACTAAGCATAAAATACAACTCCCTTCCCTACCATTGTGTCCCTGTCCCCCCAGTCCCCATGAAGGGCAGTGTGTACTCATGGACACACACAAAAAATCACTTTCTATAGGTCCAGCTGCAGATGTAGTCCCACAGCTACTTCCCCCCCACACAAATTTATGGAATAAAAAGTATAAAATGTGGCAGATCTAGAAACCCAAGAATGTATCTGTGCTGCAGCCCTTAGGCAAACCCAGATGAGTTGCTGGGACTGGTTGGGGTGGTGGTAGTACTTGTCTCAACAATGAGAAAAGAATCACAAATCCCAGGAGGAGAACCCTCAGAAATCTTCCCCAAGACCTGGGCATGAATCTCACTCCACCAACTTTCCATACCGGGTCAGTGCTGACACAGCGGGCTCCAAAATTCTCAGCTACCAAAGAGGAAATCTTCCCCATCAACCTCTTCCTCCCATTCCTGTTGCTTTCTTAGAACGAGCTTCAGATGTTCTCACTCCAAGGGAGACGCAGATTTCTCACTGGTGAATGGAGACAGTTGTGCTGGAATCTCTGAGGCTTGGCTTATAAAGGGATCCCCTGTTTTGTTAGGAGGGCTCCCTGTAGTACCCCAGCCTTTGAAGATACAATTTTGAGGTGGCATTAAATTGGCTCTGTGCCTGGGGAGGGGTCTTCTTTCCTTTGAGTGGGGTTGTTTGATATGACTTCTGGGTGTGGTCTCATGGCTGGTCTTCTGCTTTTTTTCCCCTCCAAAGAACAGTAACAGCGATTATGTGGATGTCTTGCCTTGAAGATAAGGCTGCCGGACAAAGCAAGTTAAGGAGATGAGTAACAGTTCTCGCTGGTGACCCACTTCTGCAGGCATAGGTCCAGAGCACCAAACTCTAGTGGACAATTCAGACTCTCCTGTTTGTGTAACTGAAGATGTTCTGCCCACCAGCACCAGAGGTCACTCTCCACATCCCTGCCTTCCAGACATACACTAGGAGTAATTTCAAAGCCCTCTCCAGTTTCACTCTTCTTTCTTGGAATGGGACAGCCTGAACCTTTTCCCCTTGACTTGTTAAAGATACCGCCCTACATCATGGTTGACACCCTCCTTCGGACCATGCAGTCAGAGGGGCAGCTTCATACAGAGGAGGGCACACTTGTCTGTGAGTTTGAAGCCCCGAGTTCCAGTCCTGAGGCTATGTGACTTTGAACACATTTCTTCCCATCTCCAGGTCTTAGTTTCTTTGTCTATGTGGTTGGGTAGGATGATAGACATTGCCCCAGTCTCTCTGTTGAGCCTGCTTGTGTTAGGTGAAGGTGAGGGATTGGGAGTGATGGAGATGCATACAGATCAGCACCTTCTCTGTACCTGCTGGACCCACACATGCACCCTTCTCCCTCCAGCCTGGGCTGCTCTCCTTCTGGTTCTTCTTTCTTTCTTAAACTTCCTGGTGAGCATTGCCCCAGTCACACTTTCTCCCTGATTTTGCTTAATTCCACTTATGCATCGACCACTTCAACAGCATCAATGTGGTTCTGCACAGTGACGTATGTGGAGATTTCTGAAATATTCTATGTGTGATTTCTGTTCCCAATTAGGTTCTAAGTGCTATCAAAGCACAGTTGGGTCTCCCTTGTATCTTCCACAGTGTGTAGAAATTTGTGCTGCTCAGAGCTGTGCCTTAGTTCATAGAAATTGACTGGAAGCACATTGCTGAGGGAGGTTTGTTGAACTGGTTTTTAAGGTTTATTGAAATTGATTTGTTGAATTTTTCTGCTAGTTCAAAATGTGAATTAGGACCTGGTTAGTTTGAAAGGTACCAAATTCTGTGCCCTTTCTCTTACCTATCAAAAAATTGTAGTAATTCATTTCACCCCACTGGACTTATCTTCAGAGTTTTTAAAGAGAGGAGCTCTAGACTTAGAGGTAACATGAACAGACTAACAGACATTGTGACTGGAGCCCCCAAATGTGGACCATTGCGAGATCTGGGGTCACAGTAATTTACAGCTACTACTCCCTGTGTCTGGTGCATAGGACAAATGTCCTCTTTTACTTTTCAAAACTGACTTAGGTATTCATGGACCTTGATTCTTCCATATACATTTTATAATAAATATGTGAAATTGCTCAAAATCTCTTTTTTGGAATTTTGAATGAACTTGCAACAAATTTATAAACAGGAGAGAACTGACACTCTTGCGATGCTTTCCCATGCATAAACATGCCGCATCATATTCTCGGGTCATCTTTTCTGCCCTTTCATGGAGTTGTGAATTTTCACAACCAAAGTCTTGTATATTCTGTTAGATTAATCCCTATTTCTAGTTGCTGTAAATGATATCTTATGTTTTATTACATTTCTAATAGCCTATGGTGTTGGTGAAATGTTAACCCTCTCATTAGATCTACTAGTTTGCTTGTTGATTCTATTGTGTTTTCTACGTAAATGATTTTGTCAGCTATAAATAATAATGTTTTATTATCTTTCCTTGCAATACCTATGCTCATTTATTTTTTGTGTTTACCGATTGGTTAGGGCCTCCTCTACACATTAAACAGTTCATAGTCATGATAGTGAGTATTCTTACGCTGTTCTCAGTATTACAGGGACTGCTTAGAAATTTTCTCTATTTAAACATGATGTTTGTTGTAGCCTTGTTAAAGCCTATAATTTTTACCAGAAATATTTTGACATTTATTGTGATTTTTTTCTACATCTATTGAGATAGTCACATTCCTTTTGTCTTCACTCCATTATAAAGGTAAATTACCTTAATAAAATTGTTGATATCATATCATCCTTGCATTGTTTAACTTGATCATATCATATTATTTTTCATAAACTGTGGAATTTGGTAAGTTAATATTTCATTTAAGATTTTTGCATTAAAACTCATAAACCAAATGGGACTATAATTTACTGAATCATGGTTATACTGTTCATATAAAGCGAACAAAAAGTCTTTCTCCTTTTACCATTTTCTGCAACAACTTCTTAAGGTAAAGGTTATTTGTTCCTGCCTGTGTGTGGTGGCTCACACCTGTAATCCAAGCACTTTGGGAGGCCTAGGTGGGAGGATCACTTGAGGTCAGGAGCTCGAGATCAGGCTGGCCAACATGGTGAAACCCCGTCTCTACAAAAATACAAAAACGTAGCCAGGTGTGGTGGCACATGCCTATAATCCCAGCTACTCAGGAGGATGAGGTGGGAGAATTGCTTGAACCCGGGAGGTGGAGGTTGCAGTGAGCCAAGATCGTGTCAGGGCACTCCAGCCTGGGTGACAGAGTGAGACCCTATCTCAAATAAATAAATAAACAAACAAAGAAACAAATAAAATAAACTTATCTGTTCCTTGACATTTTTTATTACAGTACTTTCTTATAAAACTGAGTTTGAGACTCTGGGGCAGGGTGGGGTGGAGTAGGGGGACATCTTCAATTACTATTTAAATATTAACACTCATTGATTTATTAAAATATTTTGCCAATTTTGACCTTTTTTGTTTTTCCAGAAGTTTATCAATTTTGTCTGTTTTCACAATTATTGGCAGATAGTTCGTAATATTCTTGCATTATTTTAATGCTTTTTTGTGACTGTAGCCACATCTCCTTTCTCACTCTGTGTCTTATTTGGATCTTACCCTTTTATATGTATTGATCTTATCTATCTTATTAGTCTTTTCAAAGCCAGCTTTTGGTTTTGTTAATCTTTTTTGTTACTGTTTTTAAATTGTTATTCTCTATTTATTTGATTTCCAGCCTCATTTTAGGGGGGCTTATCTGACTTGTTTGCAATGCTTATTATTTTCTAATAAATATATTTAAAGTTACGAATTTATCTCAAAGTACTATTTTAGCTATATCCCATAAGTTTTAACACAAATAGTGTTTATTCCTGTTCAGGTCAAAGTATTTTTAATTCTTGTAAAAGTATCTTCTTCAATCCAAAAACTATTTAGTAGTTTATAACTGTTTTCAAACATACATTTTTAGTTATTTTAGTATAGATTTCAAACTATAACACGTTAAGATTGGATAACAGCTTGACTTCAATTTCTGAGGTTTCCTTGCTGACCTGGTATATGTGAACATTCTGTGACTATTTCATTTGTTTGAATTGCTCTTTCTATTCATTTTAAAGCTCATTCTCTTTACCTCTTTCCCAGATGTATTCAAGATTATAGATTATATAAAGCAAATGTTTTTAGAGATTTGTATTTTTTTATCTATTTGATCTATCAGCATCAGAGAAAGAGAAATCTTTCATTTTAATTCTATATATAATAGTGTTTAGCTTTCTGATTATAATAGTATACTAACTTGTTTTTATTTTACCATTCTTATTTTAACTGTTTTGAGTTTATGTTTTTATGTGTATATATTTTATTACTATTTTATCATCTTCATTTGTTTCCTTTATTTTATAAAGTATTCCTCCTTATCTCTTATTAGTTTTGCCTTTATTTATATTTTACATCATATTAATATGCTATCCCAACTTTTATTCATACTTTCCCAGTATATAATTTTCTGTTCTTTCATTTTCAAGTTTTTACAACTTTTTTCTCTGCCTTCTGTGGACACAATATTGCTGGATCTTTTTTTTTTTTCCAATTTAAGATTCTCTCCTTTTGTTTGGTGAGTTCAATACACATGTTTATTATAATTTGTTCCACTGGAATTTCTCTCTGCCATCTTATACCATTCTTTCCATTTACTATACATTTTTTCCTTTTTTTCCTCCTTTTCTTCTTTCCATTGAATGGATTAAATTTACTTCTGTTAATTTGAAAGCTCTATTAAATAAATTTTAGTGTTTACCCATAACTTTCTAGGCCCTGTATTTTTACTTTTCTCTATAATATTGTAAATACATCAATTGTTATAATTTAGCATACTCTCATTTCTCTTCTGTTACCATCACCAATCCCATCAGATTTCCTGATATTACCTAAAATTTTAATTGTTATTTACTCTGTTGGGTCCTTTATCATTTAAATAACAGTATACTTTACTGAGTCAATTACTCATCCTTCTTGTATATTTAAAACACATGGCACTCTCCTGAGTTTCTCTTCTTGCTAGAATATTTCCTGCAAAAGTATTTTGCGTATTTGAAAATTGCTAAGAGAGCAGATTTTAAGTGTTCTCACTAAAGATGGTCTTTGAGTGGTAAACCTTTTGCAGTCTTTTTTATTTTAGATTAATTTAAATGATAGTTGAACTAAATATAGAATTGCAGGTTTAAAGTTATTTTCCTTCAATGATATAAAACATATTAAGTCGCTAGCATTTTATGTGTAGGTTTCTTACTGAGATGTCTAATGTCAAGCTGATCCTCCTTCACAGCTGAATTTTTTTGTGGCTAGTTGAAAGATGGTCTCCCTTCATGATCTTCGATTTCACTTTAATGTGTCTAATAGTGAGTTTTTTCTTCTCTATCAAATATTAAACTTGATATGCCATTTTATTCTTGGGATTTTAATCTTTCTTTACTTTTATTACTGTTTAAATGAATAGAATGAATGAATGGAGAATTCTCATTCATTTTTCAAAGATTTCTTCTTCTATATTTTCCCCTCCTACTGGAATTTCTAATTAAGAACTGTCCTCTCTTTTATTTCACCCTTGAAATAATATTTGTTAAGTGATCTTAGAAAAGATACAACCTCTCTAAAATGGAGGTAATATCTATCTCATAAATTACTATTCGTTTTGTCATGAAAATCTTCCTTTCAGTTACCAGAAACTGCAATACCTAATGCCAGACACAAGAGGTCAGACAGCCATCAAGAAAACCAGCACTGCTTGGGGTTTTTTTTCCTTGTTTTCTTTCCTTTCCTTTCCTTTTTCTTTCTTTCTCTTTTCCTTCCTTCTTCCTTCCTTTCCCTTCCTTTCTTCTTTCCTTCCTTTCCTTCCCTCCTTCCCTCCTTCTTTTCTTTCTTCCTTCCTTCCTTCTTCCTTTCTTTTCCTTCCTTCCTTTCTTTTCCTTCCTTCCTTCTTCCTTTCTTTTCCTTCTTTCCCTCCTTCCTTCCTTCTTTTCCTTCTTTCCCTCCTTCCTTCCTTTCTTTTCCTTCATTCCTTCCTTTCTTTTCCTTCCTTCCTTCTTTCCTTTCTTTTCCTTCTTCCTTCTTCCTTCCTTTCCCTTCCTTTCTTCTTTCCTTCCTTTCCTTCCCTCCTTCCCTCCTTCTTTTCTTTCTTCCTTCCTTCCTTCCTCTCTCTCTCTCTCTCTCTTTTTTTTTAAGCACTGCTGAGTACCATGGTAGCTATTAGACCTGAAACAGTTCTTTAGCAAATATTCTCCAAACAATATTCACTTCCCCATTGAATGCTTAATCTCCAGTGCCGATAACAGGATCAGCTTCTAAGCCAGGCTTCCCTGAGTTTGCAATGTGAGCTATAATAGAAGTGCTCTTGCCACTCCTACTTCAGGGCAAAATTCTTGCAATTCAGAGTAGGCTTTTACCAACACCCTTAAGAACGAATGTTTTCAGTAGGTACTAGTGTTAGCTCTGTCACTTACTGGTAGAGTGACTATGGGCAAATTGCTAAGACTCCCTAAGCCTCTGGTCAGCTTCATCTAGAAAACGAGGATAATGACTTACCACATAAAGTCACTGTGGGGCTTCACTGAGATGACGCCAGCCCAGGTTCACGTGTTAACAATGCAGTCTTTGTTGTTTCCTCTTTTGTAAAATGCGGGGACTGTGGAATGGGTCTTCAAATTCCCATCCCATATGAATGTGCAGTGTTTAATGAAATTGTATTAGTCCTTGGAGAAGATCTAACCTAAAAAGATGTTTCTGAGCCATGAGCGTTTCCTGGAATTATTTATCAGACCGGCGCGATGGAGATAGAGAAGAGCCGTGCAGTGCGGGAGGGTGGCTGGTCCTCGGGCCTGAGGACCTAGGCCTTCCCAGAGAGTTCTGCCTCTCACTTGTAAGACCCAGGGAGCTGGCTTAGTCATCATCTCAGTCTCAGTATACCTCTTCATAAGACAGGGCTGAAATACTGCCCTCACAAGATAGGGTTCATGAGATCGTGTGTGTGAATCTCTTTAAGCACAATAGAATAACATCCGTATCTGGAAAATGGGCTTCTCCCTTAGAGGACTATGAGAAAAACAAATGAGACCATGTGTATAAATTGATTAACACAATTCCTGGAGTATATAGAAGCTTCAGAGAATGATAAAGCACCAATTAAAAGTCAGGCCTGCCACAGTGAAGTAGAATGTTAAGAACTGGAACTCAGAGCCCTGTAGGCAGCTCCCAGAGATAGACAGTTGCCTGGCACTGAAGCACAGCCCTTCTTGCATTATGCTGGATATAAGTGCTTGCTTCTACCAGCTCCACGGTAAGGTGGCACCAGTCCAAGGAATAGAGTGAATGAAGCCTCAGGGTGCAGATAAATGAGCTTCACATTGGCCCATTAATCACTTTCCATTTTGAAATGGCCACCCTCAATCCTTCTCTGTGGAGTTGATGATCACGTACAGAGGCTGCCTGCGGATATAGATCCTGAGGAAGAGGAGCTGAAAGATTCCTGCTGGTCTACCCCAGAGCCCATCTAGTCTGTTCCACACAAATTCAACTACAAGTTTCCTGAGTCTAGTTCCATACAAAGTGCATCTTTATTGAGCTCCTGCAATATGCCAGACGCTGCTGGGAACCGAGGAGTCAGGGATGAAGATGGCATGGTGCCTGCCCCTGAGCTCAGAGACCTGTGGGAGAGAGGCACGATGAGGAAGCGACTTTCTATGACACATGGCGAGTGCCGTGATGGAGGAACACATAGGATGCTACAGGAACGCAGAGAAGGGGTGGGGTGGTGTCCGGGAAGCCACCTGGAGGAAGGGATGCCTGAGTGAAAATGTGAAGGATGAATTAACATAGCCTGGTGAAGTCAGAGGAAAGGGAAAGGACGGTAGAAAGGTGACCTGGGCAGATGGACCATCTTAAACACAGGCATGGAAGCAATTCGGAGCAGTCTGGGGCTCTGAGGGAAGTGCAGCACAGAGGCAGCAGTGGTGGATGACACCAGTGAGGCAGGCGGGCCAGCCGCAGATAATCTAGAGCACAGAGAACCCACCTGACACCTCCCCCACATGGGTCTCAGCAAGCATCCTGGGGCCTGGTCACAGCATGTGCCACTCACATAGTCGCTAACTGATGATTAAGGGGTTGGGGGAGGGGTAGGGAGAGGCATGGACAACACTGCCATCCCCACCTCCCCCTCCAGCTTTCTTACACATGAAATCACTTCCTACATGGCCTACATGGCCTCTCCAGGAGGCCCAGTTCCTAGAAATGTCACACGTTGGCCAGGTCTAAAGAGTACTTGCCAGGTCAGCGGCAAAGATTTCCTGACACATATGACCCAGGATTTAAGCTGAGCAAGGAAAGCTGGTTGCAACAGAATTTAACAAGTACCAGGAGATGGTGGGAAGGCAAAACAACCGAGCAGTCCACACTTGTCCTGAGCTTTCCTATCCAGCAAGAGGGGTCCATCCATTGCAGGCTCAGGATAAAGAGGGGGCATGCATCTTGCTGAAGCTGCAAACCGTTCCCAGGGCTGACAGTTCACTTTTCTCCTGCCCCTTTGTCTTGCTCCATGAAGACCTGGACCAACCCAAAGCGCTCCTGTGGCAACCACAGGGAATTGTTCTAAGTCGCTGTGAGTTAGCCCCTGAAGTCGGCCGAACACTGGGATATGCTTGAACATCAGATCAAGCCAACAAGAATTCCCCAGTAAACGCAAGCCTAGAAAGCATGTGGCGGCAGACATGGAGGGATGATTCAGGAAATAGGTAGCTAAGCAGATGGCACTGGAAACAGCTGGCTGGTTAAACAGTAAAAAAAAAAAAAAAAAAAAAAAAAGTTGCGGTTTGTTGGGAGGTTGCTCTTTGTTTGGGGTTTTTTGTTTTGTTTTGGTCAATTCGAAAGAACACACTGGCAATGTTCCCTGCTCTATATAACCAGCAGATTCCTCAGGCAACTCACAAGAAGGAGAATACAGTCTGGAGTCTGAGGTGGTCCTTAAATATTTCCTCAAGCTTGATTCCTCGTCTGTGTTGTTAATAGCCAAGTGATTCGTTTTGTGGGGTAGCTTCCCCAGGCTCCCTTGGGCTGGACTATTTATCATGGCAGCAGCTGGAGATAAGCTGGACACAAAGAGGATTTGTGTGTCAGGAGAGCTGGTCCCTAGATACAGAAAGTGGAGGAATGTTCTCATTAGGAGGAAGCCAGTGGTGGGGACACTGGGCTTTCATCCTGTGCCCCCAGTACAAACAGTAGCAGAGAGGGGGCATCCTGGAGGGGAGATGTACTTGAAGATGCTTTCACTGGACAACTTAAAGCTTCCAGAGTGGATTTCCTTGGGAGAGATGAAAGGTATTAAATGCCATCAGCACTGATGAAGCTTTCCAAGGGGGAGTAGGAGTCTCTCTACAAGGGCTATATGGACTTAATTACTTGTTCCCACTGACAGAGGGGCCACAGTGGGAGGCTCCAGGCTGAATGTCCCAAACCAGGGCAGCGAACTGAACGACTGAAGCCCGGGGCACTCTGAGGGCCAAAATCTCAGAGAAGCCATCACTGAGTTTGCCACCACAGCTAGGCTGGCCTGGGAAACTCCGCAGTGTGGGGAGGGGAGCAGAGAGAGGACAGGGAGTCCAAGCACAGAGAGTTCTAGAACACTCCCAGGATTCACTGACCTCAAAGGCATTGTGAAATCTGAGAGCAGATTAAACTGACCCAGCAGGAATTTTCTAAGATTAGGCTAGCATCTGAGTACATTTCCGGGTCAGCTAATTTCATAAAAATTCTAAATACCAACTAGGGTCCCTGCTAGCATAGGCACAGATGTACGGAATGAGGTGGGTCTCCTGATGGCCTCTTAGTGTGTTTCCTTCGGCAACTACTACCAGCAGATTCAGTCCAGAGGAAACGAGCACTCTCTCGGCTGAAATTAATTGCCTCATCCTGAGCCCCGCTTTGGTGGTGCTTCCACTGCATTTCACATCCTGATCACATACCCTGTTAGCATAGTGCCCGGGAGGGCAGGTATGATGGTGTCCCCATCCATTCAGAATGGAGAAAGAGGGCTGCGTGTCACTTTTCCACCAATGTCACCACAGTCCCCTAGATAGCACTCAGTGCATGGCAGGAAGGGGCTTGGATATATTGTCTGAATAAATGCATCTTTGTCCCCCAGATTCTAGAACAGTGGCTCAGCGTAGAGCACAGCATTAAAAAACATGACATATGCACTTCCATTTTTACACTTAAAATTTTCTTAAAAATATTTTTACACTAGAACTGTTTATATTTGATCTTAGACAAAAATAACAACTTCGCATAATAGTGGGAAAGGCATGTTAAAAGCACATTTCAGAACTGAATGACTGCAGCAAGATACTGAAGCCATTCAATGGGAGAGGTCGTCTGGAGTCACCACAGCATACTCATAAAGAAAAAAGTTGCTACTGTAAGTATTTTCAATGCCTTTCCCAAAAACGGAGGATTGCTTTTTGTGTTTCTCCTGCTTTCTCTGGACAATAACGCTGCACCCCACTGCAGAGACAGCGAGCAACCTTTGAGAGCCCAGCTGTTCTTTTCTTGCCCCTCCGCTGAGTGAAACAAGATGCAGAAAACATTAGGGACTTAGCCTCATGCCTGAGATGCCTCTGACATGGAGCCAGGGAGCCCCTGCATGTGGAACTGTGGAATCCAACCTCAGGCATAGTCACATCTGCACGAGAGGGCTGCCCAGAAAGGTCCCATGTGTCCCTTTGGAAATCTGCGTGGCTTCTGTGAACAGACTGAACACCCCCTTCCCTTCCTGTTTCTTCCCCATTTCCTTCCCTGTTAAGGAGGCTAAAGGCCTGGCCAATACTCAGCTGTGTGGGTCCTCTGGGTCCTTGGATCTGACACTGACCTAGGGGCAGCAATGGGGCAAAGGGACTCCAGGCCAGCTCTTCTCTGAGCCACCTTCTCTCCGCAGGTGAGCATCAAGAATGTACCTGTCCAGGGGGGTCCTTGGGGACAATTTCCCAGGAAGTACCTAAGTCCAAATCACTGACATTTATTGATGACTCTCTTTGAGAGGCTGATAGAAGCTCCCGTCCCTCTCTGGAAGAAGGTGCACACATAAATGCGAAGCTCCATCCCTTTCTTGGTGGAAGAGGGTTTTGGACCCAGGTAAAGAATGAGTACCCTAGAGGATGATCCGATGGCCATGTCCACTTCCCCCTACTTCCTCCCAAAGAGGGTCCTGCCTGTGCACATCATGATGGCACCCCTGAAACAGCGATAGGTCGGTTCGACAGAGGTAACCCCTCACAGTGGTCAGCCAGGGGAGCCAATGATGGCACATCCTCAGAAGTCATTTTCCCGCCAAGGGTTCAGGCTGGAGGTGTCAGTAGTGCCCATCTTCCTCACATTCTACCTCCCTCATTTCCCACTTTTCCAGGCTTACAAAGGAAAATGCCAGTGCCCTCCACCCAACAAGTCAGACTTGAGGAAACCAACTGCTCCCCATCAAGTCAAGAGGAAAATCAAACAGACAAAGCCAGCAAACCAAACCAAATCATTTTATTGTGCAATTTCCTTCTACCAGAAAATTACTAAAAATATAAATATTAACTCTCTAAAAAATACTCAGAATAGATCTGTAATCTTCCTCCTCTTCCTCTGAACTGCAACCAGTCTTCTTCTTTAAAGGCTGATTGATTGCATACATGTATGTCTTCCATATCAGCCACATACACAACATTCAGATACACCTCCCTCCGTGCAGGGGGATACACCAGCCTCCTGCCAGGTTCTGGAAGCTCACCTTATAATCTACCAGGATAAAGCTGTGTGCTGAGTAGGAGGTTACGATGGGGTTGGGGAGTAACAAGGAGATAAAAGACCCTGTGGTCCCAAATTCCTTATGTGGACAGAAAAGATAGGTCCTTTACTCCTCCTCATTACCCTGCCCTCTCATGGACGGGGCTAACTGAAGGCCAAGCTCCCAGAGAAGCTAGACTCACTGTGCAGGATTACTGGGGGTGTGGCTGCCAGGCTGCAGTCACAGGAAGGCCAGACTGTTGAGATGAACACGGAAACCAGGTGAGGCTTTGGATGGAAGAGCTGGTCTGGGCCAAGGCCTCTGCAGGATAAGTAGTAGCTGTTCCTGCTGGGCTTTGGGCAGCACCTAGACCCTAGCACCAGGTACTATCTGCAGCATCTAAGACGCTCCAGTGAGGTCCAGGGCTACAGGAGGCCCAGGTAACTTCAGCACAAGCACAAAGCACTTCCACTCAATTAAAAGTGGTTTCCCCCCTCAGTTCTTCTCACATTCCAATCTTGCACACGCTTCACTCTGGCTCTCACAGCAGGCCCAGGCCCTGAAACGGCATCATTTTAGGTTGCAAGGTGGCCCCTGAAAAGCTGTTCTGATCCCCAGTGATTGCTCTTCTCTGTCCCATCCTCACTCCCTTCTCCCTACTTCTGCTCTGGGTTTTTAGCTTCAGCCCTGAATGCCAAAACCACCCCCAAGTTCCTGGGCCCTCCCCCAAAAACAAAATCAGAGTGTGCTCGGCTGCATCTGCTGGGGCCTGGCTCTCCTGTCTTCACATACACAGCAAAGGAAGCCTCATCTTTCCTTCTGTGCAGCATGCCCACATTTTGTATTTGACATCTGACCAGATAGGGGGAAACCTTGGGAACCCTGGGTGGCAGGGTTCAAACCCTGGGTGAACTCTCAAGGTCTCAGGCCTGGTAAACATCTCCTCTGGCCTCCACCCCAGGGGCAGAGCAAACACGGCAACCAGAGGCCTGCGCTGTCCTGGGACCAAAAGGAGCCATGGCTGGGCTGTGGTCAGGGTGTGTGGCTTTCCAGGCCAGGGCCTATCATCAAGCCAAACCCATCATTCCTCATCCAGCCTTGCTCCCGCTGAGGCCAGGGGCCTCGGACCCATCAAGGAGGAGAGAGAAGGGACGGGGTGTGGGAGGGAGAACAGCAGGGGAGGAGGTGCATGTAGGGGACAGGCAAAGAGAATTCCTGCAAGATCCATCGTCCTGGGCTGGTGGCCCTGCAATTCACTGAGAAGACAGGACAAGCTCAAGAGTGTAAGAGCTCTAATGTCCAAGGGCTGCAGCCCTCTCAGAGGAGGTTACAGAAAATTAGGCTCAAGATGGCATCGAGTCCTTTAGCCATTCTGCAGATAGACTCTTTAACTAGAACTACTCAAGGACTTCCAGTCCTGCAAAATCCCATGATGGACGACTGGCTCTCTGCTGGTGCCTCATATGAGGAAGTCCAAGGGCACGGCGGAGTTGGGGCCAGGGTCAGTGTGTGCAGTGGAGGAGAAAGCAGCAGAAAGACAAGCGCAGAGCTCAGCAGGAAAGAGCAGAGGCTCTATTCAAAGGACAGCAGGTCTGGGTGAGGGCCCTCATTGTCGAGGCTGGAGGTCCGTCCCTGAGGAGGGGGGCTGCCATCCTCCCAGGACTCAGCCAGGCTGATGGGGCTCAAGCTGAGTTTGAGGCCATTCCTCTCGATGAGGCTGGGGGAGGAGGCCCTTCTGCACTCAGTCATTTTTAGCTTGGATTCGTCCTGGCTATCCTTGTGGATTAGATCAGGTACTGACAGGGAAACCTCTCCATTAGGCAGAACTTCCTCTTTCTCTTCTCTTTTCATGGTGGCCTCTGGCTGTGAAGCATCTGCTGGGATGTCAGGCTGGGCAGTGGGAGCAGAGTCCTGGGCCTGCCCAGGTGATGGCTCTGTCCCATACTCCAGACTGCTCAGGACAGGCTGTGATGAAATCAGCATGTCCTGGGTGGTCTTCAGGGCCCGAGGGGTTCGCTTCCTGATTATGCGAGGTGGAGGATCCAGCCGAGGAAATGTTTCTTGCAGGACTGACCTGTAAGGTTAACGACAATAAACATACATGCCTTAAGGACAGCAAGACACCAGTCCACCTGCCATCCTGCTTCTCCAACTCCAGTTGCACTTTCGACCCACTCCACTCAATGAATGCTCTACTCCTTGGGCTCTGGTTCTTGGTTTGGCATGTAGCACCTTCAGCACAACAGTAGTTTTTGGCCTGATCCATGCTCACTCACTGTTCAGAGCAGCACAAGGTGCTGGCCTCTAGAAGACAGGATAGAGACCACTGGTGAAGCTTGTCAAATCAGAACTCATGGAGTAACTCCTGCAGAGGGCATTCCCACCTCAGATGCACAGGTGTTTAAAACAAGGCCTGTTGGTAGAAGGGGGAAGAACAGGAGGGCTGCTACGGGGGGCTTCTCCTGCCCTGCACTAGTGGGCTCTGACAGGTGCAGGCTTCTCCACAAGCAACGGTCTAGGGCAGCGGTTCTCAGCTATGGCCAGGCATCAGAATGTACCCGGGTAACTTCTGGACAATACTTGGGTTCAAATCCAGCTCTGCCAAGTACTAACTTTGTGACCTCAAGCTATTTACTTTGCCTGTCTGAACGTGAGTTACCTGCAGGATGGAAATACCATCTACCTCCCAGGGCTGCTGGGAGGGTTAGACAAAATGATGCAACCAAAGCCTGAAGCACAGTGCTGAGGACATGGCACTCAGCAACCTTCAGCAGCACAGAGCTGAGGACACAGTAGGCACTCAGCAACCTTCAGCTGTGGTTGCGGAAGGTGAAGCCAGCTCCCGAGAACATGGCCTGATCCTGCAGCTTTTCAGTACAGGACAATCTCACACCCCTCCCTTGGGGCTGTTCTCCTGTGGAGATGCTGCAGTTTGTCCCTGTACTTTTTCAAGTGGGTTCACAGAGGGGCATAGATGTTGGGCGGGTGAGGGGCTCACCTTTCATCCTCTGGCCAAGCCCCTGGAGCCACATCAGCCCCACTGACCAGCTGTGCTTCTGCAGTCTTGTTGATCTCCGTCACACCCACACTGCCCAGGCTGGAGGGTTCCTTTCTCCGCAGGAAGTCATTCACTTTGGCCCCCATGGCTTTGCCCAGGTTCTTGAGGTGCTGGCTGCTGCCCACCCAGAGTCCTGGCCCCCCAGGCTCAGCAGAGCCCAGAGGGGCAGAGCTGGGGGCCACGGGTTTGGACAAGTGGGGGAAGGAGCGGCTGGCCTGGAGCTTTGGAGTGAGGGCTGTGTTCAAATTCTCAAACATGCTGTGGTCAACTATGAACAAAGAAGGGACAGAGGGACATGATGAGGAAAAGGGAGTGGGACCTGTGCCCTATCATTCAGCTTTCCTTATCCTACACCCAAAACTTGTAACTTCCAAGCCTTTGGAAATATTCAAGTAAGAGCCGGCAAAGACACTCTTGAACTTTCCAGGGCAGTTTTCTTGATGGGAGAGGAACTAGATATTCTAGCTCTGCCCCACCCAAGTTAATCAGTGACTAATGCTAGCCATAAAAAAATAAAGTTGTTCCTGTAAACCTGCCTCCTTGACTCATGGGCTTGGCCCCTTTACCCTGGAGTCACCACGTCCTTTGAAGTAAAGAAAAAATGAGGATGAAGCAATGAAACATGACATTTTTACATGGCTATAAGTACGTGCTGAGCTCTCAGTGGGTTGGAAGCTGCTGGAGGGACGGCATGGATGAGGCTTGGTGCTAGAAGCTCCCCACTGAAGGCCATGAATATAGCACAAATTCTCCATGAAAAATGGGGCAGCAGCTCCTCAGGTCTACAGAGGTGGGACTTGAGCGAGTGGGCCAGCTCTTGCAGAGATGCTAAGTGGTGGTTCAGAATCAGTCCATACCAAATGGATAGGTCAGCCCCACTCAGTGCCAGTGAAGCATGAGGATCCTAATGAACATCAGCTTACTTAATCCTTACAACCACCTAGGGAGGTGGTACATGGAAGGATATCTACCTACAGATGAAGCCTGCAGGACTCCACATAATGCAGTGCCGTGCCTGAGGTCACACAGCTTAATACTAGCAGGGCTGGAACTAGAACTCAGGCCTTCTAACCCACAGCTCAGGGCTCTGTCCACAACTTTGTCCTGCTACAGATCATGGAACAGCTGCCTATATATCCCTGGTACATGGTCCTTCTTGTAGGGATCCTCTTTGGCTTGAAAAATTAACTCAAAGAGCTGGGTATAAACCCATTAGGTTGTAAAGATTTACAAGGCAGAGGCCATGCCTCATTCATCTTTGTATCTTCAACACCTAGCCTCAGTTTGGTACATAGCTGTGCTCAATACAGATCTTGACTCGCCAAAGCCCATTTTGTAGATAGAAAATTGTGGTGGCCAAGGTGGTAGCTTAAAAGTTTGTTATTGAAATGACTGGAGCTCCAGGCTCTAAGCCATGCTGCCCACACACTCACACTTGGCCATCCTCTCCCTATCTGGAAATCCAGCTCAGTCATCAGGCAGACAGACCCACTCTGAGGCCTTGGAACCTGGGTCAAGGTTTCTGTCTACACCAACTACCCCGATATGTTGTCAGTCTGAGGGAAGTGACCATTTGATCACTAGGCTCCTTTCCTTGTCAACACCTCTGCTAAGTGTCTATTCTCACTGAGCCTCTTCTAAGAGTAACTGGGGTTAGGGTGTACTTTTTCTTCTGCAGAATTTTTGTGCAAAGCAGTTCTTTCTGCCCTGCACTGCTGCATCCTTGGCCAGTGGAAACCTTTCTTGTAGTTTTAGTGTTGCTATGCTTTTTTTTTTTGTTTTAATGAGTATACAAACATTTATTATTACTATTACTATTATTATTTTGGGGGGGACAAGAGTCTTACTCTGTTGCTCAGGCTGGAGTGCAGTGGCGTGATCTTGGCTCACTCAGCTAGGATTACAGGCACCCACCACCACGCCCAGCTAATTTTTTTTGTTTGTTTTTTGTTTTTTGTTTTTTTTTGTTTTTTTTTTTTGAGGCAGAGTCTCGCTCTGTCGCCCAGACTGGAGTGCAGTGGCCAGATCTCAGCTCACTGCAAGCTCCACCTCCCGGGTTTACGCCATTCTCCTGCCTCAGCCTCCCGACTAGCTGGGACTACAGGCGCCCGCCACCTCGCCCGGCTAGTTTTTGTATTTTTAGTAGAGACGGGGTTTCACCGTGTTAGCCAGGATGGTCTCGATCTCCTGACCTCGTGATCCACCCGTCTCGGCCTCCCAAAGTGCTGGGATTACAGGCTTGAGCCACCGCGCCCGGCCCCAGCTAATTTTTTGTAGTTTTAGTAGAGATGGGTTTTGCCATGTTGGCTAGGCTGGTCTTGGACTCCTGATCTTAGGTGATCCGCCCGCCTTTGCCTCCCAAAGTGTTGGGGTTACAGGCATGAGCCACTGCGCCCGGCCGAAATGACAGTTTTTAAACATAAAACAAATTGAGAGAAGAATGCAATAAAGGCCACTATATCTCTTATCTCAAGAAAACAAGTCTTTTTCTCTGTGTGAATGACTGGAAGGTGTCATCATTAAGTTTAAATCTCTTAATAATAAGAGTTTTCTACATGATTATGCCAGTATTGCAATTCCTTTACATTATCAAAGTTCATCCTTAGATTTCTCCAGTTGTTTCCCAAATAAAACAATTTTGAGCCTGGAGGACAAGCACCAAGATCTGTCCTTGAAGTCCAGGAAGGGATAGCATTGAAATCAAATCAGTAAGTACAATCAATGGATTTGATAGAGAGCTGTGTAGAGATAGTAAAGGGAGGGTTGCTTAATCTAACTGAAGCTGGTTAAGAAATGCATAGTTTACTGTCACCTTTGTCCAGTTCTTAGAGATGAATGAATGGTGCTATCCTTTCTAGGCCGACTACCTAGATACATCATATTCTAAGGGCCTTTGGGTGGCAGGGAGGAAAACCTGTGGGAAGAGGAGTGGAGACTAGTCTCTGCGGATGAGCCCTGTGGCCTTCACCACTGCAGGGTGAGGACCTGCCAGGGATGAGCATGACAGCATCCCTCGGACACAGGGCCCGAGCTGGCTGGGCTCCGGATAGACCCACCGCACCAGCAGAAGCTTCCAGCCCGCTCCACAGCAAGCAGGGTCATCAACTCCTGATTATTCTCCTAAGTGTGTATCTTGCCACGTCCTCCACTTTGGCACAATTTGCCTGTCGGGTCCCACATCTGTCTTATTTTCTTTAATCATGTCATCTGCAAACTAGCAAAGAAGATTTGGAAACCAAACCATTTAACTATTTTCCCCCAAACCAGAAAGCACATAGACAACAATGAAACTGTACGAAATGCCTGGGGAAGGCAAATTGCTGCCACTTCCCAAATCAGACATTTCCCTGGTAGTCTCCTTACTGGTTTAAAGTGACTTTTCAGAGTAGACATACTTGTTTTCAAAAAAGCAAGCACCAAAAAACCTGTCAAGGTGGTTAGTAAATTATAAGCTATTATTATTTTTAAAACACTCTTCGTAATAAACATAACTCTGGTTTATGCACCATTTTGGATTTTCTGTATTTTTTGCTCTCTACCCTTCATACCATAGTCTATAATGCACTGAATTGTCAAGTAATGTAAAGATAGCCTACCATGCACTCCCTTTACCCTTGTCTAAGTCTTTCCAGTAAATACACCTTGTCTTAAAATGGTAAGCTCCTTGAGGGGCCACAGCATCTGAAGTGTTTCTTTATCTTCTACAATGCCGACCTTAGGGTCTTGCATGATAGTAGGCATTTAATAAGTTTGTTTAATTGAATTTGACTTTTACATGAATTTTTAAAAATTGCATGATGGGCTGACACTATAGGGAAACTGCCCACAAGTCAAAAACCCCTCTATGTGAGTGGTCTTCAGGGGCTCTGGAGGTCAGATCTGGAGAACTGCCCTTCTATTCCAAGTGAAAGTGGGCCTCTGGCTGGGGGTCCCTCTATCCCTGTGTCTGAGGACGTGCAATGGGTCCTTCTTGATGATGATGCTAACGACTCCCACACATTGTCTCTCTTGCTTCAGGACTAGAGGCTTGATGATTCAGAAAATAATGGCAATGGAGGAGAGAGAGATGACTGGACCCCAGCCAGGTGGCCCTCCCAGCAGCACCCCCAACATGCACACACCCAAGCAGAGGAGGGCATCTGGGAATGTAAGTCATCCACAAAACAACGGGATATCTTACCTGTCCGAGAAAGGGGCTTGGAAAGCAGGTGGGAAACAAACAAGAGAAAGACTCATTTTACATAGTGACCAATCGCTTTGAGAGTGTCACCTACCGCCTGGGCCAGCAGCAACAGCATACCTTGGGAGGACACAGCACACAAGACAGGGGACCTGCTACAAAGAGTGGTGCGTACCCGGGAACCACCAGGCTCCCACAAACTTTTCAGTGACTAAACCAAAACCGGGTCGCATTTTAAAAACTCTATGCAGGCACTGAGAGATTCCACCTTCCATATTTCCCCTCAGTATGTTGAGCACCTTTACGTTAAGTCTGAGGTTCCAGTGGGAGAGTCTGAAGTTGGCAGTAGGAGGAATGTGATGGGTCAAGACAGAATGCAGTTCCAAGTCCTCGGGGCCCTGTGTGCACCACTCACAGGTATGCTACTGTCCACATGTCACTCACTGGGTTTTAGCCAGGAAGACATTCATCCACTCAAGTTTAGAGTCTGAACTAATAATATAGGAAAATCAAGTAGCAGAGAGGTTTGCCCAGTATCACACAGGTAGCTTATGGCAGAGTGGGGTTAGAAGTCACACAAACCGATGCCCAGACTCATGAGCTTTCTCTACACCATAATGGACCAAATGAAATTGCTGATACCCCCCAAATTGCCAAAGTATATGGCTTCAACTTACTTTCCAATACATGCTAATGTTCCAAACCAGGCTATCTGGGAGGAACACGAAGGGAATCATGTTCTCCCACTGTCCTTAGAATGTTTCAGTACTGTGAATAAACACATACAGGAAGACAACTCTGGGCTATCATGTGCATAAGCTAACTCACACTCCAGTCACACATGCTTGACAGCACCTCAAAAGAAGCCCAGCACTATTTCCAGAGTGGCCATCACTCCCCATGCAGCATAAACATACCTGCCATTTAGATCTGCAGCCCTGTTCTGTATCTAGTTGACATGTGATAATCTAGAAAGGGGTGCTTTCAGTTTATCTTCCAAGTGTCACAATCATCTTTCACCTTATCCACACCTTGCTAGTGCACAATGTTGTCACAGGACAAGTGAAACGAAGAGGCAACCTTGTCTCTCTGGAGTCCCAGAGTCTCCCTATCAAACTGACTTAAGCAATGAGCAAAACAGTATTAAGTCACCCATTTTTGTTTTAGTCACTTGCTAAAAAGAGCACCAACCACTGAAACCAATATTTGGTCCCTATTCTTAGGAAATACACATTGAAGTACTTAGGTGTAAAAGGACATAGTGTTTATAACTTACCTTCAAATAGTTCAGAGAAAAAATTAAGTATACACACATACACATGGGGCAGGGGGCAGGAGGAAGGGGACTGATATAGCAAATGGGGTAAAACGTTAATAGGAAAATCTGGATACAAGGCATATGGTTGTTCTTTGTATTGATTTTATTTTTGCAACTTTTGAGACGGAGTCTCGCTCTGTCACCCAGGCTGCAGTGCAATGGCACGATCTCGGCTCACTGAAGCCTCTGTCTCCCGGGTTCAAGTGATTCTCCTGCCTCAGCCTCCCAAGTAGCTGGGATTACAGGAGCGCACCACCACGCCCGGCTAAATTTTATATTTTGTGTAGCCGGGGTTTCACCATGTTTGTCTGGCTGGTCTTGAACTCCTGACCTCAAACAATCCACCCACCTTGGCCTCCCAAAGTGTTGGCATTATGGGCCTGAGCCACTGCACCCAGCCTTTTCTGCAACTTTTATAAATTTGAATTTCCAAAGAAAATGTGAAAAATATATAAACCTCAAAAAACAAACTAAAACAAAACAATAAAAATATTTGCTGACAGAGATTAGGCTGATAAAGGAGAAGAAAAGGAAGGAGATTATTCAGACAGGACAGAGGTTTCCAGGGCTGGAGGGCTGGGGGTAGACAGTGTCAACACAGAAAAGTGATGATAATAAAGATAAAAGGGGACAAACAGACAGCATCACTATAGTATCTCTACTATTTTCTTCTCTCTGGGTCTTGTCAATCAGGGCCTGCCGCTGGGCAATGGCAAGTCAAAAACAATCTTTACACACTTTAATCTTGCTTGCAGTTAGACTCCGTTCATCTTCCAAAGGGTAACCTAGTTGGGTAGTGGAATCATGTGCCTTGTGACATCAACTGCACTCAGAATGTTTATCCTCTGGACAAGCCAGCCAGCCTCTCCAGAGCAGGTGTGTGATCTCTGTACACCGCAGTGGTCAGAATATGGAGAACTTCTCACTTCTCAGCATCTCTGGACCTCCAATCTCTTCCTCCGCCCTGAGTGCTTTTCCCGACATTATGGTCTCTCGTGCCACCAGCCTGCCAGGTAAATTCTGGTGCCATTAGGGCCACAAAGAAGTGGTTTTTTGAAGCTTTTAATTGAGTACCCAACCAGATCATGTCACAGGACCGTGTAACATGATTTAGTGAGAAAGTCAAATTACATATGGGGAGAAAATAATTTTTCAAAATGCTGCATTTGTGGTAAGTAGTTACTGCTGTGTATTGATTTTTGTTAAGGGAAGAAAGGGGTAAACTTTCTTTTTTTTTTTTTGAGACAGAGTTTCCCTCCTGTCACCCAGGCTGGAGTGCAATGACGCGATCTTGGCCACTGCAACCTCCGCCTCCTGGGTTCAAGCGATTCTTCTGCCTCAGCCTCCATTTGTCATCAAGTTTCTCCCCCCTAGAGTGTGCATAAAATCTCAAGGTGGTAGCATATCTACACAGAGTAGAAACTAGTTTTAGCTCTGTTTTGACAAGCTTGTAGAGGATTTGGAGTTAGCAAATCATCAGAGAAGCCTAAGCAGCAGGGTAAACTGATGAGCACATCCTGGAATAAAGTTGGACACCCTGATGACTCCCTGTTAAAAAATACAGTCCTTAGACTTGCAACATCTGCGTCGTCTGGGAGCTTTTAGAAATGCAGAATCTCAGGTTCCCACCCCAGACCCATTGAATCAGCGCCTGCGTTATTAACAAGATCCCCAGGGGATCCCTATGCACAGTAAAATGGAGAAGTACTGCTCAGTGGAGTAGGCCTCCTAAGCATTCATTTGCCTATATACATGACATTTATAAATTTGTCCCCCAAACTGAACACAGCTTTTTTCTGGGATTTGAGGCAGGTCAGCTTTTTGTCCAAGTGTTAGCAGCTACTCCAGGGTGTGCCGTGCAGTGATGGCCCACGGGAACCCTGACTGTGGGTGTGAGATATTTCAACCGGACAATTCTCAAAGCGGGCATGGAACATTGCTCTGCGGCCTGCGACTCTGGGTCCCAGGATGCCCAGGAGACCGGCAATGCGGAGTGAAGTCATCCGTGTGATGAGATGCAGGGGGGTCAGGTGAGGGGCGGGCCAGGCAGAGAGGTGTCATCTGGGCCACATCATAAATCCCACTTTCCAGAGGATCTTTCTGAGGCCTGAATGAAATGGCCCCATTCAGAATTCCCCAGGATGTCATCCAGAATAGCTCTGCCTGGCTGAGTTTGAGAGATCACTGTTCTGTTTCAGCTTTGAGATGCCTTGAAGTACAGAGGTTGAGCATCTAGGTATGCCTGGGGGAGTCCCAGGAAGTGGAATCCCAACCTGGCTCAGCTCACCAGTGTTTCTTCTGTAACCCAGACATTGCAAAGACAGCGGTACCCACTGAGGCATCCAGCCCAGCTCAGGCCCTGCCACCCCAGTACCAAAGCATCACTGTCCGGCAAGGGATACAAAACACAGTGCTCTCACCAGGTGAGGCCTTCTCTGACTCTGGGTGGGAATGTATGAGAAGCTAAGGATGAATAGGGGCTGCTTCCCTAAGGGAGCAGAGGTGTCTGGAAGCTGGACCCCCATGCGTGGCCTTGTCACCTGCAGCCTCCTATCTGGCCCTTTTTCCTTTGGTAGACACCCACAGGCCTGGGGCTCTTGCCTTGCCTTGCCTCCCCTCTCCTGTGTCTGAAGCTGGTGTACAAGAGCAGCTTCTGGCTGAGTGAGCTGTGGAGGGTAGTGAGGCTACCCCTCAAGATGGGTAGTGAGGCTGCAAAAAGGGTCACAGCCACGAGTGGTGAAAAGAAGGACTATGGGAGGCCGCCGGTCTGGCTGTCCGCTGGGTCACCTGTCTGTGTCTATCCTTAGAGGAGTCAGTGGACATGGTGTCTCCAGTAAGGGAAGGACTTGACAAATACCAAGGCTTACTAACTAAAAGCAGCCTCTCCCATCCCAAGATCCAGTGGCCCTTTGTACCCCTAGAAAAAGAATGCAGTGAGAAGGAATGTCCTCGGCTGCTCTTCCCACCATCTTGCATCTGCTCTCAGGACTGCAATCGTGGTAGGGTGGAGGTAACCGAGGACATGCCTGATGTCTGCCTTCTTGCCTTTCTGCTCTGGCATCCTTGGTTCCACTGCTCCCTGCCAGAGGCTCTGACCTGGTCCTTTCCTTTGCAGACTGCAGCTTGGGGGACACCCAGCACGGAGAGAAGCTGAGGCGGAAATGCACTATCTACCGGCCCTGGTTCTCCCCCTACAGCTACTTTGTGTGTGCAGACAAAGAGAGCCACCTGGAAGCTTACGACTTCCCAGAGGTGCAACAGGATGAGGGCAAGTGGGACAACTGCCTTTCTGAGGACATGGCTGAGAGCATCTGTTCGTCCTCTTCCTCCGCAGAGAACACTTGCCCTCGAGAAGCCACCAAGAAATCCAGGCATGGCCTGGACTCCATCACATCTCAGGACATCCTAATGGCTTCCAGGTGGCACCCAGCACAGCAGAATGGCTACAAGTGCGCGGCCTGCTGCCGCATGTACCCCACCCTGGACCTCCTTAAGAGCCACATCAAGAGAGGCTTCAGGGAGGGCTTCAGCTGCAAGGTGTACTACCGGAAGCTCAAAGCCCTCTGGAGCAAGGAGCAGAAGGCCTGGCTCGGAGACAGGCTCTCCTCGGGCAGCTGCCAGGCCTTCAATAGTCCTGCTGAACACCTTAGATAAATTGGCGGTAAAGCCTACTTATGTCCCTAGAGAGATGCCAATAAAGTTAGTCACAGCCTTCTGTCCAGTCTGAGGTCACTCCGCACAGCCTGCTGTCCTTCCCAGAACCCGGCTCCCATCCCCTTTGGCTAATGGTTGCCTAGCAACACCAGGCACACACCCTCCCCTTTCTCTCTTTTAAAAATAAAGACAATACCTGAAGTTTGGGAATATCCTCTAAGGCAGAGGTTCTCAAAGTAAGGTGCCCAGCCGGCAGTACCAGCATCCCCTGGGAACTCTCAGGCCCTCCTCTGACCTACTGAATCAGAAACCATGGGGCTGGGGCTGGTGGTCTGTATTCTAACCAGCCCTCCAGGTGACTCTGATGCAGTTCAGCTATGAGAAGCACTGCTCTAGGATCCTGGCCTCTGCTTGGTCCCTATGTGGTCAGTCCTTGCCCCACCCTGGGAATAAGGAGCTGGATGCCCTTTCCTATTTGCATGGGGAAGAATCTCTGCAGTTTTAAAGGATTCTTTGATGGTAGATCTTCTGAGGAGGGGAATGTGGAGGACAATATGCCTCTGAGTATAAGCCAGGTCAGAGGCAGATGAAGCTGAGCTCACCCAGGGCTGAGCTCACATGTGCCACCATCATTCACTTAGAACAGCCATCTTGTGCTGGCGCAGAATAGAATCAGTTTTGACCCAGGAGACATCTTTTCATGGCTGCTTTGAGCCAGATGAAACTGGGCAGGTAAACATGGGAACCTATTGCTTCCTGTTACCAAGTAATGTGCCCAGCGGGCAGCCCTGACTCTTCCTCCATTTCTGAGTGAACCTCCCGGTCCATCTGACCCAGAAAGACGGATAAGCATCAGGTATGCAGCAAGGACATTTATCTTGACTGTAACATGGTTCTTAAAAAGCACCAAACGCTTGCTGGTCATCCTTTCAGGCCTCATTTACCTCTTGTTTCACCTCCCTGATGACTCAGTGGCCCCTCCACTGCAGTGGGCACTGCCTTGCAGAGACCCCAGCACAAACCCTCCCCTGGTCTTTGCCTCCCCCAGGGCTTGGCCAGCAGGTGGCCTGGAGGGTCCTCCCTCACCTCCCAATGGCTTTTCCTCCAGAGTCTTATCTATGGCTTAGCAGAGCTGCTCTGCTTATCAGTGTGCTGCGAAAATCTCATTTGTGGTTCTCTCATTCCCCACAGAGTGGGAGGGAGGCTGGGCTCAATCCCCATCACATCATAGGCTGTGAGACCACTCCCGCCCTGTGCCCGCGAGCCATGCTTCTCACCCCGTTCTATCCCCAACCCTACCCAACCTGCATCCCAGAGTCCACTTAGCTGCCAGGCTCCAACTGGGCTGGGAGCCAGGACAAGGTCACAACCTGTCCAGTCCAGTGTGCGGGGGTCTCCAGGCAGCCCTGACATCACCCCCAGGACTCTGTGCCCTGAAAGGGCAGATGAGTGGCTCTGGGCAATCTTTTAGTCCTCACTCTGAGCTAGTGTTGTCTCCTGTCCTTTGCCAACCCCATGCTCCCTTCTCTATGGCATCTGTACAGCAGGCATAGAACACATCACAAGAAGGAAAACAAGCAGGCCAGAGACTGAGCCCAGGTGCCATGGCACGTGCCCATCCTGCCTGCCAGGTGCTTGTGGTTAGTGTCTTCTCCCTAAAGACAAGGCGTTTTCCACATTCCACATTTAATGTCGTATCAATGTAACCCCAGGAATTTTCTCAGTACAGAGCTAAGTTTTAGCAGAGCAGGAAAAAGCACCCAGCACTGCACTGAGCAGCACAGGTGCAGGTAGAAGGAAGCTCCGTTATCCTGGGTCACTGCCAGGCACTCTCTACCAGGTGCTTTTAAAATGCAATCTCATTTACTCTCCATAGTAGCTTTGTGTGGTTTATACTATCCCCATTTTCGAGATGAGAATACAAAGCTCAGTTCAGTTCACTTAGACAGAAAAGAACAGAGGGCATGTGAACCCAGTTGATCTAACCTTTCCAACTTTCTCTCTAGCCTGGGCCTGACGAAGCATCAGGCTTAACACGTCCTCTGCCTGCAAAATGGCTAAAAGTTCCAGCCAAAGTGACCTGGCTTCTCTCAAGTCTGTTCTGTGAGATCCACAGCTTCTAATTCCTCAAACTCTCCCTCCTTTACTAATCTCCTCTGCCCTTTCATTTGTACTCCTTGCAGGGAAGCCTACATTCCCATCAGTTAGGACTTCTGTGCTGAGCTGTGTTGCAGTGATACCATGATCCCCCCTGAGGTAGGTATGAGGAGGAGCCTGTTTTGTCCCCAATATGAACATTTCTGGAATAGGCCTATTCAGACTTCTACCAACTACATATTTCAGGCATTTAGTCATGAAGTCTGTGAAATAGTTTAACCTTTTTTTTTTTTTTTTTTTCCTTGAGACAGGGTCTCGCTCCATCACCCAGGCTGGAGTGTGCAGTGGCGTGATCTCGGTTCACTGCAACCTCCGCCTCCCGGGCTAAAGCCATCCTCCCACCTCAGCCTCCCAAGTAGCTTGGACCACAGCCATTCACCACCATGCCTGGCTAATTTTTATGCTTTTTTTGTAGAAATGGTCTTTCCCCATGTTGCCCAGGTTGGTTCAAACTCCTGAGCACAAGTGATACACCTGCCTCAGCCTCCCAAAGTGCTGGGATCACAGGCATGAGCTGTATAATCTTGATTATAAAATTATACAGTTATATTGGCAAATATCTATGATGTAGTAATTTTTCAAGCACTCAGAACTTGATGCTGGCCAGGCGTGGTGGCTCATGCCTGCAATCCCAGCATTTTGGGAGGCCAAGGCGGGAGAATCGCTTGAGCTCAAGAGTTTGAAACCAGCCTGGACAACATGGTGAAACCCCGTCTCTACAAAAAATACAAAAATTAGCTGGGTGTGGTGGCATACACCTGTAGTCCCAGCTACTTGGGAGACTGAAGTGGGAGGATTGCGGAGCCCAGGGAGGTCAGGGCTGCAGTGAGCCATGATCATGCACTCCAGCCTGGGTGACAGTGAGACCCTGCCTTAACAAAAATCAAAAAGCCCCGAAACCCAAAATCAAAAAACAACCTGGTTGCTACTACCCACATATTCTAATGATATTTGGAGTTTGAAAAAACCTGGGATTGGCAGAGTCAGCAAAAATGGGTGTAGATGAGAGTTTCCCAATCTCAGGACTGCTGACATTTGGGGCTGGATGATTCTTTGTTGTAGGGGGCTGTCCTGTGCATTGTAGGATATTGATCAGTATCCCTGGCTTCACTCACTACATGCCAGTAGCTTTGTGACAATGAAAAACATCTCTAGACATTGTCAGATGTCCCCTGGTGAGGCAAAATCATCCCTAGTTAAGAACCACTGATACCTCTGATCCCGCAGGGCTGATCTATATAAAGTGCAAATGAAGCCACCATCTTCCTCTCCTCCTACAGGGAACTTGTGAATCCTTCCTCAATCCCATACCTTTGGGAACCATGTCACAGAGCTGATGCCACTTGGCTTGGGAAGTGGGGTGGAAGTGAAGGGGACAGAAGGAGCAGGTGGAATAGAAGCAGCAAGAAAATACAATAGAAAAGCTTTTAGAAGTAAGAAAGGTTTATTTAGCAAAAGCCACTAGACTAGTGACAACATCCAGGGAGTAAGTGCACTTACATTAACAGAATCTTTTCCCAGAGAGTTGATCCAACAGAGTTAATGACACACAGCTTTAGGAAGTAGAGGGCTAGCAGGTAGAGGGTTAGGAGGAAGCAGTCAAGCAAAGAGTAAATAAAAGGAATACAACTCCTAAACAAGATCCATTGAGAGAAATGAGGCTAGGAAGAGGTTTTACAGAGAGAGCATTGATATAAGCAGGAATATAAGGAATATAATTTTTAATCCCAATATACAGTCCATCCAGTGTGGAGAAATTCTTTCCTGGCTCCATAACTGTGGGAGCCTCCTGTGCACGAGAGTCTGCTGGCACCTGGGGCAGGCTGGGTCAGGCACCAATAAGGTCAGCACCCCTGGTGTCCATTTGTCCTCCATATAGGGCAGAGTAGAAGAATGAAAAAGAGGAAGGCAGAGTTGAGTTAGCAGAGCAAGAAGCAAGGAGGGAGGACAGGGTGACATCGTTGAGAAATCAGGTCTGCAATGTTCCCTTTCCTGCCCAGTTGGCCCTGATGGAGGGTTGGTGGCTGGTGATCCTTCAAGGCTCCTAGATCTGTCCTTTGTCTCCCATCTCCACACACCAAGTGTGCACTGGTTTGGGTCCCACTAGGGAGGATGCCAATATACAAACTAGTCCTTCAGGGAGGGCCTGAACTGGGGAAAGGGTGGGGCCCAGGCAGGAAGAAACCACCATGGAACACCCCAAGGGCAAGAGTCTTGGATGGGTCCCAAAGTCAGCAACACAGATGACTAGTTTCCCCAATTCTTTAATCTCTCCATTTCCTTTCGTCTACCCAATCTCAAGTTTTTACAGACCATTTAGAAATGGCCTTCCTCACCCGCTCCCTGGCCACATCCCACACAAGCCCTCTCCATCCACATTCCACACACCTAATCCACTGGCCTCTGGCTTTATCCTCAGCTCCTGCTTACGTCCAGAAAACAGACTTTTCACTCCTCTGGACATTCAAAATCTTAATAATCGAAGTGGTCTTGGACTCAAGGAACCCTGGGTTAGATTTAATAAGCTAGGTAGGCTCAGTCACACTGGATTCCTGACAGCTGCTCATTTAGTGTCATGGATTTCACTTTCCTGGTTCTTCCTTCTCTGTGTACCTGTACCTATTTCCAATGGCAAATTAGATCAAAACAAAACAAACAGAACCATGCCTCTCTAACTAAATGCATGTTAGAAAACACAAATCTGTTGCTGATTCAAACACCCTAGAGATTCCCACTCTTTTCTGTCTGGTCACAATCCTACATATATGTACACACCTTCCCTTACACATGTATATATAAACACATGTGTACACACACAAAAAACACACACACACACACCACCCCATCCTATTTCCACTGACACCCTTATGCACCAAGGAAGGCTAACATAAAACTGAATTTATTTCCTTTAATTTGGACTTTCTGGGCTAAACCAACTGTGGCCATTAGAAGAGGACTGCACTTTTATTTACATACATTCTAAAGCAAAGCTAGGATCGATGAACTCCATTTTGGGACAATCATATCCTCGCCGACTGACCCTCCAAAAATACTGCAGTTTGCATCTGTAGCTTGTTGTCTAGGATAAAGACTTAATTCCCCGAACATATGACTCTAGCAGGTCTCAGCAATCTCTTCAGGCATTTGAAAATCTGTTAACAGCCACTTACGGCCTTATAGGAGCAAAGGAGCTTTTCCTCATTGCCCCAGTCAGCCCATTAAGGAGTGGTGATCCCTAGGCAAAGCCTAGATCATAAAAGATAAGACAATTGCACATGGCACTTTTTACAGGTGTGCTCAAGGCACGCACCCAGAGAGATGGGCCAAGGATGGCAATGGCTGTGGTCCCTGACCCAAGTGGCAGTGATTCAGAAAAGTGGACACAAACAGTCTCACAGTCTCAGCTGCCAGCCTGCATTCACTTTTTTTTTTTCTCTTTTTTTCTTTTTCTTTTTTTTTTGCAATAAAAACTGACCACCACTACCCAGTGGAGGGGACAGGTTGAGAGGTAAGGCTGGGGACTCTGGTCCTCTGGGGCTTTCAGAGAGGTAAAGTGCTACAAAAGCTTCAGCTGGACAGGACACAGGGGAGGTGAAAAGCTTCAGCTGGACAGGACACAGGGGAGGTGAGGGGCACTTCCCAGCTTCCATTTAGATGGGCTGGGCTACAGGCAGGAGGTGGGCAGGGCAGGGCTTTCAAAACAAGAATCAGATCTAAGTGACGTGGAGCAGCAAACAAGCTGTCCTTCCCCTGGGCTCTCACACCAAGGGCCTGAACCATGTTAAAGCTTCAAGGCTCCTTTTGAAGCAACATTCAATGTCCGGCTGGAGAAAATGTTTGGATTCAGTTCCTCTAAAAGATTATCCACTGTGACACATTCCAATTCCATGCTCACACTACAAGGACTAGCCTGGCTTTTGTAGCCCAGATCACTCAATCGCCACAATCTCAGCAAGGGCCTGGAGAAGGAATTCCTCTCATAAAGGTAGGGGGAGGGTTAGGCAACTGGTAGCATCCTGATATCCAGAAACAAAGTACCTGAGAAGGTACGGATGGCTTCCCTTCATGGTCGGGACCATGGAGATGGGGCGAGTGAGGGGGTACGGGGGCATCACGGACAAAGCGTGGGAGCCTGACGATGCAGCAGGTAGGGGCAGGTCCTCCAGCAGCCTGGCAGTCCTGGAGAGAGACCCTTTCCTGAAGCCACGGGCTCTGGAAGGCCCTACCTCCATCACCCTCTAGTCACAAGTAGGAGAGGAGCTGATTCACCTCTGGGAATCCGATTTCTTCCCCACTTTACCCTCCAAAGCAGAATCTCAATCCTTTCCTGAAACCTCACACTCTCCCGGGCCCTGGCTGGCATTCTCCTCGGCAGCGCGCATTCACTGGGCATCCCCTACCCTGGCAGCAGCCAGACACGGCCCCTCCAGCCACGCCGCCGCCTCCATCTCCTCGCCCTCGGCACCTACACGGCGATCTCATCATCCAGGCCGTCGCCCAGCTCCTGCCTCTGCAGGACATTCAGCAGGCGCGGCAGCTCCTCCTGGGACCACGAGTCGCGCTCCTCGCTCTCGTCCGTGTTGGACTCGTACTCCGAGGCGATGCCTGACTCTCGGAACTTGATGAGCTCCAGACCGCCCAGGAGCGCCTCGCCCTGCGCTGGGGGCGGGGTGTCCTCGGGCGGGAGAAAGCGAAAGCATTCCAGCTTCACCAAGCAGTCGCGCCTACCTAAGGGGCTGCCCGCAGGGTGGGCAAAGTCAGCCAAGCCTGCGCCCAGCGGCGGCGAATGCAGGTCCTCTGGCTTAGGGGTCGTGGGGTCACAGAGCACGGGCAGGGCTCCAGAGCGGAAGGTGATCTCCAGCAAGCTGTCCTGGGAGCCCACTGCAGGGGAGACAAGAGGTAGCAGAGGGGCAGCGTTAGGCAAGGTTGCTGATTTGGGATGCCCGCCTTCTGATTTGGGATGCCTGCCTTCTGCCCGCCGGTGCCCTGCAAAAGCCCTTCCCAGACCAGCTTAGCAGCACCTCCCCGGGCTTTGGATCTCTTAACTCTTCACCCCTTCCTGGCGCCCCCACATAGCTCCAGACACACCTCGCTGGAGGGGAGGAGCTTTAGGAGGTGGTAAAGGTGGGGACATGAGAACCATATGATGGTTCTGGAAACCACTGAAGGCTCTGAATAGTGTTAGTGGTAGGAAAAAGGTACCAATTGAGAGAACCATGTTAGAAGCCTGTGGTAACCTTTAGTACAATCATATAAATAAGCATTAATTAGGATAGAGCAGAGTTTCAATGAACAATCTGGAAAATCCAGAGAGGCTTCCAGAGTGGTGAAGGGCACTGGTTTCCAATCCATACCTCTGGGTTACTTTAAAAATACAGGCTCCCAGACCAGCCCCAGACCCAATGATGCAGGATCTCTGTAGGCTGGACCCAGTAAGATGTATTTTTAAAAGAGCTCATGGGATGGTTTGGGGGAACCACTGGTATAGTTGGAACAAAGTTTTGCAATCAGATCTAGGTTTGAATCTTGACTCTGCTCCTTGCTAGGCCTGTAACCTTGAGCTAATTACTTAACCTCCCTGAGTCTGTTACCTCATCTGTAAAATGGCATCCCATTTTTCTGCAGCCGAACTACAGGGATTAAATGATCTCACAAGCAAAAAATTCTATCACAGTTTCTGGCACAATATGTGATCAATGGGTATTTGCTGGTCCACAGCCCACACACACTCTGAGCATGCATACAACCCACAGAAAGGCTCAAGAGGAAGGCGTGAAAATGTGTTGCAATCTACGGCTGTCCAGTCCAGTCCCAGGGTGCTGAGCATAGAGACAGCCTCTCAAGTAGGGGCCAGGCAACCTCTGCCATTGTCCAGCAAAGCTGTGCAGCCAGTGATTCCACTGCCTTATCCACTGAACAGATATACTGCTCCCAGCTTTTTCTACGTGACAGAGTTTTGAAATACACAGTGCAGAATAGTAAACTAAGAAACAATTTGCTGTCTCCCACAGAGCTCACAGAGACCATGACACCCAATAGGTGCCGAGTATACTGTATGTTGGTTGCAAAAGCTCTCTGAGAAAGAAATGGGCTGCCCTAGGACATACAGTACCTGAGCCCCTATCAAATAGACTGGATGAGCACATAGCAGTGACTCCGAGGACATTCAAAGTCCAGCCCTGGGCCTGGATTAGAAGGCACCCGAGATCTCCTTTGGGCATGCGATTCTGTAATTCATTAAGTATACTAATGGGGAAACAAAGCTGCCTATGTTTTCTGCTGGAATATAGGGGCAGGTCAGGGGTCCAAGAAAGCACCACCAAAAACTTGAAGAAAGTAACACTCTTTCCAGAGCCTTCACAGAGGAAGCGGGGTTGGGCAGGGCACTGGCTTACTGGCATTCTGTCCTGACAGCTTCAGCTCCAGCTCTTGCACCTGCTTGACCAGCAGGGAGATGTGCTGGAGCATGTCCTTGTTCTGCAGCAAAAGCTGGTGCACGCGAGCCTGGGCCTCCAGCCGCGCCGCAGCCTCAGCAGCCAACTGGTCCTTCAACAAGTGTACCTGCAGAAAAGAGGCAGCAGCAGAGAAGACAGGACAGAGAGAAGAGAGGGACATGAATGTACATGAGAGTCACTGGCAGACAGCCGGGACCAGAGATGCCCTCCACATTCAGTTCAAGAAGAAGCCCTTCACGGGCAGAATGGGCATCTGGGCTTATCATTCCAGAGGAGGAGCCGAAAGGAGTGGGTTCACTGACCCTGTGAAGCTGTGTGTCCCAAGGGAGGGCCATGATGTATCACTAAGGTACCACTCTGGGCCCCATACCAAGGGCAAGAAGCAGGAAAGAGCCATTGACCCCCAGCCCCCGCCACATACACACACACACACACACACACACACACACACACACGCACATGTACACATACACACGCACGGTGCTCCATCCCTGCTTAGAGAACTCCTTCAGCACCTAGTATGGCATATGCCATGTTGGAGGTGGAAGGGGGCACCCTCTTTTCTCATCCCGTCTTCTAAAAAACAAAACCAAAACTGATCTATTGACCCACTGGCTAAGAACAGTGTCACAACGAAGCCCATATAATCTTTCTCCCTCCCCCACTCACCCAAAAGTAGTGAGAAATAGGAAGCACTACACATGGCTTTTTAAATTAGTGATGCAGCTGTCATCAAGCCACTCTGTAGGTGGCAGCTTCTTTCCCTGTCTTCCCTTTTTATTTGCCATGGCAGACATCTAGGACCATGATTCATACCACATACTACCAGGACCACCTGGTAGGGGTTAAACATTTGCTGACTGACTCATGAGAGGGCCTCCTCCAACCAGCCCAGAAGGGCTGAGGTGAACAGTTTGTGGCACCCTCATCAATTTCCAACCTTCTCATGGCAGAGCAGCCAGCAGCGATGCATTCAGCATGCTTGAGGCCCAGTGGTGTCAACATCTCTGTTCTTGGTGAGCAATCCTTATGTGGAGATGAAACTCAGTGGGAGGAGACAGGGGCAACCAGACCAGGAACCTGGTTTGAAGAAACTGAGTTAGAAGGCCAATACCAGTGTTCACACATATGTGATTCTTGTGCAAAGAAGTGAATAAAAGGTTCTCCAGGGAGGGTTTCAGAAAGCCCCCGAAGAAAGGGAACTAATGAATTTTTATGGTCTGAATCAATGTAGCTTATGGGAAAAAGGGTGTTCTTGTACCAAAACCATGGTGTGGGTAAAGACAGAGCCAGGTGACTGGGGGCAGGAGAGGTGTGATGAGGATGCAGGAAGATGGATGGGGAGTCGAAAGCATTAGCTGAGTCTCTTGCTCAGAAAACAAATGCTCAAATTTCTGAAGAGGAGTTTGCTCTGAAGAGATTCACATTTTTTTTAGGGAGTAAAGGGCAGTACTAACCTCAGAGTTGGCCACCCCTGGCCAAGTGACCTGCTGGCCCAGGGTATGCCCCTCCCAGCAACCAGCACTCAGAGAATTACACTTGTGGATACAGTGGCTGCCTCCCTCTTGCCCAGATTGGCGGCCCTGACCTTGACATTGACCCTGTTTCTAATTGAGTGGAGCCATAGGGGCATAATGCCTAAGGAATTTAAAGTAAATCTGTCCTCCATAAAGCTGCTACGGACAGAAGATATTTTGGTCAAGAAGTCAGACTCATTTTTTTTGTCTCATATTAATTGAGAAAAGATCTGGGGAGGGGTGAGAACAGGTGTGATACAGTGAAATACATGTTTGGTCTTCATCCTTGTTTCCTGACATATCTCCCCAAACCTTGAGATATCCAGAGTGGTAAGAAAGTTTTTTGTATGCTTATTAGATGATTAGTGGTTGAGGAACCCCTGGAAGCTTCAGGATGGGGGCTGGTCACAGGAAAGACCAAGGTATGATTAGAGGGTTGGGACTTTTCAGTCCCACGCCCCAACCCCCAGGAGGGGAGGGGCTAAAAGTTAAACTAATCATCAGTGGCCAGTGATGTAATCAATCATGCCTACATAATAAAGCCTCCATTAAAAACTCAAAAGGACTGGATTAGGGGAGCTGCCAGGTTGAACATTTGGAGGTTCCTGGAGGGTGGTGCACCTGGGGAGGGCATGGGAGCTCTAGCTGCTCTTTCTATGCATATCTTCCATCTGGTGTTCATTGGTATCCCTTATAATATCCTTTAAAATAAACCAGTAAATGTAGGTGTTTCCCTGGGTTCTGTGAGTTGCTCTAGCAAATCAGGTGAGTCCAAGAAGAGGGTAGAGGGAACACCAATTTATAGCCAATTGGTCAGAGGTGTAGGTGACAAACTATTACTTGTAATTGGTGTCTGAAATAGGGGAAAGTCTTGCAGGATTGAGCCCTCAAACTGTAGGATCTGATGCTGTTTCCAGGTAGATAGTTTCAGAATCAAACTGAGTTAGAGGACACTGCGTGTCCTCTGCAGAACTGCTTGCTTGCTTGGTGTGTGGGAAAAAGTCCCATACATTTGGTCACAGAAATATGTTGTGACAGTATAGCAGGAAGAAACTGGGTTTGTTTCTTCCTATATCAACTCAACAGGGAAAGAAATGTCAATAATATTTTAATCTGGATGTCAGACGGTGGGTGGCTATTAAGGTTTTCTCCTCCTTGGAAAGGGAGGCACGGAGAAATTTCAGCTGGGGATCCCCCAAATCTATTTGGTTCTAAGGAACAGGACAACTGCTGTGGGAAGCCCACAGATAAGCCTCAGAGAAGGGTAAGCTTAATCTTGCACTTATGAGTGCCGTTACTTATCCCAACAAAGAATGTCATCGAAAGGAACCAAATAAAATTTGAGCAAATAAAATTACTAAATTATTCATCTTCCATTTTCTTTGGAACCAAACCAAACAGAGAGAAATGTGGAACAAAGTCTTTTGGTGATTATAAACAAAGAAAATAGAGAATCCTACATATCTCTAACTGGCACTTATTGAGGGCTCCCTGCACACATACTGCAGTGTCAGTTTCTTTTCTTTCTTTTTTTTTTTTTTTTTTTTTTTTTTTGAGACTCACTCTGTCACACAGGCTGGAGTGCAGTGGTGCGATCTCAGCTCACTGCAACCTCTGCCTCCTGGGTTCAAGCGATTCTCCTGCCTCATCCTCCCAAATAGCTGGAATTACCAGTGCCTGCCACCACGCCTGGCTAATTTTTGTATTTTTAGTAGAGACGGGGTTTCCCCATGTTGGCTGGCTGGTCTTGAACTCCTGACCTCAAGTGATCCACCTGCCTTGGCCTCCCAAAGTGCTGGGATTGCAGGTGTGAGCCACTGCACCCAGCCCAGAGTCAGTTTCCTGCTTCCCAATCTGAACATCCCAACAGGACAGGCCATTCTAATGCACCAGACCAGGAGCTGGAGTGCTTGTCTGTTGGGTACTCCCTAGGCAACTGTAGACAACTCACTCCTCTCCAGACCTCAGTTTCTCCATCTGTCAACCAAGAGGACTGACTTGAGGATCAGACAGTTGATAATTCCACATCCAGGTTGACACCGTGGTCAGTACTAGAGGGAATTTGTTAATGGCTCAGTTCCCCATTGTGAAGTCAGAGAATTAGAATTGAGGGTGAAGGAAGAGTCCCCTCTTACAAAAGCCAGGAAAAAGCTTGAAAGCTTGTTTTGCGGTTACCCAAGTACCAATGGTGGAGTACCAGCAATACCTAAAATAACACCCTTGAATTAATTGCTTCCCATCGCAGATCCACTGGCACCAAGTGCCATGAGAAAATGTTCCTTGTACCAGATTAAATGGGAGTTTTACCTCTGTAAAACCAGTTATACTATTTCAGGTATTTTCAAGCCCTGTGACTATGTGAGCACTCGCTGCTGCCACTGCCTGAGCCAGCACTAATGAGCCCTCTGCTTCTGCAGCTGTCAAAAGTGGTACTGGGCATAAGACTCAAATCCCATGTTGTGGCAGGTTGTGCTGCCGAAGACCCCAAATCAGGCCACACTGAGACAAAATGGCATGGACTTCTTTTAACTTTGAGGCGCAGTGTTTTATAACTATGTAGGCTTGAACTTGAAGCACTGAAATGAGGCAGCATTATGTGAAGCCTTGGTTTGGGCAGTCTGCTACAGCCCTCTGTGCTTTGTTTCCCCATTCATACAACAGGGGCAGAGACCACCACCTCCTCCCCACCAGATGGGATATTTTTGGATTTAACACTCTTTTCTTTCAAAGAATTAGGCCCCTTTCATAAAAGTAGACCATATTTCTTTCTGGAAAGGTACAAATTAGTGTCTCCGTTGCAGAAGTGTGTTGTCTTTGGCAATAAATGCTGTACTTACATACTAAGTTAGTGATGTGGCACAGAGGGATGTGACACTAAGGCCATGCCCGGAGTGCCTGGGCTCAGATGTCCAGCTCTGCACTCTGGCCTCATCATGACACACAAAAGTTCAGCCCTGCACCCTCCAGCTCTACACTGCTTCCCCAGACTGTGAAACCCACCCTCAACCCACCCAGCCACACCAGACCATTGGCCCCCTCACTCTCCAGCTTACTTGCCTGGACTCCAGCTCCTCCATCAGTAGTGAGGGCAGGGCCAGGCTGAAGTTAGGGAGTAGCAAGCACATGGAAATGGCAGTGGAGAGAACCAGAGCAATTTGCCCCCCGCCACACACTGGACACAGAAGCAGAGGTAGGTGCCGCTGTCTCAGCATGCACATGGCAGGGACTTGGGCAGTGCACACCAGGGTTCTGGGGACTGGGAGAAGCCACAGGGACAGATGCTACATAGAGGGCCTCGAGTGGGGATGCGGAGTTTTGTTAGCACTGTTCCTCTAACTACAGCATACATGATTGCAAAGCATAAATAACCAATTCCTTGTTCCTGAACAAGCGGAAGTGGCAGCAGGTAGAGGAGAAATCTTTAAATAGCAATACTGAACTGTACTAACACTTTCCTCATGAACAAGGCCGGGAATGGGCAAACTGTGAACAGACCTGGCCTACTTAACTCTTGCCAATCAGCCACAGTGCCCAGATCAGTTCTGAGACTATGTCGGCCCAGCCCATGGCCATGCAGGTGCCAGCTACATCCCAGCTTCGATTTGAGGCTTGGCTCTACTCTCATTCACACCCTTGAACTTCTGGTCCACCTAAAAGCAGGAAGCTAGTGCAGCCAAGCAAGCCTCATGCTGGGTTGGAAGAGTGGTCAGAGGGACTTGGCTATTCACTATTTACACACTGAGGTCTAACCTGGAAACACTTAAGAGTCAGCTGAATACCACCTTTGCCCATATACCTTTAAGGTCAGGGCAGGCCCCCTCAAGACCAGCTCAGAACTAATTTAGGGTGAGGCTGGGAGAGGTCTTGCGGTCTTAAACCAAATCAGGACACTGTGAAGGAGACCTAAGCCTGGTCCCCATGGCAACAGCAGAACTAGACTGGCCTGTGGGAAGAAATGGGGGGTGGGGGTGGGGGAACATAAATAGTGCAACAAGTGACCTCAAGGGTACATTTGTCTGCAAGAAACTGTCTTTATCCTGAGATTTTTACCCAGAAACAACACAGGAGGATTTGGATGCTCTCCGAGAAAACTATTCCCACCTGAAAGGCTGAGGTCACAGTTTCACTCATTGGAATTCTGGGGACTGCTGATAGTTTAATAAAGACAGACAGAAGCCTTGCAGTTTGGTGGCAACAGAGTTTGACAGAACAAGTAAGAGCTGACCTCGTGCTGGAAACTGAAATCAGCCCCACCGGTGCAGAGAAACCAAGCTTGCTATACTTGGTCTATTTCAAATGTGTGAAAGACACCAAGACACCTATTAATCCAGCTACATCTTACAGAATTGTTTTTACCCAAGGATATAGACACTAATAAAAAGCCTTGGATTAAACACTACAAAGAAAGTGGAAGAAAGAGCAGTGTGAAGAGAAACTTCTAACCAAAGGTCAGTTTAGGACCGAATCCGTCTGCAGGACAGGGCAGCTGAAAGCCAGCTGAAAGGTACAATATCCCTGCTGTGCTCCTGGACAGCAAAAGCAAGATGTGAACAGAAAGAAGGTAGTCAGAGACAGATAGACATGGCAGACAGAGGTACAGGAGTATGTTCAAGAACCGATCAGATGATCCCAAGGTCCTGTCCTATCTGACAATTTTGGTAGCCTAAGACTCTCCCTAAAGTCATCTCACCACTGTGGGACACAGACGCACTATAGTGGCCTTTTGATCACCACACTGCTTGTACTGAGAGTCAAGCAGGGCAACTATATTCAACAGATTCCAAGTGAGTGAGAGGCTAAGGGTGCTCAGCCTGTGGACATGTCTAGAACTGAGAGAGGCTCATGAAGCAAATCCCTAATACCACACTCTTTCCTTCCCCTAGATTCATTGTCTTCTAGGAGACACGCAATTAAAACAGGGCCAGGGCAGGATTTCCCATGGAGACTGACACTTGATTCTATACCAGAAAATCACTCTTAGGGTTTCATCCTGACTGTGGTAGACCTGTGATAAGCTACATGTCTTGTTGCTTTGTAGACTGAATGCTTCCTTCCACCACCACAACACTCTTGTGTGGATTACACTTTTGCAAATAGTTTCTCTCCAGTACTCAGCAGTGACTTCGAATTCAAATGCCTCCTTGATAAAATCATATCATGAATATGCATCAAGCCCACTCCTACATAAATAATAATTACTTGGTAATTGATACGCTACCAAATAAAAGTATTATGATCTGTATTCAATGGGAAACTTGTGGAAATGAAATGAGTCTGCGAATGGACCCGTGCTGGAGTGCTTAGTCTTTGTGCTCCTGTCAGCTGTCACACTAGGGAGAGGATTCTCAGACTGCCATGCCATCAATAATGATAGGAGATGGATTCTTTCATTTGACAAAGAGAAATGATTTTTTTCTCCAAATATAAGAAGCCATGAATGACATTCCCCCTCTCTGTTGCTGTTTTGAACACCTGCAAACCCTCCTAGCATCACAAGATATCCTTCTGTTTCAAGGTAAGACTTTTTAAAAAGACTCCAATAACTTGAGAGCTGTGTCCCATTGACTCTACTCTCCTGAAACCTGGATGTAAAAGTCATCCATGAGCCTTGCACCTCAGGCCCAGGTCAGGAGACCTTGTTACAAGTAGGTCTTCTTCAAACCCTGAGTCATAGCAGATCCTGTTATGGCCAGGTCGCCGCATGCCTCCTCAAGGTGGAAAGGTAGAAAGGATATCTCTGTCTGAATGATTCAGTCCACTCAAGAGCCAGGACAAGAGTAAGCAGAAGACATAACAGAGAGCAATAAGTGCTCCCTGGAGAAGTCTGCTCCCCGCCATTCTAGAATGCAGAAAACCTAAGTGGTCAACAGTCTGGTCAAGCAAATGTAGAATGTTGATGCAGGCTGCCTTTCCAGATCCTTTACCAATTCTCCCAAGCCCCAACTGCCCCCTCTCCTAAGATCTTCATGCACTCATCAGGCTCTGACCCTGGCTCTCCCCTCAGGATTCAGCCTTGGGTATGAATGAATGTCTTTACCATTCCCTGAATGCCCGCGGTAGAGAGGAAGCTCAGACTCCTAAGTCCCAAGGAAGATGTGGACTACAGCACCCTCTACAGAAAGCAAATAGGAGGAATCCCTGCTGAAAGCAGCAAGGGAAATCAGCTTACCCTCCCCTACAATGTAGCAGCAGCCCAGCAAGTTTTTTGGGGCACAAACACCATCTTAATTCTGAGATCTAAGTCAATTCTTTTCATTACGGCTCAAATAATATACCTAATTCCTGTAAGTTAAATCCTACAATAATGAATTCCAATCAAATACTGCCTGGAATAAGTAGATCATAATGGAGACTGGGAAACTTGCTATAGACATGGAGACTGGGATGCTAGGGGTAGTAGTCTTTTTACAATGGTGTTTGACACAAATTCATAGTTTAAGCTGTTTTAAGAGTGGTATCATAAAGCCCCAACTGTTCTGACTCCAAAGGCATCATTTTCCCGCCCCAAACATTAGGAAAATAAGGCAGGAAAGGAAGGGTGGAATTGTGTGCATCTTTTCCCTTGGTCAGTTCAAGTCATTAACAACATTCAGCCAAGCCAGCCAAGCCCAGCTCAGAGCAGGGGATACATGGAAAACCAAAATGTGCCTCTCCATTTCAACTGCATCCCCCATCTATCCCGCTCCCTCTCCCCAACAAGCAATGATTCAATAGCATGAGCAATTCCTTATGACTCCCTAGATTTTAAACCTGTCCTGAGCCCCTCGCTAGGGAAGGTGCATCAAGCCCATGAGAGTGGAGCCTGCGAAGTAGGGAGGAGGCTGAGGAGAACCTGGGCCACAGCCACTTGCGTCTGCTGCTGCTGCTGCTGGAGGAGCTGCTGGAGGAGTTGCATCTGGTGGTGAGTGGACAGCGGTGTCTCTGTGCCCAGGTCTGGAGGCTTCGAGGAAGAAGAAGGGAGCAGCAACCTGGGTGAAGCTGTCAGCATGGGCTCCTGGGGGTGCGAAACCTGGAGGGGAAGGAGAAGACAGGACATGACAAGTGGCAGGAGTCATCTTGAGGGGCCTCCCTCTCTTTGGTGTGCACTTGGGAGGTGTAAATTGGTGCATTTACAACCCATAAGCTGACAGCAGTGCATCTTTAATGAAAATGGGAGTAGAGGCCCAGGAAGGAAATGGTGTAGCTGCTTGGGCTGATACCACACAGTCAGAAAATTGTATGGGGACACCTCGGTAACTGACCTCGCATGATGGGAGACTGATGGCTGATACTGCTCCATCTCTTGCCCCCCACTTCCAATGATACCCTGTCACTGAGTTCCTTGAGGTTCTAGACTTAGAAGAATCCATTTTAGAAAAACATAGTTTCCGTCCACCCTACCATGATAACAGGAAGGAGACAGCTTCAATCCTCTACTCTGCTGTGTCCTTAGGGCTCCCTCCTCCAGGGTCTGAGATGTTCCTTCTCCCTTGTTGGGAGAAGTTTGGAGTTGGGTCCTGGAAGAAGGGGCCAGGTGAGGGGGCTACCTCCTGCCCTCCACTGCCTCTGGTGAGAACCATCAACAAAGAAGTTTGGATCCTAAAATACATAATGATCTGGAGAGATCCTGTTAGATGAAAGAAGTTCCTGTGTCCTTCCCCCCTTTCCTTCTGTCTCCCTCTCTTGTGGACATTTTTACCAAGATGGCTTCTACGATTCATAGAGTTCAATGGCAGGGAAAGACATTTTGTTTCAGGCAGTTCTGCTGTGGGGACTTCTTCAGACACACACAAGGAAGGCCCCCAGTGATACAGGGCTATTTCCACTTGTAGAGGACAAACTGGTTCCAAAGGAAACCCCAGGCAGACAGTTTAGAACCGAACTGCCCTCCAAACCTCCACGTGAGATAAGATATGAATGTTGAAGAAAGAGAGGTGCCATGATATAAACTGCCTGGGAATCTAAGGGTAGAGCTATTGGTCAGTAATTTTGCTTCTGGGTTTAAAATATTTTTTTTCTTTTTTTTTTTTATTATACTTTAAGTTCTAGGGTACATGTGCATAACGTGCAGGTTTGTTACATATGTATACTTGTGCCATGTTGGTGTGCTGCACCCATCAACTCGTCAGCACCCATCAATACATCATTTATATCATGTATAACTCCCCAATGCAATCCCTCCCCTCCTGCCCCCATGATAGGCCCCAGTGTGTGATGTTCCCCTTCCCGAGTCCAAGTTTCCTCATTGTTCAGTTCCCAACTATGAGTGAGAACATGCGGTGTTTGGTTTTCTCTTCTTGTGATAGTTTGCTAAGAATGATGGTTTCCAGCTGCATCCATGTCCCTACAAAGGACGCAAACTCATCCTTTTTGATGGCTGCATAGTATTCCATGGTGTATATGTGCCACATTTTCTTAATCCAGTCTGTCACAGATGGACATTTGGGTTGATTCCAAGTCTTTGCTATTGTGAATAGTGCCGCAATAAACATACATGTGCATGTGTCTTTGTAGTAGAATAATTTATAATCCTTTGGGTATATATCCAGTAGTGGGATGGCTGGGTCATATGGTACATCTAGTTCTAGATCCTTGAGGAATTGCCATACTGTTTTCCATAATGGTTGAACTAGTTTACAATCCCACCAACAGTGTAAAAGTGTTCCTATTTCTCCACATCCTCTCCAACAACTGTTGTTTCCTGATTTTTTAATGATTGCCATTCTAACTGGTGTGAGATGGTATCTCATTGTGGTTTTGATTTGCATTTCTCTGATGGCGAGTGATGATGAGCATTTTTTCATGGGTCTGTTGGCTGTATGAATGTCTTCTTTTGAGAAATGTCTGTTCATATCCTTTGCCCACTTTTTGATGGGGTCGTTTGTTTTTTTCTTGTATATTTAGGTTTGGCTTCAGGTTGGAATTCGGTCTCAAGTTCTTAGTTTCTTAATTGGATCACATTAGGAACCCCCAGAAGCCACAGTCATCTCACCTATATGATGTTAGGTTGGAGCTGATGATGACTAAGGTGGTCTTTCAGTTTCTAACATTCAGTGGGCCAATTTCCAGACTCCATAGTGCTATCTACAGGAATTATCAAAGGTACACCACCACTACTACAGGCAGAGGGGGCCCAAACTGACTTTGCTCTATCAGCTAAGCCACAGGGGAGTCTGTGTGTGTGTGTGTGGTGTGTGTGTGTGTGTGCGCGCGCGCACACGGCAGAGTGAGCCTTGCAAAATACTGTGCAAAGATGAGATGCTGTTAAGGGAAGAGGGTGCCAGGGAGTAGGAGATCAAATATTGGTGGGATTTGGGGAGGGCAATGTGTGTCAGGAATCAGCTCCATGGCATCCTGGCCTGCAGCAGCATCTAGTGTCCAGACCCTCTGGAAGTCAGACCCCCTGAAAGGCAGTGAAGCGTGCTCTGGCACCGCCACTGTGCCATGGAGTGTCTCACTCGGAAGATGAGCCGGCAGGGGCTAGGAAGCAACTGATGACCTGAGGGCACACATGTGCAGATCACACAGATGGGCCATGTCCTGCCTACCTTGGAGCCTGTGTGGGATCCTCCTTCCTTCCCTACGGCATCTAGATCAGTCACTCCTCGGCTGAATTCCAGGACGTCATTCCCTGGGAGTGGGACCTCCACCGCATCGATGTCAGTCTCCTCCGCAGTGGCCGTGGAGGCCCTCTCGGCTCCAGTGAGCTGGCGGCCTGCAGGGACAGCACGGGAGGGAGGGGAGAGAATGAAAACACCAAGAACAAAGTCCTCCTTTCCTAACACTTGAGCTTTCAGGCATGTCGAGCCTAGGGATGCCACTGGCTTTCACACATCTTTTCACTCAAGTACCTTAAAGTGCATTTCCAGCCCAGTAAGATGTCCTCATCTTAGGATCTTTTCAAAGTCCAGAAACAAAAGCAGTACTTCCTCCAGCCTGGATGTAAAAGTTTTGCCAAGTACACAGGCCTATATTGGCAGGGTACACTGGAAGAAGGGGATGCTGGTCATCTCCATGTCATCGCAGCTCAGGAATGGAAGCAGCCAAGGGAAAGCGCCCTGGTCTGGGGGTCCAGAAATGAGGAGGTTGGGCTTCTAATGAACTGCTGGACAAGACGCAAATCACTTCACTCTCTGGGCCATGTTTCTTCAACTACAGAATTAGAGGCTCAGTTAGATAGACAGGTAGGGTTCCATGACTGAGGAATAAGGCAGGGAGATGTGAGGCTGCATTTTAACACATTATCAATCTCCCAGCCCTCAGAGCCTGATCCTCTCACTAAGAGTAGAAGCCAGGGAGAGGCCTGCAGGAAGTGGCACAGGGAGGAGGAGAGAGATGGGGTGGCTGCTTTTCCACGCTTCCTTATCCAATTTTTCCACTTCCTACATTTCTTCCTTTCCACTGAAGACAATGGCCATGTCTTTATTTAATATTTAAACACAGGCACAGCATACTGCTTAATACCAGTGTATGAAAGGCCTATTTCTTATGTATCTTCCTTCCTTGATCCTATTTCTGGGATTCTATAAAAACACCTGACAACTCCTGGGCATCTCATAGGAAATATTTTCATTTTCTATATTTGCAATTAGGTTAATTACTGCTGTCTTTAAATAGGATTTTTCATGAGTTTTCAGAGACCATGCACCAATTATAAAATGGAACAGGTGGATGTAAAGCAGGAGATACAGAGCTGATGCCCCAGTGCTGAAGCTAGCCCAGGTAAGCGGGCCTTGGTCATCTGAGTGCCTGCCTTGTAGAACAAATTGTTCTAACAAGTTTTCCTATGCAAACCTACATGAGTCATCCAGGGAAACAAGCCTGGCATGTAGAAAGTAAACAGTGGGCTTGGTTTTCTTCCTGGCTACTCCAGGAGCTGAGGAGACAGTCCTATGGAGGGCTGCAAAGGTGTTTAACAGAGAAGATGGTTCTGACTGCGGCTAATGGGGGCAGGGAAGGGGAAGCTCTCCTGCCCCTTGGTCAGTCAGTAGGCGGGGGAGCACTGGAAGCAGCCTGCTTTCTACCACACCCTGCACCCGGAAGTGACCATCTTGATGGTTGGGGGCTTAGCCTGAGAGATAAGAGGGTTGGTAGGTGGGTGTGCTGGGAACTAAGCATTTGGTTCTCCATGCCTGTACAGGAAAAAGCAGGGTGAAATTTCCGTTAGTGATCAGGAGAAGCTGGGCTCCTGCAGTGCTCTGTGCACTTAGCACATGATATTGGATGTGCCTGGCCATCAATCTTCCCTTATAGACTTGAGGCCAGGCAGTGTCTCATCCATGTTTCCTAAAAATGTTTCCCTGGCACAGAGAAAGTGTTCCATAAACACTGACAAAGGAAGTAGTGTAGTAACAGGGTAGCAAAACAGGAGAACAGGCTGTAGGAGAAGGCTGCTTATCTACTTCCCATCCCTGGAGATCCTAATAACGAGAACTAAAGGCCCCAGACACAGAAGGTTTGGACAGGGCCTCTCCAGAAGCCCAGGTGGAATCAGAAAATCTCTCAGGTTTGGCCAGGCGCGGGGGCAGGGGCAGAGAGGGACAGAGGCAGGAAGTCCACTGCATGTCAGGCAATGCAAGTGGGAGGGACCTGCCCAGGAAGAGTCAGCATCCTATCTTGAGGGACTGAAAGCAGGTAATACCAAAACATTTTTGTTTGGGTGAGGGACAAAGGACAAGATGGAGGAAGGTGAACAAGAAGGCACAATCCATGTTGCTTCCGGGTTCTTCCTCACCAACTTTCCCTGTCGCTTCCGGGTTCTTCCTCACCAACTTTCCCGTGCGCGGGAAAATGCAGCCCGCGCCCGGGAAGATGCAGATCAACTGAGCATGCTCCAGGTGACGTCAATCCGAAGAGATGGAAACTTACCCGGCCACGCCTATGGAGACGCCCCTATCACGCCCTTATCCCACCCACTGCCCTCCCCCTTCCAGTACCAATGCATAAAAGTCCACCAGCAGCAGGAGCCGGCGTCACTTCTTCAGCCCCGCATTCGTGGACCGGAGAACCTCACCCGAGAGCGCTGGTGTGACTTCCCTGGCCCCCCCACACCTGAGGACCAGAGAACCTCGCCCGAGAGTGTGTGCATATTTGCAATAAAGGGCTGCCGCTTTCTTATGTACTTTGGCCTCATGTTTAATTACTTAGCTCTCCTAAATTAAGTTACATTAAATTAAATTAAGACAATTTTCATCCTTTAAAATTTCACTGTAGATATAGTATGGAGGATAGATCCAGAAGGAATGAGAGAAAGCAATACTCTAGGTGGAAAATATGAGGGCTTGAGTGAAGACAAAGGCAATAATGTGGAGAAGAAATGGATTTGAAGATCTTTAGGGGGCAGAAATCACAGGTCTTGCTTGGCTGTGGTGGGGGCGGGGGTGGGGATATGTGCAGGATGAGTTTTAAAATATCTGATTCGGGTGACTGAGTGGAGAACGGTAACCTATAGGAAAAATCGAGAAGAAGCAGGATTGCAGGTAAGAGAATGAGTTCAGTTTTAAACCTGTTGACATTGTAAGACTCTGTGTAACAGTCAAGTAGAAATACCTATTAGGCTGTTGGGTATGTTATGGACTGAATGTTGGTGTTCATATGTGGAAGCCTTAGCTCCCAATGTAATAGCATTTGGAGATGAGCTTTTGGGAGGTAATTAGATCATGAGAATGCAGTCCTTATGATGGGATTCATGCCCTTGTAAGAAGGGATGTAGGAGATCCCTCTCTTTCCACCCTGTGAGAACACAGCAAAAAGGCAGCTGTTTGCAAGCCAGAAGAGAGTCCTCACCAGGAACCAAATTGGCTAGTACCTTAATCTTGGACTTCTCAGTCTCCAAAACTGTCAGAAATAAATGTTGTTTAAGCCATTCAATCTATTGCATTTTATTATGGCAAGCTGAGTAGATGACTACAGTGCATGAATGGAAAAAGGCCTGGCCTAAAGGTAAACTTTAGTTGAAATCATGGAATGTCAGAAAAAGAAAAATACCAGGGGCAAGTCCAGGAGAAATTGCAACACTTAAGGGGTAAATAGAAGAGGAGCCTGCAGGCCGGGCGTGGTGGCTCATGCCTGTAATTCCAGCACTTTGGGAGGCTGAGACGGGTGGGTCACCTGAGCTCAGGAGTTTGGGACCAGCCTGGCCAACATGGTGAAACTGCATCTCTACTAAAATACAAAAATTAGCTGGGCATGGTGATGCATGCCTGTAATCCCAGCTACTCAGGAGGCTGAGACAGGAGAATTGCTTGAACCCGGGAGGCGGAGGTTGCAGTGAGCTGAGATAATGCCACTGCACTCCGGCCTGGACAATAGAGTGAGATTCTGTCTCGAGAAAAGAAAAGAAGAAAAGAAGAGAAGAAGAAGAAGAAAAGAGAAGAAAAGAGAAGAAGAAAGAAGAAAGAAGAAGAAGAGCCTACAAAGCATGCTGAAAAGCAGCTAGCAGAGTCAAGAGGGAAGGAGTGTAGATTAGGGGTGCCCCAGAAACTGCAAAGATGCACTTCATTCCAGCGGCTGAGCACTACAGAGAAAGGTGGCCCTTAGGAACCCCTGCCTGGTAGCTTTAGGAAGGGCTGGCAGGGCAGCAGACACCAGATCACTGGAGGCTGAAAAGATATCAAGAGTGGAGAGAAAGAGTGGGAGAAAATAAGAAAATAGTGAGTACAGACAAGCTGTGCAAGAAGCCTAATTACCAAGGAAAGGAGAGAGATGAGGTCATGGGTCAGAAGGAGACACAGGGACAAGAAAGGCTTAATTTTGTTCTGCTTTTAAGATAAGAAAGACCTGGCCTTATCTATCTGCAGTTGGGCAAGGAAGGCAAAGTCAGAAATAGCAGATAATTTGGGTAAAGATTCAGGAGCATGAGATAACCAGTTGCTCAAAGTTCCAGAGGAGGTGAGATGGAGGTGGAATGCAGAGGCAGGTGACAGGAGAAGGCCACTGTCCACTGAGACAGAAGCTGGGGACAAGCAGGACTGGTGAATGATGAAGTAGCCCTGGCTGAGTTTGGGGATCAGAAATGTGTAATCGGTCTGTGGGTGGCAGTTTTCTCCAGTGCTATTCAGTGTCATAGGGCGAAAATGAAAAAATACTACTGAGTTAATGTGGAATTGGGGTTTAGCCAGATTGGTACAGTCAAATGAGTAAGGAGTTACAAGCTCAGTCCCAAAGTGCTTGAAGTGGCCACTTTTTGCCTTGAAACTGCAGCGATAACAGCTTAAACTTAAACAGCACTTACGATGCTCCAGGCACTGCACTAGTTTTATGTGTATGGGCTGAGTACCCCTATGTGAAATGCTTAGGACTACAAGTGTTTCAGATGTTAGAGTTGCCTATTTGCATATATATGAGATATCTTAGCGATAGGACCCATGTCTAAACATGAAATTCATTTATGTTTCATATGCACCTTATATAGCCGAAGGTAATTTTATACAATTTTGTGCATGAAACAACATTTGTGTACATGAAACCATCAGAAAGCGAAGGTATCAAGTGTGGAATTTTCCACTTGTGGTGTCATGTTGGTGCCCAAAAAGTTACCAATCTTGGGGCATTTCAGATTTTGGATTTTCAGATTAAGGATGCTCAACTTGTATTAACTGATTTATCATCATAACTACCCTAAGAGATAGTTACCAGGAATTGGGGGGAGGGGAGAGATGTAAGTCAAAGGATACAAAGTTGTAGGTATGTAGGATGAATAAGGCCGGAACTCTAATGTACCACATGAGGATTCTAGTTAACAATATCGTATTCACAATCTTTGCTAAGAGAGTAGATTTTAGGTGCATTTCTCACATTAAAAAAAAAAAGTTTTATTTTCAAAAAGGTCTATTCTACCAAAAGGCTCTAGGTCCTTTCCCATGTTGGACTGTCTGCCATTGGGGGAGGAGGGTCACCTCCAAGGGAACAGGATCTCCCCCAGGAAACCCTCTCCAAGAGGAGTGAGAGAAGCAGTATAGGTCACAACAGGGCAAGTGCCACAGGGCCAGTGGCCCCACCTGGCTCAGAGTCCCAGGGATGGCCAAGGGCAGCTGTTGCCAAATGATACAAAAGATAAAACTCCCCCAGGGAGGGAAGAGTAGTAAGAACAGGGAGGAATGAAAGACAGGCACAAAGAGGGAGAGAGGGATGAGGCACACAATGAAAGTGAGCAACATCATTGAAAGCAAAACAATGAAAAGACGTGACAATACAGCGCTTTCCAGCTCCTCGGAGTAAACATGTTTCCTCTGCACAGTGGAGGGTCTGCTGACATGTCAGGTGGACACGTCACTGGACATATCTCCACTGGAAAGATAAACATTGCACTAAATGAAAAGCTCCCAAACATGGAAAGAGAGATTCTCATAAAAAAAAATCAGCCAACAGTTCCACTCTAGGCGCTCAAGGTGCCCCATTAGACAACAATCTTAGTAGAGTCAAAAATGCTCTGGGAGAAGCATTTACAGTAAGAAGAAACACATTCCTAGCAGTTTATAGACAGTGAAAACGCATGTGGGGCTGTAAAAAGGAAGTGACTAATGGGCTAGGCAGTAAACAGCCTTCCTTGATAAGAAAACATTTCCAATCCCAGAACCAAATGCTAATTCCAAATGTTCAGACTCAAAGTATGTTTAGCCTCATGGCCTTGGCACTACACAATAACCAGAGGGCGTCCAGTTAATCATTTCACTTGGACCCATTATAAAATCAGTACTGGAGAGGCCTTGTCTAGCTCTCTCAGTGTACAGATGAGGTCATGTATTCTGGAGTCCGCATTGGAAAACTTAATAAACGGTAGGTAGTTACAACATTAGAAAACTCGATAAACAGTGGATACTTATGGAGAGCGTATTATATGCTATGCACTATGCTGCTTTACACACATTCTCTCACAATACCAGACAGATGAGAAAACGAAGCTCCAGAGACAGCATGAAATTTGCTGAGGATTAGCCAGCTGAAAGGTGGAAGAGTCAGGATTGAAGTCCCAGTGGTTCCAGTGCTGGAACCCAAGCCCTCAGCAGCTTCTCTAACCGACAGCTCCAGCTCTCTCTCCATCGTGCCATTCTGTCTCTTCATTTCTGTGGCTGTTAATTTTATGTGTCAACTGGGCTAGGCCACTACTGTACCAAGGTATTTGGTCAGACATTATTCTAGATGTTGCTGTGAAGGTATTTTTTAAAGTGAGATTAACATTTAAATCAGCAGAGTCTGAGCCAAGCTGATTACTCCCCCATAACGTGGAAAGACCTCATCCAATCAGTTGAAGGTCTTTTTTTTTTTTTTTCTTTTTTTTGAGATGGAGTTTCGCTCTTGTTGCCCTAATTGGAATGCAATGGTGCAATCTCGGCTCACTGCAACCTCCACCTCCCGGATTCAAGCAATTCTCCTGCCTCAGCCTCCTGAGTAGCTGGGATTACAGGCATGCACCACCACACCCAGCTAATTTTTTGTAATTTTAGTAGAGGCGAGGTTTCTTCATGCTGGTCAGGCTGGTCTTGAACTCCTGACCTCAGGTGCTCTGCCCGCCTCAGCCTTCCAAAGTGCTGGGATTACAGGCGTGAGCCACCGCGCCCAGCCAAGTTGAAGGTCTTAACAGAGTAAAGGCCAACCTACCTGGAGGCAGAGGGAATTCTGCCAGCAGCTGGCCTTCGGACTCAAACTGCCAACTCTTCTCTGGATCTCCAGCCTGCCTGCCTATCCTGCAAATTTTGGATTTACCAAGGCTCTATAGGCCCATGAGCCAATTCTTTAAAATTGGCCTCTCTCTCTGTCTCTCTCTTGCTCTGTATGTCCCTAAACAATTTCCATCACCCCACAGGCCCTCTCCTCACCTACACGAGCAGGGGAGAGCCCTTGCTGTCTCCCTTTCTCTGCAGGGAGGCCCATATTATTTAATACATCCAGCCCATGCTTGATCTCCTTGCAGAGAGGAGCGCTCTGTTGGACATCCTAAACCTTGAAGAAGCTATACTGGGCCTGACGGGCTTTCCTAGAATGGACCCAGATGTTTCCTCATGCAGAACATCAATTCCATTTTTCTTAGGAAGAGTAGTATACGGAAGATGCCAAGCAGCTGAGGTCTCACGTTTAGTAATGTGATTTGGGAAAACTATCTCCAAAAAGGTAATATAAAAGAGAGAGACACATAGCTGGTATGCCTGTTATTTCCAAGCTGACCATCTGTTACAATCAAGGAGTGTGACCACGCTGGCCTCTATTTGTAGCCATGGTCACTGTCACCACCTTCTCATCAATACTCTGCTCAGCCTCCCGGTCTCACCTCAATTCTACCTGCTCCCCCGACACCAAGTGTCATCATTCCTCGTCAAAAGGGGCTGCTTAAAAGTTGAAATCTCTACTTAATATCTGTTCATTTTGGCATACAGTAAGCATTTAACAAACACTTGTTGACAATGACTAAAACATATGTACTCCTTGCCACACTCACTGACTGTGTTTGTCAGTTTATTCAACAAGTCTTTACTGTGCTAGGAAGTCCCAACCCTGCCAGAGCTCACACTCCACTAAAGACAGAGGACACTATGCTATATGTCCGGTACACAGTGGACTAAATGTTAATGTTAACGGCATCAGCCAGGGGTGAAGAAAACACAGGAACCCAGAAAGCAAGGGTTTAAATTTTCTGAACGAGAGTGGGAGCTGAAAGTCAGGCTTCCCAGAAGACAGTGCTGGGCTTGAAGGATGAGTAAGATGTCTGCATGGAGGTGAAGGCAGGGACCCGTGGCAGAGGGAACAGTGTTGACTGTGGCTGAAAAGTCCATGCTACTTACTATATGTTCAGGGCAGGAAGGAGCTCAGGGAACAAGGGAGGAGTGAGGGAGGTAAGACAGAAAGAAAAGGATAGGAAGTGATCCTTATGGACTCTCCACTGAGTCCCCAGGGAATCGTGAATCACATCAAACCCACTCCACCCAGCAGACTACTGCAGGGGCCAGAAGTGGCAGGAGAGAGCAGTTATCACTGCAAAACGGAAATAAGATCTAGCCCTTGGTGTTGTTTACATAAAATGCTATCCAGGTGGTTCTCTCCACCTGGCCAGACCATATAACCCTGACCTCTGTGGCCAGCAGCTGAGTGACAGGTTCTGATTAAGTACTTGGAGATTAGATTAAATTCCTCTGACGGTTGTTCTGTGATAATAAGTGTTCAAATGCTCAACCTCTGAGCACCCTCTCTGTGTCCAACCCCTTTCACTCCAGGAATAGGTGTCTTCATCGGAGAAAATATCGTTTCCATTTTTGGTTAAACTTTCTTTGTACATGTGTATACTGGCTGCCAATGTGACTGTGGGTTTAAAAGCTTTTGAGAGTTAGGATGTGGCTCTCCGCCAACCAGGCCACCAACAGGGCATGGACATGACCAAAGAAGAGTTAACAATGTAAGACTTCAATCTTCTCCAGCTAGCAGTTCTTACAGCAAATCCTCCAATTCAGAAATGAGCAGATTGGCCTCTGTTCTTTGAGCTAAGCAACCAGCTAGAGGTCTGATGTGTCCTTCATATTAGGTTTATAGGAAACTGTCACCATTACGCTCTAAAAATTGACCAGCGGAGATATATAAAATATTTGCCAAAGTCTACCTCTATCTCTTTGTTTTATCTCTAAGCCCTAGATCACAGAGATGGAAAAATTTTAAGGTTTACATCACAGTAGTAGTACTATGGCCTGCTATAAACTGAGACTGGCCAAGGGTACATGACAAAATGCAAGGCTCCATCTGTGTGATCATATTTTATGAGTCAAGATCACTGAGATGCTGTCATTAGTAACAGAATGTCATTACTTAACAGAAATGAGTAAGCCAAAAGAGAAGTAAAGTAATTCCCTCTAGTCACATAGAAACTGAGCACTGGGATGAAAATAATGTCAGGTTTTGAAGATTTATAACTAATATATATCCAAAGTATAAAGGCTGTAAAAGCACAGTGAAAAGTCAATCTTCCTGCCACCTCAGCCACCCAGTTCCTTTTCCCAGGATGAACCAGTTACCAGTTTCCTGTGTACTATTCTGGAGATATTCCATGCATAAGAAATGTGTGTGTGTCCTTGCATGTGTACACATATATACCTACATATACGCACACATTTAAACCTATGCATTTTTAATACAATTGGTGGCACGTCATACCCATAATTCTAGTTTTTTTCCTTTTTTCACAATTTCAAACTTTGATGTTTTTAAGTAAGCAACATATCTTGAAGATGGCTTTAAATCAGTTCATAGAGAACTAACTTATTCTTCTTAACGGTTGTGCAGTATTCCATTATTCATACCATACTGTAATTTATTTAAAAGTCTCCTCTTGCTGTTTCTGATCCTTTGGTTCTATAACAAATTCTTTGCTATGTAACCTTATATCGAAATCATTTCACACCTGTATGGGTCTACCTTTAGGATTAATTCTTAGAAGGGAATTTGAAGGAAATTTGGGGGTCAAAAGGCATATGAATTTTCAAATTTAATAAGGATTTCCACATTTTTCTCCATAGGAATTCTCCCTCTATCATATGCTAAATTTGCAAACACATCTGGGTCTGTATATGAGTTTCTATTCTGATCCATTCAGGCACTTATTTGAACACACGTTTTACCTATTATAAGTACAGTTTTACCTGTTATAGGTTTATCATGTCTTTTCATAAGTAGAAAGCCACTCCTCCTCTGCTATCATTCATCTTTTCCAGAATTTTTTTATTCTTGTTTTTTAAATTTTCACATATTTACTTAAAAATAATAATAGCATACATGTATGTGGTGCATACTCTGTGCCAAGCACCAGGCTCGGTTAAAAATATCAGTTTATCTAATTATGATAATAATTCTGAAGTACACAGTATTGCTATTTCTGTTTTTCAGAAGAGTAAACAGTAAACTAACGCTCAGAGAGGTTATGGAACTTGCCCAAGATTGCACAGGCAGTGACTGGTGCAGCTACAATGCATAGCAAGGGTCTTCTCTCTGAGCCACTTTGCAATGCTGCCATTTGCAGGCTAGGGTTTCTTTTGTTGTTTCTTAACTTTTTGAGTGGGATGTTTAATTCATTTGACTTTCATGATTTGTCATCTGTTAACGTAAATAACGAAACCTTTGAATTTTCCTCTGAGCACTGCTTTAGCTATATCCCATGGGTTTTGAATACTGTAGCTTATTGTGGGGCCTCTTCTGCTGTTAGAAATCTGTATTGTCATGTTAAATTTATAGATTAACAAAGGGAGAATTAACATTTTTATGATATTGAGCTTTCCCATCCAAGAATATGGCATGCCTTTCCATTTGTTTAAGATTTTTTTCAGAGGAAACAAACACATTTTTATTGTGATTATTCATAAGTATCTTATTTTCTTAATTGTTATTTTAAAAGATTTTTTCCTCCACTATGACTTCTAACCAGCTGTTCTTGGAATATATGAAAATCACAGATATATCTGTATGTTTTATTTAACTTTGACTTTCTAGCTGAATTCTCTTATTATTTCTAATAGTTCTCAGTTTATTTTCTTGGGTTTCCCATGTTAAATATTAACATAAGCAATATATTTTTTTACCTGCTCTTTTTCTTGCCCATACTTCATTTTTTCACATTTATTGTCTCTTTTTTTTTTTTTTTTTTTTTTTTTGAGGCAGTCTAGCTCTGTAGCCCAGGCTAGAGTATGGTGGCACAATCTTGGCTCACTGCAACCTCTGCCTCCTGGGTTCAAGCAATTCTCCTGCCTCAGCCTTCCAAGTAGCTGGGACTATAGGCATGTATCACCACACCTGGCTAATTTTTGTATTTTTAGTAGAGGTGGGGATTTGCCATGTTGGCCAGGCTAGTCTTGAACTCCTAGGCTCAAGTGATCTGCCCATCTCAGCCTCCCAAAGTGCTAGGATTAACAGATGTGAGCCACCTCGCCCGGCCTCTTTCTTGACTTTTAATGAGGCTTGAAAGTTGGGGATATTAAAATACTATCCACATTGAGGGCTTATAGAACTACAGAAGTTAGAAATTTATACAACAAACTAGGTAATTATAAATTTATGTTCTTTGTAATTTGTTTTATGGGGGTGCTTTTTTACTGAAATTTTCTTTGAAGTCAGATTTAGGAGCATAGCAGCCTTACCTGTCCCTGATACTTCCTCATTTAATAATTTAAATTTAAATACTTAAATACTTCCTCATTTAATAATTTAAACATCTTTAATTTCTGTTATAAAAATAATACATGAGTTCCTTAAAGAGAATCTAGAATATAGAGAGAAATGGAAAAAATAAAATGTTTCTTAAAATGAGTTCACAGCCTGGGGCTCGGGGCAGTGATCCACTGGAGCCTACTGCGTGCACTGCCTCCCCACCCACATCCGCAGAAGCCGCGGTGCCTACCTGGGTCCCCTGAGCTGTTGCTGTTCCTCTCACTCTCTCCATCTTCCTGACCATCTGCATTCTGCTGCGTGTGCTGCAGGCTCAGCTTGTGGCAGACTTCAAAGGCCTGCCCTACCGTCCGAACGATTCTCATAGCTTGGCTCTGGGAAGAAGAAAGGAGAAGAACAGGGTGGGTGAGGATGTGCAAGGGGCATGTGGACAGAAACTCATGCAGCAGCAAAGGAAAGAGACAGAAAAATCTAAAGTTGCTCAGATATGCACATACAAACGAGTACAAAGACATTTTCCCTCCCTGAAATACTCCAGAAAACAGAAACTGTCACCACAGTTCTGAAATAATCAGTCAACTGAAAGGACAGATAGCAAATATGCCAATTATGGACTTAGCCCCAATTCTTCCCTCCCATGGGTAACACAAGTAGTCAATATGCAAATGTTGAGTTTTCCTGGACCGCCTACAGAGCAAGGGCAGTGGTAACATGAGGCTTGGAAGCCATGGCCTAAACAGCAGAAACCAATGAAAGCTCAGCACCCAGCTCCTCTGGAACACTACTAGTTGGCAGCCAACTAAATCTAAGGTGAGCCTTGCCCAGACTTACTCCAAAGACCTCATGTGCTTGTGTCTGTTCTGTGGCTCCTTCCTTTCTTTTGTTTTGGTATTTAATCTCTTGTTTTAAGAGCCCAAGAAGGGAACTTGACCCTAGTTTCCAGTATTCCACCGTTTAACTAGGAGAGGAGAGACAGGACAAAGAAGCCTTATGTAGAGTCTTAGGCGACCCATGCAGACTGTGAGGAAGAGCCACATGCAGGGGTTCCAGGGCATGGCCTCAAAGGTGGATAACTGATTATGGTTTGATGATGTCAGCTTTTTCTTTCTTTCAAGGAGAGAAATGAGTGATGTGGTTCATTTAGTTTCAGAGCTCAGGCTGGGAAGGGCTCAGCACACTGCTTCTCTTACTTCAATGGACCTCAAGCATCCCACCACCACGGGCTACAATTTAATCTAATTGTGATTGTCACCCTATACTCAAGTCTAACATTAATCATGTTTTGGATGATCTGACTTCAGGTCAGCCATGGCCACCTGTTGACACCATATAGTCCATCAATCACATCCAACCCCCCCAGGTAATGGCAGCAATCAAGTAGGGCTTTTCATCAGCATGAGGTAGCTGGTATTACATTACCTAACTCATATCCAGTGTTTTGATAAGCCTATAAGGCCTTGTTGAAGGCAGCAAAAAAAAAAAAAAAAAAAAAAAAAAAAAAAAAGATCAGCTAATTGTAATATGAAATGCATAAATGAAGCTCATATTACAATGAGTTCATCTTTCTCATTACTATCTTCATGAACTCCTAGGGACCTCAGAACCCTTGGACCACTGCTGTAGTCCATTCTCTGCTGGGTATAACTTCTAAAATTGCTTTTCCTCAAGCCTGGAGTCATTTCTATGTTCCCTCTGTTTATTTCAGGCCAGAGCATCCATATAAATGTGAAAAGGCATCTTGACTGATTATCATCTACATGTCAATTTGAGATCTCAAGTCAACTCTACTGCTCCTTATATTCTTCAGTTCAAATCTCCTCCTAGAAGTAATTGCTTCACAGCTCTAACCTTTCTTAGCCATTATACTAACTCCAGGGATATTCTCCATTGGTCTCTCACCTGGAGCATCCTGACACTTCTGGGAGATAAGAACCTTAAGTGAAGCATGAGGAGATGGGTAACTTCTGTGGGGTCCACCATCACCCAGTGGTGAATCAGAACCTTTGTTTTCTATGTCTACCCTTAATTTCCTCCTGTGTCCACAAGGCAGGCTTAGGCCCCTTCTCATACTGTAGGCCTACAGTGTGTAAGAGATGACTGTTCTATCTGCACAGGAAGTTGAGAAGCAGTAGGCATCAGTCCTAAGCAAGAAGCCCCTACACTTCCCACTCCCAAAGCACACAAAAAGGTGTGATTTAGAAGACACAGTCCCTAACAAATGTGGGCTAGAAAGCTAATAAATGTAGCATTCTACATTTCCATTAGCCATCAAGCTGTGCTGTGCTTAGGAGGCTGTGCCAGGAAGCTTAACTCTCAGGTGAAAAGGGAGAAGAAAAGGCTCCTACGTCCAAAAGTGTTATTCCCCTAGGCCTTGAGTCCTTTTGGTTCCTATTCCTTTTATGAGAGTAAAAGCAGACTGCCTATGGTTAATAATCTCCAGCAAAGCTCATTACTAGTTTACTAAACCTCAGGTATGACTTTATTCTGCCTACCACATATACCCAGTGTCCACTATACAGAAACTTTCCTCTACTTTCTCCTCTGACTTTTGGGAATTTTGCTCCCCCAGGTATCTTTACAAGAGGTAAAAAAGGTAAATGTTTTAGGTTGTAACAATAAAATAATGTAAGTCGAAATGATAAGTAGAGATTCAGTGTTTAATTCCATACTTTATTCTCTTACATGAATTAACCCAGATATCTCATACTGAATAAATATCTGTAAAGACTGAGTTAGTCTTTTCCCATCAGTATCATTTCCAGGGTACAGACCCAGCTTCCCCCTTTAAAATACAGTTATGTAGAAAATTCCAAATTCACTACTGAGTTTGTTCCTATAACATCTCAGGTTTTCCTAAGGAGGATGTGTTACAAATTCCATCATCTCTGTAAATCACAGATATTTCCTTTAACCAGCTTTTAAGATGATATTAAAAATTTAAAGATCCTCAAACAAATGTCCCTGATCTATGGGATTAGACAGGGGTAGGAATCCAATTTCTAAATTTATCTTTGGAAGGAATCCCTCAGATTTAAATAAGAGGATAAAGGTGGTGGGAGAATGACTTCACAGAGGACCTGTATTTCTCAGGCATCACAAGATGACAATGGATGATAAGATATGCTCAGAACTGAGCATCTTAAGGATGCAGACTCCAGCTCAAATCTTTATTCTGCTACCTTTATCAAGGACAAACATGTGGAACATACTCACATGTTCAACCATCTATAAGCCCAAAGTGGCTATAAGGAAGTGGGCTGGTTTTAATGCTTAATATTGATAACACTTCATTTTTACATTTTACTAGTATTTTTAACTAGCATTAGCAGCTGACCCTAATCTCCACCTGATTCCCCTGAAAACGTAGAAAACGCAGACTTTAGGTTTACCGGTCCTGCCTTCCCCATTCTGGAAAGGGCATCCCATCCTTCGGCCTCCCATTTCCTTCCTATCCTCCCTCCATCAGTTGTTCTCTATAGTTTTTCTGTAATTGCACTGAAAAACTGAATATATGATAGCACCTACCACAGTGCCTGGCAGACAGTAAATGCTCAAGAAATGTTTTATCCTGACTATGGAATTCACTGCACCAAGAGGCAATTAAGATAGAAAAGAAAAAGCAGTGCAGGAAAGGTGGAACTATTTTTATCATAATAGAAACATGAAGTGACTAAGGGAATCACCTCTTATGCATGTATGCTAACATCCAAAAGGCTGTGCATCAGATAGCATAGCCTCCACCATAGCATCAGAGGAAAATTCCTGAGCCAAATGGATCTTTGGTCTGAACTAGTATGATAGTTTCTATATGTGAGGAAATTGTTGCATTAAGAGTTCTAGATCTGGCCGGGCGCGGTGGCTCAAGCCTGTAATCCCAGCACTTTGGGAGGCCGAGACAGGCGGATCACGAGGTCAGGAGATCGAGACCATCCTGGCTAACATGGTGAAACCCCGTCTCTACTAAAAAATGCAAAAAACTAGCCGGGCGAGGTGGCGGACGCCTGTAGTCCCAGCTACTCCGGAGGCTGAGGCAGGAGAATGGCGGGAACCCGGGAGGCGGAACTTGCAGTGAGCTGAGTTCTGGCCACTGCACTCCAGCCTGGGCGACAGAGCAAGACTCCACCTCAAAAAAAAAAAAAAAAAAAGAGTTCTAGATCTGCACACTGAGTGGTAAATAGTTTAATAATTAAATTAATAAATAAAATGGTTTAATTTATCCTTTATTTTACTCCTTTAATGTGAAAGTTACATTCCTATTCACAGTAAAAGGACACAGTAGCATGTTTTATAAAGAGCCCTCTGCACTGGAACACATAATCAAGCTACTCTAACTGTTTTACAGAATGACTACATACATACACATAAAAGAATTGTCCTTCCTATCTACCACTCCAGGAGTCAGAAGGGGCTAAACAGCTCCTCACTGTACTCATAAACGGCTATGTGAGTTCTGATGTCCCTTGACCTTTTAGGCTCTCCCTGCTTCACCATTAAAAAGTCTACTTTTAGAGGATTCTATATGGGGACCTCGTTAGGGAGGTGATTACTTGAAGGTGGTCAGTAGAGGCAGCCTGTGCCTGGCAGGGGCTATGTCTTCACCATCTGCTCTCTGCACAACCAGGCTGGCTCCTACCTGCTAGGCCTACCCCACTTAGTTACCCCACTTTCTGGCCTGCTGGGCAAGAAAACTGGTTTTGCCTTCAACCCTGAAATGCAAGAATCATACACACTGGGATTTTATTGTTAATTAGCCATGTCTTCACCCAAGAGGGAGAACTCTGGTAAACAGCAGCTTTAAAAAGAGTCCCTTCCAGAAGTTTTTATGAATGCTTGTCTGTGGGTCTTCTAGATCACGGTGAAGCAGTTGCTCCCACCTCATGATGACATACAGGCCTTTGGAGACTAAGGCGGAAGTTTAAAGATTGAAGGCAGTGAGGTACAAAGAGTAGACAAGTGGAACATTGAGAAGGTAGCCTTTCAAAATCTGGCCATTCTCTGGAATTTACTAGATTTTTTTTTTTTAAAGCATGATTATACTGCATTATTTCTGTACAAATCCAGTTTAGTTTTACATAAGCCCCTAAAAGTGCTTTGCCACACAGATCAAATCTTCTTGTCCAAAAGCCATTTTCTATTAATAGCCCCAGAGCATTTGTGGGCTCTTCATTGTCAAGATTAGGCTGGATATTGTTGCTTTGATGTTTTCAAAGCTGGAAAGGGATGTCTAACCTCAGAGTGGCTCTTAGCTCCAGATGGAGAGCACTGAAGCTCATGGGAGTGTCAATTACAGGCAATTTTGTTAAAATACAGGGGGAAAGGAAGCTTAGAACTGTATACACTTACCTTATACGCACAGCAATGTTTCTTCAAACCACCCATCTTTTCACACTGACACAGCTCCTTCTCCCACAACCCTAGGACATCCCTCAAACCAGAACCAAAGTTAAGTCCAAATGCAATGAACAGCTGTTCTCCTCAGCACACCTAATGTGGGTATCAACTTCATACCTAGCAGGAGTCAACATTTGATGAACTGCAGCAATGGTCATGAAAGTAACACTATATTTGCAATCACTGTGGGTTGTACACCCAAAAGCAAACAAAAGCTGACAGTGGTAGCTTTAGGAAGACATAAATCGAAAGGTTGATTCCTGTACCTCACTGGCCCATAGAAAAATTATAGTCAATCACGATTTTATTTTCTTCCATCAAAGCACACACCAGGCCCGACCCTGCTTAGCTAATGAGATCAGACACATTCAAGGTGGTATGGCCATAGACCATGATTTTATTTTCTATTTTCTTTCTTAGTGACTTTGTAATTGGTTGGTCCTATAAAATTTGGGAATCTTTAAGTGCTATATGCATGTAAAGAATGATTCTTATTAGTCATATTCTGTAGCTGATTTGATAAATAATCTTGGGCACTGTTCTGAATTTCACTGTCCTGGAAGAAGCTCTCTCTTTACAACTTACAAAGAGGATTAAGAGTCATCAGATAAGCAAGTGGAGAGTATAAGTACAAAATACCAGATGAAGATGATGATGACAATGACAATAATAAGAGGAGAAAAAAGAGAAGAATGGGGGCACACATCTTGCAGGTAAGGTTCTTTAATGATCTACAGCTCTCTAGTTTACTATTCCCCTGTCCCCTCCTCCACTCCTCCTCTCCCCCATCTCTTTTGAGTACTCAAATTTGACTGACAAGTGGTTCTGAATTTTAGAGAACAGAAGTCCATGAGGTCAGCTCACAGATTTATTTATTTTTATTTATTTATTTTTTTAAATTATACTTTAAGTTCTAGGGTACATGTGCATAACGTTTATATCATGTATAACTCCCCAATGCAATCCCTCCCCCCTCCCCTCTCCCCATGATAGGCCCCAGTGTGTGATGTTCCCCTTTCCGAGTCCAAGTGATCTCATTGTTCAGTTCCCACCTATGAGTGAGAACATGCGGTGTTTGGTTTTCTCTTCTTGTGATAGTTTGCTAAGAATGATGGTTTCCAGCTGCATCCATGTCCCTACAAAGGACGCAAACTCATCATTTTTTATGGCTGCATAGTATTCCATGGTGTATATGTGCCACATTTTCTTAATCCAGTCTGTCACAGATGGACATTTGGGTTGATTCCAAGTCTTTGCTATTGTGAATAGCGCCGCAATAAACAGCTCACAGATTTATAATTCTCATCTATCACAGCAATAAAAGATAATGTCCTTAACTTGACCTTAACTGCCACGGAATCTCGACAAAAATAGAACGGAATGTCATGTTTCTTTAATGTATTTTTTTGGGTGGGGGGGAATCTTAGTAAAAGATTCAGCTTATATCTATCAAATGATCTTAATCTATGGAATTTACAATGCCAAAGCATGAAAATACATTCATATTTGGACTTCTATACACAGTAGGACCTACAGTACTAAGGCTCTAAAATGGTAGATGGGTTAGGTTTTTGTCCAACACATTATTTAATGGATTCGATTATATAATTTGGTTGAGGTGATGCCTTGGACATCAGAATATTGCTCAGTATAAGGAAAGTTTGGTTTCAAAGCAGGTGTGACTTTCTACATTGACAGGACATACTGCATCTTAAAGTTTCCAATAGATAGCTGTGTTTTTCCTTCTACTCTGTTAGTCCATGAAACATAGTACCCTAGAGAAAAGAAATCTGAGTTACAATCCCAGTGCTGTCAGAACCAACTGGGTGACTGTGGACAGTTAATTCACCTTTCTCAGTATTGATTTTCTCATCCATAAAGAGACTGATTCAGCCTAGATGAGTTCTGAGACCCATGATTTCTGCATTTTGACTTCCCAACTCAACCTAAAGTATAAAAAACAGACTCTTTCCCTAACTTTAGAACTTTCCTATCTTTCATCTCATAAGCTTGACCAGGCAAGTGACTTATTCTTTAGCACATGGCTGTCATCATCATTCAAAATCCATTGCAACCTCTAAAGGATAGTTCAACTTCACAGCTGTGGCCTCCAATTTGATAGTGACAGCATTATAGGAGGAAATTACTTCTCCTAACCCAAACCAATTGAGCTGTGATCGCAGGCAAAATTATTTCAAGGAGCTGCCCATGAAGATAATGGGGAGATGCCTGCAGCTCCTGTTAATCACCAGCACTTTACGTGCTGATGCATTAATAAGTGCAGTCACTGGTAATCAGGGCAGACAGCCATATACTCCTACGGCTAGGAGAAAATGACAGGAGGATGACATCTACTCCATGGGAGAGGTCAAGAGACCATACAAGAGGCTTCTTGAGAGGCAAAAGGCCCTGCAAGTGAATACTATCATTATATCCCCCGAGGAGGGGAAACAAGGAATGCCCATGTTATTAGCAAGCATCTCCACTGGATGCTCACAGTGAGGAAAAGACCCACTCCCATCCCTCCTTTCTAGCACAGGTCTGAAGAGTGCTAGGGTCCCTCTGCCACAACCCTGACAATCCTCCCCAGTCGTAGAGAATTTGTTCCTTAAAGATCACATCACTTCACACACAACAATCAGCATTCCTGAGATGCCTTTCATCTTATTTGACGGATAGAGAAAACTCAAGTCCAGAAAGGCTCACGTATCTTTCATATGAGTTTTGTGTAACAGGGTTTAGCATTCAAAGTCCTGGCCTGGGAAGGAGGAAGCCTGTTTCTAATCTCAGTGGCATCACTGATTCACTGTGTGACCAAGGGTGATTTACTTCCCTGGGCCTTTTCTTTCTTCAAGTACAAAATTGAGTCAATATTAACCATATAAGGATATTATGAGGAGAAAAGGAAAATCTATGTTAAAGTGATTTGGGCCATTCAGAGTTAAGAAGCTCTTCATACCCATGTAATAATTACAGCAGAACCCAGTTACAAATGGGTCTTGGAAAACTAAGCAACTTCTGAGTTACATAACTTTTTCATGAGCCAACAACAATAGTATAATGGAGTGGGTAAGAGTATGAGCTCCACAGTCAGACCCTCTGGGTTCAGTTCTGACTCCATTACTTACTGAGTCTTTACACACATTACATGCCTTAAGGCCCCATTTTACCTCACAGGGTTGCTGTGGGAATAAAATTAGATCATTCATATAGAGAGTTTCGAACAGTCTCAGGCATATAGCAGCTAATCAAAACAGGTTAGATATTATTATTTGATGTAATATGAGGCTGGAACTTAGATAATCTGGAGCATAGAAGCATAGCAGGTATCATGTTATACTCCTTCAATATTTTGCTATCTAGCTTCTGGTGAAAGCCCCACTGAAAAAAAGCTTAGCTCAAGGATACAACCCCCAAGGTGGGAGCCACACTGGCTATCTGTGTGAGTGGCCCAAGAAATTCACAGGCACAGAGTAATAGCTGTGCAGGGAGCAAGGTCGAGGGAGGCCCTCAACCAGGAAAGCTGAGACACCTGACCCATATTCTCAACCAACAGAGGCAGTAACCCTTTCCCCATGCAAACTGTAGGGTGATGATGACATCCCATTAGAGGTCATGAGAAATGTGCCATGGGCATATACACAGGTGATATGATGTGATATGAAACAGCAATAACCAAAGTCCCGACATAACAAGGATCTCAGACAAGGTTTTTCTACACACTATGACCAACAGGAGGTCTCTGGAGAACATCCACATCTGCGGGCTTCCAGTCAAGAGGCCTCCCTATTGACTTCCAATGACCCAGCAACATCTCCGCAACACACATGTCCTCTGCAGTCCTTTCCCCACCACCCGCCACTTCTGAAACATTCCTATGATTTGCCAGTTAAAACTCCTTCCCAAGTTAACCATTATCTCTTGACATTAGAAGTGCTTTATAAAAAAGGTAAATCACCACGTTTGGAGGCTAAGCAGGAGGGCAAGCAAAACCTGGCAGATGTGTTCCCCAGCCCTCCCCAATTCTGGCATCCTTCGCTGAACAATTCACTTCCCTTTCTTAGCTTGGAAACTGGCCTTCCCACCTACAGCTCAGCAGCAACGGGGTTCAACGCCCAGGCTGACTGGAAACAATCCCCTCAGCTGCATGGCTCCAGGCCAGGAAAGGGCCTGAGAACCAACTCTATGAAGAGCTAGGGTCTCAGGAGGTGAGGGTGAAAGGGGTATAGGAAACAAGAGCTAGAGATCAGAATTTGCTGTAAGAGATGTAAGCTGACATGACAGGGAGCCAGATGCCTACTCCTTTTCACGGATAATGGGAACTCCATTCTGTGCTTCACTTCAAGATCAAAGTTCCAAGTGAGCACTGCTCTTAAACTCATGTTTTGTCAGAAGTGGATGCCCCCACTGCATCCATGTTGCTACGTTAGATCTGAGGGCAAGGCAAATATAATATAATGGTCCTCTTACCTAGGTTTCCTGCTCAAAATTCTTTTGTCCTGCATGTCTTCCTGGTTCTATTCTAGCCAGTACCCATTCATGAGAACTCAGATAAGTCATTTAATCTCTCTGAGCCTCAATTTATTCATCTGTAAAACTGGGAAGGGAAAATTACATGTCTTACCTTCTTTACAAATGTGTTATAAGGATAAAATAAGATTAACTATTAAAGAACCTGGTAAATGATTATGTGTTATTTGTAACTCTAATAAATTCCAAGGTCCACTTGGTCCAGTCTTTGTACAAAACTAAAATCAGAAGCACAGTCAAATACTCAAAATGAATTAAAAGGGAATTCCAGTCTTTTGTTGCATCTGTCAAAGAACATTACAGATGATCCAATTCATGGCGATCAGGAACACTTTGTATTTCCTCTTCTCTCCTCCCCAGGTCCCCTACACAAGGCCACATATGAGCCTTGCACTCTCCCAAACCCTACACTTTCTCATCTACAGTGCCTATGGCTTTTCCTTCTCTTCCTCTTCCTACTCCCCTTTCTATCAGTTCCTTAACGCAGCTTGACTTAGAATCATTTATGTTTTTTTCTCCTCTCAGCTATACTATTATCTAGATGTGAAGTCTGGCGAGTTACTCTTTTATTCCTGCCATCTTTCCAGTTGTGGCACTTTTCATCCAACTCCATGAACTGCATTTAAAAAGCCTGGAACAGGGTGGGTAAGGGCACAAATCTCCATAGAGGAAGAGGCTGAGTTAACAAAGCATAATTCTCTTTGTGGAGCTAGGGTAGGGAATAGGACACCTATCAATAAATCTGGAGTCTGGCATGTGTTATTGACAAGGTACTTGACAAGGTACCTACATATCTATTAAAGAGGCCTGAAGGCCGGGCGCGGTGGCTCAAGCCTGTAATCCCAGCACTTTGGGAGGCCGAGACGGGCGGATCACGAGGTCAGGAGATCGAGACCATCCTGGCTAACACGGTGAAACCCCGTCTCTACTAAAAAATACAAAAAAACTAGCCGGGCGAGGTGGCGGGCGCCTGTAGTCCCAGCTACTCTGGAGGCTGAGGGAGGAGAATGGCGTAAACCCGGGAGGCGGAGCTTGCAGTGAGCTGAGATCCGGCCACTGCACTCCAGCCCGGGCAAGAGCGAGACTCCGTCTCAAAAAAAAAAAAAAAAAAAAAAAAAAAAAAAAGAGGCCTGAAGACAAAAGATGCATAGAATGAAGTTCTCGTAGAAAGCCAGGTTTAGTAGTTTGTTTGTAGAATGGTGGACTTATTAGGGTCCTTAGGGGCACAAATACAGTGTTTTCCAAAATCTCCTCTGCAGAAAAATAGTTCCCAGGATATTAACACATATTACATGGAAAAAATATGGTTCCATTGTGAAATTAGTTTGGGAAATTCTGGGTTAAACAACATGTTCTTTATCAGACCTTCTCAGCAACTTAAATCAGGTAGTTTTAACATGAAACATTTTGGCTGATAAATGTTTTAAAGAACACATTTAGGAAGTGCTGATTTTGATGATTCTTTTCATTTCACAGATGAGGACACCGAGACCTACACAACATCACTCAGGGTTCCAGTGAGAGGCAGGGCTAGATTCTAGGCTTCTAAAACCCCAGTTGTGTGTATTAGACTCCTGGGGGAATGACATTAATATAAAGAATGCCTCTTCAGAATCCTCAAAGTTGCATTTACTTGAGTATCAAGGTTGCCATACCAAATAATCACCCAGGATAACCAACATCACACACTGAGTCTAAACCGGACTCCATGTGTATTCATATTTTGTAGCCCACTATTCAATATACAGAATTATGATGAAGGGTCTCCTTAGCACAAGACAACGCTTTTTTCCTACTCTAGGGCTAAGGTTAGCATCACTCCTGGTGCCGTTTAATTGCTCTCATCCCAGAGCACATAGTCAATGGTCAATCCCTCTCCAATTATCTGTATGTAACTAAGTACAAAGTTCAGATGATGCTAAAAGAGAATTCCATTTTATAGGAGCAATGACAGACTACTGAGATAGTTGCCCCATGTTGGCATTACAACAGCCATCTTCAACAGGGAGATGGGCCAATGTTGGGGGTGCTCTGGATCTATTATAGGAAAATAGCAGATGGACGGCAACCGCCTCTTTACCTTCTTCTTTGATTTAAAGACGTTACACCTGAAGATATTGCTGGCTCCATCTCGAGCGATATAACTGAAGATCTTCAAGTCTTGGGAATCATGAGAGACATAGAAGATCCTAAAGGAAGAATAACAGAAAAAATGCATTGAAAATGGCCTTAGGTTCAAATCTCTAACCAGGAAAGTTCTGTTTAGGGATACTCTGAAGCACAGCTCATGAGAGCCAAGTTATTATAGAAAGTCTTCTTCCTCCGGGATCAAAAAGTCACAGTGCAGGAGGCACTTTCAACAGGTTCCACAAACACTAACACTGCGACTTTCAGATTTGGTACAGTGGGCATGGGTAGGACATGGAAACGACACTATTGTTAACCATCTCCTGAGGTGGCCAACCTGTCCCTGTAACTTGTGTGTTAGAAGGAAAAATCATTCCCATCCTTATCAGAGCAACAAACCTGCTTCTTACTCAGAAAGATGCACACACGTTTTCTGATGCTTGTTTACAATTATCCCCAAATGCAGAGACTTGGGGAACCAGCAATGCTTACCACCTTGGGAGGTACTAAGATACTCTTAGTTCCTTTGGTGATAGTGATCCCACTCTCTGTCCCCTCTCTGCCTGGACCACAGCATCCATGTGTTCATTCCATGATTCAACCAATGCCACTGAGTGCACACTGCAGGCCAGGCACTATCCCAGCAGCCAGGGACACAACAGGAACAGGACAGAAAAAGCCCCTGAAACCATGGAGCTTACGTGTAGGCAATGACAATAAGCAAATATAAAATAAGTGCTATGAAGAAAAATAAGGCAGACTAAGGGATGGAGCATGATGGGGGCTATTTTAGACAGGGTAGCCAGGGAGGTCTCACTGAGAGGCTGAGATCCGAATGGGGAAAGGGAGTCAGTCACTGAGATACCTGAGCCAAACCATGGCAGGAAGTAGGAACAGCAAGTTTACAAGCCCTGCAGTGTTCAGAAGGTGTTAAAAGCATTCAAGGAACACCTAGGGAGGCTCAACGGAGTGTGGTTCAAGTGGAGTGAGCATGGTCAGCAACAAGGTCATAGATGCAGCCAGAGGCCAAAATGTAGAAGGCTTTGAAGGTTGTGGCTTATATTCTACGTGAGATGAGAAGCCATCAGAAGCTTTTGAGCAGAGGACTGACTTGCTTATGCTTTAAACTAAAGGATCATTCTGGCTGCTTGGGGTGGGCAGAGGTAGGGAGAAGGGAAGGCCGGAGAAAGGGGAAAAATTATAAGCCAGGCCCTAGAGGCTGCATCTCAAGCCGGCTTAGGACAGGGCCCCCCCGAGCCTCCAGGTCTGACTGCTGTGGGGTCGGTGCAGGGAGTTGGGGTGGGTGCATCAGTGGAATTAGTTTTGGGCAGTCCAAGGAGAGAATTGCTCTTGGTAGCACCTAAGAGGCCACATCATTTCCACAAAACATTTTTCACCACTAACAACACTGATGGCTTTCGTTCAAGCATTTAACAGGCCTGATTTGTTTTAGTGTAAGTCTGGGCTGTGCAGAAGAAAGAGAATGTGATTTAGAGTCAGCAACTTCATCAACAACTTTGCCACTTACTAAAAAGTAAGCTATGTCACCCCTCAGAGGCTCAGTTTTGTTATCTGTACAATGGGACTACTAATAGTAACACTTCCAGGAGTTACTGAGGAGGTAGAATAGTTAGTAAAATGCCATCTTACATCCTCTTACTGATGTAGCCTCTAAGTAGCCTAGTAACTGAGATTCTTGCCACAGGACCCCAAGAAGCCTGGGAGGAAAATTCAAAAGAAAGGTGGGCACAGAGAGGAAAACAATACTGTGAAAAAGCCCAAGTTCACCTTGGGGACTGCAGTTTCTCTGCTAAACTCAGCTAGCAGGCATTTCAGTACATCTCACATGTCTATCATCTCTAAATGAAATAGAGGCTGTTTAGTGTGGTTTCCAGTCCCCTATCCTTCTAATGATGCCAAACTGTCTTCCTAACATCAAAGGGACAAATCAATAATTGTATCTCAGCATCTCCTGCCTGAGCTCCAGGCCCATTCAGCCAACCTTCCTGGACATCTCCTCCTGAATGGTTCTCAAGCTTCTCAAATTCCTCATACCCTTGAGTGAATTCATCATATTCCCCAAAATTCTCCAAGTCCCATCTTGATAAGGGGACACCATACCTACTCAAGCCAGAAAGCCAGGTGTCATTCTCAATGGCTTCCTCCCCTGTTCCCCAATATCCATCACTCATGAGCAAGTTCCTTGAAGACTCGCTCCCTAATATGTCTTTGGTTTATGTTTTTCTCTTCAACTCCAAGGTATTGATCATCAAGAGTTCTCATTTTTCACCCGGATTTTTACAACATCCTCTAAACAGTGTGCTGCTCTGCTTCCTAACTCACCTATTGTGAACCCATTCTCTACATTGCTAGCAAAGTGTTATTTTTAAAAAGACAAATTACATCCCATCATTTTCCTCTTAAAGCCATCCAAAGGCTTCCTACTGCTTTTAGGATAAAGTCCAAACTCCTTAGCATGGTGTACTTACCTTTCCGCGGTCATCTCCCTTCAGAGTCCTGACCTACACAGGCTTGCAGAACTAGGCGTGTGCATTTTTCCAGCTCTGCAACTGCTGTGAACACCTTTGGCGGCCTCCAAGACTTGGTTCAGAGCAGCCTTCCCCTCCCTTTTCTTCAGTAGTCTGAGTTGCTGAATACCCTGGGGCTCAACTTTGCCACAGCACATATCTCACACTATGATGTTTTTATATGTGCTTCTTGAAGGAACAAGGAACACATTTTGGTATCCCCAGTGCCAGCACAGTGATTGGCACATGGGAGGTTCCTTGCCTGCTTAGAATGGAGGGAGGTGTTCCAGCTGTCATTAATGAGCATCTAAAATGTGATCTGCCTGGCTATTCATTTTCCCCCAAGGAAGTCAGATCCAGTTAGTTCAGCATCACACGTAAAACTTCTTGGATTCTTTAGTTAATTTATTCTTATGTAATACCCAAAGGACTGAGAACTGGATTTAAAACTGATACAGCAGATTTGAACACAAACTGGCATGCCCACAAGACAGAGATGTGGAAGGAACAGAGGAACGGCACTAAGCCAAGGTTAACTTAACCTTAACAGATAAAGCATCTTTTCAGAAAATCTGATAAGAACTGTACAGGGATGCAGCCACTGCCTTTGGACCACAGCTCTCTGGAGACTGCTCTGCTATGTTTGATTTCAGATATTTAGCATGTTGTTATTAAAAGTAAATAATCTCTAGCTAACCAAAAAGTCAGCTAGTTAAAGCTTAGAAAAGTTTCCACCAACACAACCAAGAGGCAGAAAGTTTTTCCATGCGACCTCATTCATCAACAAACTAATAAATCAGCAAATTAAGGTCTCTTGGGCGCAAATTTCCAGATCAAGAAATATATTCCAAGAACTCTTATTTCTCCATTACTTAGTTTTCGTAAACACTGTGATTATGGGGGTGGCAGAAACTGGGGGAGAGTAGAGGAAGGTGAGTGCTCAAGAGAATAGAAAAGATTTCCCTTTTTCTTTCCTTCTTCATCTTTTTCCTTAAGTCAGTCTAGGGTAGTTCTGATAATCCTGCTTCCAAAAAGTACCTTAGTCAATTTTCCCAACTTTCACTATAATTATAAAGAGTAGGATACCAAAATGGTTCATATAATGTTAATGAGGTTTTATAAGGTTTTATTCCCCCTTCAATTTTCCTAAAATTTCTTCTCCTTTAAATTTCTTTTTTCTTTCTCTCTCTCGCTCTCTTTTTTTTTTTCTTGGTGAAATCTTGGCTCACTGCAACCTCTGTCTCCCAGGTTCAAGTGATTCTTGTGCTTCAGCCTCCTGAGTAGCTGGGATTACAGGTATGAGCCACCACAGCTGGCCCTAAAATTTCTTACTTTTATTTCAAAATATGTACAGCATTATAATATTTACTTACTAACAGAACTGTTATGCTTTTACACAGTAATAAACCTTTCTGCAGATGCATGATATGTCCACAGAACTTACCATAAATGACTGAAAGAAAAACATTATCTGGAAGAAACTGGATTTTGGGTTTATCATCATGCTGGAATTTAGGTGGCCAACGTGATTTTAAAAACCACTAGACTCACCACCAATACTCCCCTTCTCAAACTATTCATCTATAGGTAAACTCGCTTCTCTCAAGATCATAGAAAAACAACAGCAACAACAACAACAACAATTTAGGGTAGAAAGAAAGCTGTGGGGTCATCAGGCCTGGATACGAGCCAGCATCTCTGTCGGTCAGGATTCATCACTGATAGGCAATTCACTCTCTAACAAAGTATCTGATCCCTCTTTAAGAGGTTTTATTTACCCTCATGTTGACTGGAATTCTGCCAACAGGAATGCAGTGGAGGAAAATGGCTGAGAACACTGGCCCTGAGGGGGACAAACCTGGATTTCAGCCCAAGCTTTGCCACTTACTAGCTGGGACACCCTGGTCATTATCTCAACTCCCTTCTTGTTCTTCACCTGTGAAACAGGCACAATCATTGTGCTGTACCTCACTCATGCCAGTAAGGTTTAAAGAATGAATGTGTGCAGAGGGGTCAGCTTCTAGTGAATGGTTAATAAATGTGAACTGCTCTAATTACTGCCACACTACTGCTCTAGTTCCATTCATAGGGATCTAAGAGAATAAGGCTAGTCCTCTTCCAAATGGCCAACATTTTAATATATGGAAACAACATCATGTTTATATTTACTCCTTTCTCTTTTAAATTTATTTTAAGTTCCAGGGTACATGTGTAGGATGTGCAGGTTACATAGGTAAACGTGTGCCATGGTGGTTTGCTGCACCTATCAACCCATCACCTAGGTATTAAGCCTGGCATGCATTAGCTATTCTTCCTGATGCCCTCCCCGCTCCCCGATTCCTCTGCATGCCTTTCATTTTTAAAGTGAACTACTTCTTCCTTCAATAGTTTCTCAACTGGCCCATTTTCCAAGTCCCTTATTTCTCTGGCAGGTTTGCACTGTGGAAAGAGCATGGGTTTGGGGATGAGAAAGGTTCAAGTCTTAGTCTCAGCTTTGCTATCTTCTAGCTGTTGAACTGAGGCAAAAAACTCAGTTACATAATCCTTCATTTCCTCATCTAAAATAGGCATATTAATGACTTCTTCATGGTATTGTTTTAAGCATTAAAACACACATACCACATTTTACACAATGCCCAACACATGGTAAGTTGCTTACTCAATAAATATGAGTTCCATCTTCTCTTAACTTTTTCTGTACATATTCCAACTTGCCAGTGACTATCTTAAAATGCAGCTCACAGAACTGAACTCATTTGTAAGGGATCTGAACAGCACAGAGTATATTTGGATAAATATTTTCTATGTCCTAGAATTGAATTTTTAGCAAAGCATCTCTGATCATGATTTTTTTCTTCTGTTATAACATCTCATTGCTGGTTCAAACTGTAGTCTACTCAAACGCTCAAAGCTAATTTGCACAACTGCTGTAAGGCACATTTCCTGAACATACTTGGGTAACTGGTTTTTAGGACTGGCTCCCAGTGATCATGATTTCCTTTTCCAAGTTCTCACATACCATCTGCTTAATGATCTCTTCTAGAATTCTGCCCAGGAGCAATGACAAATTCACTAGTTGGTAATTCCTGATCCAGGTTTGCCCCTGTTTCTAAAAAGTACAATATTTTATTTTTGCAATCTTTTTGTTTCTTCTCCATCCATCATAATTTTGCAAAGATGGCCAATCACTATTTTGCAATCATATTTTTCAGGAACCCAGAAGCTGAGTGATTCAGGCCTGGACACACAGTAGTGAGGAATACCTTCCATTTTCCTCTTGGTTTTGAACTTCTGTTTTTTAAAATCACATATGTTCTAGTGTTTCTAATTTGAAGATCAGTTCTCTACTTGAAAGGCAAAAAAAAAAAAAAAAAAAAAAAAACCAAGAGAGTTAGAAAAAAGGGATTGAGAGTTTCCCCTTGCCATGTGCCAACTCTGTCTTCCTTCACACCCCTTTCTCTCTCATCTTCAGCCTTTTCCACAAGCCCAATGCATTCAGGGTTTTAATTCTCTCAGTAATGGTTGTTCCTTTGCACTCATACTTGTTTTTAAGCTCTGCTTTCCATATTGTGTACTTTTCAAGGAGCATTTTATGAAAATCTGGGCAGCCACGTGATTTTTCTTCATGATCTCACATTTTGGGGCCTGACTAGAATCAATTATGTTGTTTTCAAGTTCTCATCCTTTATTCCCTCTTTCAGTCTCTGGCCATGAGACCTCATCTTACTCTGTTATCATCCCTGGCCTCATCCAATGATCCAATTGAAGACCTGAATAGAACAAACAGGTTGAGTAAGAGGGAATGCCTCCTGCCTGATTGCTTTGAGCTGGGACATCGGTCTTCTCCAGCCAGGTCAGGCTCTTCTTGGGTCTCAAGCCTGCCAATGTGCAGATTGAAACTCACACCATCAGCTCTCCTGGTTCTCAGGTCTTCAGACTCAGACTGGAACCACATATTAGCATTCCTGGGTCTCCACCTTCCCAATTGCAGATCTTGGAACTTCTCAGCCTCCATAATCATGTGAGCCAATTCCTTAAATATTTCTTATATGTGTATGTATACATTAAGTATGTGTACATATACATAAACACATGTAATATGTGGAAGCACACACGCTCGCGTACACACACACACACACACACACACACACAACACACATATATCCTATTGGTTCTGTTTCACTGGAGAACCCTGACTAAAACAGCCATATTTCCCCAGGTATTAGCATTCTACCTCTAATGCCCCTCATCTCCATGGGGAATGCCTGCTGACTTTAGGACTGCAGAGGCTGTAAAAGGTCTTGAGTCACCTGCAAGGTTTCCTGAGTCTACATCCATGTGCCTTGCCTCCTGCTCAAGACCCACTGGGTCTCTTCCAGCAAGCCCAGGTCCTGACACGCAATCCTCTCCTGCCATAGCCCAAAACAGAACTTTAGGGTAGAGGATGTAGACTACCAAGGGACCTTCAGCAAATTATTTTCCTTCTCTCAACCTTCTTCTTTTTTAATCGTTGAAGTGAGAATAATAAAAACACCTTTCAGGGTGATTATAAGGTTCAGATGTGACAACGGATACATGAATATTCTCTAACCCATGAAGTGTTGTACAAATACTTGAAAACTGTGGAAACAAACTTAGAAATGTCAAGTGGAAAAACAAAGAGAAATATTTCTTGTTCTCCCAACATTGATATCTCTCTGTCAGGCTAGGGGAGTCTCCAGTGTGTGGTACAGAGATTTTTCTCTTGAGGTCCTGGAAGGCACGGGCATTCCTAACCCCAAAAGACACGCTTCAGGACAAAACAAAATGAAATCAGCTGATAAAGATAAGGTACCAAGTCACCTGAAGATGGTGGAGACAAAATCAAGTGGTATTCTTAAGGAAAACCTCTGGGAAAGTAAGAAGCACAATGCGACACATGCAGAAGACAGAAAACAGAACCAACCTGCTGCTCAAGACCAGATGAATGAGGCCCAACTGTGAAGGCATGGTCCTGGGAAATCCAGCATGACTCCTGCTCTCGGGAACAAGGATTCCCTAAGTGTCCCAGCCTGTGTAATTCTGGAGACCCCAATGTGTTATCCTTAGAGGGACTGGGAAAAATATCAGAAGGGGTAGTGGGCTGATGAGAGCCTCCAAATGCTTCACTGATAGAACACCACCAGACACTACAGGAAGGAATGCACCCTTTACTTCTATCCCTAGCATGCTGCCTGAATACTGGTGTGTCTTTCTTTTTCTCTTCTCAACCAGCCCTGCAGCATGAACACAGTTTCACAGTCCTGTCGCAGCTGTTACTCTTTCTTTTCCTCATCTATCTTATTTATTTTTAATTTAATCTTTAGAGAACATTGTCTCCCATCTTGATCACTGTTCTCTCTTATGACTGCTTTGGTCTGATTATCATTTTCCCCCCACTGTATATACACGGCTTGTTATCACATCAGCTGGTTTGCTTTTATTTGAAGTTATTATAATTTCCATCTTCTTCATTCCTCATTTTAGCCATTCTCAATTTGATGACTACCTTCCTCAGGGCCATCTGGTAAAAAAAGAAGGGTAATAAACTCATGAAATGGTGCCCAAAATCCCTCATGGAACTGGTCTCCTTACTTCACAGCCTGATTTCCACAGACACCTGAAGTATGGGACCACACTGCCCAGTTACCCCTTGTCACCATGACTGGGATGTATCTCACAGGTCTGCCTTATCACAGCACAGTCTGGAAGGAAGCCTGGGATTCCAGGGCTGGGAAAGACCTCGAGAGACAGTCAAGCTCATCTCTTCAACTGCAGGCAGAGAAAAGCAAATATAAGAGCTGATTTCTAAGGTTTCTTCAAGGAATAAAATTACACAAATGTCTAACTTATTGTTACAAAGATCTACTGTGTACCTAGAGTAATGAATAAGCAACCAATTGAGTTTTAAGAGCTAGCAAGAGCCAGACAAATGCATATTTATCTTTTGAAAGTCTAGCTAAGGCACCCTCATGGCCTATCTCAGCAGTTAATTTATGTTTTAATTTCACAGCTGTTAACAAGTTTTTTTCTTATGTCCCACTAAAACCTCCCCTGCTTTATTTGAATCAACCACAAACCATCACATAGCACTTTCTAAATGCCAAGTACTGGGATAAATTAATTTCTTCTTGTTCAGTACTTGACAGGCAGGCAAAAAAACAAAAAACAAAAAAAACTAGTGTCCTTCACAAAACCACTACACAAAAATCCTTTCATATATTTCAAGGCTTTAATTTCTCTCCAACACTCATAAATTTCTCCAAAATAACTGTCACCTGCTGTTGGCTGTCAAAAACCAAATCTGTTTACACAGGGTGCCAATTATTTCTTCTGTGTATCTATGTTATCTGAGTTCATACATGTAGCTTGTTCACATTTGGGGGGTTTAAACCATCCATCCCACACTTTTCAGGACCCTCAGACTTCCTGAAGATTCTTGCTCAGAGACACAACTTCCCTCCCAGAGCCAGAAAGCAGAGAGAAAAAGAACACACCACAAATATTAGGGGCACTACTTTGACTGGTATATGCTGGAGGAGCATTGTCTAGAAAATTACATCTTCCTCTTCTCTTTTCTCAAGTTTATCCTCTTGCTTTCAAGCCAGCAAATACTTTCCTTCAAGTGTTATATGCAGAGAGGCATTAGGCAAAAGTCTTCACAGTGCAAAATCATCATCAACAAAGCTTCATACCCCTTCTTGTCCACTCCCCATTATACATTAAGATGCCTGTGATTTTGTGGAATAGAAGACCTGACAGAACAGAGCCAAAGGCTGAGGTTGCAGCTCGTCTGTTTTCTCAAAACAAGTTAATACTCTGAGTCTTAGTTTTCTTAAGTGCAAAATGGGATAAGAAGAGGTTCACAGAACTGTTACAAGAATCAAATGAAATGACTTACATGTAGGGTCTGCCACATAGTAGTTGCTCAAAAAAAATCTTTACTAAATTGAAGCGATCAAAGAAGAATATTTGCTAATCTATTGTGTTTACCATCTGTCAGGCACTGCTTAAGGTAAAAACTTATCTAATCCTCACAACAACCATATAAAGTGAATACAGTTACTATCTCCATTTTACAGATGAAGAAACAGAGAGGTAACCTCTGTGCATTTTCTTAAGGTCACACAGCCAGTAGTATCTGTATTAATTTCTTAGGGCTGCTGTAACAAATTATGACAAATTGGATAGCTTAAAACAACAGAAATTTCATCTCTCACAGTTCAGGAGGCCAGAAGTCAAAAATTAAGGCTGATTCCTTCTAGAGGCTCTCAGGGAGAATCTGTTCCACATCTCTCCTAGCTTCTGGCTGCTGCCAACAATCCTTGGCATTTTTAGCTTTGCAGCGGTGTCACTCTAGTCTGCTCCCTCTGCCTTCCCACGGCATTCTTCCCTGTGTCTCCTCTGTGCCTGTGTCCAAATTTCCCTCTTCTTGTAAGGACCCTGGTCATTGGATTTAGGGTCCACCCTAACCTAATATGACCTCACCTTAATTACATCTGCAAAGTCCCTATATTCAAATAACATCCACATTCACAGGTACCAGGGGTGAGAAACATATCCTAACATATCTTTCTAAGGGACATATTTCAACTCACTATAGTATCTGAGTTAGAACTGGAACCCTAGCAATCTTCACCAAGTTCTGAAAACTTCTGTACCATCTGCCTGATTAATCATCAAATATCATTTGAATATTGAATATCATTCATTACCTATATTACTATTGTTTTCTCTATACCTGGTCTAGAAATTAGTCCCATGCTACATTTATGCCACCTGGAAACCCTGGCTCTCTTTATTCCTCTTATTTTTCCAAGTCCTTGATGTCTTCATAGATGTCTCTGTGGTCACCAACAAATTCATCCTCATGTTGGTAAGATTCTCAGGGGACACGCTGGATTTCTTTATCATCCCCAACTGATTGTCCACTTTCCATCCATGTTTCTTCAAATAAACCAATCCAGGGATATGATACACATCATAAGCACATCTTGTCTTTCCAAGGCAGCTGAGTTCCCACTTGAGCTTCTGAGGATTCCCACTCTAACTCCCTCTGTACCTGACTCTAACTCCATACCCCTCATGCCACCTGCTCAGCCTTGAGGAGTCCCATATGCCATGATGGGAAACGAAGAAAGAGCATCCACCTCCTTCCCCAAGCTTCCCAGGGGTGGGAGCATGCCTGGCTGGCAGGTCCAGATACTTTTCTTTCCTAATATTGTTATTTTTCCAGTTGCTCTAACCTGCCTACCTCATGCTCTGAATCAGAACTCATCTGAAGGCACTTCCTCCCAGGACTTGAAGATAAGACAACAAGCCACTGCTAGGGGCTTGTGTGTACTCCAGGGGTCAGCATTTCTAAATCTCACCTGGCCCACCCTCAGGGCAATGTCCAAGCCATTCTGATTTGGCCTGGGACAACTCACTCTCAATCACAATCTAGTGTCTTTTTCTTTTTTGTGTGTTTTTAAAAATTATTTTATTATTTTAGATTCAGGGGGGTACATCTGTAGGTTTGTTACATGGATATATTGTGTAAGGCTGGAGTCTGGGCTTCTATTGAACCCATCACCCAAACAGCGTACACAGTACCAATGGGAACTTTTTCAGTCCCTGTCCCCCTTTCTCCCTCTTCCCTTTTGGAGTCCCCAGTGTCTGTTGTTTCCATCTTTATGGCCACGTGTAACCATTGTTTAGCTCCCATTATAAGCAGGAACATGCAGTCTTTGGTTTGGGGTGTCTGTTTTAATTCCCTCAGGATAATGGCCTGCAGCTGCACCCATGTCGCTGCTTTTTAAAGGACTGTGTATCTTTACTTCCAGGCCGCTAGCTGACCTTAAAACAAAGTGGGGAAAAAAACGAACCCATTCATCTTTGACCTCATTTTGATTTCCAATTACTTTTTTATTTTTATTTATTTATTTTTTTGAGATGGTGTCTCACTCTGTCGCCAGACTGGAGTGAAGTGGCATGATCTCGGCTCACTGTAACTTCCACCTCCCTGGTTCAAGCGATTCTCCCGCCTCAGCCTCCTGAGTAGCTGGGACTACAGGTACACCACCACGCTCAGCTAATTTTTGTATTTTTAGTAGAGACGGGGTTTCACTATGTTGGCCAGGATGGTCTTGATCTCTTGACCTCATGATCCGCCCGCCTTGGCCTCCCAAAGTGCTTCGATTACAGGCGTGAGCCACCACACCGGGCTCCAGTTACTTTTTAAAAGCCTTGTATCTTTCTTTTGGAAATGTGGGGAGGGGGTGGTTGGAAGGCAGCATGTAAGGACCCCTCCTCTTCTCTTTCCTCAAGTTTATCCTTTTGCTTTCAAGCCAGCAAATACTTTCCTTCAAGTGTTATATGCCGAGAGGCATCAGGCAAAAGTCTTCCCAGTGCAAAATAATCATCAACAAAGGTTTGTACCCTTCTTTGTCCACTCCTTGTCCGCAAAGGGTGGAGAAGTGTGAGCAGGAGGCTGTGAAGGAGGCAAGTCCTTGCTTGAGAATTCCCATTATTTTCATACACTGTACGCCAGAAGTTCTTTTCTCATTGTCTCCCCACCACCCAAAAGCAGGTGTCGGGGTGGTCCAGCATGACCTCTGTTTTAAGAAATGCACATTCTTACTCTGTACCCCCTCCCTTGGCCCCATATTGGCTTCTCCAAGACACAGAGCTGAGTCTGCTTCAGAGTCTGCCCTGAGGAGCACGGGGGGTACTGACAGGGTGTGGCGAGTGCGGACAGAGGAATGGAGCCAGTGAAATGCAGAGGAGGATGCAGCCAGCTGCCTGTGGGAACTGGGAAGGCACACAGGGAGCTACCGCCTGAGCTGTGACTCGAAGACAGCGTGGGAGGTGGCAGGATTGTGGGGTGGGTGGGGAATGTGTCAGTCAGGGTCCTGGCAGGAAACAGATAATGTATGACTAGGCTGAAGAGAGTTTAATACAGGACTGTTCACAAAGGTGAGGACAGTGCAGTGTCCCTGGAAGCCCTCAGTACCCCAAGTCCAGAGAGGCAGGGCAGTTTCCAGAGCCAAGAGAGGAAGAGTTGTGTGCCATCTGGCAGGAGCTCTCAGGACAGGTCTACACAGACCAGCCTCCCTGGGCACTGAGGACAGTGGGGAGGGCTGCCGAGCAGATCTAGGACAATGGAAATCTATCCATCACAGAGACAGAAGAGCAGGGAAAGCCCTTGCGATGTAAACTGCATGTGGAAAGGCATGAGGTCATGAGGTGGCACAGTTTGCCTGGGCACAGGGATTGCAAGGCATACAGAAGGACTGGTGGGAAATGGGGACAGAGGGAGGTCAGGGCCAACTGTGGAGAGCCCAGCTACAGAGCTCAGACTTCACCCTGTGGGTTCAGGGCAAGGATGAGAGTCTAAGCAGGGGGATCACATGGCTGGTAGTCATGGTGGTGTGGAGGATGGATTGGAGGAGGGCAGGAGCAGAAGGAAGGCCACCAAGAGCCTACTGCAATACGGAGTGCTTGGGGGAATCAACAGAATTTGGACCGGGGGCTTGCAGTCAGAAGAACTGGACTCAGATCCCCACTGTGCTGCTTACATTTGTGAGCTACTGGGTGAGTCTTTCAATGCTCAAGTTTTAGTTTTCTCATCTACAAACAGGGGAGCTGTTGTGAGAATTACAGTTCGGTAAATAAGTGCAGGGCACCTGGGCTCAGGGCCGTGAATGACACACCTGGAGTGACACACAGCACAGTCTGTGCAGTCAGACAAACCAACACTGAGTCCAGGCAAGAAACACTGGAGGCCTAACAAAGGCAGGGGCAGCCACCATGGGGAGAGCAGGTGGACACAACAGTAGTTTCTCTGGGTGTGATCATGAGAGGGAAGGAGACGATTCTGAGCTATGTAACTTGGCGGATGGACTAAACATTAATGGGGTCAAGGGCCACAGAAGGACACAAGAACTAAGGGACAGGGAAGGAAGAGGAGTGTGTGGCTCTGGACAGGTCAGTTTTTGAGAAGGCAAAAGTGGATAGAATTGCCTAAGAGGCAGTTGGAAATAAGGGATGGAGGGGATGGAGTGTGGGGACTGAGGAGCACAGACTTGGGAGTCACTGAAATTTAGAAGGTGGTTGAAGCTACGGGAAATACGAGATCCCCTGAGGAGGAGGAGGAGGAGGAGGAGGAAGAGGAAGAGGAAGAAGAAGAAGAAGAAGAAGAAGGAGGAGGAGGAGGAGGAGGAGGAGGAGGAGGAGGAGAAGGAGAAGAAGGGGGATTCATTGAGAAAATCCCATTAACAGTACCCATTTAAATGGAGGACATAATAGGAGGAGTCAGAAAAAAAAATACTGAGCAGAAAAAGACCAAGAGATCTGAGGAGGAACAAGAGAAAACCATCGTGGAAGCTGAGGGAAGAGACAGTCTCCCAAAGGATGGAAAGACCCACAGCATTGAGTGCTTCACAGAGACTAAATAAGATGTAGACAGAAAGCAAGCCAGGGATTCTGCAACCAAGACATCCCTGATGGCCTTAGCAAGAGCAGTCTCAGTAGGGTAGCTCAGGAAGCCCGATTAAAATGAGCTGAAAAGTGAATGGGAGTTTTGGAAATATAGATAGCAAATGTGGTTTCTTCAAAGAGTCTGGCAGTGGAAGGGCAAGACAGGATGGTGGGTTTGAGGGGCATCTTTTCTTTTTAGGATGGCAAAACCTAATCCTATTTGTAGGCTGGAAAATAAGGGACAAAACAGAAATAGCCTCTAGGGAAAATGATGGCTCAAGACATAGAGACAGCAGAAGGCAGGGTGCAAGTAGAGGAGCTCGCCTGGGGTCTGAGAAGGCACCAACTATGAACCTGCCACTAAGGTGGGGGCCAGTCCTACTCCTGGCTTGTATCCCTCTCCCTTTCTTAGGCGGAATTTGGTGGCCTTTCTGAAGTAGCTAAGCCTTTCCCTGTGAGAGAGCTAATGCCATTTTGATGTGGAAGTAGGAGTCGGGCTGGTTAAGGCAAGAGGTCAGTTTAACTTTTAGTAAAGTGTCCTGATAAAAAGCAAGGGCTGTTGTAACTGCCCCAGACCTGCATTTCACCCACCTGCTACTGACTTCCCTTTCTCATAGGAAGGAACCGAAACGTGACATGGATCAAAAGGACAGTACATGAAATCAAAGTTATGCTACTGTTATTTTCTTAGAGAGGAGATCCATATGAATTCCTCCTGCCTCTCAGGACCTGAGTGACGGGACTCATGTAGATATACAAGGGCTGGAAGGGTGGTGAGGCCTGGCCAGGGATACTACATGCTCTCTTGGGATCTGTTTATGAGTCTTGCAGTCTCTCTTTTACATTTAGCTTGTCAAATTCCCCTTCATCAGCTGAGGCGTTTGACAGGCTAAATTGTTTCCTTTGGGCTTTGTCCTTCTCATGAGTGAACAAAGGCAATCAGGAGAAATTTAGGTTTAACTCTTTTACTAAGAAAATTCTTCTTACATACACATACACATACGAAAAAATTTGGTGTGTGTATGTGCATGTGTGTATATGCATGTGTATATACATATATCTCTCTATATATTTTTAACAGTGTTTGAGTCTGAGGACACACCACTGGCCTAGAGCCCGGATGGCTGCTCCGACTCTGCAAGGAAATGCACCTGCACTACCTCACCTCCCCCAGCAGTCAGGACCATCTCCAACAATTAATTATGTGCTGACGGGAGACACTGAGCAACAATGAGCTCATGTGCAGATCTCATCTGTCAGGGGCTGCCATTTGGAGGTTCTTCTTGCTCACCCCCTCCAAAAAACCTTTATTGGAGCAATTAATAAAAACAAGATGAACACATTTACCCTTTATGATGGCTTCATTTCTCCCACCCAACCCCTGATCATTATGAATTATCAGTAAAAACTGCAACAAGTGAGACAAGAGATGAGGTCAAAGACCAAGATAATCCACAAAAAAACATAATCAGACCCTAAATCAAAGAGCTAACTGCACAGCAGTAGCTGGACAGGACTGGCATCCTCGGCCAACTGGAGGAAGGAGGGTGTGCATTTTCAAAGGCAGCCTTGCTTAGTGGTTAAACCCACAACATCAAGAGGTGCTGGGCTCTCTTCCTGAGCAAAGCTGAACAAGGTCACTTGACTTCTTGTTTCTCAGTGTTCTTAACAGTGATGCTGTCTTTTTAGTATTATTTGTGTGCTGCTTATTATCTTCTATTAGAATATATGTTCTGATGTTCTAATGTTAACATTTTTGTCACTGTTCCCAAATACCTTCACATATGGGCTCTGTTCAGTGCTCAACACATGTCTATAGGTGGGTTGGTTCATTCATTCATTCATTCACTCATCCACTCAGTCCCAGATAAAAGTCTACAGAATGAGTGTAATTAATTTCTGGGAATTGTGCAAAAGCTTAAGAAGTCAATTACATTGAATATATATGTATTGAGCCCTATTGTGTGTGAGACAAGTGGTTAAGGAGACCCAAAGTTAGACAAGATATAGTTCCTACTAAAAACTGTGGCAGATAAACTACAATAAAAGGATAAACTTAAGGTCTGTATAACACCTTAGGGTCCAAAGGACAAACCTTAATTAGATCCCCACTGTGGGGGTAGGGATGAAATCAGGAAAGAATTCCTGGTGAATGTGTTATTTAAAATAAACATTGAAAGATTAATAAGAATTTGACAGGCAGAAATGTTAAGCCAAATACAGAGGACTCCTCAGTTAATCATGGTTTGATCATGGCGACTGCCAGCAACAGGGAAAGGCTGTAACTCCTCAAGAGCCAGGTCTCAGGGTCTCCTGATAAATGATGTGGAGACTTGCAGACAACCCAGCTTTTTCCACTCCATCTTTTCCAAATTCTGTGCTTAACCTTCTGGACCTCGCAGTCATCCTCATCTCTCCAGTCTGAGGTCTGCCACCAGACAGGAAGCCGAGGCTCACAGTCTGATTGTGCTCTCAGAGGTGTGACACCACCATTCTTCCTCCCAACTGTGCCAGGACACAAGATGGAAGCCACAGAAAGCTTACCCAGCCAGGCCAGAGGACAGGGCACTGTAGCAGTGTCTAGAGAGGTGTTTAGTGCAAAATGCTCAAGTTGTGGAGTAAGCTACAACACTGTCCTACTACAACCCCAGAGGTTCTCTCTTAATATTAAAGGTTTTGTCAGGCAGGGGCTACAGCTCCAAATCAAGACCAATCTTTATTTATCTTTGGGGTTAGGGTTGGTCACACAATGGTCCTTTACCCTGGGCCATCACATGGTCCTTACATGTCAGTGTAAAACCCAGGCCCTAGGCCAACATTCCCATCATCCATGTGATTCCAAGGACATTGAGGGTAACATAAAGGCCCCTCCTATGTGAATCCTCTTCCCTTTAATAATGTGAAGCTCACCAACATGAGATTGGTTTGTATTGAATAATAAGACTCCTCTAACAAAATGCAAATGCCTTTTGGGCTGGTAAATAAAATTTTTTAAGCATTCAAACATTAAATCATTAATAAAGTTAATGAAAAATAAAGTTTGTTTTTTCTCCTCTTACTCTTACATGAGCAGTAGAAGAGCCAATGATAAACCTTCCCAGTTTTAGATGCAAATATTCAAAGATGCTGTACAATACTTATTGGCAAAAAAGGAGTCTTACCTTGGAATTCATAAACATGCAGGAGTCTGGGGGTCCATGAATTCTCCTAAAATTCAAAACTTTGCCAGAATGATTTTTTTTCTATGGAGAAAATACTTTTCAGCAGATTCTCAAAGGTATTTGTATCCCAGAAAAGGTCAAGATCATCTGATGGACTTCCAGGCCAGTGCTGATTTGGTAGCAAGGAGAGAAGTCAAGGACAGAAGTCTTTGTTTTATTTTGCACTCACTTTCCCTTCTGCGATTCTTCAATGCTTTGCACAAATTCTAAATGGATTCCCTTTACACATTTAAGAAGAATAAAATGAAGCACAGAGTAATGAAATTTGACACCAGCCAATCATTTTGTAGTAGAACTGTGACCAGCCTGTTTTCCTGCTCCCCTGTTACTTTCCCCACAGGGTAATTCCCTCCGTGGTAGACAGTATTTAATTTTGTGAAGTTTTCTAAAGGTGGCCTAATTTAATTTTCCATCATTAGTGTAAAAGATGCCCTCTAGGGCCAGGCCCAGAGAGGCGGATCTAGAAGTTTAATTTTGATTGCTCTGGTAGCTATTTTCAGTTTCCTGCTGTGCAGGTCTATGGGCTCTCTCATGAGCTCCCTGCCCTGGGGGCTGTGATAACCCTTCCCAGTTTTAGATACAAAAGGGCTGTGCAAGGGTAGAAGACAAGGCCACCAAGAGGATAACCCAGCTTAGCAGCCTTTTTGAGATGAACATTTTAGTGCAGCAAACAAGCAAATCAAGGCTGCCCCAGCTTTGTCATGCAGTATGTATTTACTGAGCACCTACTATACACTAAGAATCCTTGTAGGCACTTGGGATGCAACAGTAAAACATGCATGGTCCCCACCTTCATGGAGTTCATGCTAAGAGTAACCATGACACAAATTTCCATTTTTCAGGATGACTGGATTTAAAATCAAGTGGGAGGCCAGCAGAGGCAGAAAGCCCTCAGAAAGGGCAAAGGTAAAAGCACTGAAGCTTCAACCTGAGATCACTGGGGCCTCCTCTCCCTTCCTCATTTACTCAATATTCAGACACCACTAGTCTGAATGGTCTATGCTTAAAACAGCCCACAGGTTAACTTCTTTCTTTGCACTTCTGCTGCTGTCACCCAGTTTGGCCAGACCCAGATACTCTTCCCATTACACTCAGATCCCCAAGCAATCTCTCTTCAGTGCATCTCAATGACAGGAGTTTCTTTCCATTTGGGATGAGTTGCATTCCAAGCCAGACTGGTTTTCCTAAACTATCACTTTCACTTTGGAACTTTCAGAGCCAAAGCCATCATGGGAAGACTGCAAGCACAGATGTGGGAGGAAGCTCTTGATATATTACTGAGAGAAAAACAGGATAATTTAGAACTAAATGCAGAATATTAGAGTTTGGAAGAATATCTGAGTGTCAATATATTTGCATATGGAGCAGTACTAGGAGGAAGAGGTGTTGAAGAAAGAAAACGGACACTTTTCTTTATAAAACTCTTCACTACTTTATTTTTAGTAACAGTTACGTATTATTTGGTCATTTTAAAACTTACGCTTCATCTTCCCCTGAACATTTATCTAAAAACCATCATGGAAAGTTTAATAGAAGTCACAGTGAGATCCTTGAGGACATGGGGGACACCCTGTTTGTTTTTGCATTCCAAGCGCTTTCTACATAGAGGCATGCAATGTCTTTTCAAATGAAGGGGTGAAAGAAAGAAGAAGAGAGAAAAAGAAAGGTCTTGGACACATGTGCTAATATGTACATATGACTTGGAGCCACCATGCCTCCAACGATTTATAAGTCATCAATCCCTTGCTAGAGACTCATCATCCATTGTAGGTATTTACTGAGACTCACTAAGCACAAGGGACTTTTTGCACCTTATAAGGAGGGATAAACACTACAACCCAGAATTTTCCCTTCAGGAAAGGTAAAGAATATATATAAATATGTAGGGTTGAAAGCAAACAAAAGAGAAGGAAGCAAAAAACAGAAATAGGAGAAATGAGAAGTGGTAGATGATACTGCAGGGCAATGCAGAAGAACAGAAGAATGTGCTGGTGTGTTTGGAGGTGTGGGGCATGCAGGGGTAAACATGGAGGGAGCCATTTCTGTGAAGTAAGTGGTGGAAAGCAACACCAGGCCATGAGGACCTGCAAGATGGTGGCCCTGACAAAGACATACCCAGGGCTTTGGAAGAAAGGGAGGGTTAACAGAAGACGGGCTATTGGGTGGGGTTAGCAGGATTAAAAAAAGGATAGGAGAGAGCTGAACATATTTGTAGAGAGAAAGAGGGTGTCCAGGAAGACAGAGAGACAGAGCATAGTTCACAGCTCAAGGTGCTGAAGAAACAAGCGAAGATGGGTCCAGAAGAGAGAGAGAGAGAGGCAGTGAACAGAAAGACAGTTGGCAGTGACACTAAGAGATTCTAAGGGAGGAGAGGACAGCTGAGGAATCTCAGAGAGGTGTTGGGGGTCACCTATGGAAAGTGAGGGTATATTGGGTTGATAGGTAGAAGGTAGGAAGGGCATTATGATGGGGATCATCATCTTCCAGGGTGAATAAGGGATTGCTAAGTAGCCCTGGGAACTAACAGAAGCCAGACAGCATGAATGGTATTTCCTTCTCCTTCTTAGTTCATAAGATTCTCCATGCGTAAAATTGGGTAATTCCTACTCATGCATATGTATGAAAAGGCAGTAGCAATGAAAAGTTTTGAAGCTGGAGGAAATAAAAACATCAACTCTACATGAAACATGACTCATGACTAGAGTGATGGACACTCATATCCGCCAGATGGGCTGACCCAGAAATGATATGAGAAGTTAGAAAGAGATCTATAGGCTGCGCTGCCTCCGCATCCCTGATGACCAGTTTTCTCAGTTTAGCAGAGGCTGCTCAAAAACCTTAGGCAATGGGAGGCTGAAGGAAGAGAAAACACTCATCCTTACAGAAACAGTACGGGAAGGGCAGATGTCACTCCATCACTTATAAACCATACAGAGAGCAAAAGAGACATGTATGTATCATAAGCAAAGAACAGGGTACACCTCCTTCTCTGATTTTTTTATGACCCTTTGTGCCTTGGACCCCTTCCAGAGTCTAACGGGAATGGAGAAAAGGGAATGCATTCCAGGATTTGAGTTGGAGCTTGGGGCATGTGAAGATGTGGAAGAAGGGAAGATACAGAGTAATCTCTGTCTGGGAGGTCTCTGATTTTGGAGGGACAGCATGGACTTTGGAGAGGTATCTTTAAGACTCCTTAAATCTTGGGAGTGTTTTTTGGCTCCACAAAACAATACAGTGGCTAAATTATTTTAGCATTTCCCTTATATCATAATTATGATTCTACTTATGTATCCCAGGTCAGGATTGTATATAAGCACATTTTGAAGAAATAATAATGCTTAAAATTACACATACTTTAAAAACCTTCCATCTTTATCCCCATAGGACCTTTTCATCATCCCTTTATAAGGGTATTACTAGCTCCTCTTTTTAAAATATATATTTATTTGATCTCACTGTTAAGTTGTAATTCATCATACCATGGTTCTCCTTTCTTTCACTACCAAGTAACTAAACAGCTGTCCCCACCTCTCTACTGAAACTGCTCTGCAGGAGTCACCACCTCTTCCATCTGATAAATGCAAGTCTTTCTTCCGTCTGTACTCGGAACTACTCATTCTCCTGTAAGGATGGATGCCCTTTTCATTATTTCCAAGCCTTTACAAAAGCTGCTCAGGATTTCTTCTACCTTACTTCCATAATAAAAAGGTATTTAAGGAGTTCTTTCTAAGCTTATTCTTAAAGATAATTCACTGTCTTCTGTCTTACATTTTTTTGCCATCAAAAAATTGTCTTTGTAGACTACATTTTTCCCCTTCAGCTGTTTTAAAATCTTTGTCTTTAACATTCTGTCATTTCATTACTGAGTCTAGAGTTTAAGAACTGATTTCTTGTTTACCTTGCTTGTAGTTCGATGTGGTTCCTGAATCTCAGCATACCCATCTTTCCTAAATCTTGCTCATCTTGATCATTTAAACTCTTGATCGTTAACTAAGTGAAATATACTACATGGGTATCCTGATTTCCCAAGAAATTCCAAATATCACAGGATAGCTCTGTCAAATCCCCATTTACCTTAAAATGTAGTTTGTCCTGTATTTTCATATATAATTTTTATAACAAAAACAGAACATGCAAGCTTATGAATGAGGCACCTTTAAAGGTGGATAGCACTGAGTACAGAGGGCAAAATGTGTGAGTACAGAGGGCAAAATGGGCAAAAGTGTGAGTGCCAGACAGCTCTCTAACAACACAGCAGCTGCGTGACCATGGGGAGACTGCCCAATATCACTGAAGCTTAATTTCTGTGTTAAGAATGAGAATGATAGATTCTACCATTCTACCACTCAGGGTTGTTGGGATTAACTGAAGTAATGCATGCCAAGTTCTATCTGACCATATTCCTTGAGAGTAGGACTGTGTTCTAGTAACCACCTGTACCAATGTATTGCTACTCAACTCCAAATTTACCTTTCAATACAAGCTCTGTGGTAATAGACGGAATTCCTTTAAGTACATCTCCTGTACAGCAGCATGATGGTAAGATTCCTCTGCAGAATGGAGGAGAAACACTGCAGAATGAAAGGGCTTCTCTTGGTCCGACTGCTACACAGCCCATCAGTGGTGTGGATATGAGGACATCCAGTGGTATGCATGCCCAGAACACATGTCCCTCAGTGAACTCAGCACCAGTCCAGCCTAGTGATCACCTCCCCACAGCCCTCCTAAAGCACACACTAGGTGTTCTGGGCCTCCTGTCCACAGTGATGCTCTAACTCTCTCTGCTAGCCTTCCCCCTGCCACCCAGGTTTGTTTTCCACAGATATCCTGATGTAGGCATTGCACACTCTATGTCTCTCACCCACAGCCATACCCCAACTCCACCTGTGTGCCCACCCACTGGCGGCAGACCACCTGCACCCAAGACCTGGAGGATTGCTTTCTGTTCTCCCTGCAGTTGGGACTAGCTCTGACATAGGCAATCCAGTGAATTTCTCTACCATCAGTAGCTGTAATCATACCTTCTACATTAATGTCTGAAGGGCATCTTGGGAAGGGATCTACCTTCCAAGTTTGTGCTGCCTTGCGTACTCTCCTCTTTATACTTTGTAGGTACTCTTTTATTATAGTTTAATAGTTCTTTATAATAAATTTCTTCTGTTTAAATCACTGTGTGGTTTCTGTCTCTTAACTGGACCCAGGCTGATATACCAGTGTTTCCCCCAGTGCCTGCTACAATGAACAACAAAGCACATTACCTCTCCACGCAACCCTTCTTCCCTTCTCTAGTTAGCCCTAAATAATTTATCTTTGACTTGCTCAAAATCAGAACAGATCAATGTAGAAAGCCAAAGTTAGAATAGACTTCTAATTCTTAATCATGTCATTATTTGGATGTTAACTGATACCATTTCTGGAGACTGGCTGGAATTCCTAATGGAGACTCTGCCTAATTTGATCATTTAAACTCATAACTGGAGAATTACTCATAATGGAGTAATTCTCATAATGGAGAATTACTTCCATTCTGGCTCCTGAAGACTTCAGGTCAGATTAGTTTACTCCCTCTAGTTTTAAAAAGGATTTTTGTTTGTTAGTCTATTCACTCATTTCAAGGAACATAAACAGCCTAGGGACTAATTTAGTCAAACATGTTAATTCCATCAGTGTCCACCAATAAGACTAGGACAGGGGACGCTAAAGCAGGAAAACTGAAACTCAAAAACACAGAGACTTCTGTAACAGTACAAATACTCCAATACTATTTAGTTTATTTTTTTCTAGGTAGCATGCCCTTGAAGCCAGAAAGAGTAGAATAAGCAGTTAAGAAAGAAAAGGAAATCCAAAATGAATAAAAGAGAAAAAAAACAAAGTCTCTATTTTCCAGGCCTACCACTGTTCTATTCAACAGCCTTATCAGTGACTTGGATGAAACTATGAACTATGCTTTTTTCTTTTTTTTTTTTTTTGAGACAAAGTCTCACTCTGTTGCCCAGGCTGGAGTGTAGCCTCTGCCTCCCAGGTTCTCACTCTGTTGCCCAGGCTTGGCTCACTGCAGCCTCTGCCTCCCGGGTTCAAGCAATTCTCTTGACTCAGTCTCCTTAGTAGCTGGAATTAACAGGCACCCGCCACCACACTCAGCTTATTTTTGTATTATTAGTAGAGATGGGGTTTCACCACTTTGACCAGGCTGGTCTTGAACTCCTGACCTCAAGTGATCCGCCTGACTTAGCTGCCCAAAGTGCTGAGATTACAGGTGTGAGCCACCATGCTGACTGATGAAACTACTCTTATTAAAGCTGCCCTTAGCAAAAAACTTGGAGGGAGAGTTAGCCTATTACTAGAACCTGATGTGGTGGTTTTACACTGAGTCAACTCACCTAGGCTAGAACTATGTGTCTCAGCATTCTCTCTCCTATTTTAGGGTTGCCCATAAGAAAAATTTGTGGGAGATTTGCGAAGTGGAAGTGAAGCAGCAGCTATTATGTGCTGGAGGTCATAACTGGCTAGAGGTAGGAAACAATGGACGTCAAGGTGCCAGGGAGCTGTTTTGTTTTTTTAAAGTTTGTCCTCACTTTCCCCTGTACCTAGCTTGGCATCGAGCTCTCCTTTATGACAATCAGCCCTGCTGAACAACAGTGAACTCAGGCCCACTGTCAGAAACTCCACTGCAAACTCAAAGGTGGTAGCCACGAAGAACGAACAGCCTTCCGGAGACTTCTGCCCTGTCCACTTTGCAGTTGTAACTTAGCACATGGATGTGCCTGGCTTCCTGCACATTCTGACTCACAACCCACACCAGGGTTGGTTAATAATTGCTCTCTGAGTCTTTCCAGACCTTGTACTTCCCAGCTCCTACTGAAATTGTATAGGTCTAAATCCTATAGCAAATTCCTTATTACAGTACACTCACAGTCATCCTGCTTCTCTGATTGAAATCCTGATTCACAAGGATTCAAAAACTGAAGAATAGCCTCAAATCAATTACATTTAATTTAACATTAATATATGTAAAGTTTTATATTTAGGCTAAAAAACAAAGAAACCTATAGAAATAAAGAATGAGTAAAACCTGAATTAAAAGCAATTACTGTTAACATCCTAAGGAGTCTGAACTACAATTCCACTATGATCTAGGATCAAACACAGTTTGCTAAACAAATAAATGACACTGGATCTAATTCATACAACATGAATGTACAACTTCATATTGTGGGGGTAAAAATATGTCTTCCACATTTTACACTGGTAAGACAGAATATCTGGGATATTCTATTAAACTCTAACATTTTAAAGAGGAAATACTGTTTTATGAAATTAATAAGTCTAGAAAAATACAGTAAGAATGGCTTCAAGAACTTGGGTTAACTTAAAAGAGAAATAAGATCTATATATTTGTGGCTCCAGAGATAAGAGCTAGGATAAATGGAAAACAATTATATATATAAAAAATTTACTTTTGCTTAATGAAGAACACTGTAATAGTGAATCACTTCCTGTGATGAAGAGGTATACTGTAATAAAGGATAAACTGAAAAAAAAAAAGAGAAATTGGTTCAGATGTCCACTATAGTGTTGTTAACTTCTTAAGATTCCATGATGTTAGAGGTGACCGAGGCTAAGAGAAGGGGGTGATGGGAAGTTACTGGTTAATGGGCATGGAGTTTCTGTTTGGAGTGATAAAAAAGTTTTGGAAACAGATAGTGGCGATGGGTGCATAGGACTATCAATGTAATTAATGCCACTGATTTGTACACTTAAAAATGGTTAAAATGGCAAAATTTATGTTACATATATTTATTTCACCACAATTCAAAAATACATGATTCTGTTATTCTATGTGAATAATGCAAAAGATTTAAATAAAAATTTTGACTTAATAAAAAATAAAAAATTCATTCGTCTAAAGTGAACACTTCAGTAAGCCAGTGTTTCATGAAGCCATAAACAATTATATGTATTCTTCAGCAGAGCTAGTGAATCAAACCAGAGTGGTCCCTTAAGGGCAGAAAAATAACTGCACCCATGAAAAGCTCGTTTGTAAATGTTACCATATTATCATGATAATAAATATCCTTGTTCATGATAAAATGGACCACACATATTTTAGAAAAAAGTCCTCACACACACACACACACACACACACGCACACAGATACAAAAATTCACATCTACACAGACCAAAACATCATGATTTAATATATTTTAAAAAGTACCCAGGACACTGAAAACACAGTGGCTAAAGTTTATTTCTTTGTTTTTAAACACAAGTTGCTAAATTTTGATAGACTAGAAAGACATCCACAAGACTATCAACAATCAGAGAGCCTACTGTGTGAGTTTTGAGGCCAAAGAAAAATTCATTTAACATTTAAAATGTATTTGGTTTTCCCCGTCCCCCCTAATATTTCTTCTTAAAAGTGAATGGATGGGAAAAGACATATTATACTAATACTAATTGAATAAAAACTTCTTTTTTAAAAAAGAAAAAAAGACTATTACTACCTGATTTCAAGAATTATTAAACTATGGTAATCCAGACAGCGTGGTACTAGTGTCAAGACAGACAATTAGACAAATAGAACAGAATAAAGAGTCCAGAAATAAACTTCACAGATATGGATAACTGATGTTTAGTAAAGGCACTATAGTGAAGAAAGAACAGTCTTTTCAACAAATAGGGCTAGAACAAATGGACATCCATTTGCAGAGAGGGAGGGAAAGAGAGAGGAACAGGGAGAAGGAAGAAGAGAAGGAAGAGGGGGAGGAGGAGAAGGAGAACTTTAATCCATTCCTCATACCATATAAAAAGTTGAATCAAATTGGATCATACACATAAACATAAAACCTAAATTTAAACTTCATGCTTTAGAAGAGAACAGAAAAATCTTTATGACCTTGAGTTACATACAGATTTCTTAGCTATGACACCAAAAGCACAATCAATAAAATTTTAAAAATTGACAATCCAGACTCCATCAGAATTTAAAACTTTTCCTCTTTAAAAGACACTACTAAAAAAAAAAAAAAAAGACAAGCCAGACTTGGAGGAAATGTTTGTAAATCATATATTTGATAAAAAGTATTATATCCATAATTTATAAAGAACTTTCAGGATTATGAAAACAAAATGGGCTAAAGATTTGAACAGATGCTTAAAAAATATATATACAAATGCCATGTAAGATCAAGAGAAGGCTGATTGCAGTGGCTCATGTCTATAATTCCAGCACTATGGAAGGTTCACTTGAGCTCAACAGTTCAAGACCAGCCTGGGCAACATAGTGAGACCCTGTCTCTACAAAAAATTTAAAAATTAGCTGGGTGTGATGGTACACATCTGTAGTCCCAGCTACTCAGAAGGCTGAGGTGAGGGAATTGCTTGAGCCCAGAAGGTTGAGGCTGCAGTGAGCTGTGATTACATCACTGGTACTCTAGCTTGGGTGACAGAGTAAGACCCTGTCTCAAAACAAACAAAAAGATGATATTTAATATTAGTCATTAGGAAAATGTAAATTAAAACCACAATGAGATATTAATAAACACATATTGGAAGGGCTAAAATTAAAAGGACTGACAATTCTGGATGTTGGCAGATACGGAGGAATTGGGACTCTTGTATATCACCGGTGGTATCCCTTTAGAAAGCAATCTGGCAATTTCTTTAAAAGTTAAATGTATACCTACCATATGACACAGCCATTCTGTTCCTGGGTATTTACCCAAGAAAAATAAAAGCGTATGTCCACGCAAAGACTTGAACATAATGAACAACTGTTCATTACACGAACATTCATAGATGCTTTAATAGTAATAACCCCAAACTGGAAGCCATCAAAATGTCCATGAACACATGAATGGCTAGGCAAGCTGTGATATACCTATAAAACAGATCACTGTTCCGTAATAACAAGGGATGAACTGCTGATACATGCAATGACAAAGAATGAATCTCAAAATAAATTATGCTGAGTGGAAGAAGCCAGCTCCTCCCAAAAAAGAGGATATACTGTTGATTCTATTTATACAAAATTCTAGAAAAAGCAAACTCATCAATAACAGAAAGGAGATCAGTGGTAGCTTGGGAATGTGGGGACTCAGACTGGGGATGAAATGGGAGAGAAATGAGGAGGGAAGGGTTACAAAAAAGCACAAGGAAACTTTTGAGGTGATAGATATGTTCACCATCTTGACTGAGAGTTATTCACCAAATTATTCAACTTTAAATATGTTTGATTTTTGCATGCCAATTATACCTCAATGAAGCTGTTAAAAATAAGCAAAGTCAGCAGCTTACTTGGGATACGTGAAAACTTTGGGGAAAGTCCTTTCTTTCAACCAGCAAAAGGCAGAACTCAGACTCATGATCAGCATCCATAAGGAGGTCACTTTTTTCCATATATGGTGCCAGCATTAAAAAAATAAAGTCAAGAAACTCTTCCTTTTACAAAATGTATATCATAGAGGCCTGTCCATTCACATTCTTCAAGGCAGCTTCTGATGTAATCTGTTTCTTAAAGCCTTTTCTCATCACTCAAGTAGAAGGTAATTGTTCCCTTTGGTGAATCACCATAACACTTATGTTAATTTTCAGATATTAATTCAATGCCTTTATCCATTCACCCATTGCACATATATTAAGTGCTTCATTTGGGCCAGACACAGGTGTGGCGCTAGATATGCAAAAGTGAGCAGAAGGGCATAGATTTTTCCCTCAAGAACCTAACAGGCTAGTGGCAAAAAACTGACATTTGTTTTTTAAGAAAGTAACAGAAACACTATAACAACTATTTCAAAAAACATTAAACAGTACTACAGGAACACAGAGGGAGAAATTCATTTTGTCAGACATACTATCTTATACCTCAGTGACTTGTCCATTTCCCACTAGTCTAAAACTCCCTGAGAACAAGGGACTGCAACTCATTTAGTTTAGTAATCTATGAAATTACCTAGCACAGTACCTGGCATGAGTATTTCACACCTGCACATTGTTTGGAGGAATGGACATTCCATTTCACAAGCATCTGCTCTTTAAAAGGCAGGGCCACCAGGCTGCCAACTTCATACGTTGAGTTCCAACACTTATCCACTTTGTCAACAAAAGCATGGCAATAATATGAAAGCAGATAAAATCAAAACCTAAATCTAGGTCCCCAAATTCCTAAAGAAATGGCCATTCTCCCAATAAGGAAAACAGGAAGGAGGTGGGGCTTGGTCTGCAGAGATCCAGGACACAAGAATGACACCCATGACTCGAGCTCCTGCCATGGTTCCTGGGAGAGCCTGGCTTTCTATATGTTCTTGCTATACGATATTCTTCTGCCCAGGACAATACACATGGCTGGCAGCCATCTAATCTCTAGAGGAATCACACCAGTCTCCTTGTAAAAGCAATTTCTGGGTGTGTCTCAGTTCGGTCTACTATAATAAAATACCAGAAACTGGCTGGCTTATAAATAACAGTTTATTTTTCACAGTCCTGGAGGCTGGGAAGTTTAAGATTAAGGTGCTGGCAGACTTGGCATCTAGTGAGGGCCCGCCTTCTAGCTGTGTCTTCCCATAGGGGAAGGACATCACCATGGGGTTAGCTAGTTTTCTGGGGCCTCTTTTTATAATGTAAGGTCACTAATCCCAAACATAAGGGCCCCACCTTCATGACTTAATCACCTCCAAAGGTCTGAACTCCTAATTCCATCTATCTTGGGGGTTAGGATTTCAACATACAAATTTTGGGGACACAAAAGCATTCAGACCTGGAGATACATTTGTGACTTTCAATTTCCTGCATGATCACAAAGCTCTTAATACTATGCTCAATTTCTGAAGGGGCAGAGAGGTGGAAGAGATAACTGTGGGAAATTGTTAGCATAGGGTGATGGAATAACCCAGTTTTCTTATTTCGATCAATATATATGCAATTTTGGAATTTCAGTTAGGACAACACTAGCACAAATTTAAAATGTCTCCAATTACAACCGAGAGGTTTAAATTAAACATCAAGCAGAAATACTCCATAGCTTCCTTAATGCAATCAAGCATGACCAGAATGATAAGGCAGATTTACTTCTTGTACTCACATCTAATGGAAGCAACAGGTCTCAGGAGGGAAAAGCACAGAAGTTTATTTAAATTTGCCTGGATCCACCAGCCTGACAGGGTTGGCTGTAGGAGAGGGCAGGGGGACTCTGGGGCTCAGTGATATCTTACCTGTAGATGGGGTCCTGCATCACCAGCATCTTGCTCTCATCCCATGTCCATTCCTTTTTCTGCAATAAAAGAAGCTGTAAATGAATAAGTTAGGCTTGTCCTCAGTTACAGAACCAGGGCACACACTGAGCTATCCATACTTATGCAAACACATGCATTTTGCTCCTGACCTGACTTTTTCCCTCTAAGAGGCCTGGAGTTGATTGCTCCAAAAGGATGAGTAGAAAATGTCAAGTGTTTAATCTGATCAGTTTCCTTCAAGCACTTTAGGAGAATGTCTCTCCAGAGCTCAGAGGGTAGGCAGAAGCCAAGAAGGCCTCAGGGAATACAGAGGGTGAAGTGGTGGTGTGGTGTGGAGCTCCAGATAAGCCAGGTAGGTTAATTGGTACATTTGCAGAGTGACCGCCAAGAGGCTATTCATTCTGGCTGTAAACCTAACTTATGGTGAACACAAAAGAGACCCTCTAGGCTGGGGATGAGGAGTTGGAGGAAAGTTGCAGTGCTTGCTGAGGTGAGAAGCACCCCATTGTCGGGGGACATTAGGGTCAGTGGCCAACGACACCCCCACAGGTCCAACCTCCAGGTGCAGAGACAGAGAATCCTGCTCTACCTTCATCAGCCTTTGTCAGAGAGACTTTGCTGTCCAGGGAAATTAGGAAAGAACACATTCGTTTATGAAAGAAGGACTCAAGAAGGGGGAAAGGGCAAAGGGTATACAGTGGATTAATTGAATGCTTTTAGCTATATGGATTTCTCAGAGATAATGCACAGGGTGGCCACTCGCTAAACATACTGGGCTTTGGAGGTTGTTAGGCCCCCACCTGGGACTAGTGGAGATCATGTCCAGGCTCTTACAGTGACATTAGGAAGAAGCATTGTCAGCAGCTTTACCCAAACACCATAAGTGCACGCGTGCGTGCACACACACACACACACACACATATTTAATTCCTGCTTTTGATTTTGATTCAATACCAATACAATCCATAGAGGTGGATTTTAGACTGGTTTAAAAACATCCAATATCAAACACTATTTTACAGACAACGAAACTTCAATTATAGCCAAAAACTAAATATTTGTTTAAAAAGATACCTTCCTATAATTGCTACTGACTACCCTATAAAATTTTAATATATGAACTACCTATTTGGAGCAACACAGGAGACTAATCTCTTTTCTAAGCAAGAACCCCTTCAAATACATAAACACAGCAAGTCCAGAACATCTTTATACTAAATAATCCCAGGTTTTGTAAACATCCCTCACTAGACAAGTTTTCCAGACTACCTGCTACCATAGTGAATTTTCTTTGTATGTATTCTACTTAACAGTGATCCCCCCAAAACCTGGTAAAATGAACTGGATCCCTGATCAGCATGGTATAGAGACACAGCCTTTTAATGTTCCAGCCATGACACTCCTCCTAACCCAGCAGATTGGTTTATAGCACTTTTTTTAATGACCTCATAATGAGCACACATTAGGCTGGTTTCCAACTGATGCACTGAAATTTTTCAGAGTTAAAGCCCAAATACCTGCATGCATATTGTAAACATCCAATATCATTGTTCTCCATAGTAATCCTTCAAACAGCAAAATATAATAATAAGCTTAAAAGATGGTTTGATCTCAGGGCAAAATCTTTACAACATAAATATTAAATTAAGTCACATCTCTAGCCATGACCACATATTCTACCTGCACGTTTAATTCAATGCAGTTAGCAATGTGTATGAAGCTGTGGAGTCCATCTATTGAGTCTATTTTAGCTATTGTATTTTTCAGTTCTAATATCTTTATTTAGTTGTTTCTTTTTCTTTGCTGAGACACTACTTTTTCATTTGTTTTAAAAGTTTTTATAGCTGGTCGTGGAAGCATTTTTTTTTTTTTTTTTATACTTTAAGTTCTAGGGTACATGTGCATAACGTGCAGGTTTGTTACATATGTATACTTATGCCATGTTGGTGTGCTGCACCCATCAACTCGTCAGCACCCATCAAGTCATCATTTATATCATATATAAATCCCCAATGCAATCCCTCCCTCCTCCCCCCTCCCCATGATAGGCCCCCGTGTGTGATGTTCCCCTTCCCGGGTCCAAGTGATCTCATTGTTCAGTTCCCACCTATGAGTGAGAACATGCGGTGTTTGGTTTTCTGTTCTTGTGATAGTTTGCTAAGAATGATGGTTTCCAGCTGCATCCATGTCCCTACAAAGGACGCAAACTCATCCTTTTTGATAGCTGCATAGTATTCCATGGTGTATATGTGCCACATTTTCTTAATCCAGTCTGTCACAGATGGACATTTGGGTTGATTCCAAGTCTTTGCTATTGTGAATAGTGCCGCAATAAACATACATGTGCATGTGTCTTTGAAGTAGAGTAATTTATAATCCTTTGGGTATATACCCAGTACTGGGATGGCTGGGTCATATGGTACATCTAGTTCTAGATCCTTGAGGAATCGCCATACTGTTTTCCATAATGGTTGAACTAGTTTACAATCCCACCAACAGTGTAAAAGTGTTCCTATTTCTCCACATTCTCTCCAACACCTGCTGTTTCCTGACTTCTTAATGATTGCCATTCTAACTGGTGTGAGATGGTATCTCATTGTGGTTTTGATTTGCATTTCTCTGATGGCGAGTGATGATGAGCATTTTTTCATGTGTCTGTTGGCTGTATGGATGTCTTCTTTTGAGAAATGTCTGTTCATATCCTTTCCCCACTTTTTGATGGGGTTGTTTGTTTTTTTCTTGTATATTTGTTTGAGTTCTTTGTAGATTCTGGATATTAGCCCTTTGTCAGATGAGTAGGTTGCAAAAATTTTCTCCCATTCTGTAGGTTGCCTGTTCACTCTGATGGTAGTTTCTTTTGCTGTGCAAAAGCTCTTTAGTTTAATGAGATCCCATTTGTCAATTTTGGCTTTTGCTGCCATTGCTTTTGGTGTTTTAGACATGAAGTCCTTGCCCATGCCTATGTCCTGAATGGTACTACCTAGATTTTCTTCTAGGGTTTTTATGGTATTAGGTCTAACATTTAAGTCTCTAATCCATCTTGATTAATCTTCGTATAAGGGATAAGGAAAGGATCCAGTTTCAGCTTTCTACTTATGGCTAGCCAATTTTCCCAGCACCATTTGTTAAATAGGGAATCCTTTCCCCATTTCTTGTTTTTCTCAGGTTTGTCAAAGATCAGATGGCTGTAGGTGTGTGGTATTATTTCTGAGGACTCTGTTCTGTTCCATTGGTCTATATCTCTGTTTTGGTACCAGTACCATGCTGTTTTGGTTACTGTAGCCTTCTAGTATAGTTTGAAGTCAGGTAGCGTGACGCCTCCAGCTTTGTCCTTTTGACTTAGGATTGTCTTGGCAATGCGGGCTCTATTTTGGTTCCATATGAACTTTAAAGCCGTTTTTTCCAATTCTGTGAAGAAAGTCATTGGTAGCTTGACGGGGAAGGCATTGAATCTATAAATAACCTTGGGCAGTATGGCCATTTTCACGATATTGAGTCTTCCTATCCATGAGCATGGTATGTTCTTCCATTTGTTTGTGTCCTCTTTGATTTCCCTGAGCAGTGGTTTGTAGTTCTCCTTGAAGAAGTCCTTCACATCCCTTGTAAGCTGGATTCCTAGGTATTTTATTCTCTTTGAAGCAATTGTGAATGGAAGTTCATTCCTGATTTGGCTCTCTGCTTGTCTGTTACTGGTGTATAAGAATGCTTGTGATTTTTGTACATTAATTTTGTATCCTGAGACTTTGCTGAAGTTGCTTATCAGCTTAAGGAGATTTTGGGCTGAGACGATGGGGTTTTCTAAATATACAATCATGTCATCTGCAAACAGGGACAATTTGACTTCTTCTTTTCCTAACTGGATACCCTTGATTTCTTTCTCTTGCCTGATTGCCCTAGCCAGAACTTCCAACACTATGTTGAATAGGAGTGGTGAGAGAGGGCATCCCTGTCTTGTGCCAGTTTTCAAAGGGAATTTTTCCAGTTTTTGCCCATTCAGTATGATATTAGCTGTGGGTTTGTCATAAATAGCTCTTATTATTTTGAGGTACGTTCCATCAATACTGAATTTATTCAGCGTTTTTTGCATGAAGGGCTGTTGAATTTTGTCAAAAGCCTTTTCTGCATCTATTGAGATAATCATGTGGTTCTTGTCTTTGGTTCTGTTTATATGCTGGATTACATTTATTGATTTGCGAATGTTGAACCAGCCTTGCATCCCAGGGATGAAGCCCACTTGATCATGGTGGATAAGCTTTTTGATGTGCTGCTGAATCTGGTTTGCCAGTATTTTATTGAGAATTTTGCATCGATGTTCATCAGGGATATTGGTCTAAAATTCTCTTTTTTTGTTGTGTCTCTGCCAGGCTTTGGTATCAGGATGATGTTGGCCTCATAAAATGAGTTAGGGAGGATTCCCTCTTTTTCTATTGATTGGAATAGTTTCAGAAGGAATGGTACCAGCTCCTCCTTGTACCTATGGTAGAATTCAGCTGTGAATCCATCTGGTCCTGGACTTTTTTTCGTGGGTAGGCTATTAATTGTTGCCTCAATTTCAGAGCCTGCTATTGGTCTATTCAGGGATTCAACTTCTTCCTGGTTCAGTCTTGGGAGAGTAAGTGTCCAGGAAATTATCCATTTCTTCTAGATTTTCTAGTTGATTTGCATAGAGGCATTTATAGTATTCTCTGATGGTAGTTTGTATTTCTGTGGGGTCGGTGGTGATATCCCCTTTATCATTTTTTATTGCGTCTATTTGATTCCTCTCTCTTTTCTTCTTTATTTCTTGCTAGCGGTCTGTCAATTTTGTTGATCTTTTCAAAAAACCAACTCCTGGATTCATTGATTTTTTGGAGGGTTTTTTGTGTCTCTATCTCCTTCAGTTCTGCTCTGATCTTAGTTATTTCTTGCCTTCTGCTAGCTTTTGAATGTGTTTGCTCTTGCCTCTCTAGTTCTTTTCATTGTGATGTTAGACTGTCAATTTTAGATCTTTCCTGCTTTCTCTTGTGGGCATTTAGTGCTATAAATTTCCCTCTACACACTGCTTTAAATGTGTCTCAGAGATTCTGATATGTTGTATCTTTGTTCTCATTAGTTTCAAAGAACATCTTTATTTCTGCTTTCATTTCGTTATGTACCCAGTAGTCATTCAGGAGCAGGTTGTTCAGTTTCCATGTAGTTGAGCGGTTTTGATTGAGTTTCTTCGTCCTGAGTTCTAGTTTGATGGCACTGTGGTCTGAGAGACAGTTTGTTATAATTTCTGTTCTTGTACATTTGCTGAGGAGTGCTTTACTTCCAATTATGTGGTCAATTTTGGAATAAGTGCGATGTGGTGCTGAGAAGAATGTATATTCTGTTGATTTGGGGTGGAGAGTTCTATAGATGTCTATTAGGTCCGCTTGGTGTAGAGATGAGTTCAATTCCTGGATATCCTTGTTAACTTTCTGTCTCGTTGATCTGTCTAATGTTGACAGTGGAGTGTTGAAGTCTCCCATTATTATTGTATGGGAGTCTAAGTCTCTTTGTAGGTCTCTAAGGACTTGCTTTATGAATCTGGGTGCTCCTGTATTGGGTGCATATATATTTAGGAGAGTTAGCTCTTCCTGTTGAATTGAACCCTTTACCATTATGTAGCGGCCTTCTTTGTCTCTTTTGATCTTTGATGGTTTAAAGTCTGTTTTATCAGAGACTAGGATTGCAACCCCTGCTTTTTTTTGTTCTCCATTTGCTTGGTAGATCTTCCTCCACCCCTTTATTTTGAGCCTATGTATGTCTCTGCATGTGAGATGGGTCTCCTGAATACAGCAGACTGATGGGTCTTGACTCTTTATCCAGTTTGCCAGTCTGTGTCTTTTATTGGAGCATTTAGCCCATTTACATTTAAGGTTAATATTGTTATGTGTGAACTTGATCCTGTCATTATGATATTAACTGGTTATTTTGCTCGTTAGTTGATGCAGTTTCTTCCTAGCCTCGATGGTCTTTACATTTTGGCATGTTTTTGCAATGGCTGGTACCGGTTGCTCCTTTCCATGTTTAGGGCTTCCTTCAGGGTCTCTTGTAAGGCAGGCCTGGTGGTGACAAAATCTCTAAGCATTTGCTTATCTGTAAAGGATTTTATTTCTCCTTCACTGATGAAACTTAGTTTGGCTGGATATGAAATTCTGGGTTGAAAATTCTTTTCTTTAAGAACGTTGAATATTGGCCCCCACTCTCTTCTGGCTTGGAGAGTTTCTGCCAAGAGATTTGCTGTTAGTCTGATGGGCTTCCCATTGTGGGTAACTCGACCTTTCTCTCTGGTTGCCCTTAACATTTTTTCCTTCATTTCAACTTTGGTGAATCTGGCAATTATGTGTCTTGGAGTTACTCTTCTCGAGGAGTATCTTTGTGGCGTTCTCTGTATTTCCTGAATTTGAATGTTGGCCTGCCCTACTAGGTTGGGGAAGTTCTCCTGGATGATATCCTGAAGAGTGTTTTCCAACTTGGTTCATTTTCCCCCTCACTTTCAGGCACCCCAATCAGACGTAGATTTGGTCTTTTTACATAATCCCATACTTCTTGCAGGCTTTGTTCATTTCTTTTTCTTCTTTTTTCTTTTGGTTTCTCTTCTCGCTTCATTTCATTCATTTGATCCTCAATCGCTGATACTCTTTCTTCCAGTTGATGGAGTCGGTTACTGAAGCTTGTGCATTTGTCACGTATTTCTCGTGTCATGGTTTTCATCTCTGTCATTTCGTTTATGATCTTCTCTGCATTAATTAGTCTAGCTGTCAATTCTTCCACTTTTTTTCAAGATTTTTAGTTTCTTTGCGCTGGGTACGTAATTCCTTCTTTAGCTCTGAGAGGTTTGATGGACTGAAGCCTTCTTCTCTCATCTCGTCAAAGTCATTCTCTGACCAGCTTTGATCCGTTGCTGGCGATGGGCTGCGCTCCTTTGCAGGGGGAGATGCGCTCTTATTTTTTGAATTTCCAGCTTTTCTGCCCTGCTTCTTCCCCATCTTTGTGGTTTTATCTGTCTCTGGTCTTTGATGATGGTGACGTACTGATGGGGTTTTGGTATAGGTGTCCTTCCTGTTTGATAGTTTTCCGTCTGACAGTCAGAAGGACTGTCTGTTGGTCTGTTGGAGATTGCTTGAGGTCCACTCCAGACCCTGTTTGCCTGGGTATCAGCAGCAGAGGTTGCCGAAGATAGAATATTGCTGAACAGCGAGTGTACCTGTCTGATTCTTCCTTTGGAAGTTTCCTCTCAGGGGTGACTCCACCCTGTGAGGTGTGGGGTGTCAGACTGCCCCTAGTGGGAGATGTCTCCCAGCTAGGCTACTCAGGGGTCAGGGACCCACCTGAGCAGGCAGTGTGTCCGTTCTCAGATCTCAGCCTCCGCTTTAGGAGATCCACGGCTCTCCCCAAAGCTGTCAGACAGAGTCTTTCGCGTCTGCACCTGCCCCCGCTGCTTCCCCTATTGGACTTCAGCTGTGCGCTCTTCCCAGAGGTGGAGTCTACAGAGACAGGCAGGCTTCCTTGAGCTGCTGTGAGCTCCACCCAGTTCGAGCTTCCCAGCGGCTTTGTTTACCTACTTAAGCCTCAGCAATGGCGGGCGCCCCTCCCCCAGCCTCGTTGCTGCCTTGCGGATAGATCGCCGCAGACTGCTGTGTTAGCAGTGAGGGAGGCTCCGTGGGCGTGGGACCCTCCCGGCCAGGTGTGGGATATATTCTTCTGGTGTGCCTGTTTCCTTAAAGTGCAGTATTGGGGTGGGAGTTACCCGATTTTCCAGGTGTTGTGTGTCTCAGTTCCCCTGGCTAGGAAAATGGATTTCCTTCCCCCTTGCGCTTCCAGGTGAGGTGATGCCTCACCCTGCTTCAGCTCTCGCTGGTCAGGCTGCAGCAGCTGTCCAGCACCGATTGTCCGGCACTCCCTAGTGAGATGACCCCAGTACCTCAGTTGAAAATGCAGAAATCACCGGTCTTCTGTGTCGCTCGCGCTGGGAGTTGGAGACTGGAGCTGTTCCTATTCGGCCATCTTGCTCTGCCCCCCCGTGGAAGCATTTTTGTGATGGCTCTCTCAAAATCTTTGTCAGATAATTCTAACATCTCTGTTATCTTGGTGTTAGCACCAATTGATTGTCTTTTCTTCATAGAAATTGAGATTTTCCTCATTCCTGGTAAAGTGAGTGATTTTCAATTGAAGCCTAGACATTTTGAGTATTGTAAGACTCTAGATGTTATTTAAACTTTCTGTATTCACTGTCTTACTGTGATACTAAACAGGGGAAGGAGTAGGATGCCACCTTATTACCCCCAGAAGGGAGTTAAGGCTGGGTCCCCACTCAGCCTCTGCTGATACACAGGGGAAGCAAGCTCCTCATTACTGCTGGGTGTGGGCGGGAGTTTTAGGTCCCCACTGGGCTTCCAATTAGGGGTAGGGGTGCCTTGGAGTTCCCACATGGCATCCACTGACAACATACACAGTCAGTGGCTTCATGACTGCAGGTCAGTGGTAGAAGTGTAGCTTCTCCACAGACACCACACGGGAAACAGGAGCGAGAAGGGTGGTGCGGGACACTCGTTACCAGCTGGCAGGGAAGAAGGGCATGGCCCCCTTCTCAGCCTTTGGTGGCACCACTGGAGGGGGTGTTGGGGCACCTCATTACAGCCCAACAAGGGTGGAAGCCTGGACTCCGGCTCAGTCACAGGGGCCTGGGTGGCAGTTAGGCCGGTCTTCCGTGGATTGTTTGGCTGGAAGAGAGTGGTTATTGTGGATACTTTTCTGCCTTGTTGTGCTGCCCCTTTTCTCCTCTTTGGCTGGAGAGAGCAGGCTTTTGTTGGGGCTTTTATGCCTGTTCCTACTGGCATGTGTGAGTTGCCAGCTTCTTCAGCTCTGCATTTGGGATGTATGAGGTGAAAGAAACCCATGGAATTCACAACTATGCAGTTTGTGGGTCCCTAGGTTCCTAGCCAGGCTGCCCTCTCTCCACCTCTCAGAACCTTCGGATGCTGATTTTATATATAACGTCTAGGGTTTTCAGCTGTACTTAGCAGGAGGAATAGGGTAAAGTGCATCTACTTGGTCTTCCCAGAAGTAAAAGTCTGCTTCCTATATCTATCATGTTTTTTCTGTTTGTTTTGTTTTTTGTGTTTTGTTTTGGTTTTTTAAAAACTACAGTTGCCTTGGCTCCACCTCTTGAGAGACGTGAATACAGTGGGTCAGAGGTAAGGCCCGATAATCTGTAGCTTTAACAAACATTTCAAGTGGTGCTGATGTGACCCTAGGGTTGAGAGCCACTGCTACACACCAAAGAAAGACTGGACTGAAATCCTCAGCAACAGTAATGCAAATACTGTTGGAGCTTGTTTTATCACACACTCCTCTGGAGTCTCAGGCCTGGCACAAGGAGCTCCTCTGACATTTCAGAGAGTCAACTGACCACAGTCCTACTGTCTCAGGCCAGGGCACACCTCAGTGTACTCAGGAAGTGGCTGCTGTGGCTTAAACACTTGGTGGGGCGTCAGCAGACGTGCTTTGCTCCTGAGAGAACGTATCTTTACATGCTCTCATCATCAGGGCAGTCTGCTCCCAACAGTCCTTGCAGCTCTGCTGTGATTTTTTTTTTTTTTTGCATTTCAAATTTCTTTTTTTTCTTTTTTTATTATACTTTAAGTTCTAGGGTACATGTGCATAACGTGCAGGTTTGTTACATATGTATATTTGTGCCATGTTGGTGTGCTGTACCCATCAACTCGTCAGCACCCATCAATTCATCATTTATATCAGGTATAACTCCCAATGCAATCCCTCCCCCCTCCCCCCTCCCCATGATAGGCCCCGGTGTGTGATGTCCCCTTCCCGAGTCCAAGTGATCTCATTGTTCAGTTCCCACCTATGAGTGAGAACATGCGGTGTTTGGTTTTCTCTTCTTGTGATAGTTTGCTAAGAATGATGGTTTCCAGCTGCATCCATGTCCCTACAAAGGATGCAAACTCATCCTTTTTTATGTCTGCATAGTATTCCATGGTGTATATGTGCCACATTTTCTTAATCCAGTCTGTCACAGATGGACATTTGGGTTGATTCCAAGTCTTTGCTATTGTGAATAGTGCCGCAATAAACATACGTGTGCATGTGTCTTTATAGCAGCATGATTTATAATCCTTTGGGTATATACCTAGTAGTGGGATGGCTGGGTCATATGGTACATCTAGTTACAAAGAACTCAAACAAATATACAAGAAAAAAAACAAACAACCCCATCAAAAAGTGGGCAAAGGATATGAACAGACATTTCTCAAAAGAAGACATTCATACAGCCAACAGACACATGAAAAAATGCTCATCATCACTGGCCATCAGAGAAATGCAAATCAAAACCACAATGAGATACCATCTCACACCAGTTAGAATGGCAATCATTAAAAAGTCAGGAAACAACAGGTGTTGGAGAGGATGTGGAGAAATAGGAACACTTTTACACTGTTGGTGGGATTGTAAACTAGTTCAACCATTATGGAAAACAGTCTGGTGTGATTTTCAAAGTGACCGAGCCAATGACCCAATACACCAAAGAGGCTGTGAACTCCAACCAGCCACATGCCCTGTCCCCTTCTGAGGAAAGCAGCCCCAAAGAGGGTCTGAATGAGGGTGGTTTGGTTTATGCTGCACACGTCTGAGGAAGCCAACTGTGCTAACCTGGCCATGACTGTCTGGGGTCGGGATCCCCACCTGACTGACCATGGGGAGCCAGCAAGGGGCTGGCATTAAACCACTCAATCATTGAGCTCTACAGTAAAAAGACCCAACTCTACCCAATCGATTCCTCTCTCTGGGGAATATCAAATCCTAAGTGGAGTCTAGGCTGAGCCCCATAACGGTGGACAGTTTTTGTGACCGGTGACTCTATTTCCACTCACACTGGCGGCAACACTGAGGGACAGGATGCGTCGGGCGCCAGCTCATGTTTCCTCCAAGCCTTGCAATGCGCCTCCATTATCAAAGCTAACCCGGGCAAGCCTCTTCTCGGCAATTCTATAGAATGTAACTAAGGCATTCATTAAAAGGAAAGAATAATGAGGCAAAATAATACAGAACAACTATTTTCTTTCTCTGGCAGATGTGAATAGGAGGACAGAGAAACCAGGTTCCCAGGGCCCCTTGGGTTAATTTAATAAGAATGAGCATTGGCATGGTCTACAAAAGCCAAAACATACTTTACTTTTAAAAGAGGTCCCAGCACCCATATAGAATGTCCTGAAGAAGGGGAAAACCAAAAAGATCTTTTCACCAACCTACTTATTTTCATTTTCTGAAGATCTAATTAAAATCTAGTCCTGTCACTTTACAGACCTTCATCTTTGGATGAAAAATATTAAATCTATGAGGAGATCAGGAAATTGTCAAGATAACTCAATGGGTTTGGGGAGTAGCAGGGACTCACCAGTGTTTTGGTTATTCAAGAAACTAATGCAAATACTGTTGGAGCTTTGTTTGTTTTTGAGACGGAGTCTTGCTCTGTGGCCAGGCTGGAGTGCAGTGGCATAATCTTGGCTCACTGCAACCTCTGCCTCCCGGGTTCAAGCGATTCTCCTGCCTCAGTCTCCCAAGTAGCTGGGACTACAGGCACGCATCACCATGCCCAGCTAATTTTTGTATATTTAGTAGAGATGGGGTTTCACCATGTTGGTCAGGCTGGTCTTGAACTCCTAAGCTCAGGTGATCCGCCTGCTTCGGCCTCCCAAAGTGCTGCGATTACAGGCATGAGCCACCGCACCCGGCCACTGTTGGAGCTTTTTAACCCAATCTCCTCAAGGCCTGCATGATTGTCTAAGAACTTTAGAACTAAAGGGTCTCCACCCCTCCCCCACTGTACCTCTTTCAAATAATACCCTGAGGAGTGTAGTCACTCAAGCAAGGTGTCACCCCTTGTTAGTAGCCCAGCCAAGAGTAAAAACAAATTCTCCTGAGGTTTGGACTAGTGCTGACTCCACTACTCTGGCACAATTCATAGGCAATGCAATATAATGAATGGCTTAACTTAGAGGGAGGCCCCGCTTCACATATCTCACATGACTTTATGATTGTCACCAATATCTTAATTCAAGAACAATTTGATTCTTCCTTTCTCTTGGTCTGAAATTGTGTCTCTTATTGCCTCTATTTTGCAAGTATTTCAAAGAAAAAAACAAAACAACACAAACAAACCAGCCCTTCCTCACTTCTCTATATGGAAATACTCTTCTAAGGAAAAACAATTAGAAAAAAAAAAATTTGGAATGAGAAGAAAAACAGGAAGAAAAACGAATTTCCCAGACCTATGGGATCATAAATCAAAGTTGGTTTCAAAAATAGATAGGACAGAGATGCATTACTGAACAATAACTGCAGCCAAACTCAGTTTAACTGTCTTTGAAGTCTTTTTTTTTTTTTCCTTTTTAAAAAAAAAAAAAAAAAAAAAGCTTGAAAATAAAGACTTGGAGTCTTGGTAGCTATGTGAGGGAAATTTTCAGTTTTGCTACTGTGGTCCAGCATCAGCTGTGGTATCCATGATATGCCAGGAAATGAGGACATTTTCAGTTCAGATGGCAATGGAAGGAAAGAGGAGGAGAAAGAGAGGAGGAAAGGAGGTGACGCACACCTCTAAAGCTGTCAGCACCTCTCTGAGTGCCTTCTGGGGAAAGGGGGACCTTCACAGGCTTATTTACTGCAAACAGCCCAAGGGAGCCGCAGGACTGGGCACCAATAGGGCTGGTCTTCAGCCTCCTTCCACCACGAGTGCAGGCTCAGGCAGGGCTCCCACCGGAGCAGGAGTACTAACAGCAGTAGCAGCAGCAGCAGTGATGAGGCCAATACACTAAGTGCTCAAGGAGACAAAGATTGGCCTCTTCACTCACTCCAGAAATAAAGTAAATGGAGATAAAATTATGAGTGGGGAGGGAGTGCCTGGGGGAGCAGATTAATTAGTCCTAGGGGCAACTGCCTGGCATTCTGCCACGCCCCAACTCTGTATGTGGATATGTGTAACTCCTTTCTCTTATTCCTGTGCCCTCCATACCTGCCAAGGACATTCATGGTACTGCTGAGCCTTTTAGGAGGTCTCTAAACTAGAGTTTATTAACCTGTCTCTCTTTCTGTGCCATCTCCTCCCTTCCCCTCTTCTCTTTGTTTATGAATTCCTTACTCCAGGGTACTTTTAAAAGTCATTGAGATAGAGGGAGCAGCTTAACTTGAAGGAAGGCTCAACTTCATATCTTGGTTAGTAAACATTTTCTGGAGTGACAAAGGAAGGTGTGATCATAGAGTGTACACCACAGACCTCCAGTCACAGGGAGGTGCACCCAAGGGCCCCAGCTGCTGTACTCTGAAATTCATTATCATGTTGGTTCAGGAGCTATGCTTTCCACAGACTGATCCAGCCAGTGACTGAGAATGGAGGGATACTAAGGCAGGCCTGTCCCTGGGAGATGTGGGGATCCGGACAGACAACTTTGGCTTCCGGACACCCTGAAGCCTTGCCAAGCCTTTCTCAGACCGCACTGCAGTCTAAGAGCCTTTTGCTAACCTTCCTTCCTTCCTTCCTTCCTCCCCTCTCTCTTGCACTCAGGGGCAGGCCTCCCTGCAGCCTGACAGCTCTCCCAGCCTTTCTCAGATGCTTCCCCATTTTCTCCCAAAGGCATTTAACAGTGTCTTGGCATCACCTTCTCAGAGGACCTAGACTAACACAGAAAGTGAGAAGGTGAGATAGCAAAGATATAGGAAAGTCATCTGTATCTGCTTCGTTTTTCATTCTCATAGTTGATATGGGGAAAAAAGTCCTTTCCTCCATTTAGGGAAAGAACTTCTACATAACACTTTCAGATTACTAAAATTAGTCTCCACCTTAAAGGTGACCATTGAGGCTCAGAGAAGTTGACTTATTTCCCTCCAAGGCCACCTAGTCCAGTGATAAATAAAATCCAACTCTTCTACCTGCAGTCTGCAGGTAGTCTGCAACTCCAAATGATGAAATCAGTCTTTCACTGTCCACTACCAGGAAGTTCTTTGCTTTCCACAGAGGAAAGGGATAAAGGGCTTGCTCTGTATGCTTTTGTAAGACCACTGAATGGGGTAAGCATAACTTTGATATAGGACCTTCTCTTTCCTTTATCTGCTGAGTGCAAATGTCAAGTCCTCCATGAAAATTCACAGCCACTTTGCCATTCTAAAAGCTCCTGGCAAGGAATGTTATATGGGAACTGGTTTAGAGGTAGGTCTTCCTGGAACCGTGCCAAGAAGAGAAAACAGAGTCAGGAATAATTATCACAGTGGTCCTTTCTCCTTTTGACATGCAGAAATGGATATGGCATCTCTGAAGCCCTTCCTCAGGAATGCTAAAGTAGAGGAGAAATTTGTACTGACATTCATTTCCTATCCCTACTAGAAATTATCAGTAGGCATATCACAAAGCCTGCAAGCTTCACAATTATTCATGCAGCATTATTCAAGCACCTAATAGCAGTGGTGACTTAAAAAAAAATTGCAAAGGCCATATAAACTCAGTTTGACAACTTCTCCATGCTTCTAGATAGAATGGGATTACACTGAAAATAAAGCTATCTCTCTCCTTCAGGATATAGGATATAGGAACGTGCATTTCAAAATTGAAGCAGTAATAAATCCTCCCACGATGTGCACAATTCCTAATAGGCCTGTTTTTAAAGTAGCAGAAAATAAAGATGGCCAAGAAACACAATATGGTAGAAAGAAGACTGGATGAAGTTTAGGGCCTAGATTCACACCCTGGATGTCAGTAACTACCTGTCCTTAGGGACAGTCACTGGACTTCTCTTATCCTCTGTTGCTACATCTAATCAATTAGAGGATCAGGATCATTTTTTAAGTGTCCTTTACTCCTCTTTGGCTAAATTCTGGTTCTACAATTCTGAGTGCCTCCTTTTCTTAATTTGATCTGACTTCTGTGTTTCCATAGTAACCAGCACTACCGTTTGGGCAGGAACATAGTTTCCCTGTGATGTAATGCACCCATGACAGAGTATAGGTTAGGAGTTAAAGACTCTGGCTTAATTAATTAGGCATTTCCTATAGAGTGGTTATTATCCAAAAGGGTCCAAAAAGATCAGTCACACACACAGCAACAGAGCAGTGGAAAGAACCTGCTTGGAATTTAAATAAGACAAGGTTCGAACCTTGACTTCACCACTGATAGGATCTGAGATTCAGGCACGTTGCTCAATCTGCTTTTGAACAATCATAAGAATGGTATCTACCTAACAGGACAGTTGTAGGATTTGTTAAGTGTAAACATGCATCAAACAAGGCCTGGGCAATAGCAGGTACTCAAAATCAGTGTTAGCTATTACTATTAGCTGTTCTCATTATCACCTTAGTGTGTAATTACTTACATCGGTTTGCTCCCTCTGGTCTTCTACTTTTCCAAACAGATGAAATAAGATTTGAGGGAAGACATGGTCCCTGCCCCCTAAAGCTAACAACCTATGGGGGAAAGAGATAAATAACTGCAACGCAATTTTATAAAACCTGTAATAGATCTATGTGTGCATACAGTGACAAAGAATAATTTTGCAGGGAAGAGTTCATATCTAATATCCTTATATAACCTATGCAGATTCTTGAACATGGTAGACACACAATGAATTAATGAAAATGATGGCACCTTTTAAGAATGTTGCCTTAGGGGATCCCAACAAAGTTATTGGTTCATAAGAGAAACCATATAAAACTGAAGCCTTTTGGGTCCTTTATTAGAAAAATCCCGGCCGGGCGCGGTGGCTCAAGCCTGTAATCCCAGCACTTTGGGAGGCCGAGACGGGTGGATCACGAGGTCAGGAGATCGAGACCATCCTGGCTAACACGGTGAAACCCCGTCTCTACTAAAAAAATACAAAAAATTAGCCGGGCGATGTGGCGGGCGCCTGTAGTCCCAGCTACTCGGGAGGCTGAGGCGAGAGAATGGCATAAACCCGGGAGGCAGAGCTTGCAGTGAGCTGAGATCCGGCCACTGCACTCCAGCCTGGGCAACAGAGCGAGACTCCGTCTCAAAAAAAAAAAAAAAAAAAAAAGAAAGAAAAATCCCTTGGATGAAGTTCAAGACTAGTCTTTCTTATTCAGGATTCCACTCCCTAGCAAATGGTGCTATACTGTGATTCCAGTATTATAATAACTAATCATTATATATACATGGAAAAGATAATTACTTGAGCCTAGATGCGAGTTGAAGAACATGTACTGGTTGAGAGACATCAAAATACAGCTAATTATCTTAGTAACTGGGTTTACATCACAAATTCAACCTAAGATTCATAAAGAATTTGAAATTCATGATCTATTGGCATCAGTTCAAGATGACAGCATTTTTAGATATTTGTTATTATAAACAAAAAGATGTTTTTTACATCTCAATGAGAGTTGATTATATCTGGCCACTGCCTACACTAGTATAATGCACCTGAAGATTATAGTCACCTGAACAAATCCTACAACTAATGCTATAGAATTAGCAATTTTTATGGAAGCCTTCCTATATTTGAGAAAGGATCTCATCCTTGTTTTTCTTTCTTTCTTTCTTTTAAACTGGCAGATTGACAGGAAGAAAAAGAGGAAGGACAATATGATAAAGGTAACAAACTAGACTTCATTTGATCCAATTGCTAAGTACTTATTTTCATAATTGAATGACGTTACTACACACAAATAATATTCAATCACGCAGCTAGCGAACAGCCACAATTACTGAAAACATAATACATATGTCTGGCGCCCAGGCAAGTGCTGGGCTTACAAAGATGGCTCCTGCCCTTAAAAAGTTCACGGGAGGGCAGGGACTCACTGTAAACACAGTTCTCAGCCAGCAAACACATCACCATTCACCAGTTACAAAAAGGCTGGAGAAAGAGGAGGCTGGATGGCTGCCTCAGAGATGTTGGACCTCAGAGGGTCCCCTCCTGCCCTAGAAGATTGGGAAACAACAACATAGTGATCCACTCAGACTCCAGGGGCTGTTTTTTTTTTATTCTTTTATTTTGTTTTGTTTTGTTTTGTTTTTGTGGTTTGTTGTTGTTGTTGTTGGTAGTCCAGTAGGTTCTCAAAGACCTAAATACATGCAGGTGACCTATATATACACACAAATACCAAAAAGCATGGTTCCAGAGCTGGCACAGAGTATTTGAGCTAGAAAAGCTAAAGTGATCACCTAATTGAACTCTTCACAGTTGAAGCTGAGAGAGGCAAAATAACATGGTTAGAACCACAGGCCAGGAAGGGTAGAGCCAGGACTGAAACCCAGGTCTTCTCAAATGGGCTGAGGGTTCCTCCCAGCTTGTCACACTGACCCAGTGAAAATCAACAAGCTAATTGTGGGAGGAGAGGACTATTCAACGTTTTTACCCACTAGCCTGGCACGAGCACCAACGAATCAGTGGGCAATGTCAGGCTGTACATGGTACCATTGCCTCAGGGCTGAACATAGGCTATGGCTGTTTCTACACCTACAGCTACTTGGCAAAGAGCTCTAGTTCTTAACCTAATCATGATGGTGATCAGTGAAATTTGCCAAGTATTCCATTTCCTTGGAGAAAATTGTGCATTTACACAATAGCATGTCTACTCTCACCTCTCTCAATTCTATAAGCAGAGAGAGAAAGAGAGAGAGAGAGTGTGCATGTATCTGAGTGTGGTGGTAGCATTAAGATACCAGAGAACTGTCACAAGAGAACAAGATGACAAAAAGGCTGATTGCTATTCATGTGCATTCATCTGTCTGAGACGGTGTAAAATGAACCCTGTGATTAAAGACATTATTCAAATCACAGCCATGGCCCTGAAACGGACACTAAGTGTGGGTGCAGGAAACAAGATGGGTGGCTCTATTTTCCCAAGCCTGGCATCAGAAGAGTTAGATCTAGGAAAGACCTGCTAGACCGTCTCTTTTCTGGGCCAGCAGGAGGGTGAAACCACACTGGAGATTACCCAGGATATAGTTTCAAAGTGAGTCATGAGGTCCCATGCACTCCCTCAGGGAGACGCTACTCCAGCCTGGCTTTCATGTGCTTAGTGGAGGTGGGGCAGCTTATCTACAGGTGATACCTCAGTGCACCACTGCCTCATGTGATCCAACCTCAGTTTTCTCACATGCACAGTGGGGAAGCCACCACATATGGTAAAGGTACATGGGAGAGACAGTGAGGTAGGAAACAAGACTGTGCCCTAAGGACAAAACTATGAAGTTGCCTCATGATGGACAACAACAGAGTTGTATGAAGATACCTGAAAGGGACAGAGCAGCCCCCTAGGACAGCAGGTGTTTACATTTAACCTAATCAAAAGAAAACAGGCTGGGCTCAGTGACTCACACCTATAATCCTAGCACTTTGGGAGGCTGAGGTGGGTGGATAGCTGAGGTCAGGGGTTCGAGACCACCTGGCCACCATGGCGAAACCCTGTCTACTAAAAATATAAAAATTAGCTGGGCGTGGTGGCAGGCGCCAGTAATCACAGCTACCTGGGAGGCTGAGGCAGGAGAATCACTTCAACCCAGGGGCTAGAGGTTGCAGTGAGCTGAGATTGCACCATTTCACTCCAGGCTGGGCAAAAGAGCGAAACTCCATTAAAGGAAGGAAGGAAGGGAGGGAGGGAGGGAGGGAGGAAGGAAGGAAGGAAGGAAGGAAGGAAGGAAGGAAGGAAGGATTGAAAATGTTTCCTACCATCAGGACTCAAAGATAAAGGTATGAAAACGGGGAGGGGGTTTGAAGGCATGGATGACAGGAGGTGACTCCCATCACCTGGGGTGCCAGGACTGACTGACCCAATTGGTGACTAGGCCTTTGGCCCCGCCTCACCCTGCACTCTGCAGCAGCCTCTCAGCACCGTTGCTGCTAAAAGCAGAAGAGCTTGCCAGATAAAGGAGGGATTCTCTCTGGAGGGGGGCCCGGAAGAAAAAGGCCTACCTCCCCTGCTTTCCTCTTCACCTCAGATTCTGGTTCAGAGTCACTTACCTTTTTCTTCTTCTTCAGAATGACTCTCACTCCATCCACTGAAACCATAATGCTCACTTTCTTCTTCTTGATGTTCTTGGCTTTAAACTCATACTGCAAGAGAGAAGAAAACAAAAAGAAAGTGCAATCTGATGAGATCAGTGCATCTACACAGACTCAGCTAGTCCACGCCTGGAAAAAACGTCCCCAGACAGGTGTGGCGAACAGCTCCTGGGGGCAGGGAGCACCTCGGGGGATGTAAAAGCAGGTAGATGTCTGCAGGCAGGGCCCAGGCAATCTCTGGGTTAGAAACGGGACTCTGAATAGTCAATCCACCTCTCAGTCATCAGTTAGGGTAGACGGACCTCAACTACCCTCATGAAATGAAAATATAGTCTACTTGCAATATCCCATACAAAATCAGAACCTTCCCTCAATAACTCCTTCTATCATTTAATGACTTCCACAGTCAGGCAAGTATTCCTAGTGTCTCATCAAAGGCTGCTGAAACTACATTCCATCCTTAGCAAAGACTAACAGCTGGCACCAATCTTCACATCAGGGATTTTTACACACTGAAAGATAATTATGAATTCTAAATTACTCTCTACAAGTTCAATTTCAAATTTCCTTTATCTGTGAGTCAGTCTACAAGTCTACCCACAGTCCTGTTAGCCTGAAGATTTTGGCACATCTAGAAAAGATATGGCCTCACAAACCATGTATTTGTTAGGTATTATTTAATTACATTTTTAATTGACAAATAATTGTACATATTCATGGGGTATATAGTGACAATCCCTGTGTCTTGAACTCTTATTTGTAGTCCTAGACAGGGATGCTCCAACCACAGCCCCATAGTGCTGATGGATGTTGGCCTCATCCTCAATCTCAGCTCTTTCTGGTACATTTGTTTATTCACAGCCATCTCTTACACTTGTGCAGCTATTCATAACTGGTGGTATAATTCTACATCTCCTCAGTGAACTTCATTTTGAGTACTTCTCCAGTTTATTAAAATCATTTTCCTCTGATTCCCATCTTACTGTCACCACCTAGTAAACTTCACTCGAAAGTTCTCTAATCAAACATCTGGGCCACAGATTAAAAATTAAGAAACACAGGACCCAAAGCCCACCCACATCTCTTCTCTAGGACCTTTTATACTCAAGACACCTGGAACAAGACACCTAGCACCTTGACAGTGCATCTGAAACCTAGTTATTTCTACAGTTAGTGTTGATAGGCTTGACTCTAATCCATTCTAATGAGATAAAAACATAGCCTACTTCAGAAATCTCATTAGAAATCCAGAACTTTCTCTTCGCTGTGCCTTTTAATATTCTGATGTTACAAACTCAACTGAGAGCTTCCTACTATCCTGAATCTATCCTTTTCATTAAAATCTCAGATCTTCTATTCCACTGTACAGAGTTATCATTGATACTACTTGGCTATCTGTTTCTACAAGAAACATTCTTGTCTCTACAAGAATAGGACCTCACTAACTGAGGTAAGAGATCCTTCTTCACATTGTCATTGCAGGCTCTGGTCACAGCTGATTTGAGGGTCCTGGTGACAGCAACCTACATCACTGGTGACCTATAACCTACATCACTCCCAGCGTGGTGGTCACTTCCCCACCTCCACACTACCCTGTCAAAAGCTCTTCTTTTACTAAGGGGCCCTGGAAGAAGAGCAAACCAGAGCAGCAAACACACGGGGACAGAAGGAAACTCTGCTTCAGCCCGGGAACCCCAGGCCAATTAATAGTAAAGAGTAAAGGGGAAACAGCTGGCAGGGAGGGAGATGGAGACAGAGAAGGAGAGGTGCATCTGACAGGATTTTTTTTGCACTGGAGTCTGGCTTAGGTAGGACAGGACCTCAGCCATGTAACAAATTCCTCTCTAGGTCGGCAGCCACAAACCAGTGAAGGTTAAAGTTGGTTTGATTGGCATGCACTTGAGGACATGGCTCCAGTTTGCAGTGTGTCACCCTGACTGCAGCATTCTGCTCAGCTGCAGTGCTGGATGAACTCAAATAACCTCTGGGTGGGAGAACCAGCATGACAATCTGCAAGTCGGCTGACTTTGGCCTTGTGCCTACTGGGAGAGGTGAACCAGCTACATTTCCTGATCATACCTGCGTTTACCTCCAGTCGTTTGGGCTTTAATAAACACAAACTTCCAGCTGCACCTCCCTTCCGAACGAGTACTAAAATCAGGCTGCTTCTGCAGATTAGAAGAGTGTGTCTGATGCACTCAGGTGGAAGTTAAAGGCCTAAGAGTCCCAGAAACACCCAGAAGAGGACAAAACCTACCCTGGACTGGTCGGACCTCAACTGTTTTATTGTCTTTGGTCTCTTACAGTATATCACTTTCATATGCTCCATATACCTCTCTTTTCTAACAACAAAATCAAAGCAGAAATATCAAGTACCTACCTCTGCAAAACACTACATCATTCTCCCCAGTCCTAGTTTTAGAGAACATACTGCCTGCTATGCCATAACCTTAAATGCCTTATATTTCTGGAATAATGTTGTAGTTGACCATATCTCTCTTTCTTGCCTGGGCCACCTCCCTGTTGATTTCACTGTCTCTGTGGCCTTTATTAATCATGATTTCTCACCCAAGCATAGCAAGAGGCACCCAGCCAGCTCCTTGCTTATGTATCTGAAACTTTACCTATTTCTACAGTTAGCATTTTGGCAGGCTTAGCCATGCCTTTTAATAACTTTGTCTTAAGAACTCAAAAGCACAACTGAACTTTCTCTTTAGAACTGGAAATGGGCCTCTAATTCGATCACCATGCACATAGTTCCCAATGGCTCTTATAGGGTCTGTGGGCACAGTCACTGCATGGAAAAGCATGACCAAATGATTTCTCCCAAAACCTCAATGATGGTAACAACACAGGTGCTCCTTACAACAGCTGGTGGAATGCTCTGGAGTGCTTCAAAATGAAGATGGACAAGAGAGGCAGGAAATAGGCCTCCAGGTCCCATCACGGCTGCCAGAACTGCTTGAGTACTATTTATAAGGGCTCTTAGGTTGGACAAACTCTGCATCTTCCCCACCTGCCTGCTGGTCAGATGTACCATACCCTTTCCAATAGAAAAATTAAAATTAACTTGCAATTCTGTTGGAAACTAGGAAAATAAAAGGAAATCAAATATCTGAAAATGCTCTAATATTTATTATCATTAAGCCATTTGTTTATATGGCAATTATGCTTCACTTGGACAACATGTTATTGTGTTCACTGAGGGGCAAGAAAATGAATTTGGACAGAGGGGAGATAATGGAGTAACCACAAGAACGGAAAAGAGAAGGGGCTCTCAGGGACAAGTCCTCCTTTTTCCCAAACTGACTGTGCTGCTCCAAGGTGGAGCACTGCCTGGGCAGGTGGGCTCTGGAAGAAGCATCTGTGTTCCACAGAACAGGAATCCAATCTGCTTAGGCTTTGCCAGGGGCTGAAGAACAAACAGGACTGCTGGTGCCACCGTCTGTGGCTCAGGCCAGCCTCCCACAAAGTCCGTGCCAGCCCTGCAGTGTGTGCCAACAGGCCTGGCCCTCCCTGAATATGGCCAGGCTGATCTGATGCATTTGCTTTGCCAGCCAGAGCCCCACCAGCCTGGACAGATGAAGCCCTACAGGACTTGACCTTTCAGGGAACAAAACAATGCAAGTCCTGGAACACCACCCGCGGACTGGAAAGGCCAGGGGAAAGTGTCTGGGGTTCACAAACAGAGTCTTGGGACCTTGTTTTGGAATAGCGGCCTTGGAACTTAATGTGCTCTGCTAGTCAGTGAGGTCCAGGAAGGGGAAGCTGGGAAGAGCATCCAACAGGAGCTAGGAGCGAACACTCAATGGAAGACATGAGGAAGAACATCAAGGAGAAGTTGGAGAGCTGCTGACAGATAAGCAGCCTCATTTCTATTCCTCTTCTGACACCCCAGTGCTTCCTTTTTCCCAACTTCCCAAACTGCCTCCTAACCCTGTATATCTCCATCCTGGTCACTGAGTATCCAAGAAGGGCCAGAAGTCTGCAACAGCAGAGTGGGCATCTCATGAAGGGACCAGTCAGCCCTGAACCTGAGGCTGTACTTTAGAAACAGAATGAACAGAATTACTTCCTTAGAGTCCAGGGGAAGAGCTGGGGCTATCAGATGCCCCTCACACATTTAACAGTCTGTTTTCACAAAAATGTGTAGCTCCCTAAAGAATCTCTGGATGTTTGAAAATACCTGATTTTTAACATATATGTATATTAACATATCCATGGATTTTTCACACGCACACACACACACACACACACACACAGCGAGCAATAGAGAGAGAGAGAGAAAACAGGATCCTTGGTTCTTCAGTCACGTTGGCCAGAAATAATTTGACTGGTGATACACTCTCTCACCTGCTTCACAGGAAGCAGGTCTCCTTCATTCTTAACCATAAAATTTATTTTGCCAAGTCCTTCTCACTGTCTCTGCAATGCTTACAGATGTGAGCCAAGACCTGCTTATGAGTCAAGGTGCTCAGAGGCAACTTCACCAAGTGGAGAGGACTCAGTTTGCAAAGGCAAATGGTATGCCAGGCTCTGTAAGTCCTTGACTGTGTTCACTACCTTTCTAGAAGGAGCTTTGGAGCTTCACTTCTTTCAAATGATCACAGGAAATTTAAAAGTGGACTCTGACAGCACTGCTGGGCATTCTAATCATATTCTGTCTACAGTCTTGGTTTCAGGAGTGTGAGCAGATCTCCACAACAAAACCATAAGCACCTCTACCAAGGGTGCTGTTTCGTAAAGGGTTTTCAGAAAGTCCTTTTGCATGTATTATGTGAGAGTCTAAAAATTTAGACAGTAAGATACAAAATCTGAGTATACCCATGTTCACAGCAGTATTATTCACAATAACCAAAAGGCAGAAGCAACCCAAATGTCTATCAATGGATGAATGAATTCACAAAATGTGGTGTATACATACAATGGAATATTATTCGGCCTTAAAAAGTTACGACATTCTGACATGTGCTACAACATGGATGAATCTTGATGACAAATGGAAGATATTCTATGATTCCACTTGTATGAAGTCCCTAGGGTTGTCAAACTCATAGAGACAAATAATAGGGGCTGAGCAGAAGGGGAAATGGAAAGTTGTTTAACAGGTACAGTTTCATTTTTGCAAGATGAAAAAGTTCTGGAGATGGATGGTGGTGATGGTTGCACAGCAATGTAAATGTATTTAATGCCACAGAACCATACACTTAAAAAGGATTAAAATGGTAATTTTTTTTTTTTTCTGATGAAGTCTTGCTCTTGTCCCCCAGGCTGGAGTGCAATGGCACGATCTTGGCTCACTGCAACCTCTGCCTCCCGGGTTCAAGCAATTCTCCCGCCTCAGCCTCCCAAGCAGCTGGGATTACAGGCACCTGCCATCACGCCCAGCTAATTTTTGTATTTTAAGTAGAAACGGGGTTTCACCATTTTGGCCAGGCTGCTGATCCACCTGCCTCAGCCTCCCAAAGTGCTGAGATTACAGGCGTGGGCCACCATGCCCGGCCTAAAATGGTAAATTTTATGTCATGTATATTTCACCACAATACAAAAATGCAAAATCTGAAAACACCATGTAACAAACACATTTGTACACACCGCAAGTACACTTAAATTCTGCTCACGAAAGGATATTTCTGGAACTCCCCCACATGCAAGTTAAACATGCCATAGTTTTCCACACTTCCATGTAATTGCATTTGCTATTCCCTATGCCTAAAATGCCCTCCCCACACCATCTGCCTGGTGAACTCTTGTTTATTCTTGAAATATCTGCTCATACTTCTACACAGTGAAGCCAACTCCCGCTTCCTGTATCCTCCCTCAGAGTTGGTTACTACAGCAATATGCAAGCCTCTATTATCACTCACTGTTGATTGGTTGATTATTTATCCCACAGGCCATGCCCTTCATGAGAGCAAGAAATATGACTGACACACATTTCTACCCAAGAAAAGAGACCAGGACAGAGGAGAGTGATAAATGAATGCCAAAGTTATGAATATAGTTGACAGTGGTTATTCACAGAGCCCAAGAAAAGGCACTGTATATAAAGTAAGCCTTCCAGAAGTTAATTGCCAAGTTATTAAAATCTGGATTCCATTCCAAAGTGCAAGGACTTTAAGAAGAACTAATCTCCCTTACATGGTCCATGGTCCACAGCACAGTACTGAGCACTTTATCTATGTTTGATACAGGCTTTTTTTTTCTTATTATTATTATACTTTAAGTTCTAGGGTACATGTGCATAACGTGCAGGTTTGTTACATACGTATATTTGTGCCATGTTGGTGTGCTGCACCCATCAACTCGTCAGCACCCATCAAGTCATCATTTATATCTTGTATAACTCCCCAATGCAATCCCTCCCCCCTCCCCCCTCCCCATGATAGGCCCCAGTGTGTGATGTTCCCCTTCGTGAGTCCAAGTGATCTCATTGTTCAGTTCCCACCTATGAGTGAGAACATGCGGTGTTTGGTTTTCTCTTCTTGTGATAGTTTGCTAAGAATGATGGTTTCCAGCTGCATCCATGTCCCTACAAAGGACACAAACTCATCCTTTCTTATGGCTGCATAGTATTCCATGGTGTATATGTGCCACATTTTCTTAATCCAGTCTGTCACAGATGGACATTTGGGTTGATTCCAAGTCTTTGCTATTGTGAATAGTGCCGCAATAAACATACGTGTGCATGTGTCTTTGTAGTAGAATAATTATAATCCTTTGGGTATATACCCAGTACTGGGATGGCTGGGTCATATGGTACATCTAGTTCTAGATCCTTGAGGAATTGCCATACTGTTTTCCATAATGGTTGAACTAGTTTACAGTCCCACCAACAGTGTAAAAGTGTTCCTATTTCTCCACATCCTCTCCAACAACTGTTGTTTCCTGATTTTTTAATGATTGCCATTCTAACTGGTGTGAGATGGTATCTCATTGTGGCTTTGATTTGCATTTCCCTGATGGCCAGTGATGATGAGCATTTTTTCATGTGTCTGTTGGCTGTATGAATGTCTTCTTTTGAGAAATGTCTGTTCATATCCTTTGCCCACTTTTGATGGGGTTGTTTGTTTTTTTCTTGTATGTTTGTTTGAGTTCTTTGTAGATTCTGGATATTAGCCCTTTGTCAGATGAGTAGATTGCAAAAATGTTCTCCCATTCTGTAGGTTGCCTGTTCACTCTGATGGTAGTTTCTTTTGCTGTGCAGAAGCTCTTTAGTTTAATTAGATCCCATTTGTCAATTTTGGCTTTTGCTGCCGTTGCTTTTGGTGTTTTAGACATGAAGTCCTTGCCCATGCCTATGTCCTGAATGGTACTACCTAGATTTTCTTCTAGGGTTTTTATGGTATTAGGTCTAACATTTAAGTCTCTAATCCATCTTGAATTAATCTTCGTATAAGGAGTAAGGAAAGGATCCAGTTTCAGCTTTCTACTTATGGCTAGCCAATTTTCCCAGCACCATTTATTAAATAGGGAATCATTTCCCCATTTCTTGTTTCTCTCAGGTTTGTCAAAGATCCCAACTTACAAGGGATGTAAAGGACCTCTTCAAGGAGAACTACAAACCACTGCTCAGTGAAATCAAAGAGGACACTAACAAATGGAAGAACATACCATGCTCATGGATAGGAAGAATCAATATCGTGAAAATGGCCATACTGCCCAAGGTTATTTATAGATTCAATGCCATCCCCATCAAGCTACCAATGACTTTCTTCACAGAATTGGAAAAAACTGCTTTAAAGTTCATATGGAACCAAAAAAGAGCCCGCATTGCCAAGACAATCCTAAGTCAAAAGGACAAAGCTGGAGGCGTCACGCTACCTGACTTCAAACTATACTACAAGGCTACAGTAACCAAAACAGCATGGTACTGGTACCAAAACAGAGATATAGACCAATGGAACAGAACAGAGTCCTCAGAAATAATACCACACAGATACAGGCTTTTAAAAATGAAATCCTGTCATTATTGGCCAAAGCCGCTCACAATCATTTGACAATACAGTTAGGAGTAGTGAATGAGGGGATGGTCGTGAGATGAACTTCTGTTCCATGGGCTACCCAGCTTAAGTTCTGGCTCTTATGCCTATGGAACCAGAATCTGGGGGGCAGGGTGCCTGAGAACCATGGCAGTCTCTGACACCAATGTGACTCGTTTTGTTTATTTATATAAAATCTCAGAAATGCCAGTATGACCAACACCAATGTTTGAAATGAATCTAAATTCCAGAACATCTATGAGGAGTCTTGGAAACACTGGGTAGAGACGTTTATTTCCCATCTACCTACCTCAATCCCAGCATAACTTATTTTTGCAATAGATATATTATTGAAAATTGGGTATATAATCTCTGTATTCTCCAAAATACTCAAAAGGAAGCAGAGAAGTTACTTTTTAAAGAAATATTCATTGTCATTATATAGAAATGAAGTATCACCCTACTTTGTAGACCAAGGAGATCTAAAACTCAAGTTCTAAATCCCATTTGGAATACTTGATAAAAAGGCAGAATCCCAGGTCCAGGCTTTAGAAACATTTATTCAGCAGATCAGAAGTATAGCCAAAAGTTGGCAGTTTTTAATATGCACATCGTAATGTAGATCATGCTATTCAGAAACACTACTTTGGGCCACAAAAGCAAGGATTATTATACATTTTTATTTGTGTTAAGAATTGCCATAGACTAATCAATGTGTCTTAATCATATATGTACTATATTTTAGGTATAGCTATTCTTGTAACAAGATAGATTCTTATGAAAGTGCCATTGCTAGTTGTTGTTGTCATCCATTTTCTAAATCAAAAGCTACTATAATAAAAAGTATTACTTTGGGAGGAAATTCCATGGAGTGGTAAGCATTAGGTAATCATACTTTACCTTTCATACATTTTTTACATCTGAAATTTTTTTTTATTATTTATTTAAATAGAAACAGGGTTTTGCTATGTTGCCTAGGCTAATCGCAAACTCCTGGGCTCAAGCAATCCTCCCACCTCAGCCTCCCAAAGTGTTAGGATTACAGGCATGAGCCACTGCACCCAGCCTGAAATAACTCATTAAAAAATATATAGAGGAAATTTTGTGTTTGAAATGTTTGAGACCACCAGGGTTGACCAAGTTTTTCATCTTATAGATGAAGAAACCAGTGCCCAGGGATGATAAGAGACTTCCCAGGTTCATTAGCAGAAAACCCATATCTGGAACCTACATCTCCTGACTCTTGGCTCTGTGCTTGTTATGTTCCCCAACACTTGTGTCTTTTTTAGTAGCTCAGAAACATGGCTCCAGGAAATAAAATTATTCATTCATTCCTCCATTCATTCAATACATGGTTAATGAGTTCCCTCATGAGCACACAAACCCCATCTTATAACAGAAAGCAAGAAGAGGAATAAGAATGTATTAGAAATTAACTTCACAGGACCAGAAACATTATACACCCAGGGACACGAGTCAATAACCTGGGAAGGGTACGAAATACCAATGAGGACAGAAAAACGTGGTAAAGAGACCTTCTGAACTTAAGGAGGGCTTTGGGGCAGGAAATGCTCAAGCTCGTTGCTGTTTGGAACGTTGAGAAGGTGGAAGAGAGGTTCATGCATGCACAGATGTTCTGTGAGGAGACTGCATTTCCACAGTGTCTGGAGACCAGCATGATGGCAGAGGGCAAATTAAACAGTCCCTTGCATGGAAGGCACCGGCAGTCTCAAGTGCAGACAATTTCGGGCTGTGTACTCAGGGGATCTCCGAGTGGCGGTTGCTCCCTGTAGAGAGGAGACGAGATAGCCCCAGGAATACAGCCATCACTTTTCTCTGACCAGGAGCATGCTGACAGGTCACGGGGAGCTGAACAACAACCTAAATGATCAAGGGGCCTGAAGGGGTGATTTATGAAGAAAGATGAGAACCAGTACTAACAATCATCTGCTGCTTTCAGCTGCTTTCTCCTCTATATCTCTCACAGCATGTTAAAAACAAGTACTAGAATCTTCTCTTCTTTAAGTAAAAAAAGAGGTGGATGGCAAGATAAAAATATAACAGTACAAACCCAACTCTGGTCAATTCTATCATTCTTCACTAATATCTAGCCTAAACTCTCCTCTAAGCTCCTCTAAATGGTTAATATATCATGTACGAAGGAAGACTAGAGACATTAAACAACGTTCCTGGCAGAAAGAAAAGGTACTTATTTAAGGTGATGAATGTCCCAGTCACCCTGATTTGATCTTTACAATCTATATGAATGTATCAAATTATCACATGTACCCCAAAATATACACATCCATTATGCAGCAATAAATAGTCTTGCAGAGGAGGGGGGCAGAGACAACACTGTTCCCACAGTATGATTCATATCTACACACACACACATACGTAGAAGGAGCAAACGTTTCCCAGTATTTAGAAGAGTCATGAATCAAGGATTTATGGTATTCTGCCTCAGACCAAAAATGGGTATGAGACAAATGATGAATCCTTTTGTCTTTCTAGGGCTCGATTTAGCTCTCTTGAAAAGAAGGTAATCAATCATGTTTAATAAACCTCCCAGCACCTCTCACTATCTGCCACACACATCTCACACTCACCATGTGAAGTTAGGTGAAACAATTTGCATGAAGTATTACAAAGTCAAAGAAGCTACGCTGAATAGTAATGCTATTTCACAGCAAGTATTCACATTCTTAGCTACGTGACCTTGAGCAAGCCACCTACCCTACAGAAGGGTATAAGTCTTCCCTTCTGTGAAGCCAGGGTATTGGGTTAGATTATACCTTCCCAACTCTAAACATGACTCAATGTGAATATGAACCTTCATAGCTCTTGTAGGAAGAGTCAGATAGGCAGGCACACTTGAGGAAGGTGGGGCAAATGTATAGCAACATAGAAATGAAGGCATTTGGTGAGGCCAGGTCAACCCCAGAAGCAAGGGAAGGGGATGGAAGGGAGAAAGGATTCAGAGAGATGAGGAAGGTTCTAAAATGGAAAAGAAGTTACCATAGTTTTGCATAGAAAGTAGGAGGGTGCTTAAGGGTTTTAAAAAGAGTGAAAAATAGAGGTGCAAATCCTGAACATAACCTTGGCAACAGCACTGACGATTCAGAAAGAAGAGACACTGGAAATGAGAAATCTAGGAAAGACTAGAGACATAATGAAGCACTGCCTTATAAGAATAAAGAAAATATCTGGATGAAATCACTATATAGACTGAAAAGCAGAAATATGGAAATGGTCCCTAAATCCCTTGCCTGGAAAAGGTAGCAATGTTTTCACCAATGCCAGCACAGTTGAACACAAGAATGTGTTATACATTGAAAAAGTCTATCTTGCACTGGAGAATCAGGTAATAGGAGTTAGACAAGATGTAGGGTCCCACGGTCATTCATGTGAGACTGCTTTTCCTACGCTCTCCCAAGTCTTCTACCCATTGAATCTCCCCACACTAAGCTTATGGCGAGCTTAGACTTTCTAGCACGATAAGCAAGAAATAAGGGTAAATTTGGAAAACCTGTGCTTGCATTCATCCATTAGGATCATATAAGTTCCAGATGTAAGGTGTCTGGGAGGAGAGAAACTACAGTAGGCAGAACCGATGGCCCCAGTGACTATTCATGGTATAAGGAAAGGTATGGTGAAGAAGGTAATTCTTGAGAGATACTGAAGAAACTATTTGAGAAGGAGGAGGAAAATAATAAAATCAGAATTGAGAGGACTCTTGGAAGTCACAGTGTTGTCTCCGTCAAGCAATCGTTCAGCCTCTAACAGAGTACTGGCAACTCTCTTTGAAAAGCAGTTTCTTACAATAAAACTGGAAGCAACACCCAGAAGATTCCACTTATATGATTCTCTAAACTGGTGCTTCTCAAACTTGAGGGTCCACATGAATCACTCGGGGACCTTGTTAAATTCCAGGCCATTCTGCAGGTCTGGGGAGAGCCAAGGGTTCTTTATTTCTAGCATAGTCTCAGATGATGCTGACACTACTGGTCCACAGACCACACTTTGAGAAGCAAGGAGCCAGAACTACAGTATATAAGTCCAAAAGGTATTTGGATATGTCAGCTGTGTGAATTAACCATCTCTAAGGTTTCTTTCAGTGCTAACATTCAACTATTCCTACCAATTGTATATGTCAATATTCTGAGTTACATAAAAATTGAGACGCGAGGTGTTTCTCAGGAACAACCGCCTTAAGATGGCCCCAAATCAAACTCTAATAAACAACTCTTATACATAAACAATACAAATACAGTAACCAGAACACAAGTTCCCAGAATGGAGGGGGATCTGAAGAGTTATTGACTTATTTCAAAGCATAATAATTATCTACCGTCAGTAGGTGGCAATATTTCCTTGGGGTTATGGGACTGTAAAGTGGAACCATGGTTCCCAGCCTGGGCTGTAAACTAGAGTCAACTGGGAAACTAAAATTACTGGTGTCTGGATCCCACCCGCAGAAGTTTTGATGTAATGGATCTAGAGTGCAGCCTGGACATTGGGTTCTTTTTTTTTTTCTTTTAAGCTACCTACGTGATTCTCATGTGCAGCTAAGGCTGAGGTCCACTAAAGTAGAGTGAGGTTTAGCAGACCATAGAAACTAAGAAGTCAGTGCTAGTCATCACATCACTCCTGATTCCCTGCATCTCCCCGTTCCTCACTGGGACTGACTGATGCACCACATGATCTCTATTCCATCTCATCTTCCCTTTCAGCCCATCAATAGTTAACTCCAAGGCTGCACCAGACATTACTTCCTCCAAATTTCTATGACAACAAATGAACTTGGGGTGAAGAGATGCCAGGATGGTTTATGTAGGAAGAGCACTGTTTTCTGTAGGGCTGTTTTCACCATAGCAAAGTGCCCTAACCCAACTCATCCCCAGTACCAGCCTTGACTCCAAGGGTTAGCAAAATTTTTTTCTGTAAAAGACAAGATGGTAAATATTTTATGTTCTGAGGGCTATGTGGTCTCTGTTGCAACTATGCAACTCTGTTGCTCCAGCACAAAAGCAGCCATAGACAATACACAGATAAATGAGTACAGCTATGTTCCAATAAAGTTTTATTTATAAAGGCACTCAGTGGGCCAGATTTGATCCATGAGCCATGGTTTGCCAACTCCTGCCTTAACCTCATTTGAGTTCCTTCTGAATTTTCTGTCTCTGCTCTATTACAGCATGTGGCATTACCAAGCACAACCACTGTGACATCTGGAGTGCAGGAAAGGAGTCTACTGCATAGAGACTGAAATGCGTGGGTGGGCCCTGAAGGCAGATGAGATTTGAACATGGACCCAAAGCAGAGCAAGGTGACTACTCAGAAATGAGGATGAAAATGGGGAGGAAACTCTCACTACAAACTGCAAAATCCTAATCCTGGGATTATTTTCCCATGAAAAAACAATCTGTGATGTGAGGCAGTTTTCCCCCTCCAATTATGATGGAAATCTAAAGTCAAACTTGACAGGGAAAGAGAATGAACTACTGAGAGTGAGATGTGACCAGATCAGGCAAAAAACCAAATGAACATAAAAATAAACCTCATACCTTATGCCAAAAATAATTCAAAGTGCATCACTGGTTTAAGTGTAAAACTATAAAACTTTTGGAAGAAAATGGTGGGAAGATCACCTGAGGTCAGGAGTTCGAGACCAGCCTGGCCAACATGGTGAAACCCCATCTCTACTAAAAATACAAAAATTAGCTTGGTGGGATGGAGCATGCCTATAGTCTCAGCTACTCGGGAGGCTGAGGCAGGAGAATCATTGGAACACGTGAGGCAGAGGTTGCAGAGCGAAGATCGTACCACTGCACTCCAGTCTGGGTGGACAGAGCAAGACTCCATATCAAAAACAAAACCAAAGCAAAACAACAACAACAAAAACAACAACAAAAAACCTTTGTGACCTGGGTTTATATAGAATTTCTACACATGATACCAAAAGCATGATCCATAAAAGAAAAAAAAACTGATTAACTGAACTTCATAAAATTAAACTTGCCCCGTGGAAGCCAGTTTTAAATGAATGTAAAGACAAGTAACAGCCTGGGAGAAAATGCTTGCAAATAGGACACCTGACAAAAAAGATTTGTATCCAGAACACATTCATATAAAGAATTCTCAAATCTCAAAGCTGTAGACAACACCCAAAGTAAAAAATGGGCAAACGACTCAAATGGACACTTGATTAAAGGGGATATATTGAAAGCAAATAAACACATGTAAAGAAACCAACAAGTTTTGGTAGTTGGTTCAGTGTTTTTGTCTAACAGGAGGAACTGAGACAGGTGAGGCTCATGCCTAGGAAACAAGGCTAAAAAATTATTTCTGCCCACTGGAATTTTTAAAGTCAGAATCTTGAGCTCCAGGGCCTATTGAAACACACTCAGACCTGATTACAGCTCCCTAGACAATAGGGTATTCTCCCAAGTCTGGAATAATGGCCTCCCATGAAAAGATGTTCAATATCATTAGCTGTTAGGGAAATGCAAATTAAAACCACAGTAAGATCCCACTATATACATATTAGAATAGATAACATTAAAACAACAACAACAACTAAACACTGTATGGTAGATGCACCTGACAGAAATAACAAGAAATTAGGGTTGTCACATGCAGGTTGCTGAGGGAAGTGCGCCAAGTGAGGGTGCTATATAAACTGCATGCTTTTTACAGGCAGTTATCATTCTCCTCTCCAGCCTGCAGCCACTGGACCATCTCTGTATATAACTTCCTCCAAATAAACCTCATGTTTTGTTTACTGGTTCTGGGTCTGTCCTCGGCCTCTTGAACCTGGGGCCATCCCTACTGAAGTCAACAGGGTCCAGCACAAAAGACGCCAAACACTGGGGAGGATACAGAGCCACCGGACTTCTCACGCATTGCTGAAGGAATGGAAAATAGCACAGCCATTTGGGAAAACTAATTTGGCAGTCTCTTAGAATGTTAAACATACACTTATCATATAACCCAGCATTACCTCAGCTAGGTGTTTACCCTGGAGAAAGGGAAAGTTATGTTCCCACAAAGACCTGTACATGCATGTTTAACAGCTCTATTAGAATTACCAAAATCAGAAACGACTCAAATATCCTTCCACAGGGTGAATGGATAAGCAAATTGTGTTATATCCATATAATAGAATACTACTCAAAAATAAAAAGGAGAATATGCAGTTCATGTGTGATACAGCATTGTTACAGAAAGTTAGAGGGGAATTAGTTGAAATGTAAAACAAATTTTTAACAAATAAAAAGGAATGAACTACTGATACCCACAAAATTTGGAAGTATGTCTATCTTGATTGGGGTGAAGGTTACATGAATCTATACAGACACATAAATTCATAAAACTATACCCCCAAAATCAATTTTACTGTTAATTTTAAAAATAAAATGAAAATTAAAGTCCTTTGGGCTGGATGAAGTGTCAGGATAGGAGATGCCTCCCAAACTCCTTCTCCTCCTCAGGGGGAATGAATGAAAACCTTGCCCCCAGGCCTCCAAGGTTAGCACAGACTGAATGTGAGGGGTACCCTCTCCATTGCAGTGCAAAGCACAGAGACAATTCTAAACTAACTGTTCCCAGGTCAAGAACAGGGCTTCCAGAGTTGTCCTGTAGAGCAGGCCAGGAGAATCTCATACTGGCTTAAGAAGATATGGGAAGTCTTCCCAGACACAGGGTCCTCTCCAGCCTATACACAGCCAGTTCAGGCACTGGTGGGATCACTAAGCTAGGGCAATGGACACCCATGAAGGTCATCCAACTGCTATGGTACCAAGCCATGGTCAACTCAGTCTGGTAACTCAATCCCTATGGGAGGTTATTATTCCATTATTGGAGGAATAATGGAATAATAGGAACTGTAGTGAGGCCCAGACATGTCTCTGTAGGTCCTGGAGCTCAAGATACAGAACTGTAACATTCCAAAGGGCAGAAATAATTTTTCAGCGCAGTTCTTAGAGCAAGAGTCTCACTCCAGTCTCAGCTCTTCTGCCCACAGTAACACTGAACCAACTACTTTGTTGGTTTCTGAACACCTCTGCCTTCTCACTGACTCCACACCAAGCAATGGCTCACATACATGGGACTCAGGCAAAAGGACAAGATAAATAACGAGCACATGCCTGAGCTGCCAGTAGAGAAAAGGCCCGCAGGGTGGCAGCTGATGAAATCATCAGGTGATCACCAGTTCAAGAAGGGGAACATCTGGTGTATTCAGTTCTTCCTCGCATCATCTCTATCAATTCATCTTTTTTTTTTTTTTTTTTTCTGGCAAAAAAGAATAAATTCAGTTCTATCATTTCTCTTCTTTTTTTTTTTTTTTTTATTTTTTTTATTATACTTTAAGTTCTAGGGTACATGTGCATGACGTTTATATCATGTATAACTCCCCAATGCAATCCCTCCCTCCTCCCCCCTCCCCATGATAGGCCCCAGTGTGTGATGTTCCCCTTCCCGAGTCCAAGTGATCTCATTGTTCAGTTCCCACCTATGAGTGAGAACATGCGGTGTTTGGTTTTCTCTTCTTGTGATAGTTTGCTAAGAATGATGGTTTCCAGCTGCATCCATGTCCCTACAAAGGACGCAAACTCATCCTTTTTGATGGCTGCATAGTATTCCATGGTGTATATGTGCCACATTTTCTTAATTCATCTTTTTATGTTGCTGCCTCTCTAGGTGAGTTTCTCCTCCTTGGAGCCTCAGATGTCTGTGCTTCAGCCCAGTACCTCCATGGACACAGGAAATCTGTGTGTTTGGCAGCATCCCCAGTTTCAGCCAGCCATTCTTCCAGAAAACATGCAGCAGGATTCCCGTCCTGTTCTCCACACACGAGAACAGTGGGAAGTGAGAAAGGAGGTTGTTATGGGCTAAATGTTTGTGTCCCTCTAGAATTCACGCTGATGCCCGAGCTTCAAGGAGGTGGGAACTTCAGGAGGAAACTGGGTTTAGATGATGTCATGCTGTGGGGTTGGCAGTACCATCACTGGACTCCTGGGTAGTATTCCAAGGATCATGCTGGGGGTTTGGGGGTACCATCACTGGACTCCTGGGTAGTATTCCAAGGATCATGATGGGGGATGGGGGGTACTATCACTGGACTCCTGGGTAGTATTCCAAGGATCATGCTGGGGGGTTGGGGGTGCCATCACCGGACTCCTAGGTAGTATTCAAAGGATCATTTTTGGGGGGATTGGGGGGAGGGAAGAACAAAAACTGCACACACACCCCCCATGACCATTTAAGTCTTCCTGAAACACTATATAATAGGTTCTGATCAAAAACTTTCTATAACACCCCATTGCCTAAACCAGAAGATCAAAACTGATATTCAACATATTCTACCAACTGACACAAAGCAGCCAGCTTCCCTTCTCCCACCAAGCTGCTCTTGAAACGTACATACAGTTACATACATACAGTTTCTAAGCTGTATTCTTCAGAGCCCTGGGTTCAGTGGAGGAGCCTCAAAGGCCACTCTAGGGCTGAGAGGCCATGCAGGCAGATATGCCAATCAACTTCTGTCCATCCTGTTCACCCACAGAAGCTACAGTTCTCAGGTTTAATAAGTTGGAGTTCCATGTGATATTTTGACAAAAGTTCATAGCTTTAAAAAGAAGAATTCAAACATCACCGACCTATATAAAATACTATGCTACAATATTTCAGTTGCACTGTGGCTTATTCACTGTCTATCCTGAAGAGAAACTGGATTTTCTCATGTCTGCACTTATGTAATTACTACTTTCAAATCCCTCGCTCAGTCCCTTAATCTATCCAAAACATCCCCATAAGTTTTACTTCAAGTATCACTTTATAAAAACCTCCCCTGACTACCATAGCCTGAAGGAGTTTCTATACTGCTATGGCAATTAGCACTCAGAGGACTGATTTTATAATAATGTTATATATAAAATACATTTCCTAATATTACACAACACTCTTAACTTGGAACATGGTTCTTTCTCATCTTCATTGTAAGTTCTTTGCAGGCAGGCGCTATATAAGTTCAGCTCTTTATCCTCTTTAGCATCTATTACAGGATTTTCAACCAATTTTAAGGACTTGATCTGATAATACTAAAAGATAGCTCTGGCTGCTGAGTTGAGAATGTAACTCAGGGAGGAAGTGAGGAAATCATTAAGGAGGCCACTTGTCTCCCTTGGGGTGAGAAAAGTATACAAGTAACTACGATACCAGGCTTATAAACACTACTCCATACCTACAGGCAGAATAATCCCAGGCAAGGAACATACTTCCAGTGGGCAGGTCCCTGACTAGTTGCCATTTAATGTTCCCCTTCAATTTATTTTTAATATATTTATTTATTATAATGGCTATTATAAAGAATAGTCAACCTCAGAACTGATGGGCCCATGTAATTTTATCATTTGTAGATTAACACCCTTAGACTACCAGCTCAACACTGTAACAAGTTACTTTAGTTGGGAGACCACAGACCCACCCTGTTTGACCTATTTCTCTTTTCCTAAGAACTTAACAGCTTTCAGGAAATCAGGCTACTGAGTGAACTACACCTAAATTACTCTCTTTTCTGATTTTTCAAAAGAAAATTGAAAAAGAAAAAAATGGTATCTATAGTATAGCCCTTTGGAAAATCTCTAATGGCTACCTTGTTTTGTAGCAATCATCACATTCTGAGCCCAAATCAAAGGATCTTCTATGACTAGGTTCCATAACAATATGTCATTTTAACAATTTATTAGCCTGCAATAATTGTGCCAAAAAGAAAACTATTTTTCTCCAGGCAAAAATGAACTGAGTTCCTTTTAATTTTCCCCAACCCTTTCCTGATCAGGAAGACATTCAGTTGCAACCAATTACATTTAGATTAATTTTCAAAAATGAGTACTGATTTTTAAAACCTGAATGTGTTTTATCCATTCCCAAGATATCAGCCATTATCTCTTTCTTAAAATGTTTAAAGTTATTTTTCAAAAAAGTAGAGAAAGAGTAATTTCACCTCTTTATATCTCAACTCCCCCTCCAGTCACTACAAAGAATAAAAGGAAATTCAATTTTAATATGAGGATATTATATTTGATAATGAATAATTAAGATAACCAAGGAACTGTAAGGGATATTTTATCTTGAGAAATTGGCTGCAAGATGATTGATGGCTCTCAAACTCAATGAGCTTAAGTGACAGAGATGACTCTTGCTTTGGTTTTCTGGCCCCCTCTGAGATGGAAAGGGCCAGCTAATAACAAACGCAATAGCACAGCTATGTTTGGCAAAGAAATTGATCTTTGGTGTGCTTTCCTTTGCCCGGATCTGCCTGGAGTACTACTGGTTCCTTTCATTTTCATTGTTCTGATTATTCAGTGGGTTTTTTCACTCTGGAAACTTAAACCTATGAATTTGGAAGTTTTTCTTGTATTGGTTCTTTGGCCAGTTTCCACCTTTTTTGTGTGTTCTGTTTTGGAACTCATATTTATCAGATGTTAGACTTCCTAGATTGATTCTCTAATTTGCTAGTTTTTCCTCTTGTAACTTGTATTTCTATTCTAATTTTTTGTTTTCTTCTTTTTTTAAACCTTTCAACCCTTCTACTGACTTCTTTTTTAGTTTGAATATATTTTTAATTCCTGAGTGTTCTCTATTTCTTTTCATAGAGTCTTGTTTTAGAATGTAGTGTCTTAATTCTAATTTTATTTTCTGTTTTCAGGTTTCTTTCTGATCCCTGCTATCTCTGTTTGCTTCAGGTTCTTCCCTCTATTTATTTTGGTTTCTCTCTTTTTCTATGTTGGAGAGTTTCCTCAAATAGCCTGGCATTTTGGGCTGCCCATCCATATTTAAGCAAGAGGAAGTCAAAGCTGACTAGAAATGCTATGTGAGTGACTAGGGCTTGTTGCCCACAAGGCTTCACTGAGGAGTGAGCTTTGTTATAAAGTGATTAGGAGGAAAACTGACCGTCTAGTTACAGAAACCTTCACATGTCAAGGCCTGGAGATCTTTTCTCTGGGACCATTCAGTTTATCCAGAGAAAAGTCTTACAATAAATATTCTAGAAATAGGGGAGGCAGCTACAGGGCTACACTAGTTCAGTATAAAGACTTATGATCTTTTTTTTTTTCTTCCTATAGATAGAATCTCGCTCTGTCACCCAGGCTGGAATGACACGACCTAGGCTTACTGCAACCTTTGCCTCCTGGGTTCAAGCAATTCTCACGCCTCACTCTCCCGAAGAGCTGACATTACAGGCACATGCCACCATGCCTGACTAATTTTTGTATTTTTAGTAGAAAAGGGGTTTTAATGTATTGGCCAGGCTGGTCTCAAACACCTGACCTCAAGTGATCCACCCACCTACTCTCCTAAACTGCTAGGATTACAGACATGAGCCACTGAATCTGGCCTTAAGACCTTTTTAATTATGACACCTCTCCCCCACCTTCTGCAAAAACTGGTACTTCCAACATCTTAAGCCTTTCCAGAGTTATCTGGTATCAATCAACTTACTTGCCATCAATATCCCCTTCTACAGACCTTGGACTAAAGCTACCTGTGCTCCATTAAGGATATCAACATACCTTGTATTTTATTTGTTATTTATTTATTTATTTTTTATTGATAACATTCATTTTATTGGTTGAATTATTTGGTATACTGGAGTACAAAACGATTTCTCCTGTTGTCTTCATGCTTAGAGACCTTAAGTCAGTTTAAGTCAGTCTTAAGTCACTGCTTTTTAAAAGTAATTCTTTCTTCTTCTTTTTTTTTTATTATTATTATACTTTAAGTTCTAGGGTACATGTGCATAACATGCAGGTTTGTTACATATGTATACTTGTGCCATGTTGGTGTGCTGCACCCATCAACTCGTCAGCACCCATCAACTCATCATTTACATCAGGTATAACTCCCAATGCAATCCCTCCCCCCTCCCCCCTCCCCATGATAGGCCCCAGTGTGTGATGTTCCCCTTCCCGAGTCCAAGTGATCTCATTGTGCAGTTCCCACCTATGAGTGAGTACATGTGGTATTTGGTTTTCTGTTCTTGAGATAGTTTGCTGAGAATAATGGTTTCCAGCTGCATCCATGTCCCTACAAAGGACACAAACTCATCCTTTTTTATGGCTGCATAGTATTCCATGGTGTATATGTGCCACATTTTCTTAATCCAGTCTGTCACAGATGGACATTTGGGTTGATTCCAAGTCTTTGCCATTGTGAATAGTGCCGCAATAAACATACGTGTTCATGTGTCTTTATAGCAGCATGATTTATAATCCTTTGGGTATATACCCAGTAATGGGATGGCTGGGTCATATGGTACATCTAGTTCTAGATCCTTGAGGAATCGCCATACTGTTTTCCATAATGGTTGAACTAGTTTACAATCCCACCAACAGTGTAAAAGTGTTCCTATTTCTCCACATCCTCTCCAGCACCTGTTGTTTCCTGACTTTTTAATGATTGCCATTCTAACTGGTGTGAGATGGTATCTCATTGCGGTTTTGATTTGCATTTCTCTGATGGCGAGTGATGATGAGCATTTTTTCATGTGTCTGTTGGCTGTATGAATGTCTTCTTTTGAGAAATGTCTGTTCATATCCTTTGCCCACTTTTTGATGGGGTTGTTTGTGTTTTTCTTATAAATTTGTTTGAGTTCTTTGTAGGTTCTGGATACTAGCCCTTTGTCAGATGAGTAGATTGCAAAAATTTTCTCCCATTCTGTAGGTTGCCTGTTCACTCTGATGGTAGTTTCTTTTGCTGTGCAGAAGCTCTTTAGTTTAATTAGATCCCATTTGTCAATTCTGGCTTTTGTTGCCGTTGCTTTTGGTGTTTTAGACATGAAGTCCTTGCCCATGCCTATGTCCTGAATGGTATTACTTAGGTTTTCTTCTAGGGTTTTTATGGTATTAGGTCTAACATTTAAGTCTCTAATCCATCTTGAATTAATTTTCATATAAGGAGTAAGGAAAGGATCCAGTTTCAGCTTTCTACTTATGGCTAGCCAATTTCTCAGCACCATTTATTAAATAGGGAATCCTTTCCCCATTTCTTGTTTCTCTCAGGTTTGTCAAAGATCAGATGGCTGTAGATGTGTGGTATTATTTCTGAGGACTCTGTTTTATTCTATTGGTCTATATCTCTGTTTTGGTGCCAGTACCATGCTGTTTTGGTTACTGTTGCTTTACAGTATAGTTTGAAGTCAGGTAGCATGATGTCTCCAGCTTTGTCCTTTTGACTTAGGATTGTCTTGGCAATGCGGGCTCTTTTTGGTTCCATACGAACTTTAAAGCAGTTTTTTCCAATTCTGTGAAGAAAGTCATTGGTAGCTTGATGGGGATGGCATTGAATCTATAAATAACCTTGGGCAGTATGGCCATTTTCACGATATTGATTCTTCCTATCCATGAGCATGGTATGTTCTTCCATTTGTTTGTGTCCTCTTTTATTTCACTGAGCAGTGGTTTGCAGTTCTCCTTGAAGATTTCCTTTACATCCCCTGTAAGTTGGATTCCTAGGTATTTTATTCTCTTTGAAGCAATTGTGAATGGAAGTTCATTCATGATTTGGCTTTCTGTTTGTCTGTTACTGGTGTATAAGAATGCTTGTGATTTCTGCACATTAATTTTGTATCCTGAGACTTTGCTGAAGTTTCCTATCAGCTTAAGGAGATTTTTGGCGGAGATGATGGGGTTTTCTAAATATGCAATCATGTCATCTGCAAAAAGGGACAATTTGACTTCTTCTTTTCCTAACTGAATACCCTTTTTTTCTTTCTCTTGACTGATTGCCCTAGCCAGAACTTCCAACACTGTGTTGAATAGGAGTGGTGAAAGAAGCCAGAATTGACAAATGGGATCTCATTAAACTAAAGAGCTTTTGCACAGCAAAAGAAACTACCATCAGAGTGAACAGGCAACCTACAGAATGGGAGAACATTTTTGCAATCTACCCATCTGACAAAGGGCTAATATCCAGAATCTACAAAGAACTCAAACAAATATACAAGAAAAAAACAAACAACCCCATCAAAAAGTGGGCAAAGGATATGAACAGACATTTCTCAAAAGAAGACATTCATACAGCCAACAGACACATGAAAAAATGCTCATCATCACTCGCCATCAGAGAAATGCAAATCAAAACCGCAATGAGATACCATCTCACACCAGTTAGAATGGCAATCATTAAAAAGTCAGGAAACAACAGGTGCTGGAGAGGATGTGGAGAAATAGGAACACTTTTACACTGTTGGTGGGATTGTAAACTAGTTCAACCATTATGGAAAACAGTATGGCGATTCCTCAAGGATCTAGAACTAGATGTACCATATGACCCAGCCATCCCACTACTGGGTATATACCCAAAGGATTATAAATCATGCTGCTATAAAGACACATGCACACGTATGTTTATTGCGGCACTATTCACAATGGCAAAGACTTGGAATCAACCCAAATGTCCATCAGTGACAGACTGGATTAAGAAAATGTGGCACATATACACCATGGAATACTATGCAGCCATAAACAGGATGAGTTTGTGTCCTTTGTAGGGACATGGATGCAGCTGGAAACCATCATTCTTAGCAAACTATCACAAGAAGAGAAAACCAAACACCGCATGTTCTCACTCATAGGTGGGAACTGAACAATGAGACCACTTGGACTCGGGAAGGGGAACATCACACACCGGGGCCTATCATGGGGAGGGGGGAGGGGGGAGGGATTGCATTGGGAGTTATACCTGATATAAATGATAAATTGATGGGTGCTGACGAGTTGATGGGTGCAGCACACCAACATGGCACAAGTATACATATGTGACAAACCTGCACGTTATGCACATGTACCCTAGAATTTAAAGTATAATAAAAAATAAAAATAAAAAAAAAAGATGGATTAGAGACTTAAATGTTAGACCTAATACCATAAAAACCCTAGAAGAAAACCTAGGTAGTACTATTCAGGACATAGGCATGGGCAAGGACTTCATGTCTAAAACACCAAAAGCAACGGCAGCAAAAGCCAGAATTGACAAATGGGATCTAATTAAACTAAAGAGCTTCTGCACAGCAAAAGAAACTACCATCAGAGTGAACAGGCAACCTACAGAATGGGAGAACATTTTTGCAATCTACCCATCTGACAAAGGGCTAATATCCAGAATCTACAAAGAACTCAAAGAAATTTACAAGAAAAAAACAACCCCATCAAAAAGTGGGCAAAGGATATGAACAGACATTTCTCAAAAGAAGACATTCATACAGCCAACAGACACATGAAAAAATGCTCATCATCACTCGCCATCAGAGAAATGCAAATCAAAACCACAATGAGATACCATCTCACACCAGTTAGAATGGCAATCATTAAAAAGTCAGGAAACAACAGGTGCTGGAGAGGATGTGGAGAAATAGGAACACTTTTACACTGTTGGTGGGATTGTAAACTAGTTCAACCATTATGGAAAACAGTATGGCGATCCTCAAGGATCTAGAACTAGATGTACCATATGACCCAGCCATCCCACTGCTGAGTATATACCCAAAGGATTATAAATCATGCTGCTATAAAGACACATGAACACGTATGTTTATTGTGGCACTATTCACAATAGCAAAGACTTGGAATCAACCCAAATGTCCATCAGTGACAGACTGGATTAAGAAAATGTGGCACATATACACCATGGAATATTATGCAGCCATAAAAAAGGATGAGTTTTCGTCCTTTCTAGGGACATGGATGCAGCTGGAAACCATCATTCTTAGCAAACTATCACAAGAAGAGAAAACCAAACACCGCATGTTCTCACTCATAGGTGGGAACTGAACAATGAGATCACTTGGACTCGGGAAGGGGAACATCACACACTGGGGCCTATCATGGGGAGGGGGGAGGGGGGAGGGATTGCATTGGGAGTTATACCTGATATAAATGATGAATTGAGGGGTGCTGACGAGTTGATGGGTGCAGCACACCAACACGGCACAAGTATACATATGTAACAAACCTGCACGTTATGCACATGTACCCTAGAACTTAAAGTATAATTTAAAAAAAATAAAAAATAAAAATAAAATAAAAGTGGCTGCAAATTCTTGGTGAACCAGATGCCCTATTTTCCCTTCATAAAAATAAAAATTAATCTAAATATAATACTGTGTTCTTCATTTCTTCGTGCTATAAATCAACAAAACCTTCCCATTAGAATGTCATTAGTTTACTACTATGATGAAGTTAACCTCCTCAAAAGAATCTGGATTAAAAGTGAAGCTAGTTATATTTTGTGACACAATTCATTGTTGGGAGATTTAATGAGATAATCTGTGAGAACTGCCAGCACCTGTGAACAAGGCCAATCTTAGGATCAGATTCTCCTCTTTGCTATAGTCAATGAAAGAATGAGGGCTTCTGCAAAATTGACAAATGGGATCTCATTAAACTAAAGAGCTTCTGCACAGCAAAAGAAACTACCATCAGAGTGAACAGGCAACCTACAGAATGGGAGAACATTTTTGCAATCTACCCATCTGACAAAGGGCTAATATCCAGAACGTACAAAGAACTCAAACAAATATACAAGAAAAAAAACAAACAACCCCATCAAAAAGTGGGCAAAGGATATGAACAGACATTTCTCAAAAGAAGACATTCATACAGCCAACAGACACATGAAAAAATGCTCATCATCACTCGCCATCAGAGAAATGCAAATCAAAACCGCAATGAGATACCATCTCACACCAGTTAGAATGGCAATCATTAAAAAGTCAGGAAACAACAGGTGCTGGAGAGGATGTGGAGAAATAGGAACACTTTTACACTGTTGGTGGGATTGTAAACTAGTTCAACCATTATGGAAAACAGTATGGCGATTCCTCAAGGATCTAGAACTAGATGTACCATATGACCCAGCCATCCCATTACTGGGTATATACCCAAAGGATTATAAATCATGCTGCTATAAAGACACATGAACACGTATGTTTATTGCGGCACTATTCACAATGGCAAAGACTTGGAATCAACCCAAATGTCCATCAGTGACAGACTGGATTAAGAAAATGTGGCACATATACACCATGGAATACTATGCAGCCATAAAAAAGGATGAGTTTGCGTCCTTTGTGGGGACATGGATGCAGCTGGAAACCATCATTCTCAGCAAACTATGGCAAGAACAGAAAACCAAACACCGCATGTTCTCACTCATAGGTGGGAACTGAACAATGAGATCACTTGGACTCGGGAAGGGGAACATCATACACCAGGACCTATCATGGGGACGGGGGAGGGGGGAGGGATTGCATTGGGAGTTATACCTGATGTAAATAACGAGTTGATGGATGCTGACGAGTTGATGGGTGCTGACGAGTTGATGGGTGAGGCACACCAACATGGCACAAGTATACATATGTAACAAACCTGCACGTTATGCACATGTACCCTAGAACTTAAAGTATAATAAAAAAAAAAGAATGAGGGCTTCTGGAATCACACCGAAAATACGTTGGCCACTAATTTGGTATCTCTCTAGCTTATATTTGTAGTAAGTGATGCTTCTCTTATCCACAGGTGAAATTTTAGTTTAAAGGTCAAAATACCCAGCCAACATGGAATACAGAAAGCAAAGGTTGCAGGAAACCAAAACGGATGTCACACTCCCCATCATGGGCCTTCATCTACTTCCGTCAAACAAAAATCAACCCAGAGAAATTTACACTTTTTGCTTTATCTGGAATGCTCTTTGCTCATCTACCACTTTCTCTATAGTCAAGCCTCCCTCAATGCCCTACCATGAACCCAAACACAGACATGCATTCCTTCTGTAAGTCCTATATCAATATGAATCCCATTCTGGATCCCCCAAAATAAGAGTTGTCTTTCCTCTGAATTCCCACCACTCTTTTGTTCATAATTCAATTTCAGTACCTAATACATTGGATTGCAATCATCTGTTTACCTATCTTTTCCCAGCTCAGTCTCCCAAATGAACTATGTCCATCAGAAAGCTGAGATCTGGGGACACAAAATTAGTGGCCTAAACATAACACAAACTTATTCTCTGAAAGTTCTGGAGGTCAGAAGTCTAAGATGAGTCTGCAGGGATGTGTTCCTTCTGGAGGCTATAGGGGGGAATCCATTTCCTTGACTTCTCCAGCTTCTGGAGGCTGCTTGCATTCCTTGGCTTCTGGCCCCTTTCTTATCATCAAAGCCAGCAGCATAGCATCTTAACACCTTTTTCTCTGTTCCAATCATTTCATTGCCTTCTCTCTCTCTCCCCACCCCACAACTGCCTACTGCCTCTCTTTTATAAGGACTCTTGTGATTAGATTGAGCCCACCTGGATAATGCAGGGTACTCTCCCATCTCAAGATTCTTAAAAGTTTGTACATTAAGAATCTGCAAACTCCCTGCTGCCATAGAAGGTAACATCAGGATATTGTTTAAGAAAAAGGGGACATGAAAGGTTATAAAATATTGTAATTAAATCTTATTAATTTTGAAAGATACAACTGATGCTTAGAGGCGAAAGCTTGAGTTACCTGGAAATTTTACTTATATGGAGAACCTCATTCTCTGATGCCAGACCAATGAGATTTACTGTTGTTTCTGCTAAGTATAACTGAACATATATATCTCCAAATAAACATTAACTTTCAAGGCACTTTGGGAATATATTAGTCACCTTGGGAATATAACAAATTCTAATGAAGTAACTATTGCTTGAAACTTTGAGGAAATCATCTCTTCAGAAGATATTTAAAACCAATATATAAACATAATTATCAGCTTCATTACCTTGTAACGACACCTCATTTTTTAACTGGAATAGCAAAAAAGTTGGGGCGAGCTTATCAAGATAGTCAATCATTATACTCAGTTCCAAATGACTTTAGCCATTAAAAAAAACATACATATACATATAATCTGCCTTGATAATAGTCAAAAGAGTGAGTTGCAAGATCTAGATGCAGTTTTAAAAAAGGAACAGCAAAAAAAGTGGGTATGATCACTAAGAGTTTAGCCTTTCCAGACAACCTCTTTCCTCTTTGGGCAGGACCACATTCTTTGGATACATAAGTTAAGGTACACTGCTAAATATGTTTCTGGTTCTGATCAATTAGTCGCAACTTGTACGTGTTAGTCATCAAATGCCATCTATATTTAGATACCATCTAAATACAGGCAAGTTAAATTAGATATATCTACTCTATAGTAATGTATATATATTACATGCGTTACAAAGCTCCTATTCGTATTAACGCTGATGTTACAAGCTTGATGGTTCTGAATACCAAGCCCTGGGGACAAATATTTCTCCCTCATTCCTTCCATAGATACTGAGGACTTGGTTTCATAGGTTTCAAGTTCCCACCCTACAGATCTGGGAATCCAGATGATTTAAAGTCAAACTGTGAAGCAGGGATGTATTTCACAATCACATACACATGGCTTCACAAACACACACTCACTCCATATGGGCCGTCCAGAATTGCTACATAAATCTACTTCGCTCTCGGTTGTATATATTTCAAGTTTCTGACAACGGACCCTCATTAGCAACTTCATAGGTAAAGCTGGGGTCTATCATTGCCTTGATATATGGCACTCTTGGTGGTCATTCATACCCCATGACATCATTGTTTCCACAGAAACAACATCACTGTATTTTCAAAGGGGGAGAAACTAGAAGGGATTCTAAAAGAGGACAAAACCCAAACAATGATTGGAATAAGTAAGCTGTTAGATAATATGCTTTTTAAGAGTATCTTAGTTTCTTAGGAGAAAACAGAGTACAGATTTTTACAATTACAAACATATGGGGAATAAATGCAACTAGGAAACACAACTGCCAAATTTCTTTGTATAATGCAATCCGCTCTACCTTGTGTAAGCCAGATTAAAATTAAGAAATTTAACTTTTCTTAAAAATAAGATCTGCAACTCTACAATGCACATTAATGTTTTAATGCTTTTAAAAACATTTAAAACTCTCTACTGCTTTGTGGCTTTGTAACTGTGTGGGTTTCACACTATGAACATAATTGAAAGCACATTTTAATAATTTTTTAGCAGTTTAAGAAAAATAATCACATATGCAATTAAATTCCATAGCAAAACATAAAAACCATGTCATAATCATATAAATACTAAATGATAGAACTATATTTATGAAATTCCACACATATTATAGAATGGCAAAGTCAAACTATTGTATAAAATTTGAACAAAACATTTTCAAAAGCAATCACAAAAAATGAAAGACTCATGAAAATCAGACACTAGCAAGTATCCTAATATTATTTATATAAATATGAAACTATATTTGTATTGTTAAGGCTGCTGTGCTTACAGAGAGAAACCAGCACATTCTCTCAAGGGTTTGCAATGACTAGTCTGATTTACAACTCCAGGAACATCTTAGGAATGCCTTTCTGGATGTGGGATAGTCTTTCAAAAGATTGAAACTGTTGTTCAAATCAGTCAACCAAAAAAATCTAACTCACAAAAAATGAAAGTACAACAGGGGTATGGTGGCAGAGAAGCTATCTGCATATGAACAGGGAGCTCTCTGTCCCAGATGATGATGAGAATCATAACCCAACAACCTTATTGGAGGCTGCAGGTTGTCTTTTTTAGTCTCCCTCAGCAATGGTGAGGCTGGCGATACTGAATCATATAATGAGGTTTACAAGGTGAGGGAAAGGGCTCTCAAGTTTACACATAAAATTAACCATCAGAGGTTCTAATGGAACCAACCAGACATCATCCCATCTACACTACGAACCCCCATAACATACCCTGCCAACCCCAAGATTATGTGTTTGTTATGGACTCTGTATCAAGTCCACTTAAATCTCAATATTTAATGATGATAAATCCTAGAAAGACCCATGTACTTATCCCCGTGGTAGACTGGTTTGTTGGCACTCTTATCCTCTTTCAGAGCTCACATATAGGAAGCAGTGTAAAGAAATAAAGATGACACCTAATGACTGCCAATGGCTGTCAGAACATCACACAAGCCTGCAACAGCTCAGATAGGCATTACTGTCAGGCAATTTCCACTGTACATTTTAAGGGATCAGTCCATGGGGAGAGAGACATCTGGAGCTGGGAGTTAAGCCAGGGGAGATAAGACACATGAAACCACAGAGGACCATTACGTGTCAACATGAGAAACCAAGTGAGGAGAGGAGAGCTGGGAGAAGTAGTAGTGGAATCCGTGGGAGGAAAAAATTCCAGATAAGATGCACCTATGTCTCCCACTCATTTGGAATGTTCGTACAATAATTCTTCCCCCAACCATCACCTGCCTACATCCCACTCATATTCCTTGTGTGAGATACAGGGGTAAGGAGTCGCTGTTTACCAAGCAGGACATCCAAATAATTAACACATGGTTCCTGCTCTAATGGTGCTCACAGACAAGTGAGAAAAGATGGATGTCCAATAATTATGATTCCATATTATAAACACTATGTGATAAAATGAAAGGTTGACTAGGGTTTGCCAGGTAGACTAGGTAGGAGGGGAATGTGAGGGCCGAGGGAGACTGAGCAGCGAGCACTTGTGCAGAAAGCTCTAGATACCCACAGTGTTAGGGAAAGGCAAACCGGCCTATGCATTTGGAGGAAATGAGCACTGGAGAATGATCAGAAATAAGGCTCAAAATTTAGCAAAGAGAAAATTTATGGCATTAAAAAAAAAAAAGCAAAGTAATAATCTGTCCACTTGATTAATGGAGTTGCTCAAAGGCAGAAATGTCCTCTCTGAAATATGGATAGCAAAGAGAAGCGTCTAGAGCTAGTAGAGAAAATCTGAAGAGATGAAGGCTAAATCAAGTCCAGGAACTCTGGGTTACACTCACTGTGGCCCATAGTGTTCAGATTGCCACAGAGGCCTCAAGACACTGCACATGCAGCTGATGGCCACCTCTCCTCTTCCCCCGACTACTACTACAGATGACAGTGCCTTTGACAGTGTTTACATGTGTACCAGATTTGGGCCTGGCTTTCTTTCTTTTCTTTCTTTTCTCTCTTTCTCTCTCTCTCTCTCTTTCTCTCTTTCTTTCTTTCTTAGATAGAAGTCTGGCTCTATCACCCAGGCTGGAGGGCAGTGGCATGATCTCGGCTCACTGCAACCTCTGCCTCCTGGATTTAAGCAATTCTCCTGCCTCAACCTCCTAAGTAGCTGGGATTACAGATGCCTGCCACCACGCCTAGCTGATTTTTGTACTTTTAGTAGAGACAGGGTTTCATCATGTTGCCCAGGCTGGTCTCAAACTCCCAAACTCAGGTGATCCACCTGCCTCGGCCTCCCAAAGTGCCGGAATTACAGGCATGAGCCACCGTGCCTGGTCTGGGCCTGGCTTTCTTTCTCTTCACTAGCTACCTCCCGCAGCACTTCCTAGAAAAATCACATACAGATGTGAACAGAGAAGCCCACTGGCTTCTACTGCCCTCCCAAGGTACCAACTCCCCAGCATTTGACAATCTCTGGGCAACGCTCCCTTTCTAAATATTCCCCCAGCCAGAAAGTTCTGCTGCACTTGCCATGATGTAAGTCTGAATGTGGCTGGCTTTGTAATGAGCTAATTTTTTTATTATCTTGGACACCCATCTGCCCTTTCTATTCTTTTATCTCCCCTCCAGTGTAGCCCTCTCACCCCTAATACCTTAGCCCTTTGACCAATTCTTGGGCAAGGCCTGAACAAAAGTCAGTTTCACTTAGGAATAACTTGGAGAAGAGAATGCCCTGTATGTGGCTGGCACTTAGAACTGTTAAATGATTAAAGGGTCTGGAATCACTAAGAGATCATCTCAAAGAAGTGATTTCTTAATGAGGGACACATTCACAAGCAACTCTGGGATCTGGTTCAAGATGACCAGAAACAAACAAAAAAAAGGTGTTGCTGGCTTTTCAAGACTCAGATCCTAAGACTTCATGAGAAATGACATTTGCAACATCCACTACTCTGCTCTTAAGAGATAGGAGACCCTGTTACTTCATATATGCTACACATTTGAGTGTTAACGTGCATACACGCATTTGTGTGTGTGTATCTATGAGAGGAGGAATTAACAAATTACATGCATTGTTATATGTGTGTGTGCCTAAGAGACGAGGAAGGAAAACAGTGCAGTTGAGAAAGGTGAAGCAAATGTGGTCAAGTACAATGAGTGATGCTGTTGTTCAAGGACAGTTAATCTTCACAGGCAAGTCTGAAAGGAGACAGTAAATTAAACAGCGTCCACAATCGGTGCAGGGTTTGGCCAACAAGGGAAAATCCCAAGGACTCACAAGGAGTTAGAATGCTATAAAGACCTTTTGGAAAGGGAGTAAAATCCATTAGAAGATTAAGTTCAGCCCAGAAGCCAACATAAGGAAAACAATTGCAGGAGTGTTTTCCAACACATCAGATGACAGAAGAGCAAAATAATCATTTAGACACTCTGTAATAATGCCAGATGTATTCTCATGGGTTGGACTATGGGGAGAGCTGAGGACGCTGTCTGTCACATATGTGAAACTGTGCCCCAAAGAGTTAGCCCCTTTTGTTTTGTTTTGTTTTGTTTTTCTTTTTGAGACAGAGTCTCACTCTGTTGCCCAAGCTGGAGTGCAGTGGTGCGATCTTGGCTCAATGCAACCTCCGTCTTGTGGATTCAAGCAATTCTGCTGCCTCAGTCTCCCTCAGTCTCTACCTCTGGCAGGTAGCTGGGATTACAGACACCTGCCACCATGCCTGGCTAATTTTTGTATTTTTAGTAGAGATGGGGTTTCACCATGTTAGCCAGGCTGGTCTCAAACTCCTGACCTCAGGTGATCTGCTACCTCAGCCTCCCAAAATGCTGGGATTACAGGCGTGAGCCACCACACCCAGCATCAAATTTACCCAATTTTTATTTCCCTTGTTCCTACCCATAAAGACTAGGTTAGTGCTTAAGCTGAAAATAATCACTGGCATAGTTTTCTTTCCACCCCCGACCCCACCAATGTTTCTCTTGTTTGAGAGACTAGATTTTGCAGGTGAGTTCACAATGCTACCGAGGTCTTTCTTTAAAGGATCCATTTGACTTTGTTGGTTCCATGGCCATTGATTACAGCTCTCATTTTGGCTGAGTTGCCTGCCCTGATCAGCACCTTACACATAGCAGTGGAAAGTCCAGAGGAAATCGGAGAATGTGGATAGCTCAGAGCAATGCATTACCTATCTTACCAAAAAAAAAAAATCACCAGCAGCAAATAACCTACATATCTGAAATCCCTACCTTGGGCCAACTATCCGGGTCTCCTGGCCTGAAACAGCAAAAGGAGCCACAAGAGAGGAGAATGCGGTTTGGGGAAGAGTCTAGGACACTGAATTCAGTTTGGCCAGGGCCAGCTGGAACAGGAAATGGCAACAAAGATGCAGCTTCAGGAGAAAGACCTGTTGTAATTAAAAGCTCCCAGTTTAGGGTGAGGGGGGTGGAAAGTGACCAATCTATAACACAAACTCTAGGAGCCACCTCAAAATAAAATGTTCCTCAAGGTCATCTTTGAGCCCTTGTAAGTACTTCAGAACTGCCTGATAGATGCTAATTAACCCTCCTGACTCTGCAGGCCCAAGGGAGATGTGAATGTGTTTAACTGATGAGCACATTCAAGCTGTACTATTCCTGGAGCTCTAACCGCTTCTTGAAAGACCTTTTGAAGATAACATTTGGGAGCATCATAGAATGTCCAAACTGAAATGGACCACAAAGAGCCTCTTTAGAGAGGAAGAAGGAATAGTAGAAAGAATATGGAGTTGGAGAAAGATCTAAATCTAAATCCCAGATAAGGTATCTACCAGCTGTGTGAGTGCCAAGAAGTCACTTAAACATCTAAGTTTCAATCTTTCTTATCTGCAATATGAGGATAACACCACCCACACCACAGATTGTACTGGTAAAATGCATTGCCTTGTTCCCAGTTTATAGTGGTCTACAGTTAGAGTATAATTTGTAATATACTATAAACTATGGCATACTATAAAGTATTGTAGTAGTTCATAATTTAGAGCACACTTTCCTCACGTCCCTTCTCCTTTGTACACATTCACCAGTCCCATCCTCTCATGACATGCTAGCTACTATAGAAAACATGTCCATGAGATTCTCAAGGCCTCCCACTCCTTACCCTAAAATGGCCAACATGTTTGCCAGCAAAGCAGTGGAGGAGCCAACTTGCCAGCTTTAGCTCTGAATTCCAAGTCTCTCGTGCTCCGTCATCATCTAGCAGGCCCACGGCTTTGCCCTTTAAAACCACTGGCCCCTGCTGGGGAAGGTTAGTCACATGGGACAGTGGTAACACTAGTGTTTGCACATTCACACACAATGGTTCATGTCAATCCCATCCAACAGCATCCTCTTAAACTGTTCCTGGTCACCAGAAATCCTAGCCCTTTGCCTGTGTTCTATCAACTATAGCCCCTGATACAAGAAGAAGGCTTTGCAGTTACATAATGCAGATTTAATGAGGCCTTAAACAATCTATAGGCATTGACCAAGACTCTACTATAGGCAAGACCCAGGGCAAGATGCTGAAATGAGGCACTGACTTTGAAAAGCATTTAGAGACAAAGATACAAATGTTTCATCATCCTTCATCAAAAACAATTACTCAAAAAATAAGAAAATGATTCTTTATGTACATTTTACAGATGGAAAAGCCAAGTCATCAAAAACCACACCACTCCAGAATGCAGGAGTCCTATCTTCCCTTTCCCTCTTCAACCATTAAGTAGCCTCTGTAGGAAGGAACATTATCTCCCCAAGGTAGTAATCATCATTTCCTTGTCATAGGATATGTCTACTTCTTATTTTCTGGATTCGTGCATTAAAAAAGATAAATCTTCAGCTAAACTGCTCATCTGCGTCAGCAAAAACATTTACAAAAGGAAAAAAAGTGGCTTGAAATACAAAAATCAAGAGATGTTTAAAAGAAAAAAAAAAAACCAGAAGATAAGTCTGCTTATGTTGAAAAAACTGCATTTTTTTCAAAAGATCATTATATTCACAACGGCAGTGACATTTCCTTAGATCTCAGCATCACAGAAGTCAAAGATAAAACTGTTATAGCTAGAAAATCTAGGATTATGGGGAATGCTTAAACATCTACTTATGTGGTTGGCCAGAACTAGACAGGGTTAATCTTGCTTATTTTGATCTTCTAAGGATGAAAAGTGAGGGTTTTCTCCCTCCTTTTTCTAATGTTTTCTGACAATTCATAACTGAATTGGGCAAAGTATAAGCTTTCTTCTATATCTGTAACTACCCTTGGCTTCACCCATGAGAAACAGACTTAATTTGAAGGCTCAAGCAGTAAATATTTGTTGAGGAATTAGTTCACTTTGTGCCTATAACAGGATATCAGAGACTGAGAATTTATAATGAACAGAAATTTCTCACAGTTCTAGTGGCTGGGAGTCCAATACCAAGGTGCTGGCATCTGACAAGGACCTTCTTGCTGCATAATCCCATGGCAGAAGGAAGAAGGGTGGAGTGGGCAAGAGAGAAAGAGAACAAGAGGAGGCCAAACTCACCCTTTTACAACAAACCCACTCCCTCCATAATGACATTAATCCACTTAACAGGGCAAAGCCCTTTTGGCCTAATCACCTCTTAAACAGCTCACCTCTTAATATTGTTACAGTGACAATTAAATGTAAACATGAGTTTTGTTAGGGACAAACATTCAAACCATAGCAGAGACCAATTAGGCACCAGGCATGTACCAGCATGTACCAAGTGCTATAGAAGAGCACTGCCCAACAGAACTTTCTGTAATAATAGAAATATTCTATACCTGCACTATCCAATACAATAGCTGCTGAACATACAGTTGCTGGGCACTTGAAATGTGTCAAGTGCCACCAAAAAACTGAATTTTATTTTAAATTTACTTTTATTTTAATGAATTGAAACTTAAATTGCCACACTTAGCTAGTGGCTATTATATTGAATACACAGCTATAGAGGACAATGATATATGAGAAAGCATGGTCCATGCACATATATGAAACTGTGCCCCAAAGAGTTAAATAAACCAGGGACTAATAGAAATTCTTGAGTTTACAAGATGGCAGGTAATTAAAGAAACAACTTGCTGAAGCTCCGTCCACTTACGAGATAAAATAACTAGCTGAAATCTGTTGGAACCGAGATGGCCAATTAGAGTGCACAGAATGGGCTTGTTGACCTCACAGCCTGAATTCCTACTGCATGCTTCTTACTAACTCCCCCTGAATTTGCACATGTGATCCATGAGGCAACATGCAGAGATAACTGTGCATGCCCAAGGAATTTCCAGACCTCCCCTTTCCTTCCACCAATCATCCATTAATCTCAGAATCCACCCCTTGGGCCAGATGCAGCGGTTCACGCCTATAATCCCAGCCAGTATGTTGGGGGGAGGAGGTGGCCACATTGCTTGAGCTCAGGAGTTTGGGACCAGCCTGGGAAATATGGTGAAACCTCCTTTCTATAAAAAATACAAAAATTAGCTGGACATGGTGGCACACACCTGTAGTCTCGGCTACTCAAGAGGCTGAGTTGGGAAGATCATTTGGACCTGGGAGGTTGAGGGCTGAGGCTGCAGTGAGCCAAGATTGCACCTCTGTATTCAAGCTTGGGCAACAGAGTGAGTCCCTGTCCCCAAAAAAAACAAAACCAAAAGAATTCACCCCCTGAACCTTTTCTAATAAAAATATTGTCGGCCAGGCACTGTGGCTCAAGCCTGTAATCCCAGCACTTTGGGAGGCCGAGGCGGGCGGATCACGAGGTCAGGAGATCGAGACCATCCTGGCTAACACGGTGAAATCCCGTCTCTACTAAAAAATACAAAAAACTAGCCGGGCGAGGTGGTGGGCGCCTGTAGTCCCAGCTGCTCGGGAGGCTGAGGCAGGAGAATGGCGTGAACCCGGGAGGCAGAGCTTGCAGTGAGCTGAGATCCGGCCACTGCACTCCAGCCTGGGCGACAGAGCGAGACTCCGTCTCAAAATAAAATAAAATAAAATAAAATAAAATAAAATAAAATAAAATAAAAAATAAAAAATAAAAATACTGCCTTGGGCCAGTTGTGGTGGCTCACACCTATAATCTCAACATTTTGGGAGACCAAGGAGAGAGGAACACTTGAGGTCAAGAGTTCAGCCTGGGCAATATAGTGGGACTTTTTCTCTAAAAAAAAAAAAAAAAAAAAAAAACTAGCTGGGTGTTGTGGTGCATGCCTGTAGTCCCAGGTCAGCTACTTGGGAGGTTGAGTTGGGAAGATCACTTGAGGCCAAGAGTTCGAGGCTACAGTGAGCCATGATCGTACCACTGCACTCCAGCCTGGGTGACAGAGTGAGTGAGACCCTGTCTCAAATATATATATATATATACACACACATATATATACATATATATGTATATATACACACACACATATACATATATATATATATATATATTTTTTTTTTTTTTTTTTTTTTTTAAATAAACCCAGACTGAAGAGACAGATTGGAGCTTGACTCCTGTCTCCTTGGGAGTCAACTTTCAATATAAAGCTTTTATTTTCTTAAAAACCCAGTGTCATAGTGTTGGCTTCTAGTACACTGGGAAATGAGCCCCTTTTGCTCAGTAATAGATGATCTTCACATTCTCTCTGGAGAAACAGGACAAGGACACATAAAACGTTGACTCATAAGGACAAGGTAGTGGGAAAAGATGGCAAGTGAATGGCATGGGGTGCAGGTGCCATGGGAATTTGAAGAACTCAGGGAAGATGTGACAGAGACAACAGGACATGAGCTGAAAGGGCCTAGTGGGAGAGCAGGATTGTCTAGGCCAAAGATGGCACGACACCATATTGCTGTACTCAGACTACCTCCATTCACACAGCTCATAGGCCACAGGCATTAGCTGAGTTCATACTAAGGAATTTATAGATAAACAGGTAATTTTTGTGGTAGTGGTCACTACCTATCAAAACAGGTAATTTTTGTGGTAGTGGTCATGACACTATCAAAAAAAAAAAAAGAAAGCTCAGGACAGAGGGGACAGCAGGTAATACCAAGTCTCCTCCCCTGGAAGTATGATAGGGTGTGGCTTTACAGCAAGTGGTCCAGAGAGGAAGGGAGCAGTCAAAGTTCCAATATGTTTGGGAAGTCAAGGCAGGAGGCAGGAGGGTTAGCTTTTGGGTTACAAAAGCTCAAGGAAAAGGTGTCTGGCTGATAATGGTATCCACAAAGGCATAAGAGTGAGGAAGATCTCAATCTATAGGTGGAAAGGTAGTCTCACACACTCTTCGCATGCCAGGGGGAATCTGCCACCTTTAAATTCTTGTTTAAAAAAATGTAACAAGTAGGCAAATGCCTAAATATGGACATCCACTGCATCACCATAGGGCTGTAAACACAGTAGCTCCCTCAGCTGCCACACGGGGGTGGTCCCATTTTACCCCACCCCACTTCCCCTGCCTGACTCACTCATTCCCAATGACCGTGGAGGGAGGGCTTTCCCACTCCTCTGAGGAGGAGACAAACAGTTTTCTTTGCCCCTTAAATGGAGATGTAACCACAGGGAACCAGATGGGCCCAGAGTATGAATGAAATGGATCCTCCTGCTTCTGCTGCTACTTTGCTTCCAAATGTTGGCTAAAACAATCTCTCTCCTAAAGCCTATGTTCTACCAGTGGATATTCTTTTTTAACCTATCTCCATCCTTTTTTAGAGGGAAGAGGTACTTCAAAACTTTTAGCCTCTTAGAGTGCTGTATTTAAAGGCCAACATCCCTAGGAAGGCTAACTTCAATGATCAGGTAACACCTTGGAGGATGTCTGTCTAAACAGAAAATTCCTAGAATTGTCCCCTCAGGCAAATGGGCATTTGGTTTGGTCCTAGAAGCTGGGAAGAACCTCTCTGAAGACAACATAAGCCCTGACAGGGGAAAATGGGAGAGCACTCCTTGGCTACCTGGTCTAGGATTGACTCCAGGCAGTGCTCTGAGAGTCAGAACAAGGGAACAGACATGGCATGGGATTTGACTGCTCCATTCTTGGATTCACATTCCAGGGCTGGACTGGTCATTTAGCAGTTTGTGTGACCATAGAGATGTCTCTTCAACCTACAAAGTCTTTACTTCCCCATCTGCAAAAGGCCCATTCACTGCTACTCATCCATCACTTCTTCAGGGAAGTTGTCCCCAGTGGTCAAATCCCCCTCTTGTGCCCACTGATACAGTGGACTCTCTCCTTCAGAGTAGATCGTGGTTGAATGTTTACACTCATGTATAATTATCTGATTAGCATTTGTTTTTCTTATCCATAAGTAAACTTCATTAGAGCAGGAACCATGTCTATTTTTCTCATGATTGTATCCCAAATTTCAATACCCTGTGCAGCACATAGTAGGTTTCAAATTAACACATATTCAACCATTGAATAGATGATTAATTGAGCTCATGTATGTGAAAATGATCTCCAAAATATGCAGCACAATGGAAACGTTTGTGATTCTTATTTGGTGTGGATGATGACAAGAGAATTAATCCTCTTAGCTGCTGGAAACCATTCTGCTTTCATTGAAGTAACAAAACTGCTGCATTTGAAAGACACCATAAGGAAAGGGACTTTTACAAGCTGCCCCATGGTGCCCTCTTTCAGGATTCTCTTCGTGACCGTACTAAAATACCCAGCTCATCTGCGTTCACATGAGACATTGCTTTATTTTGATCCATAGATGGTCACTGTGGGAGCCTGGCTGAGTCATATGGACATTTTAAAAAGCGAGACACCTCTTGGCCAAATCTGTAGGGTATCTGGTGCTGGACTAGGGACAAGGCTTTCTGGCCAAGGGCTAGGTTGAGAAAAGCACTCCAGGTCCCACCATCCCCCACCTTTGGTTGAATCCAACTCTATATCCAAAGTGTTATGGACATCAGGAACCAAAGGAAACTACAGTGGCCAAACCCCGGGAGAGCTTGCTCCCCCATGCTGATCCATTCAAGCGAACAAAGGCCTTCAAAGTTGCACTGAGCTGGTCTGGAGATGGAAGGCCTTTATGTGGGTTTCCAAGGAGATGACTCAGATGCTGTTACCATAGAAACTGTTGCTATCATCTATTGTCCATCACTCCTTGACAAAAGGAAGAGGGGGGATGCTGCGGTTTGATGGAGAAGGAAACAAGAAGAGTTGGATTTAAGTCAAGATAAAAAAAACATATTGAGATAGGTCCCTGAAGACTTTAATGGTGTATATAACAAAACCTCTAAACTCCAAAGGAAATGTATTAGGGACATGAGTGTTTATGGTTTGTTGTTATTGGTGTTGGTGGAGTTGGGGTGAACAAAGTGGCATACAGAACGACCCACATTCATCTGTTGGAGGGCCCTGTTAACTAGGATCTCTAGAGAAACATTCAGTTATGAGGCTCATCAGTATGGTCCAGGCCATAACCCCTGAGGCTAAAGGGTCATAAGGAAATTGATGTAAGCTGTCTGCCCCTCTCCTCTGCCGAAAACTTTTTTCAGGTAAAAGAGGAGCATATTAGAAGTCCTTCTGATTTTTTTTTACTACTTCATAATAGCCACTGCCATTAAAGAGTTGATTTTTTTAATCTAATGAGAGATGATTATGGTAAATTTTAAAAGTTCCATAAATAACACATAGAAAAGTATATGGGTAATGGAAGACATACTAGACTTGGCATCAAGTCAGAAGATCAGAATTTGAAGGTCAATATCATCAATTGTTATTTACAAGACCTTGGGCACTTCACCTGCCTGAGTCTCAATTATCTCTTCTATTTCATGGGGATTGTAACTGCCAGTGTACTTAATATGGGATAAACTCTTATCAAGAAATTATGTTATCACTTGTCAAACACCATGGGGTTTGTTAGTTACCTAAAATGCCACACCCATATCAACAAAGGTCTTTTGATTTTTAGATATATATATACATGTGTATGTGTGTGTATATACACATACACATACATATACATATATACACATATATACATATACACACACACACCTATATACACATATATATATTAAAAAATTAGAGATGGGATCTCATGGTGTTGTCCAGGCTGGTCTTGAACATCCGGCCTCAAGCGATCCTCCCAACTCACCTCCCAAGGTACTGGGATTATAAGTGTGAGCCACTACACACAACCAGCTTTTGATTTTAGTTATTCCAGGCAGAACCATAGTAAATCACTTTGTGTCATCCAGCTCTGTTTGAAAAGTTCGCATCCAACCAGTTACTGTGACGTTGAAATTGTGGATAACATAGGATGTGTGTCCTCACAGCCTTCTTTCTTATTGAGGCCATCAGATCATGTGCAGACATCATGTCTGACAATTAGACCTGTCTTCCCAAAGTAGTGTTGGCAAGTTACATTTCAATAGGGAATAAGATACTGAAGCTGTAGGAAAGGCTCTCTGGCATAGTAGGTATGGAAAGAGGACAATGTGGCGGGGATGGAACAAAAATTATTTTTGTAGGTAAGTTTTCAAGCCTGGTACATGTAGAAATGGGAGTTCTGAAAGCTCTGGAGTCTGGAAACGGAAACAAGTGTAGAAATTATATTGCTAATACCCCAGTCCAAAAAGTCTCTTCCATATCTTTCAGACCCTTTATAAAGACAACATAAACTTTGAACTCCATCTTGCAAAATAAGCACTCACAAAGCTGCCAGGTGGGGCCTACAGTGCTCCAGGAAATGTTACTCAACCCTGGGCACTCTGGGAATCAGACAAAGGAGGCATCCAGGTGCTACTGGATGTGGCAGAGAAAAGAGAATGCAGTTCCTTCCCTCTGGTTCTGCAAAAGTTCCTTATTTATGTTTTTCTTTCAAATAACACTGCTGTGCATTGTTGGGCTAGTCTTAGATCACAGCATCTTTCTTGAGGGATCAGATAGGAGGAATTATGAGAGAAAGAGGCATGGGGAGAAAATGCCTTTCCAATCATGGGATTGGTGACACTGGCTAATTCTGCATTCCAAGAGGGAAGGAACCAAGACAACAAAAAACATGCTATGAGTTGTCACTCTTATATATAGGTTTCTATTAATAACCATCAGAAACCCAGTACCAATTCAAAGCCAGACAATCAAAAGGGATTAGTGATGAAAAGCAGCCAGTGGCCTAATATCCTCTCTCCCAGGAAGGTGAGATTTATACTCAGTTTTAGCTTTAAATATGATTCCCACAAAATGACTTCCAAAGTTTAAAAATCCCTGATTTCTACAGTTTTACCCAACTTTATAATGGATTTTATTTCTTCTCAACAACAACTTCTCTGCTTCCTTGAGGCAAATCTCTCTAGTGAGGACAAACTGGCCATGTCCATTCCTGTCCAGGTCTCCCATCTGTTGATGGAAACCCCCACAGCACAGAAGGGGGAGCTAGAAGGGACCCCATATATCATATACTGTTATCTAGGCTTCTCATTTTAGAGTTTAAAAAACTGAGGCCAAGAGACCCAGTAAATGACCTTCCCAGGATTACAGAGTCAAGACGAGCAGATCCCAAGCCAGAATTATTATTTACGTATTATTTCTGTGCAGTATTATTTCTACTATATTATACTACTATCAACTCATGGTCATCTTAATCCTATGTGTATTAATCTCATCCCTTAACTAGATTAAAATTTCCTGGAGAGCAAGAATTATATGTTTTCCTAGTAATTTTAAGTATTCACACCATAACAGCTAGCACCAAGCTAAGATATTTAGGAGGAACACTCAAGTGATTCCTGACCAACTCCTACTTCACTCTTCATTAAGGATCTAGCCTGCATGCTCTGCTGGCAGCATCTAGTGGCCACATCTACCATGCTGTTCATCACTCTGCACTATCCCTGCACATTTGTCTTTTTCTTCACTGGACTATGTTTAAAGACAGGACTGGGCCATATCTTATTTCCTGTGTGTATCTCAATACTCAACACATACTAGGAGCTAAAAAAATAAAGGATTAAATAAAAAATGGATTTTACAAGTCTCAACCAACCCACATACATCACAGAAGTCTCAGTTACCCCTGGGGCAGGAGTTGATCACTCTACCCCGCCTTGAAACATTTTCTTTTCTTGGTTCCCATTTTTTACTCTTTGGATAGAATTGCAACCCTAAGGGCATGTGGCCTGCCATCTTTAGGAGAGAGGTAATAGTAACCAATGACACCTTGACCCCTCAAATGTTTTAATGTTGGTATTAATAAAACGCTTTAAAGGAGCTAGCAGTTAGAGCCAGGTATGTTCTTTTAAGGAAAGACATAAACGTTAATCCATCATAAGCTATCACCATTAAAATAGCCCACCTGGGACTTACAGAAGATTACCAACTCCATTGCCAAATCCAGTTGCCAAAAGAGAATACTTAAAGACATTCTGATACACCCAGAAATCAAGCCAGTATTCTGGCGTAAACAGATGTTCTCAGTCTGATCCTTTTCTCTACCGAACTTGATTAGCTGACAGGATTGTAAAATGCCTCATTCACAAAATAATGTCTAAAAAGCAATTGCTGATGGACATCTGGGTTGTTTCCAGTTTTGCCTACTACAGCTAAAGCTGCTATGAACGTTCATGTACAAGTATTTGCATTTGCTTTCACAGACATATGCTTTCATTTCTCTTGGGTAAATACTTAGAAGTAGAATGGTTGGATCATATGGTAGGTGTATGTTTAACATTTTAAGACATTACCAAACTGCCTTCCAACTGGCTGTACCATTTTGCATTTCCACCAGCATCATGTGAGAGTTCCAGTTCCCTGACATCCTCATCAACACTTGATATGGTCAGTCTTTTAAATTTTTCATCATTCTTAGTTATGCAGAGGTTTCTCCTTATGGTTTTAATTTACATTTTCCTTAAGACTAATGATGCTCAGCATCTGTTCATATGCATATCTGCCATCTTCATATCTTCTTTGTTGAAGTATCTGTTCAAAGCTTTTGCTCAGTTTTTAAAATTGGGTTGTTTTCTTATTAAATTTCTTAACAGTTCTTTATCTTCTGAATACAAGTCCTTTAGACAGGAATGTTCATAGCAATTGTCTCCCCCAAATTAAAAACAAAATATCCTACTAGTTTCCTCTCTTTCCTTGTCCCATCCTTGTCTCCTCCTCCTCTACATGGTAGCACACACTCTCAGCATTTAAAAAAAAGAGGAGGCAGCTTCGGTCTTCCCTCAAGCTCCCATTACCCTATATAGCCATAGTCATCTTCTCATATCCTTGTTACTCAAATGCATGTATACTCACACATGCCCAGGAGGAGTTAACATAAGCCTATCTCTTCTCTAAAGATGCACTAACTTTAAATCATTAGTTCTCAACTGGGAGCGATTTTATCCCCATACAATAGTTGGCCATGTCTGGAAAAAATTTTGTTTGTCACAACTGGACAGTAGAAATGGTTGCTACTGGCATCCAGTGGGTCGAGGCCAGAGATGCTACTAAACGTCATACAATATCCCCAACAACAAAGAATCATTTGGAAAGTCTGCTTTAAATCAATTTACAGGTACTCCTTTAGATAAAGCATATAGTATAACAGAAATAATACAGATTTGAGAGCCAGGAGACCTGGGTTCTATTCCTAGCTCGGTCACTAACTAGTTGTATAACCTCAGGCAAAACACTTAAGCTCTCAAAGCATTAAATTCTTCATCTGCAAAATGCAGAAGCTAACCTAAATTATCTTTAAGGTCTCCTCTAGTAGCAAATAAATATAGCTATTTATTCAAAACCACAGAGAACTTGGAGTAGTCCTGAAAATGTCCTTAGGTTCCATGCTTAAATTCAACAAGATGGTAACAAAGGTTGGTTTAAGAGAACAGTCCCTGAGAATGTGTCTCAAAAAGGATGAAAATCAACTGCTGACCCCAGCAGGAACCTTGCCTCAACTGAGAGGGGAGACACGTTCCCAGTACCTGTCAAGCAAAATCTTGGGATCTAGGTACTCCATAAATAGATCCTGCCCTAGTCTGGATGCTTCTCTCCTCCATCCCACCCTTACTCACTCAACTTCAGGGATATAAACATATAAAATTTGAGTTTCACAGCAGAGCAGGTGAAAACACTTCAAGGCCCGACACACCTCATTGAGCCAGTCTCCAACTTGTAAGTGAGCCTGTGCCAATGATATGGTGTCATTGAAAATCCAGATGGAGCTCTGATAGGAGGTAAGTCACCTCCTAGTGGGAACCTGGGACTCACTCCCTCAAACAACAGGCCTCAGACAATACCAACACTGAATCCTAATTAAGTTCCTGCCACTCATATCCCCTTTGAGGGGAAGAAGGTCCTCCAACAATTCTTACAACAGATGTTTTGCAGGTTAAATGAGGCTGAAAAATGGTCCTGTGGGTACCTGCAAGAATGAACAGACAGCCAACATCTGAGATGGCCCATGGGTAAAGTTCTTTAATTTCAAACTGACTAAAAATCAGAAACATTAATTAAGGAAGAATATTTACCTGGAACACCCTCGCCTCTCAGAGTTAACCCCAAGAGCTGCCTGTGAAACCATATGACTTCCAAGAGCTTCTGGTGAAACCATATGACTTCCACCACAGGTGATGGGTTAAGAAGAGAGCAAGGCCAGCCCTTGGAGACTGAGAAGAGATTTGCTCTTCAAAGAGACAGACTGATTTGAAAGACTTTACACTCTTCTCTGTCCCTTTTCCAATGAGGTCAGGGCCATAGTTGAAACTCATCACAAATCACCATTATCTCTCTTCCTTGTTTTTTTCTTCCATGCATATTCATAGGAAAGAGGGAAAGTGAGGACACAGAATGTAGGAAGTAAATACCCTGGTCTCTGAGAGGAACTGCTCTTTATGCAGGAGCCCATGCCCATTGCCCCTCATCATTACCTTCCTCACCTGCTTCTCTCTCACCTAGCCAGTGCTTGATGGGACGCTGAGAAGCATGCTTTCCTCTTCCAGCTGCTGCCATTACACATCTAACACCCTTGTCCCCTCTCCGCTACAATAACCTCTCAACAGACACACCTGAATTTAAGTCACCACAGACTTTTGTAAACAGTTGAACTTATCAGGATATCACTCCTAAAGCAGAAGCAGATAGCACTACTCATTACCAGCTTAAAGACTGAGAACAGTAGGCTCCCTTAGGGACAATCACAACTTCTCGTTTAATCAGGCTCCTGCGCTGCCTGCTGTGTGTGGGTGTATGTACATGTGGGTATGCACACATAGGGGAGGAGCACAAACCCAAAGCAACATGCAAAATAAATTCCTCTATTAAAGAATGCTCACTTCACTTTTTCTCTTCTACTTTTGCCCGTGCCCCTCCTTCCCAAAGACCAATCTGCAATAAAAGCTAGGAGATAGCAGAAGGTTTTATGCTCACTGCTGAAACAGAAGATTTTAGCAATTTCTTCTCTAGTGATTTGAGCCCTGTCTCTAGTGGGTCCCCTGAGTTGCTGCTTTCTTCAATTCTTGGAGGCTGATGATCAGAGCTAACATTTCTATATAACAAATTACATCTGTAATACAACCACCATTGTATTTTACTCACACTCTTGTGGGTCAGGAATGTGGGAGAGGCTCAGCTGGGCAGTTCTTGCTTGGGGGTTTGCATGCGGTTACAGTAAGATGTTGGCTAGGGCTGCATCTGAAATTTTGACGGGGCTGGACGTCCAAGATGGCTCAATCCACAGCTAACAGATGACGCTGGCCATCAACTGGGAGCTCAGCGGGAGCTGTCACCAGAGTGCCTACACATGGCCCCTCCAGCATGGCTATGTCAGGCTAGTGGACTTCTTTCTTGGCAGCTAGTGTTAGTCATAGTGAGGAATAGCTGACTGGCCATTTTTTGAACCCAGCCTCAGAAGCTGCATACTTCCACCGCATTCTGTTGGCTACATGCAAATTATGAAGGTAAACCAAGATTCAAAAGTAGTCAGAAACTTCATCTTTCAATATGCAGACATGTTTTAAAAACTCACACTAAGGCCGGGCGCGGTGGCTCAAGCCTGTAATCCCAGCACTTTGGGAGGCCGAGGCGGGTGGATCACGAGGTCAGGAGATCGAGACCATCCTGGCTAACATGGTGAAACCTCGTCTCTACTAAAAAAATACAAAAAACTAGCCGGGCGCGTTGGCGGGCGCCTGTAGTCCCAGCTACTTGGGAGGCTGAGGCAGGAGAATGGCTTGAACCCGGGAGGCGGAGCTTGTAGTGAGCTGAGATCCGGCCACTGCACTCCAGCCTGGGTGACAGAGCGAGACTCCGTCTCAAAAAAAAAAAAAAAAAAAAAACTCACACTGACCTGTCATCACTTAAAACCCCTATTCACTTGTGGTCAGGCAATATACCCTGTCCCCTACTCTCTCAAGCCTAGTTGAGTGTCTGACACATTGTAGATGCTCAATAAATAGATGATGAATAAAGGAAGGAAGGTAAACAAGAACAAATGAACTTCTTGAGTAAGGAAACTTCTAGATCTATTTTTTGAGAGAAAAGTCATTTACTGTCCCTGAGCTTTGTTTTCTTTCATTGTTACAGTGGAGATATGACATTCAACCTTCGTGAGATTGTGTTTAGAGCTGAATGAGATGATTTATGAGGAAGGATTTTCATTTTCCCAGGGTTGCTGGAAAAAAAAAACAAACAAACAAAAACAAGACTAGAGAAGGCACCATGCAGCCAGCTTCTCCTTGTTCACAGAGCTTCAGTGTGAATCCGCTTTGTTGATATTGACATCTGTCACCTCATCTGGAATGCCTTCCTTTTTCTCCTCTGCTGAGTCAATCCTTAGAGACCTATTTTCATCTTGAGTTCTTCCCAGAGAGGCAGTGTGGGGATTAAGAGCCTGGACTCTGCAGTCAGGGGGAGTGCAGACTCTCTCACCCACATTGTGCAGTGTATCCCGGGTCAAGTTACTTAATCCTTCCCAGCCTCATTTTCATCTGTAGAATGAGGATAATAATAGTATCTACTTCATACAGTCATGAGGATTAAATGAGTCAATATGTACTGAGCACTCAGAAGGTTGCCCAGCATAGAGCAAGTGTGAAGTAATTTTAACGAGCTGTTATCATCACTCCCGTCTTCACCATCTCTCTCTCCTCTGAACTCCATGCTCTTCCCAAAATGAACTCACTTCAGTTTCCCAGAAGTGCCAGGTTTTCTTGCCCTTCCATGCTGTTCCATATGAAACTTCCTCTTAAAAGGATTAATCTTTTAAAGCACTCAGCTCTGTGCCTGGCACATGCTAAGCATTATCTTCAGTTTTGGTGATTATGGTTTTGCCTAGAACGCTCTTTCCCACCTCTCCTCTTCTTCCCTTGTCTGGCTAATTCTTGGTTATCTTTCAAGTCTCAATTGAAATGTTTCCTTCCAAGAAGCTTTCCCTCCTACGCTAAATTCAGGGTAGGTGCCTTTCCAATCAGGGTCACTGCTGGTCCCTGTGAGCCTTTCTGTGAGTTATAAAAAGGCTCCCGCCTCTAGGCAGCACATGTCTTGAGAAGTAGAGGATAGGACGGATTTCAGCCTCTACTCATCCTTTCAGCCAAGAGCCCTTAAACAGCCACAACCCACATAACTGCACACTGCCCTGCTTCCAGTGTGCATTCATGGCATGTATCCTACTCCACTGTGACCATCCCTTGACATTCGTCTGTATCCCTCTGTCAGACTGTGAACTCTGCAAGGGCAGGGCCATAATTGTTCCAAGTGAAATCCCCAATACTTACTATATCACCCAGTGCCTAATAGGTGCTCAGTAAATATTTGTTGACTACATGAATGGACCATGAAGAAATGACTATGTGCCTTGTATCTTTCCCTTGGGGTTCTTTATATATTCCACAGTGTACCTGTGCAAACACAAAACCACCAAGTAACACGCTGATGTTTTATCTTTACTCACACATTTGTAGTTTTTGTTTTGAGTTGGGAGAACAGTGAGTGAGACTTCAATTCATATAGACAGCATAATTCAGGCTCCTGCTGGAAAGCATGCTCTGCTGTAAGAGCCTTTATCCAGGTGGTTAATGGTACCTCTGCAAATGCAACCTTCTCCAGTAAAAGGCAAAGTTCCATTCTGGGGCCCAGCTGAGCTTGCCTGGGCTTGGGCAGAATGTATAAGCCAAAAATTTTTCCCTGAACTGTTCAGAAGGCACTGAATGAGGAGGCTGTTCCGAGGTACTGCCCATAAGGCCAGAAGGCAGGAATCCCAAGCCATGTGCCAGATGAGAGCAGGCATGCCTCAACACACACACACACACTAACCATACAGTGCAGCAGGAATGGGACTTGAGCCGATCATGGAAGTCAGTGAGGCCCCTCTGTTCAGCCAGCTGGCAGTAGTTGTGGCTTACTGAGAAGGACAGACCATAATGCAATAAGGTAGTCTCACCTGAGCAGTTAAGGTATGGGTTTCAATTAGTGTCTCCAGGGTGGCAGGTGGGTGAATGTGCCAGGAAGCTGCCATCTGGTGGCAGGAGCACCAATCCAGGCACTGGAAAGCCTGGAGGGAGCTCTGATGCCACATTACTGCAGCAAGTCACCTGCCCTCTATAGCTGTGTCCCCAAGTATTGGTTGGCAATATAGAGGCCTTTTTACTTCCTGGAATTGTTTTGAGCATAAAATCAGACAAGCATAAGTAAAAGTAATCCGCAAGTAAATTATTCTTGAAGTTATTATACTCATTGAGTTGTACAATCCCTTTGCAACATCACCCTACTTGTTTATGCTGCTTTGCCTACTGGGGTTCTCTCTCACTCCTCTTGTCCTTCACAGTGGCCTCTGTTAGCTCATCTGTCTTAGCTGGTGATATATGACGCCTCCAGGTACATCCCCAGGTTACTTAGGGGCAATGATCATATCAGGCAATTTCTTGGGGTCTTATGACTCACAGCATAGCACTTGGCATACAGCAGGCTCGCTGAATATTTGCTTAATTCAATATAAGCACGTGTGTTGATCTGTGTACATGTGCAAACACATACATATTCACTCTAAGCCTTCACAGGATCTGACCATTGGAACAACAAAGAAATCCTTTTGGTGACAGGCACCAAAGGGCAGTGTCATTATGGTATGTCAAATTGCATTATACTCAAAATAGGGCTCCAAAACCTTGGATGATGCAGTCCACTGAATTTTAGGAATTCACCCAATAACTGGTAAAATAGGAATTTGCAATATGAGAATATGATCTGTAGATCGCAATGGCTACTTCACAGACACATTTCTTAGATGAGCTTCCTTGGCTCTCCTAGAGGCACCTGCCCACATCAGCTGGGGCCATGTGGGGCCCATATCTGATTTGCCTTCACTAATCTTCTTACAGTAAAAGACTTCTTATCCACACAATCATAACCAGGAAAAGTTGGTCTATTACTCAAAACAGATGTTAAAGCAAAGAACCATAGAAACAGTATGGGCATACCTTAAACATTTTATTTTAATATAAGACATATAAATATATGTTTATTCACTAATATTGTAATGTAGATTGGAGATCTTTCCTCTAGGAATAGGTCCACAGATTAATTTACCAATCTCTTACTTACATAAATAATACGTATATCGACCTTGATTTCTAATTTTGCTTTCTTCCAAGTGGATTAAGAACTTAGAGACATTTGCTGGGTAACATGGGTGCAGGATCCTTCTAAGATTTTTACTTTCCCTCCAACTTTGTTATGCTATCTTGTTCATAACTAATTCATTGGCACCTTCTGTAACAATTCACTGTTATCAATTTTTTTCAAAACATTCTACTTTTATATACACAGCAATGATAAGAGATGAGATGTCAGATACTTAGAAGAGTACCTAACACACAGTAAGTACTCAGTGAATGTTAGCCATCTATTTTTTCTCACTCATATTTCATTTATGTAATAATTACTCAATTACAACAACATATTTAACTGGTGCAAACAAGTTTAGGAATTTGCACAATTGGCTCTTGGTATGCATTCAGCCCTAATGGAGGCAACAAAATTATGGTGGCACATAAGACAACAATAACAAAAACATGTAGCAGCAGTTGCCAGTAGTATGTTTTGCAAAAGGAATGGAGACTAGCAGGTAAGTTAAGTGGAGGTCACTTAAGAGAGCTGCTTCTTTGATGAAGCCCTAACTCTTCCCCTGTAGACTGTATCCCCAACCAGGGCTGATGCTTAATGTAGCACAGGCTGCGACCTGCACAAAGATACCCAGCTGAGGGGGTGAGTGGGGACTGGAACCCATCTATGTTCCAAAGGAAGAGACACCTTTCCCTAATTCATACCTCTATTCTCCCTCCTGCTCCCCCAACCTTGCCTCCTATTCAAGTCCACACATTGTTACATAGAACACAATTGGGCAGGGCTATCAGGTTAAAGCACTGCACCATACTGTAAATGATGCTCTCATTAAAAACCACAGCACAGTCAAGCAGAGAGCATACTTGCATATGAAATGTGATTAATGCTTTCAGATGTGGCTCATGATGACTGGGGCCACACCACCAGGACAGCAGCTCTGCATAGAGCCTAGCTGTGTGCCTGGCCACACTCCTCTCATATCACCCTCAGAGGCAGACAAGAGGACTGTAAAGGACTCATGCGTCTCCCATGCTTTCTGAAAAGGACTCCCATTTCTACTGGGGACCAAAAGTAACAACAAAAGTTGCTTTTTATTTGTAGAGCACACAACTTTTTCAGAGTACATAGCTAACACTGTCCCCGCAAAGCCTCCCTTTAAGTGCTATAGCTGAGTTAGAATGGGTGGTCTGTGTCCACTTGAGTTGAACATTCTTTTAGTAATAAAGGACTTGGTTATATTTTAATTCTTTAGAACTGATTCTCATTCTTGTCAATCAACTGTCAATTTTCTGTGTTAATTTTGGCAGAGGTAATAGAGTTAATCCAAAATCATAGGTGTATTAAAGTCCAGATTGGCCGGGCGCGGTGGCTCAAGCCTGTAATCCCAGCACTTTGGGAGGCCGAGACGGGCGGATCACGAGGTCAGGAGATCGAGACCATCCTGGCGAACACTGTGAAACCCTGTCTCTACTAAAAAATACAAAAAAAAAAAACTAGCCGGGCGAGGTGGCGGGCGTCTGTAGTCCCAGCTACTCGGGAGGCTGAGGCAGGAGAATGGCGTGAACCCGGGAGGCGGAGCTTGCAGTGAGCTGAGATCCGGCCACTGCACTCCAGCCCGGCGACAGAGCAAGACTCCGTCTCAAAAAAAAAAAAAAAAAAAAAAAAAAAAAAGTCCAGATTGACCAGTATCCTCAACAAACCAGGCATTGCGCTGAAAAAGGGATCGTTTCCCAGTGGGCCTTAATGCCCACATAAATCCCTGTGCAAAATCGAGAAACAGACAGAAAGTGACTAGCCTAAGGCTTGAGAGTGAGTGTCTGACTGACTGGCAGAGGGCTGGAAATCAAATCCAAATCTCCTGACCTCTAATTTCAGAGAGTGCACTGCCTTCCCAAGGCCCTATTTTACAGTTAAATGGCTTAGCAAGGGCTTTACTGGATTGAAGTCAACATTAAAAGACATTAGATTCCACGAGCAACATTAAAAGACATTAGATTCCATTTAGCCCTTTGTCTCTAAGGAGAATTTGCCCAGTTAAAATGTCAACATTGGGTCTAACCTGAGGGATCTTGACTTACAGTCTGAAGATCTTGAAAAGACTTGATTAACTTAGGAGTTCCTGCTACAAAGAAAGAGTCAAGAACCCTCTCCAACAAAAGTGAGCTGGCCTCAGTGGTAAATGGGAAATGAGCTGGTTTAAATCACCACCCTCTCACCAATCATCAAGATAAATTCCATCTAACATACACGTATTGTGTTTCCAGGAGTGCTTGGGGGTTAACCAGGGCTCTGAATAACATGCTACCATCAAGATGAAACCTTTTCCTTCTCAAGTAACTAGCAATTTAGCTAGGAGAGGCTCCTCTGAGGCCTAAGAAGGAGGGTGAAGATGGGTCAGTGAGGAAGCACAGCCCTCATGCAGACCAGGAAGCCTGAAACCAGCCAGACTCTTCTGTAGTACAAGGACTGGCCTGTGAACTATGGGTTTCGATTTATACAGACAACATTTCTAACCAAGGGAAACAGAAAGGAAGGAAATTTGAGGAATACACCTACCCCCACCAAAGAAAAAGAGGGAAAGGGGGGGCTGGAGTATTCTTTTCAAGAAAGCAAAAAATGGAAAGAGGAGAGAGAGGACTAGAGGGATGACTTGCCCTGCCTCCTCACGGCTTAACAGGGGTAACATATGGGCAAAGGGTGGGCTTTAATGGCAGATTGATGGACAGGAGTAGAAAGACATGTCCACTAGTTACTCCCGGGGTATCCCTGGACATACTGCTCAAGCTTGCAGTCCTTCAGCTGTGAAAATATGAATGGTATGTTGTGAAGGATAAGTCAGCTAAAAATATTTTCCTGGGGATTAAGTGAGATCGTATCTGTAAAGCATCTAACAGATTCAGGCATTCGTAGAGGCTCAATACAATGGTAGTTTCTGTTATTAGTGACCAAGAAAAATGTCAGCATTGTTGTACATATTCAAAATTGCTGTTTGGTATTAGAAAGTTGGAAAGTTACTAGCATAGGAATGGAAAGCTGAACTGTACTATGTAATTGAGGTGGAAAGAAGCCAGAGGAACGGGAAATCAGTAATGAAATCAAAGACCCTGATACACAGAATCTGGTGATCAGTTAACATCTGTGGAACGAATCAATGAGAATTTAACTAACCTATATTTGTCATTTACAACACGACTCTAAACTGGGACTGGGGAAGTGACATGAAATATCACTTAACATGTAGACTGTGCTCCTAACGAACTCTTGAAGGATCCCTCTGGCCTCAGCTTCTCATCTCCAGTGAATGAAACCAGATGATGTCTATGTGTCTTCTAGAACTCAGATTCTATATTTCTTTGATTCATCCAACTGATGCAACAAGTATCAACAAATGATCTAAACACATGGATACATGTATGTGAACAGGGAAACATACTCGTGTCATGAGTGAGTCAGACAACTGCTCCTTGAACACAGGTCCCACGTGGACCAAGAGACGGAATGCCAGGAATTAACCACCATCGCCTTTACTGTAACTGCCCCTTTGCCTCCAGTGATGCAGTCACTACTCTACTTAATTAAAACCACGCACACAGGCCTGGTTTTAATTAAGCAGAGTAGTGACTGCACCATTCTGGCCACTGAAGCTTTGATCTCCCCATGCGGCATGTTTCTGCACTGTTGACCATGCTCCAAGAGCCCGAAACACAAACCAGCAAGAGCCTTTGACAATTCAGCCTTGACGAGGCTCCCCGTGGCCCCTTTCCAGGTATGCATAACAGTGAGGACCTACAAGGTGCAGAGATCAGGGAGAGGGCAATGGAAAAAGGTAACAAAGGCTCATGCTACCAAGAACCAATATCAGGGAAGGCTTCTTCACTTAGGCAAGCTCTTACGTAAGAGCTTCCCAGTAAGGGTCATGCCAGTTGCCACATAGTGCAATAAAATCATGACAGAGAGGAAAATGATTTGTTGTGGGGAGATGAGTAAGATTAAGTTCAAATTCAGGTTAGCTGAGTGAACCCTTCTACGGGGGGAAAGCTTTCAGAATTGGGTCCCCAGGATCTAAACCTCATAACAGTTGGCAAGTTAAAAAAAAAAAAAAGTTTTAAAATGTTTAATAGGAAAAAATTTCTCTCTCTCTGTCTACATTTCTTCTTCACACATTCAGGACTAACTGAAGGAACGCTCAGGTTTAAAACAATAAAAGGAGGTAGCCCAAATCTAACTAAACAGGTTGAGAATGTGATGAGCAAACTCAGCCCAGGGAACTATCAGGACAGGGCATAAAACAATCAACGAAGGGTTGGAATCAGAGCAGGGTTCTGCCTCAACAGATGATTGCAGGACATAGTTTGCAGAACTCCAGAAGCAACAGCCTCTTCTATGTGACTACAATTCCCCACTCCATTTGATTCAACACAAAGGGCACTGCACATGGGAGTGGGAGTGAGGGCGGGTGTGGAGCTGTGGTCCTGCAATAGAGCACTGTGAAAACCCATCTGTGGTTTCTGGAATGGACTCAGGAGTTGTGGCAGCACTCATTCCTCCTGTGATAGAAATCTTAGATTAGAAACATCATGGAGAAAAGGACAGCAATAATTTTAAGGAGGGAGTGAGTTGGGAAGGATGGGGACATAAAATGGCACAGGACACATAGAAAGGAAGAGACACATAGGCTCCATGTGGGAGGAATTTAGAAGTTAGAGGCCCTGGGCAACTTGGGAAGAAGAGCTGCCACAATGATCTTGCCAACTTCACAAGACAAAAATTTCTATAAAAGAGACATCCAAGAGCACAGCTCTGCCATTCCCTGATCCAAAACTCCTGACTTTCCTACCATCTGTGGAATAGGAATACTCCTTAGCATGGTGGTCCTCAATGCACTCTATGATATAAGCCCAACGTGACTTCCTACCCTCGCTCCTTTCCAACTCATTGCTAGGATACTAACTCTGCCTCTCCTGACTTTTGGATACTGTTTTCACTGCCTATAGCTTTTCCTCATCTTCATGTACTGGAATGATACCCATTTCTCAAGGTCCAGATCACATGCCCCCTTGTCCATGAGCAAAGTGTGCTTCCTCAGCACTCTGCACATCTCCTGGGCCCAACTGCATTCTGCCTGTGTTTGCAGTCCTTTCTATGCAAGTTGGTCTTTCCTACTAGATTTTAAATTCTTTGGGTGTTAAAATCATGTCTTATTCATCTTCAAATATTTCCAATAGCAGACAAGATGGCTTTCTCAAAGTAGGTTACTATCACATGTGTAATGCTTCCCCAACTGTTGAATTTTAAAGGAAAAAAGAAAATCATGAACCATTCCAAGGTTCCAGGGTCAGATCTCAAATACCAAAGTATTCAGGAGCATGGAGAAGTGGTTAAACGTCTCATATGAGTTCCTTGGAAGAAGAGGAACCACTTAGCAGGCCAAGAAAATCCTCATAAGTCCTGGCCACAAAGCAAAGCTTTTAGAGGCTTGAGTTCAAAACCCTGCCTTGCAAATAAAGTCCCAGAAAGTCGTATCAACCTTTGGGATTGGACGATAAAGTACTTAAAATAAATGATAAAAGTCCATGAAGTGTTTCTAAGGCTGATGGTTATTGGGGGAAAATTGGAGTGACTGCCATTGGATACAGGGTTTCTTCTTGGGATAATGAAAACATTTTTAAACTGTGGTGATGGTAACACAACTGGATCTACCAAAAAAAAATCACTGAATATTACATTTTAAATGGGTAAACTGTACAGTATTGATTTTGTCTCAATAAAGATGTTATTTTTAAAGACGTACCTCAAGTAAAGGAGGACACTTGGAAAACGACCAGGTTAGAGTGTAGGGTAGTCTGACCCTCCTAGGAGAGTCAGAGCCACAGCAGTACAACTACCCCGCCAGCCACCACCATGCAAAAGCCGCAGGCATTGGGGTGGGGAGGAGCTACTTAGCAAGCTCTGTTTGCTTTGGCCATGAGGATGAGCAGCACCAGGGGTTCCATATATAGCTCAATGCTTCTCAAAGTGTAATCCCTGGACCAGCAGTATCAGTAGAACCTGCGAACTTAGAAATGCCAGTGCTTGGGCCCTACCTCAGACTTACTGAAGCAGAAACTCTGGAGGTGGGGCCCAGTAATCTGTGTTTTAATAAGCTCTCCAGTAGATTCTAAAACACACTGAAGTTTGAGAACCACCACACAGTTTAATTCTTAAGGGCACAGACTATGGAGCCAGACTGTAAATTTGAATTCTGCCTCGTCCTCTTTCTTGCTATGTGTCCTTCAGCAAATTACCAAACCTCTGTGTGTTAGTTTCCTGTATATGAAATGGGAGAAACAACTACACCTATGTATCATAGGGTTATTATGAGGATTAGATGAGTTAATTTATGACAAGGACTTAAATCAGTGTCCATTACATAATAGAGTGTATGATAAAGGTACATAATAGGTATATAATAAAGTCAATAAATATTTGCTTTAGAATTTTTTTAATATTCAGATTTGGGGTTGGTCTCATGTACTTTCACCCTTGGTAGGCCAAACCAGCATAAAGTTGAGGCACGTTAGCGGAATCAAAGCACAAGAGAGAATCCCACAAAATGGGCAAGCTGTCTTGTAGCTGTGTCAGCAGACTGCCTCTGCAACACACACACGCGCGCACACACACACACACACACATACTCTAAGCACAAAAGAAGACCACAATACTCTTCAGCTTCCCTGAGGAAAAGAAAGAACTTCTACTTTGTATGACAGAGCAGGGAGGATAAAATGTTCTATATTAAAGTGGCAAAATAAATCAATTCCAATAACAGCCTTTTAATCCTCTGATCCCCGAGAGGAAAAAAGGAAGTGAACAACGTCAAGTATTCCAATCACAGCCATTAACAAGCAGCTTTTAACAGAAACTGGATAAACCACCTTCTCTTGTCCCATAAATTCAGAGGGATTAGGTTTTCTGCCACCTTGAGGACTCCTAGTCATGACCTTTCAAACTTAGAATGGCAAGATCTTTGCACTTTACAAACCCAGGTTTGCACAATTAACCGGAGTCAATCCCATTTTCCAAGGTACCTATTTCTCTCTCAAATTGTGACTAAATTGAAGCTTTTCAAGCTTAGGGGCCTAGACTTCTAAGAAGCTCCACTGCCTGGAGTTGCAAAGGACACCTCTGTGCTATAAGAGCATAAACTTTATGTGGATTAACTGCGTGTGCTCATTAAACCAACTTTGAGGGGGGTGGAGCAAGATGGCCGAATAGGAACAGCTCCAGTCTCCAACTCCCAGCGCTAGCGACACAGAAGACCGGTGATTTCCGCATTTTCAACTGAGGTACTGGGGTCATCTCTCTAGGGAGTGCCGGACAATCGGTGCTGGTCAGCTGCTGCAGCCTGACCAGTGTGAGCTGAAGCAGGGCGAGGCATCGCCTCGCCTGGAAGCGCAAGGGGGAAGGGAATCCCTTTTCCTAGCCAGGGGAACTGAGACACACAACACCTGGAAAATCGGGTAACTCCCACCCCAATACTGCGCTTTAAGGAAACAGGCACACCAGGAGAATATATCCCACACCTGGCCGGGAGGGTGCCACGCCCAGGGAGCCTCCTTCACTGCTAACACAGCCGTCTGCGGCGATCTATCCCCAAGGCAGCAGTGAGGCTGGGGGAGGGGCGCCCGCCATTGCTGAGGCTTAAGTAGGTAAACAAAGCCGCTGGGAAGCTCGAACTGGGTGGAGCTCACAGCAGCTCAAGGAAGCCTGCCTGTCTCTGTAGACTCTACCTCTGCGGACAGCGCACAGCTGCAGTCCAACAGGGGAAAGAGCCGGGGCCTGTGCAGACGCGAACGACTCTGTCTGACAGCTTTGGGGAGAGCCGTGGATCTCCTAACCCGGAGGTTGAGATCTGAGAACGGACAGACTGCCTGCTCAGGTGGGTCCCTGACCCCTGAGTAGCCTAGATGGGAGACATCCCCCACTAGGGGCAGTCTGACACCCCACACCTCACAGGGTGGAGTCACCCCTGAGAGGAAACTTCCAAAGGAAGAATCAGACAGGTACACTCACTGTTCAGCAATATTCTATCTTCGGCAACCTCTGCTGCTGATACCCAGGCAAACAGGGTCTGGAGTGGACCTCAAGCAATCTCCAACAGACCAACAGACAGTCCTTCTGACTGTCAGACGGAAAACTATCAAACAGGAAGGACACCTATACCAAAACCCCATCAGTACGTCACCATCATCAAAGACCAGAAACAGATAAAACCACAAAGATGGGGAAGAAGCAGGGCAGAAAAGCTGGAAATTCAAAAAATAAGAGCGCACCTCCCTCTGCAAAGGAGCGCAGCCCATCGCCAGCAACGGATCGAAGCTGGTCAGAGAATGACTTTGACGAGATGAGAGAAGAAGGCTTCAGTCCATCAAACTTCTCAGAGCTAAAGAAGGAATTACGTACCCAGCGCAAAGAAACTAAAAATCTTGAAAAAAAAGTGGAAGAATTGACAGCTAGACTAATTAATGCAGAGAAGATCATAAACGAAATGACAGAGATGAAAACCATGACACGAGAAATACGTGACAAATGCACAAGCTTCAGTAACCGACTCCATCAACTGGAAGAAAGAGTATCAGAGATTGAGGATCAATGAATGAAATGAAGCGAGAAGAGAAACCAAAAGAAAAAAGAAGAAAAAGAAATGAACAAAGCCTGCAAGAAGTATGGGATTATGTAAAAAGACCAAATCTACGTCTGATTGGGGTGCCTGAAAGTGAGGGGGAAAATGGAACCAAGTTGGAAAACACTCTTCAGGATATCATCCAGGAGAACTTCCCCACCTAGTAGGGCAGGACAACATTCAAATTCAGGAAATACAGAGAACGCCACAAAGATACTCCTCCAGAAGAGCAACTCCAAGACACATAATTGCCAGATTCACCAAAGTTGAAATGAAGGAAAAAATCTTAAGGGCAGCCAGAGAGAAAGGTCGGGTTACCCACAAAGGGAAGCCCATCAGAATAACAGCAGACCTCTCGGCAGAAACTCTACAAGCCAGAAGAGAGTGGGGGCCAATATTCAACGTTCTTAAAGAAAAGAATTTTCAACCCAGAATTTCATATCCAGCCAAACTAAGCTTCATCAGTGAAGGAGAAATAAAATCCTTTATAGATAAGCAAATGCTTAGAGATTTTGTCACCACCAGGCCTGCCTTACAAGAGACCCTGAAGGAAGCCCTAAACATGGAAAGGAGCAACCGGTACCAGCCATTGCAAAAACATGCCAAAATGTAAAGACCATCGAGGCTAGGAAGAAACTGCATCAACTAACGAGCAAAATAACCAGTTAATATCATAATGACAGGATCAAGTTCACACATAACAATATTAACCTTAAATGTCAATGGACTAAATGCTCCAATTAAAAGACACAGACTGGCAAACTGGATAAAGAGTCAAGACCCATCAGTCTGCTGTATTCAGGAGACCCATCTCACATGCAGAGACATACATAGGCTCAAAATAAAGGGATGGAGGAAGATCTACCAAGCAAATGGAGAACAAAAAAAAGCAGGGGTTGCAATCCTAGTCTCTGATCAAACAGACTTTAAACCATCAAAGATCAAAAGAGACAAAGAAGGCCATTACATAATGGTAAAGGGATCAATTCAACAGGAAGAGCTAACTCTCCTAAATATATATGCACCCATACAGGAGCACCCAGATTCATAAAGCAAGTCCTTAGAGACTACAAAGAGACTTAGACTCCCATACAATAATAATGGGAGATTTCAACACTCCACTGTCAACATTAGACAGATCAACAAGACAGAAAGTTAACAAGGATATCCAGGAATTGAACTCAACTCTGCACCAAGCGGACCTAATAGACATCTATAGAACTCTCCACCCCAAATCAACAGAATATACATTCTTCTCAGCACCACATCGCACTTATTCCAAAACTGACCACATAATTGGAAGTAAAGCACTCCTCAGCAAATGTACAAGAACAGAAATTATAACAAACTGTCTCTCAGACCACAGTGCAATCAAACTAGAACTCAGGACGAAGAAACTCAATCAAAACCGCTCAACTACATGGAAACTGAACAACCTGCTCCTGAATGACTACTGGGTACATAACGAAATGAAAGCAGAAATAAAGATGTTCTTTGAAACCAATGAGAACAAAGATACAACATACCAGAATCTCTGGGACACATTTAAAGCAGTGTGTAGAGGGAAATTTATAGCACTAAATGCCCACAAGAGAAAGCAGGAGAGATCTAAAATTGACACTCTAACATCACAATTAAAAGAACTAGAGAGGCAAGAGCAAACACATTCAAAAGCTAGCAGAAGGCAAGAAATAACTAAGATCAGAGCAGAACTGAAGGAGATAGAGACACAAAAAACCCTCCAAAAAATCAATGAATCCAGGAGTTGGTTTTTTGAAAAGATCAACAAAATTCACAGACCGCTAGCAAGACTAATAAAGAAGAAAAGAGAGAGGAATCAAATAGACGCAATAAAAAATGATAAAGGGGATATCACCACCGACCCCACAGAAATACAAACACCATCAGAGAATACTATAAATGCCTCTATGCAAATCAACTAGAAAATCTAGAAGAAATGGATAATTTCCTGGACACTTACACTCTCCCAAGACTAAACCAGGAAGAAGTTGAATCCCTGAATAGACCAATAGCAGGCTCTGAAATTGAGGCAACAATTAATAGCCTACCCACGAAAAAAAGTCCAGGACCAGATGGATTCACAGCTGAATTCTACCAGAGGTACAAGGAGGAGCTGGTACCATTCCTTCTGAAACTATTCCAATCAATAGAAAAAGAGGGAATCCTCCCTAACTCTTTTATGAGGCCAACATCATCCTGATACCAAAGCCTGGCAGAGACACAACAAAAAAAGAGAATTTTAGACCAATATCCCTGATGAACATCGATGCAAAAATCCTCAATAAAATACTGTCAAACCGGATTCAGCAGCACATCAAAAAGCTTATCCACCATGATCAAGTGGGCTTCATCCCTGGGATGCAAGGCTGGTTCAACATTCGCAAATCAATAAACGTAATCCAGCATATAAACAGAACCAAAGACAAGAACCACATGATTATCTCAATAGATGCAGAAAAGGCTTTTGACAAAATTCAACAGCCCTTCATGCAAAAAACGCTGAATAAATTCGGTATTGATGGAACGTACCTCAAAGTAATAAGAGCTATTTACGACAAACCCACAGCTAATATCATACTGAATGGGCAAAAACTGGAAAAATTCCCTTTGAAAACTGGCACAAGACAGGGATGCCCTCTCTCACCACTCCTATTCAACACAGTGTTGGAAGTTCTGGCTAGGGCAATCAGGCAAGAGAAAGAAATCAAGGGTATCCAGTTAGGAAAAGAAGAAGTCAAATTGTCCCTGTTTGCAGATGACATGATTGTATATTTAGAAAACCCCATCGTCTCAGCCCAAAATCTCCTTAAGCTCATAAGCAACTTCAGCAAAGTCTCAGGATACAAAATTAATGTGCAAAAATCACAAGCATTCTTATACACCAGTAACAGACAAGCAGAGAGGCAAATCAGGAATGAACTTCCATTCACAATTGCTTCAAAGAGAATAAAATACCTAGGAATCCAGCTTACAAGAGATGTAAAGGACCTCTTCAAGGAGAACTACAAACCACTGCTCAGTGAAATCAAAGAGGACACAAACAAATGGAAGAACATACCATGCTCATGGATAGGAAGAATCAATATCGTGAAAATGGCCATACTGCCCAAGGTGATTTATAGATTCAATGCCATCCCCATCAAGCTACCAATGACTTTCTTCACAGAATTGGAAAAAACTGCTTTAAAGTTCATATGGAACCAAAAAAGAGCCCGCATTGCCAAGACAATCCTAGGTCAAAAGGACAAAGCTGGAGGCGTCACGCTACCTGACTTCAAACTATACTACAAAGCTACAGTAACCAAAACAGCATGGTACTGGTACCACAACAGAGAAATAGACCAATGGAACAGAACAGAGTCCTCAGAAATAATACCACACATCTACAGCCATCTGATTTTGACAAACCTGACAAAACAAGAAATGGGGAAGGATTCCCTATTTAATAAATGGTGCTGGGAAAATTGGCTAGCCATAAGTAGAAAGCTGAAACTGGATCCTTTCCTTACCCCTTATATGAAAATTAATTCAAGATGGATTAGAGACTTAAATGTTAGACCTAATACCATAAAAACCTAGAAGAAAATCTAGGTAGTACCATTCAGGACATAGGCATGGGCAAGGACTTCATGTCTAAAACACCAAAAGCAACGGCAGCAAAAGCCAAAATTGACAAATGGGATCTCATTAAACTAAAGAGCTTTTGCACAGCAAAAGAAACTACCATCAGAGTGAACAGGCAACCTACAGAATGGGAGAAAATTTTTGCAATCTACTCATCTGACAAAGGGCTAATATCCAGAATCTACAAAGAACTCAAACAAATATACAAGAAAAAAACAAACAACCCCATCAAAAAGTGGGGAAAGGATATGAACAGACATTTCTCAAAAGAAGACATCCATACAGCCAACAGACACATGAAAAAATGCTCGTCATCACTCGCCATCAGAGAAATGCAAATCAAAACCACAATGAGATACCATCTCACACCAGTTAGAATGGCAATCATTAAGAAGTCAGGAAACAATAGATGTTGGAGAGGATGTGGAGAAACAGGAACACTTTTACACTGTTGGTGGGATTGTAAACTAGTTCAACCATTATGGAAAACAGTATGGCGATTCCTCAAGGATCTAGAACTAGATGTACCATATGACCCAGCCATCCCACTACTGGGTATATACCCAAAGGATTATAAATTACTCTACTACAAAGACACATGCACACGTATGTTTATTGCGGCACTATTCACAATAGCAAAGACTTGGAATCAACCCAAATGTCCATCTGTGACAGACTGGATTAAGAAAATGTGGCACATATACACCATGGAATACTATGCAGCCATCAAAAAGGATGAGTTTGCGTCCTTTGTAGGGACATGGATGCAGCTGGAAACCATCATTCTTAGCAAACTATCACAAGAAGAGAAACCAAACACCGCATGTTCTCACTCATAGGTGGGAACTGAACAATGAGATCACTTGGACTGGGAAAGGGAACATCACACACTGGGGCCTATCATGGGGAGGGGGGAGGAGGGAGGGATTGCATTGGGGAGTTATACATGATATAAACGTTATGCACATGTACCCTAGAACTTAAAGTATAATAAAAAATAAAAAATAATTAAAAAAAAAAAAGAAATACTTGTACACCTATGTTCACAGCAGCATTATTCACAATAGCCAAAAGGCAGAAGCAACCAGCCAATCCATTGACATATGAATGTATACACAAAATATGCTATCTACAGACAGTGAAATATTAGCCTTTAAAAGGAGGAAATTCCGACACCTTCTACGACAAAGATGAACCTTGAGGACATTACGCTAAGTGAAATAAGCCCATTACGAAAAAAAAATACTGTATAATTCCACTTATATGAGATACCCAGATAATCAAATTCATTGAAATAATGAGAATGGTGGTTATCTGGTGTTACAGGGAAAGAAGAAAAGGAAGTTGTTGTTTAACGGGTGTAGAGTTTCAGATCTGCAAGATGAAAAAGTTCTGAAGTTTGGTTTGCACAACTACTGAACTGTACATTGAAAAATGGTTAAGATGGTAAATTTTATATCTTACTCAAATTTAAAAATTAGTATCACCTAGTTATTTTTAGCTTTTTAATGTGACTAATAGAAATTCTGAAATTACATACGTGGCTTGCATTATATTTCCATTGGACTGAGCTGCTCTGAACATTTCCCCATTGCCAGCTGGCACAACATTGGGTCCTGTCAGTAGAGGGTGCTGAAAGGAAAAGCTTCTCTTTCTGGTTCTAGTGCTTTTGTTCTTACTTCTATGGCACAGCAGGCAACTTCCTGGCCAATGGGACATGGGAGACCCAGCGGCATACACCCCTCCGTCCGGTTTTGCTGGCGCCCCAGTGGACAGCTTCCTGCTTACCAGTCCTGTCCTGTGGTGCTCCAGTGACTTCTCTACCATCCAGTGGGTCCCAGCCACTAACTCTGCAAGGAGATCTGAGTCTCAGCTTTGGGGGACCCCTTCCTAGTTTATTTTTCCTTGGACACTCTCACTCAGCCCTAGGGACATAGGCTGCTTCTCTTTTATTCTTTAAAGTTCTTTTTACTCATCTTAGTAGTTTTTATTTACTAGTTAATAATTCTTCACACTAAATTTTCCATTCAAATTACAGGTATGATTTCTGTCTCCTGACTGGATCCTATTGGATACTATTAGTAATAAAAAAAGTTGCTGAAAAAGTGAGCAGTTGAGACACGTCTTCCATTTCCCACTGTTCTTCTCAGATTCTATCTCCCCTCCTCCCCTATTTTCAATTCCCTAAAAGCAGAAATGTATGTTTTTCATTGTGTTACTACCACCCTGGGACTATCATTCAGGGAGCACATTAAGAACTGAAATTAGTAAGTCAATCAAGAGCTATGTCTTCTACCATTCATTCAACAAACATTTATGTACTTAGCTCCTATCAGGTGAGGGCAATATACTGGGTGTGGGACAGAGGGTGGTTGAGAATTTGAAATAGAAAAGTCACACAGAGAAAAGAAACAGGAACAGGTGAAACAGAAACTCGGGCTTCAAACACCTAACAACCTAGCAAATAGAAATAAAGGATGACACAATTCACTATAATGTAATATTTAAGAATATAAAATAAGCAAATAGTTAATTAAAAATAAAAGAGGCAGATATACCATTCTGAGTACCCTAATTGGCCATAGAAAAACATGTAAAGAAAACAAAAAGAAGTTTTTGCAACATTCTGTCCTCCTCAGGGCTTTTCCTTACTCCAGGGTTTCTTTTCCTCTCTCCCCTGCAGACATCTAACCAGTATCTTACTAAGCAAGAGTTGTGTTCCCAGGAGCAATCCTAGATGTTGTATCTGCATGCTGCACAGGCCTGGTTCCTATTCTCATGCTTGTCTCTGCCTCTTTCCTGAGCCACAGCCAAGCAGCACATTACTAGGACAATCCTAAACAGCCAGTCAGCTCTATTTCACCTGTTAGGATCACGGTCCCAGACTCCAACTTCATCCCAACTTCCACAATGAACACAGGATTAGGATATTGCCTGCTCCCAGGGAAATTTTAGTTCCAGAATTTCCATTTAGTTTGTTTTAAGAGACTCTACTTTTCTGGCAAATTTCTCCATCTTATTATCTATTTCTTTCAATGTATTAATCACAGTTATTTAAAAGTCTATGTCTAATATAACTGCAAGTTAAGAAGGTCCTATGTGATTCTAATTCTCCTGTGTAGTTTTTCTCTTGTTTTACAGTCATTTGGTTTTACCATCTTAAGCATTTGGTAATGTTTTATTGACTGCTAGACATTGTATTTGAAAAATGATAGCATTAATTTGAGGGTCTGAAGGATGTTATCTTCTTCCAGAGAGTATTTATATTTGCTTTTGGCAGGCAGCTGGGGTACAGAAAAGGAACCTTGATCCATTTGAGCAAGTTAGAAGGTAAGTGTCAGCCTTGCTGGGTGCTGGTCTATTGCCAGTTTGCCCTTACTCCCAAGAGAAATCTTCTGGGGGTCCAAACTGAAAGCTTGGGGTGTTCACCAGGCCCCTTCTTCTTAGCAAGTCTTGAACTCCTATTCTCTCTCCTCAGTTCTGAGAGACTGTTGAAAACTCTGGCACCTAATTTAGCTTCTTTGCTGCCACTTACAAACTGGCAAATACCTGGAGGGAAAAGTGGCATCTGATGGCGCACTTCTCTTCATTTCCCTCATCTCCACCATTATGGCCTTTCTAGGCATCAACGCCATGGTATTCTCCAAGCAGAGTTTATATTATTTCTATTTACACACACAGTAAACATATATGCTTTTCTGGTATTCACAGTGGAAGGATTAGCATAATACAAACTAGTCTGACAAAATCAGAAGAAACTCAAGAAAAAAATTACTGATGGCATATCCAAGCTTCTCAATCTAACCTCTATGCTTTTTCTCCTTCACACTTTCCAGCCCTTTATCTCTCCACGCTTCCTCACTTCTGCTCTTCAATTCACGACCTCTTCAGCTATGTCGATGTCTTCTACTGTTGACTTCATTACTTGCTCCCTGCCTCAGTCCTATATTTTTCATTTCAGAGATTTCCAATCGGATCTTTTTCATATTGGCCTATTATTTAACAACCTTCTATTTTCATTTAAGAAATGCTCCTGTCTTTCTCTGATACTCTAAATATATACACTTTTCAAACTTCAGACTGCTCCTTGGTTTCTCTTTTTTAGGGTTTAGATTACATTGTTTGACAGGTTTTCCACCTGTCTCTCATAGTGGTGGTTTTCCATGAGTGCAGAAACTTGTTTGCAAACTGTTCTTGCATAGGAGGGTTTTTTTCTCCTTATTTGCCCCTCATAGCCCCTGAAATAATGATTGAGCCTTGACCAATAGGATATACAACTCTCAACAAGGTTCCAAAGTAAGCTTTTAGGATTTTCTCTAGAATGGACAACAAAACATAAAATATCCATGTACTGCACAGTTGTGGGTCCTATCCTCACACCTACCTCTGCTTCCTTCCTGGGTCATGGGAGAGCTACCCACCACAAACTACAACCATGAGTGATCAGGCTCCACTCAACTTGCAAGGAGTGTGGTCCCAACCCGAGTCCACACAGGAGGGTGGTTCTGATCTCCTGTCATGTGCTAAGTGCACTGAAGGGAGATCTTAAAGTCTGGGCCATCAATACCCATTCTTGGTTTCTAAGATTTCCTTCTTGTTTTTTAATTCAGTTATAACATTTTTAAAATATTCTTATGTGTTTGGAACACAGGAAAAAATTTTGAATGTGCTTACTGTACTTTATTCACAAGTCCACTAGGAAATGTTAATATGGCCCTCTTAAATACTAAAAATGCTCATACATGTGAAAAATTTATGATTACATTTTTATATATAGAAATAGATTAAACAACATCAATGCACAGCGGGGAAAGACTGGAAGAATCTACTCTATGAATGTTAATAGAGATAACTCTGTAATGTTGGAATTAAGGGTGATAATTTTTTTAGCCTGAATATTTTGAACACATTTTCTATAATCATGTATTAATCATTATCCAGGATACTTTTCCTTCTTAAAACTCACAGCTCAAAGGAGAATGAATGGTGCAATTTCATTTCAGGTAGTATGATGGCATGTATATTCTTCCCTGTCCCCTTAGACAAACTGGCCTTCCGGGGATTAAAAAAAAAAAAAAGTCACTAGTATACTGAAGAAAGAAGAGTTAAGAACAGAGTCCAAAGCCTGTCATCAAAGAGATATTAAAGAGGGAAGAATTTCAGAGCTCCCTGAAGGCAAAGCTAGCTTAAAAAGACACAATGTGCTAATGGGGATATTTACCACTTGTTCTCTAACTAGCAGCACAGCTTAGGAAGAAACACAGTCTAAGGAGGGAAAGTGAGCTGAATTGGCCTACATACAGGTGAAAGTAAATATTCAGAAAAACTAATGATTAAAAGTTAGTAAAGGCTTCAATAGAACATCCACAGAAAAGCCTTCCCGATGCCCCCAAATTAAATCAGGTTACTCTGTTAGGGTTCCATTACAATCCTTACTAATGCTTCATTGCACTTCTCACAATTTGCAAGTTCACAGTTATTGTTGTAATGTTTAGTATTTAGATGCTAATATTAAGTATTACTAAATAAATACTAAGTAAGTAAATATTAAGTATTTAGATGTTAGGTTTAGTATTTAGAGCTGCCCCACAATACCAGCCCAAGGAATGTGTCGTTTTGCTCAAGGCTAAATCCCCAGGGCCTAGCACCATAGCAGGTAATCAATAAACATTTCTTTTCTTTTTTTTTCCTTTTTTTTTTTTTGAGATGGAGGCTGGAGTGCAATGGTGTGATCTCAGCTCACTGCCACCTCCACCTCCCAGGTTCAAGTGATTCTCCTGTCTCAGCCTCCCAAGTAGCTGGGATTACAGACATGCACCACCATGTCCAGCTAATTTTGTATTTTTAGTAGAGACAGGGTTTCTCCATGTTGGTCAGGCTGGTCTTGAATTCCTGACCTCAGGTGGTCCGCTCACCTCAGCCTCCCAAAGTGCTGGGATTACAGGCATAAGCCACCATGCCTGGCCAATAAACATTCCTTGAATGCTGAATACAAGCAAAATATTTTTATCTTGCTTTCGTTTCTCTATAACATTCCTTGTTTCTAAACATAAAATAAATTTAATTTATTAAAATAATTTCATGGTTTGAAAAATAATTTGAGCTATTAGTATTCTGTAGCTAAAGTAGAGGTGACTATAAGGCCTATTCTATCCTAGTGACACCATCAGTAATCTAAGGATTGTGCCAGTGGTGAAGGCAGAGAACATGGGAGGACTTCACAAGCCTTTCTGAGACTTGATCCCAAAACTTCCCAACCATTTAAGTGAACACAACAGCAGAGGTTAGCAAACTGACAGCCTTACTTGGATTAGCTGCATCTGTGACAGAGAGAAACTTCAAGGAAATGGATCGTGGGACAACACTGAGACCCCTGCAGGCACTTTAACCTTCTTTGGAAGACGGAAAGCATGATTCATAATATTCAAAAAACACTCCCACAAATACTCACTTTATCGTCCTTTACACAACCTACCTGAAGAGTGAGGCACTGTGCACTGTGGATACTACTGTACCCATCTTACAGGCAGGAAACTGAGGCTCAGGAAGGTGAGTGATGCTCTTAGAGACACAGCAGGGCTGGGGCAATCTTCTGTGGTGGAAGGTGTCCTGGTCTAGGGAGTAGGAGCATTGAAGGGAGTATGGGAAGAGGCAGTGTAGACAGAAGGCACACTGCCCCACAACTAGCCATGGTTTGTGTGGTGACAATGGTCCAGGCCTTCAGGAAATGTGAGAGCTACCCCAAACTCATGAATAAGTCATAAGGAGAGTGACCTCATAACCCTACCCTAGGAGGGCTCTGCTCAGAGATGACGAAAGTTTGTGCTGACACATCACTGCAGGCTCATGATAGGCCCCAAATTAAATGGTTTGACTTCAAGGAGAAGTACGTGGGGTAGTGAAAAGTGGCAAAGATCACCTTCAGGACTTCTGAGACTCAGACACGTCACTGGAAAGAGAATAGTTGCCAAGGAGAAAGCTCATTAGAACCTTATTTTTACTGAGATGCTTCTTTTTGAATGCTCACTTCTTTGTTTGTTTAAGACTTCCCAGGGGCCCTGCTTTTACTGGCTGAGTTGCTCACTGATCCAGGAGCCCCCAGCCCATCTCTGATAAGGCAGCAACCCTCAGGACGTGGGGTCTCATCCTGGAAACAACATCAGTGCTAGCCAAAATCAATGGGGAAGATACTGGTCAATTCTCCTGGGAACAAAGACGGGCAATACATGTCCTCTCTAACTTCTCTCCTCTCCTGCCCTAAGCTACTCTGGATAAAATCAGGCTCAGGGGATGAGTCTGTAGCATTTCCTCTGTCTTCTTGTTCAGTACAGTTTTTCAGTTTTATTTCATGTTTAATTTTTTAAAGTAAAGCTTTCCATCAGAAGACATGTTACTCTTAGTGTCATAGCTACCTGCATCCAACCTGGCACTTGTCTTTCTATGTGACCTTTCTCCTGACCCCCAGGGTTCCAATTCTAAGCCTCTGCACCTATAAAGCTCAACCGCCTCAAACATCAAATAATGTCCTAAGTTTCCATTGCCAACTTTTGGTTTCCTCTGCCAAAAAAGTTTATTGTTCTAACCAAGGTAATGAAGTAATGAAGGTTCATTACCAAATGGAGAATTATGAATGTCAGAAGCAGTGAGAAACTGCCAGAATATATTTCAATCCTGGAAAAAAATAAGTGCCTTGAATAAAGAAGCAGGCAATAAATATGTGCTGAATGAATGAACGGTCTCAAAAACTCATTTCTCTCCTTGTTTCCTGAGTGGATCCCTGACCTGTACAAAAGTTCTGTGTTGTTTTTTTTTTTTTCTGTCCCCAGAACACTCTGAGATCTGGAATGAAAAGTGTTAGGACTGCAAAATTTGTTAATTACAAGTTAATGACTTTACAGCCTTTAACTGTGAATGCAAAGTGCCACCCAGTACAAATTAAAATCAGTATTTACATAAACTTCCCAAAGTGAACTGGAGAGTGCCCTTAGCAGAGTGACTCTGGCAGCAAATGTGTTATCCACGATCCACGCGCGGTATCCAGGCACAAGTGAAAGGTGCCATTTTGATTCAAAACTCAATTTTATATATGCATACATGTATTATCATGTATAGTACTGAAATACTTATCTTGACTTTGTCATCTTAGGCTTCCTTTTGGCTTTTTCCTTCAAATAGACTAAACTGCCATTATGGGTAGCAGGTATTCTGAACTGCAAGGCGCAGACTTTGAATTTTTAATAATTTCCTATAATCTCTACCTACAAAACCACAGCTATTAAAACAGGTGAACTGAACAGCAGATAATTCAGAGAGAAAATATTTTATGTAAACAATGATAAGCCAAATTAAACTTTTTTCTCACAAATAGTTTAATTAACCCCTGATCTTAACCTCAGATTTCTTAAAGCTTTTTCTACATCTTGACCTTGGAGCCCCAACCAATTTCAGACATTCCTCCAAGCATTAAGCTCAGCTTGACCTCAGAAGCCTTTCTGCCAGCCTGTCCTTAATTATCACAGAGCTCCCCCATCCCACCCCTACACAATTTTTAGCAATATACAATCGATTCTATAGCTGCTTTCAAATAATCTCAGGAATGTTCTTAGTTGTTTTCTTGTCCTCAACTGAGTTTCTCTGCTTTTTCAACACAAGACCAAAAAACAAACAAACAAAACAAAACAAAACAAACAAACCCACAAAAGCTTGGGGAGGGAGGGAGGTCTATAAACTGCACCTCTAAGAGGAGAAAATTCTGTAACTAGATTCTCTCCATTCTAAAGAAGGTATTTTTTCACTTAACTCTTGCATGTAATAGTAACAATCTCAACTATCTTGGATATAATTTCAGAAACATTTTCTTAAAGATTACATATACTTTACACTCAACATCCTGAATAAAATGTTACAAAGTCTTTGAACAAAAAGCTAAGGCTGCATTACGACCAATAAATAAGCTAAAGTGACAACAGGTGGGTTTATTCATGGCTCTCCAATGACAACATGGTAAAAGAATAGTGTGATCTGTATGTAAATACTCATAACTATCACACCCATTTTCTTCCATTCTCTCGACATAATCAGCACATGTGATCTTAACTCCACCCCCCAAGGAACGCAAACATCCATGCTTAAAAGTGGATGTAATGCTTCTCTTTTCATTTTCATTTCAGCAGTTTCATGCCTTTTCAGAATCATGCAAAAAATGCTCTCATCATGGCCAATATAAAACGTAAGTCCCCAAAAAGGTAAAACATAATACAACTTCATAACCAACCAATAAAAGCAAATGTAACAGGCCGCCTATGTGTGGGCATGTGCCTGTATGGGTTATGAACTAAACTGAATAGTAATCACAGTTGAGGCAGATTTAGCATCAAATAATTTGCATTAAATATTACCAAAGTAAAAAAGCAAAACAAACAAACAAAAAAACTCTGCTTATAAAAGATGCACCAGCAGTGAGCTGAGATCCGGCCACTGCACTCCAGCCTGGGCGACAGAGCAAGACTCCGTCTCAAAAAAAATAAAAAAAAATAAAAGATGCACCAGTATGCATCTTCTGTACACAAATGAAGATAACCTCAGAGGTGTCAATACCACTTAACAGTCCTCACACTGCAAAGGATCCTGACAATGCAGGGGAACCCAAGTCCATAATGAGCTCTTTAATTAGCATCAGTCAAGTGAAAGCTCTCTGAAACATCTGCCTGTGCTCAAGGAAGAAATTTATGATACTAGCCATGATTAGACATTATATACTGCATTGTATACAACACTGCTGTGCTCCTTGTATACTGCCATGCTCAATAACGTGGCTTAAGTTGAACATTAACCATGTGCATTCAAGCTGTCACGTATTGCTGCAGGAAGTAAAGCTTTGGTGAAACTTTTTGAAGAGTAATTTGATATTACCTAACGAAATTGGCACAACCTCCAATTCCACTATTCCACAGCTAGGAACAAGACCTGTAAAAATCCAGAGAGAGCAAGGAGAGAAATAGAAGTGAAATTCATTGCAATACTGCAACATTTTTTATTCACCTCAACATTTTTTTATAATGGCAAATAGGATAATAATATTCAATGGGAGAATGATTAATTTAAATCTATATAACAAAACATTATGAGGCCATTAAAAAGAAATGGAGTACAGGTGTCTGCATACATTGACCTGAAAGGACATCTTTGATTTATCCTTGAGTAAAAAGCAAGCAAGCCATAGAAATGTATATAGTATGATCCTAATTTTTTGTTTTAAAAAGTAGCTGACATTTACTGAACGCTTACATTCCAAATACTGTGTTAAATGTTGAGAAAGGTTTTTATGTTTAGTATTTACCAGCAGTCCTATGAGTTATTTAATATCCTCCATTCGAAAATTAGGGAAAGTGTAGCTTAGAGAAGTTTAGTAATTTGCCTTAGTCAAAAAGCTAGTGAGTTAGAGAGCCAGGCTTTGAACCCAGACACCATGGTCTTAACCCTCGTGTGTGTGTGTGTGTGTGTGTGTGTGTGTGGTGTGTGTGTGTGTTGCATTAAAAAAAGAAACTGCGAGAACCCATGTGTGTGTGTGTGTGTGTGACACATTAAAAAAAGAAACGAGAGATTACCCAAAGTGCTAATGGTGAAAAACTCTGTAGAAAGGGAGAATGACTGTAACTGCTTCTAAAGAATTTGGATTTTTCTATTCTAGCAAAAGATTCTAGTTGTAATTTAAAAAGGAGAAAGACAGTAAGATAGGCAGATAGAAAGGTAGAAAGAAAATCAGCAAGTCTTCAATGCAAATTCCTGAGTAGGTTAACACCATGCAGTCAGCTTAACCAGCAACTCAAAAATGTGTTTAAAAATAGTGTGTGGGCCAGGTGTGGTGGCTCACACCTGTAATCCCAGCACTTTGGGAGGCTGAGGCAGGTGGATCAGGAGGTCAAGAGATCAAGGCCATCCTGGCCAACATGGTGAAAACCCCCCGTCTCTACTAAAAATATAAAAATTAGTGGGCTTGGTGGTGCATGCCTGTAGTCCCAGCTACTAAAGAGGCTGAGGCAGGAGAATCATTTGAACCCGGGAGGTGGAGGTTGCAGTGAGCCAAGATCATGCCACTGCACTCCAGGCTGGCGATAGAGTGAGACTCTGTCTCCAAAAAATAAAAATAAAAATAATGTGTAAAGGATTTTTTTATTTTTTTTCAGAATACAGCTCCAATCATTAGTCAACAAATCCTGGAGAGTAAAACTCATCATCTAACGAACATATTTATATGGTGGATCATATCAACTTCTTTTTCCCATTTGGCCCAAAGATTCCAAGAGCATATGCAAAAACAAAAACAAAAGCTCATGTGTGAAACGTCAGGGAGCCCTTGGGATGAGGCCATGGAGACAGTATAGGTTTGCTTGATGAGGGTAGCAAAGTAGGAGAATTTAAAGCCAGAGTGGAAAGCAACAGCCACAGCCACACAGGAAGACCTAGTAAAGCATCCATCTGACAAAACCCAGGGATCAAACAAATAGCAGGCCTAGAAATGCTGCAGATCCCACATGGGAGACTCCAAGTCCAGATTGCAATTTGGGCATTTTATAAAGGAGAAAATTTATAAATGAGAAAATTAATTTTTAGCAGCAGCACTTCCATGAGTCTGGCTGGGCCATGTGGAGGCATGGGTCCAACATGCACTCTGGACATTTGTGCTCCCCAGACACTGTTCATCTGCCTCCCTCTCCCACTGAAATGTTTACTCTCTGTGGCAGAAACCGAGACCCATGCATAGCACACAGCAGACACCCAGATTCTAGCTGAACTAAAATAAGAGAGGTAGTTACACAGAAGGAAGAAGCTTCCCAGTTCCTGTAGCATTTCTCACTCCCACTCATGCGGGAAGAAGTTAGGCTGAGCATGGGGGCTCACACCTATAAGCCCAACTACTGCAGAGGATTGCTTGAGGCCAGGAGCTCGAGGCCAGCCTGGGTAACATAGTGGGACTCTACCTCTACTAAAACTTTTAAAATTAGTCAGGTATGACGGTGTTCATCTATAGTACTACCTACCCAGGAGGCTGAGGTCAGGGGGATCCCTTCAACCCTGGAGTTTGAGGTTGCACTGAGTTATGATCATGCCACTGCACTCCAGCCTGAGTGACAGAGTGAGACCCTGTCTCAAAAATAAAAACCATACACGCAACATAAAAAAAAGAAATTATTGCATTTAATATGTCAATGTTTACTCTCTCCCAGGGGATACAAGTAGATAAAAGCTGCTTCCGGAAAGGTAAACTTACAGGTAACATTTTTCCACGCCATCAATCTCTCAAAGCAGCAGTGCTGTCAGACTAAGTCAAGAGAATTGCAGAATAAAGCCTAAAACCTAAAGCATAATTAATCCTAAAAGAGGACATTTCCTAGAAGGATGAAGGTTTTCAGGGTTGTTCTCCCTAGAACTCAGTCCATCCCACCAGGGGCAACAGCCACTTCGAAGATTAACATTGTCTCCAGCAGTTATTGTGAAAGAATAATTATTGTGCCCCATCTGTTTCCCTGATGATGCCAGCAACAGTAACCCTCTAAAAAGAAAAGAGACTTTTTGTGGGGCAGAGGGTCAGGGAAGGCAAGGGGAGACAGAGATGAAAAGATAAACAAAAAGCCAGGGCCCCAGCTCAGTAGAGGAACATGTAATACATGATAGCTGTTTAAAAAAGAAAGAGGCAGAAGGACCAGATTCGTGGGGCTCAGAGATGAAAGGAAGATGGAAACAGGAGCCTATCTGAGACCTAAAAACATATTCTGGGGTTTAAGTCTAGCTTCCCCTGTCCTTAGAGACGACTGCTACTAATAGCTACTATTGCTAAGCACTTGTCACGAGCCAGTCACTGTTCAAAGCTCTTCACATATTTTATGTCATCGATCACAATGACCCAATGAAGTGGGTGTACTCATTCCCATTTTATAAGCAAAGAGGTAGGGCTGGAAAGGTTAAGAGCTTGCTCAGCAAGAGAGAGCTGGTAAATAAAAGAGTGAAGATTCTAACCCAGATGGAATGTCATGCCGAAGCTGTTAACTACTAGGAGATAGATAATACCTCACTTGCACATTCTGCTGCTGCTGCACCTGAGGCCTCCACCTAGGCCCAGTGGTGAATGTCCTAAGATGGTTCAAAAACTGCATGTGAAAAACTGTTTTAGGCCAAGCTATCAACAAATGTTCTGGTGATATCAAACCTGGTGGCACAGATAAGACAAATCTGAAAGTGACTTTCAAAAGCAGGTTGGAAGCCGTAGTACCAAGGGCTGCATCTGTCCTCTGGCAAAGGAGTGCCTGAAAGCAACTCCAGGAAAGAAGTGGATGGGGCTGGAAGGGACAGGGTGCCTGGGATGCTCCTGAAACCCTACTTCACTCTAATAGGCTGGATTTCAGCAACAGCAGAAACCTGGACTCTGGGGGCCACTTAGCAAAAGAAATTGGTCTTGGATAGTTCTACGGCTGACCAGTAAACCACATGTGTGATCATTTCCCTCAGAGACCATGAAGCCTCTAATCAGCCCTGAAGACATTCTCACAATAAATGACAACTGCAGGACCTATGCAGGGTGATGGCAGGAGTGGGAGCAACAGTAGAATCGCAGTCATGCCTATTACCATTATTATAAAATCCTAACTGTGATTGCTGAAGGCATAACCAAAGAAGCTTGGTTTCAAATAGGTAAGAGAGCTCAAAGCACTGCCATTATGATAGTGATTTATTAGCCTGACATTTTTGAGGCTGATAGTATAGGTCCACTTTCACATATGGAGAGACTGAGGCTCAGTAAGGACAAGCGACTTTGCATAAACCCAGAGCGAGGTCTCAAGTCATCAGGCTCCCAGCCAAGGATTCTTTCTCCTAGAGCAGTGTTTTTCAAATTTTTAAGTCCCAGAACCGCTTCAGATAGAATTTTCTCGCCAAAATAGAACTTCTCTGATGGACTCAGAGGTGGGGCCTCCAGGAAGAGAAAGGCCCCAGGTTTGAGTCCTAACTCAGTCACTTACTAGTGATACTTTGAGGAGGTTAGTCAATCTCTCTAAGATCCAGTTTCTTGATCTATAACAAGAAGAACAGCACTGCCTACCTCTTGATTGTTTATGAGATGGAAACTAGATGATGTAAAGTTCCCATATGCTCAGTATATGGCAGACATAATTATTATTCCTACCACTGTATCTGTGAGTGGGAACGAAGCTGAAACCATCCAGCAATTAGCATGAGGCCATCTCCAGTCTCGGTCATAAACCAGGCAGCAGGTTAATTTCAGGAACTGGCACGCTGACCAAGTTGCTGAGAAATGCACAGAAAAGAGGATAGGATAAAGAGAAAGGTGTACATGTGGGTTTAATTATAGTCACAAGGTTGAAGTGGAGGTTGTGTCCTTCACTCTGGCATCAGGGGGTCAGCCACACTCTCACTCTGCCTTGCTAGCACCCATGATAATTGGGACAACTATACTCATTAGAGCACACCAGTGCTTGAACAAGAAGCCAACAACAAGGCCGGGCACAGTGGCTCACGCCTATAATCCCAGCACTTTGGGAGGCTGAGGTGGGTGGATCACTTTAGGTCAGGAGTTCGAGACCAGCCTGGCCAACATGGTGAAACCCCATCTCTACAAAAGTACAAAAAAATCAGCTGGGCATGGTGGCACATGCCTGTAATCCCAGCTACTCAGGAGGCTGAAAGACAGGAGATTCACTTGAACCCAGGAGGCAGAGGCGGCAGTGAGCCGAGATCATGCCATTGCACTCCAGCCTGGGCAATAGAGCGAGACTTCATCTCAAAAAAACAAAAAACAACTAACAATAGATGTTTCAGGACCCAAATGGAAAGTGGTATGGTGTAGTGAAAAGAGTACCAATTTGGAACCAGACAAAAGACTTTGAGTCTTGTAGGCTTGTTTCCCTGAGCCTAAGCTTCCCCCATGTAAAAGAGCAGAAACATAGAAATACCTAGCTGTATGCATCATACAACTGGCACCAAATATACATGAACGCCCTTGCTCCTCTCCAAGTCAGACACATAAAGCTCCTTCCCTTCACAGCAGGAAAAGATGATGGATCCTCTATAAACGGTAACAGCACCCACAATAACAATACTTGCAAATGTGCTGAAACCACCTTTAAATTTGCTATATGTGTTAACTCATCTTATCCCACCAAAACCACAAACTTATAAGTACTGCTACGCTGTCGTATTCATGGGATAGAAGAAACCAAAGCACAGAGAAGTTAAGAAAGTTGACCAAGGTCACACAGTCAGTAATAGCCATGCCAAGAATTGAACCCAGGCTGCCTGGTTCCACAGTCAGTGTTCTTATAACATTCTTATCACAAGGTTTATACTTCTCTTTTCAAATATAATTATTTTCTTTTACATTTTATGGTACTACCAGGATTACAGCAGGTTTGTCATGCTAGCTGCAAATACGTGTGTGATGTTGACAGGACAAATGAACCTATTTTGCAGATGAATAAACCAAAGCATAGAGGTTCGGCGACTTGCCTAAAGTACATAGCAGGACTCAGAGGCAAAGCTGAGACAAAAATGCAAGTCACCAAGAGTCCAACTATAAGATGTAAAGCCCACTCTAGAAGGAAATGGTCCAATGATTGTCTAGGCACTGATAAAACCACTTTCAAAGGTGTCATTAATATCCCCACAACAGTAGCACTGCTTTGGCCAGGGCAGAGTTACATGGGCATGGATATTAATACAACCTCCAGTCCCAGCCTAGATTCCTTCCTTTCATGACATCTTTGTGTGAAGGAGGGTTTTTCTTATGGTTAGTGGGCCTAGCACACACCAGCGAGAGGAGGCCCCCAGCAGAGGTAAGAGTAGGAATGGGGCACAAGTGGCTCAGGGTAGAGCAACCAATGAGAAAGCAGCCTGAGAAAGCAAATGAATGCAAATCTATGTCAATGGACTCAGAAGACTGATGACAGGGAGGAGACGGGGGAGGAGGACAAGGAAGCAGTTTGCATTTGGAGCAGGAAATAAAAGTGCACATGAGGGGCTCTACATGGTCTCCACTTGCCATCCCACAAACAGTGAACACACACGGAAGCTGAACAGACAGACCACGGCATGGCCAGAGAACAGTGAGTTATAATAATATGAAGGATATGTGCATGAGAAAGGTCTGATGGAAATTCTCCAAAATGCTAACAAGAGAAGCATGGTAAGATCATGGGTTATCATTGTTCCTTTCCTCTGTTTTCTAAACGTTCAGAAAGATTTATAATCTTTAAATCTGAAAGATTATAGAAGTTTAAAATCATCACAACAGTCCTGGCTTGAGCCTAAAGTGCATCTGCCCGAGGTGTCAGGCCTGCCTGGGCATGAGTGGAGGAGCCAAGTGGCCATTCTGCTAGAGATCATCTGGATGACACACTAAAGGGCCTGCTGGAAGAGAGTCTGTTTTGAGGACAGAGCTGGGTCCTCAAGCTTGAGCCAGTGACAGGGCTCAGGCCAGGGAGCAGGTCGGTTCTAAGCATAATACAATGCCTGCAACTCAGACTGTCTCCTGGCCCAGCATCCATGTACTCTTGTTTGCATCTTAGGAACAGGTCAAAGAGCAGGACAGAGAGCAGCAGACAGCAATGGCCCAGGGCTCATGAGTCTAGCCCTGCACTGCGAGTTAAGGTTTCACCACTTCAGTAGGGGGCACAACACAGTGCTGCCACCTGCAAGGTCCAGTGCATCGCCAGTGTGGCCCACCCAGCAAGTCAGTTTCTAAAAGAAAGGGAGTGGCATGACTGCAGTCAGGTGCTGTGGCTCAGCACTGGCAAGCCTCAGAAAGACTTGGCTCCAGGGCCTTGGCAAGGCACTTCCTGAGACTTACGGGCCCCGAGGCTAGGGGTGCTCAGGGCAGGCATCACCACATACAGGGGACAGGGAATCCTAGGCATCTCATGGTCCAGAGCACTGTGGCCTTGAGGACCCATGAGGTCCCTCCCAGGCATGTCAAGAAATCTTGGAGAAGCTTCAAGGAGAATGCAGCATAAAAGTCCTATCATGGTGGGTTGGGGTGGAGCCAGAGGAATATCGTTTTCTGTTATTGAAGGTGTTCTGTTTTTGGTGCTCCACTCACTGATGTAGCCTGGCGGGGAGAAAGGTGACATTTCAAAAAAGGTTTAAGAATTCATTAATAACAATAGTAAATTAGTAACTCCAAACAACTATTAGAGGCAAAAAAGAGAGAAATACGACTAACAAACAAATGTTAGCGTAGAGACAGAACTCCCACATGCTGTCAGCCATTCTTCGTGGAAGAAAATAGTAGCTATTTCCAGACAGAAAATTAGGCCAAATAGTAGCTCTGTGAAGTATTTCAAGAACACAATAAACAATAACAAATATACAATATAAGATAAAAGACAAACGAATACACAGTATCTAATGAAGAAGAAACTATGGCACAAAATTAAAAAGGAAAAAACTATTTCACAAAATTAAAAGAGGGATAATCAACCATTTGAATGATGGAAAGGTAAGAAAAACACTGAGAATTATTGTTGAACAGAAAAAAAATATATCAAGGGAAAATCAAAACCCAGAAACTAAGCAGCTCTTCCCTCCAGTCTCCATGGCACTCTATTCCTCCCAGGTGTACAGCCTTTACCACTGTGCATACTCACTTCCCCCTTTCCTTCTCCCTCCAATCAGACTGTAAGCCTGCTGAGGGCCATGCTGATATCACCTCTCTGTCTGGGGACAGGGCACATAGCATAGTGCTGGGCAAAGAGTAAACAATATATTGGTTTTCATTGCATGAATGAATGAATGAAGGAAGGAACAAGCAAACAGATTAACAAAGGAACAAACATTAAAGAGGCTGAAATAAATGGATATCTCGGAAAGACACAGGAAAAGGAACTCTGGTCCCACACCAAAGAAGAAAACTCCTCCACTTGACTGCACTCCAGCCTGGGTGACAGAGCAAGACTCCATCTCAAAAAATGAAAATAAAATAAATAGGGGGCGTGCCCAAGATGGCCGAATAGGAACAGCTCCAGCCTCCAGCTCCCAGCATGAGTGACACAGAAGAGGGGTGATTTCTGCATTTTCAACTGAGGTACCGGGTTCACCTCACTGGGGAGTGCCGGGACAATCGGTGCTGGTCAGCTGGTGCAGCCCGACCAGCGAGAGCTGAAGCAGGGCGAGGCATTGCCTCACCTGGGAAGTGCAAGGGGGAAAGGAATTCCTTTTCCTAGCCAAGGGAAACTGAGACACACAACACCTGGAAAATCGGGTAACTCCCACCCTAATACTGTGCTTTACCAAGGGTCTTAGCAAACGACACACCAGGAGATTATATCCCACACCTGGCCCGGAGGGTCCCACGCCCACAGAGCCTCCCTCATTGCTAGCACAGCAGTCTGAGATCTAACTGCAAGGCAGCAGCGAGGCTGGAGGAGGGGTGCCCGCCATTGCTGAGGCTTAAGTGGGTAAACAAAGCCACCAGGAAGCTTGAATTGGGTGGAGCCCACCACAGCTCAAGGAGGCTGGCCTGCCTCTGTAGACTCCTCCTCTGGGGACAGGGCATGGCTAATCAAAAAGCAGCAGAAACCTCAGCAGAGGTAAATGCCCCTGTCTGATAGCTTTGAAGAGAGCAGTGGATCTCCCAGCACGGAGGTTGAGATCTGAGAATGGACAGACTGCCTGCTCAAGTGGGTCCCTGACCCCTGAGTAGCCTAACTGGGAGACATCACCCACTAGGTGCAGACCAACACCTCATACCTCACATGGTGGGGTACACCTGAGACGAAGCTTCCAGAGCAAAAATCAGACAGCAACACTTGCTGTTCAGCAATATTCTATCTTCTGCAGCCTCCGCTGCTGATACCCAGGCAAACAGGGTCTGGAGTGGACCTCAAGCAAACTCCAATAGACCTACAGCTGAGGGTACTGACTGTTAGAAGGAAAACTAACAAACAGAAAGGACACCCACACCAAAATCCCATCAGTATGTCACCATCAACAAAGACCAAAGGCAGATAAAACCACAAAGATGGGGAAAAAGCAGGGCAGAAAAGCTGAAAATTCTAAAAATCAGAGCACCTCTCCCCCTCCAAAGGAACACAGCTCATTGCCAGCAACGGAACAAAGCTGGACGGAGAATGACTTTGACGAGTTGAAAGAAGAAGGCTTCAGTCGCTCAAACTTCTCAGAGCTAAAGGGGGAACTACGTAACCAGCACAAAGAAACTAAAAACCTTTAAAAAAGAATGGATGAATGGATAACTAGAATAATTAATGCAGAGAAGACCTTAAAAGAACTGACAGAGATGAAAACCATAACACGAGAAATACATGACAAATGCACAAGCTTCAGTAACTGACTCAATCAACTGGAAGAAAGAGTATCAGAGATTGAGGATCAAATGAATGAAATGAAGCGAGAAGAGAAATCTAAAGAAAAAAGAAGAAAAAGAAATGAACAAAGCCTGCAAGAAGTATGGGATTATGTAAAAAGACCAAATCTACATCTGATTGGTGTGCCTGAAAGTGAGGGGGAAAATGGAACCGAGTTGGAAAACACTCTACAGGATATCATCCAGGAGAACTTCTCCAATCTAGTAAGGCAGGTCAACATCCAAATTCAGGAAATAGAGAGAACGCCACAAAGATACTCCTCGAGAAGAGCAACTCCAAGACACATAATTTGTCAGATTCACCAAAGCTGAAATGAAAAAAAACATGTTAAGGGCAGCCAGAGAGAAAGGTCAGGTTACACACAAAGGGAAGCCAATCAGACTAACAGCAGATCTCTCGGCAGAAACTCTCCAAGCCAGGAGAGTGGGGGCCAATATTCAACATTCTTAAAGAAAAGAATTTTAAACCCAGAATTTCATATCCAGCCAAACTAAGTTTCATAAGTGAAGGAGAAATAAAATCTTTTACAGACAAGCAAATGCTTAGAGATTTTGTCACCACCAGGCCTGCCCTACAAGAGATTCTGAAGGAAGCACTAAACATGGAAAGGAACAACAGGTACCAGCCATTGCAAAAACATGTCAAAATGTAAAGTCCATCAATGCTAGGAACAAACTGCATCAACTAGCGAGCAAAATAACCAGCTAATATCATAATGACAGGATCAAGTTCACACACGAAAATATTAACCTTAAATGTAAATGGACTAAATGGTCTAATTAAAAGACACAAACTGGCAAACTGGATAAAGAGTCAAGACCCATCAGTTTGCTGTATTCAGGAGACCCATCTCACATACAGAGACACACATAGGCTCAAAATGAAGGGATGGAGGAAGATCTACCAAGCAAATAGAAAACAAAGAAAAAAAAAAAAGCAGGGGTTGCAATCCTAGTCTCTGATAAAACAGACTTTAAAGAATCAAAGATCAAAAGAGACAAAGAAGGCCATTACATAATGGTAAAGGGATCGATTCATCAGGAAAAGCTAACTCTCCTAAATATATATGCACCCAATACAGGAGCACCCAGATTCATAAAGCAAGTCCTTAGAGACCTACAAAGAGACTTAGACTCCCATACAATAATAATGAGAGACGTCAACACCCCACTGTCAACATTAGACAGATCCACGAGACAGGAAGTTAACAAAGATATACAGGAATTGAACTCAACTCTGCACCAAGCGGACCTAATAGACGACATCTACAGAACTCTCCACCCCAAATCAACAGAATATACATTCTTCTCAGCACCACATCACACTTATTCCAAAATTGACCACATAATTGGAAGTAAAGCACTCCTCAGCAAATGTACAAGAACAGAAATTATAACAAACTGTCTCTCAGACCACAGTGCAATCAAACTAGAACTCAGGACAAAGAAACTCAATCAAAACCACTCAACTACATGGAAACTGAACAACCTGCTCCTGAATGACTACTGGGTACATAACGAAATGGAGGCAGACATAAAGATGTTCTTTGAAACCAATGAGAACAAAGATACAACATACCAGAATCTCTGGGACACATTTAAAGCAGTGTGTAGAGGGAAATTTATAGCACTAAATGCCCACAAGAGAAAGCTGGAAAGATCTAAAATTGACACCCTAACATTACAATGAAAAGAACTAGAGAGGCAAGAGCAAACACATTCAAAAGCTAGCAGAAGGCAAGAAATAACTAAGATCAGAGAAGAACTGAAGGAGACAGAGACACAAAAAACCCTCCAAAAAATCAATGAATCCAGGGGCTGGTTTTTTGAAATGATCAACAAAATTGATAGACCCCTAGCAAGACTAATAAAGAAGAAAAGAGAGAAGAATCAAATAGACACAATAAAAAATGATAAAGGGGATATCACTACCGACCCCACAGAAATACAAACTACCATCAGAAAATACTATAAACACCTCTATGCAAACAAACTAGAAAACCTAGAAGAAATGGATAATTTCCTGGACACTTAACACTCTCCCAAGACTAAACCAGGAAGAGGTTGAATCCCTGAATAGACCAATAGCAGGCTCTGAAATTGAGGCAATAATTAATAGCCTACTAACCAAAAAACGTCCAGGACCAGACATATTCACAGCCAAATTCTACCAGAGGTACAAGGAGGAGCTGGTACCATTCCTTCTGAAACTATTCCAATCAATAGAAAAAGAGGGAATCCTCCCTAACTCATTTTACGAGGCCGACACCATCCTGATACCAAAGCCTGGCAGAGATACAACAAAAAAAGAGAATTTTAGACCAATATCCCTGATGTACATCGATGCAAAAATCCTCAATAAAATACTGGCAAACCGAATCCAGCAGCACATCAAAAAGCTTATCTACCATGATCAAGTGGGCTTCATCCCTGGGATGCAAGGCTGGTTCAACATATGCAAATCAATAAACGTAATCCAGCAGATAAACAGAACCAAACACGAAAACCACAGGATTATCTCAATAGATGCAAAAAGGCCTTTGACAAAATTCAACAGCCCTGCATGCTAAAAAATCTCAATAAATTCGGTATTGATGGAACGTACCTCAAAATAATAAGAGCTATTTATGACAAGCCCATAGCCAATATCATACTGAATGAGCAAAAACTGGAAGCATTCCCTTTGAAAACTGGCACAAGAAAGGGATGCCCTCTCTCACCACTCCTATTCAACATAGTGTTGGAAGTTCTGGCTAGGGCAATCAGGCAAGAGAAAGAAATAAAGAGTATCCAGTTAGGAAAAGAAGAAGTCAAATTGTCCCTGTTTGCAGATGACATGATTGTATATTTAGAAAACCCCATCGTCTCAGCCCAAAATCTCCTTAAGCTCATAAGCAACTTCAGTAAAGTCACAGGATACAAAATCAATGTGCAAAAATCACAAGCATTCTTATACACCAGTAACAGACAAACAGAGAGCCAAATCAGGAATGAACTTCCATTCACAATGGCTTCAAAGAGAATAAAATACCTAGGAATCCAACTTACAAGGGATGTGAAGGACCTCTTCAAGGAGAACTACAAACCACTGCTCAGTGAAATCAAAGAGGACACAAACAAATGGAAGAACATACCATGCTCATGGATAGGAAGAATCAATGTTGTGAAAATGGCCATACTGCCCAAGGTAATTTATAGATTCAATGCCATCCTCATTAAGCTACCAATGACTTTCTTCACAGAATTGGAAAAAACTGCTTTAAAGTTCATATGGAATCAAAAAAGACCCCGCATTGCCAAGACAATCCTAAGTCAAAAGGACAAAGCTGGAGGCATCACGATACCTGACTTCAAACTACACTACAAGGTTACAGTATGGTACTGGTACCAAAACAGAGATACAGACCAATGGAACAGAACAGAGTCCTCAGAAATAATACCACACATCTACAGCCATCTGATCTTTGACAAACCTGACAAAAACAAGAAATGGGGAAAGGATTCCCTATTTAATAAATGGTGCTGGGAAAATTGGCTAGCCATAAGTAGAAAGCTGAAACTGGATCCTTTCCTTACTTCTTATACGAAAATTAATTCAAGCTGGATTAGAGACTTAAATGTTAGATTTAAAACCATAAAAACCCTAGAAGAAAACCTAGGTAATACCATTCAGGACATAGGCATGGGCAATGACTTCATGTCCAAAACACTAAAAGCAACGGCAGCAAAAGCCAAAATTGACAAATGGGATCTAATTAAACTAAAGAGCTTCTGCACAGCAAAAGAAACCACCATCAGAGTGAACAGGCAACCTACAGAATGGGAGAAAAGTTTTGCAATCTACTCATCTGACAAACGGCTAATATCCAGAACCTATAAAGAACTCAAACAAATTTACAAGAAAAGAACAAACAACCCCATCAAAAAGCGGGCAAAGGATATGAACAGACACTTCTCAAAAGAAGACATTCATATAACCAACAGACACATGAAAAAATGCTCATCATCACTCACCATCAGAGAAATGCAAATGAAAACCATGATGAGATACCATCTCACACCAGTTAGAATGGCGATCATTAAAATAATCAGTAGACAACAGGTGCTGGAGAGGATGTGGAGAAATAGGAACACTTCTACACTGTTGGTGGGACTGTAAACTAGTTCAACCATTGTGGAAAATAGCGTGGCAATTTCTCAAGGATCTAGAACTAGAAATACCATTTGACCCAGACATCCCATTACTGGGGATATACCCAAAGGATTATAAGTCATGCTGCTATAAAGACACATACACATGTATGTTTATTGCGGCACTATTCACAATAGCAGAGACTTGGAACCAGCCCAAATGTCCATCAGTGACAGACTAGATTAAGAAAATGTGGCACATATACACCATGGAATACTATGCAGCCATAAAAAAGGATGAGTTCATGTCCTTTGTAGGGACATGGATGCAGCTGGAAACCATCATTCTCAGCAAACTATCGCAAGAACAGAAAACCAAATACCGCACGTTCTCACTCATAGGTGGGAATTGAACAATGAGATCACTTGGACACAGGAAGGGGAGCATCACCCACTGGGTCCTATTGTGGGGAGGGGTTACAGGGGAGGGATAGCATTAGGAGATATACCTAATGTAAATGATGAATTAATGGGTGTAGCACACCAACATGGCACATGTATACATATGTAACAAACCTGCATGTTGTGCACATGTACCCTAGAACTTAAAGTATAAAAAAAAAAAAAACTCCTCCACTTGGCATTTAATTGAATTCCATTTTATATATTCTTTGATAGTTTCATGTGCACATGGCCTGTCCACACTAAGAACCTTAAGCCCTTGAAGGCAGGGACCACAAACTTCTACTTCTATGTCCCCCATTACAGTGCCTGGCACAGTGCTGGATTTTAGGTCTTAAAAAATATTCATTAAATAGGCTTGAATCAAGAAGATGAGATGAGAAAAGTAAAGTTACTTCTAGTGACGAGGTTCCTTCATTTTAATTTATAGAAAAAACGAGCTGGCTATTTACCAAGCTTCATTGCAACAGGCATTCCTCAGGACAAAGAGAACCTTTCAGAACTACACGAGCGGCAGCGCCTTCTCCAGAGTTCCAAGCTTGGTATTTCCAAGGGAGAGCTAGGGGTCAATAGTAAAGTCCCCAGGCACAGGGACATGCCAGGGAAGTTGGCACAGCACCTGCCCGGGCTGGGAATGGCTCCAGGCAGCCTGACCAAAGTCAAGAAAGCTCATAATTCATCCAGAGGAGAACTTAAAAACAATCCAGTTAGTTGGATATGACTGCAGATTGGGCAACTGAATATCAACCGGAATTCAAGAGTGAGGACAGAAAATAAGAGGTGGGCACATCCTTCTTTCTCTAAAGCACACAGCTCAGGTTAAGGTGAAAGTTCTCTGCTTCTTGTATTTGGCAACTTCAGCCATAACAATCTGTCAGCAAAAATGCCTGCACAGGATCAGTGGGAGAGTCTCCTCCCTCAATGCAAAAATTCCTGACCAGGCAGCTTCCAGTATAACCGCCACTGGATTAAAGGGGCAGACAAGGCTAATTACTAGAGAAGGAAAGGGTCTCAGACAGGAAATGCAGTTGGTTATCGTAGCTAATGTTGTGGATGAGAGTTGCCAGAGTATTTAAATATGTATTGAAATAAAGCAAAAGGGGTCATGCTCATACATTCATTTCCTTCCTAAGGAAATGTACCAGGGTGTTCAGGTTACCTGGGACTCCCTAACTGTACCTAGATTTCTTGAGGGTGGGAAGGTGGGCAGCCAGCCTGATCTGATCCCCTAGAGACATCCTCCACCTGCTTTTCCTAGATCCACCTAGATCCTAGATTCAATGCCCCAGATCCACCCCATGTTATTCAGGAAAGTCAGAAATGGTTACCCTGGGCAAGATCCACAGCTTGTCACTTGGGCTCAAGGCAGCTGTGTGACAGGCTTTCGAGGAACAGTCTCCAGGCTCATACAGCTGAACCTGTTGACATGGTCCGCCGTGTGCTGGGGCACTCACTCCCCACAGAGTTCAGAAGCTACATGGCAGCAGCCAAAGTTCCAGGGTGTGTCGAGGGCAGAAGCAACATCCCAGCAGGAAGAAGGAGAGGTAGGACAATCTCCACAGCCACCTCATGGCTATCCTCCACTGCTACTTTCTGGGCCTGCATTCACAGCTAGACCCCTAAACTGACCGTGGCACAGGAAAGTGTGTGGCTTCACTAAAATCCCCAAGCTTTTACAGTTACCCCTGTTCTTGTCCTATATCCCTTACTACTCTCCTACTATCACCACCAACATACACACCTATTACCAGATTGGGGTGGGCAGCAGGGTGGCGGGGGGGCAGAGTTTACATATTTCCCATTCCAAACCCCAGTCACTTAGAGGTTCCCCATCCTTGAGTGTCAATGCGGATTTGTGATGGGGAGAGTAAATGGTACATAAAACCTAGACAGTGTTCCATGAGGACAGGACAAGCCCACTTTGCTCACCACTATAGCCCAGCACCCAGCACAGGTGCTAAATGTTTACTGTCACCTGAATTAAGAGTTAATTGGTCATTAAGTAGAAGAGGTGGGACTATAGAAGACCAGACCACTGCTCAGACTAATGGTCATGCAGCCCCTGGTTCTCTATATGTCAAACAACACCTTCTCAGCCTTGCAGAAGGGACCACATGATGGACTGTCTCACCTTTTCCCTGTCCCTGCCCCGTCAAGTATAAAAACAAGAGGAGCCTCCAAGAGGGCAACCCAAGGGAGGCAAACTCAGCAACACAAGCAAGGCATCTCCTCATTCAGCCGGCCGGCAAGTTCCTTCCCCAGCTATAGCATTGACTAGAGACTATGAGCTAGGTTTACACTCCTGAGTCTGCCACTAAATAGTCTTATGACTCCATACCAACAATCTAAATTTTTGGGGTCTTGGTTCTGTTTTCTGTAAAATGATCTTCTTTTGTGGGGGAAAAGCTACAAGTACTGAAATACATAACATTCCCAAGGATGATTCAGGGCCAGGTGCTGCTAATTCAGCCAGTCCCTCTGACGGCAGGACATCTAGAGACCCTCGACCCTTGTCAGTTTCTTTAACCAGGACATGGTCAGCTAAGTGTAAACAATCAGACTACAGAGACAGGAAGGAAAGCGGCTCCCCCATGGTCTCAAACAGTCAAGAAAAAAACACTGGGAAACAAGGAAAGAAAGAGTTCTGACAGGAAGGTAGCCAAACAACCCACTGCCTCACTGGGTTTTTAATGCGAGTTATTGCTTCTGAAGTTGAAAAAGAAACATCAATAATTAAGTGCTATAGATTGTATCGTCCTCCCCCCACCAACATTCTACATTGAAGCCCTAACCCCCAATGTGACTGCAGTTAGAGAAGGGACTTTTAGGAGGTAATGAAAGTTAAATGAGGTTACAAAGGTAGAGTCCTAATTCCATAGGATTGGCATCCTTACAGTAAGAGGAGGGGAGGGAGAGAGAGATGTCTTTCTCATGCATGCACTAAGGAATGCCTATGTGAGGACGTAGCAAGAAGTGTCTGCAACCCAAAGAGACAGCCCTCACCAGACACTGGCCCTGCTGGCACCTTGGTCTTGGACTTCCCAGCCTCCAGAACTGTGAAAAATAAATTTCTCTTGTTCAAGCCACCTAAGGCTGTATATTTTGCTATGGAAGCTGAGCTAAGACAATAAGAGACCCAAGAAGCCTGCTGGCTCTCTCCAGTCTCAAATACCACTCACCCTCATTCCCAAGATGAGCCTGTCTCAGATTCATTGTCTCCATGTGAAGATTTGCCTGGGTGGAAACAGCAAGAACACAATGGTTGGAAGTGGGATGAGACAAGAGTAGCAAGAGATCAACTTCCTTCACACCGTAGGACTCCAGAGCCCCCAGGCTTGTGGGCAGCAGTGCAGCCCCTCCAACATCAGAGCAGCTGCGGACTCCGTGAGCTCAGGGGCCTGACAGTGACAGCCAGTTCAGTCGCTGGGCCATACTGGTTGTGTGCAATAGCAGAGATGAAGAAATAAAGGCAGTCAGTGGATACAGGAAGTCCAGTGCCGTGGAACTATTTGAACATGTCACTCATGTCCTGCCATCCAGAGCAAACTGACCTCCCATTCCACAGGCAAGGAAGCCTGGTGATGAAGGCAACCCAGGAGGAGGAGTCACCACCATGGTCTTGAAGCAGGCAAGTATCTAGAGGTAATTACAAGTGGCACCAATATATCCAGTTACAGAGCGGAACAGCAACTCCACACAGAGCCTATAAAATGCTGTCATGGAAAGCAAGGACTTCACAGAAAGATGCTGGCCTCAGAGAACTCGGTGATATGACAGTTGTGGGCCTGAGAGAAATAATTTCCAGAGAAAGTGGATTAATTCTGGTTCTCAGTCACAGCCAACTCCCATGACAGCTGATTCCGAGCCATGGGGAGATAGACAGAAGGTGGCAGGGAAAACAGTGTAGCTTTTGCTTGCTATTGAGTGAATCAGGGCTGCCCACAGTGAGAGAGGCAAGCAGAGCTGTGGGTTTGGCATGGGGGCAGTCACTGTGCTCTTGAAGGTCAAGCTGGGCCCCACAGCAAGGAGGTCCAAGGAACCCACTCAATGTGTCTCTAAGCCTTGCACCTCAGCCTACTCCACACTGCAAAGTTGTTGCTAAAGAAATGTAGCTAAAGTGATACTCTCTCCCCCTCAGAGCCTTACCACCCATCCCTCCCACATAATCAGTCTTTCAGACAGCAGTATGCCCATCTCTCTTCCTTCTCCTTCCTCAAGGATCAAAATAATAAGGAAAAAATTAACAAAAATATATACTTTTTTAAAACTCCCAGGTTGGAAAGAACTTAGAGCCATCTAGTCTGGTCACTCATCTGGTATCTCAATCTCTGCCCACTCTGCATCAGCCTTGGCAAAAATGGCCCCAGTGATGAAGAATTCCTTCCTTCCTAAGCTTTCTTCATCTTCCAATAACACTGATGACTAGAAAATTCTTGTTATATTGAGCCAGAATCCACTTCTCAATTGCTGGTTCTGCTGAGTACAAGAGTCCCCCTGCCCTCGCCCCCCGACCCCAGCTGTCAGCTTCACAAGAGTCTTTCCAAAACTTGAAGATGGCTAGCAAGAGATGGATCTTCCCAAAGTGTTGGGAGGGCTCTGGCCCAACTCTCTAATCAATTTATCTTCCATGAGTATTTAAAAAGTGTTCTTCAGAATAAAGTTTTCAAGTCACAGAATGTTCAGTGGAAGAAGGTATCATAAAGATCATTTATTCTTCTTCCTTCACAGGTGAAACCCAGGCCCAAAGAGAGGAAACTGACTTGTTCAAGTCCTCATAGACACTTAGCAGAACACCCAAGGTTATATTTGAGCTCTCCTCACATCCAGAGCTTTGTACTGGGGTCTCCCAAAATACCACTTTTCCTAATTTTTCCCAAGCAGAGCTGTGCTATTCTATCACCCTACTACCTACATGCATTTACATGCACACTTCAGGTCCAGACTGTTTCCAACTTAAAGGCTTGGATGTTTGGCTTTTGGTTGCCTGGTACAACCTTACAAGTAAGACAGTCCCTGAGACACCCGGGCCCTGCCCATCCCTGAAGGGGGACACCAGAGATATTTCTGGAAGCCATTCCTCAGCAAATTGGAAACCATCTTGTGCAAAAATTGCAAATACAGAGTCCCCATGGGGTTTAAAGGCCATAAATGGGATTCCAGAAGAGGAAAAACCTTACTCATAAGCTTATTCTATTAATCAATTGTTTGAGAGTAATCTGAAAAAGGGATGCAGAATTTGCTCATTCCCCTGCAGTGCTGGCATTCTGAAAGTAAGGGACTGCAGGTCTGTGAGTCAGCAAGGAAAGCAAAATGAAAACTACAAAATTCTGAGCGTTTATTTAATACGAGCTAATAGAAGATGATGAATATGGCCTCAAATTTTCTGTTCTCCCCAACCTCACATGAAGGTGATGCAACCAGGAAAATGAGCTGAGCAGATGGAGTAAACATTTATTAGACATCTACTTTATGGTCGGTATAGAGGCACTGTGGAGAAAACAAAATTTCCCCTAAAGTATTTATAGCCTGACTCAGAAGACAGGGTACATGCAGTGTCTAGAACACAAGTAATCAATGATTCTCAACCTGGGATGATCTTGCCCTTCAGGGAACATCTGGCAATGTCTGGAGTCATTTCTGAATGTCACAACTGGCATTTCATATATCCATATAATGGATAGAGGTTAGGGACACTGATAAACATCCCACAGTACACAGGACAGCCCCTTACAACAAACAATTATCTGGTCCAAAATGGTGGTGGTGATGAAGTTAAGAAACCCTAAAGTAGGTGAGTCACTAGTAGATCCAGTAGTAGATACATGGTGGCTAAAATCAATTAGAATTCATCCAATTCAATATTTATTGAGGATATGCATCTGTCAGGAACTTTGTAGGCACTTAAGAATTAAAGATGAACATGACATGTCTCTTCTGTCAAGGCTACATGAAACAATTACAAAAAGACAAGGTGGGATGTGATCCAGAGTTAAACTGGGTGTGTAAGTGCTTCAAGATTCTAAGAAAAGTGTAGCAACTGTAGGCCAGCATTAATCAGAAAACAGATGGGTCCCAAGCTTCGTCTTGGAGGGCAGGTAAGATTGGAATAGGCAGGCCGGGAGGCCCGTGCCAGGTGAAAGAGCTGAGCTGAGGGGCTCCGGTAGCATCCACAGACTCACCATGAGAAACTCATGAAGCACACTCACTGCTGGTCCTCCCGCATCACAGCCAGCTGGCAGAAGCCAAGCCTGACCACAGTCTACACACATTCATTTCCTACCTACATATATTCCCCAGTGCCTAGCACAGGGTGTGCACTTCATGAATATGAAATAATTAGAAAAAGACAATAAAATTAAATCAGGAACTACTATTTATTTTTTTTCAGGCTTTTAAAATAACCTTTATTTTTAAAAAGTTAATATGTGCATTATAGGAAACTGAAAAACACAAGCAGCAAAGAACAAAGTCATTCACAATCACAAGCAGTTTACAGTTTGACATGTTCTTCTAGATCCTGTGTGTGTGTAGGCACAACATCCAATTTTACAGGACTGAGATCGTACAGTATGTATCAAGATTTTTCACACATCATTAATATTTACCAATTCAAAATCCCAAAGTTATATGAGTATTTTGATAACCAAGAATACACTACATCAGCCAGGAACTACTATTTAATGAGCATTTGCTCCCTGCCCGATCATTTGCTTAACAACTTTACTTGCATTATCTCATTCAATCCTTGACCACAACCCTGTAAAGTACCTGGTATTACCACTTCTAAAATGAGGAAACTGACTGGCTGAATGAATAAATAAATCAGCTCGAACAGCTCTGCTGTTCCCACACTAACCTGGGCTCCTTCTGACGCCTGCTGTTCCCTGGGTTCCAGCTTGCCCCACCCCTCAGGGCTCTTACACACACAACGGCTACCAGCACCTAGCTGTCTAAAGTGGAGGTGTTGCGTGGGTAGATGGTGATTTTACAAGGGTTTCTAAGGCCACTGTGGCTCTGGCACTATGTCAAGAACGTCCCAGAATTTCTGCTGGCCAGAAGCCAGCACCACAAGAGACTGGAGCAAGGATGCTGGTAATAGAACCTCCTCAGGAAAAAGGCTCAGGATCCCTGGTCCACGTTAAAACAAGGCAGCGGCAAACAGCTTCTTTTCACTAGCACATTTAACAAACCCTCTAATTATGTGATAAAAATCCCACTGGCGACTGCTTTTCTCAGAGCGGCACATTACCACCATCCAAATATTTCTCAGTCTCTAAATAATAGGGTAATTTTACAAGGCCTGTATCTGCAGCAGCTGCAACAGTACAAATGGGTGCTGGTTAATTCCTTCTATTTATACAGCCTTCTTACCATTTATAGGATGCCCTCGTGGCTTTATTTCATTGGATCCAAGCAACCACGTTTTGAGAAACAAGTCACCTTATCTCCATTTTATAGTTCAAGAGATCGAGGCTCAGTGAGGTAAAATGAATTGCCCATGGTCACACTACAAGGTCTTCTGGCTTGTCTGGTAACAATATCATGTGCCAGCCACACTGCATGGCCCCTTTGCAATAGGTGATTTTCACTCTCCTTTCCTACTTAATTTGTAAATGATCAAGAATGCCTACTTGTATATTAACAAAAAAACCCCTGTGATACGAAAACTGACAATCCCCTTATCTTACGGTAACAAGGCTTACCCAACTTTAGAGGTTGGCAAACTATTTCAGTACAAGGCCAGATAGCAAATATTTAGGCTTTTCAGGACACACTGTCTCTATCACAGCTACTCAACTCTGCCGAGGCAACCAGAGACAAATGGGTGTGGCTGTGTGTCAAATAAAACTTTAACAGGAAGGGAGGACAGAGAGTTGACTTGCAGACCTAGCTTGCCAACTCCTGAACTAGATAATGGGGTCTTCCCATTCTCTCACAGATCCGACTAACCCATAGAGTCAAATCTACAAACTCAGAAACAAGAAAATAGAAAACTTTGCTACCTTTTTTTTTAAGAGAGAAATAGATTTGAAATGCCCCAGTCCATTTTCCTTTCCAGAGCTCCCTGGAGTAAAGATCCCTTTATGCTATTCCAGCCACTTGCTGAACACTACTCCCTGATCCACACACATTTTGCTCTTTTCCCTGTTTGAGTTTTCCAGTTGCTGGATAACATTCTTTAAAAGGCTTTATGCTACTGTTTTGCCTTTCCAAACGTGAAGAGATGACGTCCAGGTCCCTCACAAAATGGTCTTCATTTGAACAGTATAAACGACTGCTTTGCTGAGAGGTGGTCAAACAGACACAGACCTCTATAACTCCTTACAACATCAAAGAGTGGCAGTATAAAAAGGCTCAGCCAACTTCAGAGGCTGGCAAACTTTTTCTGTATAAGGCCAGATAGCAAATGTTTAGGCTATCAAAGAGCCACTAAAAACCCCAAAAGCCCCATCCTACTCATGGAACAAGGTCTACAGGGTTCAGAATTTTGCTGGATGGCTCACACACCAAGCTGGAAATTATAACAGGCCTGACCTAGAGCAAGACAGCTACAATTCCCAAACTGAGAATCACCCTTTTAACATACCTCCAAAGACTCCCTTAATAAAAAAATCCAATAGTGATGACACCGGAATACTCCCTGAAAAAACCATTACGTTATTCTGGATGAAAGATGGAAAAGCATGAACACAAAAATATTAGAGTGGTATTTAGAAAGAAGTAAGAAAAACTCTTTAACTTTGAATCCCATTTTCAAGAAGCATCTTAAATTGTGCTTTCTTTGATCCCCATTCACTTAATAGTCACCCTCTACCAAGGAAAAAAAGTGGTATAGCAGCCGGGGAAAGAGAGCCAAGTTCATTTTTAATGCTTTGTCTTGCAATCAAGTGGCACAGGGGAGCTCCACTCCCCATTAGCTAAATATCCAGATAATCTACAACAAATGCAAGATTTCTTCTTAAACACTTTTAAAGTAAAGCTTAAACTGATCCTGAACCTGAGAGAAGAAAGGAGTGATGTGTATTCAGGCTCACACATACCTGACACCCAGTAATCAATAAATGTTTGCTCAATACATGTATGAATACCAGGAACCAACTTCCTATCTGGGGTTCACAGGGCTTTTTTCACATCCTTATTGATCAAGAAGCTAGGCATCAGTTTTGCTTTCTCTCCAGGACCAACTGATTAGCAGTGTGATTTCTGGCAATATCTTTATGCTAAATGAAGTATGACAAAACAGTTCAGATGGCTTGTGTTGCTCAGCCTCAGGAATATTTGGTGTACAGGGAACCCGGGTATCTTCTTATCCAATTCAGCAAAAATCTAGGATACATTATAGTAGCTTCCTCTCAAAGTCCCCTAGTCCTACCCCTATAAACATATCACCATCCATTCACATCCCACACAAGCACCCACAGCCACACATGTGCACGTACAGTCTTCAGATAATTGCAGCAACACCAACCCAGTGATTCAGATTCATAATGATTTCTAGGAATTCAGAACGTCTAAGCTTGACATACACATTTCTCTGTTTCATTCCGTTTTGAAAACTACGCAAACAGCTGGCAGCAGCTGCACTAATCAAAAGCTAGGACTCCACACTATAGGACAAGAGGCACTAACACAGGAAGTATCCAAGGCAGACATACATGGGATGATGCCAAAGGAACAAGAGGACATAGAACATCCTCTTCCCAGCTCTACACCGTGAACTGTGTTCAGAGTGACCACACCACTCTGACGCCAGCTGGCCACTCACTACAGTCAGGCAGCAAGGTGAGGCTCAATCCCCAGTCATCACCACACAGAGGTAACAAAAATGTGATCCATTTTAATTCACTCTACCATTTTAATTCACGACTATCTATTTGGTTCCCCAACCAAAAGACTGACAAACATAGGCAGAAGTGACATGTAAGCAGAAACCTGTAAGATGACCTAAAGCTTTGGGATGGGAGAGCATCATGGAGAAATGAGAAGGTCCAAAGGCAAGTGAGAGCATGGTGTTGCTGAAAGAAGTCCAGCTGTAATGTAGGGCAGCACAGAAAGAAGGGGAAACATGAAGTGAAGTCACCCAGGCCAGGTAATTTGCTCGTGCCCTATTGGGCTATGTGAAGGAGTTTGTATCGTCCCCAGAGCACAGATGAACTATTGCAGGGTTGAAGCAGCACAAATGGGCACTGACAAGACTTGAATTTTTTGAAAGAGCACTCTGGCCATACTGTGGAGGATGAGTGTGAGGACAGCAAGGTGAGCCTGCTAAATGTAAGCCCAGGCTGAAGGGGGTCTGTGGTGGCAATGGGTACTAAGAAAAATCTGTATTTGTGGCATGCACTTCTTGAACTTCAGACCTTTATGGGCTGACCCTTGGTGCTTCTCTAATATCCTATCAAACTTCCTCTAGCCTTCTTGACCAAAGAGGAAAAAGACCAAATCCTCTGGGGCCCTGTTGAATGGGATGTGATAACCCCTTTCAGAAGCAAGGTGGAGCTTGCTTTTATGCCCTAGATGCCCAACATTTAAAACATCATCTACATCACATGCATTATCATTTCTTGTGATTTCCTAAGAATGGCAGAACTGGGATTAGTGCCTTTAAGTAATAGTGAAATACTCAGAGAGCAGAGGCAAAGTCAGGTTCTAAAGTCATGGTGGATAATCTTGGGATGGAGTCTGCAAATCAGTTTTTTTAAAGGCACTAAACCCTTTGATTATCTTTCCTGGGTGATTCCCACACTCCTTCTTCTAATGACTTTTCATCATAATGTTGAGATCTCACCTTTTGAAAATTGTTAAAAAGTAGATACTTTGGAGATATGTGCCGGGGGAAAAGCTGTTCCCTGCTTCCTAATCCCAGCTATGCCTTGGCCAGTGCAGTTAGGGCACAGCCCAGTGGTGGAATCTGGATGAGAATCCACATCCTTTAACTCCTCTCCAAGGCTCACTACACTATATTACCTGAATGGAGGAAGGAACAGACAGACAAGCATAGTAATGGAGAGTTGGATCAATGAACAACCTCTTAAAGCTTTATTTATAATCTACGTCCTTCATCTAACAACAGATTTCATAGGGAAAAAGCAGCCTTTTTTATGTCAGCAAAACCAGATCTAACGAGACCAAAGAAATGAGCAGGTTCCTCTGATAGCCTCTCTAGATGATTCAGGCTGTCTGCCCCAGTCATGAAGACACTACCCTAACTCAAGGCACAAATACAGCACACCCCTCCCACTGACACACACATTCACCAAAAAAGGCTGCCAAAAACAGTGGCTCCTAGTGGCCAACACTCTAACTGATGGGGAGAAAGGAAACAGACCTACAGGCATCAGTTGAGCCCCTGTATCCAGGCATATCTGAAGTTAAACTCCAGTCATATATTTTTTCCAGATATCTGAGCCAATACAGTTCCTTTTGATTCAAGCCAGTTTAGTCTTCTCATTATTTGAAGCAAAAGCATCTTAATTGATACAAAATGTAAGCTGGTATAACATTTCTATAAAACTATATATGTATGGGTGTGTGTATATACATATATATATACAACAACAGTTTAAATTGCTCATATACTTTAACCTGACAAATTCATTTCTAGTAACCTAACCCAAGGAAATAATCTGAAACACATGCAAAAATTTATTCATAATATTTACCATAAAAGCACAAACTGGGACATAAACTTAATGGTCCACAGTAGAGGAAATGATTAGACAAAATCACACTATATCTTTAGCACAGAATATTATGAAACCATTAAAATGTATGTTTATAACAAATTATTAAATGTAAGGTTAAATGTTTCACCTTTCATCTTACATAAAATGTAAGATTCAAAATTGTTTATGTACCCTGATTTCAACTCTGTAAAAAAAATAAAATACACAAAAATACCAAAATATAATGTGCCAAATGCTAGTAGTGGCTGCTTCTGAAAAGGGATATTAAGGTGTTTCAATGATTTGTTTAAAAAAATTCTTCTAAAAAATCACATTCTTTTTTTTTTTTTTCACAAGCTTTCTTATACACCAGTAACAGACAAACAGAGAGCCAAATCATGAATGAACTCCCATTCACAATAGCTTCAAAGACAATAAAATACCTAGGAATTCAACTTACAAGGGATGTAAAGGACCTCTTCAAGGAGAACTACAAACCACTGCTCAGTGAAATAAAAGAGGACACAAACAAATGGAAGAACATACCATGCTCATGGATAGGAAGAATCAATGTTGTGAAAATGGCCATACTGCCCAAGGTAATTTATAGATTCAATGCCATCCTCATTAAACTACCAATGAGTTTCTTCACAGAAACTGCTTTAAAGTTCATATGGAACCCAAAAAGACCCCACACTGCCAAGACAATCCTAAGCCAAAAGAACAAAGCTGGAGGCATTATGCTACCTGACTTCGAACTATACTACAAGGCTATAGTAACCAAAACAGCATGGTACTGGTGCCAAAAGAGAGATACAGACCAGTGGAACAGAACAGAGCCCTCAGAAATAATACCACACATCTACAGCCATCTGATCTTTGACAAACCTGACAAAAACAAGAAATGGGGAAAGGATTCCCTATTTAATAAATAGTGCTGAGGAAACTGGCTAGCCATAAGTAGAAAGTTGAAACTGGATCCTTTCCTTACTCCTTATACGAAAATTAATTCAAGATGGATTAGAGACTTAAATGTTAGACCTAATACCATAAAAACCCTAGAAGAAAACCTAGGTAATACCATTCAGGACATAGGCATGGGCAAGGACTTCATGTCTAAAACACCAAAAGCAATGACAACAAAAGCCAAAATTGACAAATGGGATCTCATTAAACTAAAGAGCTTCTGCACAGCAAAAGAAACTACCATCAGAGTGAACAGGCAACCTACAGAATGGGAGAACATTTTTGTAATCTACTCATCTGACAAAGGGCTAATATCCAGAACCTACAAGAAAAAAACAAATGACCCATCAAAAAGCGGGCAAAGGATATGAACAGACACTTCTCAAAAGAAGACATTTATACAGCCAACAGACACATGAAAAAATGCTCATTATCACTCGCCATCAGAGAAATGCCAATCAAAACCACAATGAGATACCATCTCACACCAGTTAGAATGGCGATCATTAAAAAGTCAGGAAACAACAGGTGTTGGAGAGGATGTGGAGAAATAGGAACACTTTTACACTGTTGGTGGGACTGTAAACTAGTTTAACCATTGTGGAAGACACTGCGGGGATTCCTCAAGGTTCTAGAACTAGAAATACCACTTGACCCAGCCATCCCATTACTAGGTATATACCCAAAGGATTATAAATCATGCTGCTATAAAGACACATGAACACGTATGTTTATTGCGGCACTATTCACAATAGCAGAGACTTGGAACCAGCCCAAATGTCCATCAGTGACAGACTGGATTAAGAAAATGTGGCACATATACACCATGGAATACTATGCAGCCATAAAAAAGGATGAGTTCATGTCCTTTGTAGGGACATGGATGCAGCTGGAAACCATCATTCTCCGCAAACTATCGCAAGAACAGAAAACCAAATACCGCATGTTCTCACTCATAGGTGGGAATTGAACAATGAGATCACTTGGACACAAGAAGGGGAACATCACACACCAGGGCCTATTGTGGGGAGTGGGGAGGGGGGAGAGATAGCATTAGGAGATATACCTAATGTAAATGACGAGTTAATGGGTGTAGCACACCAACATGGCACATGTATACATATGTAACAAACCTACACGTTGTGCACATGTACCCTAGAACTTAAAGTATAATAATAGAAAATAAAAAAGACAGCCATACTTAGCCTTTTTAGGGATTTTGGTGTCCTTGGACATCCTGACACGCCATTCAGGAGGGCCCTCTACTACTCTCCCTGAATGGTTCAACCTCTAGAGACTTTTAAAAAAACAAAATTCTTCTCTATTCTTCAAATACTCTATAATAAGAATATATCACTTTCAGGGTCAAGGAAAAAAACTTAGTAAAGCTACCCCCTCCAAAATGAAATTCATTCTTCTTCTTCATATAAAACATAATCTCTCTCCTTAAAGCTTCCACCTAAGAGTTCTGACTCCCAATGTTAGGTTTTCTGGGACCACATACAGATCCCCAGGACAACTTTCAGATATTTAACACCCTGTCAAAACCTGAGTTTTGCCCTCTCCAGATTAAAATCCGTTTTCCCACCACTCCCATAGAATAGGGTAGGCTTTCCAACTCTCCTCTGAACACACTCCAATGTGTTATCCCTTTTAAGATGTGCTGTTCTAAAGGAAACTATCAACAAAGTAAACAGACAACCAATAGAATGAGAGGAAATTTTTGCAAACTGCATTTGACACATGTCTAATATCCAGCATCTATGAGGAACTTAAACAAATTTACAAGAAAAAAACAAACAGCCCGATTAAAAAGTGGGCAAAGGACATGAACAGACACTTTTCAAAAGAAGACATATATGCAGGACAAGCATATGAGAAAAGAAAAGCTCAATATCACTGATTAGAGAAATGCAAATCAAAACCACAATGAGATACCATCTAACACCAGTAGGAATGGCTATTACTAAAAAGTCAAAAAATAACAAATGCTGGCAAGGTTGCAGGGAAAAAGGAACACTCTACACTGTTGATGGGAGTGTAAATTAGTTCAACTATTATGGAAGACAGTGTGGCGATCCCTCAAAGACCTAAAGACAGAAATACCATTTAGCCCAGCAATCCCATTAGTGGATATATACTCAAAAAAATATATATTGTTCTATCATAAAGATACATGCATGCATCTATTAATCACAGCACTATTCATAACAGCAAAGATACGGAATCAACCTAAATGCCCATCAGTGATAGACTAAAGAATATCACTCGTCTAGACTAAAGGATATGATAGACTACAGGATAAAGAAACTGTGGCACATATACACCATGGAATACTATGAAGCCATAAAAAAAGAATGAAATCATGTCCTTTGCAGGAACACGGATGGAGCTGGAGACCATTATCCTTAACAAACAAATGCAGGAACAGAAAAGCAAATATCGCATGTTCTCACTTATAAGTGAGAGCTAAATGACAAGAACACATGGATGCATAGAAAGGAACAACACAAACTGGGCTTTATCAGAGGGTAGAGAGTGGGAGGAGGGAGAGGATCAGGAAAAATAACTAATGGGTACTAGGCTTAACACATGGGTGACAAAATAATCTGTACAACAAACCCCTATGACACAGGTTTACCTACGCAACAAACCTGCACATGGACTCAACTTAGAATAAAAGTTTTAAAAAATGTGCTGCTCTAAATTCATCACAGTGCTCCAGGTATGGTCTAGTAACCTGTATCCAAGGAGTAGCACCTCCTTGTTCTAGATACCTCATCTCTGTTAATGCAGTCTGTTTCTGTTTCCTACAACTTAAGATCAGAATGAACAGAAACACTCAGGTTCCCGAGATAAAGATGAAATTCACCACAGCAACATATCTTTTCCCCTTTCTTTGGAGAACCCCTGATTCTCCAAAAGTCATCCTCCCATATTCTCCAAAGAATTCCTCAGGGGTGATATCACTCTGAACCTAGTCCAGCACTTTCTAAACCCTCACAGAAGGGTGCCAGGGAGACTGCAACAGAAGTCCTGAGTTTCAACGCTCTCTGGAGATAATCCTCTCTGTCCCATAATGCCAGGCCCCAGGGTCTCACAAAATATACAGGCACTTGGGCCAGATTTCTGTTCAATCTATTTTCATGGACCCAGGAAGGCTGGTAGCCTGCAGCCCAAGGAGTCATGGTGAGCACTTCTCCATTTCTCAGAAAATGCACAGCCTTTTGATAAGTGAAGAGAGATGCTTTAAGATTACTTCTGTGTCATCTTCCAGGTCAGGGAAAGGTTTTAAAAGCCAAGTTCTGGGCCCGATGGGATGAATCATAGAACACTGGAGTGAAAACCACTAAATATCCATGTGCGAATACCTGTGCACACATACGTGCTCTTACCCAGGCTTGTACCCTTACAGATGACTAGTAGTAGTTCTTTCCCCAGAAACACCACAACTTCTGGATAAAGCAGTCCCAGAAAAAGGATGACCAACAGTCAGTAATTCTTTTCTACCAATGCACAGATGGAAGAACCAAAGCCAAGGAAGTGAAATGGGTTTCCTAAGATCTCACGTGGTAAGATGCCCTCAGTGCCAAACAGCTTCCATCTCCAGGCACATGGCTTCTACCACTACCCACTGCCTCCTCCCACAAAGCGAAGGTGCATCAGCTGTCCTCTAGACTCTAGGACCAAAGCACTAATTTGTATCCTGCTTAATTTTCATTTCCATACGGAATTCCCAATTTCTAATCTTAAGTCAGCAAATCAAACAAGCCAGTCTACTGAGTGGTCCTCAAACCCAGAATTAAGTGTTTTAGTTACAAAATACTAAATGTTAAAACAAATTCACTAAACTGTATCCCAGAATAGGAGTACCTGGGGACTGGCTGTTAAGGTTGGTGATTTATCAGCCCTCATTGTCAGGGAAGGAGGATTTGAAAGAATGTACACACACACACACACACACACACACACGCAATCCATGCTCTGTTGTCCAGAAATTATCAGGGAAATTTTCAGGAGGTCCAGGCTCTAGACTTTTCTTGTGCAAACCACAGAAACCACTAAAAACCCATAACAACACATACCTGTACATCCCTCAGAAAATTTTAGAAACATAGTGGAGAGGACAGAGACATGGGCTTCAGCCAGCTCTGTCAGTTTCCTGCTATTTATCTTCACATCATCTATGGAGCCTTACAAGGGTTTAAGGGAATAAATAAAACAAGAGTGAAGATGTAACCGGCATGCAGCAGCAGAGCAAATATTCCATAAATGGTGCTGTCTTCTTTTCCCCACCCTTTAAGGACCATCTCTGCAAGATTCCATTAAAGAGTAAAAACCTCCATGCAGTCTCCTCTTGCCTCAAGTCCCACATGATTCTAGAAAGAAACTCTTAAAGCTGTCTCAAGGAGATTTGACAGTCAGTGCAAGTTGCATTTGTGGTGAGAAACAGGAGGACTGCAAGGCTTAACCCCCATGCCTATCCCCTAACAATGAAGCAGGATAACTGGGAGAGGGTGTAAGATGTCCCTTTGCCATATTTAATCAATCAACCCGTATTAGCTGAGTGGCTCTTCTTTGCAGGGCATTATGCAGAGGGGTAAAACCTGATCCTGCCCTCCAGCTGCTTTCCACCTAGCTAGGAAAGGAAGGCCCCAAGCCCCAAGTCCTTGGGTGAAATATGTCCTCTCTCTGGCCTCAAAAGCCACATGTGAATAGGGGTGCTGGTGCAGACAGTATCCTCCAGCCTCACTCCTAAGCTCTGGAGGCAGGCACTGAGTTGATCTAGTCTGCTATTTGATTCCCAGTGCCAGCAAAAGCATGACACAAGAAGGCTCTCAACAAATACCAGGCTGATGAATCCATGAGATAATGAAAGAATCAGTGGATGAAATTTGAGTCAGAGGAACAATCATTTAGAGATTTGCTGTATTTTGACCCTAACATATACCATGCAGATGTACCCATTCCCAAAGCCTAGGAGAAGTCCGAGTGTTCCAGGTCCTCCTGAGGCCCGTCCTCTCAGAGCCAGGCAATAATAACTCAGGACCCCGCGTCATTTTCAGATGTCTTTAGGGCTTGATTTTTGCCTCAAGTTTATTTTTTTTTTTTTTTTTTTTGAGTTTTTAATTTCTTCATTTTTATATTTTCCCATTTTATTTATTTATTTATTTATTTTTTTATTTTTTTATTATACTTTAAGTTCTAGGGTACATGTGCATAACGTTTATATCATGTATAACTCCCCAGTGCAATCCCTCCCTCCTCCCCCCTCCCCCTGATAGGCCCCAGTGTGTGATGTTCCCCTTCCCGAGTCCAAGTGATCTCACTGTCAGTTCCCACCTATGAGTGAGAACATGCGGTGTTTGGTTTTCTCTTCTTGTGATAGTTTGCTAAGAATGATGGTTTCCAGCTGCATCCATGTCCCTACAAAGGACACAAACTCATCCTTTTTATGGCTGCATAGTATTCATGGTGTATATGTGCCACATTTTCTTAATCCAGTCTGTCACAGATGGACATTTGGGTTGATTCCAGTCTTTGCTATTGTGAATAGTGCCGCAATAAACATACGTGTGCATGTGTCTTTGTAGTAGAGTAATTTATAATCCTTTGGGTATATACCCAGTAGTGGGATGGCTGGGTCATATGGTACATCTAGTTCTAGATCCTTGAGGAGTCGCCATACTGTTTTCCATAATGGTTGAACTAGTTTACAATCCCACCACAGTGTAAAAGTGTTCCTATTTCTCCACATCCTCTCCAACATCTATTGTTTCCTGACTTCTTAATGATTGCCATTCTAACTGGTGTGTTTAAAGCAGTGTGTAGAGGGAAATTTATAGCACTAAATGCCCACAAGAGAAAGCAGGAAAGATCTAAAATTGACACTTTAACATCACAATTAAAAGAACTAGAGAGGCAAGAGCAAACACATTCAAAAGCTAGCAGAAGGCAAGAAATAACTAAGATCAGAGCAGAACTGAAGGAGATAGAGTCACAAAAAACCCTTCAAAAAAATCAATGAATCCAGGAGTTGTTTTTTTGAAAAGATCAACAAAATTGACAGACCGCTAGCAAGACTAATAAAGAAGAAAAGAGAGAGGAATCAAATAGACGCAATAAAAAATGATAAAGGGGATATCACCACCGACCCCACAGAAATACAAACAACCATCAGAGAATACTATAAATGCCTCTACGCAAATCAACTAGAAAATCTAGAAGAAATGGATAATTTCCTGGACACTTACACTCTCCCAAGACTGAACCAGGAAGAAGTTGAATCCCTGAATAGGCCTCAAGTTTCTTAAATCCAGCTCTGGAAATGTCAGAATGGGATTCACGAGGGAGTGGATCTTGCCATTGCAAGGCATTTCAGATACTACAACCGGTGGATCCTGCCCTCTTCACCCAGGACAAGACCACAAAAATCAGACTGACATCAGCATCACCATCACAACGATCAGAAAGTTTAAGCCTCAGCACCTCCCATTCGTAAGCAGATGCCTCTGATGACTGGACAAGAAGAAGAGCCATCAGGGAAGATTATAGGCCTGACAACTCACTGTGTGATTAAAATGTCATTCTCTCCCTGGCTCCCTCTGAGCCCCCTAAACGAGAGTCACACCAGCCCACACTCTCCTACACCCTGTGCCCATCCATCCCTCATCACTCTCCTAGAACGCCTTCCAGGTCAAACCCTGAGGAGGCAGCACCAGGGCCCTCCTACAGCCAGGCCAGGCCCATGAAGCCTCCCTGACTTGCCCCACGGCAGGTGAGGGTGAAGACACACTCTGGGTGAGACTGGTGGAGCCATCTGCCCTCCTCATACCTCCTTTGCGTGTGCTGTAAAGCTCTCCCCCGCAGAGCCCTGAACAGCAGGACAGCAGGGAACACTGGTTAACCTGAGGACAGTGTGGCAGGGTCAGGAGAGTTGGACACTCTCATTCCTGTAGCCCTGCCACATACCCTAGAGCCAGGCATCTCTGCTTCCTCACTCAGGAAAATGACATTCTGGACAGTTGGTCCCTGGTGGTGGAAGAGAGCCCAGGCAGAGAAATACAGCAGATCCGGTGCGAGGCCTAGCCCCTAAGTGACCCGAGACAAGTCACTTCCTCTCTCCTGAGCCTGAAAAGGGTTGGGTAAAGGAACTCTGTATTACCTTAGTCTGTGTTCCAGGCTCTTTCCCCACAGGCTTCCCACTGAAAAGCACCTCACTTGCTTCTTAGAGACTTACTTTTAGGAACAGACTAGGCTCAGTTCACTTGTTCCATTTCACAGAGACTCTGATCTGAAAGCTCCCAGTAAGATCCAGCTATGCTAGACAACATAGCAGCCAGTACATCCCGGCTGCCAAGAACCTGTTTTATAATTCTCATTCGGCAAAGCACCATCATGCATGTGCCCTCCACGGGGCATGAGGAAATTCAAGGGAAAAAGACACCATTATGCAATTAAGCATGGCAACACAAAACAAGCCAGGTTTTTCCCTTTGTTTCCCATTAAGGTTAGTAAAAACAGCACCTTTCAGGCTTGTCTGTGTGTGGTCTTTGCATTGGCCTTCAAATTCTCATTGAAAAGAGACTATTTCTTGATTATTGACTATGCAACACCCAAGACAATGCCATTAGCAGTTAATTATTACTCAGCAACATGGACTCTGCCCTCAGAAACATGTTTTATGCCCTTGCCAGAAAATATCCATGCACAGCCTTACTGACTCATCCTCACAATGGAATGGGAGAAGAAAAGGAGAGTCGCCGATAAACTCTATTCTAACCACGCCTCGTAATTTCTCGTTTAGTTACAGCTGGAAAATGAAATGCTGCTGCCTGAACCAGCAGAAGGATTGGGCATGAAAGGAGAAAAGAGGGACAAAAACCATAGTGGGGCCTCCAGCCCTAATCTCCTCTGAATTCACCCACACAATAAATGTTTTACTGACCATCTGCCAAGTGCTAGGCAGTTTGTCCCCCCAAACAAACCCTATGTCAATCTGTAAAATTTATGATTATTTAAATATGTATTTTAATAGAATACTGCACTGCATTTTTCTTTTTTTTTTTTTCTTTTTTTTTTTTATTATTATACTTTAAGTTCTAGGGTACATGTGCATAACGTGCAGGTTTGTTACATATGTATACTTGTGCCATGTTGCTGTGCTGCACCCATCAACTCGTCAGCACCCATCAATTCATCATTTATATCATGTATAACTCCCCAATGCAATCCCTCCCTCTTCCCCCCTCCCCATGACAGGCCCCAGTGTGTGATGTTCCCCTTCCCAAGTCCAAGTGATCTCATTGTTCAGTTCCCACCTATGAGTGAGAACATGCGGTGTTTGGTTTTCTCTTCTTGTGATAGTTTGCTAAGAATGATGGTTTCCAGCTGCATCCATGTCCCTACAAAGGACGCAAACTCATCCTTTTTGATGGCTGCATAGTATTCCATGGTGTATATGTGCCATTTTCTTAATCCAGTCTGTCACAGATGGACATTTGGTTGATTCCAAGTCTTTGCTATTGTGAATAGTGCCGCAATAAACATACGTGTGCATGTGTCTTTGTAGTAGAGTAATTTATAATCCTTGGGTATATACCCAGTAGTGGGATGGCTGGGTCATATGGTACATCTAGTTCTAGATCCTTGAGGAATCGCCATACTGTTTTCCATAATGGTTGAACTAGTTTACAATCCCACCAACAGTGTAAAAGTGTTCCTATTTCTCCACATCCTCTCCAACACCTGTTGTTTCCTGACTTCTTAATGATTGCCATTCTAACTGGTGTGAGATGGTATCTCATTGTGGTTTTGATTTGCATTTCTCTGATGGCCAGTGATGACGAGCTTTTTTCATGTGTCTGTTGGCTGTATGGATGTCTTCTTTTGAGAAATGTCTGTTCATATGCTTTCCCCCTTTTTGATGGGGTTTTTGTTTTTTTCTTGTATATTTGTTTGAGTTCTTTGTAATTCTGGATATTAGCCCTTTGTCAGATGAGTAGGTTGCAAAAATTTTCTCCCATTCTGTAGGTTGCCTGTTCACTCTGATGGTTTTCTTTTGCTGTGCAAAAGCTCTTTAGTTTAATGAGATCCCATTTGTCAATTTTGCTTTTGCTGCCATTGCTTTTGGTGTTTTAGACATGAAGTCCTTGCCCATGCCTATGTCCTGAATGGTACTACCTAGATTTTCTTCTAGGGTTTTTATGGTATTGGGTCTAACATTTAAGTCTCTAATCCATCTTGAATTAATCTTCGTATAAGGGGTAAGGAAAGGATCCAGTTTCAGCTTTCTACTTATGGCTAGCCAATTTTCCCAGCACCATTTATTAAATAGGGAATCCTTTCCCCATTTCTTGTTTCTCTCAGGTTTGTCAAAGATCAGATGGCTGTAGATGTGTGGTATTATTTCTGAGGTCTCTGTTCTGTTCCATTGTCTATATCTCTGTTGTGGTACCAGTACCATGCTGTTTTGGTTACTGTAGCCTTGTAGTATAGTTTGAAGTCAGGTAGCGTGACGCCTCCAGCTTTGTCCTTTTGACTTAGGATTGTCTTGGCAATGCGGGCTCTTTTTTGGTTCCATATGAACTTTAAAGCTGTTTTTTCCAATTCTGTGAAGAAAGTCATTGGTAGCTTGATGGGGATGGCATTGAATCTATAAATCACCTTGGGCAGTATGGCCATTTTCACGATATTGATTCTTCCTATCCATGAGCATGGTATGTTCTTCCATTTGTTTGTGTCCTCTTTGATTTCACTGAGCAGTGGTTTGTAGTTCTCCTTGAAGAGGTCCTTTACATCTCTTGTAAGCTGGATTCCTAGGTATTTTATTCTCTTTGAAGCAATTGTGAATGGAAGTTCATTCCTGATTTGCCTCTCTGCTTGTCTGTTACTGGTGTATAAGAATGCTTGTGATTTTTGCACATTAATTTTGTATCCTGAGACTTTGCTGAAGTTGCTTATCAGCTTAAGGAGATTTTGGGCTGAGACGATGGGTTTTTCTAAATATACAATCATGTCATCTGCAAACAGGGACATTTGACTTCTTCTTTTCCTAACTGGATACCCTTGATTTCTTTCTCTTGCCTGATTGCCCTAGCCAGAACTTCCAACACTATGTTGAATAGGAGTGGTGAGAGAGGGCATCCCTGTCTTGTGCCAGTTTTCAAAGGGAATTTTTCCAGTTTTTGCCCATTCAGTATGATATTAGCTGTGGGTTTGTCATAAATAGCTCTTATTATTTGAGTACGTTCCATCAATACCGAATTTATTCAGCGTTTTTGCATGAAGGGCTGTTGAATTTTGTCAAAAGCCTTTTCTGCATCTATTGAGATAATCATGTGGTTCTTGTCTTTGGTTCTGTTTATATGCTGGATTACATTTATTGATTTGCGAATGTTGAACCAGCCTTGCATCCCAGGGATGAAGCCCACTTGATCATGGTGGATAAGCTTTTTGATGTGCTGCTGAATCCGGTTTGCCAGTATTTTATTGAGGATTTTTGCATCGATGTTCATCAGGGATATTGGTCTAAAATTCTCTTTTTTTGTTGTGTCTCTGCCAGGCTTTGGTATCAGGATGATGTTGGCCTCATAAAAAGTTAGGAGGATTCCCTCTTTTTCTATTGATTGAATAGTTTCAGAAGGAATGGTACCAGCTCCTCCTTGTACCTCTGGTAGAATTCAGCTGTGAATCCATCTGGTCCTGGACTTTTTTGTGGGTAGCTATTAATTGTTGCCTCAATTTCAGAGCCTGCTATTGGTCTATTCAGGGATTCAACTTCTTCCTGGTTTAGTCTTGGGAGAGTGTAAGTGTCCAGGAAATTATCCATTTCTTCTAGATTTTCTAGTTGATTTGCATAGAGGCATTTATAGTATTCTCTGATGGTTGTTTGTATTTCTGTGGGGTCGTGGTGATATCCCCTTTATCATTTTTTATTGCGTCTATTTGATTCCTCTCTCTTTTCTTCTTTATTAGTCTTGCTAGCGGTCTGTCAATTTTGTTGATCTTTTCAAAAAACCAACTCCTGGATTCATTGATTTTTGGGAGGTTTTTTGTGTCTCTATCTCCTTCAGTTCTGCTCTGATCTTAGTTATTTCTTGCCTTCTGCTAGCTTTTGAATGTGTTTGCTCTTGCCTCTCTAGTTCTTTTAATTGTGATGTTAGACTGTCAATTTTAGATCTTTCCTGCTTTCTCTTGTGGGCATTTAGTGCTATAAATTTCCCTCTACACACTGCTTTAAATGTGTCCCAGAGATTCTGGTATGTTGTATCTTTGTTCTCATTGGTTTCAAAGAACATCTTTATTTCTGCTTTCATTTCGTTATGTACCCAGTAGTCATTCAGGAGCAGGTTGTTCAGTTTCCATGTAGTTGAGCGGTTTTGATTGAGTTTCTTCATCCTGAGTTCTAGTTTGATTGCACTGTGGTCTGAGAGACAGTTTGTTATAATTTCTGTTCTTGTACATTTGCTGAGGAGTGCTTTACTTCCAATTATGTGGTCAATTTTGGAATAAGTGCGATGTGGTGCTGAGAAGAATGTATATTCTGTTGATTTGGGGTGGAGAGTTCTATAGATGTCTATTAGGTCCGCTTGGTGCAGAGATGAGTTCAATTCCTGGATATCCTTGTTAACTTTCTGTCTCGTTGATCTGTCTAATGTTGACAGTGGAGTGTTGAAGTCTCCTTATTATTGTATGGGAGTCTAAGTCTCTTTGTAGGTCTCTAAGGACTTGCTTTATGAATCTGGGTGCTCCTGTATTGGGTGCATAGATATTTAGGAGAGTTAGCTCTTCCTGTTGAATTGATCCCTTTACCATTATGTAATGGCCTTCTTTGTCTCTTTTGATCTTTGATGGTTTAAAGTCTGTTTGATCAGACTAGGATTGCAACCCCTGCTTTTTTTTGTTCTCCATTTGCTTGGTAGATCTTCCTCCATCCCTTTATTTTGAGCCTATGTATGTCTCTGCATGTGAGATGGGTCTCCTGAATACAGCAGACTGATGGGTCTTGACTCTTTATCCAGTTTGCCAGTCTGTGTCTTTTAATTGGAGCATTTAGTCCATTACATTTAAGGTTAATATTGTTATGTGTGAACTTGATCCTGCCATTATGATATAACTGGTTATTTTGCTCGTTAGTTGATGCAGTTTCTTCCTAGCCTCGATGGTCTTTACATTTTGGCATGTTTTTGCAATGGCTGGTACCGGTTGTTCCTTTCCATGTTTAGGGCTTCCTTCAGGGTCTCTTGTAAGGCAGGCCTGGTGGTGACAAAATCTCTAAGCATTTGCTTATCTGTAAAGGATTTTATTTCTCCTTCACTGATGAAACTTAGTTTGGCTGGATATGAAATTCTGGGTTGAAAATTCTTTTCTTTAAGAACGTTGAATATTGGCCCCCACTCTCTTCTGGCTTGTAGAGTTTCTGCCGAGAGATCTGCTGTTAGTCTGATGGGCTTCCCTTTGTGGGTAACCCGACCTTTCTCTCTGGCTGCCCTTAAGATTTTTTCTTCATTTCAACTTTGGTGAATCTGGCAATTATGTGTCTTGGAGTTGCTCTTCTGGAGTATCTTTGTGGCGTTCTCTGTATTTCCTGAATTTGAATGTTGGCCTGCCCTACTATGTTGGGGAAGTTCTCCTGGATGATATCCTGAAGAGTGTTTTCCAACTTGGTTCCATTTTCCCCCTCACTTTCAGGCACCCCAATCAGACGTAGATTTGGTCTTTTTACATAATCCCATACTTCTTGCAGGCTTTGTTCATTTCTTTTTCTTCTTTTTCTTTTGGTTTTCTCTTCTCGCTTCATTTCATTCATTTGATCCTCAATCGCTGATACTCTTTCTTCCAGTTGATGGAGTCGGTTACTGAAGCTTGTGCATTTGTCACGTATTTCTCGTGTCATGGTTTTCATCTCTGTCATTTCGTTTATGATCTTCTCTGCATTAATTAGTCTAGCTGTCAATTCTTCCACTTTTTTTTCAAGATTTTTAGTTTCTTTGCGCTGGGTACGTAATTCCTCCTTTAGCTCTGAGAGGTTTGATGGACTGAAGCCTTCTTCTCTCATCTCGTCAAAGTCATTCTCTGACCAGCTTCGATCCGTTGCTGGCGATGGGCTGCGCTCCTTTGCAGGGGGAGATGCGCTCTTATTTTTTGAATTTCCAGCTTTTCTGCCCTGCTTCTTCCCCATCTTTGTGGTTTTATCTGTCTCTGGTCTTTGATGATGGTGACGTACTGATGGGGTTTTGGTATAGATGTCCTTCCTGTTTGATAGTTTTCCGTCTGACAGTCAGAAGGACTGTCTGTTGGTCTGTTGGAGATTGCTTGAGGTCCACTCCAGACCGTTTGCCTGGGTATCAGCAGCAGAGGTTGCCGAAGATAGATATATTGCTGAACAGCGAGTGTACCTGTCTGATTCTTCCTTCGAAGTTTCCTCTCAGGGATGACTCCACCCTGTGAGGTGTGGGGTGTCAGACTGCCCCTAGTGGGGGATGTCTCCCAGCTAGGCTACTCAGGGGTCAGGGACCCACCTGAGCAGGCAGTCTGTCCATTCTCGGATCTCAACCTCAGCGTTGGGAGATCCACGGCTCTCCCCAAAGCTGTCAGACAGAGTCGTTGCGTCTGCACGGCCCCCGCTGCTTCCCCTATTGGCTTCAGCTGTGGGCTGTCCCAGAGGTGGAGTCTACAGAGACAGGCAGGCTTCCTTGAGCTGCTGTGAGCTCCACCCAGTTCGAGCTTCCCAGCGGCTTTGTTTACCTACTTAAGCCTTAGCAATGGCGCCCCTCCCCCAGCCTCGCTGCTGCCTTGCGGATAGATCGCCGCAGACTGCTGAGTTAGCAGTGAGGGAGGCTCCGTGGGCGTGGGACCCTCCCGGCCAGGTGTGGGATATATTCTCCTGTTGTGCCTGTTTCCTTAAAGCGCAGTATTGGGGTGGGAGTTACCCGATTTTCCAAGTGTTGTGTGTCTCAGTTCCCCTGGCTAGGAAAACGGATTCCCTTCCCCCTTGAGCTTCCAGGTGAGGCGATGCCTCGCCCTGCTTCAGCTCTCGCTTGTCAGGCTGCAGCAGCTGACCAGCACCGATTGTCCGGCACTCCCTAGTGAGATGACCCCAGTACCTCAGTTGAAAATGCAGAAATCACCGGTCTTCTGTGTCGCTTGCGCTGGGAGTTGGAGACTGGAGCTGTTCCTATTCGGCCATCTTGCTCCGCCCCCCTGCACTGCATTTTTTCAAAGCGCTTTGATTTCTATTATAGTCTGCCTTCCACAGTCCATGTGGCAATGGGAAGTTCATCTACCATCTCTTCCCTGTTTCTGCTTCCCAACGACTCCCCCTTGAGAACTGGTGCCCTTTGGCCCTCACTCATTCCAGCCTCACCCTGCTACTTCACTACAGCCTGGAGCAGACTGCACGTTCCCGAAGGGCCTGTTTTATATTTGTGTTCATCCTTCCCAACATTAACAAAGCATCTACTATGTGCTGCACACCACATCTTCTGAAATCCCTGCAACATACGGAGTTCTCTGCTGTACATCTGGCCTCAAAAATGTTAAATGTGTATCAATCAACAGATTATAGCTTAATACAGAAAGAGCTTGGTACCAACCAAACTAGCAAAGAAATGAAGACAGCATTGATAAATAAAACCCACTAAATGGTGAGCCCCAGTGTCACCATCAGGCATTCCCAATTCCTTTATCATCATCAAGTATGTTGCCTTCCGACGCAGAAGCATTTGACAGATTTCCATTTTACCACATTTTCCTCCAAACATGACTGGGGGAAAGGCCAGACCAAGAACTGGTTAGAGAGTGTATAGATACAGAAAACCCAAATCTTAACAAAGGATTGAGGCACTGATAACTGTTCTCTAACTCCCACATTCACACAACCAACTCTAAAGACCGTGTCCTATCAGCAAAAACCTTTTAATCTCATTTACCCCTTTGGTCCAACAGTCTAATTTATTTAATCATTTTGACAGTGGCTTACTTTTTATTTAGAGCCAATTATGTACCTGGCCCCAGACCATGACCTATAATGGGCAGGGACAATCAGCGATATATGACTGCTCTCCAGAAGCTGACAATCTGGTTGGAAAGATAAAACTCAATCAAAGAACAACAAGGACTTATGGACTATACATGAAACAAGATTTCATGAACAAGATTAATATGGGCTAGAGTGGTTAGGGTATGCGTCATAGAACAGAAAAAACACAAGAAGTGAAAAAAAGGATGTCAAATGGTAACAGAAGAGATGAAAGGCATTTCAAGACAAGAGGGTAGGCATGAATGAAGGAAAAGACATGGCAATAGAAATGGTAACTGGGGAAGCTGGAAGAGAATTCAAAGGGGTACCCAGTTTGCATGAAGCAGAGGATGAGCATTGCAGAAGAGGAATAGATTTAAAAAAGAAAAAGTCGGCTAGAGAATTTTGTTCATGTATTTATTTAATGCATAAATACTGAGCTTGTCATATGTGCCAGGTACCATGCCAGGTGCTGGAGATGCTGGGATGCAATGGTAAACCTGACATTACCAGTGTTTTCAAGGGTCTAGGAGTATGGCCTCATAGAGAGAAGGCAAGTACACTGGTGATTAAAGGACAGAGTGATAAATGCAATGAGTAAGTGCAAGGTACTTATGGGACAGTAAATATGAAGTAAATATGAAGAGTACCAACTTCATGCTAAGAAATAGTAGTTTGGTATTAATATTAATAATTGTCAATGCGATTATTCATGATGACACCTTCCATTTATTGAATATCTACTATGTGCTAGGTACTATACTAAGCACTTTATATATTGTGTCACTGAATCTTCAGAGACCCTCTAGTTACTACCCCTATCCCATTTCACCAGAGACAAAGCAGATTTTACAAAAATCACAGAACTGCTAAGCGACTTCCGTAAGTCCAGAGAACACCTCTGGCTTTTCCTCTACCACGAGGCACAAGCAATCCCAGTCCAGACAAACCTCATAGGAGTGACTGGATAGGGTTAATGCAATACACCCAAGGGAAATGCTGCTGGCCAAGTCCTCCAAAACAATGCTGGATATAAAATTCCAGCTCCTGCAAGGTCACTTTTTCAGGACTGAATGTGCCAACCCAATTTCAAATGGCTCTCGTAGGATAAAAATGAAGTTCTACTTCCTAGAGGAATTAATATGCCCCTCCTGCCTCCCCTTCTGTGTCTCTCAGCCCTAACCCCCGAGGAAAGCAAGGGCTGTTGGCGAGACACTGTCTCAGACCTAAATACCAGACCAAAGGTAAAGAGAACACTGGCAACCTTGCCAAATCCCCAGGACAGCTTTTATGCGCTCCTTTTGATCATCTGTGAGATCACTTAAGAAAAAAAGACCATTTTTATATCCAAGAGCCCCTCTGGAACAGAGTACAAACCTTGAAAGGTTACAGGAAACTTTTCCACAGACATGGAACTTCCAGCAGGAAAGGAGAAACCACAGTGCCCTTTGAGAAAACGTCTCAACACAAAAAAGGGCACAGCCAGCACTGAAGGTTAGTTAAATATGGGGAGGACTTTCTTCAGCCAGAGAGAGGGCCTCCCAAACCACTACAAACTCACAACCTACAGAGATTGACCAACCAGGCTCTCCGCAAACTAGACTGGGCAGAGCATCTTGCAAACTCTCCTCAGCCAAGGGAACAGAATCTCTGCCCTATTAAAGTAGTAATGGCTGTTTTGCTTCCTTATTTTATCAGAGAGATGAAGACATAGAGGGGTCTTGTGAGATGGTAATTGGGAAGTTGGGAAATTGTGTTTGAAAACCAGATGGAGATGAAAAGATGAGTCTGAGATGGGAAACAGGGCAGATATATCTGAGATGTTTATTTAAGGCTATGCATGGGGAGCTCTGCAAGCAGAGTGTGTATATCTGACACTTGTTGAAGTGACAGCCCTGGATCTCTGCAGAGCCTGTGAGACGGGAGGCCTCAGCAGCTGTCACACTCCAGTAAGCTGGCAGCTCTGCCTTGGATCTCCTGGCAAATCCCTGCCAATAGCTCAGATGGAAAGGTAACCACTTAATTAAAAAGAAAGAAAGAAAAGTAAAGAAACATCTAAAAGAGAGAAGCAGAACCTAATACTGAAAGGAAGGGGTGAGAAAAGAGTTATCTCAGGCTTTAGAAAAAGGGTCAGGAAGAAATAGGAAAGATCTACCTTGATTTCTGAAAAGGGCCCCTTTTCCCTGGCCCCATCTAAAATCAGGATTCTTTAGGGAATTGTCAGAAGAGAAGGGAACAACCCAACTAAATACAGATGGAAACCAAGAGAAGTTAGAGTCTCTTGGCTGCTATTCAGCAAGATAGACAAACATTTAGTAAATGGTCAAGGTGAAAAGGAAGCAAAAATAATCCATCAGCACAAATTATTTCTTAAACACTCTCTCCTTACTCCATTCAGACCTGATTGCTTGTCTAGCTCCCTTTCTAGCTCTCAGGCCATTCCCACTTTATCTCTTAGAGCCTTTTCAACAGCTTGCATACCCAGCAACTGTGAGTTCCCTGGGTCTATCCCTTTATGCCCAGGGACTGGGACATGCTCCAGGACAAAATGCCTCAGAATCTTATCTCTCTTCACCTCAGCTTACCTCCACTTCAGCCTGGAAGAGCCCTGAAATCTGCCTTAAGATAATTCAGAAGAGACAACCTGTCACTTCTGGGATCTAGAGCTCTTATTATGATCAAACAACCCAGGCTTCCAGCTTTAGCTCCTTTCCAGCCACTTCACAGCATCACTCCTTAAGACATTTCGGTATTTCTTGCAGCCTGAGAGTCATCTTTTCACTACAGTTAAGAAAAATCTGTAACTATTGTAACTATCCTACAACATTCTGAATGTTCCCAAAAGCTCACCGTGAGTTCTCTCACCACAGGAATTTTTCTGCACAGGCTGTCAGTTCCTGACACATGGATACACTCTTGACTTTTACCTGGGGTCAAAGTGGCATGTTAGATAGAGGGTCTGGCTGAAATCAGGAGACTAGAATAGATCCCTTGCTAAGTCTCCCCCATAGTCTCTATAAAGGAAGGGAGGATATGCTCTGCTGTGCAAAAACTCAGGAGACCTGAGCATTAAACTGAAAAATAAAACATGTATCAGATCCACACAGAAAGGTGCAAAATCACCTGAGGAAAACAGAAAGGTGCCCAGGCTGGTAAACCTGACTACAAGTAGATTGAATTATTTTAAAAATCTATATTTACATATATCTAAATCAGCAAAGGGATTGGCCAGTGGAAGCACAGAAAAGCTGAGACATTAAGCAAAGAGGCAGTGCCCACTGAGGCACAGGCCAGGGAAAAGTGGCCTTGCCCAAAACCACATGGCAGGGGACAGCCTTTCTGTGGTGGTAAAGCCAGGCTTCAAGCCTCTTTCTTCCTCTGGTTCCTCTAACACAAGTGCCACTTGTATCCCTTGTTCTGAACCTACTGTCCCCAATGACTAGGCCTGCTGCATCAGGCCTTATGCTATGCTCAGAGTGCCTTCCTCCCCACCACCTACACACCAACACAAAAACCCACACATCATCCCTTTTGAACTTCCCTGAGCCCTTTCCCAGTTCAACAGGACAATCGGCAGAGTAGCAACTTTCACACTAGAGTCTAGGACACTTCTTGAAAAAACCCTGGAAAAAGGCAGTCAGGTTGATGGTTCAGACCAGCAGTTGTCAAGCTTGAGCACACATCAGAATTACCTGGAGGGTTTGTCAAACACAAATTGCTGGCCTCACTCCCAGAGTTTCATATTCCATAGGTGTTGGGTGGGGTCTGAAACTCCACATTTCTTACAAGTTCCCAGGTGAGCCTGACGCTACTGGTCTGGGGATCACATTTTCAGAATCACCGGTCTGGACTATTCAAATAATCCAGGACACAGAGGTGGGAGCCCAAAAACACTGTCATTAAAAACCCCAGACAATTTCCTTAACTTCCAGGGGACAACCACTCCCTATCTAAGTAGCAGTGAAATAGAACCCACTAGCTCAGCACCAACCACATGCCAGGATCTACACGACCACTTTGGCCTGCATTATTTAATTCTATATGAGTAGGGTAATACCTAGGCTAAATGAATGGTGTGACTTCAATGACATTATTACCATAATTAAAGTTAATGAGCCAACTTTCTTCATTAGAAAGATCAAGAATGAGTGGCAAACCAAAGAGGTCAACTACAGGATCAATCTGAGTTGGACTCTCTCTTACCCCCAGGCCTCATCAATGGGGGAGGAAGAGGAAGAGAATGTAGCCAGCTATCTAGGAGAAAGCAGCAAGAATTTCTGGAATCCCTTATCTTCTTCTGCCAGCCCAAACACAGATCCCTCAAGTAATTCAGTAAATCAAAGAAGACATGCTAAAGAGTCCTGGGGGACTGTACCTCCATGTGGGCAAAACCTGGTAATCTCAGATCTATGCGTTGTGGAGAGGAAACAGAAGGAAACAAGCTGTGCAGCTGCCTTCACAAACCCCTACACTATGGTGCACTACACAGAAAACTCTTCCAAGCAGGGAAGATGCCCCCAGGAAAGAACAGTCAGAAGCAAGCTAGGAAGAAACCCTACCCCAGGAAGAAGCAAGTGGGGCCAGGGCAGAAAGATCCTCAGAGTAGTGCCTGTCTCTTAGGGAACTCAGGGATATTTTCCAATCTGATGCTCCTGTGTGAATAGTGTCCATGGTATGGGGCACGCTGAGAAAAATCAAAGTGAGGCCAACAGAAGAGCTGCTTTACATAAGGCTGATACGGACGGGCAAGTCCAGTCATGGAGTGTTAGACTGAGGTGGACTGGGGAACAACTCTGTCGGATTCTGCTTACAGAGTCTCCCACAAAGGGCCCCTGCCCATTTGGGACGCTAGAAAAGTAACATGATAGGGAGACATTGGTTTTGGAAAAAGACACTGCCCTCAAAAACCCTGATGATGGTTACCCTAGCATCTCATCCCTCTTCCACTGCTCTCCTAGACCATCAGAATGTGACCAATACCTGAGGTTCTCAGACATTAAGGGACAGAAAGGTAAACACTGCATGTTCTCACTCACATATGGAAGCTAAAAAAAGTTGATCTCATAAAAGTAAAAAGCAGAACAGTGGATCCTAGAGGCTGGAAAGGGTAGGGGGAAGAGGAGAATAGGGAGACATTTGGTAAAGGATACAAAATTACGCTAGATAGGAGGACTAAGTCCCAGACTTCTACACCACTGCCAGATAACTATAGTTAACAAAAATATATCGAGTTTCAAATAGCTAGAAGGAAGATATTGAATGTTCCCAACACAAAGAAATGATAAATGTTTGAGATTATGCATATGCTAATTATCCTGATCTGATTATTATATATTCTACATATTAAGATATTACTATATACTCCATGAATATGCATAATTATTATCTGTCAATTAAAAATAAATAAAATCAGATTGTTTAAAAAAATTGTGTTCAGAGAAGAAAGAAACCTTGAAGTTGAAGAGCCCATTCAAGCAGGGAAGGACAGCTGATAAAACTAGAGATGTTTAGCCTAGAGAGATTGAGCAGAGTCAAGTACCTGAAGGGCTATCACAGGGAGAAGAGATGAAACACATTCTATGTGAACATGGCCAGGGAGGGGCGGGGAGGGTAAGACAGAGACTGCTAAAGTTACATTATTTTTGTAATATCCACTACAAAAAGTTAAGCTCCGCAAAATCTCAACTGGCATCAATTCACAGGCCTGGATTACAAAAGGGTGAGAAACTCACTAGCCATGCCCTAAAAGGTCTCCATGATCTGGAACTGGCCCCTCTTCATCTTCACTAGAGGGTGCCCTCACTCACTTCACTCAACACAAACCATCCCTCTGTTGCTAGGAGGGGCCCAGCTCACTGCTGCCTCCCAATCTTGTACCTGCTGATCCCTCACCATGAACAGATCTTGGCAAGCCTGGCTCATTGGCAATATTCAGGTTTTAACTCGAAATGACCCCGCCTTAGAGAGGCCTTCCCAGACACTTTCAAAGTAGCCCTACCTGGCCTTCCCCAGAATCACTCTCCGTCACATCACCCTCTTTATTTAGATAAAAATAATTTTCTCTTTATTTATTTTCTCTTTATTTTCTTCACAGAACTGACCACTCACACCCTCTGATGTTACCCTGTCTACTGTGTCTTTGTATTATAACCAGCCTTTCCCATTTGAACATAAGTTCCATGAGAAGAGAGATCTCACCTATCTTATTTACCTGTTTCCCAGTGCCTAGAACATTCTGTCATACTGATACTCAAATATTTGTCTATTAAATGAATATTTGTTGAAACACCAAGCATAGTCCACATCTTTGGGTAGGAGAAATCTGATTCTGCATGCAAAGGTGTTTTCTTATCCATCCAAATTATGGAAATTAGTTTGCTTAAGGTAAGAATTAACAGACTACTAACAAAAACATATCAGTTTTTTCTACAATAAATAATTAGCAGAACTAAATGAGCACCTTAAGCTTTTTCCATGTTTCAAATAGATGAAGGCTGCCTAGACAGGAACACATTTTGGTTTTTTATAATGGCATTTTCAAGTGACAATTTCTGGGTAGTTATTAATAGCTGAAATGTTCAACATATAAAAAACCATTCTTAGACCTCTATTGTAAGGGAAAATGACATGATACAACTATCATAACACATATACTATAATGCAAATTCAAACCTTATATACACAAAAAACACTAAAATAATATATTCCCCCCCCCCCCCCCCCCCGAGATGAAGTCTCACTCTGTCACCCAGGCTAGAGTGCAGTGGTGCGATCTCGGCTCACTGCAACCTCCGCTTCCTGGGTTCAGGTGATTCTCCTGCCTCAGCCTCCCAAGTAGCTGGGACAACAGGCACACGCCACTGTGCCCAGCTAATTTTTGTATTTTTACAGATAGAGCTTCACTAGGTTGGCCAGGTTGGTCTCGAACTCCTGACCTCGTGATCCACCCGCCTCAGCCTCCCAAAGTGCTGGGATTATAGATTATAGGTGTGAGCCACTGTGCTTGGCCTAAAATAATCTTAACCAATTGTTCAACATTTGAAAATAAAAATAGAGACATTTGTTACACTGTTATCATTTAACAAAACTCACTGCACTTCAAGGAAGGCACATAAGACCACCACACATGCAGCCCACATTCAAACCACCTCTGTCACTTTTCCCAAAGATTTGACAGAAGCCAGCCAGATTGCCCTCTTGTGCTGATGTTGAAAAAATTTAGGCACCTTCAACGTTTGCCAGAGTCGAGTTGTAGGCTGTGTGGCATATATCAGAGCCCACAAACAAGAGTACTGCCCCTACACTCTAAAAAATTCTATTTTGATAAAGCAAGTGATCCAGGTCTTATAAGATATTAACAACAGAGCATTAACCAAGCATTATGGAAATGGCCTATAAAGAGAGTGTGTGAGCCCAATTCCAGCAACAGAAATATAGAGAAGAATTATCTCATTAAGCAGAAGTTTGTGGAACAGAATACTGAGTAGCTTTCCAGCAGGCCACAGATAATTTACAAAATGATTGCAAAGAGCACCATTTGCTTACACAAAATAGCATCTTTTATCTAAAAACTCCAACAAGCCATTTGACCAGAGGCTGTTTTTGTTGAAGTCTTCAACATGAGAACTAGTCCCAGTTTTCAAGAGTCCAGCCACTTTCTCTAGTAGGCAGATGGGAAAACAGTCAATGGGTAATTAAACTGGTTTTGGCTTTGGGCTGCTGCTAGTTTTCCTTGCTAGGAAGGGGCTTCTTCACAGTAAGATGGCAAGCCAGGGATAATGACAAGAATATGTTATACCACCACATTTTACTTGGCCCTCAGGACTCCTCAAAATGCTCTCTTATTTCTGATTTCTACATGGCCTCATGAATGTAACTGAATCAAGCAGAAAACAGCCTGGCATCTGCCCAGCACATCACATGGCATCATAGACACGGGAAATTTTCAATCAGGACAGCAGGCAAATATTCATGGCTCTGAACATGGCTACAATTGCAAGGCTACTCTGATTCCGATCCAGCTCAAGAATTTGCCTAATCCCCTCATTGTCACTGACCTATATTTCCATGAACTGTCTCCAGCATCCTCTACTCAGCCATTTTCACAGGTCTGTAACACCTCTACACATTGGAGAGGGTGGTAGAAAGCCAAACACATTCTCATACTCAGAGAGTATAATACTGGGGGGCAGGAGGAGTCAATTTGACAATATAAGTGTCAAAAGCATTAGAATTCTCCATACTCTTGGATGCAACAAATTTCTATTTAGAAATTTATTCTTAAGGAATAATTCTGAATGTATATAGTGACATAATTACAAAGATGTTGACAACTGTGAGAAACTAGAAACAAGCTAAATGTCAAAAAATGGGATCTGGTTAAATAAATACATGCATTAATAGAATGTAACTATACTCAGCCATTAAAAACAATGTTGTAAAGGAGTATTTAAAGATGTAATCATATAAACTATTAAGTGAATAAAGAAGATCACAAAACTTTATGCATGGTGGCTGAGTATGGTGACCCACACCTGTAATCCTAGCACTTTGGGAGGTCTAGGCGGGTACATCACTTGAGCTCAGGAGTTCAAGACCAGCCTGGGCAACATGACGAAACCCTATCTTTACAAAAAATACAAAAAATTAGGCAGGTGTGATGGTGCGGGCCTATAGTCCCAGCTACTTGGGGGGCTGAGATGGGAGGATCACTTGAGCCCAGGAGGTCAACTCTGCAGTGAGCTGAGATCAGGCCACTCCACTCCAGCCTGGGTGACAAAGTGAGAACCTGTCTCAAACAAACAAACAAAAAAGCAAACAAACAACAACAACAACAAAAAAAAACCAACAACACAAAAAATCTTTATGCATAATAACATTTCATTTTTGTTAAAAACATTCCATTTTTGCAAAAATTGCAATCTGAAAATCTGAAACAGTGTCAGTCGGCTCAGGTGGCTATAACAAAAGTGTAATAAACTAATGGCTTAAACAACAAACACTTACTTCTCAAGTTCTGGAGGCTGGAACATCCAAAATCAAGGTATCAACAAACAGATCCAGTGTCTGGTGAGGGCCTGCTTCTTGGTTTGCAAAGGGCAGTCTTATCACTGTGTCCTCACACAGCCAAGAGAGTGAACTTGACTCTCCTTCACTTCTTCTAAGGACACTAATCCCATCACAAGGGACCCACCCTCATGACCTAATCCAAACCTAATTATCACCTCTTGATATCCCATTGGGGGTTAGAGTTTCAACATATGAATTTGGGGGAGACACACTCAGTTCACCCCAAGAAGATGTGTAACAAAATACTTAATAGTGGCTATTTCTGGCCAGTGGGAGAGATCTGGTTTTGGGGGTTTTTTGTTTGTTTTTTTCTTTATCTTTTCAAAACACTTTATACAATATATATGAGTCAGGTTTTACATCGAAAAAACAACCAGAAATCACTGTTTAACAATAATTAAATGCACTGTGGAAACAACTCACAGGGCTAAACACCCATCTGTGGGATGATCAAAACATCCTAGAACCAAATGCAATGACATTAGGATTTCTGCCAGTGACATGCATCATAACATGGTGCCAACCAGAATGTTGCTTCACTGAGCGCTTATTAAGGTCTTAAATAAATGGTGCTGAATATAGACCCATCGCACCAGGAATACCCCATCTTGATGCCATAACTACAAGTGTTATTTTAACATTTACAAAGAATATGTAAGTAAACAAAAAGTTAAGCAAAGCAACTATGAAAGGAGGAGGAGAAGGAAGACTTTGCTTTTCTAACTTTCAGGCAGCATCTTATCATTAGGCTTAGCCCCTTCTAGGACCTGCTCCTAAAGCTTAAGAATAATCTCAGAAATTCAGTAACTCCTTATCTGACAAGGATTCAGAATTAAAATCTGATTCCAGAGGAGGGAGAGTGCACACATGCTTTCTTTCTGGAATTTGCATGCATAAGGTTTTGTTTTTCCTCCACCACAAATTCCATGACATTCCTCGTTATTATATTTGACTTTAATATTGTAAGTACATATGCAAAAATGCAACTTTAGAAACTGCATTACTATCCTATAAGTGATTATAGCAACCCTAGACAGTAGGTGAGAATGCTCATTCCTACAGAAAATCAGAGGTAGAAGCCTATGCAATGTGTCCCAATGCACATGGCAAGTTAATAGGAGAGCCCAGCTTTGAGGACACAGCTGCTGACTCAGCAGTCTCCTCACATTCCAGCTGTTTGCATAACTGGCTGTTCAGACAACCCCCATCAAGACCAGAGTTCTTCAAGGCACCAGATTATTGACCAAAAGGCAAACGTAATCTGTATGGCCACCAATTCTAGGAAGTAGGGCGGAATTATGTTACCACAGAATAAAACACAAGCTGACAACTAATGTCACCAAATACAAACAGTCAGTATTACAAGCTGGATCCTCCCCAAAGATTTCCACATACTAATCCCCAGAACAGTGAACATGTTACTCTACATGGCAAAAGGTACTTGGGGATGGAGAGATTATCTGGATTAGCCACTGGTACAATGTAATCACAAGAGTCCTCGAAAGTAGAAGAGGGAGGTAGAAAAGATACATCTATGGAAGAATGGTCAGAGAGATGCAATAATGCTGGCTTTGAAGACACAGGATGGGGCCACGAGCTGGGGAATATCAGCAGCCTCTTGAAGCTAGAAAAGGCAAGGAAAAGGATTACCCTCCTGGAGCTCCAGAAAGAAACAGCTGTGCCAGCATCTTGATTGTAGCCCAGTGAGACCCATAGTGAACTTCTGATGTACAAAACTATAAGATAAATGTGTTAAGTCACTAAGTTTGTGGTAATTTGTTACAGCAGCAATAGAAAATAATAAAGAGACTATATTGATTATTCAACAGCTGAAATTACGGTTCTCACTGCAACACAATAAAGAGGACTACAGCTTTGATTTAATCTAACTTTCTTCCTTCAGTCAGTCTCAGGGGAACTACCGGAAAACACGGCTGCCAGGTTCTCTATAGGCATCCTATGGAGACCTTTCCCATTGTGTGGGACATGTTATTGGTGGAGGAGAAAGGATGTTAGTTAGACTGTCCCATGATGTGGTGGAAAGAGTAAAGTGCTGGAGTCAGACAAAGTGGGATTTAAATCCCAGCTCTTCCACATACCAGATGCAATAATCCATCCAAGTCACAGTTTTCTTAGCAGTAACAATGTAAAAATACAGGCCAAGTACATGTTGTTTTAGTGCAGGCAGGTACATGTTGTTTTACAAAAACTTTGCTTTGTTGTGCTTTACAGATACTGGGTTTTTTTTTTTGTTTTGTTTTACAAATTAAAGGTCTGTGGCAACCCTGTGTCAAGCAGGTCTATTAGTGCCATTATTCTAACAGCATGTGCTCACCTCATATCTATCACATTTTGTTAATTCACACAATATGTCATACTTTTAAATAATCATCTCTGTTATGATAATTTGTGATTAGTGATCATTATTGTTAGTAATTTTTGGAGGGCACCATAAACTGTGCCCACATAAGGCAGTGAACTTAATCCATAAATGTGTATGTGTTCTGACTGCTCCACCAACGAGTCATTCCCCTGTCTCTCTCCCTCTCCTCAGGCCTCCGTATTCCCTGAGACACAATAATATTGAAATTAGGCCAATTAATAATCCTACAATGGCCCATCAGTGAAGTGGTCACATGAAAAGGAGAGTCATACCTCTCTCACTTTAAATCAAAAGCTAGAAATGATTAAGCTGGGTAAGGAAGGAATGTCCAAAGCTGAGATAGACCGAAAGCCAGGCCTCTTGTACCAAACAGTTAGCCAAGACGTGAATGCAAAGAAAAAGTTATTGAAGGAAATTAAAAGTGCTACTCCAGTGAACACACACATAATAAGAAAGCAGAGCAGCCTTATGGCTGATCTGGAAAAAGTTTGGACAGTCTAGATAGAAAAATCAAACCAGCCATAACATTCTCCTAAGCCAAAGCCTAATCCAGAGCAAGGCTCTAACTCTTCAATTCTATAAAGGCTGAGAGAGGGAAAGAAGCTGCAGAAGAAAAGTTCAAAGTTAGCAGAGGTTGGTTCATGAGGTTTAAGGAAAGAAGCTGACTCTGTAACATAAAAATGGAAGGTGAAGTAGCAAGTGCTGATTCAGAAGTTGCAGCAAGTTATCCAGGAGATCTAGCTAAGATCACCGATGAAGGTGGCTACACTAAACAACAGATTTTCAGTGTGGATGAAAGAGCCATCTATTGAAAGAAGAGGCCATCTAGGACTTTCATAGCTAGAGAAGAGAAGTCAATAATTGGCTTCAAAGCTTCAAAGGACAGCTAGTGATATAGCTGGTGACTTTAAGTTAAAACCAGTGCTCATTTACTATTTTGAAAGTCCTGGGGCCGTTAATAATTATGGTAAATCAAGTCTGCATGTTCTCTATAAATGGAACAACAAAGACGGCATGACAGCACATCTCTTCACAGCATTGTTTACTGAATATTTTAAACCCCTTGTTGAAACCTACTGCTCAGAAATATATTCTTTCAAAATATTACTATCATTGACAATGCACCCGGTCACCCAAGATCTTTGATGGAGATGTTCAAGGAGATGAATGTTGCTTTCATGCCTGTTAACACACCATCCATTCTGTTACCCATGGATCAAGTAGTCATTTTAACTTTCAAGTCTCATCATTTAAGAAATACATTGTACAAGGCTACAACTGCCATAGATAGTGACTCCTCTGAAGGACCCAAACAAAGTAAATTGAAAACCTTCTGGAAAAGATTAATAATTCTGGATGCCATTAGAACATTCATGATTCATGGAAGGAGGTCAAAACATCAACATCAACAGGAGCTTGGAAGAAGTGAATTCCAGTTCTCCTGGATGACTTTGAGGGGTTCAGACTCCAGTGGAGGAAGTAACTGCACATGTAGTAGAAATAGCAAGAGAACTACAATGAGAAGTGGAGCCTGAAGATGTGACTGAATGGCTACCACTTCATAATAAAATTTTAATGAATAAGGAGTTGCTTCTTAGGGATGAGCAAATAAATTGGCTTCTTGAGATGGAATATACTCCCTGTAGACATGCTATGAACATTGTTGAAATGGCAACAAAGATTCAAATACACTCAGTTGATAAAGCAGTGCTGCAGAGTTTGAGAGGACTGACCCTAATTTTGAAAGAAGTTCTACTGTAATGCTATCAAACACTATCACACGCTACAGATAAATATTTGGTAGAAGGAGGACTCAATCCTTGCAGCAAATTTCATTGTTGCTTTATTTTAAGAAATTGACACAGGCACCTCCACCTTCAGCATCCAGCACCCTGGTCAGTCAGTAGCCATCAACATCAAATGTACCTTGTTTTTATATGCACTTGGAACCAAAATATTTGTGTGACTCACTTTATTGAGATACTCGTTTTATTGCAGTGGCCTGGAACCAAACCCACGGTATCTCCAAGGTATGCCTGTACCAACTTGACAGTATTGTGACCAATTATAAGGTTAAATGACATTATGTATGAAAGTACCCTGCACAGTGACTGTCAGGAAGCATACACTGTAAATGATGACTGTCGTAATAATTATTGTAATAATCTATCTCTTTCTGGGCCTCTGAGTAAAACGTCATGTGACTTTGTGTTTAAATCTCTCCAGACTCTGGTTTCCTCCTCTAGTACATGAAGAAGGCAGATGGCTCTCTGACCATCTCACTGTACAGCTCTGAGGATTAAAATAACAATGGAAATGGAAGCATTGTGAAAAATACAAGCCCAATGCAAATGTAAAGTGGGGCTTTTTTCAACTCTATCCAGGAATTCTCCAGAGTCCTTCATAAGAGCTGGCCTTCTCAGGTCATCCCCAGAAAAGATGTTGCATACACTTGAATTCAACTCAGACCATACTCAGTGGTCTACCATGTTTCCTGTCTGATACAAGGAAAGTACTGAACAAAAATCTTTGAGCATCTGAGATACTTATGGCTTGTGAAGCCATGAATGAAATAAATTGGGCATTTTGGGCTCCATCCTACAAAGAAAGTGTCCAAATCCATCCCCTGATTCCTGACCATCAGAAAGCATCCACTCCAGTTAGCAGTTCATGTCAACATTACCCCCTAATTCAAAAGGCCCTTGTAACTATTATGCAGGGGCAGCTGGTACTAGAAAAGCCCTTAAAAATAAGAACCAGAACTTCACAATAGGGGAAAAATAAGAGCTGACAGAATCTTTCAAAATGAAGTAAAAATTATGCAAATAAGCTCATCTAAAATGTAAAACCTTATTTAAAATGCGAAATATTTAGATCATATTGAATTTTGCATTAATTCTTGGGCTACACTGAGTTACTGATTTATTGTTGTAATTTTTTCCAACATCACTACATAATAACATGACATCCTTTACTACATCTCTGACTTTCATGACATTACTATACAGAGGATAATTTTTGCAGAAATTATTTAAGAGCTTTCATTTTCTCAAAGGTGTGTCTTAATATTCAAAGATATTCAAATATTTCTCCTTTGAAGTCAGTTTCTTGTCAGCATACTGGCTGTTTTTCTTGCCAATTATGAGTGAGTCTAACCCTGCCCAGTCCTCTTTTGTCTGTTAAGTTGTTTGAGCAGTTCTCCAGCAATCCTTTTATTGACTACCTATAATCCTACATCTTTTGCAAGATTTGCAATTTCACTTGGAAATACATTTGCATGGAAATTGCACTGTACTGCCAGATCTGAAAGCAGAATGCTGGCTGATAGACCTTGAGGATAGCCAAGAATAGATGCTGCTGTTAAGGGGAGGATGACTGAACAGGAACTGTTTTAGTTTTCTGCTTGCTGCATAATAATGGCCACAAACTTCAAGGCTTAAAGCAACACACATTTAGTGTATCCCAGTTTCCCTGGGTCAGGAGTCTGAACACAGCTTACATGGGTCCTCTGCTCAGAGTCTTGCAAAGCTGCAATCATGGTGTCAACCAGGCTGTGTTCCTTTCTGAAGCGCAGGGGTCCTCTCCCAAGCTCACGTTGTCGTTGGCAGAACTGAGTTCCCGGTAGCCACGGGACTGAGGCCCCATTTTCTTGCTGGCTGTCAGCTGAGGGCCATGCTCTGCTCCTAGAGGCCCCTGTACTCCCTTTCCACATGTGCCTCTCACATGCACAAGGTCCTGTTCCAGACTGCTAAAATGGAGTCTTAAATAACGTAACACATTGACCGGGCACGGTGGCTCATGCCTATAATCCCAGCACTTTGGGTAGGCAGATCACAAGGTCAGGAGATCGAGACCATCCTGGCTAACACGGTGAAACCCCGTCTCTACTAAAAATACAAAAAATTAGCCAGACGTGGTGGTGGGCGCCTGTGGTCCCAGCTACTCGGGAGGCTGAGACAGGAGAATGGAATGAACCCGGGAGGAGGAGCTTGCAGTGAGCGGAGATCGCACCACTGCACCCCAGCCTGGGCAACAGAGAGAGACTCCATCTCAAGAAATAAGTAAATAAAATAAATAAAAATAAAATAAAATAACACATCATGGAGGGGGCTACACAGGGCCTGGCACATTGGAGGTCACCTTCGGGTGCATTTGCCACAGGGATTGTTTCTGTAAGTGATGGGTTCATTAGTGAATATTTGGATGTTATGATCACTGTTGCTTTCCTAGGTAACACATCATTCAGAAGTCCAGATAATGAACACCTGCATAATGCTGGTCCTCACCTCTAAGATCCATGCTGTCCATTCCCACTGTCATGGCTCTAGTTTGGGCCCCTACATTCTTGCCAGCAGCCAGCACTAATAAATGGTGTCCAGCCGGGCGCGGTGGCTCAAGCCTGTAATCCCAGCACTTTGGGAGGCGGAGACGGGAGGATCGCGAGGTCAGGAGATCGAGACCATCCTTGCTAACACGGTGAAACCCCATCTCTACTAAAAAAAATACAAAAAACTAGCCAGGCGAGGTGGCGGGCGCCTGTAGTCCCAGCTACTCGGGAGGCTGAGACAGGAGAATGGCGTAAACCCGGGAGGCGGAGCTTGCAGTAAACTGAGATCCGGCCACTGCACTCCAGCCTGGGTGACAGAGCGAGACTCCGTCTCAAAAATAATAAATAAATAAATAAATGGTGTCCAGCCTTTTCTCCTCCGAATCCATCCTCTGCGTCGCCTCTAGAGAGAGCTTAGTAATCTGCAAACCTCGCCATATTTATTCTCTGCTAAAAATCTACCAATAGGTCACTACTACCAGGATGAGGTCAGGATGAGGTCAAAGCTTTTTAGCAGGCAAGTGAGTGCCTTCATGATCTTATTGCCTGAGATATCCAGTGTCAAGTCCATCTCTCTCCAGCCCTCCCTGTGCTCTCTCACCTCTAGGTCCAGGATTTCCCTCCCCACTCATCCATTCTGGATCTAAGTTCAAGGATCACAGCCTCTGTGAAGCCTGCTTTGACTTTCTCAAGAAGCTTCACATAATCTTTCTTTACATTCTCACTGAATTTTTTTTGCATAATTTCTGCAGCATTTACCCCAAATGCTGGTTTCCAGGTCCGTCTTCCCAACAGACTGGGTGCATGTGCAGGCAAGAATTAGCTTTTTCCTTCCTCTGTCTTTAGCAGTACCAGAAAACAGACTATGGCAACGGCTGTAGAACTGTTGCATATCTAGCACAGCACGACAAATAAGAGCACAGATTATAAAACCCCACAGCCTGCATCTGAAAGCCAGCTAGCCTGCTTCCTAGCTGTGTGACTCAGGGCAGGTTACTCAACTCCTCTGTGCCTTGGTTTTATCATCTCTAAAAGAAGAATCATTTTCATATCTATTTCATAAGATTGTTAGGAGGTGTAAACAAGCTACTATTTGTTAAGGAACTAAAAAAGGATGTAACATAAGATTAAGACCATATAAATATTTGTTACATAAAATAAATACCCAGTAACTACGAGATACATGCAAAGAAAGGAAATTCATTCAAAGAAAGGAGAGATGCCGCACAGGTCCAGGAGATGAGCTAATGACAAAACTGTTATCAAAATTTTTCAGCTAAAAAAGAAACAGTATATATAACCACTAACCCCCTCCCCGCTGCTCCCGCCAAAAAACCCCGCAAACAAAAAGGTAAATATATGATATCATATATAAATATATGATAAAATCCTGGTAATTCCAGGACCTGAGTGATATGTATAAGACTGACTAAACTAGTCTCTTTACTTTGGGGTATGTTTGACAATGCTCAGAATGAAAACAATTTAAATCTAAATAGGCCAGCATAGGCTGAGCATCCAGGAAGTTTAAGAGCACCTAGGCAAGGCTACAACTTTCACACAGAGAAAGAAGCCTTTCCCTTCCACTATTCATAAACTGACCAGCAACCCTGGTGAGCTGAACGAGGTGCTTCTGGACGAGCCCTTTCCAGCTGGGTGGATGCCATCTTCTGTTATATGCTGGTCTCTAGAGACGGCATGATACAGTGGGAAAAGCTCTGGCATCAGGAGCGGTGAGTGTCAGTGCCAGCTCTGTCACCTACTAGCTACCTAGCCCTCCTGAGCCTGAGTCTCCTCACCTACAAAATGGAAAACCCTACTTCACAGGGTTGCTAAAAGGATTAAGTGATAATATATTAGCAACTAGCACCATGTTCGGTGTATGGCACATACTCAGTAAACATATTTTTAAATAAAAGAATACAAAACTAATCATACTCTTAGCAAGCACATCATTCAGCAGTCACACTCTTCCACCTTTACTCAAATGGAATGAAAACTCACGTCCACACAAAAACCTGCTCACAGATGTTCTTGGTAGCTGTATTCATAATTCCAATCCTCGGAAGCAGCCAAAATGTCCTTCAGCAGGTGAATGAATAAGTCAACTCTAGTGTATCCAGACAATGGCATATTAATCAGCATTAAAAAAAATTAGCTATCAAGCCATAATAAGACCTAGAGGAATCTGAAATGCATACTACTAAGTGAAAGAAGCCAATCTTAAAAGCCAGTCATACCTACTGTATGATTCCAACTAAATGACATTCTGGAAAAGGCAAAATTATAGACAGTAAAAAGATCAGTGTTTGCTAGAGGTTGGGAGGAGGAAGGCAAGAATAAGCAAGGGACAGAGGATTTTTATGGCAGTGAAACCATTCTGTATAAAACTATAATGGTAGATACATGTCATTATACATTCGTGCAAACCCACAGAATGTACACCACCAAGAATGAACCCTCATGTCAACTATGGACTCTGAGTGATAATGATGTGTCAATGTAGGTTCACCAGTTGTAACCAATGTGCCGCTCTGGTGTGGAATGTTTAAAGTGGGGGACATTGCGCATGTGCAGGGTCAGGAATATATGGGATCTCCATACTTTCCACCCAATTTTGCTAAGACTACTCTAAAAATAATGTTTACTACTTTTTTAAAAAATAGAAAACTCACATCATTTAGTTAAAAATATGTTCAAATAAATTAATATAAACTTCAAAATTAATAAGCAAATAAAAAGAGTAGGCAAACTCAGTATAAAACTACAGGTCAGAGAACTGCCCTGCAAATTGAAGTGTAGGAAAATCAGCAGAATGAGCTACACTGACCCCAGACCCATGGCCGGTTCCCTTCATGCCAGTGGCTCAAACGTCAGACTCTGCAGCCAACCTACCTGGCAAAACGGACACCACCACAACTCACCCAAAGATCTGAAAGGGCCATGCATGGGCTGGCCTCTCTCCTGAGTCACACAGGATAAATCACTCTCTGTAACAAACACTCTGGTTTACCGGCCTCTACTGCCATACCAAAGTCACGTGAAAACTGCTTTCAGGAATCAGGGTTAAGTTCCTAATTAACACAATGGCGTAATCCTTGGGGTTCAGCTAAGCCCTGACTCCAGGGCTATTCCAAATTATATAATTCACCCTCCTCCCCATATCACCTGCTGGATTAAAATTTTAAAAGTTCTCAGCAAGAACGGTGGTCAATGCTTACCACTTACAGGCAGAGAAGAAAATAGGCCAGTATATGGGCAGTTCAGCAGCAGAACTACCAATTTTTAAAGTGTGCTGATATTGTCCAGATAGAATTGGGAGGAGGTAGATGCTGAAAGGCAGATATTCACATGAGGCAGATTCTCCTAGGCATTTATCCAATTAATTTGAAAGCTTATGTGCACATAAAAGCCTGCATATGAATCGCTATAGCAGCTTTATTCCTAATCATCAAAATCTGGAGATAATCAAGACATCCTTGAATAGGTAAGTGAAAAAACTGTGGTACATCCATATTACGGAATATTGTTCAGCAATAAAAAATGAGCTATTGGCTGGGCACAGTGGCTCACGTCTATAATCCCAGGCTGAGGTGTGCGGATCACCAGGTCAAGAGATCAAGACCATCCTGGCCAATACGGTGAAACCCCATCTCTACTAAAAACACAAAAAGTAGCTGGGCATGGTGGCACGTACCTTAGTCCCAGCTACTTGGGAGGCTGAGGCAGGAGAATCACTTGAACCCAGGAGGCGGAGGTTGCAGTGAGCCGAGATCACATCACACCACTGCACTCCAGCCTGGCAACAGAGCAAGACTCTGTCTCCAAAAGAAAAAAAAAGCTATTATGCCACAAAAAGATATGAAAGAATCTTAAGTACATATTGCTAAGTGAAAGAAATCAGTCTGAAAAGGCTACATTTTCTATGATTCTAATTACATGTCATTCTAGAAAAAGCAAAATTATAGAGGTAGTAAATAGACCAGTGGTTGCCAGGGGTTTGGGGATAGGATTTGGGAATTAAATAGATGAAGCACAATGGACTATTTGGGGCAGTGAGATTATTCTGTATGATACTGTAATGTAAGTATAGGACATTAAGCATTTGTCAAAAACCCAGAGAACTTCATAGCACAAGAGTAAACCTAAATGCATGCAAATTTTTTTAAAAAATCATCAAGTGGGAGGTCAAGGATCCCAGGATGGAATGTAAAATGTGACCCCCCAAAATCTAAATGTATTACAAATGTATGAAATAACCTCACTGAAGGAAGTGAGAAAGTAAGGTGCTGACAGAAGCTACCTTAGAAATCAGTGGAGTCTATACAAACTAATGGCAAAAAGAACTGTACATAAGCACTGTACTATAGCTGAAAAATTGTTCCCAATAGGGGTATAGGTTAACGATTCTGATACTACTACACGCGTACACTGGAAGTGAACAATTAAGCAAATGGGTGATGGGAGCACTGGGTTTCTAACTCCTTGGGGGGATACTACAGACAAGCAAGGGAGGAAGCTAAACGATTTATGTAATATGGATCAGAATTGGAGACACCAGTACAAACTCATGTTTAGCTTAATATAGATGGCTACATATAGAAATATTCATGGGTATTTGTATATTTAAGAGGTAGCATACACACATATTTCTTTGCTCTATCAGCTGAGAGGGCCTAGATGCAAACACACTCCAGCAGGAACTAACTGACCGCCCCCACCCCCACACCTCCAATCCTGCTATCTAACACCATGCCTTCAACAAAAGGAGTCAGGGCTCTTTGCAGAAATGCTGGATTCAGGAAATACAGCAGATGAGCCTGGAGTACTGTGTAGTGCCAGAAAGTTAAAACGTGTTCAAAACAACCAACAATGATGGGGCCAGAGGATACAAGAGCCAAATCTAAGAGTCTTTAGTGGCCAAATTAAAACAATTTGAGCAATGAAATAAAGAAGTACTTATAATACAAGGTATAAAACAAGTATCCATGACTCTTTACTGATAAAAATAAATAAATGATTTAATAAAGCAATAAATGGGAGAGGACAGACAAATCTATGCAAAAGAATTCCAAATACTTGACATAACTGTTTTAACTGCCCTTAAGGAGGTAGAGCATAACTTTCCACTCTGTAAGTGCAGACCATGCATAAGGACTTTTTTCTTTTTTTCCAAAAAGTACTGCATGGAAAGAAAAACAGTAACTTTACAAATACTATCTCAAGCCAGGTGATCAAGGTTAACATCAACAGTGATAAGTCATAATGATAGTATGTACCCTTCAAATTATATGATGAGAATGCCATCTTACCTCTCTGTCTTCCTCCCAAAAACATACCACGAGGAAAACATCCAATTCCAGTTAAAGGAGATTCTACAAAACAGGCCTGACCAATAATCCTCAAAATTGTCAAGATCACCAAAATTGTCAAGATCACCAAAAATCTGAAAAACAGTCACAGCCCAGGGAAGCCTAAGGAGGATAAGAACGAAATGTGGTCCCAGACAAGATCCGGGAACAGAAAATGAACACTAAGGGAAAACTAAGGAAATATGAACAAGTATGGATTTTAGTTAATAAGAATGTATCACTATCAGTTCATTAATTCTAACAACTGTACCATACTAACATTAGATGCTAATAATAGGGGAAGTTGGGTGCTGGGTATACAAGAACTCTCTGTACAATCTTTGCAATCATTCTGTAAATCTAAAACTGTTTTATAATAGAAAGTTTATTAAAAAAAAAAAAGGGGGGGGTGGAGGCCAGGTGTGGTGGCTCACACCTATATTTCCAGCACTTTGGGAGGCTGAGGCAAGCAGATCACCAGAGCTCAGGACCAGCCTGAGCAACCTGGTAAAACCCCGTCAAAAATATTAGACGGGTGCAAAAGCAACTGTGCTTTTTGCCATTACTTTCAAAGGCAAAAACGCAATAACTTTTGCACCAACCTATACAAAAAATTAGCTGAGCATGGTAGCATCCACCTGTGGTCCTAGCTACTCAGGGGGCTGCAGTGGGAGGATCACTTGAGCCTGGGAAGCAGAGGTTGCAATGAGCCGAGACTGCACCACTACACTCCAGCCTGGGTGACAGAGTGAGACCCCATCTCGAAAAACAAAACAAAACAAAACACAAAAACAAAAACTCCTATTGAGCAAGGGTGAACTTGTGTTTGGTTAAGAATAACACTCAACTAGCAGGCAGAGAAGTCTGCTGCCTGAATAGCAGAATCTCAAGGCTCAGTCTCAACATCAGCATAGTTATTTAAATGATTCATGACCGTCTATTGGTTAATCTATGCAAAACCTTGAAATGAAAAAAAACAAAAAACAAAAAACTCTTCCTCACCTGACATAAGGGAAAGCACATACATATACCAAAGAGTTGGCTGGGTCACAGAAAAGAGTGATATATGCCAATCATCTCCAATGGTCACCTGCTGACGTTCCACTTAAGCCATCCGCCTCATCAAGATTATTCCTGTAGGCCACTCGTTTGCAATGTTAAGTCATTTGGCAACACAGAGCCCTGGCCATCTAGAGGGTTTCAACAGCAAAAGCCATCTTGTGGACGTGGGGCACACCCACTCACAGGCCCGCATCCCCCACTCCACACCGGGACAGTCATTCTCTTGTGTCGGGGGATGATATGCACATAGAAGAGTCTCTGTGACTGCCATTTCTCAAAATCCAGACAAAGTCAAGATGCTCATAATGTATGTTTCCACTGCTACAGTTACCCTACCACCCAAAAAATGTGAATATTTAAGATGTGTTCTTCTCCAGTACAGGCTCAACAAGTTTCCTCTTTAGTTGCCACTTACCGGTAGGTGCTTGGGTCTCCTCTTGTCCCTCTCCCCACAACCCATCATGGGTTCATCTGAACTTGGACTTCCACTTTGCTTTACAGAGAATTCTTCCTGGTGATGGGTAACAGATAGTGGGGAGGCTGAGTAAGGCCTGGGGAAGTTTCTCCCACTGAGCAAGTCAGCATCTTCCCATCTAATACCATTAAGCAGCTCACTGGCTGAAGCTCCCACCTTGGGGCTGCTGAGTCGCTTTCTTGAGAATGACATCTTTCCATTTAAAGGGTTAAGGTGGCTTAAGCAGGAACTATATGGCCTAAAAAGGGTGGTATGGGAGGATGTCCTCAGCTTTCCTTTATTGCACAGGGAGATTCCATGAAAGGAGAAAGGCTGGCACAGCTGGTTGTTCTATGGCCACGAGGAGAAGGACGACAAGAAAGAAGAGATGCCACTAGATAAAAAGAACTCTCCAGAGGAGTGGAAGTCCAAACTGGGGAGTTAGGTGAGAGGAGATAAGTTCAGAAAGAGAGGCTGGAGAGCCTGATGAAAGACCTTAACAAAGGGTAGGGACCTGACAGCTCACTTACAGGACCCTTGGTCCCAGAAGGCTCCAAGTTCAGGGGTGGGGATGGCTGAGACAAAGATTAGACAATGCAACTTGAGCAGGAGTGAAGACCAGTACAGAAGCAAAGTACAGGAAGAAGCCAGCCACTGAGGCAAGAAGAGATGGCTGAGAACTGGACCAAAGCGGAAGAGGCTGAGGCAGGGAGACATACGATCTAGGAGATGCAGGCAGAATATAAGACCATGATGAGCAGCCCCATGACACCAGGGTTACATGACCCTTTCCAATAACAGCAAGGGGACAGAAAGTCATGTGCCATCCCTTATAAAGCAGAACAATAAAGCAGAAAGAACAAGACCTGAATTCTAGCCAGAACCGCTGCCCTGTGGGATCCAGAGCAAGCCACAACCTTTCCATGCCTCAGGTTCCTTCCCAGAAAAGGAGCATGAGGCTCTTGATCTCTGCACCCTCCCGCTCCATCCCTTTTGGTAAAAGCCTTGAGTCATGGTTGGAGTATTTGCAGCAACAATGCTGAGAGTGCTGGGATCCAGGTACAGTGACCAATAGCCCCTGTGTCTTCCCCAGCATGGTGGCATCCCAGAGGCCCTGGACCCCACTTCAAATCCAAAAGCATGAACCCCAAGCCTCCCTGCAGGATGAGCTCCACCCTTTTAGCTGCCTGTCTCTTCTGTTCCTTGGTTTGTTTGTTTGTTTCTTTCTTTTCTTTTCTTTCTTTTTTTTTTTTTTTTTTTTTTTTTGAGACGGAGTTTCACCCTTTGTTGCCCAGGTTAGAGTGCAATGGCGCAATCTTGGCTCACTGCAACCTCCGCCTTCCGGGTTCAAGTGATTCTCCTGCCTCAGCCTCCTGAGTGTGGGACTACAGGTGCGCACCATCATACCTAATTTTTGTATTTTTAGTCAAGACAGGGTTTCTCCATGTTGGTCAGGCTGTCTTGAACTCCTGACCTCAGGTGATCCACATGCCTCAACCTCCCAAAGTGCTGGAATTACAGGCATGAGCCACCGAGCCTGGCCTGTTCCTTGGTTTCTGCCCTTCTCCTTTCTTTTCTTTTCCTACTGGCCCATTCTAGTTTCCTTCTCTTCTTCCCTCTCCTTGTTTTGAAAGTAACCTGTTTCTGCTCCCCTATCTCTCTTGACTTCAATACAACTTTCCTTGATAAGCATGTATTTAGCAAGTATCTAATGAAAGAAGCCACATGGCTTACTAGTTGAGAGCCTGGATTCAGAAGCCAGAAGGCCCAGGTGGATCCCCAGCTCTGCTGCTTGCTACCTGGGTAGACTTAGGCAAGTTACTCAGCCTAGATCTCAGTTACCTTATGTGTAAAATGGGGCTAATAACAGTACCTCCCTCCAAGGGTTTTTGTGAGGATCAACCAAGATGAATACATGTGTAGTGCTTGGAATAAAACTGGCATGTAGTGATCACTCAATTATTACTACCCCAGGCACTGAGCTGTATGCCTTTGGAGGACACATGTGACCAACACAGGGTCACGGCTCTCACGTAGTGACTCTGTTGAATAAGAATAAACAACAATCATAAAAACAATTATAACATAAAGTGAGTTAAAATACCTGAAGAGAAATACAGAGAGGGTGTCTGAGTTCAGAGGGGTACACTACGGGTGAGAGGAATCAGGAAAGATTTCGTACCAAACGTTTGCATTTGAAATGGTCTTTGAAGAGACCATACAGGCAGGAAAGGGAGGGAGGAAATTCCAGAGAAAGTGAAAAACATAAAGGCAGAATGGCCAAGTGAATGGGAAGACCTGTAAGACATTCAGTGTGGCCAGAGAACTAGGTTTCTGTACGGCAATGATAGGAAATGAGTTGGACAGGCACAGTGAAGCCAGACTGGGAGGACCCTGACCACCCGCTGAGGACTCCATATTTCATTCACAGGCAACGAGGAGCCACTGAAAGTTTTTGAATAGAGACATGATGGACTTCATGCTTTAGGAGCTGATTCAAAGTGGCATGCTGGGTGGACAAGAGGAGCCCTCCAGCTCTACCAGTGCACAATCTCCTCTGTGAGGACAGATGGACACATGCCACATGCATACAGTAGTCCTACATGCACACTGAGGAGAAAGACCTCTCCAGAGACAAGGGTACGGGATTCTTAAAGGAGCTGTCTCAGTGCCCAGCCAAGCAATTAAACACAGGGATGTGTGGGAATGCATTTCTTAAGTGAAAATCATAAATCAATATGATCTCTTTCGATAAATAATTCAGCTACTGACTCCTCATCAGCCTCTCAGCAGGGTGCAGTTGTTAAATTTAAAGGCAGCCAAATTCTTACTTAAATTAAGTGTCATCCCTACTAAATGAAGACCAGATGTGCAAGCCAACAAAGAAATCTAATGAAGTTGGAAGAAAAGATTTCTGTAAAAGAGAAAACCAGGGGAAGGTGTGGGATTGGTCAGGAAACAGCAGGTGCTGAAGAGAAAAGTCAAGCCAGGGCTCCAGATCAAATAGGGTCATTTGGCAAGGAAGGGCAGAGAGCTGCCACAAAGCCCATGCACAGAGGGCACTCATCTGGAAGAGGAACTGCTAGGCAGTTAGAATCCCATCAATCTTTCAGAAATCCCCACCAAGGGAGCAAGATTTTTCATTTTAACCTCAAAGTCTAATGCTTAGAAGATTGCCCAGCATGGTTCCCTAAGGGGGACAAATTCTTTGGATGTGCTCCTCATGCCAGGCAGAGCCAACCCAACCCAAAGCTGGCCTGGTTTGGGTATTCAGGCTTGAACCAAGCCAGACTTCAATTCCTCACTACCTCAGTCCCTTCGGCCTCTTATTCAATAAGAAACAGTGACTTGCTATACTAATCAAAATAACTTCTTGAGGCTTGAAGCCTCTCTTCTAGGTACCACCTTTACCAGGACCTCATCTTAGTTTTTCAAAGGAGAAAGAAAGGGAGAGAAGGAAAGAGGAAGGGAAGAAGGAACAAAGAAAGAAAGCAAGGGAAGGAGAGGAAGAAAAGGGGAGAAGGAAAGAGAAATACACCCCCCTGCCCACAAGGCTCAGCTCAATGACAGCTTGTGCATCAATTGCACATGGACATCTAGGCCTTTGCCCTTCCAAGTGAGCAGGCAACCTCTGCCAGGGACCCTACTGCCGCATTCTCCCTCTGGGCAGCCTGATTCTGTTTATCAACTGTTTCCACAGCTGTAGCAGCTGATGTCACAAAGCCTGGCTGAGGACCAAAGAGAAACAGGTTCATTTGGAAGTTCATATCTGAGCAGACTGGCTCAATCAGAAGTCCAGAAAAGTGTGGATGGGATGGGATCAACTTCAACAGGACAGCACTAACACAGACTACTGCAGTCTCTGCACAGAGGCCTAAAGGAGACGTCACAGCAGTACTCTGCAAGTAACACTCCATGTCCAACAAGCAGAGAATCCCAAAGGAGGAGTGATGATCTCCATCAGCCCTAGAGAGGCAGCGTCGTGGTCAGAAGACCCAGTTTTGGAGCCCGAATCCTGGCCATTCATTGCCTATGTGACCAGGTTACTGAATCTCCTCTTCATAAAGTAATTATGAGGATTCAGTGAGTTGCTACCGGCAAAACGCTTAGAACAGCACCTGTTATATAACAACTAACATCAGTGCAGACTTGCTATTTTCACTGTTTTTTTTTTTTTTTTTTTTTTTTTGACTAGCCACTTAAATTCTCATGTGTCTCATGTTTGGTTAGTAGTGTCACCTAAAAGAAATAAAACCAGTTCCTCACTGTTTTTTTTCCATGAAATGGCTTTCAGATTCATACCTCTGAAAAACTGGGGAGACAGCACGTCAAATTTTAAAATATTAACAAGTAACATATGCCTGGAGCAATTCAAACTGTCTCCCTTCCCAGCCTCAGGATAAACGAAGACTCACTTGGGTCCACAAGTCATAAAATGAAGCAGCAGAGGATAGGATGATTGTCAACAGCACGCAATATGACTGAGGACTATGTCTCAGTGGCTCAGGAGAGACCCTTCCTGAGAGACCCCCTCAGATGGTAGGGCTGCCCCAAGGCGGGCCTGAGGCTGCTGAAGGGAAAGAAAAGGGGCAACTGACCTCCACAGGGACATGGGCTGCACAGGCAACTCCCTCAGCCCCACAACCACCCTGGAGCCAGGACCAGGTGATTATGCTGATGAAGTCCTGACCAAGCAAGGAGTCAAACCAGGGACTCCCCGGCCCACAGCCTTGCTCTCCCCACCGTGGCCTCTAGAGGGAAGGACCCTGCCTTATCCTGGGCTCTAGCAGCTGAGGAGAGAGGCTGAGTAAAAAGGAAAAACTCGTGAATGACTGTTTTCTGTAGGAGAAAGTCTAGATGTACACTCCACCTATTTAATAAGCCCTCAGGCAATGAGAGGATTAACAGCTGCAAAGAATGCCAAATCCTCTCAGGATGGTTAGTGGTTAAGGAGACAGGTAAATTGCTAATATCACATGAACAAGGGTGATTCCAACTGGTTAGAAAGCAGGGTGAGCTCGTTGTGAAGAAGCGATTTGTCACTTCTGCCATCAACCTTCGTGCGGTTAAATGCCTCTTCAGGGAGGCAGAGACTTAGTGCAGCGGGATGAGAGAGTGAGGAACAGCAGCTGCCCCATTATTTCTTACATTCATTAAATGCAAAAGGGCTGGGTGCTGAACAGAATACCCAGAGGCAGCAGGGCTCTGCTTGGCAGTTTTCAACCTGGACCTGATGGATTCACCAGATTCAGCCAAAGGGCACCAGCACTATCAGGCGAGGAGCTTCCACCCAACAAGGGATCCTGACCAAAAGGCTTGAGCTGCCAATTCTCACTGCCTTCCAGGCCCAGCCACCATGCAACAAAGATGTAGAGAGGAGGTACAGGTGTCCACTGGGTATATACTATGGACCAGGGACGGTGCTAAGGACTTGACACTCATTATTGCATTTACTTCTAACAGGGTTGACATTGTCCATTTTACAAAAGAACTGGCAGTTGAGTAATTCACCCCTTTGCTGTCAAGATGAGTGTCAGAGTCCCTGCCCTCAAAAAGACAAATACACTGTGATGAATGCAGAAACAAACGTCTCTCTAGAGTATAATGGTAACACAAAAGAAGAGAAAACTACTCTGCAGGCATCAGAGAAAGCTTCTAGAAGGGAAGAAAGCTCAGAGAGGCTCTGGAGGATAAGCAGAAGTTGGGCTGAGGTTTGAAGAGACAGACTTCAGCCGCAATGGGAAGGGAGTGCTTCCCAGGCAGAAGGAAGAGTGGGAATAGAAGTGGCCTCAACAGGACATACTCAGGGCACAAGGCACAGTGGACCTATAATATGCTGCTGTGGCCTCAGGTGCCAGGCAGAATACCATGTGCCTTACTCTGAGTTCAGACTCCAGCCTGGATTCACCACATGGTTTTAAGCAGGACAATGCCTACAGAATCACCCTTACAAAGACAAGCCAGGCAGCAGTGTGGAGGATGGTGGGAGGGCACAGCCAAAGGCATGGTGGCAGTCGCTGGTAGGAAGGAATAGGGAGAGACATGATTGAGAAATATTTAAGAGGCAAATCTGTAAGGGTGATCTAAGCCAGGGGTAGTGACAGAGAAGAAAGGTGACCCTGAGGTTTCCAGCTTACATTCTTGAGTGCTCAAGATGTCTTCCCAAGAGATAAGGAAATATGAAAAACAAGTGCATGTTCTTTTTCAGGGCAAAGAGGAGAGACTGCAGAAATGATAACTTCAGTTTTTTGACATATTGAATTTAAGGTGCCTTTGGGATATCCAAATGGGAGTGTCACACAGAATATACAAGTCTCAACCTCCAAAAAGAGTTTCATAAAATCAAATAATGACCTTATTTACATCTAGTGACATACACTGCTTGGCAATGTTCCCAGGCTGGAGAAAGCCACAATCAGGGACACAGACGATGCTGCCTGGACTGACATTTGGTTAAGCAAGGACAGTCGGCATGTAGGATCCCCGAGCCAGATGTAAGCAGACTGGAGTCTTGCCTTGGTTCCATACCACAACTGTACCATGTTCAAGCTTAGAAGTGAATCCTAGATTCCCCACTTACCACTTCTGTGAGCTATGGCAAGTTATTTAACCTCGTGGTACCTCAGTTTCCTCATCTGGACAATGGGATGACTATTACACCTACACCACATGGAGTTGTTATAAGGATCAAGTAACAAATCTTGTTAAGTGCTTTGCATGGAGCCCGACACAGTAACAGCACATAGTGCAGTCTGTACTCAATTCTGGTTAATGTTGATAAGGACAACAATGTAATTAGTTTGAAGAAGTCTTTTTCACATGCACACGTATGTTTATTGCGGCACTATTCACAATAGCAAAGACTTGGAATCAACCCAAATGTCCATCTGTGACAGACTGGATTAAGAAAATGTGGCACATATACACCATGGAATACTATGCAGCCATCAAAAAGGATGAGTTTGCGTCCTTTGTAGGGACATGGATGCAGCTGGAAACCATCATTCTTAGCAAACTATCACAAGAAGAGAAAACCAAACACCGCATGTTCTCACTCATAGGTGGGAACTGAACAATGAGATCACTTGGACTCGGGAAGGGGAACATCACACACTGGGGCCTATCATGGGGAGGGGGGAGGAGGGAGGGATTGCATTGGGGAGTTATACATGATATAAACGTTATGCACATGTACCCTAGAACTTAAAGTATAATAAAAAATAAAAAAAGAAAAAAAAAAAAAAAAAAAAAAAAGAAGAAGTCTTTTTTTTTTTTTTGATGGAGTTTCGCTCTTGTTACCCAGGCTGGAGTGCAATGGTGCCATCTCGGCTCACTGCAACCCCTGCCTCCTGGGTTCAAGCAATTCTCCTGCCTCAGCCTCCTGAGTAGCTGGGATTACAGGCATGTAGCACCATGCCCAGCTAATTTTGTATTTTTAGCAGAGATAGGGTTTCTCCATGTTGGTCAGGCTGGTCTTGAACTCCCAACCTCAGGTGATCTGCTCACCTCGGCCTCCCAAAGTGCTGGGTTTACAGGTATGAGCCACCACACCAGGCAAGGGAGTCATTTTCTTCATGTGACCCTTATCTGTAAAATAAGGATAACGCCTGCTTTTTATGGGATTATTGAAGACTAACATTAGATGACAATGGTTAGGAAAATTCACTTAAACAACTAGAAAGTGTTTTATAAGTGAGAAATCAGGGCCTTTCAGCAGGGATCAAAGAGGTTTGCCCTCCCAGCAGCTCAGGTCTTCAGTGTGTGCTGCCATGGCTCTCCGTCCTTGTCCCATAATATGCTGCTTTTGGCTCCAAGAGGAAACGTGCCACACACCAGACCCTGTGTAATGTGCTGAGTACAAAAAGTCAGAAGGGAATACTATTCAGCCATAAAAAGGAATAAACTTTTGATACATGCCACAGCATGGATGTACCTTAAAAACAATATGCTTAGTGAAATAAGTGAGACACACAAGGACAAATATATGAGATTTCACTTATATGAGGTTTCTAGGCTAGGCAAATTCATAGAGATGGAAGATGGAACAGAGGTTACCAAGGGCTAGGGGAAAACAGAGCTATTGTTTAATGGGCACAGAGTTCATCTTAGGAAGGATGAAAAATATTGGGGTATAGATAGTGGTGATGGATACAAAGTATTGTGAATGTATTTAATGCCACTGAGTTGTACACTTACAAGTGATTAAAATGATACTATGTGTGTGCATATACATATATGTGCCATAGAAGTCATCAAAACAAAGAGTAGATGCTCAATGCAACCTGTTGCCAACACCAAGAACATGAATCAAAGGGTCCCTAAAGGGTGGTTAGTGTAGCAGCGAGGAACTGACATTCTGCATATCATCCTATTACAACGGATAAACACTGTTGGCTTCAGAGGACTGCCAAACATGAAGTGTGTCAGTGCAAGAAACTGTGGACTGAGCTGGGCAATATCAAATCCTCCCATGGAAACTCAATAACGTCATCTCTTACTCTTGAGCATAAATGACTGTAATAAAGCAAGGCACTTTATTTAAAAGGTAGCATGTGTTTCGCTTTGACAACAACTCCTGGCTCTTACTAACTCTTCTCTGTTGACAGATAATGCATTCAGCAGTTCTAGCCCCAGTTTAAAAATCATTCCCAAATCACTTCACCTCAAGAGCAGAACCAAACTCCTCCTACTGAGTGACTTTTCAGTCTGCTGCAGATTCAGGAAAAGATAAGTGTATTTTCCATTATGTATTCAGTAGGTACTTAGCAAACCAAATTCTCCTGAGGTGTGAGTCCTGGGAATAAAATCCTAGAAATAATCTATCACTCCCTCAAGCTCCCAAGTTTCCATTCACAATAGCCTTCTTGCTATTTCTTGAACCTGCAAAGCCCATTCCTGCTCCCAGGGCATTGGCACTTGCTGACCTCTGTCCGGAACTTCCTCCAGATACCCACATGGCTCACTCCCTCTTTTCATTCACATCTCTAGAGACTCAAGTGTCATCAGAACCCAGAAGCCTTCCGCAACAGTCTGTGTAAAAGAGCACCCACCCCTATAAACTCCATGCAGACAGGGACTTTGTTTTGTAGACTGCTGTATCCCCAGAGCCTAAAAAAGTATTGGCTCAAAAAGGGAAGTCAATTTATTTTTTCAAATGAATGGGAAAAAATTAGGTCCTGCTGTCTGGGCACTGCTCTTTATATTGATGAGAATACCTTGCCCCCTAAGAAAGCATTGATTTGTTTCCTCTGGCTGAGAAGAAGACAGTTCTAACCATTCCATCACATACTGCCCAATCCCTATCAAGTGTTTTCTAAAATTTAATGAAGTCTGGGCCCCTTTTAAAGAAAAAAAAAATTGGCAAATACCCAGTGTTTAAATAAGATGTGGTATAGCCATGCTATGGAATGTTACTCAGTAATAAAAAGAAATGAAGTACTGATACATGCCCCAATATGAAAGAACCTTGAAAACACTATGCTAAAAGAAAGAAGCCAAATACCTAAGGCCACATATTGTATGATGCCATCTAAAATGTCCAAAATAGGCAAATCCATAGAGATAGAATGTAGATTAGTAGTTGTCTGGGGCTAGGGGTGTTGGGGAGTCGGGGAAGATGGATTAGAGGTACAGAGTTTCTTTCTGGGGTGTGAAAATGTTTTAAAATTGATTGTGGTAATGGTTATACAACATTAGGAATATACTAAAACTCACTGAATTGTATATTTAAATGGATGAATTACATGGTATGCGAATTATACCTCAAAAAGCTGTTACCCAAAGAAGTGTTGCAAATGATGTTTGTTACATCATTTAAATATGTAAAGCATAAAACTAGATATAAATCACTTACAGGGTTTACACAGATTTATAAATTAAACACAAATTATGTAACCAAAACAAATTAAGAATGCTAAAGTCAGAGAATACGTTGTCCTTGTAACTGAAATGATATCACTGCTCACAACAGGAATATACAGTGACTACCTGCCCCAAGTTCTCTTGGGTTTGGCAGAGTAATACACAGGGTGATACTCAGAAATTCAACAGCCAGGATGGTACAGTCCCAGCAAATGAGAAAAGACACTGAAAGTTACAACACTAGCCATCAGCAACTCCAGAGGCTGCCTCAGGAACTATGGCTACATACCATCCCCGCCTTCTGTACCGTGCACCATGCACTTAACTCCATTTTTCTGCTACTTTTCTCTCTCTATTCCAATTACCACAAAAATCTTGGTTTATAACTCATGACTGTGCAAAGTACAGTCATGTGTCCTTCACCGTATTAGAATTCATTATATATATAAAAATTTTCTGTTCTTTTTCTTCAGGGCATAACCCTTACAGAAGAACTATTTGATGGCAACACATGTAGAAACAAGTAGACAAACACAGCTGTGAATGATAAATTCAAATGACAGTGCTCGGGCAGACAATGGCCCTTCCAACAGTGCAGAACAGGCTTATTTTATCTTGTTGTCATCAGGATCAAATGAAAAACAAAATTTTAAAATTATTTTTTTTTCTTTTTTTTTAAATTTTATTTTATTTTATTTTATTTTATTTTTTTATTTTTTTATTTTTTATTATACTTTAAGTTCTAGGGTACATGTGCATAACGTTTATATCATGTATAACTCCCCAATGCAATCCCTCCCTCCTCCCCCCTCCCCATGATAGGCCCCAGTGTGTGATGTTCCCCTTCCCGAGTCCAAGTGATCTCATTGTTCAGTTCCCACCTATGAGTGAGAACATGCGGTGTTTGGTTTTCTCTTCTTGTGATAGTTTGCTAAGAATGATGGTTTCCAGCTGCATCCATGTCCCTACAAAGGACGCAAACTCATCCTTTTTGATGGCTGCATAGTACTCCATGGTGTATATGTGCCACATTTTCTTAATCCAGTCTGTCACAGATGGACATTTGGGTTGATTCCAAGTCTTTGCTATTGTGAATAGTGCCGCAATAAACATACGTGTGCATCAAACAAATATACAAGAAAAAAACAAACAACCCCATCAAAAAGTGGGGAAAGCATATGAACAGACATTTCTCAAAAGAAGACATCCATACAGCCAACAGACACATGAAAAAATGCTCGTCATCACTGGCCATCAGAGAAATGCAAATCAAAACCACAATGAGATACCATCTCACACCAGTTAGAATGGCAATCATTAAGAAGTCAGGAAACAACAGATGTTGGAGAGGATGTGGAGAAATAGGAACACTTTTACACTGTTGGTGGGACTGTAAACTAGTTCGACCATTATGGAAAACAGTATGGCGATTCCTCAAGGATCTAGAACTAGATGTACCATATGACCCAGCCATCCCACTACTGGGTATATACCCAAAGGATTATAAATTACTCTACTACAAAGACACATGCACATGTATGTTTAAAACTTTAAAATTCTTATGGAGAATTTTCAGACACTTGAACATACATTACTAAATTCCAAGAGAGCCACAGAACCCTTTCTAAGAAACACTGATGTGCTGACTGGTTAAAAATAATAATTGCCCTAAAAGCAATTGAATTCATGTCTTTAATAATAATAACTAACATTTAGCAGGTGCTTATGCGTGCTTGGCAGCCAACATGTATGGTTTTCTGACCCCAGTGCCCTGCTCCAATGCACAGTAATTAAAAAGGAATAACCAGCCTGGGCAACATAGGGAGACCCCATCCCTACAAATAATTTTAAAAATTAGCCAGGTGTGGTGGCACATGCCTGTAGTCCCAGCTACTAGGGAGGCTGAGGCAGGAGGGTCACCTGAGCCTGGGAGGTTGAGGCTGTACTGATCCATGATCATGCCACCACACTCCAACATGGGTGACAGAGCAAGAGCCTGTCTTGGGGGGAAAAAAAAGAAAGGAGGCAAAGAACTATTATTTATGGTTCACAATCCACATGCTAGGCACTTCACTCAGTATTCTGCATGCATTCATGTATAACTGTAAAATACATGTGCCAAAAGGATATTATCCCAATTTTCCTGATGATTAAAGAACAACTGATAGATTAAGAAATGCGTTCAGTCATTTAGCTAGTAAACAGAAGAAACAGGATTTAAATTGAGTTCTTCCTGATCCCAATACTAGAGTACCTCAGTAGGGGGTGGAATCTCTCCAATCCCTGCTATGAGCCTAACACTCTAATCCCATTATAGTAGACAGACTCAAAGCCCCCCAAAGAGGTCCATGACCTAATCCCCAAAACCTATGAATGTGTTACCTTACATGACAAAGGGCACTTTGCAGGTGTGACCAAATTAAGGACCTTGAGAAGGGGAGATTATCCTGGATTACTGGGGAAGGAAGAATGAGGAGGGCCCAATCTAATAACGAGGGACCTTATAACCAAAGGCGATGGAGGTGCAGGAGAGTCAGAGTCAGAGAAAGAGATGTGAAGACAGAAAGCAGGGGCCATAACTCAGGGACATAATTGCCAGCACTAAGGATGGAAAGGGGCCATGAGCCAAGGAATCCACGGAGCCTCTGGAAGCTGGAAAAGCCAAGGAACAGATTCTCCTCTAGAGCCTCCAGAAGGAACACAGGCCTACCAACTCCTTGATTTTAGCCTCATTTTGGACTCTGACCTTCAGAACTATAAGTTTGTGTTAAGCCACTAAGTTTATAGTATTAAGTAATTTGTTACAGCAGCATAGGAAATTAATAGGGCCATGCTAACACAGTGAAAGAGAGGTTTGTGTTACAACTTCAGCTGTTCTGAGGCAGGCTTGCCAACTCTGAACTTGGGATGAAAAGGAGAACAATGACAAAGGAGTAAATGGTGCTGAGGGGGTCCACTTAGGGAGAAAGTTATAAAAAGGGATAAAGTGACTCCTGGACAAAGCCTCCCAGAGGAGGTAAAATATGGATTTCAGGGCTGAATGCATGAGACCACGTGCAGAGGCATACTGCTGGTGGGTAAGGAAACACAAGCGCAGATAGGTGGCACTCACAACTCCAGTCGCTGCCTCCATAATATAGCCGCCCGTCCACCAGTCCCTGGATGTTCTCCTAAGAGCATTTCAGTTATGTTCTCCCAAGAGGGCGTCTAAGGCCACTTTATATTCTTCTGTTTTTGTTTTTGTTTTTCTTGAGAGAATTTCTGGAAGAGTTGGCAATTCTGAAAGAGGGCTGCAGGGAGAGGAGGGCTTGATCATTTTCTGGTCACCGGTGCATTCTGTTCAAGGCCAAGACCAACACCACTCCAGAGTGTCACACTTGAGAAACCAAGTCACTGTTAAATAGGAAACTCTGACTCCACACTGGACCATTTGGAAGACCATCTGCAGTGGGGCCAAGTTTTTGCCCAGCCTACAGCCAGAGGAGCCACCACAGGAAACCAGATGTCCCTGAGTGTCATCTAGATGCAGTGCACATCCCTCCCAGGTTTGGTCTGTACTGGCCTCCAGAGGCTGCACCACATTTTGACTGCAGGGATCTATCCCCTGGTTTAAGAGCCAGAAATTGGATCTCCAGCCACGAGGACAGCACCGAAAGCCTCCAGTTCCCACAGCAACAGTGGGTTCCAAAGGTGAAGGCTCCAGGAGCCACCCAGTAACACGCTGGAGCCGGGCGCTGCAGCCCAGCTCTCTCCACAATAGCATTCTTGGCAAAGCTATAGAACCCATCAAGTCTGACTTCAGTGCAGCCGTCTTCCTTCCTCAGAACCGCCTCAGTGGAGCCTCCCTAGATTGCATGGGTTTATGCTTGGGTGGTTATTAAGTAAGATTAATTTTCTCAGTCACTCAACAAATGTTTACTGAGCACAGATGGGCACCATGCCAAACGTTGGGAATACAGTTGCTCTGAGTGCTACAAAAGAGAGGGGTGTGGTGCCACAGAACATGAGAGGACAAGATGACCTAGGTAGGAAAGGCCTCCCCAAGGAAGGGATGTTTGCACTAAAACCTGAAAAAAAGACGCTAGCTATTAAAAGGGGCTAGATGAGGCAGCTCAATATCTCTCAGGGTATTTATCTGCATTTATGAAATGCTTTGAAACCCAAAGGAAGCATTGGTAAAAATGATACCAATGAATATAAATAGCACTTTATGGTTTATAAAATGTTTTGCCATGCTTCATCCCAGATTCAACAATAGTACTAGAGAGACAGAACAAGAAATGTCATGTTCTGCCTTTTATAAATGCGGAAACAGATTAACAGCAGTTACATGCTTCACCAAGGTTATATATTAAGTCAAGGAGAAGACTCAAGTCCAGCTCTCATTATTCCTCATTGAGAGCTCTTTTCACTACATAGTGCTGCCTCCCCAGGAAAGCTAAAAAGTTAAATGACAGATTGGTGTTCATATTTACTAATGCAAACCATACCAAACATCTGGCTGCTGGACTCACCTATTCACACAGTTGGACTGACAGTGCAATGCCAGCAACCTGGTTTCAGCATTATCAGCCGCTCTGCACCTTCAACCAGCAACCTCCAAGCAAGCAGCACCAGTGTCAGACCAATCCCCAGCTCAAGCAGAACTTCCCTAAACTTTGTGAACTGTTCTAAGCTATACAGCTAAAAGAAAACAAAAATAGGTCTCAATTTTAAAAGGAGCCATATTCCCTCTTCTCTCACTTTCCTCTTCCTTTTCCAGCTGCCAACTTCTCAGACCTTTGGATCCTTGGTAAACAAAGAGCAAGCAGGACAACCATCCTGTAGTTCTGGGGAGTGTCCTTTAAGCTTCCTTTTGGTCTGGGTCATTGTAGAGATCACAGAGTAATATATGGATAGACCCAATACCAAGGAGTTGGCATGGAGCAGGGGAAGTACCAGATCTAGAATCGAAGGCCTGCAGTTTGGTCTTGGTTCTAACATGGAGCTTCTACTCTCTGGTAAATAATAAACAAGGAAGTTGTGATGGTAATGCAAAATGATGGTCATTATGGAAAATAGTATGGAGGTTCTTCAAAAAATTAAAAACAGGACTACCATATCCAGCGATCACATTTCTGGGTATATATCCCCAAAATTTCTAAGCAAGATCTCAAAAAGGTATTTACATACCTATGTTCATTGCAGCAGTATTCACAACAGCCAAGAGGTAGAAGCAACTAAAATGTTCATAGTTAAATGAATGGATTTTTTTAATGTGGTATACACACATTATGGAATATTACACAGCCTTAACAAGGAAGGAAATCCTGTCACATACTACAACATGGATGAACCTTGATGACATCATGCTAAATGAAATAAGCCAGTCAAAAAAGGACAAATATTATATGATTTCATTCATATGAAGTAGTTAAAATCACAGAAACAGAGAGTAGAAAGGTAGTTCCCAAGGGCTGGCAAGAGGGGGAAGGGGAATCGTGTTTAATGGGTATAGAGTGTCCATTTTGCAAGATGAAAAAGTTCTAGAGATCTGTGACACAACAGTGTGAATATACCTAACACTGCTGAACTTCACACTAAAAAATAAATTTAATGTTACACATTTACCACCATAATTAATACTGAAAGCACATTAAAAAGGAAAAAAAGCAAAACACACTCAAGACAGATAACATAAATTCAGAAAGAACATCAAGAGGGTGAGAGACCAAATGAGAAATGGACAGAGGGAAGAGGAGAGCACCAGTGAAAAATAAAGGCCAGATATTTAGCTCAGAGTCCACTCTGGGGTAAGGAATAGGAGCCCCAGCTCAAAGAATGAATGGGGACACCTCACCCAGATCCCTTCACTCTGAATGCTTCTCTCTCTGGGAAACAGATGATCTTCACTGACCATCAACTGTCCCTTTAGCACTCTAGACAGGTTCAGGGAGGTTGACATCTCACACATGTGAGGCCCTGTGATCCTTATCATAATTGCTGTTTTCCAAGGTCTACCCACTGCTCCAGCCAAGCTGTGAGGCCCATGTCTTCTGAACCCATCAGAACACCCAGCAACCAAAAGCCTGCCCAATGTTAGCCTGGCACCATTCCACATAAAAGGACAAAGTCAAGAATAGTCCTTTACACAGAAATCCCATGCCCTAGTTCTTGACAGCTGTAATTACAGCTAACACAGCTTTTAAAAGGAAAAGAAGAAAAGAAAATAGCAGCCTGGACCTAGCAGTGAATTGAGGGGTTTAGGGTAAAACACATACCACAGCACTTGCTATTAATGGTGGCCAGTCTAAACAAGAGACCGGCCAGCCAGACCAAACAGCTTTCTGGCCAATTAATTGCTCCCTCTAATTTAATGAGCTGCTCATTAAGCACTGGAAGCAGCCCATGGGAAGGACGCTACAGGAAGAGGCACATGGGCCATAAGGGCTGGCAGATGATGAGGGAAAAGGAGACTGGGGTCACATTCTAACCCCAGATGCCTCCAGATCCCACGACCGGCCAGCCCCATCCCATGCCTCTGCCTTCCCTTGCTTCCAGGTGATGTTTACCTGTACCTCTGTTTGTTCCACAAAGTTGTATCTCTGCCACTGGCTCTCTTACTGGGGAGGTTCCATGTACCAGTTATTTGGTTCCTCAGCTGGGGTAATGACTCATATTAGGGTCACAAAGAGCCTTCAGCAGAGTTACAAATGGGCCAGCACAGTCCTGAATATGAATCCCGACTCTTCCTACTCACAGCAACTTGACCTAGAATTATTTCATCTGCCCAAGGTTCTATTTCCTCATCTATAAAATGTAGTAATAATATCCTCATCTAGAGTAGCTGTAAATAGTAAATAAAATAATAAAATATTATTTCAATATTAAAAAGCCTAACAAAGCACCTGGCACATAAGTAGCTATTCCTAATAGTGACTACTATTAATAGAGATATCACTTTCATAATGATAGTGATACTACTGACAACATATTCTCTGTCTCTTAGTCAAAAGTGAATTAAAAAGGCACTATTTTTGGCTGAAACCCCAAGAACAGGCCAGCTGCAGGTCCAGTCCTTCTTATCACAGCAGCAACTACAACTGTGGTGAAAGTAGCAGCCCATCCTAACAACTGTAACACCTCCAGATGCTCCCCAGCCGAGGCCTCTGTGCTTTCTATCTGAGCTAGAGGGTGAAGGAAAAGAGGAGGCCTGGAAACACTCAAAAGTTGCATGTTCTCATGAGACTGAGTGAAGAAATACATTCAGGCCACATGCCTGCCCCTTCCTAGACCTGTGGGACTCCTCACTATACCCCTCTGAGCTTCAGTTTAATCTAGAAAATGAGGGTGACTGGTCCCCCACTTCACAGCCTGCTGTGAACATTGAATAAAACAACCCAAGTGAAAGTGCTTTGAAGCTACTTCTTACTGTGTCCATGAAAATAGTACTGTTGTATTTAATGGCAGTCTCAATAAATTTAATTTAACAATAAAAAAATGCTGAAATACTGGGAAGATCAAGGCAACAAAAGGATTAGGCTGATGAACTGAGCAGAGAAAGAGCCCCAATCATGCAAATTTTCTTCCCAACGTCGCTGTCATTGAGTTGAAGTTTCTGCTGACCAGATGAAGGATTGACTGAAAGTAAAACTAACAAGGAAAAATGAAGCTACAGCATCACTTACATGTTTTCCATTTAGGTGAGCAGATTATTCTACAGAACAATGATTCTAAAGAACAAACCAGACTGCATCCAGGGATGACCAATCGTGCCATCTCTAATGCCAATTTTCTCTTACAATAAACAATTAAAATCCATTTCACCAATCCCAAACCTACCTTTGAAATGCACAAGTACAAGGTAATTTATTCTGTTCCAGTGCAGAGAACATGGAGAAATTCCTTTGCAGGTATCAGAAGAGAATTTAATTCTTGTTCAGTCTCAGCTCCATGTATCACAGAGTCAGAAAGCAACAAGTTCATAGACTGAACCACATATACCAACGAGAAGGTATACTGAACTTTCCGCAAGTAGACAAAATGGCAGAAGAAAATGCACTGACACTCCCGGAGCCTAAAGCATCCAACCAATAAAACTTTGTTAAAATCTCATATTTACTCTTAAAAATCCAAGTAAATCTTATATTCTATACCACAATAAATTACCTTTTTAAAGAATGTTTTGAGTCAATTACCAGCTAACTACTAAACCTTTTCCCTAAAATCTTTGAATAAAAAAGAGACATCAGTCCCTGGCCAGTCACTACACATCATCAAGGTAACATGTATCTCAGTTTGAGGAGCTACAGGTCACAAGAGAGAGAAGATGGTACCACTCCAGCCATCACATCTATTTTAACATTGGCCTTGCATCAAGATCAAACATTCAATTCAGAACAGCTTCCTGGAGGGTACAGAGAGGAGGAGTTTGGGTTTGCAAGGGGGTGCAGCCATCCATTTTGGCCCCTCCAGCCCTATCTAGAAGGGCCAGCAGCTAAGGTACTTGACTCCCCGCTCCACACAGCCCACCTCTGGCCACTCACCCGGATCCGGCGCATGGCAGCCACGATCTCCACCCTGCTGTTGGGCCTTGGCACGTCCAGGCTTCCTACGTACTGTGGGGGAGAAGCAAACACTCATTGAGAGGAGGGGTAGCAAGTGTCCCTAATCCCAGAAAGTTCCAAAGGGTGAAGGGCCAGCTCATCTCCCCATGTGACAGATGAAGAAATTAAGAGGCAGAAGGGTGTTTTGTTCTGAGTCTGTTTCTAACTTTATAAAAAGCAAGTTAACCAGAAATTACTGCTTCCTTTATCTTGCTCTTAACCAGAGATCCAGTAGAGTACTGTATCTAACCAAGCAGCCTTTCAAGCCAGAAAGTCTTGGGTGTGAAGACTCTTCCACCACTAATTTTACGGCAAGGCAATTCACTTTTTTTGTCTCAATTTTCTCAACTGTAAAATCGGCTCTCAGTAAAGATCAAACAGAATAAAATGTCCTACACAAAAGTGATTGGCAAATATTAGTGCTCTCAAAAAAAAAAGAATATATACCTTTTTTAACTATGGAACTTCACTGATTTAGCCCTAGATGTTTTAGATACCTGACACATTTGATTAAGTTCCTGTTTGGAAGAAAGAAATGAACTAATTTATTTAAAAATTTTTATTATGCTTAGAAGTTATTTTAAAACCAATTTGAATATGAAGATGAACGCTTAATATGAGTACTTTCTTACTGTAAGCTATTCAAATAATACAGAAATATGCAGCGCAAAAGAATAAAGTCCCTACTGTAACAGTTGATGTACATCTCTCTTTGTGTACTGATGGGTATTATTCACAGACGGGGGGAGTTTGTTTTATATAAAGGTTCATATTACTCACATTGTTCTGCAACTTGGTTTTTTGACTTTAAATACAACTAGGGCATCTCTCTATGCCAATGAATACAAGACTATTACATTACACATAATGGCTCCCCTACTGATGGACATGCTATGTCACTATTACAAATTATACTTTTCATCTATACAAGTTTGAGCCCATCCAAGTAGCTCTGGAATTACGATTGCCGGATTCCTAGAAGTAAGATTGCTGGATCAAAAGTATAATCTTGGCTGGGCACTGTAGCTCATGCCTGTAATTCTATTCTTTGGAAGGCTGAGGCAAGGAGATCACTTGAGGTCAGGAGTTCGAGACCAGCCTGGCCAACATGATGAAACCCTGTCTCTATTAAAAATACAAAAATTAGCTGGGTGTGGTGGCACATGCCTGTAATTCCAGCTACTCGGGAGGCTGAGGCACGAGAATTGCTTGAACCCAGGAGGCAGAGGTTGCACTGAGCTGAGATCATGCCATGTCACTCTAACCCGGATGATGGAGTGAGGCTCTATGTCAAAAAGTAAAAATTTAAAAGGTATAATCTCTAGATATCATTCCTTATAAGAATGAAACAAGGAAATAGGACAACCCAACATTGATTCATTGATTAAGCATCTATGACATGAGTTCCTTCATATACACCATCCCATTAGACACTGACCCACTGGGACTTGCCTTTCCTTATTATACATAAATTACATAAAACAGCCCAAGGGATACACCAGAAATTAAGAGCCCAGAATAACTTAAACGTCTACCCAAGCAAAGATTCCATTAAGAGTGAAGATAAGGCTACGACAGTCATCTGTGAGGAAAAAGAATGTTCTGTGGTTACGGGAAAAGCAAGTTTTTCCCGAAATTTGGAGCTGAAGTCTGACCCCAGTGAGGAGGATTTCAAAAACTAATTATCACAAAGGGATTTCCCCTAGTATTGATCAACAGTTTGTGCTAATACACTGAAGAACACAACTGGCAAGCAGAGAGCACATTGCAGTTTGGCCCCAAGAGGACAGCCCCACCACAGCCCATGGGGAGCAACACAGCTATTGAAGAACCTTGCAACTCGCTGAGGTAAACAAAACCACTTAGATCTAATAGTGTGGCCAGATTTAACGGTGGTTACATTTTTCCTTCTGAGCTCTGCTGAGGCAGTGCAGTCTGTCAACAAGACAGTGACCCAGAGCTAGGGATGACGTGAGGCCCAGATTCATGACTGTCCAACTTCACAGGCCCTCCAGCCGGGGACAGTTTCCATGCCCCCTCTCCTTGACACTGCACAGCTGATGGCTCCTGCCCTGAATGCCCTGTAGTCAGGAACACACAGGCCTTGAGCCATCACATGAGAGCTGGGGCCACAGGACCGAGCAAGGTCACCCATCACAGGGAGCCTAGGGGACTGTACGGTCCTCCCACTGGATCCCTGCAGACCGGGAAAGGGGCTGCTGCCCACTGAGACCCACCACTGGGCCTGAACACAAATACCCAGATGGGACCCATCCCTACCCTGCCACACACTTGCCTCACCCCACACCCCTACTAACATATCACACACACCACACACTCACTCACTCTTCTTCCTTCCTTCCTTCCTTCCCATTCATGCAAAGAAAATCACTAATCTAAATACCTAGAGATTAGCTTAACCAAAGAAGTGAAAGATCGCTACAATAAAAACTATAAAACATTAATGAAAGAAATTGAAGAGGACACAAAATAATGGAAAGATAACCCATGTTCATGAATTAGAAGAATCACTATTGTTAAAATGTCTATACTACCCAAAGCAATCTACAGATTCAATACAATCCCTATCAAAATACCAATGACATCCTTCACAAAAATAGAAAAAACAATCCTAAATTTTTTTTCTTTTTTTTTTTTTGAGACGGAGTCTTGCTCTGTCACCCAGGCTGGAGTGCAGTGGCCGGATCTCAGCTCACTGCAAGCTCCGCCTCCCGGGTTTATGCCATTCTCCTGCCTCAGCCTCCCGAGTAGCTGGGACTACAGGCGCCCGCCACCTCGCCCGGCTAGGGTTTTTTTGTATTTTTTAGTAGAGACGGGGTTTCACCATGTTAGCCAGGATGGTCTCGATCTCCTGACCTCGTGATCCGCCCGTCTCGGCCTCCCAAAGTGCTGGGATTACAGGCTTGAGCCACCGTGCCTGGCCTACAATCCTAAAATTTATACAGAGCTATAAAAGACCCAGAAATAGCTAAAGTTATCCTGAGCAAAAAGAACACAGCTGGAGGAATCACATTACCTGACTTCAAATTACGCTACAGAACTATAGCAACCAAAACAGCATGGTACTAGCATACAAACAGACATATAGACCAAAGGAACAGAATGGGGAATCCAGAAACAAATCCATACATCTACTGTGAACTCATTTTTAACAAAGATCCCAAGAACATACATTAGGGAAAGAATAGTCTCTTCAATAAATGGTGCTGGGAAAACTGGATATCCATATGTAGAAGAATAAAACTGGACTCCTATCTCTCACCATATACAACAATCAAATCAAAATGAACTAAAGACCTAAAACTAAGACCTCACACTACGAAAATGTTAAAAGAAAACATTGGGGAAACTCTCCAGGACATTGGACTGGGCAAAGATTTCCTGAGTAAAGCCCCACGAGCATAGGCAACCAAAGCAAAAATGGACAAATGGGATCACATCAAGTTGAAAAAGTTTCTGCACAGCAAAGGAAACAATCAACAAAGTGAAGAGACAATCCACAGGATGGGAGAAAAAAATTGCAAACTTCCCATCTGACAAGGGATTAATAACCAGAATATATAAGAAGTCCAAACAACTCTGTAGGAAAAAAAATCTAATAATCTGATTTAAATATGGGTGAAAGATCTGACTAGACATTTCTCAAAAGAAAACACAAAAATGGGAAACAGGTACATGAAAAGGTGCTCAACACCATTATCAGAGAAATGCAAATCAAAACTACAATGAAGTATCTTTCACCCCAGTTAAAATGACTTTCATCCAAAAGACAGGCAATAACAAATGCTGGCAAGGATGTGGAGAAAAGAGAACCCTCGTATACTATCAATGGGAATGTAAATTAGTACAAACAGGATGGAGAACAGTTTGGAGGTTCCTCAAAAAACTAAAACTAGAACTACAACATGATCCAACAATCCCACTGCTAGGATACCCAAAAGAAAGGAATTCAGTATATTGGTGAGGTATCTGCACTTCCAGATTATTGCAGCACTATTCACAATAGCCAAGATTTAGAAGCAGCCTAAGTGTCCCTCACTAGACAAATGGATAAAGAAAATGTAGTACAATGGAGTACTATTCAGCGATGAAAAAGAATGAGATCCTGTCATTTGCAATAACACAGATAAAAATGGAGGTAAGTGAAATAAGCCAGGCACAGAAAGACAAAAACTTCACATGTTCTCACATATTTGTGGGAGCTAAAAATTAAAACAATTCAGCTCATGGAAATAGAGAGTAGAACGATGGTTACCAGTAGGTGGGAAGGGTAGCTGTAGGGGGAAGCAAGGATGGTTAATGAGTACAAAAACATAATTAGGTAAGATGAATAAGATCTAGTATTTGAAAGCACAATAGGATGACTACAGTCAACAATAACTTATTGTACATTTAAAAATAACTGAGAGTATAATTGGATTATCTGTAACACCAAGAAAGGATATATGCTTAAGGTGATGGACACCCCATTTACCCTGATGTGATTATTATGCACTGCATGCCTGTATCAAAATATCTCATGTGCCCCCATAAACCTATTCACCTATTATGTACCCACAAAATTGAAAATAAAGTTTTAAAAATAAAAAATTACAAAAAAGAATCACTAATTTGCCTTTCTGAGAATGTGTCTGGAATAAATAACCTGTTTTCGCTATAGCTGCACCTTAGAGTCATCCAGAGAGATTAAAACGATATACAAAGCAGGATTCAGGTCCGCATCTCCTAGACAAAAGCTAAACATCCACACCAATAACATGAATCAACAGCAGAACTACAACGCCAGGGAAGCAGAGGAAGGGTCAGAAAGTCTACTGCACCGGGCAAAACCAGAGGGTGTGACATGTGAATACTTTCTTTACACATATGACACCACAATGAAGAGTGCCTTGATAACTAATCTTACCACCTCCACAACTAACTTCTGTCTGTCCCTGAGTCTTCATCTTGACCAAAGTGTAAGACACCATCTAAGACCAGACGCACTTGCTGGAGGGTGGCCCTTCTAACTGCTCAACTTCAAGCAATTCTGCAGTAAACTGAACTCAGGCAGCACCCTCCCACTCTTGACTGGAAGGTGAGCTCAGCATGTAGATGAGGTTCAGGCCTAGGAGCCAACAACCTTCAGAGATCCGGGCTCTGTCAATTCCTATAGAGGGTCAGGCAAAACCAATTCCCTGCCTTCAGTCAAAGACTGATACACTGGTGGCAGGTGATCACTCTGAAACAGCACTCCTTTTATCTGCCTCTCCTGCAGGATGCAGGCTCCCACAGGTTCCTAGGACAATGGAGCTAGGTTGGCCTGATGCCTGAGAATTGGAGGAATATATTTCAAACTGGAAATGCATACTTTCTTCCCCTCCTTCTCCCATGTCATGTTCCTCCTCTAGCCTTCCTCATCATGATTAGTAGCCCCCAGGAAATCCACCAGTTTTTCAAGCATGAAACTTGAGTCATCCCTGAACAGGCTTCTCCCTTATCCATCACAGCTAATCAGTGACCAGGACCTCCTAATTCTCTCCCCTCCACCTCTCTGTCTACACTGCCATTACCTGATCCCAGAAAATCTTCCTCTCTCACTTTGTCTATACAATGGCCTCCTTACTGGTTTCTCCACTACCCACATGGCCCTCTCCAAACCATTCTCCATGAGGCTGTCAGAGTGATCTCTTTATAAAGCAAATTGAGTCATCTTATTCCCTTAAGAACCTCCCACACTTGCTTCCATTTGCTCAAAGATGGCAATCAAAATCCTCAGCATGGCCTACATAGCCACATGGTCCAGCTTCATCTCACACCAGTGGCCTTGCCAATTATTCAGAAGTTCCTCAATCACACCATATCTTCTCACATTCAAGGGCATCTACACATGCTCCTCCCTGTGCACAGAACACTCTTCTTCTACCCACTCGTCCCCTAATCTTCCAACATTCCTGTAGATTTCTGCTTAATCTCTACTTCCCCTTTCTTGACCCCCAGGGTAGGTGAGATGCCCTTAGGGAGGACTCCTATACCTCCCTGCAATTCTCCTGTCTAGAACACACAGCTAAAACATGCTTTAGTCATCACCAACTGACCATGCCTCCCACAGGTCCAGGCACATAGGAGATGCTCAAAATACATTTGACTGAGTAGAATCTTCCAAAAATGAACACAGATTCACCTCAAGTGCCCATGGGAGAATCTCCCCTCTGAGGAGCACCCTGAGTCCTAGGTTCTGCCTGGTGTTCTGGCATCTGAGGCATCAGCCTGCTCCTTCCAGCCCTCCATTTCACCCTGTATAGTCCCACAGTAAAACTTACTTGACTTTTATCCAGGTACTTCAACTGGACCTAAGCCAGATGCTCTTATAGTAGCACATGCCATTCGTGGTTTACCGAGAGGGGTGGTATGTTAAACCTTCCTGCTGGTGGATTTTTAATCACCTGGCCTTCTGTAAGACTTCTGTAGCATTCCTGCAGCCCCTGCTTCCAGGAATCCCTGCTGTGAGACATCAGACAGTGCCGCTATTCAGAACACTGACCACTGAACTTAAGGGGAAATAAGGTAAAGGAGTTTAAAAATATCAGGGCCTACTTCTTTTTCATTAACATCTAGAAAGAAAAAAAAAAACTACAGAAGATGCAAACTGTATAGGTAATCAACATAAGGGATTATCTGTATCTGTTCTATCTGTGGCTTCATCTTCCAGATAAGCAGGAGCTAATTGCAAATAAAGTTAACTGAAGGACTTCAAATTTTTTTTTTGTTTTTTTTTTTTTTGAGGCTGAGTCTTGCTCTGTCGCCCGGGCTGGAGTGCAGTGGCCGGATCTCAGCTCACTGCAAACTCCGCCTCCCGGGTTCACGCCATTCTCCTGCCTCAGCCTCCTGAGTAGCTGGGACTACAGGCGCCCGCCACCTCGTCCGGCTAGTTTTTTTGTATTTTTAGTAGAAACGGGGTTTCACTGTGTTAGCCAGGATGGTCTCCATCTCCTGACCTCGTGATCCGCCCGTCTCGGCCTCCCAAAGTGCTGGGATTACAGGCTTGAGCCACCGCACCCGGCCAAGACTTCAAATTTTTTTAATAAGTTTCTGGACAACCTCAGCCTCAGTACTAAGTTAATATTTCATAGAATGCTTTCATTTTCTGGCTTCCACCCTGTTTTCTGGAGATTAACTTCTGAAGACACCAATCAATTCTACCATTGTGGCCCCTGGTACGTGAATCATAATGTGAAAAGCAGCAAGACAGAAAGCTTGAAACATCCACCAATGTACTCGCCATCCATAGACTTGTTAGACTTTCTGCCATCACCATCACCTTCTTCTGGAAACGCCTTTTACTCACAATGTTTATGTCAGGTGCTTCCAGAGACAAGGAAAAAATGTATTTATCAACCAAAAATAAATGCATCAGATTATTCTGCTTCTGATAAAGTTGGAGTAGCTAGTATCAGATTAAGCCTCCCACAAGTAACAAATAGGAACTCTGAACAAGATAGAAAAACTAGCTCTGCATAGAATGCAGGACACAAAAAGCCTAGCCTCAGGATGAGGAAGGCTAGTTCATTAATATAAACTGTGAATGTTAGTTCATAAGAATGTATCAATATTGGCTTATCAATTATAGCTAATGTACTACACTAATGTAAGATATTAATAATAAGGAAATAGGGAAGGAAGGGAATAAATGAGAACTCTGGCCTTGCCTCTCAATTTTTCTCTAAACCTAAAACTTCTCTAAAAAATAAAATCTATTGTTTAAGATAATAATAGTAACTTTGAGAGCCCTGGAAAGAGACCAAAAACAGGCAGAGATTACGGGAAGTCAAGCTTTGAAAGAAGGGAACTGCTCTAGGTGAGGCTTGGGTGTGTGGCATCTCGTCTGGCAGCACAACCCCACAGGCACAGCACAGGCCGGCTGGAGCTCAGGCAGAAAAGCTCACTCTGACAACCTGGGGAGTTGGATACCAGAGACTGGGACAGCCAGAGGAGCTTAAAAGAGAGGGCGGGCAGGAGGCAGTCACCAAGGGGAAGCCTCCAAAATCACGTGTAAACCCTAGCCAGGTATTCAGTGCATGTGCTCAGGAAACTCTAAGGAAGCCAGCAGAAGGGAACAGGTGGAAAAACAAGAAAATCAAGTGGAGATTTTAACTGCTCCCCACTTCAGAGGAGGCAGATTTAGGATTTATGACTAGCCAAGTTAACTATCATTAAGAACAAGAAAACATGCTTCCGAAGAAGCTAGCAGAATCTTCTGCTGTGGGTTTGTTAAAGCCCCACTGACTACCTAGTGCAGGCAAGGCCACAGGAAAGGACAGGACCCCCAGAAATAGGCATAATGTAAAGGTCCCTGCCTCTACTGCACTGCCAGCTCTCATCTCCTCTCTGAAGCTGCTCAGTTCTACAGCCTCAGCACACAACACACAACATGTGAGTTTCAGGGGTAACTCCCTTCTTTTACAGAGGACAGTGAGGCCCAAAGCAGTTAGCAGATGGCAGAGAGGGGGTTCGGTCTCCTGTAGGCTCCTGGCTTCCAGTCTAGGATCCCTGCATTCTTCCCAACTCTCTCCCTTGGGGGTCCCAAATGCAGACTGGTCTCCCTGTCTACCTCCTCTTATCCCACTGGTCTCCTGGTCATACTGTGTCCTCTCTCCAAAACACACACAAGCATAAAGAAATCTGACAGGCCGGGCACGGTGGCTCAAGCCTGTAATCCCAGCACTTTGGGAGGCCGAGACGGGCGGATCACGAGGTCAGGAGATCGAGACCATCCTGGTGAACACGGTGAAACCCCGTCTCTAATAAAAAAAATACAAAAAACTAGCCGGGCGAAGTGGCGGGCGCCTGTAGTCCCAGCTACTCGGGAGGCTGAGGCAGGAGAATGGTGTAAACCCAGGAGGGGGAGTTTGCAGTGAGCTGAGATCCGGCCACTGCACTCCAGCCTGGGTGACAGAGCGAGACTCCTTCTCAAAAAAAAAAGGAAATCTGATACCCTGGTCATGCCTAGAAACCCCCAGCTGAGATTGCCTGTCTGAGTTAGTCCCTGAACCCATCCTCTGTACTGATAGCTTCCTGAAACAGAGAACCAAAGGAGCTTTCCAAAGGACTTTCCAAAGGGAAAGCCCTTCCCTGCCTGCAGAAACTGCTCTTGTGCACAGCTGAGCGTCCTGCTGAGAGGGATTATGAATGTGACCAGGGTGAAAGTTCTCGCCTCATTTAGCATGGAACAAAGCAGCATTAACTGCAACAGCAGGAGCGGCCCCAGATTCCAGGGCACACACTCAGCCAGTAAACTCCTACTAAATACTCTGGGGGAGGGGAGGAAAAAGAGAAAAGTTGCGTCAGGGTGTCCCACTCCCCACTTGTGAGGCTTGCTTGAGGCTCTCCAGGTGCTAGGGTGTAAGGGACGTGGGGATAGCGACTCAAAGTGCCCATGTGGACATTTACCAGCATCCTTGCTCTCAACTGCAATCAAGATAGAAGCCTCAGTGCCAATCCCCCACCCACCCCTCACATACACCAGAAAAGCTTCCAAAATGCTTGAAATGCAGCTGCACACCACATCTTCATTTATTTGCAGTCTAAGAGGAATGAGGCACTTATATTTCTTCCTCTCTCTCCCAGCCCATCTGAAAAAGGAAGCACTATTTGAAGGCCATCTGATGCAACTGTGTCACTATTGATCAGTAGCTCAGTAGGGGCCGATGAATGTGCCAGAGATCACAGCAGAATCCTTCCTGCTCCTCAACACTAAGGGGCTGGGTGCAAAATAATTGCGATGACTTGTCTTTATGCTAATGCCATGCAATTCTCTAAAATGGACACAGGATAAGACAGAACAATCCAACCAGAATGCCCACGGGAAGGCTGCGTCTTTCAGTTCTCTTAGTCTCCATTAGCAAAAGCTTAGATGGGTTGGCCTGATTATTTTTATTATGAGGATCTGAGGGTTACAGCAAAGAGGAAAGAAAAAAAGCAGGAAGACAGAGAAACTGTTCTGGCCTTTCAACTATTAGCTCCTGAATAAAAGCCTCAGGTTGGTGACTAAAATCTCTGGCTTGTGTCACAGAGGCAGGTGTGAGGCAGAGGCCGGGCTGCACCCTGGGCAGCCAGCACTTTCTGTCATGCCTACCTGGGATGCTGACTTGGCCAACAGGTTATTTTCTCCTAGGGAAAAGAAAGGAAAAGAAAGAAAGTCCAATGCATGGTGTGAGGCAGAAGGAAACACTAACAAAGGCTGTATGATCATTAAAATCATCACCTGTATCAGGTAAACCAGGAATGGACAGGTGAACAAAGAACACCAGAAAACCAATAAGGAAGTCAGATCCAATGACAGAGTTTAAGTGGCCTCAAATGTGATTTGATCTAACCCTTCATTTTATAGAAAGGAAAATCAAGGCTCAGAGAAAGAATGAAAATGTAGCTTGTGAGTGGCAGAATCAGAACCAGTGTAAGACTCCCTACCCTGTACCACCACGCTAATACTTCAGTAGGAAATAAGTAATCAGGATGAACACAAGCCAATGCCCCAGTAAGGCCTGATTCACTACATTAAACTCAACTTTAGCTAGATGAGGATGCCTGTGTATGGACACCCAAATTGTCAGAAGGTCAAAAACACATCAGTGAAAAATGGTGGGGCACCGAGATTTGCAAGGACTGGACAGGGGTCCCTATTTGGTTCATCTGAATGACTTTGGGAATGGAATTAAATGACTTTGGGAATGGAAAGAGGGAAATGGTCATCCAACTACTGGAGAACAGTAAACTGAAGAAATGAGAAGGATGACAACAAAGAGAGATCCCTTATTCTTCACATGAAGAATGAAAGCACTCAGCTTTGCCCAGCACCAACATCCTATACCTCCTAAATTCTAAGTACTTAAACTCACCAAGCCTTTGTTTCATTCATGAAATGTACCTAGTATCTGTACTACCCACATGTCAGGGTTGTCATAAGAATCAAAATTAGATGGGCCAGACATGATGGCTCATTCCTGAAATCCCAGCACTCTGAGAGGCCAAGGTGGGGGGACCACTTGAGTCCAAGAGTGCAAGACCAGCCTAGCCAACATAGGAAGACCCTATCTCTATAAAAAATAAAAATGAAAAAAATTAGCCAGGCATGGTGGTACACACTTGTAGTACCAGCTACTCAGGAGGCCATGGTGGGAGGATCGCTTGAGCCCAGGAGGTCAAGGCTACAGTGGGCCATGATTGCACCACAGCAAATCCAAATTAGATAATGCAGATTGAGGTTTTATAGTTTAGAAAATAATTTACAATCATAAGGAGATAACATTCTTTGCATTATCATGTTCTTGCTTTGTGAGCCAAGGAGATCCTGAAGGTACAGAATTTGTAGCTTTACAATAATGGCCTCCTTGAATTCTCATAGACTAATGACTGTACACAGAGTGAGGTGTGGTTACTGTAAAATAGTAACCAAAGTTAGTTAGTTGTTAGTTGTGGTTACTGTAAAATAGTAAAAAGATTTCCTTATATTTTATGTAACAAATGTATTAAGTTCTTTAGAGGAGAAAAATGAAGACAATTATTTACCAGAATTATACTCAGATCCCCAAATTTAAAGGTTTTGTATGTGTGTATGTATGTATAAGTAGCAATAAAAGAAAGATTCAAAAGTTTGCTAAGTTTTTTCTTTTTTAAGCCCTTTAAGTAATGATATAACTAGAAACTAGGTTTCTAAAATGCCAGAGTAAATGGAAGGGCAGAATCAAGAATTAGTCTCAACAGAATCAAAGAGGAGTGAAGACAGAAGTGGTAAATGGCACAACCAGAGTGTCACCAATGACCAGACCACACAACTGGCAAACCCCTACCTGCCACCCCTCATCAGGGAATGGCTTAACTATGACACTGCTGACAGAACCTCACGGGATGGGCTCAGTTTGAGGTAAACACCCTGTCACACGTGTCTCCTGTCTGAGCAGGTTGCGACCAGGAAAAGGTTTCCTGGAGTTGGGAATGTGGGGTCTGCAATGCGGTCATTAATCATTTGTCAGCCTCACTGCTGAATGAAACCCCACAAATGAGTACAATTTCCAGATAACTGGCATGTTCCCCACTTAAATGTAAAGTTTTCTATATTTTAAACTCTCTTGATTAGAAATCTCTCTAAAATATATTCCACGCTGTCCTAACTATCGAGTCTCTGTAAGTCAGAATAATCTTTACATATGTCACTCAACGTGTAAACTACAAATCAGCAATGACCCTGGAGGAACGGCTCCAGACTATTATTAATACTATACCTTTTGAGTCCTTGAAGCTGATTTTTAGGATTTTTCTAAATCTTCCTACACTGTTAGAAGAAAGAAAGATGACAATATGCTACATATGCTTTCGCCTTTAACAACGCCTGTCCTCAAATCCTCAAGGAAGTACTAGCAAGACAAATTCGGCAACACACAAACAACAACAACAACAACAAAATACACAATGATCAAGTAGAATATACCCCAAGAATAAAAGGTTAGTTCAACATATGACCATATGTTCATCTCAACAGACAAAAAACACCCCACATTTGACAAAATCCAATACCCTTTCATACTCTTTCATGATTTAAACACAGACACACACACACACACACACACACACACACACCAAATTATGGATAGAAAGGAACTTCCTCAAACTAATAAAGGGCTTCTACAAAAACCCACATCCTATTTAATGGTGAAAGATTGAATGCTTTTCCTTTAAGATCAGGAACGAGACAAGGATGTCCACTCTTGTCACTCTATCCATCTTTCTCACAGAGTCACTGTAAAGATTAAATAAAATAATACATATGAAGTGATTGGCATTTAGATCTTCTTTCAGCTCCACATCTAAGTTAGTTCTCCCTGTTACACATGGTTCCACTTACCAGAGTTTTGAGTTAGTATCTGTTTGATTCTTAGATTAACTATGTCTCCCCAAACTAGACTGCACTGGTAGCTCCAAGGTATAACTGTTGTTGTCACCACTGTATCCTGAGCACCTAGTACAAAGCTTGGGCCACCAAACAAATGAGTGGACAAATGATAGCTTTTCCAGTTTTTAAGCAAGAAACTTTAAGATGTTATCTAGTTCTTTACCTGCCTTCAGGCAGTCCCACAACTCCTGCACTATTAAGACTCCATCTTATTACCCAACTTGCTATGGTGATCCACCCAACAGTCCTCATAGCAGAGGAATTAATTATTCTCATTAACATCAGTAGCAGCATCACAAAACAGCAACTATTTTTGCAATGATTTTTCAGATAAGGTAATCCAATTAAGCTAAAGGAAGTGGAAAGTCTGAGAAATCTAGTCCCGGCATTAATTCCTCTAACTAAAATGTGGAAAGAAAGAGAGCAAGAAAAGCCACAAAACAAACAAAGAAGTCAAAGAAAAAGAGTGCACAAGGACGGCCAGTGAAAGAAGATGGAGGTGAGGGGCACACATGGACGGTGAGGATAGATTTTCCCAGAAACAAAGAGGGAAGAGAGACATCAGCACTAGAAAGTAGTTCCGAGGTCTTTCGGCCCCACATTTGTTTTACTCCAACAAGGCAGAACTGACTAATGTTCAATGATCAGGAGTCTTGCTCAAGGTCGCTAACTTACAGAGTGAAAGTGAGAAAGACTATGACCCAGGTATCCTGGCTTCAAAGCCAATGATCTAAAAATAAAAATATATATTAGAATCACATGAAAAGGCTCATTGGTTCCAACTCTAGCTCCACCACTTTCTAGCTGCTCTATGAATTTGAGCCATCTGGTCAACCTCCCAGCACCTCAGCTTTATCATTTATGAAGTGAAACTTTGCAAGATTACCAGGGTGATTAAATGAGACCATGTAGGGAAAGCACCTAGTATTTCACACTGAAGCTCCATTCCTTTATTTAAAAATTACAGAGCACTTTCAATTTGCCAAAGATAAGGAGGCAAGAAGAAAAGAGATTGTAAACAAACAACCTACAGAATGTTAGTATATATTTGCAAACTATGCATGGGACAAAGGCTTAATAACTTAATAAGCAAAAAAAAAAATCCAATAAAAAGTAGGCAAAGAACATGAATAGATACTTCTCAAAAGAAGACATACACAAGGCCAACAAATGTAAAAAAAATGCTCATCATCACTAGAGAAATGCAAATCAAAACCACAGTGAGATACCATCTCACACCAATCAGAACGGCTTTTGTTAAAAAAAGTCAAAAAATTACAGATGTCGGTCAGGCTGTGGAGAAAAGGGCGCGCTTATATACTGTTGGTGGGAATACAAATTAGTCCAGCTACTGTGGAGAAGTCTGGAGATTTCTCAAAGAACTAAGAGCTGAACTACCATTTGACCCAGAAATCCCATTACTGGGTATATACCCAAAGGAAAATAAATCATTCTACCAAAAAGACATATGCACTCATATGTTCATTGCAGCATTATTCACAATAGCAAAGGCATGGAATCAATCCAAGTGTCCATCAACAGTGAATTGGATACAGAAAATGTGCTACATACGCAACACAGAATACTACACAGCAAAACAAAGAAAGAAATCATGTTATTTGAAGCAACGTGAATGCAGGGGGAGGCCATTTTCCTAAGGGAATTAACACAGGAACAAAAAACCAACTATTGTAGGTTCTCACTTATAAATGGGAGTTAAACATTGGGCATACCCATCGAATAGACCTGCACGTGTACTCTTGATTCTAATAATATAGAGAGAGAATGACCACACTCTGTCCTAGCAAATAAATGATTGTCTAGAGGATCTTGAATGAATACAAAAGGAACGAGGGAAGAAAAAAGGAAGTAGTCGTGGATGAGAACACAGGGCCTGCAGGCAAAGGTATTCTCTGGGACACAGAGAAATGCTTTAGAAAACAAAATTAAGACTGCAGGCTAGGTGCAGTGGCTCACACCTGTAATCCCACCACTATGGGAGGCTGAGGCAGGTGGATCACTTGAGGCTAGAAGTTCAAGACCAGCTTGGCCAAGATGGTGAAACCTCATCTCTACTGAAAATACAAAAAATTAGCTGGGCGTGGTGGTGCACACCTGTAATCTCAGCTGTTCAGGAGGCTGAGGCATGAGAATCACTTGAACTAGGGAGGCAGAGGTTGCAGTGAGCCGAGATTACACACTGCCCTTTATTTTAGCCTGGGTGACAAAGTAAGACTCTGTCTCAAAAGGAAAAAAAAAAGCAAGACTGCAACTCTGGCTGAGAAACTGAACCTCAAATCACATGGCTTGCCTCCCATTCTGAGAGATGCCAATGATCCACAGCAAGGGTTGAGATTTGTCTGACAAAAGCTATTTTTAAGGAGAAACCAATATTTTAATAAAGATTTTTTTGTGGTGAAAGATTCATATTACATACCACAGAGCTAAGCAAACATTCCTGATAGAGGTCCCTGTTTTTCCCATACAGAGCTATTCCACCGCACCAGTGGCCTCATCTCCCTTTCTCCTCCTGTCGTAACAAAGCCCTTTCAACAGTCCCTCCATATATCCCATTCAACAAAGCAAAATCCTGGAAGTGAGCCTCTGAGAAAGCATCCACTCTTCCTCCAGCACTGAGATCTGTGGACATCTTGTCATCAGTCCTTTCCCATTCATAGGCTATCTGTAAGCCCCTGATAGATAATGTCTAGCTTGTCTCTGGAATGGACAGCAGGGTAGAGCTCCCACCCACAAAAACAAAGAGGAAGCAAGCCACAGGGCCACACTGGCTTTCAGCCCAGAGGCCTCTACAATCCGTCAGTACCAAACAGAAACACAGCGTCTTGGTGGCTAGAGCCTTGTGGTCTTCAACCATCTCATCCCTGGAGTTCTGGGAGATCCCAAGAAGATAACAACTAAAGAGGGAATGAGGTCAAAACCCAGGATGGGCTGAGAGCCACTAGGGCAGAGTGAAATACAACACGCTCTAAGCCAGAGCCCTCATCCACAAGGGAGCCTACTGCCAGATGCTTACTTATTATGAGGTATGTTACTTAGGTGCAAGAAGCAAGGGCAAGGGTAGTAGAGGTGGAGGTCAACCAGGAAGCATCTGCAAGTACAGTTAGGTTGACCAACCATCCCGGTTTGCCTGGCACTGTCCTGGTTTTAGCAGTAAAAGTCCCACATCCCAGGAATCCCTGGCCCTGTGTGAACCCCCGCTCTGGCTAACTGCCCTAGGTGCAGTGTCCCCTCCCCTTCCTGAAGAATGGTTTCACTAGCAAGACGGTAAAACACCCCCAGCACATCAGGGGTGCTACAGATGCTGCCTGTAGCCTTGCCAGCTAAGCACATGACCTCTCTTAGAGAAGGGCTTTCTCAATGCCTTGGCTCCTAAGTCAAGTCATGGAAAACTAAGGAAGAAACGGGTGCTGAAGAAGCAAGCTCAGCCCTTCTGGATGGCCCCCAGGCAGACAGGAGCCCAGGCCTCTGGCTCCAGCTTGCCAGGGTCACAGAGATGTTCTTCAAAACCTGGCACTTGGCCACACCAGCTTCTCCCTCCACTATCTATCCAGGATGGATCTGGGGAACATAAATAAAATAAAATGCTATGCAAGGGTATAGCACAACAATTATTAATAACCTCATATTAATTTCAATGGATGTATTTTTATACAAATTCTAAAAACTGCAAACCCCTCCCACCCATCTCCACAAAGTCTTATCCTCTTGGGCCATTCTGCCCACATTTACAAAACCAAGCCAAAGGGAAACCATGTATCCCACCATCACCACCACCCCCACTGCACAACAGAAACTTAGACTAACTGCAATCTCCTAAGAGACCTTGAGCAAGAACCACCAGGCTATGTTTTTTCTGAAAACCTGACTCACAGAAACTATGAGAGAATAGATGATTATGATTGCTTTAAGCTGTTAGGTTTTGAGGCAATTGGCTACTAATACACTGTACATATTTGCTACACCAACTAGAGTTATTTACCAAATCAATAGGTTATGCATTTAAAAAAAAAAAAAAGAGGTGTCAATGTATCCTGTTTCCTAGGGTTACATTTAACATTTAATGTGAGGTACTGAGAGTGGCTTCACTGGCCACACCAGCATCCCCTCTTACCCACCTAGTATTCTCCTACAGACCCTTATATGCTTACATACACACTCCAAACCAATCACCGCTTGCTTGCTTTCTGTTAAGGAGGATGTTCTGTCTGTGGATTCCTAAGTGGCTATGTAGGAAGGAGAGCAAAATGAGCAGCCACAAGAGAAATGCCTGTCTAGGTATACAGCAACACAGCAAGACCCAATTACATGTGTGTGTGTACACATGTGCATAACTGAAGGCTCAAGGGAGACCCTGAGTAACCACGGAAGGGAGAAAGCACGAGTTTTTTCATTCATGGGACAGCAGAATGAGGGGCAGGCAACTGAACAAGAAGATGGATTTCAAAATCAAGCAGAGAAAGGGCAGGAAAAGATCCTTATATACAGATTTTTGAAAAGAAAAACAGAGCTCTGAGGTTTACCTCTAAGTGCCTCAGAATCTCTGGACTGCCTCAGCTTCATGGCAAAAAAAATGGTTAGCAACAACACTGTGCTGATCCCAGACAGCAATCCTAGCAACCATGGTGATGGGTACCATTAACTCTGATCAATAGACAGAAAACCTTCCAGAGGCACATGCCAACCCAGATCCAGTTAAAGTGCAAGCAAATGGCAAATCAACAGTGCTGCAGAAGTGCAGAGGGACAGACAAACGGCTCTCAGGGTGGCAGGAGTGGCCCAGAATTTGAATGTGCTTATCAATGTGGCTGAGAGGCTGAAATTGACAAAGAAGAGATAGATGGAAAGAAAATGTTGAGAAGTGGCATTTTTGTAGGAGGCTGAATGCAAATGCAAATAGTGCTTTGCCTCCTAATCTGTGACAGGGGTGTCCATCAAAGACAAAGTCAAAGAAGCAAAGGAAGATCAACTCCAACTCTCAACTCCTACCTCCACTAAAACTAAGGTGCAGGAGGACTGAGGGTAGAATGGAAATTCAGAGATCAAGTACCAAGTTGACAAGGATCTCAGAATCTTCACGAGCAAGTCCGAGGTGCTTTTCATATGAGTCACTAATTCCTCGGCAACAGACTCAGCTGCTGCACTCTGACCTGCACTCTGGTTGATCTGATGTACCACACCTCTTTCTAAAATACCAGAGCATGTTTGGAAGGGCAGTATTCATCCCAGAAAAGCTAGGAGGTACTTATGTATGCTCCAAGGCAGCTCCCTTCATGCTACAGCCAGCTGAGAAGCACTTTTTAAACAAACACACAAAAACAAACATCTCACTATGGTTCTTCCACTAACCTCTCTCTTTAAACTTTGGCAGATCACCTGACATTGAGTTTCCTGTCTGTGAAAGGCAGAGAGTACCCATTTACCCACCTTTGCAGCATGGGAGAAAAGAAAAAGGACACATCTGGAAAGCAGTGAGAGAATGAGAGTAAGCCCAGGGTATTATACCAGCAAGACAGAATCTGAAGTTCTAATTTTACATTCTCATTTCCAAAAACTGCTGCTGGTTCTACATTTTTCCATACGATATGGTAATCTACAAGACTGACGCTCCACAAAGAAAAGAATGATGTCTTGCATTTCTTTTGTATCCAGCCCAATACTGAATACATGGTAGGTATTAAAAGAATTAGAAGAGGTTAGATAAGACTAAGGGAGCTGGAGGATCATGAGCCTAGATTTATATCATAAAATACTCGGTCAAATAACACCATACATTAAAAAATAAAGAAAGAAAGAAAGAATCCCCATCTCAGTAGCTATTTTCCTGCCCCAGAACTACCTTTCTTCTCTATTACACCCCCACAAATTCTACCCCACTTCGAGAACCAGCTCAAATTGCATTTTCTTCCCTGTGAAGTACTCCCTGACTACTACACACCACAGCAGTATCCTGCTCCTCTGAAGAATGATGTACAGCATTTGTTGAGGCCATTTTTCTAGTACTAACTTGGGTTATTTTAATGTTTTCACTTGCTTCTATAACATAGCTTTCACTAGACTCCCAGAATCTCAGGATTCTAAATTGTATTATATAGCTAAATCATATTCCCCTACAACACTAGACAACAGTTGTATATACACAAGAAAGTCAATAAAAATAATTTTTAACTAATTGTAAAATGTTTAAAATTCCCAATACAAAATAATCAATTTACGATATTCCATTCCTAAACAAATTTAAGTAACATGGATGAATCAAATGAAACGTGGTCGACTACATGCACAAAGTTCATTTAGGAGGAGGCCTTTAATGTTCCCAAAAGTAAGTCAGCCTGTTTGCCACTTTTGGTTTTGAAATTCACCGTCCCTGAGTTTCCAGAGGTCAGAAGTGTTCAAGTCACCCTCACGCTTTAAGGCAGAACCCCAGATGGTGAGAATAATTGTATTACAAAGCAAACCTGGGTCTGCAACCTCCCTGCACAGACCTGGCTGCCCCCTTGGGAGGTGCAGAAGGCTTCCGCTTTTCAGGATCCAAAATAAAAGCCAGTTCTGCAGACAGAACAGGTGTCCCCCCATCAAGATTATATCCACAAATCCAGGACATTTGTACCAACTGTTCCTGTCCTCCAGTACTGGAAACCTTCCAGAATGAGAAACAAATTCATCTTCCCACAATTCCAAGAGCCTGTCTTTCCCCCTTGCAGTATATGAAAGTCGAAAACCTTTGCAGATACTCAGTATTCACACTGTCCTTGAGCCTGCAGCCTGACATGACCCAGGAGTCCTTCCATCAGCTGGCAACCATTACCTCTGAGGACATAAAAACCAAAAGACATGACATCTGTCTTCTAAACGTTAACAGTACACATAAAGAGAGACATATGATTCAACAGTGACAATTGCTAAGGTCACTGCTGTAATAAGGTTATATCTACCAAGCCCAGTAGAAGCACAGAAGGGCAAACACCTAATTCGCTTGGATGCAAGTCACAAGTACTCACAGAGAAGATAATTTTTGAACTTGAAGGATAAATAGTTGGTTGGATAAAAACAGAGAAGGCAGCCCATTCTAGGCAGGAACATCAGCATGCACAGAAATGAAGAGTTGAGTCAGCATGGCCTGTTGGTGTGTTCAGATGTTACAAGTCCTCTGCCAGATGAGATGAGGCTGAACACGCAGGCAGGGTCAGGTCATGAGGGCCTTGCATTGCTACTCGTATGTCATGGGTAGCCACCTAAGGATTTTGAGCAATGAACTTTGATCAGGTTTATATGGCTCCTTCATGGATGATAGATTGGAGGGGACACAACAAGAGACCAGTGACAGATAAGAAGGACCTAAAACAGAGTAAAAGAATCAGGGATAGGATGAGAGGATATCTGGGAGATAACAGGGCAGGACTTGGAAACTGATCAGATGTGGCTGTTAGAGAGCGAGATGAATTCAGGGTAATTTTCAGGATTCCTTAACCCTTCCACTGAATGCATATGCATCTCTGCATCTTGACATTTTCCCTACTCTCCTTCCTCTCCTCCCCCATTTACAGCACTAGAGTTCTGCTTTTTTTTTTTTTAAGACAGAGTCTCCCTGTGTCACTCCAGGCTAGAGCGCAGTAGTATGATCTCAGCTCACTGCAACCTCTGCCTCCCGGTTCAAGCAATTTTCATGCCTCAGCCTCCCAAGTAGCTGGAATTACATATGTACCTCCACATCTGGCTGATTTTTGTATTTTTAGTAGAGATGGGGGTTCGCCATGTTGGCCGGGTTGGTCTCAAACTTCTGGCCTCATGTGATCTGCCTCCCTCGGCCTCCCAAAGTGCTAGGATTACAGTTGTGAGTCACTGCTCCCAGCCCAGTTTTGCTTTGAGATAAATTATCCATTATACCAGGACTTACTATGACTCACTCCTTAGATTCATGAATTTAGCATAAATATTGTCTTAGCTTTTATTGACTGTTTCACCTGTGTTTTATCCTATTAATTGAATTCTTAAAGTTTCCTTTTAAACTGAAATTCATTTTCTCCCAATTTTAGAAGAGATACAATTTTTTGAAAATGTCTTCTCTTCCTTCTCTCCTCCCCAGTTAGCTTATCTCACATTAAGTTCATGGGGCAGTAACTAGATCTAATTCTATGTACTACTTCATGCCAAGCATGTTCTTGGCATTTGTTGAATGCCGATTACTTCTACTGGCCACAAAAAATAATAACAACAATCTATAAATACCTTGGCTTCCTGCAGTTGAGAGGAATTAACCACACTGCAATTAAGGAAAAGCTGGAGAAAACATTTAGTTAGCAACTTCTCAATGCAGAGAATAAGATTAAGGCAATAAATACAAGTTCCAACATATTTCTTTGGAGATGTTTCATAAAATAGTCCAATAAAATGCTAAAGACCACCCAATGCCACAGCAGAATACTAACCACATATGAGTCACTCAAAAGCCAAAATTGAACAGATTCATCTATCATGTAAAAGGGATAGAAGAATAATAAACATCAACAATTTATACTGTTGCCAGATTATTAAAAGGAGAGCTTGTTCTAAAATCTAGTTCACATAAAATGTCATACTTTTAGAATAATAAGACAACAAGAGAGTATGATCTCATTCATAGACTATAAATGGTCTCTGGGTTTAGGCACAGTGGTAACCAAGACAGGTATGGATACCTACGATAATTGGTCTTAGGCAAGAATCAATAGATAAGATAGATAAAGGATAAAATATGACAAAATATCTGTTAAGATTAAAAGATCTTCTGGGGCAACTTAGGAAAGCATTACCAACACAGTGCATCTAATAAAATAATGACTTGTCTTTGTTAATACAGTTTAATTCAAAATTTCAAAGATTAAACCCAAGAATATAGACAAATTAAGTGGACTAATATACTAAGCACACATCTGGAAAATATTTTAGGTAAATGGCTGCTACAGAATGAACTCAGATGGGATATGAAGCAATGGACCCAGAAATCTCAGCCAACATGTGATATCGCAATATTCCATCATTTACTATCACACCGGACCTCGCTGAAACAGAAGTGTCCATTAGGCACCAAGTCAAAAGAGATTACAAAGGAAAAGACAAGTAAGTGTATAGCTCTGACAGATGAACCAGAGCAAACAAGGAAATTGGAGCATATTCAGGCAAAGTGGAGAATCTCAGCAAGAAGAGAGCTCTGGTTTCAGAAACAGACCTTTATCCATGGCACCCAGAACATTGGTAACCAGGGAAAACTGAAGGAGTATGGAAACCGGGAGTGGTCACTCATAGATTCGAAGGGCTGGAGGAATCAATATGGAGACCTGTGAGTTGGGAAGCTCTGCTATAGATTCCTATTATGTCATCATCAAAATATTTTATACCAATGACAGTTTCAAACCAAGTTTACTACTACTTTCCACATTGCTTTAATGAGCTAAGATTAGGCTGAACAATTAAGTGCTATCATTAAATAATAATCATCTGATTCCTGTGATCTCACTTTATCAGATAATTCTGTCCAAAGGCAATTCTCATGTTTCACTAGACCTGAAGGTCACGGAGAAATCTGTATTTTTTTCTTGACTTTATCTTTCTACAAAGGGCATTTCTCCTATGATGATCTTATTGAGGTAGGTAGAAAATCATTTTACATACTAGCATCACTTTGTATCCATGTACTCTAATCTCTCCAGATGTAAATCCTCCCATCACAAGCTTCTTCCTATGGATTCTCTTGCCTGGGGAGGCATATTTGAGTTGCATTTCCTCCAATGTGCTTCACCTTCCCAAAGAATCCAAGGATTCCATCACCTTCTGTTAGAGGGAGCATTATGTTTGGTATAGTACATCCAGTATTTGGCAGAGTCAGGTGTCCTTCACCCTACCAGGAACTGTACTTTGAAACTTCCCATAATCCTCCACTGTGATCATGTTTCAGCCCACCTTCCAGGCAGGCCTAGGGATCACATGTCTGGGACACACACATGCCATTATCACCAAATAGATTTCTTGATAGTCATTGAAAGGACCCTTCACTGTGCAGTTTACAGTTTCAAAGTATTTTCACACATCTCATTTGATCCTGGTGACAATCCCACTAAATAAGCAAACAAGGTTGCTACCTCTGTTTCACAATTAAGAGGTCTAAAGATTAGAGAACTGTAGATACTTGCCCAAAGTTTGACAGCAGTACAGGGATTAAATGCCAGACATACTCACTGAGGCCATATGTAAAATCATTTTCTGTCTACCTTGGTGCCTTCTCCTCCTCTCTTTATCTTAATCACATCCCTCCAATCAAAATAAGAAAAGACAAGAAAAGAAAAGAAAAAAAAGAAAATGCCACCTTATAACACTGGAGTTCACAGAATGGTCCAAGAGGCCCATAAAACGGGCTGTTTCGGTTGAGCTTGGACAGCAGCTAAATCAAATCACCTTTGAATACTTTCCAACCTCCCAGGGAAATGTCCCTGCAAGGACATTGCACTTTGGATCAGTCTGTTTACCAATCTAAATGAAAGCCTCTTTCCATGGGAAATCACGGACTTAACTATTCCTGGCCCACATACCTCAACAGCTAATATAATAAAGACCCTAATATCTCTGTATTCCCCTTTCTGCCCTATTGTGGCTTGCTGCATTATTAAAATGCAGCTGATTCTGTGACAAGTGACAAGCCACAATAGGGCAGAAAGGGGAGGATAGAGATATTAGGGTCTTTATTATATTAGCTGTTGAGGTATGTGGGCCAAGAATAGGTAAGTTCATGATTTCCCATGGAAAGAGGCTTATTTAATAAAGTTATTTCAATACAGTTATTTGCTTATTATATATGCTTCCTACTGCACTGAGAGCCCCCAAGACTAAAGATTCCTTGAAACTCCAAACCTAGCACCTAGCATAGAATACAAGCAAGCGTTCAAACATTCAATCAAACACAAAATAGGCATTAGTTCTAAACGGACATGCTTTCCACTATATTAACTGGCCCCTGCCATACAAGTTTGAAAGGGAAACTCCTCCAGTTGCAGAAAATGGTAAGAAAATAGGAAAGCATTTCTGTTTCGCTCATAACTAAGTCCTTTTTCTAAATCTGTTTGCCTGTTTCAATTTTCTTTTATCTATAAAATGATGAAAGGGAATTAAATTTGTAGATGCCAAATCTGGACTACCCGACCTACCTGATCCCAATCCAAAAAATCTGTTAGGTCTAGAGTAAGGACTGAGAATTAGTATTTTTTTTTTTAATTCCTTAGATGATTCTGATGATCAACAATCCATTCACCCAACAAATGTTAGGGTACACACTAAGCAGTTTTTATTCTAATAAAACTGATGTGTCATCTGCCTGGCTGACTGCAGAGTCAACTTTTAAAATGCTAGACTAGGTGACTTCTCAGTGGTCTCATTCTTCTCTATAAAAAGGGAGCCTCTAGAAAAGCCTTTTCCCTGCCTTAAGTAAGTCTTACTCTGATGGAAACCTCAGCAGAGATGGCCTAAAGTACTTGCCTGTTCCTCCTATTCTTGGGAGGTGGCAAGAACAGGGCTTTCAGCAGGTGCCAGCATAGTCACAGGGATACTGCCTGAGAAACAGAGCAGGGCAACTGAATACTCAACACCTGTGGTACTAAAGCTCTTAACAGCTCTTGAAGGGTAACCAGTAAGTATCCACTAGGTGCAAAGCACCACAATTGACCACAGAGGTGAAATAAAAACTCACATATTTGTTATTGAGCATTGTGGTCTCTAATGTCAGAAAGACCTGAATTCAAATCCTAGTTCTGCCACTTACAGGCTGAGAGATCTTGGCTTAGTTACTTACCCTCTCTGTGCCTTTGTTTTCTCATCTGCAAAATGAAGAAAATGCAGTCTTCCTTATATGGCTATTGTTATTATAGCCATTATCAGAAACAGCTGTAACTCCACCTGTACATACAGACAATGTCTGTAATGCCATACATTGAACAGGAGCTCAATGTATGGTAGCAGTTGTTATTTCTACACTGCAGCACTAAATTTGGTACTAAGAAAGAAAGTTTAGCACAGCATCTCCCCTAGTGAAAGGTTTATACTCAACACTCAACCAACAAGTATATATTAAACCCAAGTAATTTATTAAGCATATTCATTACTCTGGGAGTTAGAGAGAGAGAGAGAGACACAGAGATCTCTATCCTCAAGGGACTTACAATTTAGATGGGAAAAGTTAACATGCATAAATTAATCACAGATAATACAGGCATGATATTGCATTTAGCTGTGTCATAAGCTCTGTAAACACTGCCTAGGTCAAAAAGAGGGAGAGGGGCTGTCCTCAAGGGGCTGGTGACGGGTCAGCAGTGCCCTGGTGGCTAGGAAGATTGATTCATTTTTTTCAGTACATAGTAAGGGTCTGCTGTGGACCCAACACCAGGCTTACCAAGAGATAGAGCAGTTTAGATAAAACAAAACAAGAGCTCAAGGAGCTCACATTCTCATGAAGACCAGTGTCAATGTATTAAGGGTTCTAAAGGGACTATATGATTTGCTAATGAAACAGAGGTCAGGGACAGCTTCAGAGGATGCAGGTTTGAGCTAAGCCTATTAGGATAAATACATGTATAGAAGCAGAGGATACTTAGGCAGGGAAAACGTGAGAGGTAGGAAAACACATTGTGTAACGCAGGGGCACAGACAGGACCGGTCTGAGCAGAATAGGGAGTAGATGCTCAGTGGGCTAGTGGGCAACAATCAGGGATTTTAAAAATGAGTCTGGATAGCAGAAAGACCAACCTACTTATCCAATTGTGGGGTGGACACCTAAAGAAAACAGTTATACAATAAAACAAGGCATGTGCGACCTCAGGCCAAATGAGGGGACAGAGAATCCTGAGGAAAGACAGATCACAGAGGGCTAGAACGGTCAGATGAAGGCTTAAGTGAGTCTTAAAGAGGAGCGAATACACAGAAAACATAGGCACCAAGGATGCAGACCTTAGCTGGGGACCCAAAACACTTTGGCATAGAATGACAAGAACATTCAAAAAAATTGATGCATTTAGCATACAACAATGTATTCCTTCAAATTCCTGTGTGCAGAGTAAAAGGTGAAATAAAGCTAGGGGTTATCAGGGCCTAATGAGAATCTCCTAAAACTGGGGAAAAGAATCAATGGTTTCATCGGAATCTACCCTTAAGTGACTCAACAGCCACTAAGCTAAACGGCTACCAGGGAAGTCCCAGGCTGGCCTCACAGGACAGCAGCTGATCCCCAGTGATTCAGAAAAATCCTCATCTTAAAATTATTTCTTCAAATAACAAAAGGAAGCAGGGAATGGGATGTGAAACAGATTTTTTTCCCTGTTTGTAGAATTCATAAGCTAACAAATACCTTGCAAATAGCAGACACTTAAATACATACCTTGTGAATAAAAAGAGAAGAGAAAATGGATAATAAAAAATAGGAAAATCTATCCTCTATTAAATAAAGAAGATTAGGAATAAACTCAGGTTTGGAATACAAATTTTTTTGAGGAGTTTTTATTAAGGGGTGTTGAATAATGAAGAAAATTATCAATATTCAATATAACATTGAATATTTCATTCTGGCATGATAAAATTTTTGTATATATGTATAAGAAATGAATACTTTGTGATTAGAACTGAACTACAGGAGAATAGAGATTGTTGAGTGAATTGAAGTAACAATTCAACTGAATTAATATACCCCCCAAAATAGAAAATGCAACACAATAGAAAGTATTTTTAAAAATCCAAATGCATACAGAAATGCAGTGTATAGTAGACGTGTATTTTCATTCAGTGGAGAAAAAATTTTAACTTATTAATAAACGATGTTGGGACAACCAGGTTGCCATTTAGAAAATATAAAATTAGATTTTTTACCTTATGCTGCATATTAGGATCAAAGGATATTCTGCATATCAAAGGAATGAAAGATCTGAATTACATTTTTTAAAAAACCATCCAAGTACTAAAAGAAAACTTGGATGATTCCTTTATACCCTGAAATTGACCAAAATCTTGCTATACTTCAAAATCCAGAAGCATTAACATGAGATTAATAAATATAATTACATAAAAGCATACAAACTATGTAAACTACACAAAAGCATAGCAAAACAAAAAAAAAATACCATAAGCAAATCATCATCCCTTTTTTGGTATAAAAATATTTGTAGTTATACACAAAGATTTGTTCATATTCTTAGTGATGTGGTTTGGATCTATGTCCCCCCACCAAATCTCATGTCAAATTGTAATCCCCAGTGTTGGAGGTGGGGCCTGGGGAGAGGTGATTGGATCGTGGGAATGGGTTTCTCATGAATGGTTTGCATGATCCCACTTGGTACTGTCCTTGCAATAGCGAGTTCTTATAAGATCTGGTCATTTAAAAGTGTGTAGCACCTTCTCCCTCTCTCTTTTGCTTCTGCTCCAGCCTTGTGAAGTGCCTGCTCCCCCTTCGCCTTCTGCCACAACTGTAAGTTTCCTGAGGCCTCTCCAGAAGCAGAGCAGATGCCAGCATCACACTTCCTATACAGTTCGCAGAACTGTGAGCCAATTAAACTTCTTTTTTTTTTTTTTAAATAAAGTACCCAGTCTCAGGTTATTTCTTTATGGCAATATAAGAAGGGACTAATACATTAAGGATGTTTATATTAAGTATTTAGTAATGAAGTATCAATAATCTCTACAATTTATTTTCAGATGGAATAGTAAAACGGTGTTTATGTGTATAAAGAGCTATAACACAAATATGGCAAATTTGTTAAAACTTTGTAAACCCAGAGTTCATGGCACTATACTTTCAACTTAAAAAAGTTTTCAAACAAAAAGTTATATGTGGTTGGGGTAGAGAAATACCATAAGTAAGATCAAAAGACAAATGACAAAGTAGAAAAAAAAATTACAACATATCACAAAGGGCTCATATTCTTAATATACAATAAGCTTCTAAATTTTGAGAAGAAAAAGACCAAAAGCCTGACTTAAAAAAAAAAATGGCAAAAGATATGAGTGGACGATTTACTGAAAAACAAATGCCAGTGGCCCTCAAATGAAAAGATGCTCAATCTCACTCATAACAAAAGAAATACAGTTAAAACTCTACAGGGATACAATTTCTCACCCATCAGATAAGTAAAAATCTGAGTTTGACAATATATTCTGTTGGCCATAGTATAGAGAAACAATCATTGCTACAGGAATGTAAGATGGTATATTCTTTATGGAGAGAAGTTTGGCAATACATAGCAAAATTGCATATGCATTTACCTTTGACCCAGGAATCCCACTTCCAGGAATCTACACTGAAAACAAACTGGAAAATTATTAAATGATTTATGCCTATGGTTATACATATGTGTACACATATGGATATTGTGACAGTATTTGTAAAAGCAAAAGACTGGAAATGGTCCAAATATCAATCTATTGAAAACAAGTTGAATAAACCACATTCATCAGGATAAACTATATGGCTTTACAACAGAGTCAGAAAGCATTCCATATACTCGCATGGATGATTTCCAGGATGTGGAAATTAAGTGTTAAGTAAACAAAAAATAACAGAGAGAGAGAGAGAGAGAGAGAGAGAGAGAAAGAAAAAAGCATACCTTAAGCCAACTGTGAAGGTTAACATCATCAAAAATGGAACAAACCAATATTTTGTGGCTCCTGATATGATGCATTAGGAAGGATATGTCATCATTTCTGTGGCTTCCCTGTCCCAAATGCTAACCCTGAATCTAATCATGAGAAAACATCAAGCAAACCCCAAATAATGGGCATTCTACAAAATAATGGGTCAAAATGTAAGGAGGCCTGAAGTCCTAGCCAGAGCAATCAGGCAAGGGAAGAAAATAAAGGGCACCCAAATTGGAAAAGAAGTCAAACTACGTTGTTTGCCAATGATATGATTTTATACCTAGAAAAGCCTCAAGACTTCTTCAAAAGACTCCTAGCTCTGATAAATGAATTCGGTAAAGTCTCAGGTTAAAAATCCACGTACATAAATCAATAGCACTGCTATACACCAACAACTGCCAAGCTGAGAATCAAATCAAGAACTCAATTCCTTTTACAATAGATGCAAAAATAAAATATTTTATTTTAAAATACCTAGAAATATACTTAACCAAGGAGGTAAAAGATGTCTACAAGGAGAACTATCAAATGCCGCTGAAAGAAATCATAGATGACACAAACAAATGGTAATACATTCCCTGCTCATGGATTGGAAAAAATCAGTATCATGAAAATGACCATACTACCCAAAACAATCTACAGATTCAATGCAATTCCCACCAAAATATCAATACAGTTTTTCACAGAATAAGAAAAAACAATCCTAAAATTCCTATGGAACCAAAAAAGAGCCCAAATAGCCAAAGCAATCCTAAGCAAAAAGAACAAATCTGGATGAATTACATTATGGGACATCAAATTATGCTACAAGGCTATAGCAACCAAAACAGCATGGTACTAGTGTAAAAGCAGATACACACATTAATGGAACAGAATAGAGAACCCAGAAATAAAGCCAAATGCTCACAACTAACCGAGTTTCAACAAAACATACAAATACATACCTTGCGGAAAGGACACCTATTCAACAACTGATGCTGAGAAAACTGGACAGCCACAAGTAGAGAAGAATGAAATTAGATACCTATCTCTCACCATATATATAAAAATTAATTCAGGTCAGGTGCGGTGGCTCACTCCTGTAGTCCTAGCACTTTGGGAGGCCGAGCCAGGCGGATTGCCTGAGCTCAGGAGTTCGAGACCAGCCTGGGCCACATGGTGAAACCCCGTCTCTACTAAAAACACAAAAATTAGCCAGGCATGGGGGCGGGTGCCTGTAATCCCAGCTACTCAGGAGGCTGAGGCAAAAGAATCGCTTCAACCCAGGAGGTGGAGGTTGCAGTGAGCCGAGATTGCACCACTACACTCCAGCCTGGGCGATAGTGCAAGACTCCATCTTAAAAAAAAAAAAAAAGAGTCAAAAAAACAATAGATGTTGGCATGGATGTGGTGTAAAGGGAACACTTACTGCTGGTGGGAATGTAAATTAGTACAACCTCTATGGAAAACAGTATGGAGATTTCTCAAAGAACTAAAAGTAATCCAGCAATCCCACTACTGGGCATCTACTGAAGAAAAAGAAGTCACTACATCAAAAAGGCACCTGCATACATCTATTTACTGCAGCACAATTCACAATTGCAAAGGCATGGAATCAACCTAAGTGCCCATCAACTGATGAGCAGATAAAGAAAATCCTGTGTGTGTGGCCGAGCGTGGTGGCTCATGCCTGTAATCCCAGCATTTTGGGAGGCTGAGGCGAGCAGATCACCAGGCTGCCCAACATGGCGAAACTCTACCTCTGCTAAAAATACAAAAAATTAGCTAGGCATGTTGGCAGGTGCCTGTAATCCCAGCTACTGAGGAGGCTGAGGCAGGAAATCGCTTGAACCTGGGAGGCGGAGATTGCAGTGAGCCGAGATCGTGCCACCGCACTCCAGCCTGGGCCACAAGAGCGAAACTCCATCTCAAAAAAAAAGAAAACACACACACACACACACACTCACCGTGGAATACTACTCAGCCATAAAAATGAATGAAATAATGTCTTTTGCAACAACCTGGATGGAGCTGGAGGCCATTATTCTAATTGAAGTAACTTAGGAATTGAAAAACAAATACTTCATGTCCTCACTTACAAGTCAGAGCTAAGCTTTGGGTATGCAAAGGCATTCAGAGTGGTCTAACAGACATTGGAGACTTAGAACGGTGGAAGGCAAGACGGGGTTGAGAGATGAAAAACTACCTAGTGAGTATGATGGACACTACTTGAGTGATACGTACACTAAAATCCCAGACTTCACCACTATACAATGCATCCATGTAACCAGAAACTACTTGTACCCCTAAAGCTACTGAAATTTAAAAATATAAGGTCATGAAAGACAAAGAAAAATGAAACTAATACACATTAAAGAAGACTAAAGAAATATAACAACTAGATGTACTACACTAGCCTGTATTGGATCCTAGACAAGAACAAAAATTATTTTTTTGTTATATAGAACATTAATGGTAAAATTTAAATAAAATCTGTAGAGAAGATAATGGTATTGCCTCAATACTATTTTTTATTTGACAACTGTACTATGATTATGTAAGAAAATATTCTTGTTTTTAGGAAATCCACTCTGAAGGACTTACAGATGAAGGAACATCTTGTCTGCAACTTACTCTTAAATGGTCCAAGAAAAAAAACAATGTGTGTGTGTATAGATAGATGAAGGGATGAATGAATATGAGAGAGGGAGACTGGAGAAAGCTGGGGAAAGGGTAAATTGGAGTTCTTCATCCTATTTTTGTAATTTTCCTCTGTGTTTGAAATGATTTCAAAATAAGAAATTTAAAAATCTCAAATACACAGAATAGTAAATACAATATGCTCCCTTTTATTCAATAGGAAGGAGAAGGAAATATATATTTTTACATCTGCAAAAGACAAACACTGAAAAGATTATCCAAAAACTAATTTTAAAGTTTGTTTACATATAGGGTGAAAGAGGACACAGGGTAGAGAGTAGGCATCACACAGTGGCCCACACCTGTAATCCCAGCACTTTGGGAGGCCGAGGCAGGTGGATCACTTGAGGTCAGAAGTTCAAGACCAGCCTGGCCAACATGGCGAAACCCTGTCTCTACTAAAAATACAAAAATTAGCCAGGCGTGGTGGCACATGCCTGTTAGTCCCAGCTACTCAGGCAGCTGAAGTAGGAGAATCACTTGAACCCAGGAGGCAGAAGTTGCAGTGAGCTGAGAGTAGACATCTCTGAATATGCCATGTTAATAGCTTTGAATTTGGAAACACATGTTTTAGATATTCAAAAAATAAAGCTTTTTAAAAAATCAGTAAAGCTTGGAAACAAACTGAAAACAAATGAATCTACTATTATCTCAAATTGGTGGCATAAGCACTGGAGAAAGTCAGTATTTCAAAGATTTTCGGAACACAAGACAACTGCGGTATTATCAGCAGAAATATTGGTATTTTTAAAACTATTCTATATATACTGTTGATAAAACAAATAACTAATTACATTTACATAATATTAGGAACCAAGATATTGAATAAAAAGAAAAATATACAAGTATAAAATTAAAGAAGTTTAAATCCTGTAATGTTAGTTGTAATTGAAAATTGGGGTCTAGGGGCCATGGCTCACGCCTGTAACCCCAGCACTTTGGGAGGCTGAGGTAGTCAGATCACTTGAGCTGAGTTCAAGACCAGCTTGGGCAACATGGTAAAACCCCATCTCTACAAAAAATACAAAAATTAGCTGGGCATGGTGGCATGTGCCTATAGTCCCAGCTAATCAGGAGGTTAAGGTAGGAGGACTGCTTGAACCTGGGAGATGGAGGTTGCAGTGAGCCAAGATCATGCCACTACACTCCAATCTGGGCAACAGAGCCAGACCTTGTCTCAAAAAAAGAAAAAAAAAAAAATAGGGGGGGATTCATTGTATTATTCTACTTTCATATATTTTTTAATTTTGTCATAATAAAAAGTTCTTATATCTCCCAAAGACCTACTACATGCGTCACACAATGTGACCTTGGCTTCTGGAGGGTTCTCTACTCTTCCCTATAATTCAACTTCAGATTTAGTCATCCTGTGTGAAATAAAAATTGAAATAATTCTTATTTTGTTATATGCCCACCAGAGAGTTTACTGCACTTTTCAGCACTGGGGTTTTTTTTAACATTGATGATATCTGAAAGCACTCTTCTGGACACTTATCATTAAAAGCCAAGTTTCCCTCAACAATAGATCACATGTCTTACTTTATATCATTTACATTTGCTAATTATTATCTAGAGAAAAATTGTCAGTGAATAATCTTATCAATGGGAGCTTCTCTACTTAAATATTCCTTGAAATTAATTGTCTTGTAACATGAAGAGGTCATTTGCAATTACAGTAATCACCCTAATTTATCTGTTGATAAATTCCAGCTTTTAAATACTAGGTTGTCAAAATAGAGGTTCACCTGCATTGTAATATGCTTGTTCCAAAGGACCTTAACTACAGTATTTAGAAATGGGTTATTGCACCCCAACTGCAAACATTCAATTATTGCTTTATGTACCCTGTGTGGGAACATGATCTGAACAATTATCCCACATCCCCAAAGAGGTGAGGGTTCTACTTCCTGAGACAATCCAGATAATTAGAGAAGCTGGAGTCCTTTTTCTAAAAACAATAAAAAGTAATGATTGTTAGCTTTTACTGTTATTTTTATTGTTATTGTTTATAATAGTTAACACTTACTGAGCACTTCATATATGGCAGACATGGTGCTAAGCACTTACACAGTCTCCTCAGTTTACCACTTCCTGAGACTCTCAGGAGATGATATGCCCAAAGTCACACAGCTGTAAAGGGCAAAACCAGTGTACTCCACCTCTTCCTCTGGAAATGGAGATGCCATATCTGTCACTACCAGCTGTGACATTTGGAGAAATTCACTTGGCCTCAGTTTCCTAGTCTGCAAAATGAGAAGGTTGAATTAAACACCCTCTCCAAGGCCGGTGAGGTGGCTCACACCTATAACCCCAGCACTTTGAGAGGCTGAGATGGGCAGATCACCTGAGGTCAGGAGTTCAAGACCAACCTGGACAAACCCCATCTCTACTAAAAAATACAAAAATTAACCGGGTGTGGTGGCATGCACCTGTGATCCCAGCTACTTGGGAGGCTGAGCCAAGGTCGTGCCACTACACTTGATCCTGGGTGACAGAGCGAGACTTTGTCTCCAAAAAAAAATAAAAAATTCTCTTCAAGTCTGAAGTGATCGGTTTACCCCTCTCAAATGCAGATTTCAAATAAAAAAAAAAAATTCTACTGTGCCAAGTTCTTTAGCAGAAAGGCATCTCCCTATAGGCCTCAACATGGCCTTGCAGTGATCACCCAGCTGAGTTCCTCATGAGAAATTCTGCTCATCAGAGATGTGGGTGAACAGGAAATTATAGTGACGGAGGTCTTTTCAGAACCCATATCCAAAAGAGATGAACACTGGAATTAGGGAGCAGAGGCATCTACAATTTTGTAAATATCTGGGTGGCAACAGAATGTGGAGAAAGATATGTTAAAAGGTATGGGGGAAAAAAATCTAGAAGAATTCTGATATGGTTTGGCTGTGTCTCCACCCAAATCTCATCTTGAATTGTAGCTCCTGTAATTCCCAAGTGTTGAGAGAGGGACCCAGTGGGAGATAATCGAATCATGGTTGGGGGCAGTTCCCCCATACTGTTCTCATGGTAGTAAAGAAGTCTCACAAGATCTGATGTTTTTATAAGGGGTCTCCCCTTTCAGTTGGCTCTCATTTTCTCTCTTGCCTGTCACCACGTAAGACATACCTTTCGCCTTCTGCCATGACTGTGAGGCCTTCCCAGCCACATGGAACTGTGAGTCCATTAAACCTCTTTTTCTTTATAAATTACCCAGTCTCAGGCATGTCTATCAGTAGAATGAAAATGGACTAATACAAATTCTCTCCTCATTTCCTTCACCAGGTTCTCAATTCTTTCTTTGTTTCCCTGTTTGTAAACAAGCTTAATAACTGCGTAACTTTTTATCACTTGGCCACTTACAAAAATTCCTCAGTTGTGAGCACTTAAGCTGTCTTTCCATTTTTCATTATTATAAATAAAATTGATGAATGTAAAGATATAATGCAAAAAATATTCTACCACATTTAGGCTATTTCTTTAGAATACATCCCCAGGTTAAAGAATTATTCAGTTAAAGGGTACAAAATGTTGAAATATTTTGATATATACATATACACACACACATATGTGCATATATCACATATATGATATGCCATATACGTATGCATATACATATATAAAATAATATATATATGCCACATACATATACATATATATAAAATCAAGTTGCTTTCTTAAGAGGTTGTACCAATTTACACTCCCACCAGCAGCACCAAAGACATCCTATTATTCACAGAATAAGTTCATATTTGTCACTTTGGCCATACACCAACTGTTACCATCTCTGCTGCCTCCACCATGTCATCCATTTCCTTTACAACAAGCCAAGGATCCCTAATATGTTTCACTCTTCAAGTCTTCAGAGGATGATTCTATGCAACTCCAAGTGCCTCTGTAAACCCCCTCATCTGAAAAGAATACCTTTTGCTACCCTTCAATACCTCACAAGGACAAGAGAGAGAGTCCCTCGCTCTGACTGTTAAGTACTCTGGGATCCAAGAGAAAGCTAGAGCTGCATAAAGAATTAGGGAGACTACCATAAATTTTTAATAAAGGAAGAATAAAGAGCCATGCAAGGAGGTTCCTAATACTTCTCTTAAACTGACCGAACCCTCTTGCTGTTGGTAATTTTTAAATAATAAAAGAATAGCAGCAGTACAAACCCTTTGCTTATATTTTACCATTTGTTATGTTTTTGTTTTGTTTTTTTGGCTTTTACAGAATGCAGAGTAAACCCAAAAGAGATTTCTGCTTTATTTAAATAGAAACTAAAAGCAAGGACACCATATATACAGTTCTTAAGGAAAGGCAGACACATGAGCTCAATGCTTGCAGAGTATGTCTGTGTAGTAAATCCTTCTAGGTTAATCAGGTTCCATATTGCCTGTGTCAGACACTGAGCTGCCAGACCCCATTTCCAAACTGGAGGAAAGTAAAGACTCTCTAGAATGCCTGGAGAGACTTTCTCCAGAGCTCTTGCTGCACTTCCTCATGGGTTACTGGACTAGTTCCCATTCATGGACCCCAAGCAGCCTCTCTTCTGGTTATTATGACAGGAAAGTATTTCAGTTTCTAGATCATTCTTAAAAAGGAAAACATTCTATGAGGGCCCCAAAATAGTAGCTCTACCTCCCAAAATGCAGCAGATGATGGCAAAATTACCATCCAGCTCTCACATGATTTCTCTTATCATCAAGATAAATGGCTCTTATCACAGGGACCTAGAAATCCCCATGAACTTTCTCATGGGCTCCCTGAAATAATATGCTAAATTCCACTCCCTGTTGATGAGGTTTCTGAGGGGAGAGGCCAAGGCTCCGAGATGAGGTTTTCATGGAGTCCAAAAGTGAAAATAACTCACAGAGTCCAAAAGAGGTGTCTGACACACCCCTACCTCTACCTCAATCTCTTGCACAGCCCTGGGTGCATACTGGGTATTCAGTAAACATGGAGCACATTGAAAACCATCAATTGACTAATATATCTATTCAAAATATAATGGTTATGCATAAAGGATTTACAAACACTGATGCATGAAAAACAGCAGCCGGAGTATTTTTGGTTTGGGGTTTTTCAAGGAAAAGTTGATTGTAATATCAGCAAGACAAAGCACTTGATTCTATCACAAAGACACATGTACCTGTATGTTCACTGCAGTGCTAGTCACATTAGCAAACAGGTGGAATTAACCTAGGAGCCCACCACCAGTGGACTGGAAAAAGAAAATGTGGTACTATGAGGCCACAAAAAAAAACGAAATCATGTTGTTTGCAGCAACATGAATGGAGCTGGAGGCCATCGTCCTAAGCAAACTAAAGCAAGAATGGAAAAACCAAATACTACATGTTATCACTTATAAGTAATAACATTGCTTATAACATAATAAAGCTAAACACTGAATACACATGAACATGCATATGGGAACAACAGACACTGGGGACCACTAGATGCAGGAGGGTGGAAGGGAGACATGGGCTGAAGAACCGTGCTTACCACTTGGGTGATGGAATTCATTGGGACCCCAAGCTTCAGTGTCACGCAACATACCCATGGAACAAACCTGTATGTGTTTGTTAATCTATAAAAAAAGTTGAAATTATTTTTTAAAAAGCAATTGTTATTAACAAAACATTTCACTATCTTTTTATCTGTATCTTCTCATAACAACGTTGTGAAAGAGAACAATGAGATATGCCCGGTGCTTAGAAGATACGATAAATGTTCACTGACTGATGTGTGGTAAGAAAGTGGAAGCAAAAGACAGATATGTGGACCTGTCCATCATTTGATGACCAGAAGCCATGAAGGATCATTAGGCTCCCAGGGGACAGTGGAAGCCCCATGTGTCCCAAAACACACATGTGCATACAACACACACACAAACTGGGCTAGGCACTTTTCCTGTAAGGTGGCTTCCTGAAAGAGCTGGAAGGGTACAGCCCCAACTCTTTCCAGTTGGGATCTTAGCAGAAAGAAGAACTAAAAGGCACCCTAGCTACAGCCTGACAAGGTGCTTTCAGAGCACCAGCCCCCCTTTTTATTTCAGGGAGCACAATGATACATTTGTTCACCAATGTGCTCAGCGGCATGTCTGAAAGGAGTGAAGTCAGCAGTCCCAGCTGAGGGGTAGCAGGAAGTCCTGCGAGTCCTGAGTTATGAGTCTGCCAGGGCTCATAATGTGTCTCTTGACTTCCCTATGTCTCCCTCCCTTCCTTTTAAACAAAGAGGATGACAACTAGGGTACCTGAATTCATGCATCCCTGTCTAGAGAGAGAAACACTAATGGCAAATTGTCTGGCAAGAATTCACCAGTTTACAAAAAGACTTACCAACCAGTCAGTACTAAAGTGTCAGACACAGGCCACAATCTATTAAGCAGCAGCAAGTAAATCCACAGATGAATCTAGCCGCTACCACCTGACATTAATCTGATAAAGACAGGACCAATGTATGGAAACTTGCAATATCTGGAGAGACAGCCAATGCAAACAGAACAAAATGCATAAAATGAGCTCCTGTCCCCAGGAAATTGAAGCCAGCATTTTCTGATTATTAGATTACATCCTAGTAAATGGATTAATACTGTCCACAGGGGCACTTTTAACTCCATTCTTACTCCCTAGTGCTAGGGTACATACATCTGCAAGAAGCTTCATGAGAGCTCAAGAAATTTAAGAAATGAAATAGATTTGACTTTGATTCGGACAATGGAACAAAGGCTGTCTCCTTTTCCAAAACAGATGAAATATATGAGTACCCTCCAGCCCCCCAAAAAACTACAGATCTATGTAGGAACATCAAAGAATATTGGAGAGAAAGGTCTCTAAGGAAACCGTACTTGTTAAAAGGATGCGGCTGTTGGGAGTAGGGGCAGGCAAGTGAAGTTCTCTTCATAACGTGCACAGTAACTTCTAAGACACCCACCCATTCTGAATCTACATCAAAGTCAACAAATCAGAATGTCAATTTGTGAATTCAGAAACTGTACCCATCCTCTACATGCCCAGTTGTCCTTTGCCTATGTGTCATCTCTGAAACACCAAGATATTTTTGAAAGAAAACCTCACTGCATCCACGGTTGTCCCTAACTATGGCTGATTCCAAGGTAACATACTATGAATCTATCATATTCAACTACCAGCTCCTGTAAAATCTGTCTGAGCCATAGCTAGGAGTCAATATGGGACCCGAACCATGCCGAGCACAAAGGAAGCATTGAATGGAATAAACACTCTGGGTACGATGGATCCCTAGAAAGACAAAAGAAGAAACCTGAGGAGCAAAGGGTCACCATCTGAGGGATGGAGCATGCAAGACTCCACATCCCCTGGAGGGCATTAGCTGCCCACGCAAATTTACTGGGGAGCAGCCCATTCTGGAAGCGCTGGACAGAAAGGGCTAGGAACCTCCCACAGGGCATCAACCTGAAACATGACGGATGCAAAGCAGTCTCAGGAGTCCATTACAGAAGACAATGGTGACACAGACTACACACAAAAGTGAGTCACCACCCCACTTCTGGAGAAGGTGACAGAGCAGTCCTCATACTTCAGAGGCCAGGGGCTCAGCCTTACGAAGGCTAAACCTAGATCTTAAAAGGAAACATTCGTAAGTAAAGGAGGATGACACATCCAGCAATGGTAGCTTGAATATCCTTTTAATAAAGGCCAGCTCCAATTTCTTGACCCTCTACTCGCCAAACAACCTTCTACTTTGAGTATTTGACATCATGAGAGGACTCAGGACCCAGAGAGATGTGTCCTAGATAGAGACATGAATTCTCAGAATTTAAAAACTGCATGCCTCCCATAAATATCTGATCAACTGACAATCTTGGTAATAAGTTGGTTTCTTTTAAGTCAATTGTTCAGAGACTGACCTCACATAGGATAAAACTGACCTTTGAATTCATTCTCTCCCTCCTCCCTGCCTCTAGTTTTCAAGATGAGACCAATGCTTTACACCTCAGTTACTCCAACTTGCCCTCAGCCTCCCACTCCAGTGTTTCTCAAACTACACAGAAAAATCACATGGGGCTGTTGGCAAAATGCACATTTGGCTCAGTGAGTCTAGGAAGGGGCTTGAGAGTCTGCATTTCTAAAAAGCTCTGCAATGATAACTGCTGCTGGTCTGCAAGCCATATTTGAGAGGCAAAGCTCTCACCATCCCAAATTACATTTCTAGACAATTCATCTTCCAAGAATCCCCTCACAAAAACCTACAACAGCTCCCAGTACAGGTGGTCTGGAACCCAAACATCACAGATTCTTATCTTCTTAAAAAAAAAAAAGAAAAAAACAGAGCACTTGAGACTCAAAGAAGTGAAGTAATTTGCCCACCATCACATAGTTAGGGAGTCATTATTTGAAGTCAGAAAGTGACCACCTAATTTAGAGTCATGGTATACTGCTTTATTTTCCCCTATACACTTACACTATCTGAAATTAGCTTGTTTAATTTATATACTTGCTTATTGTTAGTTTCCTTTCTCTCTCTCTACTACATCTCCAACAACCATACTAGTTTCCAAAAGAGCAGGAATCCTGTCTGTCTTGTTTACTGCAATAGGCTCAGTACCTAGAACAATGCCCACTTGGCAATCTATAAGTGAATGAACAAAAACAAATGCAATGAAACAAACTGCTCCTTCTTCCATGAGGAGATATAACAAGGAGACATAAGAATCTTGGCCATTATGGAACCTGAAGTTAAATCATGGATATCAGTCACTGTTCACTGAAAAGCCACTTAGAGCACTTGCAGCACTCAGACCATCAAGGGACAGACAAATGCAACAGGAGATACCATCCCACCCCTGCAAACTTCCAATTTAGTCACAGAGAGAGGTCACACAGACGCAAACAATGACTTCAGCATACCTAGGAAGCAGAAGTACAAGTGAATATGACAAAGTCTAGACAGAACACGATGCTGCAGGTGGGCAGGTCCTGATGAGACCACTGGGATTGACTTTAGCCCTTATTATGTCCTAGCAAGGAAGGTTGTTGAAAGAGGGGCTGGGTAACCAAGGCAGATGATGCATCCAATTCCCCAGACTAATTTTCAAAGAGGACAGATTATCAGATGTGATGATATTTTGTATATGTCAACTTGGTTAGGTTACAGTGCCAGCTATCCAAACACTAATCAAGGTGTTGCTGTGAAAGTATTTTGCAGATGTGATGAAGGTCCATAATTAGCTGGCTTTTAGGGAAACCATCCAAGATAATATATGTGAACCTGATTCAATTAGTCAAAAGGCCTTAAGGACAGAGCTGAAGTTCCCCTGAAAAAGAAACTCTGCCTCTGGACAGCAGCTTCAGTTCGTGCCTGAGAGTTCTGCATGACAGCTTGCCCTATAGATGTTGCACTTATCTAACAGCTCCCACAGTGACATAAGGCAATTCTTTGCAATAAGTCTCTTCATATATATCCCCTATTCATCTTTGGTTGAACACTGACTGATACACCAGCTAAACAGGGTGATCTTGTCCTGCTGGAAAATAATACGGCCTCTTTCTACACTGGAGTTTTAGAGTGAAAGGCACTACAGTTCTTTCTATTCAAATTAAGTGTTTGTTTATAACCCAAACACTGTGCCACCTTAAACTGAAACTCCAGATGAGCAAGGAAGTCATATTTACCACACCGCCACTGGAAACATTCTCCCATTGTTGTTATTGTGTTTTTCTGTATAAATTCTGGGTTTTCAAACTTTCTGTAATAACACTACCTTTAGAATCATAAACTTGTTTTTTTTAATTATCTTACCCAGGAAGGGTGCTCAAGAGCAACTAGAGGCAAGTGCCCTACTGCGGCTGCCCTCCTTCCTAAGAGGTAAAGGATGGACAGGTGAGAGGAGGAGATGGCTTGGATTTGTGTCCTCTCCCAAATATTATGTCAAGTTGTAATCCCCAATATGGGAGGTGGGGCCTGGCAGGAGGTACTGGATCATGGGGGAGGATTGCCCCATTTGGTGCTGTTCTGATGATATAGAGTCTTCACAAGATCTGGTTGTTTAAAAGCGCGTGGCACCCCTCCCCACCCCCACCACTTCCTCCTGCTCCAGCCATGTAAAGTGCTGGCTTCCCCTTTGCCTTCTGCCATGATCATAAGTTTCCTGAAGCCTTCCCAGAAGGCTAGCTGATGCTGTGATATTTCCTGTACGGCCTGCAGAATCATGAGCCAATTAAACCTCTTTTCTTTATAAATTACCCAGTCTCTGGTGTTTCTTTACAATAATGCAAGAATGGACTCATCAGAGGAGGTGCCCTCATCAACAGCCTTTGCCCCACAACACATTCCACTGTGGGGCTGCCAGGACCCCACTGGGCCGCCAGACACACTTCTGCAGGCTTCATGTGTGGACATCCTAACAACCAAGTCACGCCTGGACTGCCTCCAGTAATGCTCCAACAATTGTGCTTACTACAGGAATCAACATCCCTCATAACCTGCTTGCTGTCGGACTCATGCTCTACCTCCTGCCAGTGTCATCGGGAAGAAAGGCGTAGGCTTCCCCTCAGCCTCCTCTCTAGAAACTAGGGATCCTCATCTCTGATCCTGTCAACTTAACTCCCTCAGTAACCCCCTATCCCCACCACCCTCTTCCTGATACACCTACTGACCTAATATACCTATTCAGAGATGCAGCCCAGAACTGCAAACAAGGCACAGGCACTGAAGTCGGGCACAATGAAGGAACTACAGAAGATTTAGAGGGATATTTCACCTTTCTGAATTCTCATATCTTTTTATTGCAGACTAAAGCAATTCACCCCACAAAGTTGTTACAAAGAATATAAATTTATGCAAAAAGGTGCTATTATGTCATTGACATGCTTATAATGCTAATATACTCAGTCTATGGCATATGCATGTCTATATTTGAGGGAGTTCTTAGCATAAATGATTTAACCAAAGCAGTAAAAGTGAGAAGGAAAAACATATCCCTTTTTTAGAAATGACAGCTTCACACTAGTGGCAAAATTGATCAATAATCTATCTATAAAGTGTCTGTCTTTTAAACGTGCATCCATGTCACAATGTCTTGGACTGCAAGCTCTGAGAAGTCAGAGCCTGTCTAAAAGTCCAAATAAGCTCCTCATGGTGCAAAGAACTGGCGATGAACATCTTTGACTGATCTGACAGCAGGATGGGCCCTCCAGGGAGCCACTGGTCTAATCCCTTCAACTTGTTTAGAGATAAACCAATTGGAACCCAGAGGGGTTTGAAGAGGGGGCCAAGGCTACACAGTCAAAGCCCAGTAACAAAGGAATCAGAACCTAGAGCCAACTCTCCTATACCCTCCACTAGAGGCCAGGATGTTCTTAATGTAAGATGGCAATTCAAGCCTTCTTTTCCAAGCCTCCTTTTGTTGGCTTCCACAGACAATATATGGTACCTTTGTTGGCCATGCTAAGTTAAAATTTTAAAGTATAGCAAGTCTTCGGAGAATACAACTAGTTCCCAACCATCAGAGAGAGAGGTAGGCTGATGATAAGGAGGCAGATCTGAGAAGTGTGATTACAGACAGATGGTACCAGTTAGCTAGAAAATGTAGAGCTGCATTAAATAAGGTGCCAGTAAAAATAAATAGGGATCTCAGAGCAACTCAGTGACCACAGGCTGCAGAACAGTGAGAAGAGTCGGAGCACGAAAGCAGCACTGGCCAGAGTGGTAAACCAGTTAGGAACATAATTTGGGTTTGAATATTTCATCTCCCACAAATTTTTATCAACTACCACTGCCATGGACTGCCTCCCTGGCAGTGAGGCCCTGAGGACTGCAGGTTGGAAAGCCCATAGAGATGAGCTAGTCCAACTCTTCTTCCAACTCTAACCTGGCTTGACTCATTTCTGCAATATTCCTGACCAGGGGCAGAGCAGCTTCTTGATGCCTGTGAGGGACTACATCAGCATTCCAAGACACCTATTCCATTTTTGGCCAGAAACGTTCTCCTTGTATTTGGCAGACATTGACCTCTCTATATATCATCCTTCAGGAAAGGCTCTGACTGCAGCAACTTTTTTGGCAATAACACCACACTGTTGATGTTGCTTCTACTTGATGCCATTTAGGACGCCAAAATCATTTTCACACATGCCATCAAGCCAGGTCTCAACTACTTATCCCTGTCCTACTATTTTGAGACTACAGAGTCCATGGTCTGGAAGAAATATGTAATTCCTCTGGGATGGAGCTTGTTTCTCAGAAATGAGTCCCATTATAAGCCAACAAGCTCTCCTCCACAGTCAAAGGCAGTACTCCTCGCCCCAACCACACCTACATCACCAGGGAGCTGGGATGAGGATGTGGGGAGCTCTATCCACACTATTGGATGAACACTGCCTCTCCAATGGCTTCGTGTTCTCTCCTGTATTCTCTTTCTGTTCTCCAAACATACCAAGCCAGTTTCAACTATAGGATCTTTAATTTCTACTTGTTCCTTCTCTCTGGAATACTCAAGTCCTATCTGACCTCAGACAAGCCCCCAAAGGCCTAAAGCAGCATCTAGTCTTATACCCCAGACACTCTGTGTCACATTGCCCAGTTTTACTTCCTGCTAACTGCTCATCACTGCCTAAAAACATCTTGTTTACTGTCTGTCTCACTCACTAGTTGTAAGTTGCATAAGGACAAGGGAGGATATCCATCTCATTCACAACTGTATCCCCAGTGCCTGAGACAGTAACTGGCATAGAGTAGATGCTCAATAAATATCTGCTAATAGAATGAATGGACATCAGTGAGTGACTTAATGGCTACAGCTCAGGCCCTGGCATCAGACAGTCCTGGATCCAAATCCTGGCTCTACTATTTATTAGTTCTGTGACTTTGGGAACTATTTAATCTTATCCAATGTCACATAGCAAATACAATTTTAATAGGTACATCATAGGGGTTTCACGAAAATTAAATTTTATTATTTTTAAATATTAGACAGAACTCAAGTTTCCAAACATGCCTGTCACACAGTGAGTACTAAACTGAATTAGAACTAGTTGTTACCCATTTGATGATGATGACAACAACAGCCTTAGCCATACTCTGATAGGCCATTGGCATCACCTAAAGATATAATATTACTATTTTCAAATTCTGCTAAAAGAAAGAGGCAGTGTGACAAAGTAGAGAGAGCGAGCATTTTGAAGTCAGAAGATTCTGATTGGGGTCTCAGACTTGACAGGCCATTCCATCACTGATAATAGCAGGCAGGGTAAGAAGGAACAAATAACATAGTGTATGTATTTGAATCACGTTTGAAATTCTAAAGCACCAAATTTATTAATATAATCCATATTAAAATTTTCCTTGCCCACAGTTTAATATTCCTCAGACCCTGGAGCCTGTGTTCATTTCCTTGGCCATGTTAAAAGTTATCTGGCTGGTGAACATGTTCCCAGACAGGCACAGTGGTCTATAAATAACAGGGCAAAAACTCTTCCTAAACAGCACACTGTAAGTTCAACAAAGAATACAGGCACCCCTCACCAGGGAGGGAATCAACACGTAGAAATTAATTTATTCAATGAGAGCAAAGCAGTAGAATGCAGCGCAGTGGAAGTTCAGAGACCCAGGTCCGAATCCCAGCTATCCCACTCACTGGCCAAGTGACATGGGGAGGTCACAGTCCCTCTCTAGGTTGATGGCTTTTCAAAGGGTCCTTGAGCATTTGGAAATTGGAAAACAGATCCTTTTCCAACTTCAGAGACACTACAGTCTGCAGTTGGCTGGAAGGGATGATGGGAGAGGACAGAGCCAGATTAAAAGAGAATCATAATCTAGATTAAGAAGTCATCTTACAAGTGGTCTCCCTGGGATGCAAACTTGGGTTGCCTTCCTCTGTGATCACGAATTTAAGGGCTTGGTGAGCCAAACTAAAACAGGAATGAGTTGCAGACACCCAGTATGTGTTCTGTTTCCCTCTAGGAACTTATCTCGGATGTACAAAGACATTATAAAAATGAGACTTAATACAGGGTCCCATTTGACATAGAACTTTTCAGAAAGCCCCTTCTTCTGGGCCCTATTTACGCTAAGAATGCTATTTTCATTTAGTGTTTTACCACTAAAAACCTTAAACATACACAAAAATAGAAAGAATAGTACAATGAATAAACTCATTACTCAGTTTCAGTCACCACCAACGCAGGGTGACTCTAGTTTCATCCATACCCACCTGCTTCCTCATCAGCTCTTTATTTTAAAAACAAATCCCACATAAAATGTCATCCTATTTCAGAATAATTCAACATGCACCTTTAAAAGATAAAGACCTTTCTTTAAATAGAATTGCCACAACGCTATCTTACCTGAAAACAACTAACAATTTGTTTTATCAGATAGCCAGTCAGTGCTCAAATTCTCCCTGGTTGTCTCGAAATTGCTAAACACTTTGTTATCCTTAAGACCCAAATAAGGTTCACACACTGCAACTGGTTAATTAATATGGTTTGGGTGTGCTCCCACCCAAATCTCACCCTGAACTGTAATAATCCCCATATGTCAAGGTGGGGCCAGTTAGAGATAACTGAATCATAGGGGTGGTCTCCTCCATACTGTTCTCGTGGTAGTGAATAAGTCTCTCAAGATCTGATGGTTTTATAAATGGGAGTTCCCCTGCACAAGCTCTCTTGCCTGCCACCACATAAGATGTGCCTTTGCTTCTCCTTTGCCTTACGCCATGATTCTGAAGCCTCCCAAGCCATGTGGAACTGTGAATCCATTAAACCTCTTTCCTTTATAAATTACCCAATCTCCGGTATGTCTTTATAAGCAGTGTGAGAACAGACTAATACATTAATATATCTATGTTTAATCTGTAAGTCTACCCTCCATCTTTTTTTTCATACCTATTGGCAACTATTGAAACTCCAGGTTATTTTTCTGTAGTTTCCTACTTCTAAACGTTGCTGATTGCATTCCCATAGTTTTATTTAACACATTCCTCTGCCCCTTGTACAAATCCTTCTTTTTTTTTTTTTTTTTAATGTTTGTTAAATTTAGAGGCTTGTTTAGATTAGGCAATCTTTTTGGCAATATTTTTTCATGTTGTCAGCAGCCATTGTAGATCATTGCCTAGATCCATGAACAAGGGATTACAAAATAATAATGATGTGATATCATTCCCTCTTCATCTCTCCTGTAGCTACTTTTATAAACAGAAACTTTCCTTCATCACCAGTTTGGTCATCCTAAGGCATGATTTGTAAAATGCTTATTTCTTTCCCTTTATTTACCAGTTTTCAAAGTAATTCATTAATTTCCTAGCATCCTACAAAAGTGACTGATGTTTTTTCTTGAATATCATTATAAACTCATGTATTTAAACCTGTGTGATGTGTTTCAATCCAATGCTGGATTATCCAAAATGATGTTCAAACTTGACCAGTAGGAACCTCCTCACATTGGTTCCTGAGTCCCTTCTACAACACAACCCTGGTCTTCCAGAGCTTCCCTACTTGCTGGTGTAAAAAGATGATCCAGGCACATCTTGTATATCTCCTGCTCCAAATCTGAAAGCAGCCATTGTTCCAAAGAGCCCTGGTTATTTTTTGTAGGAAATGGTATTTGGCAATTACAGTCTGGCACAAGGAATGCTCATTGTTACTGGGCTGGCCATGGTTTCTGGCCCTTCTCCGTAGACAGAGCTAGACCATGTTTTTAAAAAATACTAAAATGCTTTGAGTTCATATTGTATGTCCAACTCAAATTCAAGAAAGCAGGAATTTTTCCTAACTTTATTGCTCAAATGTCAATGTTTCCTTCCTCCTATAAATATAATGAGCTGTTTATTCCATCTCACAATACATGTAAGAATCTCAGAATACCAACACCAGTAATGATAATTTAAAAATAGCCTACAATGTTTTCTGCACTTTGGGTACCTTTACAATACATGCCAATAGGAATGCACAACCAAATCCCTGTGTTTTAAAGTCAATTGGCTGAGTTCCTCACTGTTCCTCTCTCTGGGTTATGCTAATCAGCTCAATACACACTTAGATTTATTTGGTTTTCTCAGAGATTATACGTTTTTTATTTCAAAATTATGTTAAGGCCAGGCACAGTGGCTCATGCCTGTAATCCTGCCACTTTGGGAGGCCAAGGCAGGAGGGATGCTTAAGGCCAGGAGTTTGAGACCAGCCTAGGCACCATAACAAGACCCCATCTCTACAAAAAATTAAAAACAAAAAATAAATTAGCTGAGTGTGGTGGTGCACACCTACAGTCCTAGCTACTAAGAAGGCTAAGGCGAGAGGATCACTTGAGCCCAGGAGTTCAATTACAGTGAGCTTTGATCATGCCACTGCATTCCAGCCTGAATGACAGAGCAAGACTTTGTCTCTATTTTTAAATTATGTTAAAAATTTACATGTTTCTATGACCAAACCAAAAAAACAAAGTATATTCAGAAATGATTAGGTTTTATTCCTTTCCCTCCATCCCATTACCCCTCTTCTCCTTTTTCTATTATTATTATCTTATGGTATATTCTTTTAAAAGAAAGCAAATATCTAAGCAAATACATATTCTCTTATTTCTTAGACAAGTGGTATCTTGTTCTTTCACTTAATATACCATAATGATCACTCTATTACCAATATATTTCCCATTTCCTTTTTCAGCTTCATGGTTTTCCATCCTATGGAAGCACCACAGCTGACCCAACTAGTCTTCTAGTAAAGAATATTTCAGTCGTTTCAGCGTTTTGCTTCTACAAATAGTGCTCCAATGGATAGTAAAATGCACATTTCATAAAAATATTTTGCCAGTAAATCTTTGGGATAGATTCCTAGAGGATTCTAGGAATTTTGTCTAGCAATCTTTAGATTTACCGTAGATTTAATTGTACTGGGTATTGCCCATTCCCTCACATATTAATAGATCAGTTTTATCCTATTTTGCATTCCCCCAGCAAATAACAATGTATGTATCTATTTCCCCCTACAGTTTGTCAACAGAGTTGCGGTCAAACTTCTGGAATTTTGCCAATCTGATCATGAGAGATGCTATCTGGATGTAATCTACATTACAAGTCAAGTTGAGCATCTTTTCATAGTATTATAAGCCATTTGTGGTAATAATTCTTTATATTTCTGGTTGTAAGTTCAAGAGTCTACTGTTGAACAGTCTAAGAAAGAACATATACATCTGGAATAGAGAAGATGAGAAACATTTAAGGTGATCTAGTAGTGAAAAGAGCCATAAAATACAAGCAAAGAATACCAGCCCTCAGTAGTAAGAAAATGTAAGTTTTTTCTTTTTTTTTTTTTTTTTTTGAGACAGAGTCTTGCTCAGTCGCCCAGTCTGGAGTGTAGTGGCGCGATCTCGGCTCACTGCAAGCTCCGCCTCCCGGGCTCCCACCATTCTCCTGCCTCAGCCTCCCAAGTAGCTGGGACTACAGGCACCCGCCGCCACGCCCGACCAATTTTTTGCATTTTTAGTAGAGACGGGGTTTCACCGTGTTAGCCAGGATGGTCTCGATCTCCTGACCTCGTGATCCGCCCGTCTTGGCCTCCCAAAGTGCTGGGATTACAGGCGTGAGCCACTGCGCCCGGCGAAAATGTAAGTTTTTAAAAGACACCATTGGGTCGATTGGAAGCAGCTCCAGTCCATGGTGCTCAGAGAAAGGAATGAAAGGAGCAAGTGAATTCAGCACCTTCAACTGAGATATCTGGGTTCTCACACTGGGACTGACCAGGCAAACAGCTCAACCCACAGACAACAAAGAGAAGCAGGATGGGGCAATGGCCCATCCAGGAGCTGCACAGAACCAAGGGAACCCCTACCCCCAGCCAAGGAAAGCAGTGAGTGAGTGTGCTGCCCTGCCTGGGAAACCACGCTTCTCCCATGGATCTTTGCAACTCACATATCAGGAGATACCCTCCTGAGCCCACACCACCAGGGATTTGGGACCGATACACAGAGCTGTGTGGAATCTCAGCAGAGCAGCCACTCAGGGGGTGGCTCAGCCACACACAGAGATCCAGCAGTTTTGCATACTCTGGCTCTGGGATTCACGGCAAGGTGGGAGACCCATCCATGCATGTCGCTAGGAAAGGGGCTGAAGGGGGGCCAAGTGACATCATTCTTCAGGCCCCACTTCCACAGCACCATGCAGGTTGAGACCCACTGGCTTGGAATTCCAGCTGGCTGGTGGCAGCAGACTGGAGTCACCCTGAGTCAGGATGGTGTTCCCAGTGGGGAGGACCAGCCACCATCCCTGCAGTTCGGCAGACTCAGTCATTTCAGCCTGGTGGCTTTGAAGAATACAGGTGGTCCGGAGAAGGAGGGTTCCCCCCTAGCACAGCTGCCTTGCCAGATCGTGGCCAAACTTCTTCAAGCAGGACCCTGATCCATTTCTCCTCACTGGGCGAGACCTCCTTGTGGGGGCTTTACAGCCACTCCAGCAAGGGTTCTACAGAGAGAGCTCTGATCTCTCCCTAGTACAAAGCTCCCAGCAGGAGAGGTGTCCGCCATCTCTGCAGTTTGGTAGACTCAGCTGTTCCAGCCTGCTGGCTTTGGAGTATACAAATGATCTGAACGAGGAATGGTACCCCCCTAATGCAGCACACCTGCTTTACCAAAGGGCAGCCAGATTGCTTCTTTGGGCAGGTCCCTGATCCTATGCCTGCTGTCTGGGTGACATCTCACAACAGGGGTCTCCAGCCACCTCCTACAGGTGTGCGTGGAACAGCAGCAGGTCAATGCCCTCCTAGGACAGAGCTTCCAGAGGAAGGAGCAGCCTGCCATCTTTGCTGTTTCACAGCCTTCACTGGTGATACCTCTGGGTACAGAAAAACCAAGGCAACTAGGTTTTTGCAACCCACGTATCAGGAGATCCCCTCATGAGCCCACACCATCAGGGATCTGGGTCCAATACACAGAGCTAGGGTCTGGAGTGGACCCCCAGCAAACTACAACAGTGCTACAGGAGAGTGGCCTGACTGTTAAAAGAAAAACAAACAGAAAACAACAACATCAACAAAAAAAAAAGACCCTTCAAAAACCCTATTCAAACATCACCAACCTCAAAAATCTAAGGTAGACAGGCCCATAAAGATGAGAAACAATCAATGCAAAAACATAGAAACTCAAAAAGTCAGAATGCCCCTTCTCCACATGACCACAACACCTCTCCAGCAAAGGCACAGAACTGGACTGAGGCTGAGATGCCTGAGCTGACAGAAGAAGGCTTCAGAAAGTGGGTAATAACAAACTTGGCCTAGCTAAAGGAGTATATTGTAACTCAATGCATAGAAGCTAAGAATCATGATAAAACAATACAGGAGCTGATAGCCAGAATAGGCAGGTTAGAGAGCAACATAACCAATCTGATGGAGCTGAAAAACACAACACAGGAACTTCACAATGAATTGACAAGTATCAGTAGCAGAATAGACCAAGTGAAAGAAGGAATCTCAGAAATTATCTTTCTGAAATAAGACAGGCAGACAAGAACAGAGAAAAGAAGAATAAAAGGAACTATGGGATTATGTAAAGACACCAAACCTATCACTGATTAGGGTACCTGAAAGAGATGGGGAAAAAGGAACCGAGCTGGAAAACATACTTCAGGACATCAACCAGGAGAACTACCCCAACCTAGCAAGACAGGCCAACATTCAAATTCAGAAAATGCAGAGAGCCCTAGTAAGATATTTCATGAGAAGATCAACCCCAAGACACATACTAATTGGATCTTCCAAGGTTGAAATGAAGGAAAAAATGTTAAGGGCAGCCAGAGAGAAAGGCTAGGTTACCTACAAAGGGAAGTCCATCAGACTAACAGCAGAACTCTCAGCCAGAAGAGATTGGGGGCCAATATTCAACATTCTTAAAGCAAAGAATTTCCAACTCAGAATTTCATATCCAGCCAAACTAACCTTCATAAGCAGAGAAGAAACAAGATCCTTTCCAAATAAGCAAATGCTGAGGGAATCTGTCACCAACAGACCTGCCTTGCAAGAACTCCTGAAGGAAGCACTAAATATGGAAACAAGAAATCATTACTAGCCACTACAAAAACTCACTGAAGTACACAGACCAGTGATACTATGCAACAACCACATAAACAAGTCTGCAAAATAACCAGTTAGCATCATGATGACAGAATCAAATTCACATATCACAATGTTAACCTTAAATGTAAATGGACTAAATGCCCCAATTAAAAGACACAGAATGGCAAGCTGCATAAAAAGCCAACTATTGTTATGCTGTGTGCAAAGACATAAACAGGCTCAAAATAAAGGGATGGAGGAAAATTTACCAAGCAAATGGAAAACAGAAAAAAACAGGTCACAATCCTAGTTTCTGACAAAACAGACTTCAAAGCAACAAAGATCAAAAAAGACAAAGAAGGGAATTACATAATGGTAAAGAGTTCAATTCAACAAGGGATAACTATCCTAAATATATATGCACCCAATACAGGACCACCCAGATTCATAAAGCAAGTTCTCAGAGACCTACAAAGAGACTTAGACTCCTACAGAGTAATAGTGGGAGACTTCAATACCCCACTGTCAATATTAGACAGACCATTGAGACAGAAGATTAACAAAGATATTCAGAACCTGAACTCAGCTCTGAATCAAGTGAATGTGATAGATATCTACAGAACTCTGCACCTAAAAACAACAGAATATGCATTCTTCTCATTCCCACACAGCACTTACTCTAAAATTGATCACATAATCAGAAGTAAAACACTCCTCAGCAAATGCAAAAAAAAAATGGAAATAATAACAGTTTCTCATACCATAGTGCAATCAAATTAGAATGCAAGATTAAGAGATTCACTCAAAATTACACAACTACATGGAAATTGAACAACCTGTTCCTGAATGACTCGAGTAAATAATGAAATTAAGCAGAAATCAAGAAGTTCTTTGAAACCAATGAGAACAAACAGACAATGTACTGGAATCTCTGGGACGCAGCTAAAACAGTGTTAAGAGGGAAATCTATAGCACTGAATGCCCACATCAAAAAGCTAAAAAGATCTCAAGTTAACAACCTAACATCTCTACTAAAAGAACTAGGGAACCAAGAGCAAACAAACCCCCAAAAGCTACCAGAAGACGAGAAATAACCAAGGTCAGAGCAGAATTGAAGAAGATAAAGACTCTCTCTCTCTCACACACACACACACACACACACAAACAACCTTCAAAAAAAATCAACATATCCAGTAGCTGGCTTTTTGAAAAAATTAATAAAATAGACCACTAGCTAGACTAATAAAGAAGAAAAGAGAGCAGAATTAAATAAACGCAATCAGAAATACTAAGGAGAAAATCACCCCTGACCCTACAGAAATACAATAACCATCAGAGAATACTATAAACACTTCTATGCAAATAAACTAGAAAAACTAGAGGAAACTTATAAATTCCTGGACACATATATCCTCCCAAGACTGAACCAGGAAGAAATTGAATCCCTGAATAGATTAACAAGTTCTGAAATTGAGAAATAGCCTAGCAACCAAAAAAAGCTTAGGAGCACACGGATTCACACCTGAATTCCACCAGAGGTACAAAGAGACCTGGTATCATTTCTACTGAAACTATCCCAAACAATTGAAAAGGAGGGACTCCTCCCTAACTCATTCTATGAGGCCAGCATCATCCTGATACCAAAACCTGGCAGAGATACAACAAAAAAAAGAAAACTTCAGGCCAATATCCTTGATGAACATCAATGAAAAATCCTAAATAAAATACTGGCAAACCAAACCCAGCAGCGCATCAAAAAGTTTATCGACCATGATCAAGCTAGCTTCATGCCTGGGATGCAAGGTTGGTTCAACATACACAAATCAATAAACGTGATTCATCACATAACCAGAACTAAAGACAAAATCTACATGATTATCTCAATAGATGCAGAAGAAATGACCTTAGATAAAATTCAACGTACTTTCATGTTAAAAACTCTCAATAAACAGGATATTGCTGGAACATACCTCAAAATAATAAGAGCCATGCATGACAAACCCACCAATATCATACTGAATGGCAAAAGCTAGAAGCATTCCCCCTTGAAAACCATCACAAGACAAAAATGCTCTCTTCTCTCACCACTCCTATTCAACGTAGTATTGGAAGTTCTGGTCAGGGCAGTCAGGCAAGAGAAAGAAATAAAGGTATTCAAATAGGAAGAGAGGAAGTCAAATTATCTTTGTTTGCAGATGACATGATCCTATATCTAGAAAACCATATCATCTCAGCCCAAAAGCTTCTTAAGTTGATAAGCAACTTCAGCAAAGTCTCAGGATACAAAATCCATGTGCAAAAATTGCTGGCATTCCTATACACCAACATCAGGCAAGCAGAGAGCCAAATCATGAATGAACTCCCATTCACAATTGCTACAAAAAGAATAAAATACCTACGAATATAGCTAACAAGGGAAGGGAAGGACCTCTTCAAGTGGAACTACAAAGCACTGCCCAAAGAAATCAGAGAGGACAGAACAAATGTAAAAACATTCCATCCTCATGGATAGGTAGAATCAATATCATAAAAATGCCCAAAGTACATACTGCCCAAAGTAACTTATAGATTCAATGCTATTCCCATTAAACTACCACTGACATTCTTCACTGAATTAGAAAAAGCTATTTTAAAATTTATATGTAACTGAAAAGGAATCCAAATAGCCAAGATAATCCTAAGCAACAAGAACAAAACTGGAGGCATCATGCTAACTTCAAACTATACTACAAGGCTCCAGTAATCTAAACAGCAGTGGTACTGGCACAAGAACAGACATATAGACCAATGGAACAGAATAGAGAACTCAGAAATAAGACCACACACTTACAACCATCTGACCTTCGACAAATCTGACAAAAACAAACAATGGGGAAAAGATTCCCTATTTAATAAATGGTGCTGGTTGAACTGGCTAGCCATATGTAGAAAATTGAAACTAAACCCCTTCCTTACACCATATAGAAGAATTAAGACGGATTAAAGACTTAAATCTAAAACTCAAAACTACAAAAACCCTAGAAGAAAAAAATCTAGGCAATACCATTCAGGACATAGGCATAGGCAAAGGTTTCATGATGAAAAGGCCAAAAGCAATTGCAACAAAAGCAAAATTTGACAAATGGGATCTAATTAACTAAAGAGCTTCTGCACAGCAAAAGAAACTATCATCAGAGTAAAGAAAGAACCTAGAGAATGGGAGAAAATTTTTGCAATCTATTCATCTGACAAAGATCTAATATCCAGAGTCTACAAGGAACTCAAACAAATTTACAATAAAAAAAAAGACCCCATTAAAAAGTGACCAAAGGACATGAACATACACTTCTCAAAAGAAAACATACATGCAGCCAATAATCATATGAAAATAAAAAAGCTCAACATCACTGATCATTAGAAAAATACAAATCAAAACCACAATAAGATAAATCTCACACCAGTCAGAATGGCCATTATTAAAAAGTCAAAAAGTAGGCCGGGTGTGGTGGCTCACGCCTGTAATCCCAGCACTTTGGGAGGCCAAGGAGAGCGGATCACGAGGTCAGGAGATCGAGACCACCCTGGCTAACACGGTGAAACCCATCTCTACTAAAAATACGAGAAAAAATTAACCAGGCATGGTAGCGGGCGCTTGTAGTCCCAGCTATTCAGGAGACTGAGGCAGGAGAATGGCGTGAACCTGGGAAGCAGAGCTTGCAGTGAGCCGAGATCGTGCCACTGCACTGTAGCCTGGGCGACAGAGCGAGTTGCCATCTCAAAAAAAAAAAAAAAAAAAAGTCAAAAAGTAACAGATGCTGGCAAGGTTATGGAGAAAAAGGAACACGTTTACACTGTTGGTGAGAGTATAAATTAGTTCAGCCATTGTGGAAGGCAAGGTGGCAGTTCCTCAAAGACCTAGAGGCAGAAATACCATTCAACCCAGCAATCCCATTACTGCGTATATACCCAAAGAAATATAAATCATTCTATTATAAGGATATATACACACATATGTTCATTGCAGCACTATTCACAATAGCAAAGACATGGAATCAACCTAAATGTCCATCAACAATACACTGGATAAAGAAAATGTGGTACATATACACCATGTGATACTATGCAGCCACAAAAAGGAATGAAATCATGTCCCTTTACAGGGACATGAATGGAGTTTGAAGCCATTATCCTCAGCAAACTAACACAGGATCAGAAAACCAAACACCACATGTTCTCACTTATAAGTGAGAGCTGAAAGATGAGAACACATGGACACAAGTGGGGAATAACACACACTAGGGGTCTATCAAGAGTTGGGGGGAGAAAGAGCTTCAGGAAGAATAGCTAATGGATGCTAAGCTTAATACCTAGGTGATGGGATGATCTATACAGCAAACCACCATGGTAAACGTTTACCTATGTAACAAACACTGAAAATCTGGCACATGTACCCCTGAATTTAAAATAAAAGTTGGAGGGGAAAAAAAAAAACCCATTAATTGTACAATTACAATTACAGAACTGTAAGGCACCTACAAATCAATCCAACAAAAGGTAGACACAAATTTAATTAAGAAACAGCCAGACACAGTGGCTCACACCTGTAATCCTAGCACTTCGGGAGGCTGAGACTGGTAGATCATTTGAGCCCAGGAGTTCGAAACCAGCATGAGCAACATGGTGAGACCTCCTCTCTTACTAAAGATACAAAACAATAGCCAGGCATGGTAGTGCATGCCTGTGGTCCCAGCTACTAAGAAGGCTGAGGCAGGGAGACTGCTTGAGCCAGGGGGCAGAGGTTACAGTGAGCTGAGACCCCACTACTGCACTCCAGCCTGGGTGACAGAGCAAGATCCTATCTCAAAAAAAAAAAAAAAAAAAAAAGCAAAAGAGAGAAGAAACCATTACAAATAAAAGCTTATTAAAATTCGTTAATGAAGACCTAAATAAATGAAGAGATAAAGCCATATTCATGGACTAAAAGACTAAGCATCATAAAGATTTCATTAATCTCAAAAATTATTCCACAAATTCAACATAATTCTGATTAAAAATCTCAACCCAAAAAGACAAATAAGAAAAAAACTAATAAATATAAATATACCTATTTTAAAGAACTTACTAAACTGATTCTAACATTTATATGAGAAAGCAAAGGGAGGCCCAAGAATAGCCAAGACCATAAGGTTAGGAATCATCCTGCTAGATCACAAGACTAAAATAGAGCTATAATAATTAAGATAGAGGATCTAAATGAAGGAGAGATAAACAGACCAACAGAAGAGAATAAACCTTGAAACGGACCTCCACACATATACACTTGACACATGACAGCAACAACATGGTAAAAGTGGTGAACAGACAGAATGAAATGCTTCAGAACCACTGGTTATCTACACAGAGAAAAAACAAAATTAGAATCTTATTTCAAACCATGCATAAAAATAAATTCCAGATGCAAATGTGAAAGGCAAACTTTAAAACCTTTAGAAGATATAGAAGAATACTATTATGATCACAGATTACAGAAAATGTTGAAAAAGACAAAGAAAACACAAATAAAAAGGAAAGATATACATTTTATATTTAAATCTTAAAGTTCCATCCATCAGAAGATACCATATAGTGAAAAGAGCAACCACATAGTGGAAAAGACAATTGTTAATACACATAACTGAGACCAGCATTTAGATAGAACTCCTATAAGTCAACAAGGAAGACAAAAAAACTCAGCTTAAAAATGGGTAAGAGACATGAACAGGCAATCACATGAGACGGAAAAACATAATGACCAATACACATAAAAACTGATGCTTTAACTCACTAATAATGAGAGAAATGTACATTTTTTTTAATACCCAGCATACTGGCAAAAACTGTTAAGGATAACAAAACCAAGGGTTACCAGGGGTGTAGAGCACAGTAATATGAATGCATATTTTATCAATTTATATACCTATCAATCTTACAAGTGGAAGAAACAAAGTGGAAGATGTGCTCAGCTTATGGTCCTACAATTCCACAATTAGATATATAACCTAACTAATAACTGTGCTCAAGGAGACTTGGAGATTTATACAAGAATGTTTGCTGCAGAAGTCTACAACTGTGAAAAACTAGAAACAACCTAAATGCAATCAACAGAAGAATAAATAAGTTGTGGTATATCTATACAATGGAATAAGACTCAGTAATGAAAATGAATGAACTAATAAGGGTAAACTTCAAAAGCATATTGTTAAGTAAGAAAAAAGCAAAATTAGAAGAATAAACACCATATCACATCATTAAATAAAATGTTAAAACATGGCAAACAACACTATATATAATGTTACTGGATATATGCATATGTTTTTTAAAAGTATAAATATATGGGGAAAATAAATTCAAGATAGTTGTTTCTAGGGAAAAAGAGAAGGAGGAGAATTAAATCAAGGAGGTGTATGTATCCAGGGGACTTCAGTTATACAAATTTTTTCTTTAATCTGGGTGGTGGATACCTACATGATCTTTATATTATGTATATTTTTGTATGGCTGAAATATTTTATAATGTTTTAAAAATCAAATTCATATCAAGAGGCCTGATAGTGGTTCAACTGGTAAAGTTACACTGGAAGATACTGGTTTGATATGAGGGCAAAGTCATCTAACAATTAGAGCTACCTCTAAATAAATACGCTGACATGGAAAGTGAAGATTTCCCCATCACTGGAGCTCTCTGAACAGAAGCAGATGCCCTCCTGTAGAAGACATTGCAGAGGAGAGAACCATTAATGTTCCATTTACCATCATATCTCCACTGCAGAGCCTATACTTACGAAATGCTTGATTAATATTTGTTGAATATTGAAATTTATAAAGCATTTACTCCAAGTCTCCTTAAATGCTAGTGGTAGAAGACTGAAAAGAATAAAAATAACCTAACAGTAACAAAATTAAGAATATTAACTTATATTCACCAACAGGGATGAAACAGGATGAATTAAAAGACAGGAGACTGGAGGAGAGTGAAAGCAAGCTCAGAGAAACCATCTACACTGGATTTGAAGACTATCCAGTAAATACTATATGATAAGTAGTCTTTGAAGGGTGCTTTACAGTTTATTCATGTTATTTAATCTGCACAATAATCCTGCAAAGAACAGCTTAACTTCATTCTATCACTTAAAACATCGAAGCTAACAAAGATTAAGTGATCCACTCAGTATCTTACAGCCAGTTGGCATCAAGGCTAGTGCTAAAACATAGGTCTCCAGACACCAAACTCCATCTTCTGTGACACAAGTAACCCCACTCACCAGATGAGGGAACCCCACAAACAGGCATGTTGACAGTCTAAAATGGTCCCTACAGAACTTAACACACAGGTAGGAGAAAAGACAATTTAACATTCTGAATTAACTCTATCAATTACTACATTCTTTCCTTGTCTCCCAACTTTATATTCTAATGCCATAGAGTATACACACACCCAGTGCCTTAATCAGTTGGGGTGGCTACAACAAAAATAATACCATAGACTTGGTGGGTTAGACAATAGAAGTTTATTCCTCCCAGTTTTGAAGACTGAGAAGTCTAAGATCAAGGTACCAGCCGATTTAGTTTTTTCCTGGTTTGCAGACAGACCTTTTGCTATATCCTCACAGGGTAGCAAGAGAGATCATCTCTCTGTCTCATCTTATAAGGTCACTGATCCCACTCATGAGGAACACACTATCATGACCTAGTTGCCTCCCAAAGGCCCCACCTCCAAATAGCATTGCACTGAACATTAGGGCCTCAACATAAAAATTCGGGGAGGCCACAGACATTCAGACCATAGCACTCCATCTTTAAGTCACTGATCAATCCCCACTAAGAAATCTGTAGAAGATATGATGCCATAGCTCCTATAATTGTAACCAACTGCCCACACTGGGCTATGAAAAAAAGACAGGTCAGACTCACGTTTATGACACAAAATCCCTGCAGAACCCATAGTGGAGTGTGAATGGACTTAAAGCCAGCTGCTCCACTCCCCACACCCCGTCCCTCTTTCTAGCAACTGGAACATGTTCCCAGCAGCACTGTGAGGAGTAGAAGATGACATGTGGCTGCCTGGTGCTGGAATTAGAGCTAGAATGGACAGCAATACCTGGTTTCCACCCTCAGTCACTCTTCAACAACTGGACCATGGTTTGGAAGGACCATTAACAGGACAGAAGTCAAAACTCGCATCCTCTCTGCTCAATCCTAAACTAGCTGAGAGATCTTGTCTGAACCACCAAACTTACTCAAGACAGAGGTTCAACAAGTGTAAAGTCAAAAGAAAGGTGACAGTCTCTAAAATGTCCCAGAATCTGCCAAGTGTCCACTTCCCAGCCAGGTTCAGGACAGGCCCAGGGCATGCCTGCAGAGCTCAGCTCAGACACTCAGCAGATGTATTAAACCATCCATCCATCAACATGACTGTGTTTATGGTTAGCCCTAACAAGCATGATTAGGGGCTGGTTCTCTAATTCTGTTTTACGGGTTTTGTGGGCTCCAGGGGAAGAATAAATCAAGCAGGAGTTTACTGAGTCTGACTCAGCACACACCACCAACATTTCAATGAGACCAGAGTCTGAAAACCAAGCAAATATCACTCTCCCCACCAGTCCATCTGCTGTCTTGATGGAAGATGAAAGTAAATTGAATTACGATCTTAGGGAAGAGAATCAACCCGTTTTTATGATGCCACAAAGACCACTCCAGCAGACAACCAAGTTCACTTTCAGAGTGAGGCAAGAGTATGTAAAAGCCCTCTCCTCCTCCCAAGAGGGTGACGACTCAGTGCCATCCATCAGCTGACAGTCCAGCCACACATCTGCCATTAGTGCGAGTCTCTCACACAATATGCACACTGATATATCTGACTTTCAAGAAGGCTAGGAAAGTTACAGACAAGCACTTATGCCTACTGAGGTCTTAATAAGTCACAGAACAACTAGGCTGCCAGAAGAAATGTTAGAATCCATCTTGGTCAAAATCATCAGAAACATAAGTCCTAGAGGACGGAAAATTGTACTGTGGGCCTTGTTCACATTAACTAACTGCTTTGTACTGTTGCTTAATTTGTTTCAGGTGTCCACAGGCCAGGCACAGTGGCTCATGCCTGTAATCCCGACACTTTGGGAGGCCAAAGCGGAAGGATCACTTGGACCCAAGAGTTCAAGATCAGTCTGGGCAACATAGTGAGACCTTGATTCCACTAAAAATAAAAAGTTAGCCAGGGTGGTGGTGCATGCCTGTGGTCCCAGCTACTCAGGAGGCTGAGGCAAGAAGATTGCTTGAGCCCAGGAGTTCAAAGCTGCAGTGAGCCACACCATTCCAGCCTGGGCAACAAAGTGAGATCGCAGAAAACTAAAAAGAAAATCGTATCTCTTCCACTAAACTGTATGTGGCCTGAGGGAGAGACAAAATGTCTAACACACACCTACCTAATGTCCTCACCACCAAAAATACTGCCTGAATATGAAAAGCACTCTATTCACACCTGTCACCAAAATAATTCTAAAAAGTCCACAGGATATACCAAGCTTGTGCGACACCATATCTACATCACATGACCCTTGCAGCCAACACTCTCTTGTTCAACTTTATATCCCTAACATCTAGTACAGTGCCTGGCTTGCCACAGTACTCAGTAAATACTGATTTTTGCATGAATAAAATTCTCTTTCATGATCCCCTTCTTATTTTAACACATTCTTACTTATCCCCTGCTCAGATAGGGGAGATATTTTTATCAGAACCAGTGCTGAGAGGCAGCATGCAATATTCCAGGGGTTCTAGAGGCCTAGTTCTACTGGGAACTGCCTTTCACCACCTAAGGGATGTTATAACATTTAGCCGCTAAGACTTAACTTCCCTACCTGTAAATGGAAATAATAAAAAACTATCTCCAACAAAGGAGCTGAAGATCAAAACAGTAATTAAAGTGTTAGAGAAACTGCAAAAGAAAATAGAGGATAGAAGTAAAGGAGGTACAAAACGAGAATAAAAGAAGCAGCCAAACACCGCTTAAATGAGTCATTTTTCTCTGATGACAAAATACACGTTTCCCATGGTATCCTCTCATTTATGGTACTAAAGAAGAACAAGGGCTTGGGCTGGTGAATGCAGGAGTAAATCCTCCTTACTGTTTCATCCAGGAAGCCTCCCCACACTGCATCTTCTTCTCAGGATCTGTGGCATATAATTTAGTACTCAACAATACAAAGTAGGTGAGTTTGTTCAACTTTTCATGTGTTAGTCCCATTTCTCCAAACGGATTCATTCGCTGCATGTATATTGAGCATAAATCATGTACCAGACATGGGTACGCAAATATGAATTAGTATCTTCTTGCCCAAAGAAACAAAAAGACCACTGAGAGAGAATATGCATTGAGATAAATAAAATATCAATTCATTAAGTCAGTCACAAACTCTTATTCAGTGAACAGCATGGAGCCTAAGAGAAACACTTTTCTTGGAAATGTCAAGGATCACCAGATTTACCACTTGGTGGCATGAAAAGTTCAACAGGACTGACGAAGCCAGGCCTTCTGGTTGTGCTCTTGATTCTGCCACAGGAGAGCTGTGATAGTGCTGATGAAATCCTCCTCTGTTCTCTCCCTCAATTATTCCATACAAACACCAAATTCTGCATGCCTGTATCTTAAGAAAATCCACTAGCTGAAACACTGAGCTTCCTAAAACAGAAGAATGAATGAATACCCTTCAATTTACTCTACAAAAGTCCTCTTCGCTTTACAATAGTCTGTTTACTCATTACTTAACAGAGAAGCTGGGGTCTGAGAGACTGGAATGTGGCCTGGGAGAGTTCAGGACAAGCTGCAATCCCAGTCCCATCCTTTGTTGGATCTACAGCCTTGAACTAGTCACTTTCATGTCTTTGTACTTTAGTCCTCCTCATCTGTAAAATAACAGAGTCAATTTAGGACCTAATCTCTGAGGTGATCTCCGAGGTCCCTTCCAACTCCAGCACTCCGTGATTCTATATCTGATTCTTTCCATATATTCTGCAGACCACCCCACCTTGTCCCAGTGAAGTCACATCCCAATTCCTTAATGCCCACATACTGGTTGACAGATCAATTAGAGCAAACAGCCAGAACACAGCAAGACTACACAGCACTCCACGCGCTCCTGGGCTGTGTAAAGTGCCTCTCTCTTTGAGGTGTGGGAGGAGTAAACTTGTGATCTCTGTCTTCCCTTAGCTGTTCATCAATATGTTGCTCAAATGTAATTACACGTAAACAGGATTTATTCATTACTTGTCTTATGTTCTCAAATCTTTATATCTTTTGCTGCTCCATGGGGGAAAAATAACTTAAAATCTCAGTCAGCAACTTGCCACATTGTAGTGAAAATTAAAAACAATATCCCAATTCTGGGGAAATGGTGGCAATATATTTATTGGGTGATCCACAGTCTCTACAAAAAAATATCTCTACAAAAAAAAAGCAGAGCAACTAAATAGCAAATTTAAAAATTCATGGATGACACTTAACGAAATTTGGTGACAAGTTATCCCCACAATCCCCCAAATACAAGCAGATGGAGACAAATCACCAACAGCCAGCATGATATTGATGTCTATGTGGGAGAAATCAAAGGGAAGTAATGGGACATACGATGAATGTGAACCCAAAAGAGCCAACAGGGTAAACTGGAGAACTGCGGCTGAACCTGGAACAACAAGGGACCCAGAGGAGGTTTGAAGGGCTGGAGCACTCAAGCCACTAGGAACTCAAAACTGACTGCCCAGGACAGGACCCCACACCAAGAAAAACTGCTGGGAACAGAATCAAAATGAAGCAGGACAGGCAACAGAGACAAAGGAAAGAGAAGGCTTGGCTCAGGTAAAAGAGGGAGATGGAAACAGAACCACCACATTTTTAAAATCTCCATGAAAACAAGCTCTGTGCAGTTAGAAATGCTACCAAACCAACCCTCCTTTTTAAAATTCAGGAAAACTAAGTTTACATAAAAATTAACAACAGAAAAGTAACAAAGTCAAATCCACAAACATTTCTATAAAAAAAGAGAGAATAAGGAACAAAATAACATCCTTAGAAATATGTGATAGTGAAAGCATGCCAAAAAGACATATTTTTAAATAAGCTAAAAATACTTTAAATTATGCAAGGCATGAAAGAACAACATAAATTAGAATTAGAAAAATTCAGAAATAAAGCGACAAAACTCAAGAAAGGAAAGTAAAAAAAAGAAAACTATTTTAGAAATAAAAACTAAACTAGAAGAAATACAAAAGAAAAAAGAAAAAAAACTAAAAAATGCCTGAAACTTAGGGAAATTTAACTAAAAAGAAATAATAGAAAGAGATCAAAGGGATTTGAAAGGGACAAAAATTGAAGATAGGCAAAGAAGAACCAACATATGGATAAGGGGGGTTCCGGAAGAACAAAACCAAAGCAAAGAATAGAATTCTAAAAACAGTAGTCTGTGAAAACTTCCTGGAAAAAAACTATTTGAAACCTGACACTGAAAGAACATATTGTGTACCTGAGAATACTGACTCATAATAATATCAACATATACTCTAGTAAAATTCCCAGACTTTTTTTTTTTTACAAAAGATAATTTAGGCAGCATCTAATTTTAACAGTATACAAATTATAAGGAAAAAGAAAATTAGATCAGATTTACAAGCTTTATGCCAGAAGTAGATGGAATAACACTTAAGATTTTTAAAAAATGTCAACCACAGATTTCATATTCAGCAGTTTTGACCTTTCACATACAAAGAGCATAGATAAGATGTTATCAACATTCAGAAAAAAAAAAAATCAGGGAATATTGTTTCCATAAGCTTTTCCTAAGGATACTAGAGAAGAACTTTGGATAATAAAAGTGACCAGAAACAAGAATGTAAGTATTGGTAGTAAGTATTAAATATGTAATTACTGAAGAACTAAAACTAAATGAGGGTTAAAAAGGAAATATTACAATGTGTAATGACTATATGATTGTATTAGTTAACTGGGGCTGCTATAACAAATTATGACAAAGTTATAGGCTTAAGACAACAGAAATTTATTTTTTCACAACTCTGGTGAACAGAAGTCCGAAATCAGTTTCATTGGGCCTAAATCAAGGTGTCAGCAGGCTGCACAGCCTCCAGAGGCTCTAGAGGAGAACCCATTCCTTGCCTCTTCCAGCTGCTGGAGGCTGCCAGTCTTCCTTGGCTGTGGCCACATCACTCCAATCTCTGCCTCTGTGGTTACACTGTCTTTTCCTCTTCTGTGTATAATCTTCCCCTACCTTCCTCTTTTTTTTTTTTTTTTTTTTTTTTTTTTTTTTTTTTTTTGAGACGGAGTCTCGCTCTGTCGCCCAGGCTGGAGTGCAGTGGCCGGATCTCAGCTCACTGCAAGCTCCACCTCCTGGGTTTATGCCATTCTCCTGCCTCAGCCTCCCGTGTAGCTGGGACTACAGGCGCCCGCCATCTCGCCCGGCTAATTTTTTGTATTTTTTTTAGTAGAGACGGGGTTTCACCGTGTTAGCCAGGATGGTCTCGATCTCCTGACCTCGTGATCCGCCCGTCTCGGCCTCCCAAAGTGCTGGGATTACAGGCTTGAGCCACCGCGCCCGGCCCCTACCTTCCTCTTGTAAGGACAACTGTGAATATATTTAAAGCCCACCCAGATAATCCAGGATAATCTCACCATCTGAAGATCCTAAACTTAATCACATATACAAAGTCTTTGTCACGTAAAGTAACATTCACAGATTCCAGAGATTAAGACATGAATACGTTTTGAGGGACCATTATTCAGAGTATCACAATAATACAGTATAACCATTTTAAAAGATGGTGGAGGATACAGATGACATATTTTTTGAAAGGTTTTGGACTGTTTTCAGTAATCATAATTGGTGCTGGTGTTTGTACTATTATTCTGAGATCCCTAATTGTGTAGCATAGGATAAAGCAAGTAATTATGGAATAGTGGATTCTGTTATTCCCTATGTATTTGAAAACCAGAATTCTCAGTGTGGACAAAAGATCAGATGAAATACAGAAGTAGATAAGATATTGGAAATATCAGTATGATACAAGTATGTTTACATCTATCACATTCATTCTTGCTCTTTCATTCTGTGTAGCTTCCTAGCTCTGTTCACCAAAAAAGACCTATAGACAATGGCCAACTCAATAAAAATTAGCATCCCTGGTGCCAAGATAATGGTCTTGAAATACAATTTTGCATTAAAAGATACCAGGTCTTCCTGGAGAAATGATTGATTCTAGGTCTGAGACACAAAATACACAAGGAGTGGAAGAGAGATGAAGGAGAAGGAGAATGGTGAGAGGGAGAGAAAATCCCTGATACCAAAAGAGGTATCAGTCACCAGACTCTATGTATTCATAAATTCATAAATACATTATCACAGGAAGGGGAAGGAGGTGCTGCTCAGCCCTGGACACACACACACAGTCTGGACACACAGCTAGCAGTGTCCAGCCAAATACTTAGTAGTATAAGGAGGGCTTTGACCTACAGACTGAATAATCTGGCCTCAAAGAGGAAATCATCACCATTGTTTTGGGGCACACCTCAAACCCTCTTGGCCTGCTGCCATTAAACATTCCCAAATACCCTTTTGATGGAGATCTGTCCCCCTCCTCACCACCACCCTCCTACTTGCAGCGAGATAAGTGCTGGTTTTGTATCCCCAAGTATATCCAGTAACTCTTTTTAATTAGGTTCCTCATTGTAAATCCATAAAAAGAAATTCTGGCCTTATAAATCAGTCTCGATAATCTGAACAACCCAGTTCTGCTCACAAATGTCCTTATTCTGTGTACACATCAGCAGTTCTTATGGCTGCACACGACAAGATAACCTGGGAGTTTTTAAAATTACGATGATGATAGGAACCCAGCCTGAATATGTGAAATAAGAATCCCTAGGGGCAGTGAGTATCCATGTTTTATAAGTTCCTCAGGTGATCCTATGGTGCAGCAGGGTTGCAAAGCACTGTTACATGAAATTAGGTTTCCGAGGCAGCAAGGTTAACTGTTAGCCCTCAAACAGTCAGCAACAATGCCAGCTTTTAAGCCCAAGACCCTGGCCCATGGGACAACCCCTGGGGCTCTCAAGCACATATAGGCCTCTTCCTGCTTGAATTTCTACAGAAATGCAAGATCATAACTAAGTCTTTTTTGTCCTTTGCCTTTTTGCAGAATTTGATGCTATAGGGTTCTGATGCTTTTCAAAATTCTTCTCTTTTGGCTGCAATATGGTAAAATTGATGACTAGACTTTAAAGAATTTTTTTCACAGAGCAGCAAACAGTATAAATACTTGAGAACATAAGACTAGTAATGGATAAATCCTGCTTATATGTAGTTACATTTGAATAACATATTGATGAACAGCTAAGGGAAGACAGAGATCACAAGTTTCCTCCTCCCACATCTCAAAGAGAGAAGGCACTTTACACAGCCCAGAAGCACATGGAGTGCTGTGCAGTCTTGCTGTGTTCTGACTGCTCTAATTGATTTGTCAGCCAGTACGTGGGCATTAATTGGGATGTGACTTCACTGGGTAGAGGGGGATGGTCTGCAGAATACACAGGAAGAATCAAATACAGAATCATGGAGTGCTGGAGTTGGAAGGGATCTCAGAGATCACCTCTGAGATTTAGGTTCTAAATCAGCTCTGTTATTTTACAGATGAGGGAGACTGAAGTACAAAGAGATGAAAGTGACTAGTTCAAGGCCGTGATCCAATAAAGGATGGGATTGGCATTGCAGCTTGTCCTGAACTCTCCCAAGCCACATTCCAGTCTCTCAGACCCCAGCCTCCATGCTGAATAGAGTAGACAAATTAGTATAAAGTAAAAAAAAGTGTAAATGAGAATGGGGAGGTGGCTGCCTCCCTCCCACATGGCATATCCAGTGCATTCAGACTGCCTTAGAAAAGGTGAGTCAGCAGCCTCAAGTGTATGCTTCAGACATATTTTTAACAGAAAACAACTTAAAGCTACTGTTGGAAAGAGGAAATAAAGACTCACTAAGGGGCATCACCGTCACAAGCTACTGGACATCCATAGCATTCTAGGGATGTCAGCCTCACTCTAACACACCAAACTCTTGCGGAATTCATCCACCCCTGTGTCTTTACTGAGTGGCTACTATAAACCAGGCCCTCTGTCAGTGCTGCAGAAAATACAAAACTTCAGCCAGGCGCGGTGGCTCATGCCTGTAATCCCAGCACTTTGGGAGGCCGAGGCGGGCGGATCACAAGGTCAGGAGATCGAGACCACGGTGAAACCCCGTCTCTACTACAAATACCAAAAATTAGCCGGGTGCGGTGGCGGGCGCCTGTGGTCCCAGCTACTCAGGAGGCTGAGGCAGGAGAATGGCGTGAACCCGGGAGGCGGAGCTTGCAGTGAGCCGAGATCGCGCCACTGCACTCCAGCCTGGGTGACAGAGCGAGACTCCGTCTCAAAACAAAAAAAAGAAAATACAAAAGTTCAACCACCTTTTGGGGCCCTATGCTAAGTATACAAATAACACTACTATAAATCAGATGGTGCTGTGGTAATACAAGGAAGCACACAGGTACAGTTGGATGAAGGTGAGAAACTAGTATTTGCTGAGCTAACCCTCACAAGATGAGCGTGGAGTTGTTGTATGCATCCTACGCCTACAACTACAAAGCCAGCTACAAGCTAGTTCAACTTTAGTAAAAGAAAAATGAGACACACATCGTAAACCTCTTTACCATCCTGTCAAGGGAACGACTGAGAGGGGGAGTCATTAAACATCAGATTCTCTACGTAAAACTGTTTTGTGAAATATAGCCAACATGACTCACATGACAGTTGGGCTGGGCAGGGGAAGCAAAATCACTACAGTGGGTAAGAGTCATGTTGGGGATCCCACTCCTGGCCAAGGCACCCCAGTAAATGTGGTGAAGAGTGAAGCAGTATACCCACACTGTCATCAACTTCATGCATTGATTCATTCATTCAAGACCAATGGCACACCTATAAGGCATCAGACACTGTGCTAAGCTCTGGAAATTCAAAAGCAAGTCAGATACAGTGAGATAAGGATCTCACCAGCCAGGGAAAGCTACTCAGGGTAAGCAAGGGAGGGTATAGAAGACAGAAATAACTGCTATACTGCAGATAAATATTAACAAAAGCCTGGGAACACAAAGGAAGTTGTTGTCTAACATCCCTAGCTCCCACCACTACCACCTTGTGCCTGCAGTACAGGACGAGCTTCCTAGACAGTCTCTCCAGGCCTATTATTGCCCCCTCCACCACCCTCCACAGAGCTGCTAAGGATGTTTTAAAACCTCAAGAATCATCATTTTAAACCCCTGAAATAACCCTTCCAAAGCCATAGACTAGTCCACTAACAGCTGCCTCCAAAAGTTGTTCTGGGTCCAGGAAAATGGATGAGCTCTGCTCCATCGCAGCAGTGTCCATGAATACGCCCTACAGAAAGCTCAGTGGAACATGGCTGCATGTGAAAAGTAAGGCCTCATTTTAGCACCAAAGCCTTGATCTTATTTTTGTCCCAGAATTGGATATGAAGTGAACTTGGTCAAGTCACTTGATTTGACAGACCCTCAGAAGCAGCAACTATACAAGAGGAAAAATAGCACCCATCTGGCAGCACAGTTGAAAGAATTAAATCAGAAAGTTTATAAAACACCTAGCAGAATGCCCAGCACATAGTATGTGATTAATACCTAATAATATAATGTGCCTATCTTTCCACGTGTCAGTATCTTCCCAGCCAGGCTGACATCCTTCAAGTCACCAGCCTTGTCTCATCTCTCTCTGGCCTTCAACACCAAGCACTGTGTCCCAAATATGGTAGATGCACAATAAATGCTTCCTGTAGACTGGATCCATTTCTACATCTGCATTTAGGAATGCAAATTCAGGGAACAGGAGTCAGACTCGGAAAGGGCTACACGAAGAAAGAAATCTAAGGAGAACGCAACAAACCCATGAGAGGAAAGTGGATATTAGTGAAATAAGAATTTATGAGGCAGTACACAGTGATTCATAAAGACCACCACTTGGGGAGGACCCCAGTTCTTCTTGGTCTTCCCACTGAAACTTCCTTTGCCTGCTCCAATGTTTTCACCCTATGATTCTCAAATGTTCCTGCTTGATTTGATTTGATTAGAATCATCTGGGGAGCCTCCCAATATGGAGAATTCCCACTTGCACAAAAATGAACTAGATACATCTTCCCCTATTCCTCTGAGATAGAACTAAAAAGTTCAGACATTATACACAAAAGAAGCAGGAGAAGAATCTGAAAGATGGAGAGAAGACAGAGAAGCTAGGGACCTCAGCACCCAAGAGATGGCACAGCAGCGAGTTCCCTGCATTTTCTTTTAGCCTCACATCTCCCAGACTGGTTGCTGGAGAACCTGGAGACGTGGAAACACCAATAGACACAGACAAAACAAAAAACGTCCCAAGAAAGCCTGTTCTCTCTAACCAAATGACCAGGAAAGGGGCAGCAGAGTATGACAAAAATAATTTTCCAACAGTAACAGCTCCACTCCAGAAAAATACCACAAAAAAACACTATGGGCTGGGTACAGAGGCTCACATCTGTAATCCAGCACCTTGGGAGTCTGAAGCAGGTGGATCATTTGAGCCCAGGAGTTCCAGACCAGCCTGGGCAACATGGCAAAACCCAACAAAAAATGCAAAAAATTAGCCAGGCATGGTAGCACCCACCTGTAGTCTCAGCTACCAGGGAGGCTGAGGTGGGAAGATCACCTGAGCCTGGGAGGTTGAGGCTTCAGTGAGCCATGATCATGCCACTGCACTCCAGCCCAGGTGACAGAGTGAGGCCTTGTCTCAAAAAGAAGAAAAAGAGAAGAGAAAAAAACTGTGGCCCAACCTCACCAACCGAGTGGGGAAACTAGACTTCTGCCTCACCAGGCTGTAATCAGATATTCCAATCTCACCTCCCTCCCGATAGTGACAACACCAAATGGGAAGCTGGAACATCTACCTCACCTGGAAACACAAGGCCTCCTCCACCTCCTTGCTGGGGTGTCAGAGGAGACCAAGTGGAGACCTTGAACTTCTGCCACCAACCCAGTGGTATTAAGGCCAGTATTAGTGGTGGTCATGTGGAATCAGTAATGAGGTACCCCTACCCCTTCCAAATAGGATGGTATCAGCTGAGGCCTAGTGAATAACCTAGACTTCTACCCCACCTGAGAGAAGTGAGGCTCTCCTGCTAGAAGATCTAAATAAGACCTGAAGCTCATAACATAATATCCAAAATGTCCAGGTTTCAGTAAAAAATCATTCGTCACTCCAAGAACCAGGAGAATCTCAACATGAATGAGAAAAGACAATCAACAGAAGCCAAAGTCAAGATGACAGATAATATTAAAATTACCTGACATGGGTCTTAAAGCAGTCCTAAGAATGCTTCAACAAGCAATTATGAATATGCTTGAAACCAATTAAAAAGTCAAAAGTCTCAGCAAAGAAACAGAAGATAGAAAAATCACAATGCCCAGGTTGCACTCCATACTAACTGAATCAAAATCACTAGGAGTACTTAGCTATCATTTTGTTTTTATAACTCCACAGAGATTTCAATGAGCAGCCAAGTTTAAGAACCAGTGCTCTAATGCTGTGGGTCTCAAACTAAAGTGTCCATCAGAATCACATTGTGGAAAACTTGGTAAAGACACTCAGGCCCTATGCTACTTCAACAAGCCTAGGCCTCTGTATTTTTACTAGTTTTCAGGTGATTGTGATTACTCCAAAGACTAAAACACCTGCTCTAATTAATCAAAAGAATTTGCAGGTGATTTCCTTCATCTGTGGAAGCTGCAAAATCCTTGATCTGGAGGAGGAAAAAAAATGCATTTAAGTGACTTTGAGTAAAGGTAAAATTTCAATCATACTTTGGATATAGGTGCCCAGAATATCGTCTGTTTAATCTGGGCTGCCAAATTTAAGAAATCCAGCCACATTAAAGAGCCAATTTGAGGCCAGGCACAGTGGCTCACGCCTGTAATGCTAGTACTTTGGGAGGCCAGGGCAGAAGGATTGCTTGAGCCCAGGAGTTTGAGATCAGACTGGGCAATATAGTGAGACCCTGTCTCCAAAAAAAAACCAGCCAGTTTGAAAATGTAGTTACAGTGGAGGCTGTGTGTGGCAAGATAATGTTACCTGTCACTTGGCCCACAGGAGACATTAATCTTCCTCTCCACAGAACAATAAAATGTTTCTACATGAGTGCTTCTTCCCACCCAAAGAAACCAAAAGAAAAAGCAAAGAGTTTATAGTCAAGATAGACAAAAAGGACACAATCAAGGAGCTTTTCCATTGTGCATGGTGGACTGAGATTTCCAATCCAAAAGGCAACATCTCTGGGAATGAGCTTTTCAGCGTTTTGTACTCTACCAGAGGCACCCTGGGGCCTCTGAGTGGAGATAACTTGTCCTCAAAAATAGAGGTGGGCCAATAAGCATATGCGAAAAAAAGCTCAGCATCACTAATCATTAGAGAAATGCAAATCAAAACCACAATGAGATACCATCTAACACCAGTCAACAGGGGTATTACTAAAAAGTCAAAAAATAACAGACGTTGGCAAGGTTGTAAAGAAAAAGCAACATTCATAGACTGTTGGTGGGAGTGTAAATTAGTTCAGCCATTGTGGAAAACAGTATGGCGATTCCTCAGAGACCTAAAGATAGAAATACCATTTGACCCAGCAATCCCATTACTGGGTATGTACCCAGAGAAATATAAGTCATTCTATTATAAAGACACATGCACGCATATGTTCATTGCAGCATTATTCACAATAGTGAAGATACGGAATCATCCTACATGCCTATCAATGATAGATAGACTAGCTAAAGAAAATGTGGTACATATGCATCATGGAATACTGTGCAGCCATAACAAAGAACGAGATCATGTCCTTTGCAGGGACATAGATGGAGCTGGAAGCCATTATCCTTAGCAAACTAGTGCAGGAACAAAAAAAACAAATACTGCATGTTCTCACTTATAAGTGGGAGCTAAATGATGAGAACACATGGACACATGCAGGGGAACACCATACACTGTGGCTTTTCAGACGGTAGAGGTTGGGAAGAGGGAGAGGATCAGGAAAAAGAACTAATGAGTCCTAGGTTTAATACCTGATTGATGAAATAATCTGTACAACAAACCCCCATTACGCAAGTTTACCTATTTGACAAACCTGCACATGTGCCCCTGAGCTTAAAATAAAAGTTTTTTAAAAATGGAATACAGGAAAAAAATAGAAGTGGGGCCAGGCACAGTGGCTCACACCTGTAATTCCAGCACTTTGGGAGACTGAGGTGAGCAGATCACTTGAGCCCAGGAGTTCCAGACCAGTCTGAGCAACATGGTGAAAACCCATCTCTACAAAAAAAAAAAAAAAAAATACATATATATATGTATATATATACACACACACACATATATATATACACACACACATGAAAACCGGTCAGGCATGGTGGCACATGCCTGTAGTCCCAGCTACTTGAGAGGCTGAGCTGGGAGGATCACCTGAGCCCCAGGAGGTCAAGGCTGCAATGAGTCATGATCATGCCACTGCATTGCAGCCTGGGCAACACAGTAAAATCCCATCTCAAAAGACAAAAAAAAAAAGGGGGGCTGGGAAAGGCAAGGAAAAGGGCGTGGACATTGAGAGGAGTGAAATGCCACACTGAACAGGAAATGCACAGGCAAGAGCCCAGCCAAGAATAACACCCTCCAGGAAGGGCCTCCCAGAGCTCCTCTCCTTCCCCTTCTCCAGCATTTCCACCTAGTCACTGATGGCTCATTTCTTTATCTGGACAACATCAACATGGCCCAGAAAAGCCTTTACAGGTGAGCCTATAAACCTAGCACTCATTAGTTCTTTTTCCTGATCCTCTCCCTCTTCCCAACCTCTACCGTCTGAAAATGGCACAGAACAGCAGACCTGGGTCCCAGACACAGCCACAATGGAAAGGACTAAGATCACCTTCAACAGACCATTTGCCTATTCAATCCAACCTAAAAGACCCTCCTCTGAAAAACTAGAACAATAATACCTATCCTCATGGGACAGGGGCCACTGTAAAGATTAAATCAGTTAATACATGTAAAATGCTTAGAACAATGCACAGAACACAGTGAGGACTTGAAAAACATTAGCTCTTGGTATTTTGAATGATATATACAGCACAAGAGCTCATAGTGGAGACACCCTGAGCCACACTACCTTGGCTTCTTCATCTAGAAGATACAAATAATGATAATACCTTAACTAGCATGGTTGTTGGGAGAACTAAATTAATCGTTTCATAGAAAGAGCTTGGCACAGTCCCTGGAACACAGTAAGCACTTTCTAAATGACAGTAATTATGTTATCTTTCTACGGTGTGGCTAGCATGAGGCAAGTGAGTTAGGGAGTCCCCTCGACCTTTGAGGAGCTTGTAGCCTAATTAAGGAGACACGCAATGCACACATGGAACTAGCAGGGAAGAGCAGCACGGAATATGGATGCATGATAATTCTACAAGCATGCAAACAGCACTTCTCATGGTCTCCTCGCTGTCTCCTTTCCCTCTCCCCAACACACTCATGTGCTGAGGGAATTCAGAATGTTACAGGGTGCTGTGGGGTTAGGGGAGCTCCCTTCTTGGTCACCCCCTTACTCCCAAGGGTGGGCCCCTTAGTAGGGATTCCCAGGTCTCATTCAATACTCAACACTGCTCATTTAAACAAGTTCCCCCTGGAAAGCACTTAGTTTCAAGAATAAATGGGGGTAGCCACTCTCCTCAGTTTTCATGGATGGACCACAAAGGGGTGAGACACTTAAGCCTCACTAGAGAAAACCAACAGGGCTATACACAAGGGGTGGCGGAGTAGGAATTCTAAAGTGTTCCAGCACTCTCTGGGCACTGAATTTGCTGGAAGTGCCATTTTAAATAACGTTTAAAGCCAGCTGCTCCAGTGCTTAAAAGGAAACATGATGCTGAATATAAAAATTGTAAGGGGAAATGTAAGCATCACAAGGTATTAATTAATCCCATGACAGAAGATTCCTTCTGCTTAGATTACCTCTGCCTAAAGAAATATTTATCCAAGAAATTCAGAGAAAGACAAGTGAAGACAGACAACATCGTACTTAAGATTCTGTGATTTTTAATCCTGACAAGGATTAAAGGGCTGGAACAAATGTGATGGTGGCATGCACCAGAACCTAGTTAACCCCTTTGTATTCCTTCCCAAGGAGGCTGACAGCTATTTTAAGCCCACAAAGTAGTCACGCTGTCTGATTTGCAACCTTAGGAATCAAAGTAGCTACAGCTAGATTTTTTAAGCAGGCATGTATAATGAAGATAATACATGACTAGGTCTCTGACTTATAAAAGAACAGAGTGTCTGAATATTCCATAGATTAAAACCATGCACAGATGAAACTTAAATTGCAACTTGTAGGACTTAATAACAGTAATAAAAACAGCAGCCAACTCTGTGCCACACATGATGCTAGGCCATTTACAGGTACTACTCATTCAATCCTCCCATTAACCCTATGAAGTATGAGATATTTGTATCCTCTTTTTACAAATGAGAATGCTACAGGAAAGATGTTACATAACTCACACAAGGTCACGTAGCAAGTGAGGGATAGAGCCAGGATTTGAACCTAAACACAGTTTGGCTCCTGAATCCATGCCATGCTATGCTACCAACCAAATTCATGTCATAAAAATTGCAAAGTAGCAAATTAAAGAAAATAAGTCATGAATTAGGAAAAAAAAAAAAGACATCAATTCATTAATGAGAAAACAAGTTGAAAATGTTTCTTACATAAATGACAATTACCTAATCCTGAAATTGGCCATATGTTCCATATTCAGATTCTAATTCCATTTGACATTCATTACTGGAATTTTATTTAATTCAGGGAAAAAAATGCTTACTTGGCATTTTCATTGGAAGGAATTAGCACTGTGTGAGATTGGGGTTACCAGGGAGGTCCCTCAAGCCACTGGCAACCGGAAGTTACCAGACTAAAGCAAGAAAAATGGTGGGGAGGAGTGTGGAGTCAATTAAGGCACCTCTCACCATTGGGTGACCCAGGAGGGTCCTGGCCATCTTATAGGGAGCATCTCTTTCATTCAGAATACATTTTCTATGCACAAGGCACTGTACTCAGTGCTGTGGAAGACATGGGGGCACAGTGATATGGACCCTGACAATGACAATGCAGGGATGAAAATCGGACAGGGCAAGCAGCTCTAATATAAAGCAGGTGGGACTGGTAACATCCACTTCATGGAGTGACTTGTGAACTGAGTGGGAAACTGCAGTGAGGGTTAAGGGAATGGTGGATACTACAGTTGGGTTGAAGCCCAGGGTGATTAAAGGGAATTGTTCAAAAACAGTCTTGAATATCATACTAAGAATTTCGGTTAGAACTATATGTAAGTACAGAAACTTTTCATGTTTTTGAGTGGGAGGATAACCATTTCAAGAAAATTGATAGGGCAAAAGTTTAAGGATGAGGGGGATCAGAGAACGAGTGGGGCACTGGAGGCCTTCAGGAGGTTATTGATGGCCCTGATAACAGGGGAGGGGGTGGAGCATCTGAACTGGTGATGGATCAGCCAGGGCACATGGATGGATGTCACTGGGAACATTCAAGAGGATTTGGCACCTGACTTGGTGTGGGGTACAGGAGAGTAGAGCCTGGACACCATAGGTACCCAGTAAACAGCAAATTTGAGTTGGCTGTTAAATCAAAGAATACAAGGAGTACTTTAAAGTGTCAGGCCCACATGCCCAAGAGGATGGTGGGGTCGTTAAAAGACAATGAAGTCAGAAGAGAAATTTGATTTCCAGCTTGTTGAGTGATGGGGACAGCAACACATTCAGGTACAGATGGCCAGCAGGAAGCTGCAAATAAAGATGCAGAGTCTGAACTGAAGTAGAGAGCCAGCAGCCTGCATAACAGAAGAGTGGGAACAGACAGAATCCAAAGGAGAGGGAATGGAGCACTCACGGTAGAGGGCAAAGGGAGGATGTAGAACAGCCACAAAAGAAGGAGGTATGGGCAGTGGCAGGGGGCTGACTGACTGCAAGCAGGCACAGAGAGCCCAATGAGGCATTCCACGGAGGACTAGGACAGGCTGCTCAGGAAGAAAAGTCAAAAAGGATGAGGACAGAGGAGGGGGCAGCAGAGCAATTTCAGTACAGCAGCCAGGACAGAAGTCAGAAGGATGCGGCCAGGGACTGAATGAAGACTGAGAAACTGCAGAGGGTGGAGTACTCTCTCACAAGGCTTAGCTGTGAAAGGAAGAGAAAGACAATATGTTAATTAAAGAAAGAGGCAGAAAGAAGAGACGTTTCATAGAGGGAAGGCCATAGCATATTCTTAGGCAGGGAGGAGTAAGTCAGTGCCCAGGAGACGTAACCGTGCCAGGGTGGGGGTGGGGAGTGAAGGGCATAATTAGGAGGACAAGGGCAGACTAACAGGACATGGAAAGCAGACAGATCTCAAAATGAGGGAAAAAGAAAAAAATTGGACTTCATCAAAATTTAAAACTTTGTGTTTCAAAGGACAATACCAAGAAAGTGAAAAGACCACCCACAGAATGGGTAAAAATATTGCAAATCTATATAAGGGATTTGAATCCAGAATATATAAAGAACTCTTACTACTCAATAGTAAAAATACAAAAATAGTAAAAATAGTCCAACTTTTAAATGGGCAAAGGATCAGAATAGACATTTCTCCAAAGAAAATATATAAATGGCCAAAAAATACATGAAAAGATAGTCGTTTTTTTTTTTTTTTTTCTCTGAGTCTGCTTGCTAGGGAATGAGGAGACATTCTGTTATTCAAAAGGGAAACGCAAATCAAAACCATGATGAAACACCACTTCACACCCAGGAGGATGGCTGGAATCAAAAAGTCACACAAGCATTGGTGAGGATATGAACACACTGCTGGTGGAAAGGTAAAACGATGCAACCACATTGGAAGTTCCACAAAGGGTCACACATGGTTACCATGGGACCCAGCCATTTTACTTTTATTTATTCTACCCAAGATAAATTTTAAAAAATAAAAATAAAAACATGCCTGTACAAAAGCCTGTACGTGAATGTTTACAGCATTATTTTTAAGAGGCAAAAATGGAAACAACCTAAATGTGCCTCAGCTGATGAGTGAACAAACCAAATGTGGTATATCCATACAATGATATATTATCCAGCCATATAAAGGAACTGAGTACTGATAAATTATAGATGAACCCTGAAACATGACGCTAAGGGAAAGAAGTCAGACACAAAAGACCACATATTATATAATTCCATAAATATGAAATGTTCAGAATAGGCAAATCTAGAGACAGCAAGTAGATGAGTGGCTGTTCAGGGTTGGGCAGATGCAGGTGGTAAGGATTACAGGAGTGTGCCACCATGCCCAGCTAATTTTGTATTTTTAGTAGACATGGGATTTCACCATGATGGCCAGGCTAGCCTTGAACTCCTGACCTCAAGTGATCCACCCGCCTCGGCCTCCCAAAGCGCTGGGATTACAGCCGTGAGCCACCACACCCAGCCTAGTGTTTCTTTTTAATGTGATGAAAATGTTCTAAAATTGACTGTGGTGCTGGTAGCACAGATCTGTAATATCTTAAAAATCACTAAATTGTACAGTTTAAATTAGTGAATTGTATGGTATGTGAACTACATCTCAATAAAACTATTGGAAAGGAGGGAACTCAATAGTAAAAAGCCAATCCAACTTTTCAATGGCCAAAGGATCAGAATAGACATTTCTCCAAATAAAATATATAAATGGCCTTTTCCAAAAACAGAAAGCAAGAAGGAAAGTAGCAAAGATCAAGTTTGCAGGGTAGGGCAAAAAGGCAGGAAGGGCCATGGGCATGGTCCCAGGCTGTTGGGGAGGGTAGACAGCAGGACGAGGGCAGCAAAAAGGTCACTGCGGAGCTAAAAGCATCCTCAAGGCAACAAAGGTATAAAGGAAAGGCAGGTAATTATAGCCAGCAAAAGCATTCTGAAAGTTTGAGTCTTGGGAGTAGCAGCATTATGATTAGGCAATAGTAAACAGTGAGTCAAGTCTGATTAGGGTCCTAGCTACAGATAACTGGCAAAGGTCATCATTAGATGTGGCTGCATGATTTTGACCACTAAAAAGAACTGGGACATTGTGGGCAAATGTCTGAAAGCCATTTCAGAGCTACGACTGAAAGCCATAAAATAATGAAATGTACGGCTAATGTAGAAATAGACTTGTCCATCAAATCCCAAGAATACCAGGTGTGGAGTAACATACTGGGACACCTGAGAGCAATGTAAGGACAAATAAAACAGGTGTCATTTCAGAGCAGTACTGTATCTTTGGAACTCACTGCCCCACACCAAAAAAAAAAAAAAAAGTGGTCTGGGCAGAAGATAAGTGTTCTTAAAAGCATCTGGAAAGGCATAAGAAAGTGAACTATGTCTCCTTCTTAATGATGACATTGGAAAATACATCAGACCTTTAATCCAAATTGCTACTGTTCCAGAAACCCTGGAAGACAGGACCCTTAGGGTGGAGAGAAGGGAGAAAGTGGACATAAAGCACCCAGTGTATAGTGGAATGGGTTCTGAGAGCTCTGTACCATGCCATGCAGGCTCAGATGAGTCAGGGATACCCCACTTACGGTGACCAAATGTCATTCATCTGGAGGCCTTCATGGCAGTATGTTTAAGAGGCATCCACAGATATCCTGCTGAGGTTACTGGAGTCTCTAAAATCCACATGAGGGAAACCATCAACCAATGAAGCCAGGTAGCAAGGAAGGAAATACAGCCAGAGAATTCAGCTTCAATCTGACCAAATGCTCCCAAACCACAAAATCACTGAGCAATGATATTTACTGCTTTCAGACTTTCCACAATTGGTCATTTCTTCCACTTGGCAATTTTTCATTGTGACTATGTTTGTACCTGATGTTGAGGCTTGGGAGGGGGAGATACACAGAGGCATGAGACTCCTCAAAGAACATTCCATATCACTGGAGAAGATATATGCAGAGAGGAAAAAACAGAATTTTGTGTGGTAAACAGCTTCAGCAATATCTCTCATCCCACGTGCAATCTTGCAATGTGAATGTGACATTCTCCCATCAAGAAGTGGGGCTTATTTCTCTTCCCCAATAGCCTATTTTGACCAACAGGATGTGGCAGAAGTGACCCTATGTAACTCAGAAAGGCCAGCCTTAAGAGCTTCTGCTTTCCTGCTTGGAACACCCCCCACTGAAAACCAGTTGCCCAGAAAAAGGGCCACCATGCTGTGAGGAAATCCAAGCCAGACAGTGGAGAGAATAGTCATGTGAAGGACCACCAAGGCACAGTCATGTGAGTGAAGCCTTCCTGAACATTCCAGCCTAGCTGTGGATGAATACAGCAAAGTGAGTGATCCAGTCAACACCATAAGCAACAGAAGAACAGTCCAGCCAAGCTCTGCCTCAATTCCTGAGTCATGATTCATAAGCAAACTAAACCGTTGTTGTTTCAAGCTACTGAGTCTTGAGGTAGTTTGTTTTCAAGTGATGGATAACTGAAACCAGTTTGAAGCCAGGGAACCAGGGATAAGTCCTGGTTCTGTTATTATCTGACTATGTGACCTTGGGTCCATGACTTCCCCTCCAGACTTCAATTTCCTCATCTGTCCAATGATGGGGTGAGGGTGTTGTACTAGATGAGCCATGGTGCTTTCCAGTTCTGACCGTCTGTATCATACACACAGATATAAGGGAACAATCTAGGCAATGAGTGTTAGGACTACAAAGGAAGCAACTATTAATACTTCAGGCTTAAGTGAGCCTTGGAGGAGGTGAAAGAATCATGGAACTGGAGTCAAAAGCCCTGGAGTGTGAGGATTAAGTGAGGTAGTGGCTAGAATAACGCATGGCACATAGTAAGTGCTCAATAAATATCATTAGCTGATATACCAATTTGCAACTCTGGACAAATTAATCTCTCTGATCCTCATTTTTTGGTCTGAAAAACTGAGATAACACTAATGTGCCTCTTCCTATACGAGGAAAAGTCTTTGTATGTAAAAGTCCCATGCAAATCAAAAATCACCTACAGATAAGACGTAACTATTATTAATACTCTTATTATCCTTTGTACCATTAGCACTAGAAGTCTCTTTCTCACCAAGAGAGGAGAGACAGTTGATGACACTGGCCACCAGGAAGACATACTGGGAGATCAGGAGGCAGGTACTAAGGAGCCACAGGCTCTCAGGGCATGTAAGATTTACCCACCGCCAGCATCAGTCAGTAAGCCAGGTGCCCACTCTGAACACAGACAGCAGGTTTCCCTGGCAAGCAGCTCTCAGCCCAAAGGGAAATCTGGAAACGGCCAAGCATTAAAAGTTTGAGCCGAGTACAGTGGTTCATGCCTGTAATCCCAACATTTGGGAGGCCGAGGCAGGCAGATCACCTGAGGGCGGGAGTTCGAGGCCAGCCTGACCAAAACGGAGAAACCCCATCTCTACTAAAAATACAAAATTAGCTGGGCATGCTGGTGCATGCCTGTAATCCCAGCTAATCGGGAGGCTGAGGCAGGAGAATCACTTGAACCCGGGAGTTGGAGGTTGTGGTGAGGTGAGATCATGCCATTGCACTACAGCCTGGGCCACAGGAGCGAAACTCCATCTCTAAATAAATAAATAAATAAATGTATGCATGCATGTATGTTTGAATAATTTCCTATACCAGAGTCTTAGAGGCCAGCAACCTGAGACCACTCCACTAGAGAGCTGTGAATCAAACCCGTGGCCAACATAGAGTGAATATTCCACAAAAATTATTGAATGAAAAGGCACTGGATTTGGGAGTCTGAAGTCAAAGCCCCAGGCTTAAATCTTGGCTTTGTCATACACAGCTGTGAGCACTAAGGCACACAACAACCTCCCTGAGCCTATATCCTCATTTATAAAATTGACATAAGGAGACCCATCTCCTAGGGAAGTAGTGAGAATTAAATGAGGTACTGCAGGTGAAATCTAGGATTGCACTTGATAACTAAATGCATGGTTTTTTAAGTGCACAGAACCTCTGCCACCCAGATGTCCTTCGATCCTAACCGCATACCTTTCAATCTCTGCAGAACCCTGAAAATGAGTGGCATACATCCAGAGGAACACTCAATCCAATGTTGATTCTGAAAAACTGCCAGCCCTTGGGAGAGAAAGAGCTGCACTCATTTTCCAAGGGTACCTGACAAGGCAACAATAATACATTTGCATTTCCCAGCCTGCATTTTTCCAAAACAAGGGAAGACTGTGATGTGGATTTAACCCTGAAATCCCAGTGATTGTGCAGTTGCACAGACACTGCTCTGCAGGGATGTTGAAAACAGCCAGAAAAGGCTCTTACCAGGTGCATGTAGGACAGAAAAGCTTGTGCTTCTACCTCTGCTCAGGTCTTGACTAACATGGTGTTTGAATGTGCCAGGGTGCAGCATCACTTACAAAGATCTGAGAGTTAGGACCTGGTCCTCAAAGTCAGCCTTTGCCCAAAGAAGGTCCACCACTCCCCTTACCGTATGCTCCTGTCTTTTCTTCTCTGCCTCACCTCTCTCAAAGAAGGATCCTTAGTCCCCTATGTCTCAGATTTGTATTGGGAAAACAGCTTGGACCAACTGCAGCTCCCTCTCCTTTCACTGACCACCACTGCCTGTGAATCCGGGGAAGTTACTATAGGAACTACATCACAAAGCCCCCAGACATTTGCTTAGAAAAGAAACTGTACATTTGGGAAAGGGAGCAAGTTGGAGGCAACCCTCAAGCCCAATATTTCTCAATATTTCTCAAAGTCTGGCCACAATCACCTGCATTAAATCACCTGGAATGCTTGTTAAAGGTACATAGTCCTGGGCTCCCCCAAGATGCATCGAATTAAAATTGGGGTGTGGCAAGACTCAAACTTGTTAACCCCCTCACCTGATTATTCTTAGGCACACTAGGTTTTGGGGACCAAAAGCAGAGGACTGAACTGTGAGAAAATAAAAAGGCTTAAAATACACGTATTTATCTATCTGTCTATCTATCTATCTATCTATCCGAGACAGGGTCTCACTCTGTCACCCAGGGTGGAGTGCAGTGGTGCAATCATAACTAACTGCAGTCTCTAACTCCTGGGCTCAGGTGATCCTCCCACTGTGGCCTCCCAAAGTGCTGGAATTATAGGCAATAGCCACCATGCTCAGTCTTAAAACACTTTAAATCTGATCTCCCTTCTTACCAACTCTTATTTGTAAAACAGGGTATTGGTGAACCAAACAAAACACAAGCCAATTCCCCAGTTTATGTATGTCCAAGAAAATTAAATCATGATCCTGAGGAAAACTCATACTTTAAAATAAAAACCCCCACTCACCAAATCAACAGGCCTGGACAAAAATTAACCCAAGCATCCCATCTTAGACCCACCGACCAGATCTATTCTGAGAGATGAGAGAAGTGAGATAAGATCTTGGCTGCAGCCCCACTCTGTCCCAGCCATACCCAGTAATTTCAGCTCTGCATTCCACGGCAGGGTTTAATGTTTCAGGGGGCTGGGGGAGGCAGTTCTCCTAGCTCCAGCAAATATGGCTGGGATAAGGTTATTCAGGGGAAAAAAAGGTGAGCTTCACCAACTCACCCATCTACATGAGAAAGAAAAAAATTCTAAAGAAACTGACCACACTAGGCACATGTCTGATACTCGAAAAATGTGTGAATTGAAGGAAGAAGACACCTGATGGAATAATCCTTTCATGAGATGCTAACAGCCTGCACGTACACCATCATGAAAGAGAAAAAGAGAACAGTCAAATTGTCATCACATCCAAAGTACAACGTTTTCAAAACCAGCAAGACCCAGCCTACTTAGAGGGGCAATACTTTTTCACCGACAGGCACACTATAGGTGCCGAAAGTTCCTGGGTCTCTACGTCACAGAGGAGGTTAAGGAGCTTGAAGGAAGAGCAGAACACTATTCCACAGAAAAAGCACTCTTTCCTGGTGATGGGCAGTGGGAACCGCCACTGCAATTTCAGAGGCCAGAACTCCTCACTCAGGGAGGTGCATCACAGGGGGTCAGACTTCCTCACACCTGATGGTCCAGGACCGAGGCTTCTGCTCCACCCCTCCCCCAATGGTGGACCTGGGGCTCCGACCTCAGCGCTGAAAATTCCCGTCATCTCTGCTAAATTCTTCTGCAACAGTTCCCTACTAGATGCTGAAACTTAACATTAAGCCACAAAACTAGCAAATGGGTAGCTTTCACCATTCCCTTCAGTGACTGGCATATGCAGAGAGAGGAGTCTGGCAAATTAGGCATTTAGGAAGTGACTCTGACACCCAGACCCGGTTAAAAAAAAAAGTTTAAAAAAAAATCTGTATTCTTTTCTTCAATTAGGAAGCAGGCATTTCTCTTTTAAAAGACCTTCCTGAAAGCACCTCTCCCTGGGAGCCCAGCAGGTAAATAACACCACAGCTCCCTTAAACCGATTCTAAAGGACCAGGTGCCCAGGCTGCGCTCACTCGCCGGCTTCTCCTCTGGAGGAGGGATCCGGGAAGTAACTCAACTCAGTCCTAGGCGGATAAGGATGGGGGAGTCTGCAGGTGCGAAGGGGGAGGTGAGGCAACACCGCTCAAACTTTGCAGTTGCTCTTGAACAGTTCTGGGCAGGAGCCCGAGGAATTACAGACTCAGAAGGGAGAGTCACCCTCCCTAAGAGGAAGGCCCCCAAATCGGCCTAGCCCACCAGCTCTGGGTCCAGGACGGCTGTGCATCCCATGCGCTCAAACATGCCCCCCCGCCCACCGCCACCACAGGTAGCACCCTCCCTGGAGCCCCCTCACCTTGGCCTCAAAGCAGATGCCGTGCTGGAAGGCGTCCTCGTTGTGCAAGGGGATCCGCAGATCGTGCCCATCGTCCACAAGGTTGTACTTGGTTTTGCTGGGCATGGTGACCTGCAGCGGACCCGCTCCTTCGGAGGCGGCGGCGGCTGCAGGAAGGGGCTGGCGAGACCCGGGGGAGGGGAGGCTGGAGCTGGGCGCGGCGACGCGTGGTGGGGCCTGGGAGCGCGGGGCAGGGGGCGCCCTGGCCGCGCGGCGGCCGGACCTAGAGCGGTGCCGAGGGCCGAGCGGCAGCGGGCTGCGCGGATGCGGGCGACGCGAGCGACGCTGTGGTCGCGCAATTCCTGCAGGCGAGGAGGGCGGCGGGGGAGGAGGTGGCGGCGGGAGCGGGCTGCGCGGCGCCCCTGCCCGGGGAGGGGAGCGGTGGGGCGCGCGGCCCGAAGCGGGACTGGGCGCGGCGCCGCCCCAGAGCAGTGGAACGCACGGCCTGGGACGAAGAAGAAAAGGCGACGGTGGCGGTGGCGGTGGCGGTGGCGGAGGAGCTGGGTGCCTGTCACGGAGACGCCGGATCAGCCGCCAGCGAGCGGCTCCTCCTGCGGGGCGGACCCGGGCCGGCTCCTCCCTCCGAGCGCCAAGGCCCCGCCCGCCGCCGGGTCCGCCCCCGCGCAGCCCGCGCTGCCAGCCGAGCAGGTGAAAGTCCCCGGGATCGCCGCGCCGGGTCCTGCTGGCGCCCCCAGCCGCGCGACGCCGGCAACTTCGCCCCGGCCCCAGACGGCCGGGATCTCAGGTGCCCTAGCTCAGCCTAGTTTCCTTTTCTTAACGGTCAAATTCTGAGCCGGAGCTACTGATGGCCGCGGCGGCATGGCCTTGAAGTTTTTGTTTTTGTTTTTGGAGAGGGGGGAGGGGCCGTGTTTATTGTTTTGTTTTCGTGTTTTACCAGGAAGGTCCAAGTCTTGCCCCAGATATCCCAAATCTGGGCCCTCATTAATTCTTAAAGTCCCCTTTCTCAGAAGGCAAGACTGCGCCCAAATGGAGGACTATCTTAGGCGCTCTTTGTTCCTATGTGACTTGTGTAATAAGGCTTATGGGGTGCTTTCAGGGAGCATTTTAACATTTAAAAGCCATCAGCCTTGTAGAAATGGGGAAGGCAGAAAGGAGTACTAAGGACAAGAGAATGCAGAATATTTTTATATTCTTGACTATCTACAATTGGGTATGGACAAAATGAGCTTCCAAGTTATTTCCGGCCAGCATATTATGGTTCCCATCCTAGTAAATGCTGGAGCTCAATTTGCCTATTGTTAAGAAGGGACCTAGTCACTTTTCTCCTTTACATCAAGAGTTTCTGAGAAAAGTTGCCTAATTATCTCCATCTTGGCAGATACCGGGTAATGGAAGGGTTGTGTCCTATGTGTTCAGTTTCTTAACGGTGCAAGATATGCAAATAAAGGAGCTATAGGAGGAGTTCATGGCCAAGTATTCAGTGTCTGTCAAAACACCATAGGTAGAGTTGCATGATAGCGGTTATATACATGGTTAACTCCAAAATCTCGGAAGGTAACCAGTCAAGCCAGTGTCAAAGCCAGTCAAATATGAGATCCTTTAGACCAAATGGTCAGATTCTCTGTTGAATTCATCACCTTAAACCTACTTTTAGTGTCCTGTGTACATATCCACCCAAGACAACTTGCAGACCAAACATTATTAATTGCTTGTTGTATAGGCCAGGCTTGGAATCACCATAAAGCATAACAATGAAACTGCTTGTAAACGGTATGTCTTCTTATACCATTTCCATGACAGATTTATACAGGAGAATACATGATTGCCGTGATTGCATTTCTCATTTTGTCTCATAGTGCTAAAGTACGATTGCCCTTAACTAGATATTGCCTATTCTCTAACTGCTGAAATTATTGGTCAAGATGTAGCAACTTCTTGGATATCTCCTTAAATAAAAGCAAACTGATGATGTGGGCAAATTAACCACATACATTATGCTGTATAGATTTTATTATATTCATAAATGTTAGTAAGAGCCAAAAATAATTTGCACTGAAGGAATGCACCACTAACCTTTTTATAAATTCAGGACATGAAAGTCTAATCAGGCATGTTTGACTCCTTGAATGTCAAAGTGGTTTTAATATGCATCATGAACGTACTCTCTGAAACCTGGCACAGTAACTCAATAACTTAAAGGCAAGACCTTAAGTAACTGTTTCATTTACATCTCATATTCTCTCCCGAATTTAAAATGTCCTGACTCCAAATGGCCTTTTTTCTGGATTAATTTGGGTCTAACTGGACTGCTGGATTTATCAGAATTTCATATCTAAGTCTGTAACACATTGTTTGTAGACAAAACACAAACAAAAAGGCTGAAGTCCCAAAGGTATTTCAGGGTCTAGTACAGAGACTACTATAGAGTGGACAGCCAATAATTATTTATGGAACTGAATAATAATAGATAATGATCATTCCCTTTCACTATGTGTCAGGCATTGTTCTTAGAGTCTTCCAGGTGTTATTTAATATGCACACAACTCTAAGGCTAGCCCTGTTTTACACACAAACTGAGGCACAGAGGGGTTTAAATAATTTGCCCAAGGTCACACATGTAGAAAGGAAAGGAACCAGAATTTGAATGCAGGTCAATTCTATGTCAAGAATTGGTTCTGGCACGCCTGAATTGGTAAGAAAAGCTTCATACTACAAATGAGATGCATATCAAATCAGAACCCATGTTTTATTTAGGCACATAGTATTGCTAAGGTAATATACATTCCATTTCAGTTATATGAAGTGTTCCAAAAGGGAGAGTCTCCTTCTCTACTTTGGCCTCCACCTAATATAACGTCAGTGCCACATAGGCATGAAAACACCCTTCTTCCAGAAACAATGGGCATCCAAAGTAATTTCCTTTTTTTAGGCAGTGATTTCAATCTTGTTTTTACACCTTTAAATGTAACTAAATCTCACCCACGGCATTTCCAGACCCATTTTTAAAAAATTAATCAAGTGTTATTTATTTCTTTCTGTTTTTTTTTTTTTTTTTTTTTTTTTTTTTTTGAGATGGAGTCTCACTCTGTCACCCAGGCTGGAGTGCAGTGAGATAATCTCCGCTCACTGCAACCTCAGTCTCCCAGGTTCAAGCAGTTCTCCTGCCTCAGCCCCCCATGTAGTTGAGATTAAAGGCATGTGCCACCATGCCCAGCTAATTTTTTTCTTTTTCTTTTTCTTTTTCTTTTTTTTTTTTTTTTTTGGATTTTTAGTAGAGACAGAGTTTCACTGTGTTGGCCAGGCTGGTCTTAAACTCCTGACCTCAAATGATTCGCCCACCCCGGCCTCCCAAAAAGCTGGGATTACAGGCGTGAGCCACCTCGCCTGGCCTCAAGTTTTATTTCTTATAGTGAATGACAGGTACTTGTATCAGTTTCCATACCCTTCTGTATTTTAAACATTGCATGATAAAAATTGTAATCCGAAGTATATTTAATTAAAATATAAATTGTCAATCATATAATACTTCTTATGCTAACTTTGTTTAAAAATTAATTGTGAAAAAAATCCTGCATCATGGAACCTTAGAACTGGAAGTTACTTCAGAGATAATTTAATCCAGCTCCTCCATTTTATTTTATTTTTTTTATTTTTTTTTTATTATACTTTAAGTTCTAGGGTACATGTGCATAACGTTTATATCATGTATAACTCCCCAATGCAATCCCTCCCTCCTCCCCCCTCCCCCTGATAGGCCCCAGTGTGTGATGTTCCCCTTCCCGAGTCCAAGTGATCTCATTGTTCAGTTCCCACCTATGAGTGAGAACATGCGGTGTTTGGTTTTCTCTTCTTGTGATAGTTTGCTAAGAATGATGATTTCCAGCTGCATCCATGTCCCTACAAAGGACGCAAACTCATCCTTTTTGATGGCTGCATAGTATTCCATGCTGTATATGTGCCACATTTTCTTAATCCAGTCTGTCACAGATGGACATTTGGGTTGATTCCAAGTCTTTGCTATTGTGAATAGTGCCGCAATAAACATACGTGTGCATGTGTCTTTGTAGTAGAGTAATTTATAATCCTTTGGGTATATACCCAGTAGTGGGATGGCTGGATCATGTGGTACATCTAGTTCTAGATCCCCAAGGAATCGCCATACTGTTTTCCATAATGGTTGAACTAGTTTACAATCCCACCAACAGTGTAAAAGTGTTCCTATTTCTCCACATCCTCTCCAACATCTATTGTTTCCTGACTTCTTAATGATTGCCATTCTAACTGGTGTGAGATGGTATCTCATTGTGGTTTTGATTTGCATTTCTCTGATGGCGAGTGATGACGAGCATTTTTTCATGTGTCTGTTGGCTGTATGGATGTCTTCTTTTGAGAAATGTCTGTTCATATCCTTTCCCCACTTTTTGATGGGGTTGTTTGTTTTTTTCTTGTATATTTGTTTGAGTTCTTTGTAGATTCTGGATATTAGCCCTTTGTCAGATGAGTAGGTTGCAAAAATTTTCTCCCATTCTGTAGGTTGCCTGTTCACTCTGATGGTAGTTTCTTTAGCTGTGCAAAAGCTCTTTAGTTTAATGAGATCCCATTTGTCAATTTTGGCTTTTGCTGCCATTGCTTTTGGTGTTTTAGACATGAAGTCCTTGCCCATGCCTATGTCCTGAATGGTACTACCTAGATTTTCTTCTAGGGTTTTTATGGTATTAGGTCTAACATTTAAGTCTCTAATCCATCTTGAATTAATTTTCGTATAAGGGGTAAGGAAAGGATCCAGTTTCAGCTTTCTACTTATGGCTAGCCAATTTTCCCAGCACCATTTATTAAATAGGGAATCCTTTCCCCATTTCTTGTTTTTGTCAGGTTTGTCAAAGATCAGATGGCTGTAGATGTGTGGTATTATTTCTGAGGACTCTGTTCTGTTCCATTGGTCTATTTCTCTGTTGTGGTACCAGTACCATGCTGTTTTGGTTACTGTAGCCTTGTAGTATAGTTTGAAGTCAGGTAGCGTGACGCCTCCAGCTTTGTCCTTTTGACCTAGGATTGTCTTGGCAATGCGGGCTCTTTTTTGGTTCCATATGAACTTTAAAGCAGTTTTTTCCAATTCTGTGAAGAAAGTCATTGGTAGCTTGATGGGGATGGCATTGAATCTATAAATAACCTTGGGCAGTATGGCCATTTTCACGATATTGATTCTTCCTATCCATGCAGCTCCTCCATTTTAAATAAGACAAACAACGATCTGAAGCCCAGAGAGATTAAGTAATTTGCCTATCAAATTACTATGGACTAGAGCTCCTAACTCAGTAATCTTTCTATCACACAGTAATGGGTTATAAATGAATTGACAGCAAACTTTACTTTTAGCACATATTTGGAATTGAGAAAAGTAATTTGCTTTTTTTTCTTTTCTTTTCTTTTTTTTTTTTTTTTTTTTTTTTTGAGACGCAGCTTCTCTCTTGTTGCCCAGACTAGAGTGCAATGGCACAGTCTCAGATCACTGCAACCTCAGCCTCCTGAATTGAAGTGATTCTTCTGCCTCAGTCTACCAAGTAGCTCGGATTACAGGCACCTGCCGTCACACCCACCTGTATTTTTAGTAGAGATGAGGTTTCACCATGTTGGCCAGGTTGGTCTTGAACTCCTGACCTCCTGAGGTGATCCACCCACCTCAGCCTCCCAAAGTGCTGGGATTACAAGCATGAGCCACCGCGCCCAGCCTTAATTTGCTTTTGATCATAAATGCCGTCTTTGACATGCTAAGCATGGCATGTGCATTGCCTTGCTTCACCATATGAGACAGGTTACCCACATTAAACAGGTGAGGAATCTGAGGCTGAAAGAGGGAAGTAATTTGTGTAGGTCATAAAACATAAGTAGGAATTCTTGCATGAGTGGAGCCAACAAAGAATGAAGAGTATGTCAGCTTGCTCAATACTGCTCAGATATGCAGATGGATAGAACTCACAAAATCTTTGTGTAAATAACATTAACAATATATAATCATTTCAAATTATTTTTTCATGTTTTACCATTTTTACCTGACAGTGTTCCTCTGAGACATATAGAGTTGGAAATCATTGGCCCATTTTTTAAAGTGGCAATAAGCATTAAGTGATTTAGTGTTGGGAAAAAATAGCACCCTCTATCACCAATGGTCTCTAATACAAGTTTGGTTTAGCGTGATCTTTTACTACGTGAGCAATAAAGTAATAATTTGGGATGTTTGCCCCATCAGAAAGATTATTCAAAAACATATTGCATGTTGTGATGCTGGTCTACATATTTTTCCTCTTCATAGAAGCAGACTCCATCCACTACCACCCCCATACCAAGAGCTAAGCCACATTGAGTCATTTGTTTCTGTTTCAAAGGTAGATCTGTCTTTCTGCAAAGAATGAATATCATGTTCTTATAAATTCAATACTCTTTCAAATCAACTTCCAGATGGGAATGCCTGTGGGATTCCAAGCTTTCCTTAACAGCTAGCTGATGCAGAAGGAGAGACAGCAAGGTGAGTGGGAAGCAGTGGCCAGAGCTACTTCCTCCTACAGCACTTTCTCACACATCCCTGGAGCAGAACAGCAGGAAACAAGCAATATCATGGGTTCTCTTGAAACACTTGTGGGGAATTAGGAGATCTAGGGAAGAGAGGAAGGTCTGAAGAATTTTGAGTTGAAGAAAGAAGTTTAGGTTCCTGGCATGGTTTAAGTTCCCCTTCTCAGGTAGATTTGTTGAATAATCTCTACTGGATGGTATAACCATTTCCTGCTTTTCTAATTCAGAATATTCTTTTTCAAGTTAAAGATAATAGCTGGATTTCTTAGTGCCACTTAGTATTTCAAGCAGAAAGTACTTATTAATTTGATGGTTCTGGATCAAAAAGCCTTTTGGTCAAAGGCAATATAAAATCATATTTAACAGGTATTCCTGCTGTAATAGTTTCCCAGGCACAGTGAGGAACATAAGAGAGGTATACACCCTTCATGAGACAGGCACTTTTAAGTGCAGAAGGTGATGTATGATCTATACATAAAAATGAGGCACCTATCTCTAAGTGGCATGAAGGGAAAGGATGGACAAAAATCACTGGGGCTGGCATGGTCAGGAAAGGCCTCAAGGAAGAAGGTCAGGCTTGTGTTGGGCTTTAAAAAGGAAAAGGATTTTGATTTTTAAAACATAGGAGGAGGGCAGACATGGAGTCAGGGTCTACAGAGACATTAATCTGCAAAATGGCCTCAGGGGACAAGCTTACAGGGTGGAGAGTTCCAACTGGAGAGCCGTTAGTGATAAGGCTGGCAACAGTCGGGAGACAGCCAGAGAGGCCTTCAACAGCTGGCTGAGATGACTGCACTCCATGGGATATTTTTGAACTGGGATGTGACCCTGGGTGCTAATTCAGAAAGATTACCTCCCCACCACCACCAAAAAATGAATACTTTTTTATTTAAGCTACAATTGAGAAATGTCTGACATTAAAGGGAATGATTGGCTTTTCCATATTATAAGGTTATATAGAGAGTTGACCAGGTAGTCCTTGTGCTGTCTCCTATACCCACAAATGAAGGATGCTGAAAACAAAGCTACAACCAATTATACCTCAGTGTCATGGGTCGCAGAATGCCTCCACATTGCTCACTTCCAGATACTTTTTAATTCTTGCTTCCATTCCTCACTGAGTGATAGTATTAGTATTATTTATATATTGTCCTTTGTTTTTTTGTTTGTTTGTTCATTGGTTTGTTTTAGTGCTTCATAATGGGAAAGAGATCTTGATGGAGAATTTTCTTTCGTTTAGCTCCACTACTAAAAATTGATTTTAAGGCCCTCACTTTTACCTCCCCAAAGTTATATCTCTATTCCTAAATCTGGGACTATTTTCATTAATTATCTATTTAAAACACAGAGTAAGCCCAGCTGTTACATTTAGAAAGTTGGGGCTTGTCTGCTCAACTAAATCTATCCTGTGTCGTTGGAACTGATCTTGCTTCCTCTTTATAAATCCTACACTCTTGAGATGACACAAGGGTTGTAAAAAGATGATGGAAAACCTTATAAATGCAATATAAATTAATGTTATTTTCAGGTCTCTCTTTGGAGGTGAAAAACTTTTAGGTAGTTTTGTAGTTGCTTAAAAACATAAAGCTTGCTCTGGACCCGCCACTAGTGTACTTTTCAAAAGCAAGGAGAGGAGAGAAAAGAACAGAACAGATGCACAGTGCAGCCAGGTGTTTTTGGACCTTAATTTTTCCTCCCAGGTTCAAGATCTCCCACTTTGAGTTTTATGTGTTCTGAGAGCTCAATTTCAGTTACCCCAGACTTTGATTAGCATAACAGGTTCTCACCATGCTCTAATATTGTCTTTTGAACTCCACACAAAGGGAGCGGCACAATATGTTTTCTAAAAATTACAGGCATTTCAGGACAACTAGCAAATTAAGTGTTCAGGTCTCATCCAGATCCAGCTTTAGCAGTTTTCCATCATTAACAACTGCTTCACTCCCTTAAAAGGTCCTGTAATCTCTTTTATAAATCTCTTGACATCACCAGCTGGCCCCTCTCCACACCACTCAGAGCATTTTTCTTAAAACAGTGCTGGAGGGGCCTCAGAATTTTCCACCTCTCTGAGCAGCCGTGCTGTGCCATTCACTGGCCAAAGGCAGCCTCTGTAATCTGAGCTTCACATAAATGATAACACTTTAACTGCAGCCAAGTTTAATTCAGAACAAATGTTCCCCATGCTCATACCTTTTTGGAAAAGCAGCCCAGTCTAACAGCTAGAACAGTGATGGGGGTCGGAGCCAGAGTGGGGGTGGGGTGGGATCTCTTAAGTGCAAATCTGACTGCTCATACTAATATGCTGGGCTACTGTAATCCAGTCATCTGCCTGCCTGCAGCCCTGTGTCCATGTGTGAGACAGAGGCATAATTCTCCATTACTGTCTATTGTACATCTACCATATATTCCAGGAAATGTTCTTACCAAGCCTGATGGTAAAATGGAGTACTCTAGTTAGTCAAATATTCTGGTTAGTGGGAAGTTACCATGGATATAAAGTTTACTGATGAGACTATCATAAAAAGCTCGTTTCTGAGCAGACATTTGTGCACCCGTGTTCATAGCAGCATTATTCACAATAATTTCCCCCAAAGAAGAAACAATTCAAATGTTCATCAATAGATGAATGGATTAAACAAAATTTAGTGTATGTGTGCAATGGAATATTATTCAGTCTTAAAAAGAAAGGAAATTTTGATATATACTACAACATGGAAGAAACTTGAGGACATTAGGCTAAGTTAAATTAGCCAGTCACAAAAGGATGAATATTATGATTCCACTTATATGGAGTACCTATAACAAGTAAATTCATAGAAACAGAAAATAGGATACAGGTTATCAGAAGCCAGGAAGAGGGGATAATGCACAGTTATTGTTTAATGGGTGTAGACTTTCTGTTTGGGATGATAAACGTTATGGAGATAGTGGTGAATTCACTTAATATAACTGAGTTGTTAATTTTAAAATGGTTAAAACAGGCCAGGCGAGGTAGCTCATGCCTGTAAGGAGGAGCACTTTAGGAGGCCGAGGTGGGTGGATCACTTGAGCTCAGGAGTTCAAGACCAGCCTGGGCAACGTGGCAAAACCCCATCTCTACAAAAATTACAAAAATTAGCCGGGTGTGGTGACACACACCTATAGTCCCGGCTACTTGGGAGGCTGAGGATTGCTTGGTCCAGGAGGTAGTTGCAGTGAGCCAAGATCAATCACCTACTGCACTCTACCCCGGGTGACAGAGTGAAATCTCGTCTTAAAAAAAAAAAGATTAAAATAGCTTTTTAAAAAGCATGTTCCCAGGCCGGGCGCGGTGGCTCAAGCCTGTAATCCCAGCACTTTGGGAGGCCGAGACGGGCGGATCGCGAGGTCAGGAGATCGAGACCATCCTGGCTAACACGGTGAAACCCCGTCTCTACTAAAAATACAAAAACTAGCTGGGCGAGGTGGCGGGCGCCTGTAGTCCCAGCTACTCGGGAGGCTGAGGCAGGAGAATGGCGTAAACCCGGGAGGTGGAGCTTGCAGTGAGCTGAGATCCGGCCACTGCACTCCAGCCTGGGCGACAGAGCGAGACTCCGCCTCAAAAAAAAAAAAAAAAAAAAAAAAAAAAAAAGCATGTTTCCAAAGATTAACACTTCCTTAAATAAGATGTTTGGGTTTCTTGTGTAACTACGGGGTCACTGTTACAAATATCAACCATTATTCTGTTGATGAGCAGATATTCTGGTCAGATATTCTAATCAACATGATCTTAAATCAACAAGTATGTACTACTTTGTGACATTCCAATTCTTCAGAATGTCAGTTAGAATAACAAACAGACTAATAAAAATGCCACACTTTGGGATATTAGAATACCTGAAAGCCCATTTGAGACCATCTCAGGTGCTACCCAAGGCAGTTTTTATGGTTATTTCCATGCAGGTTTTGAAATACTTTATTGCCTGGAGGGTTATAGGAAACTGGTTTCCATCTGAACATCCATAACAGGATAAATTGTCTCTTACGTTGGAGATGGATGTTACTTCATTCAGTGTGCATTTAGTGATTGCCTGCTATGTGCCATGGTTGTGTGAGACATCTGATCATTTAGCCAACAGATATTTATTAGTCGCTGACTGTGTGCTCTGTGAATGTCTCTTCACAGTGGAAAGAAATAGATGAAACGATTCTTGTTCTGGAGGAATTCACTTTGATCTATCAAGGAGTTAAGACTGGTATTGAGATGGTACAAAAATAAAGCACTAAAAGTGCTTCAGAGGGTACAAAAGTGATGCCATGGAGTTCAGAGCAGGAGAGATCACTTCATATGGCAACCAGGGGTGGGTGGAGGTGGAGAGTGGGAGGAGACACAGAAAATGTCATGGGGGAGGCAGTATTTGAGCTTGGCATTAAAAGATTCTGTTACTTCCATGGGCAAGATCAGAAAAGCCCATTCCAGGTAGAGGAAGCGGCCAACCAGACTCTTACTGACCATCACTTGATATGTTTGAGGCTACAGTGCCCTCCTGTCCCCTCTGCAGATACATTTTGAGGTTACCTGAGACTTTGTGGTCAGTCGATGAGTCCTGCTCAGTTGTCCACTGAGCTCTACAGCCCTTCCCAAGTCACCTCCAAGGGCCTGGTCACACAGGATTAGAAGTGAGATGAGCCAGGCTTGCCAAGACGTGTCTGAGCTCAGACCTCTGTCCTGTGGCTTTGTATCCTTGGGCCAGAAAATGATGAGTGTCCCAATAAAGGACTTGTCTTCCTATTTTAGCCAATGGAGGACAAAGAGAGAAAAAGTGGTTATTTATTTCAGGGCCACAATTCCTCAGAGAAAATAAAAAGTAGTGGTCTGGGCAGAGAATGAAGTCTGAACTTGTCCACCAACCTATTTTACACATTTGTGCGTGGACATGCTTGCACACACAGACATACATGATTTCATTGGCAAGAAGGAATGGAACCACCTCTGTTCTGTACTCACTGACAGGACAAAAATCCTTTATTTCACAACACAAATCTCCCAACAGTGATTACCCCTTGACATCTGAGAGTTGCACTCTGATAGTGCATGTTTCCTTGAGGTCTGCTTTTGTGGAGGGAAGGTGGGTCTGGAGGGGAAGGGAAAGCACATGTACTGATCTGCCACATGCTTGAAGGTGCCCAACACATTTACTGATCTTATCTCCTTTAATCCTCATACCCACTCTGGAGGCCAGGCATTACTGACTCTACTTGTAACTAAGAACTAAGACTTCAAACCTGTGCTCATATGTTTAAAGTCCATGTGGCATCCAAGTGTGGGAAAAGATACAGGAAGAGGCACCAGAGGCAAACTTTTCCAAATATGCAGTTTTGCCCAAAGTTGACCCTATGCATCTGTCAACTTTCTGAGCAACAATCTGAGCACACACTCATACACACACACACACACACACACACAGAGGCTTATAAGTTTGAGCCCAGTCATCACACTGCCTGAGTTTGAATTTTGGTCCATCACTTATGAGCTCTGTAACCTCGATAACATAAACTCTCTGTGCTTTAACTTCCTCATCTGTAAACCAGAAACAATTACTGTATGATGTTTGAGATGGCTCATAATAATATGGGATGGGAGGAGGTAGGTGGGGATATAGATGAAGCAAAATTGGCCACCAGTTGATTATTGTTGATGAGTTGATCATTGTTCATGGGGGCTCATCATGTTTTTTGTCTGCTTTTGTATATGTTTAGAATTTTCCATCTTAAAAACTTGTAAGAAGCATTATTCATACTAGTCAAAAGGTGGAAACAACTCAAATATCTATCAACAATAAATTGATAAGCAGAATGTGGTATTTACATATCATGAAATATTATTCAGCTTTAACAAAGAAGGAAATTCTGACACATACTACAATGTGGATGAAACTTTAGGAATTATACATGCTAAATAAGATAAGCCAGTCACAAAATGACAAATACTGTATGATTCTACTTGTATGATGTACTTAGTATAGGGAATTTCATGGAGACAAAAAGTAGAAGAGTGGTCACCAGGGCCTGGAAGGAAGGAGAAATGGGGAGTTATAGTTTAATAGGTACAGAGTTTCTGTTTGGGATGATGAAAAAGTTGTGGAAATGAATAGTGGTAACGGCTGTGCAATGTTGCAAATGTACTCAATGCCATTGAACTGTACACTTAAAAATGGTTAAGATAAATTTTGTTATGTATATTTCACAATCAAAAAGTTTTAAAACAATGAGATTATGCATGTATAATAGCACAGTTTCTGGCATGTTGTAAGCTCTCAGTTGATAGCTGTTATTAGCAGATGCATGTCATGGAGGCATTAGTGGTGCATTGAGACAAGAAGGTCCATCCAGCCTTTCAATGATGTGTTTTGGGAATATGTTACATTGGCTGGTACCCGGAATTTCTCCTCCTAGGCCCTGTGTCCAAACCTATGCATGCCTGTATTACCTGGCTCTACAACTATGGTATATGCAATTTCTTGGCACACCAGGGAGGCATTCATGGCCTAGTGGCTTACAAAGCAATAAAGTTTCTGGTCACCATGGCTAGCTGTCATGTAAGTTGTAGGTTACCATGACGAGGTAGAAGTAGGTCTCCTACGTAAAGTGGAGAACTAGCAGACAATTTGTGGGTAAAACCCAGGTCCCCTCCCAGCCTACTACAAAAGGTGATTTCCACAGACCAGGATGCCCTAACAGGCTGCCAAGTCATAATGCAAGGATTCAGCCCACACACAGGTGCTCTTGAGTCCTTTTAAAAACTTAATTTGCTAACACCTGCAGTCACCCAGTAGAAGTAGTTTTAGCAAGGCTGCAGGGGTCCCCAAAATGCCACCATGTGTGAATAGTAATAATCCTGGCATTCCGGTATGCACCTACCACCTCTGCCTTTCATAATAATAATAGTTTACTTTCAGTCCATTCCTTATAGTTTAAAAAAGCCTTTTGCTTATATTTGTTTATATTTCACCTAATCCTTATGAGAACCTTCCAAGAGAGGTACAAGTATGGCTCCCATGGTGCAGAAGAGGAAACTGAGGCTGGGGAAGATTATAGGGTTTTTCCGAGATCATATAGGTATAAGCACTGGAGCCAGGTCTGAAGGCAAGCCACCCTCCTTGCTCACCCCACGCCTTCTGTGTATTCCTTCTCTTTAATCCTTGACTTTTATAACCCACTGCACTGTAACCCTATCTACCTGTGGCTCCCTTGATAGGAGGGACTTTCTGAAAGAAGACATGTCTACAAAGCAAGACCAAAGAAAGGGTACTTTGCTTTCCTTATGACTCCCTAGGGAAAGTGTCAAGTTCTTGAATTTGGAATGGCAATGCCCTCTCAGAAAGCCTTTTAGGGATCCCACTACCTTGATGCCTCTCTAAGCACTATTAATCCCCAGACTTCTATCTTGCTTTGCTGACCCATATCCCACGTGACATCCCTACAAGGCAAGGAGCAGAATTTGGATGTCGCCCCCAACAGAATGGTAATGTGGTTTTTTCGGCATTCAGAACATCCCATGCTGTCTCTATCCTCTGGCATTCACAACATATAAGACCACCCTTTGCTCCCATTCCCCACATACTCTCCATACAGTCCTTTAGCAACACTTTGAATTCTGAATTTAACCTACATACAAGTGCCTTCTGGGACAGCAAACTACACCCCACTGACCTGCAACCAAGTTGTCTCTGCTCAGGGTCAAAAGACTTCCACTCCTGAGAGTTGTGCCTGAGTCAGAATTGCCTTTACTACCCTCACAGCCAAGACTCTCCCACTCGGTGCTTGAGACTCATTCATTCATTTTTCCAAGATTAATGCTATAGACATGCATTTTGTCTTCCTACCCCAGTGAGTTGGTGTGAACCAAAATATCATGTACAATTCAGGTATGGAAATGAAATGTCAAGGAAAGTTCATTTGTGACTCAGAATACTATTGAGACACCCACCCACATCTCAACAGGGTTGTTGAGTGCTAATAAAGCCCCCTTAGCTTGTATTGTGTTTCATAGTTATTATTTCATACACAGCTTGGACAGAGCAGAGGATAGTTACAAAAAGGTTATGCAATCTTTCTCAGGTCCTTTTCCTAGCATCAGGTAAGGTTCTAAATTAGGGAAAGCGTGTGACATTTCCACTCTGATTTATCTCCTGAGCCTCATTTTCTTCATTTACTCTTTGTCGTCACCCACCCCCTGCTCCCAGCCATCTTGCCATAACCAATTTTTGGTCATGTCGAGGTCAGTGCTCAGGACAGGGACACTTTCAAAGCCTCCAGGAAGTAAGAATCTATGCCATTCTATCATTTCCAGTTTTTCCATGATTTAGAACAATTCAAAGCCCTAAATATAGAAGAAGCCATTTGGGTCAGCTTTTTCTACCCCTGGCCTTTTATTGGGTTGGTGCAAGGGTAATTGAGGTTTTAGCCACTATGTTTAATACATGGGAGGAAGCTGAAGCCCGGAGAAGTGAAATGGCTTTTGAAAGGCACATAGCTAGCTGAGAGCAGAGCTGATGCTATAACTCAGACTTCTGGGTCCTGTCATCATCCCACTAACCTGGCAGAGCTCGGCAAGGCTATGCCCCCGAGCAGGGCTCCCCTGGCTGGCGGAACATCGCCTGTTCGTGGGCCACCTAGTTCCCTGCTGGTCTATGGATGGCAGAGCAGTCTCTGGTGCCCCCAAGAGGCAGAACTGAGTAGTGGTGCCCTCATAAAAGATCTAGATGCAGCCTGAGAAATGAACCCTCAGCTCCACCTCCACCCCAATTTTACAGAACATTTTGGACTCATCCTTTTATTTTAAAGATCGTGAAACAGTTTTTTAGAATATCAAAATATATTTGAAACGCAAACTTCCCCTAATGCCCTCAAAAGCATAGACTAGAGACCAGGCGCTGTGGCTCACGCCTGTAATCCCAGCACTTTGGGAGGCTGAGGTAGGCGGATCACAAGGTCAGGAGTTCAAGACCAGCCTGGCCAACATGGTGAAATCCCCATCTCTACTTAAAAAAAAATTAGCCAGGCAGGTGGCGTGTGCCTGTAATCCCAGCTACTCAGGAGGCGGAGGCAGGAGAATTGCTTGAACCCGGGAGTCGAGTTTGCAGCGAGCCAAGATCACGCCACTGCACTCCAATCTGGGCAACAGAGCAAGACTCCATCTCAAAAAAAAAAGAAAAGAAAAAGAAAAAGAGAAAAAAAAGCATAGACTAGAACTAGGACCTGGACCCCTGTGAGAACCAAGAAGCCCAGGCCATGTGCCTGTTCCCCTGAGAACCTCTCCAGAACCAAAACTTGAAAGGTGTGAGCAGAAAGGAAAAGTGATGAGGTAACTTCATGGATAACCAGGTGCTGGCGTCCTCTCTTGGTCGTAGGAGAGCCACAGCGCTGCCCTCTCATCAAAGGACTGGAAACACCTATGTTCAGGATGCACAGCCCTGGGTGGTGAGTGGGGGCTGACTCATAGTTAAATAAGGAAATGGACAAGAATATCTCCCTGGTGGTGTCCTGAAGCCCTGGCCTCCCTAGAGGTGCTGGGAAGGGAAGTATGAAAGTGCTACAGGAATGTACATGGGAAGGAGGAAAGGAACCAACAAAGGGTGATCTAGATGGGGGGCACCACGAGTGGAGGAGTCAGGAAGGCCTGGGAGTTTGCAGAGCAGCAGTGACAGGGGGTGAGGCCCAAGCCATCAACTTCATTGCTAAGAGTTGTAAGGAATCCAAGGCTGTCTGCATCTTTGTTCTTTAAAAGACATCTGGACACTGGGGACTTTACTAACCACTCACACATACTCTATGCAAGCAAAATTAATTGTTCTATTGTCTATTCCCACAGTCCTGTGTAGACACTTATCTTGTGTTACATTTGGTTTCATATCTGACTCCAACTATCCAATTCAACAAATATTTATCCAGTGTTTCTGTTTGGCAGGCACTGTGCTACCACAAAAGACTTAAGCAACTCTGTCTCGTTTGTCTCTAAGCCTCCTGCACTGCCAGCAAAATGCAATTTGACAACTACTAGATTTAAATACTGTATTTTTAGGCAGGACAAATAGAGATGCTGATTCCATTTGTGAAGTATGGAATTCTAAGCACTTGGGTTTCTAGTTCATAGTTCTATGTGTAGTCTTATATATGTGGTCAATGGGGGCCATCCTCTCCCTGACCCTCTACTATCCTTTTCTTCCTCATCCTCACTCTAAGGAAGATGGTTGTATTAGTCAGGGTAATTAACCCCAGCTCCTGTCACAGATAATCCCTAATCTCAGTAACTTAGCACAATAAAAGTTTATTTCTCACATAATTTTTTTAAATTTTTTAAAATTATACTTTAAGTTCTGGGATACATGTACAGAATGTGCAGGTTTGTTGCATAGGTATGCATGTGCTATGGTGGTTTGCTGCACCCATCAACCTGTCATCTACATTAAGTATTTGTCCTAATGCTCTCCCTCCCTCACCCCCACTCCACCCCCCGACAAGCCCTGGTGTGTGATGTCCTCCCTGTGTCCATGTGTTCTCATTGTTCAGCTCCCACTTATGAGTGAGAACATGCAGTGTTTGGTTTTCTGTTCTTGTGTTGGTTTGCTGAGAATGATGGTTTCCAGCTTCATCCATGTCCCTGCAAAGGACATGAACTCATCCTTTTTATGGCTGCATAGTATTCCATTGTGTATATGTGCACATATTCTTTATCCAGTCTATCATTGATGGGCATTTGGGTTGGTTCCAAGTCTTTGATACTGTCTCACATAAATTTGAAGATTCTGTTTCTTCACACACCTCCAGGCACAGCAAAGCATAATGGCAGGTCACAGATTCAGACATTCTTGGTCAAGTCGCTCTCCTTGGCAGCTCTCTCCTAAAGTGGCAACTCAGCATCCAGACTCCTCCTATCCTGTGGCTCCACCATCCCCTAGGCCCTCCTTGTCACCTCTCCTGGATCCTCTGCGTTCAGCCAGATGACAGTCAAAGAGAGGGATGAAAGGCCCTGTACCTGGAACGTAACCACCTCAGCCCAGAGGTAACACACATCCCCTCTGCTTAAGATCTCTTGATGAGAACTAGTAGCATGGTTCCTCTCACACATGTCGGAAGCTGAGATGGGTTCCCAGGCTGGAAAGCTGCTTGCTAGCAGTAATTCCATCTCAGACGGGAACAAGAATTTCTGGTGTAGTCAGCTATGCTGAAGCAGTACTTTGGAATAATTAAGCATTAGAAGTTCTGCCATGAGAGAGAGAGAAATCAAAAGAAAGATTGTCTTATAAATACTATATTCTGTAAAATCTGGAAAAATAACCTGTTCCTGGGGAGATTTGTCTAGAATGATCAACTGTACCCCCAAGGATCCTCCGTAACTCTGCCAGGAGCTCCATAGAGTTGCTCCTCTGGGTTACCATCAAGTTGGAGCTAGAACCCAAGGGTACAGATACAGATGAGTGGGAGCAGGGGTGCCTGCACACCAAGTGCCCTTCAAGACTGGCTTTCTTCAGACTGAAAGGAAGTCTTACTTGATGGGAAAGGCAAAGAACCCCTCTGTGTCATTCTCTGGAAATAAGACTGTCTTCTTTCAAGTAAAAATTCTGTCCCTTCACACACTTCCAGGCACAACAAGGCATAATGGCAGGTCACAGATACAAATAAGCTCCCTGTGTCAGAATTTCTGAGCTGAGAAAGATGGATGACTAACTGAAACCTTTGATAGGAAAGGAAGAAGCGGTTTGAGGAATCAGCTTGAGAGAAAAAGGAAGCCCCAACCTCCTCTGCCTGCCTTCACTGGTCCAGAAAGAAATGGGTTTGGAGCCACAGATATCTACATCTCTTCCTTTAAAATATGAGACCTAAACATCAAAGGGTTCTCTGGTCTGAGGCGTGGGTTTGCACATAGAGGTGATGACTTGTCAATGATATATTTTAAATTGAATACCAATTAGGCTATAGGAAATAATATAATTAAAAATTTAGAGACAGTTCTAAAACTTGATTGAAGACCTGGAATAGTCTGTTTGAAGTAAAATGAATAATGCTTCACTTTTTTGCCAAAACACAGATATAAATATTACCCAAGCCTAAAATCCTGCCCAATCAGCTCCTTGTATGGAGCTGTGGGAGAGATGGAGTGGAAGAAGGGGAAGAGTTTGTTAGAAGGCTACAGATAAGAATTATGCAATGAACCAACTAACGATGTGGGAAATGGGCCTCCTAGAAAAGGTGGATCCTACAGAGTGAACTCTCTCCCTTCCCTGGAGCTACCAAAGAGAGGAAAAAAGAGAGCGAAGGGCTAAACAGATATTGATGTCACAGCATCATCACCATTGATGCTGACCCCTGAACACTAACCTGTGGCTCCTAAATTCTTTCTGCACAACTATAAGACTAATTTAAAAACCTAGGTGGGGGACTGGCCTGTAAGTAGGGGCTGAGTAGCTCTAGCTATAAAGGGTTTACAAGTAGGGGCTGGGTACACATTACATTATCATCGTCAGAGAATGCAGTATGAAGCATCCTGTATGATTAGTGGAGTTCGAATTAAGATTTAAAAGGATGTAATTCTTAATTCACAACTAAGAAATTGACATTGGGACAATCCACAGAGGTCATTCACATTTCACCAGTTTTACATGCACTGATGTATGTGTGTGTGTAGTGTTTTTCACTTTTATTGCATGTGAAGCCAAGCGTGGTGGCTCATGCCTGTAGTCCCAGCACTTTGAGAAGCTGAAGCAAGTGGGTCACTCGAGGCCAGCCTGGCCAAATGGTGAAACCCTGTCTCTACTAAAAATACAAAAATTAGCTGGCTGAGACATGAGAATCACTTGAACCCAGGAAGCGGAGTGAGCCAAAATCACGCCACTGCACTTCAGCCTGGGCAACAGAGCGAGACTCTGTCTCAAAAAAAAAAAAAAAAAAAAAATGTTGCATATGTAGATTGATGTGATCATGAATATAATCAAGACACAGAACTGCTCCACCACCATAGGGCTCTGTTATAGCCCTAAAGGGCCATCCCCACCCTGTCCCCCATCTCTTACCGGTGGCAACCACTAATCTGTTCTCTATCTCTATAATTTTATTTCAAGAATACTGTGTAAGTGGAATCATATAGTTTGTGACCTTTTGAGATTGGCCTTTTTCACTCAACATAATTTTTTTGAGATCCATCCAAGTGGTTCCATGTGTCAATTGTTTGTTCCTTTTTATTGTTATATAGTACCCCGTGGTGTGGATGTACCACAGTTTGTCCATTCGTCTGCTGAAGAACATTTGGTTGTTTCAAGTTTGGATCATTTACGAATAAAGCTACACTTAACAACAACAACAATAACAAAAGGACACACTTCTTGTCTTCTAAACCAATGATTCAAACTTAGTGCAAATAAGAATAATCCTGGGTATAGGGAGAAGAGTGTATTGAAATGCTAATTCCCAACTAGAAAAGTAGTCTGGGACTGGACCAGATGTCTGCATTTCTAGTAAGCATTACTAGGCAATTCTCAAATAGGTGCTGCGGACATAGTTGAAAACAACTGTGGGCTAAGAGGCTACAGTCTGGTGGATTTGACAGAATTAAAAATAATTTCTATCATCAAATATATATATTTATATATAAAAGTGTGTGTGTGTGTGTGTGTGTGTGTGTATATGTATATATATATATATTTTTTTTTTTTTTGAGATGGAGCCTTACTCTGTTGCCCAGGCTGGAGTGCAGTCTCATGATTTCAGTTCACTGCAACCTCTGCCTCCCCAGTTCAAGAAATTCTCCTGCCTCAGCCTCCTGAGTAGATGGGACTACAGGTGCACACTGCTATGCCCGGCTAATTTTTTGTATTTTAATAGAGACAGGGTTTCACCATGTTGCTTGGACTGGTCTCAAACTCCTGAGCTCAGGCAATCCACCTGCCTCAGCCTCCCAAAGGCTAGGATGATAGGTGTAAGCCACTGTGCCCGGCTGAAAAATAATTTTTCCTAAAAGAAAAAACAGCCTTGTTGCTTGATACCATCTAATCATGGAACTTTCAAAAATTGAATATGTATATTTCATTTTTTGGCAGTACACACTTTATGTTTCAAAGTTGTGATCTATTTTTTATATTTTTAGGCTGATTCTGTGTCTTGAGAAAGCCAAATGTTGCATTGTTAGTTTAGGCACAGATGTGTGGAGTCACTGCAGGTGAATGTCTCCAACAAGGCAGGAAAATCATGGGTCCTTTTTAAAACAGATGGTAGAAGGACAACCACTGATTCTATAAAACACGAACAGTTACACCATATTGTTCTGTTTACAGCAAATATATGAAGTAGGAGTATTTTCTTCAAAAGTGGTATTGATTCTAATTAAACTGACCTATAGCAGATTTTAAAAATTATTTTTAATTTGAAATGTTTATTTGGGAAGAATGGCATGAAATACTTCACACATTAGCTGATGTAGAAATAATATAATTGTACCCATAATGGAATAAAATAACAAAAGACTCTGAGTTGAAAGGGATACTAAACGTAAACTATTCCAACCACCTACCTAATATTTGTCAGCCTGTGGAAATAGAAAGTACAGGGCCAGGTGTGTTGGCGCATGCTTGTAATCTCAGCACTTTGGGAGGTCGAAGCTAGCAGGTTGCTTGGCCCAGGAGTTCAAGACCAGCCTGGGTAATATGGCAAAATACCATCTCTACAAAAAATACAAAAATTAGCCAGGCATGGTGGTGTGTGCCTGTAATCTCAGCTACTTGGGAGGCTGAGGCAGGAGGATCATCTGAGCCCAGGGAGGTCGAGGCTGCAGTTAGCAGTGATCGTGCTACTGTACTCCAGCCTGGGCAACAGAGTGAAACCCTGAAGAAGGAAGGAAGGAAGGAAGGAAGAGGGAAGGAAGGAAAGGAGGAGGGAGGGAGGGAGGGTGGGAGGGAAGGAGGGAGGGAGGAAGGGACTATAGTCCTGGGAGGCATAAGAACTGAGTTTAAGTTTCAGCTTTGCCACTTGGCCAGCAGCTGTATAATATTAGACATGTGGCTTAAGTTTCCTCGGCCTCAATTTCCTCAACTGTAAAATAATATGGTGACCATCGTGGTCTCTTTCAGTCCTAACATTCTATGATTCGCTTCTCCAATCTTTATCTCCCTCTGGATATTTATTCATAACCTGAAAAAGAAAGATGAGCTGATTTTCACATTGCAAATTATCTCTCAATTTAGAATGAATGAATTAGAACATACATATGGACAAAGATAAAAAGAAACTAAACCTAAAATTAAAATCTCCTTATCTAAAACACTTAAAATATGAATAAATTAGCTCCCAATAGAATCAGAAGGAAAAGACATTCTCTGATATAATGCTAAAGAAGATAATGATAATCACCAAACCAATGGGCTGTTCTATGAGAATGAGCTGTATGTAAAGTGGAATTTGTGTGTTCTTCAATACAGATAAATAGAGCTATCAAATACACAGTTGTCACAGATTATCTCTGGAGACACAAATTTATGCTTTAAGAACTAAAACTCAGCATCCCTTTAATGCTTAATGGGATATGCCATCCTGATGATATATTGCTTTCATCAGTAAGGTGATTTCCTCTTGTCTTTCTAAGTAATCTATGCAAAAATCTCTTGCGAATCTTTCTTAAAAGATTACGTGGGTATCATCTAAGTTTTCAAGTCTTATTAATACAAATAAATAGCTTTCATTCAGTGCTTTGCACCTTTAAAGTATAGCACATGGTATGAGCTCAATAATTGTTTCCTAAGTGAATGATTTAAATTGAATAAAGCACCAGACACCTGACAAATGGAATCACTGATACAGTTGAAACAGCACTGGAATCAGGGTCTTGACTGCCTCTTGCTAGCTCTATGAGTCTGGGCAATTTATATAACATCTTTGAGCCTCGGTATTCAATCTGTAAATGGAGACAATTCTACCCAAACACTAAGCTTAATGGGAGAATTAAAATAGATGGTGTGAAAAAGGAAATCTATGAAAAACTTCAGCTCATATTAGTCTCATGATGAGTCTAAATACATTCCCCCCTAAGATGGGGAACAAGTTCTCCCTCACTTCTATGCAACACCATGCTGGATGTCTTAGCAACGCAATGAGACAAGATTTGAAAGAAAGAAATAAAACTGTCTTAATCCTCAGACAATATGATCATCTACATAGAAAGTCCTGAAGAATCTATAAAAAATGAACTAATAAGTGGGTATAACAAGTCATAGGACACAAAGTAAACATACACTCAGAATATACAGGAGGAAATGATGTTACTGGTAACCTCAGAAATCCAAACAAGAGCCAGATAATTTAGATAACAAAAAGAATCTAAGACCACACAATCATGACATGTATTCCATATTTCATTTTCATGAGAATTGTGTGCATTTTGTTTCGCACATGATATATTTTCATAAGCTTGCTTTGAAAGGAAAAACTTAAGTTTTCAGATGAGCAAATATATCTATGAGATAAGCTAGTTTGCAAAGTCAATTTTAATCATGCATGCAATTTTACAGAGTGATGAGTTCCTTCTGGAAGCCATGAAGTTCTTGCAACTTGAATAGACAAGAGAAGACCTTTTGCAAAGGCCACTAAACTCCACTATAAAACAAATGTCGTCTGTGGTCACCACCTATCTTGAGGGGAAAAAGTCAAATATGTATTGAGCTGCTTTTAATGTGGATTGACAATTTTAGCAGATTTGTTAAATATTCATATGATTCTCTGGTGGGAAAGATGTCCTGTATTTACATCAGTGAGTAATTTTTCTTATTGCTGCAATAGATTATATATGAGAAACAGTCTTACCGATCTTGCAAGTAACTGAGAGCTTATGGAAGAAAGATTAATATTTTACTGAAAAGGATGCAAACATTCATTATATGAGAAGCCATGTAATTGATGTATATCATCTCTAACATCAATAATTTATATAATGGAAGGTTCAGTTACTGGAATTTGAAAACATCCGTACACTTGCCTGAGTGTACCTTGTATTTTATGTGTCCTAAGATGGATTTTTATGGCACTGTCTATGTTAGCCCTGTCCTATGCAAAAATCTGAGAAAGCAGTTTTGATGTACAATAAATTATATTTTCCAACACACATTTAACTAGAAAACTGTTAAAAATGTTTGCCCACTTATCACTTAAGATTATCAGATATATCACCAGTAGTATGCATATCACCTTGGGAAACACTGATATCATGGGAAAAGCACTATAACTGCAGTCAAAATACCTAAATTCAAATTATGATTCTGCTGTTTAGTAGTTATGCCACCTCAAAACATTAGTTCACATTTCTGAGCTTCTGTTTCATTTTTAAAAGGAAGAGCAATAAAAAGCATATTTGGGGATCATCTGGAACACCAACATATAATCAAATATTGCCACATATTTCAAGGTTTGTGTCTGCATTTGCATCTTCATATAAGCCCAGTGGAGTTCAATGAAGTCACAGGGAATAGAGTCTTCTTAGTAGTTCAAATAGAGAAAAATGGGGGCAGAACTGAATCATCCCAAGGCATCCAATAGCACAGGCAGCTGAATTCAAAATAATCTGCACTTAAGCCATCAACACTACATTCAGGAATTTCAATTCTTTAAAAAAATATGAATAATGCATTTATGCCAAGAGAAGACTCAATGATATTGCAGCATAAATTATCATTGCAGAAGAAAAGTTTTGTCTTTAAACTATTAAAAGAATTTAACATGACCACAATAACAGTCGTGGGTCAATTGCCATTTTGACATTAGGATATATCAAACTTTATTACCGATACATTAAAAATCAAGCACTGTCACTTAGGGATCACTGGCTGACAACATAATCATAAATGCAAATGTAAATGAACACTTTTAAATCTCACTGAAGTATTCCATATGTTCTAGAACACCTTATATCTGACTTTTAGAATATTTTCAAAATGAAAATATAAGATTAAAAAATTCTGATGGGAAGATTTAAATATCATCAGATTTTTTCCTTATTATGACATCAGTACTATCATAATGTCAGATTTACCCTCATCTTACTCTTATACAATTACCTACATATAAGATGTTTTGTAACACATTTACATATGAAGATACGTTATTGATACAGTCACCATACCATACAGTTAAGTTGTAGACTAAATCTGTGACCAAGAAAAAGAAAATTAACACAGGCCTGGCACAGTGGCTCTCTGTAATCCCAGTACTTTGGGAGTCTGAGGCAGGTGGATCACGAGGTCAAGAGATCGAGACCATCCTGGCCAACATGGTGAAACCCCGTCTCTACTAAAAATACAAAAATTAACCGGGTACGGTTGTGTGCACCTGTAGTCCCAGCTACTCGGGAGGCTGATGCAGGAGAATCACTTGAACTTGTGAGGCAGAGGTTGCAGTGAGCCAAGATCATGCCACTTCACTCCAGCCTGGCGACAGAGCAAGACTCCATCTCAAATTTAAAAAAGAAAATTAACACAAAAAATTACAACTTACAACTAGATATGAAATCTTTAAGACATCTGTTAAAGGCAGGCAATCTTCATCTTTATGTTGGTAGGAGTTTTCTGGTTCATTCTTGGCCCTCAAAGGATGCATGAGTGTAGTCCTAGAATGGGAAGTATGTCCTATTCATACAGTTGTGATTAATGAAAATTTGGGCTTATTCACCCAGGCCTTGTGTAGACCTACTCCATTGGTTAGAATACTTTTAGCAGCAGTAACAGATAATCCTCATTCATTTTGGCTTTCACAAAAAAGGCATGTATTTTTCCCTATAATAAGATATTCAGAGGTTGAGAATTTCCATGTATCATGCACCAGATCCAACTCTTCTTCTTTGTGGCTCTCCTGGTAGCAAGATGGCTGCAGCCATTCCAATTCTAAACATGGCACTCAAACACAAAAATTCTCAGAGATAGGAAAGGGATTGCTTCTTCTAGGCATATTTATTATTATTATTATTATTATTAATTATTATTTTGAGATGGAGTTTCGCTCTTGTTGCCTAGGCTGGAGTGCAATGGCTTGATCTCAGCTCACTGCAATGTCTGCCTCTCGGGTTCAACAGATTCTCCTGCCTCAGCCCGCTGAGTAGCTGGGATTACAAGCACCTGCCACCATGTCTGGCTAATTTGTGTGTGCGTGTGTTTTTGGTAGAGATGGAGTTTCACCGAGTTGGCCAGGCTGGTCTCGAACTCCTGACCTCGGGTGATCTGCCCACCTCGGCCTCCCAAAGTGCTGGGATTATAGGTGTGAGCCACCACACTGGGCCCCCTAATGTGTATTCCTTAGAGAAAATAAAAACTTTTCCCAGAAAAATCTCAGTCATGTCCACCACATTTCATTAGCCAATAATTGGCCAAAAATGCTCACCTGTAAATAAATGACTGGCAAGAAAATGGGACCAACACGAGTAGTTTAAGCCAACTGGGACTTAATTCTGAGCAGGACTTTGGGTTACCATCCAGTGAATCACTTAGACAGAGGTGGATCACTGTGAGCAAGAAAAAAGAAGGAAATGGATACCAGATGGGCATAAATAAACAAATCACGTCTTCCACTCACCAACTGGGCATTTTAACTAATTAACCAAATTAAAATTGATAGAGATTTAATTATATTGTTTTTCATACCTGAGGAAGTTGTCTACTCTCTAATAATCAACTAATTTATTGAATATTTTTTATGATCCATGTTTTCTCCACTCTTGGTTGGTTAGCTATATTGGGTTGAATAATGGCCCCTAAAATTCATGTCCACCAGAAGCTCAGAATGAAATCTTATTTGGAAATAGAGTCTTTGCAGACTCCATTAGTAATTAGTTTAAGATGCAGTCATGCTGAATTCGGATGGATGCTGATCCAATGTCTCGTGTCCTTATAAGAAGTGAAAACAGAGACATACACACCCAGAAGAATGCCATGTGATGCAGACAGGATTTGGAGTGAAACATCTACAAAATCAACGAATGTGAAAGGAAGGCCAAAGACTGCTGGCAACCACCAGGAGCTAGAGAGCCAAGAAAGAGCCTTCAATCACTTTGGTTCTGCCGACACCTTGGTTTCAGACTTCTAGGTTTTAGAACAGTGAAAGAATAAATCTCCCTTGTTTCAGGCTGCCCAGTTTATGGTAGTTTGTTATGAAAGACCCAGGAAACTGATACATTAGCTACCTCTTAGCCTTATTTTTTAGGGGATTGCTTAGCGTTTACAATATTTTTAACTCACCACAGTCTACTTTCAAAATATTATACAATTTCAGGTATATTTTAAGAAATGTACAACTGTGTACTTAAAATGTTCCCCTCCCATCCTTTGCACTATTCTTGTATTTTATTTCTACTTATGTTGTAGACCCCAAAATATATTTTGTTTTTTTAAGCTTTTGCCTTAGCAATTACATTTAAAGAGTTCTTAAAATGAGGGAAAGTCTCATATATTTCCACATATTTACCATTTCTTGATCTTTTAATTCCTTATCTATCTGGCTTTCCATCTGGTATTATTTTCTTCAGTCTGAAGAACTTCCTTTAGCATGTATTTTAATGCGGGTCTGTTGACAAATTTTCTCACCTCTGCTTATCTAAAAATGTCTTTATTTTGCCTTCATCTCTGAAGAATATTTTTGCCAAATATAGAATGTTCTGGGTTGATAGACTCTTTTTTGTTGTTGTTCTTTCAGCACTTTAAATCGGTCATTACATTGTCTCCTGGCTTGCACTGTTTTTGATAATAAGTTCGGGAATTCCTATCATTATATCAATGTATATAATGTGGTTTTTTTTTCTGGTCACTTTTAAGATTTTCTCTTTACTACTGGTCTTAGTGGCTTAATTATTACGTTCTTTTCTGTGTTTTTTTGTGTATGAGTGTGTGTTTATATCACTTAGGGTTCATTTTGCTTCTTAGATCATTGGGTTTGTAGTTTTCATCAAAATTAAAATTTTTTAGTTATCATAGTTTGAAATATTTTTCTTCTCCCACCCTATGACTCCAATTACACACGTTAGGTCCCTTGATATTGTTCCACAGTTTGTCCTGGCACAATTTGTTATTCTTCTCAGCATTTTTGTTTTTTGTTTTTTGTTTTTTGTTTTGAGATGGAGTTTTGCTCTTGTCTCCCAGGCTGGAGTGCAATGGTGCAATCTTGGCTCCTGCAACCTCTGCCTCCCGGTTTCAAGTGATTCTCCTGCCTCAGCCTCCTGAGTAGCTGGGGTTACATGCATGTGCCACCACGCCCAGTAATTTTGTATTTTTAGTAGCAACTGGGTTTCACCATGTTGGCCAGGCTGGTCTCAAACTCCTGATCTCAGGTAATCCACCTGCCTTGGCCTCCCAAAGTGCTGGGATTACAGACGTGAGCCACCGTGCCTGGCCTACTTTTAATAAAATTTATTTTGCTCTCTGTTGTTCATTTTAAATAATTTCAAAGTTATCCAGTTTGTTAACCTTTTTTCTTTAGCTTCTACAATAATATGCTGTTCAGTCTATCCAGTGAAATTTTTACTGCAGGTATTGTATTTTTCAGCTCTAGAGATTCCATTTAATTATTTTTTGTCTTTCATTTCTCTTGTCATATTCATATTTTCCATTAAATCTTTTTGAGGCTTGCTTTATTTGTTTATTGTATGGGACAATTTATATTTTTTCCACAAAATATTGCAGAAATTTTACATTGTGGAAAATATTTATAATATCTACTTATAATATTTATATTTATAATATCTATTTTAACATATTGTCTACTAATTCCATCTTGGTTTCTTTCTTTCTTTCTTTCTTTTTTTTTTTGAGACAGGGTCTCCCTCTGTTGCCCAGGCTGGACTGGAATGCAATGGCACAATCATAGCTCACTATGACATCAACTCCTGGGCTTTAACAATCCTCCTGCTTCACCCTCCTGAGTAGCTAGGCCCACAGACATTCACCAATATTCCTGCTTTTTTTTTTTTTTTTGTAGAGATGGGGAGTCTCACTACGTTGCCCAAGCTGGTCCATCTTGGTTTTTTCTATGGAGTGATTTTTCTTTTGGTGATGAGCCACAATTTTTTTTTATTTTTTATTTTTTTTTGCTCTTTTGTATGTTTAGTTATTTTTTTATCAGATGCTGGACATTTTGAATATTACACTGTTGGTGGTGTTTTAATGTTTTCCTTTAAAGAAAGTTTAATTTTATTTTGAGAGGCAGTTAAGTTACTTGCAGACTAGTTTGATCCTTTTGAGACTTGTTTTAAAGCTTTTCTAGCATGGACCTTGGGTAGGTTTTACTCAGTGGTATTGAAAGGCTTTTTTCTTCCTGACACCAACCAGTTCTGACACCAATGAGGTGTCCTACAATTCAATTCAATTCTAACACCAACTACCCAGAGTTAGCATCAGACTCCACAGGTTTAAGGGCTCAGTCCACAAGATTGCCCTTACTTCAGATGCTTCCCAATTATTGGGTCCCCAGGTTACCCCTGCTCTGCCCAATTTGAGTGCAAAGTTGGAAGTTCCCACAATCCCTCCCCATTTCATGTTTGATACTTTTCTAGAATGACTCACAGAACTCAGAAAAGTGCTTTGCTTACTATTACTGATTTATGATAAAGGATACAACTCAGAAACAGCCTATGGAAGAGATGCATAGGGCAGGGCATGAGGGGAGGGGAACTCAGAGCATCCATTCCCTCCCAGTGCCTTGATGTGTTCAACAACCTGGAAGCTCTCCAAACCTTGTCATTGAGGGATTTTTATGGAGGTTCTCTTACTAGGGCATGATTAATTGGATCACTGGCCATTAGTGATTGACTTAATTTCTAGCCCTGTTTCTCATCCCCACCCCGACCTTCCACTGCCACACACAACCCCCAAGTTGAGGGGTGGGGTGGAAAATTCCAAGCTTTATCTTTCTGGTGACCATCCCCCATCCTGAAGTTATCTAGTGGCCTGCCAAGAGTTGCCTTGTTAGAACAAAAGACACTCCTATCACCCTCATCATTCCGAAAATGCCAAGATTGTTAGGAGTGATGTGACCCAGTGACCAAGGACAACGACTATATATCTTCCTACAATACCTGTGGTATTATAGCTGGTAAGCACTCAACAATCAGCTCTCTGGGGTGGGGGTGGTTGAAACAACTGTAAATTGTAGTATATGCTGATTTACTTGGCGTAAATATTCTATAATAGCTGATTTCCAGCTACCAATGTATGTCACTGAAGTTCAGAGAAGAGATATACACAACTGACTCTCACAAACCAGTGTGAGCCAACTCCAACACACCACTGCCTTTACTCTGGCCTAGTTGAGCCCTAATACTTCATGAAGCATAACCATTTTGGGGTTCTACTGAGTGCATAACTGTCAAAAGAGGCCTCTCTACTCTGAATGGTCAGAAATTGAACATTTTGTCCATCCTGTGTGAGCTCTGGGAATTGCTTATCTTAGGTCTCTCTGGTAATTGTTCCTTCTCTCATAATTTTATTTGTACACCTGTCATGGAGTTTCATTCTACACATGTACAGCTTAGTGTTCAGTCAAGGGGTCAAGACAAAACCTTTTGCCCATTTCTGAACCTATCTCACTCCCTTCTTGCTGGCACTCTACATTGAATATTCAAGCTGCCTTGGCCTCCCTGAACTCTGATCTCTGTCTCCTTAACTCAGGAAGATGCCACAATCTTCCTGGGTTTCCCATCCCTGCATCACATTCCAGAAAGTTCCTCCAGGCAGAAAACCATGCTAAGTCTTAAGTCTCACCTTGTTTGTTTCTTTCTCTGAGGGCTCATGGTCCTGGGCTGCCTGTTGTGCAATATATGAAAATTGTTTCATGTGTTTTGTCTCATTTTCTGGTTGTTTACAGTGGGATTAAGTCTGCAAGCAGTTACTCCATTGCAGCCAGAAGAGGGAGCCCTCCTTAGTTTCCATTTAAGTAAAGCTGATTCTTTTCTTATAGGAAGATATCCCATTTCTGATTTTATATTTTCCTTTTGCGAAGAAAGAACTTACCTTATTTCTGTTTTCATAGAAACCATCAGCTTGCTACTCTTTTACCAACCATGCTACTCCTTCCCTTACTGCTAGTAAATGGATTGCCCACACACCCTGGAAAAAGCCTAGTGGACGCAGCATTCTGAAAGAGCACCGTGCACCTGGCTCACTCTCTCTGAGCAACAGAAGTTTGATTGCTACACTCTGGTGGGGCCCTTTGGATCTAGAATGATCCATAACACTATCTGGAGAAGTTTCTCTCCTCAGGAAAGTATAAACATCTTATAAGGACTAATTGAAAGTAACTGAATGCACATCAACAAATGAGTCTAAAGTACAATTGGTTATATCTAGTTAAGCATAAATAAATATGGGACATTTGATTCTTTTATATTAACTTTAAATCCTCCCTTATAAGGAAAGTGGGAAAAAATCTGTAACAGCGTATGCCTAAGAGGTTGTGTCTGTTCTGGTACAATCTGGATTTCCCTTTTCTTGCATTATTGAGGCTTGGCCAATCCTCTTCTGAGTGACCTGTGCTGCTTTTGCTCCATATGGGTCTGTGCTGGGAGGGAGTCATCTATTCATCAGTGACCTTCTTACCTCACGCAGGACCATTTTTTAGCCTTTGTCTGAAATCACTTTTATAATTTGAACGTCAAGGTCTTTAACAACCAAAATGATAATAAGATTTTTTCTCTCTTACAATATACTCTGCAAAATGCCTCCTGTCAGTTACTTACCATCAGGGAATAGCTTGTCTTTCTAGTGGTATTATGGTATATTCATTTCTTGTGGCTACTATAATAAATTACTGCACACTTGGTGGCTTAAAACATCAGAAACTTATTCTCTCACAATCTTGGAGGACAGAAGTGCAAAATCAGTTTCACTGGACCAAAATCAAGGTGTTAACGGGGCTGCAGTCCTTTTAGAGGCTCTAGGGGAAAATCTGTTCCTTGCCTTGGGGACATATTACTCCTGTTTTCAAGGCAAGCATCTTCAAACCTCTCTCTGCTCCTTCTTCACGTTGCTTTCTCTTTTGTGTGTATCAAATGTCCCTCTACCTCTCTCCTATAAGGACATTTGTGATGACAATTAGGGCCCACCTACACAAACCAGAATAAGCTCCTCATTTCAAGATCCTTAATCCCATCTGTAAAGACTCTTTTTCAAAATAAGGTAACATTTACAGGTTCCAGAGATTAGGATTTGGGTATCTTTTTGTGTGAGGATGGGACAGGGAGGTTGGAGGAAGCAGTCTGCAGCCCACCACACGGGGGTTCTGCTTCATGTCTATGTGCATCTCCTCAACGACTGTTGACTTCTGTGAGACAAATCTTCTGTTCATGCTGTGGCACTTTGAGGGTAGCATCTAAAGAAAGAAAAATCCAGAAAAAAATGAACTGGGTAGAAATGTGGGTGGTATGGGGCCCCTGCATAGGCCCCTGTGTAACTCTGTTAAATTACTTACCATTTCTATCTGCAGAAACTTTTCATCCATTTCAGGCCCACTTTAGTCAAGGCATCCCTATGTCAATAAGAAGCACAGTAACATACTCCAGAGACTGTTCAGACAGCACTACTCTCTCTATTTGTTACCTGATCTTCATTTATTCTAGAACTGTTCTGCACAGTCAGCCTCAGAGAACCCAGATCAGCAAGGCAGTGCCCACAGCTACCATTAGTCACCTGAGAGTTTCAGTGAGGAGGAAAAATTGAAAAAGCAAAAAGAGAGATTCTGGGGCACAGACAGATAGTAAGAGATGAAAAAATAATAAAAGAGGAAAAATAAAAGAAATAGCTCCATCTGGAGGGAAACAGTTAACCAATAAATGACTCTACATTTAATGAGCAACTATGATAAAATATAATGTACTAGAGCAGAAAGAAAGAAAACAAGTATGACATCATCCTTGCCATCAGAGAGCCTTTAATGTAGTAAGACAGAAGTATACATATCTAACCATAATACAAGATATATTAATACAAGGATCTTGCAAAAGGGTCAAAATGATGTGAGAACTTATTTTTTTAGAAAGTGGGGTCTTGCTATGTTGCCCAGACTGAACTCAAACTCCTGGGCTCAAGCAGTCCTCCTGCCTCAGCCTCCTGAGTGGCTGGGACAACAGGCATGCACTACCACATCTGGCTGCTGTTGGGAACTTAAAGGAAAGTCCACAACCAGCTTAAGAGATCAGGGAAGGTTTCATAAAGGAGACAGTGTGTGAGTGACACCTAGAATTAGTAGCAGAAGAGCCACAAGAACTCACATAACTGTGTGCCTGAGTTCTGTACAAATCCATGGTCTGTAACTTCAGCTGAGCAAGCTTTCAGCACAAGGCATGCCGACTCCAGGTCCTTACAATTCCTCTTTCATTCCCCCAGAGCAACTATTTTAGAACCCCCTCACTCTCCTCAAGCTCTACCCCACCACTTCTTTCTAATTCTCGACAGAAAACTGTTAGCAAGAACATTTTCAACAGCTTTTGTCCATCTGTGAGTCAAACTGCATCATCCACATCCCACCCTACTTCTCCCCTGGCTCAGGGAAGAGGTGTTCCTCTTCCCATGTGAGGTGGGTGGATGACCATCCCATCTCATGCTTGGAATTACTCCTCCTCCCACCTCGTAAGGGACTTTGCTCTGCTTGTCATTCCCTCTTTCTTATACGAAATGGTGAAGAGAGCAGGCTTGAAGTGGAATGGCTTGGTTTCCCATCTTAGTTCTACTTCTCTCTAGCTATTACATGAATAAATTTTCTCTCTGGGCCTTGGTTTCCCTATCTATAAAATGGCACCTACTTTGTAAGATTGTTGAGAGGATCAAATGTGCTATCCGTGTAAAACAGAGTTGCATCTCTGGCCCATAGAAAGTGTTCAGTGGGTGCCAGTATATATCTTTCACCTCTCATCAGTGGGCCCTTTCATCTCTTGCCTCTAATCATGCTCAAATCACATCTGTCTATGGAAATAAAATCACTCTCTGGATCATCTCCTCTACCATTTGTTCTTCCTCTACACTTCTCTTTTGGGCTCTTTCTCTCCATTTCTCTTCATAACCAAAACTCTTGAAAGAATGGTCCATGCAGGTGGAAGCTGTAACCTGAGTTTCAAGAAAACCTGGAGCCTGATTGGAGAGCACAGGGATAGCGCAAAGTGGATAGCCCAGAGCCAAGTCATGGGCAAGCTGAGGTGTTGGACTTTATCCAGAACGCCGTGTGGAGCTGCTGACTTCTGGCAAAGAAGTAGTGCAGTCAGAACTGTACTTTAAGAATATTAACCTGGCAGTAATGTGTAGATAAGAACTCTTAGAAAATTGTTGCACTGGGAAAGATGAACTTATGAGCTATAAAGGGGTGAAATACATAAAATCAATACAAATCAAGCTGAGAGTCCTTGGCGAGGGATGAGGTATGGGAAAAGAGAGAGAAGAAATCATGATGAGTGTGACATTTCCAGCCTGGTGGCTGCCCTCACTCAAACAGGGGAGTAAGAGGGAGGAGGAGAAGCTAGTTTGGGGATGGAAATGATGAGCTCAGACTGGGACTTGCCGGATTTGAAGGATGACACCAGACACCAGGTGTCACTATACTCCCAGTCTGAAAATTGCAAAGCAGCCACTGAGCTGCCAAAGAATCTTAAAAGGCTGTGCAGATTGCAGTCTCTTGGCTGGGCTCCTGTCCTGACTTTCTCTCTTCTACAGGGCTGGCCCAGAAACTCCACATGCATTAGAGACTCTAGGTGTGTTAGAAATCCCACAGTGCTGATGGCTCCCTAGAAGCTCAATGCCCTGAAGAACTACTTCTTCAGGCCTTTAAGGATTGTGACCTTGGGGAAATAAGGTCCTAAGCCAAGAGTCACAAACTCATATACTTTCAGGTAGTTACCGTAGGTAATATTATCAGGAGAGGGGAAGTCTGTGCAAACTAGAGTGCATGCCCAACACAAAGGCATTCAAATTCACAAATTAAAAACAAACAAATCACTGTGCTGGCCTAACTAAATACATCTGCATCCAACCACTTTGCAATTTATGCCAAACTACTTACTCAAGGAATATGTCGCCATCAAAGCCTTAAATGTTTGGGAGATGTAAAAGGAAGGGGGAGATACTAGAAAGAGGATAAATTGAGCCTTGACAAATTAACTCTCCTGAAGACAGTTTGTTTCTCTCCCTGTTTGTATCCCAAATGCCCTAGAGCTAGGACACTGTGCTGGAGGCTCAGGGAGGCCATGGTCCTGCTGTGTCCTGCTGGAACCAGAGAACATTGGAGCATATTATCTGACCCAGTAATCCCCAAACTTTAGGCATTTGTGAATATCCTCACCATCACCATTTTTGCCTTATCAACTGGACTGACTTTTCTTTAAATAGAGCTTAAATCAATTCCCTTTTATATTTGTGTACATCCTAAATGTGTGAGTTTGAGTTACATTTTTCTTAACACCCTTTAATATGAAAAAAACAGTCATTAAAATTAAAAGTGAATATCTGGACACCACCTAAAATAGTCTCAAGTACCCCCAGAAGTATGCATGCCATATGCTGGAAAGCACTCGTTCAAGTCCCTCACTTTAGAGATGAAAAGGGTAAGGGAGCCTGAATATAGTTTGGTGTTCAAAAGCACTGACCACCAGACTCTGTGGCCTTGTCTAACTGCTTACACTTTATGAGTTTCTGTTTTCTCATCTCTAACATAGAGAAAACTGCACCTGTCTCCCAGCAACACTTGGAGAATTAGTGAGATTGCATGGAAAGCACCCAAGAAGTGGAGCTGTGGTGAACGTTCTATCACTGCTTAGCTTGTTCCCATCCCAGAGTGAGCCAGGGGCAGGTCTGGAACTAGGACCGTTTCTCCTGCCACCTGGGCCAGGACACGTGCTCCACAGGAAGTGATTCACTACTTCAAACCGGACCAGCCAGATTCTCCTGGCAGTAAGCCCTGGGGCAGCCCTTCTGCTCCCCACTCCTCTCCCACCCACTTCTGAGGTATAGGCTGCCCACAATGGCTATGCAATCACCATGTTATAATTTATGCAAACACAGGATGTGTAGGTGTTGAGGAATGTGGCATGAAAAGCACAGAATGTCTATCCTTCTTACACCTCAAATGTTCAACATCTTCTACAGCGACTGATGGCCTTATGAAAACAGACAAAACAGCCATTTCCTGTAGATCGCTACATTTAAGACAGCTGTGTTCTAGAATACACTACAAAGGACCAATAAATCAAGCTGCTTGGCTTTACCCAAGAATTCAGAAATTTAGGGCTAAAAGGGACTACCCTGAAAATCACTCAGTCCAACCAATTGTTTTGGCAAAGAGACAAAACTGGGGCTCATGACTTCCTAGAGAGGTCAATTACTTTCCAAGTACACAGAGCTGGTGTGGCAGCTCTGGGACACCTCACTCCGTGACTGCATCTGTGATTGGTTGGTTAAAGCTGTTCATTCTACTTTGCATGTAAGTGGTTGGAGAGCCTTAAGCATGGAATTCTATAATGAGATGAGGCATGCGGGTGAGGGGCTGAAGTCAGGTTTTAAAAAGCAAAATGTTCTAGGATAGGGTGTGATGGATGGCATGAGCTGGCAATCACACAGACCTGGGACCAAAGCTAGCTTGCTACTTACTAACTGTATATACTTGTCCTTGAGCAAATTAGTCCAGCTGTCTGCCTCCATTTCCTCATCTACAAGCTAAAGGTAACAACATCTACACGCAGGATGTTTGTGAGGATGAAATGACATGCTTGTACAGGGCTATACAAGGTACTTGTCTTGGTCCATTTTCTGTTGCTGTAACAGAACACCACAGACTAGGCAATTTAAAAAGAAAAGGAGTTTATTTGGCTTGCTCTTCTGGAAGTTGGGACATCCAAGAGCATGGCACAGACATCTAGTAATGGTCATCCCATGGTAGAAAGGCAGATGGTGGAAGTCAGTGCAAGAGACAGAAAGAGTGCAGAAAAAGAGAGCCAGAGGAAGCTCACTTTTATAACAGACCCACTCCCTTGATAATGAACCCACTCCAGCAATAGCTACATTAATCCATTCATGAGGACAGAGGGATTAAGTTTCCACATGAAGTTTTGGGGACTGACATTCAGCCCATAGCAGTGTTCAAATCCTCATTAATCCCAAGGGATACAAATCACACTGTAGGGTTCCCCTAGAGTTATGCAAAAGCCATGTGGGTCTCGGCATACATTTCTAGGTCAATAAGAAGTGGAGCTAAAACATCAAAAAGCTCCTGTGAAGAAATGGAGAGCTTGAATAGCAGGTGGTCTTTCGGGAACCACATACACCACTTTGTGTAACAGAGCCCTAAATTGTTTTTCCTTGAGAGAAGTAAGGAAGAGAGAATAAGAGGAAAGCAGGGTGAAATCAAAGTGTTGAAGGAAGATGAGAGATGAAGGGGTCTCCCAAGATTCATTGGAACACCTTGAGTTGGGTTTTCAAAAGGAAGAAAGTAATTTTTTAGAGAAAGGAGAATAAGAAATGTCAGCAGGAGCTGGAACTGTTGGGCGGTGCCGCCCTCTCTCAGTCGTGTTGCTCTATTTTAGGTGTCTCTTTGGACTGCAGCGTTGGCTCTCAGAGCACATAGCCGGGTTTCCTCCTGTCTAAAGTGAGGTGTCCCTTGGATCTCTACTCAGAACTCAGCATCAGGCCAGGGATGCCTGTGCCAGCCTCGCTCTGCTCACTGCCTTGCGTCAGGCGGTGCTGACTGTCCTCCAGAAAAAGTCCTCCCCACTCTCTGGGTTTCCAGGCAGCAACTCCCTGGGCAGCTGCAGCCACCAGATATGCCTGGCTGCCCTGCCAATAAAAGCAAGGGGCTGGCAGCTGGCTCCACAGACCCATCTCTGAGAACACCTCAGGAATCACTCAGGCTTTAGAAAGTTTTTTGCTTAAAGTTCAGTCCCTGCAACAAAGCAAAATCCCAAAAAGGGTGGGGTGGGGAGAAACTCAGCTACTTTAATCACAATCACTAGATGGAAGGAATAGTAAAAATGATAAAGTTTCCTTTTTCAAATAAGGAAACTGACGTGCAGACAGAGGTCCTAATCAGTTCACCTGGTGAGTCTGAAATGGGCATAATTATAATTATCTCTATCTAATAAATGATTTTAAAATTCACTCAACATTCAACAGGTATTTGTGAATGGGGCAAGCAATGGGTTGGACATTTTTACATACATCTCTTATCTCCGCAACAACCTAGTACTGTTAGAATACTACGGCTTAGAAAAAAACAACTTGCCCAAGATTCCCTACCATATGAGTTGCATCACTGAGATTGGAACCTGGGTCTGTGGTTTTGAAGCCCCCACAAAGCTGAGACTAGAATCACCTCTCTTGCTCCCAAGTAAGACTTCACCTTCATATTAGCGTTGAGGTTTCCCCTGGATGCTAAATCTAAGATTTACCCTTTGTTAAGCCTTCTGTGATCTTTATATTCTTTGTTATTTTCAGCCTTCCAGTTGAGGGTTGGGGTTTCATTTCTAAAAGGATAAAGAAAGGAACATTGTGAACAGTAAGCACCAGTAAGCAGAGGTGAGTATTTTTATGATCCCCACCTTAGGATTAAGAAACTGAGGCTCACAGAGATGAAATGACTTGCCCAAGAAGAGCAGTAGTTATGGCAGAGCCAGGATTCCACAGCCAGTCTGTCTGACCCTACATCCCAGACTCCGCCATGGCTCTAGGCTGCCTGACAAGGCTAAAATTAAGTTACATTCATGTACCCCATAGGATGGAGGGGTGCCTGAATGTAATTTAATTTCATATTGAAATATATGAATGTATGGATGAGCAGGTGTGTTGACTAAATATTTTCAGTGATTAATCTACCAAGTAAAATATCTATAGCAAGCTGACGTCTGCGTGTATACAGACCAAGTTAAATTTACCATTTGGTCTGTTGGCTGTAGGATGGTGAGACATCACATCTGGATTAGAACAAGCCAAGCAGGAGGAGGAAAAAATATCACCTGGAGGGACAGGCACACAGAAGACTTGCTTCTGCCATTCCTAGATACTAAGTTGGGCTGTCTCTTATGGGGAGATACTTTTCTTTTCTATAACATAATTAATTTATGTTAAGTACATCTTCAGAAGTGGGAGAAGACAGAGAGCCAGCCAGCAGTGGGATAGGAGAGAGTGGACATCCATTGATTTGTCTGGTCTAGAAGCTCCTCCCTGAAACTGCCCCTCTTTCCACTTTGTTTCTACCAAGTGACCTGTCCCCCTGCTCCCTGCCTTAGTTGATTTGTTCAGGACTGGGCATCTGACCCATATTAGAAAAAGGCATTCCCTGGGCATTTGGAATTGGGCCTGAGAAGCAAAACTAACCACACTCAATATTCAAGTAACTCTGACTGGGCACCTTCAGTCTACTGTGTGGACCAGAGATGTCCTAGGTTCAGATGAGCCTCTGATGGCCCCAGGGACATTAGAGCACTTGGGTTTTGTGAGACATTCCTACATCCTTATAATAAAGTCTCCTTTACCCCCAACACCTTTTTTCCCTTACTCTATATAAAGTTGCTTGTAACTTACAAGCAGGAATCCTAACTAACATCCTTCCCCTCTCTCACCTCCATATCCAGAAAGTCACCAAGTCCTACTAATTCCACCTCTGTGGTATATCTCATACCCGCCCCTTTCTCTTAACTTCCATGCTACTGCCTTTATCAAAGCCTTCCCATCCATGCCTGGATTTCTACAACAGCCTCCAAATAGGTCTCCCTACTTCAGCCTGACCCTCCCGTTCATTCTCTATGCCACTGACAGGGCCACCTACTAGAGCTCACTCCCTTGCTTACCACAATTCTGGTGTCTCTCTCCTCATAGCCTTTGGCTTGAACTCCAAACTCCACAGCACATACACAAGCCTCATGTGATCTGGCCCTCCACTCTAACTGCTCACTACTTTCCCTCTCTCCCTCTGCTGTGACTCCTGTGTTCCACCTGAGCTTGCATTTCCCAGTAACTCATCACTGTTTTCTAGTCTCTAGACTTCTGCTTGGTACACTCTTCTCCCAGCCTTTCCTCAACCAGCTTCTATTCATCCCTGCTGATCAGGAATAAATGTGAACCCTTAGACCTCAATTCTAAGTCTAAGGGGTGGTAATGCATGGGCCAGGTCTTCCTTTTCTCTACTTCTGCCTCTCTGGGGTTGTCTCATAAACATGGCCTTTTAACTTCCCAGTGTCTTCCACTGCTACTTTTCCAGCAAAACCAGCTCTCAGGAAGGGGCCTATTATTTACTCTTTGGTATAGATTTAAGGCAAGGAGTCACCTCTTCCAGGGGTATCTGCATATGAAGATTCATCACTGAAGGCAGAACTCGTTAGCCCTATTAAAGGGCTATTGGGCTTCTGTGAGAAGGCAGGGGAGGTGTGTGAGTGCCCTGAAAAAGTACACCACACAGACAACACATCATGTGTAGGAGCTGCCCTGAGCACAGAGGTCTCTTAGAACCGGGAGAGAGGGAGAGAGAGAGAGATCGTGGTGTGTAGAAAGCAATGGGCTCTATGCAATGTTCCGGACCTGTCCCAGGACAGTATTCAGTGGTTGCTAGACATGCCTTGCATGATTCTCACGGGCCCCATTCACAGGGACTAGGATATGAATGACATCCCCTGCAGTTGTGCCATGTAGCAGCCCTGGAAAATTCCTCGGGAAGGCAAAGAGTCTCTGCCTACCTATCCCTCCCTTAGGCATCACCAATTATAGAGGGCAAGGGAGCTTCCCTTTGAGTCAGAGCAATGACCCACTCAGCACAGGGCTCTGGCTCAGGCAGAGCCATTCCAGGAGGCCAAGTGATCTGCAGGCAGGGAATTGCAGTCATTGCTCTGCCTTTCTCTCTTCTGTCCACTCTTTACCACCTGAGTCATTCATCTAATCTGCAAGTCTGACAATGGCACTCTCCTGCCCCCAATCCTTCAATGGCCCCTCAGTGCCTGTGAGACATACTCCCAGCTCTCTGGGATGGCACACAAGGGCCTCCACAATTGGGCCTCTCTTTCACCAACCTCATTTCCTCTCATTCTGTCTTGTATTTTACACTCCAGCCTCTGCCCACATCACAACATTCGTATCTTGCAATCCCAGTCCTTTTGGTCCCCTTGGCCTGGAATGCCCTTCTCTCCTCCTCCACACCTTCTTTCCCTGACCCCACTTGCCTACTTCCCCTGTCCCTCTGGCACCATTGTCCTTTACTTGGCAAACTCTTGCTCCTTCTGGAAGGTGCCCCAGAGCACCCTGACACCACTCTCCTCCCACAGACAGTTGGATTGGCCATCCTGTCAGTGGGCCTCCACGCTGTCTGGTACTTGTCCATTTATGTGTCTCTCTCAGGAGACTGTGAGATCATTGAAATATTATCTTGAATTGATTATTATTAATGTTTCATTCATTCATGTTTCTTTAGTGTCCAACTCAGGACCTGGCATGTAGATATTATACTCGATACCTGAGTTGATTTCACTTCAATTAGCTTTAACCTTAAATTTTATTATGTAAAGCTTAGTTTAATAAAAAGAAATTCCCATGGTTGGCGCATGAGGAAATGCAAATTGTTCTTAAAACTGGGGAAATTCAGAGAAGAAAAAACTTTTTTTCTTTGCTAAAATGTCTTGAGGCAAAGTATACTCTTCTGTACCCTTCCCCAGGATCAAACATTTATACTCTTTTTAACATGAGCTCCTGAAAGCAAAGATTTTGTCATCTTCATCTTTGTGTATTCAGCAATTCACAGAGTGCCTGGCTCATAATATATATTCAATAAATGAATTAAACTGAATGAAAGGAGAGAGAGAATGTAGAAGATCAGAGCCAAAATAAGAAGCCAGGAAAACAGCAAAGCAGGGTGACCACAGGAAAAAATACCCCATTTTCAGTTGTGCTTTCCATCATTCCTTTCCAGCATTTTATGGCAGTTCCCTGGCACAGCTCCCACTCTGCAGCGAGCCAGAGAAAGGAGATGGCAGAATGATGTTGCTCGTGGGACTTTGCCTTGCTCTTTGATTCTGCTGCCGTGGGGCAGGTGCATTTTCTCAATTACACACAAAGATGGCAGGCCATTTCTAGCCACCTTGGCCCCACCTGGCAAATGAAGTCTTAATTTTCAACAGACATTTCAGAGCAAAGTCAGGAGGCTCCCAGGTAAACGGGAAAACAGATGCTCTTGCCAGATGCAAACTGGCTCATGAGGGATGGTGGTTGCGGTCACTGAGGGATCCCCAGAATTCAACAACCTGCTAGCCAGCCACAACTGGTGAGGTCCAGGTAGACGTCTAAGGTAGATGAAGTGGCACACTTACACCTTTCTGAGACCCAGTTCTTGGAACATTTCCACAGTCTGTCCCTCTCTAAACCTGTTTCCTCATTTGTAAGAGGAAATGATACTGACTCAGGGAATTTCTGACCATCAAATGATACCTGGCACATAGGAAGCACTCAGTACAGAGTTGCCGTCACACATATCACTGTCTTGGTGCTTCAGTGACTTCATCTGTTAAGCAGGGAGAGCAAGACTTATTTTACACCATGATGCGAGGATCCAGTGACGTGGAGTTCATAGGCTCTGAGCAAAAGATGCGGGGATTTTTATGTGAATTTTATGCCAGTTTCCTCTATCCTGTGCTTTACAGCTATGTTTGTTTGTTTGTTTGTTTAACACAAGTAAAAACCATTTAACCCAATTTGCTAAAGCCAAACCAAGCTCATTGCAGAATCATCAGATCAGGTTGCCGGACAGGCAGGTAGAAGCAATGCCATGGACCACTGTCTTGATTTCTGGAAGACAATGATAAAAGTCTCTCAAGAAATGCTTGTAGACATGATGAAGACATGTGGACTAGACACCAACACCCATGACTGCCTGAACAGTCACACACTAAAACAGTTAACATCAATATCAATAAGGAGAGACTTTTCCTATTATGGAGGCAGAGCTCTAGAATATGGCCCTATCTGAAGGAAGATGGCTTTTTAAAATTAATATGGAGGCCTTGCGCGGTGGCTCAAGCCTGTAATCCCAGCACTTTGGGAGGCCGAGACGGGCGGATCACGAGGTCAGGAGATCGAGACCATCCTGGCTAATATGGTGAAACCCTGTCTCTACTTAAAAATTCAAAAAACTAGCCGGGCGACGAGGCGGGCGCCTGTAGTCCCAGCTACTCGGGAGGCTGAGGCAGGAGAATGGCGTAAAAAACCCGGGAGGCGGAGCGTGCAGTGAGCTGAGATCCAGCCACTGCACTCCAGCCTGGGTGGCAGAGCAAGACTCCGTCTCAAAAAAAAAAAAAAAAAAAAAAATTAATATGGAGGTAGGGCTCTAGAATATGGCCCTATCTGAAGGAAGATGGCTTTTTAAAATTAATCATTTGAATTAAGATGGAAACTATGCTTAGTGAATTTGGAAATTATGCAAAACCAGGACAAAAGCAAAAACAGCAATATTTCAACTGGATGAAAAAATGGGCCAAAATCATCACACTGTTACAGTAAAAATGTAAACACCTATACTTGGGTTTAAAAAAAAAAAAAAAAGAACATAGCTGGAAAGCACAGAATGGAGGAAACCAGCAAAAAATTCATACAAAAATAAAGAAAAAACTGCACTTAAAAGATAAATCAGTGTGAGTCGTTGGTGCAATGTGGCTGCCAAAACTAAGGTGACCTTAGGCTGCATTAATAAAAGAACAGTGCCCAGAAAAAAAAAAAAAAAACAAATTGTTTCAACAGGTTCTAATATCTACTCAAACTGGAGTCTTTCTAGAGAGAAAATAACCAAAATAATGAAGAGTTTGGAAGGCCATGTGGTTTGAAAAAGAGTTGAATATAATGGAGATAAAAGATGAAGAAAGTGGGCTAGTGATGTTGAGAAAGAGGATATTTAGAAGGTACTTAACTTTTTTTTTTTTTTTTGACAGAATCTTGCTCTGTTGCCCAGGCTGGAGTGCACTGGTGCAATCTCGGCTCACCGCAACCTCTGCCTCCCCAGTTCAAGTGATTCTTCTGCCTTAACTTTTCAAGTAGCTGGGATTACAGGTGTGTGCCACCAGGCCCAATTAATTTTTGTATTTTTAACAGACAGGGTTTTGCCATGTTGGCCAGGCTGGTCTTGAACTCCTGACCTCAAGTAATCCACTTGCCTCTGCCTCCCAAAGTGTTGGGATTACAGGCGTGAGCCACCACGCCTGGCCAGTACTTAACTATTTAACTTTAAGTGAAAGGAATGAAAAACTCTCTGTGGGAAAGTCCTTAGACATATTCTGTGTAGGACTGTAGGACTGAACATTAAAAGGACACTTTAAAAGGAGACTTTAAAAGGATACTTTAAAGGAAACATATTTTATTAGATAAGAGAAAGGACTCATGGTCATAAGATGGCCACAGTTCCTGGTACTTTTGAAACTGCCCCTATAAACGTTATGAAATTAACCCGGGAAGAAGGGAAGGGAAGAAATGAAAATAAACCAAGTTCATAGCACATTCAGCAGTAATCATGAGGTCTACTTGCTCTCTGACCTGCTTCCTCACAGTTATTCTGTGCCTATTGCCTCAGAATCACATAGATCCTGTTAAAAGATTATAGTGTCCCCAAAAAACTCTCCAAAAAATAAATGAATCCAGGAGCTGGTTTTTTGAAAAGGTCAACAAAATTGATAGACTACTAGTAAGACTAATAAAAAAGAAAAGAGAGAAGAATCAAATAGACACAATAAAAAATGATAAAGGGGATATCACCACCGACCCCACAGAAATACAAACTACCATCAGAGAATACTATAAACACCTCTACGCAAATAAACTAGAAAACCTAGAAGAAATGGATAATTTCCTGGACACTTACACTCTCCCAAGACTAAACCAGGAAGAAGTTGAATCCCTGAATAGACCAATAGCAGGCTCTGAAATTGAGGCAATAATTAATAGCCTACCAACCAAAAAAAGTCCATGACCAGACGGATTCACCGCCGAATTCTACCGGAGGTACAAGGAGGAGCTGGTACCATTCCTTCTGAAACTATTCCAATCAATAGAAAAAGAGGGAATCCTCCCTAACTCATTTTATGAGGCCAACATCATCCTGATACCAAAGCCTGGCAGAGACACAACAAAAAAAGAGAATTTTAGACCAATATCCCTGATGAACATTGATGCAAAAATCCTCAATAAAATACTGGCAAACCGGATCCAGCCGCACATCAAAAAGCTTATCCATCATGAGCAAGTGGGCTTCATCCCTAGGATGCAAGGCTGGTTCAACATATGCACATCAATAAACATAATCCAGCATATAAACAGAACCAAAGACGAAAACCACATGATTATCTCAATAGATGCAGAAAATGCCTTTGACAAAACTCAACAACCCTTCATGCTAAAAACTCTCAATAAATTCGGTATTGATAGAATGTATCTCAAAATAATAAGAGCTATTTATGACAAACCCACAGCCAATATCATACTGAATGGGCAAAAACTGGAAAAACTCCCTTTGAAAACTGGCACAAGACAGGGATGCCCTCTCTCACCACTCCTATTCAACATAGTCTTGGAAGTTCTGGCTAGGGCAATCAGGCAAGAGAAAGAAATAAAGAGTATTCAGTTAGGAAAAGAAGAAGTCAAATTGTCCCTGTTTGCAGATGACATGATTGTATATTTAGAAAACCCCATCATCTTAGACCAAAATCTCCTTAAGCTGATAAGCAACTTCAGCAAAATCTCAGGATACAAAATCAATGTGCAAAAATCACAAGCATTCTTATACACCAGTAACAGACAAACAGAGAGCCAAATCATGAATGAACTCCCATTCACAATAGCTTCAAAGAGAGTAAAATACCTAGAAATCCAACTTACAAAGGATGTGAAGGACCTCTTCAAGGAGAACTACAAACCACTGCTCAGTGAAATAAAAGAGGACACAAACAAATGGAAGAACATAACATGCTCATGGATAGGAAGAATCAATGTTGTGAAAATGGTCATACTGCCCAAGGTAATTTATAGATTCAATGCCATCCCCATTAAACTACCAATGACTTTCTTCACAGAATTGGAAAAAACTGCTTCAAAGTTCATATGGAACCAAAAAAGACCCCGCATTGCCAAGACAATCCTAAGCCAAAAGAACAAAGCTGGAGGCATCATGCTACCTGACTTTGAACTATACTACAAGGCTACAGTAACCAAAACAGCATGGTACTGGTACCAAAAGAGAGATATAGACCAGTGGAACAGAACAGAGCCCTCAGAAATAATACCACACATCTACAGCCATCTGATCTTTGACAAACCTGACAAAAACAAGAAATGGGGAAAGGATTCCCTATTTAATAAATGGTGCTGAGAAAACTGGCTAGCCATAAGTAGAAAGCTGAAACTGGATCTAATGAAACTAAGGAGCTTCTGTACAGCAAAAGAAACTACCATCAGAATGAACAGGCAACCTACAGAATAGGAGAAAATTTTAGCAATCTACTCATCTGACAAAGGGCTAATATCTAGAACCTACAAAGAACTCAAACAAATTTACAAGAAAAAAACAACCCCATCAAAAAGTGGGCAAAGGATATGAACAGACATTTCTCAAAAGAAGACATGCATACAGCCAACAGGCACATGAGAAAATGCTCGTCATCACTGACCATCAGAGAAATGCAAATCAAAACCACAATGAGATACCATCTCACACCAGTTAGAATGGCAATCATTAAAAAGTCAGGAAACAACAGGTGTTGGAGAGGATGTGGAGAAATAGGAACACTTTTACACTGTTGGTGGGATTGTAAACTGGTTCAACCATTGTGGAAAACAGTATGGCAACTCCTCAAGGATCTAGAACTAGAAATACCATATGACCCAGCCATCCCATTACTGGGTATATACCCAAAGGATTATAAATAATGCTGCTATAAAGACACATGCACGTGTATGTTTATTGCAGCACTATTCACAATAGCAGAGACTTGGAATCAACCCAAATGTCCATCTGTGACAGACTGGATTAAGAAAATGTGGCACATATACACCATGGAATACTATGCAGCCATAAAAAAGGATGAGTTTGTGTCCTTTGTAGGGACATGGATGCAGCTGGAAACCATCATTCTCAGCAAACTATCGCAAGAACAGAAAACCAAACACCGCATGTTCTCACTCATAGGTGGGAATTGAACAATGAGATCACTTGGACACAGGAAGGGGAACATCACACACCGGGGCCTATTATGGGGAGGGGGTTGGGGGAGGGATGGCATTGGGAGTTATACCTGATGCAAATGACGAGTTGATGGGTGCTGACAAGTTGATGGGTGCAGCACACCAACATGGCACAAGTATACATAGGTAACAAACCTGCACAATGTGCACATGTACCCTAGAACTTAAAGTATATACATAAAAAAAAAAGAGTATAGTGTCCCTTAACTGTTCTTTGGAAAACAATTTGAACATTATGAAACGTTATGTTTTCCCTTGGAGATATTCCTTTGGGTCCTGCATGCTCATGAAGCTAATGACTCAGCTGGTTTGAAGGACCCCATGAGATCCTGACTCACCAAAGAAGGCAGTTTCCACATCCTGATGATGGAACTTTGTTCCATCCCCTTGGCCCAACCAATCAATGACCTCAATTTTTTAACCCCCTCACTCTCCACAATCCCCTTAAAACTCCCAGCCCAGAACTCCCAGAGAGATGGATTCAAGGGTCTCCTCCCATCTCCTGACTTGGTGCCCTGCAATCATCAAATTCTTTCTTTTTTTTTTTTTTTTTTTTTTGAGACGGATTCTCGCTCTGTCGCCCAGGCTGGAGTACAGTGGCCGGATCTCAGCTCACTGCAAGCTCCGCCTCCCGGGTTTACGCCATTCTCCTGCCTCAGCCTCCCGAGTAGCTGGGACTACAGGCGCCCGCCACCTCACCCGGCTAGTTTTTTGTATTTTTTTTTTAGTAGAGACGGGGTCATCAAATTCTTTCTCTGCTGCAAACCCTGCTGACACAGTGTAATTGGCCTGTTCCTGCACAGCAGATATAAGAATCTGTTGGTTCTATAACACGTTGACTGTGGTCAAAGACACAATCAAAGACAAGAAGTCGGGGAAGAGTAGCACCAGAAAGGTTCTCCCTTCTATTTGTTTATTTTATGAGGAAGCAAAATATCTTGTTTGGGTGGTTACCCCTAGATGTAAAGGAGACTGGGAAATTGAATGTCTGGTACAGGGGTAGCTGGAACTTGCTTAAATCAATTATGACTAGGTCAAAAAACCAATGCTGTAAGAATAATGGAGTGGAAAATGGAAAGAGCTTGGGTCCTCGCTGACATCACTGAGTTGCTGAATTAAAATTTTAAACAGCCAACCTTGTCTTCTTAGAGTGGGATAATAAATATGTATTTGATTGAGACATTCCTAGAAGAATTTTCTATCACTTGCAGTCAAATGCACCCTAATGGATACAGAGATGGTATTTATAAAGGTAACTGAGCCTACACCCAGTTGGACTATTTGTAGTTCCCATTCATTCAACCAATATTTATTTAGTGTCCACTTTGTTCTAGTGGTTAAACTCTGAAGATGTAATGGTGAGCAAAACCAACAAGGTCCTTGCCCTCTCGAGTTTATAATCTAGTGGAGAAGACAGGCACCCCCAAAACAACCCACAAAGCAGTATAAATATCCATCTCTCCTGCTTCTATAAAAAAGAGGTACGTGGTATTATGGAAGCATTTAATAGAGAAATTATGCTGGTGGTGGAGTCAAGGAAGGCTGCCCTGAGAAGTGAGCAGCCCTCTGTAATACTAATATGCACATTCAGGATTATGTCTTTGCCCAGAATGCTCTCTTTCTCTCCCCTGCCACCGACCCCCGACCGCATCATGTTGCCTTATCCACCATTTTGTTGAAACTTCCCATCATGCCAGTCATCTTCAGTATCATGCTTTCATGAAATCCACACTGACCTTTCCACTAGAAGTGACCTATTCCTTATTTAAACCCCATGAGATATGTTCTTACTCTGCCTCACAATTTCAGTGCTTATTCTGCTTACCTCCTGACTCCCACCCCCACTTTGTAAGACGTGAACTATCTCATCTTCCCATTAAATGTATAGCAACCTAGTTTGTTGTCTTACACTTGGCCAACATTCAATGCTTACTTTAATTGTTTTTTTTTTTTTTTTGAGACCAAGTATTGCTCTGTAGCCCAGGCTGTAGTGCAGTAGCGGATCTCGGCTCGCTGTAACCTCTGCCTCCAGGGTTCAAGTGATTCTTCTGCATCAGCCTCTAGAGTAGCTGGGATTACAGGTGCATGCCACCAGGCTAGGCTAATTTTTGTGTTTTTAGTAGAGATTACAGGGGTGAGCCACCACATTCCGTCCCTTAATTGAATTTTAAAACTACTTTTTATCGGTGGGGCGCAGTTGCTCACCCCTGTAATCCCAACACTTTGGGAGGGCAAGGCGGATGGATGGCTTGAGGCCAGGAGTTCAAGACCAGCATGGCGAAACCCCGACTACTAAAAATACAAAAAATTAAATGGGCATGGTGTCATGCACCTGTAATCCCAGGTACTCTGGAGGCTGAGGCTTGAGAATCACTTGAACCCGGGGGTGGAGGTTGCAGTGAGCCAAGATCATCACGCCACTGCACTCCAGCCTGGGCAGCAGAGCAAGACTCTGTCTCAAACAAACAAACAATAAAATACACTGCATTTTATCAATGTTTATCCCCATATAGCTTCAGAAAAGATTTGATAGCTTACACAGAGGAGAGTGTGTACATGATGTCCCCACAAGCCCAGACACCCAGAGCATTGAATTTTTGTCCATAAGCTGAGTTTTTTAAAGATTAAAATATATTAATAGAGGTTATTATTACACGTACGTCAACTATTACTTATACGCACTAGTTTCCTTAGTTTATTACAACCCTTATTCCTCAGCATAAGAAGCAAGGTGCTTGAATTTCCCAAGGGTCCGTAATATCCTTTGAAGGGGCCTGGCTCTGTTCGATATTCCGAGTGACAGTTGTCCAGGATGGCACCGTGCCCTTCCTTAAATTCACATGTTGCTAATCTTCATTGTAGGTTTATAAAAGGTTGTCCTCAGTAATTGAGGGACATAGTAACATAATTGCACACTATTGAAAGTGGACCCTCTCTTAGAGATAATCTGGTAACAGAGACCAGGAGATTTGTCCCTAACCAGGAAGACAGGAAGAGCTGTTCCCTTTGGTAATCATCTATCAGGCAGCAGCTTTCCCCATGGGGACTCGCGGATAGTGTCGGAGATGTACAGTCATTCCTCTAACTTTCAATGTTTACACAACTCAGGATACACTCCAGAAAGGAATTCAATGATTCTCCTCTGGGTGGAAGTATTACTAGGTTCTAAAGCTGTGGCAGGCAAGCAGCTACCAACGGCGCTAGGTTCAAAGCTGCCCGAGAACTCGCCCAGAGTTAAGTCAGGGAAAAGAAATGCCTGGGAACAAACGCGCCTTCTTCCTTGCCCCAGGTGTGCAAAAGGAGGATGCCGCAGATCCCCAACTGACTCGGGATTGGAGCAAGGGCTGAGTGCCTGCGATGGAAAGTCGCTCTTCTAGGCGAGAATGGGCAAACCCCCAGACTTCAGTGAGGCCGCTCCGGGTAACTTCTCTCCACTCACTTGCGATCAGATGAAAGGAAAGGAAAGCCCTTCCGACTTCACCCCCAGCCGGCGCGCTGCAGCTGAGCCCCAGCGGGGGAGGGGTCCGCCGGGTCCCCCTCAGTCCGAGTCCGCCTCCGGCCGAGTCCCCCTCCGCCCGAGTCCCCCTCCGCCCGAGTCCCCTTCCGCCCGAGTCCTGTGCGCTTCCCGGTTCTCCTCCTCCGCGCGGTCACTGGCTGCATCTCTGCCGCCCCGGCACAATAGAGGCTCCGCCCTCCTTCCGCGCGAGTTCTCCGCGGCTCCCTAGCCCAGCAGCCTTCGCAGCCCGCGCCGCCACCGCCTCTGCCCGCCCGGTGCCAGGTCCCTGTGATCCCCGAGGCTCCCCGCCGACCGTCCCGGCGCGCACCGCGGGCGTCTGTCCGAACGCCTTCCAGCCACCTGAGCCCTCCTGCGGGCGACGCACTCAGCTAGCCCTTGCCCGCCTCCCCTCTTCTCTGCGTCCGACTCTCCACTGGGGCGGCACAGTCGAGGGCTGCTCGCGTTGGGAAGGAGATGCCCAGAGTCTCTGGGGCGCACCCTCCCGTTCCGCTCAGTCGCACCCAGCTTTAGAAGGTGCTCTGAGCAGCCACTTTCGGCCTCTAGCTAGGACACCCTCTCGCAGAAGTACTTGCCGAGACCTCCCGCCCCAGCCATTCTCTAAAGGGGCTGAGGACCCTCTTATCGCGCCCCTCATGGCCAAGCCTCGGCTGCTAGTTCTCTACTTCGTTCTGACTGTGATTCCGGCCTGGGTGTCCAGCATTGTCCCCACAGGGACAAGCGAGCCCCCAGATGCGCAGACAGTGGCGCCTACGGAGGACGAGACTCTGCAAAACGAGGCGGACAACCAGGAGAACGTTTTATCTCAGGTAGGATGCCGAGTGCCACGACCGCTTTTCTTGCCCTGAATGGTTGGTGAGAGCCAGAAGCTGGTCCTTGCTGAAGTGTTTAAGGGCAGCTGTTTTTCCTTCCATTACCAATGGAAAGGGCATTTGATTTTCATGTATCAGAATACTTTCTTAATGGAAGGATGTAAGTTCTCCTCTCAAAATCATAGGGTCTTTAATCAGGAGAAAGGAGAGATGAAGGAAGGGAAGATGCCGCTCGACTTCTTGAGAAGAAAGAAAAAAAAAGTTGTTTTTGGTTTCAGGGTTGTGAAAAGTTATCTCTTATCTATGTGGTTGTTTGTCAGAATTGGAATGTGAAAACAGGCGGGTATGTTGACCAGGAGGCAGATGGCATATCCCATCGGAAGATATTTTATGGCAGAGGGTGAGACATCAGGCGGGAGCATGGGGTGAAGTCAGAACAGAAACTTGTGGTGAATGTGAGGTGACCCTCAAACAGAGAGATTGAGAACATGATGGGGTGTATTGGGAGGGGAGGGTGGGAATGCAGATGCAGGCAGCTGGGGCAGACGGTCAGTGGGGGCCCGAATAACCCATGATAGCAGTGGACTTTGTAAAGTGTCTGTTTACCAAGTACTTAAACTTGTTTTTTATGACTCAGTCTTCAAAACACCCTAATACCCATCTATAGATAAAGAGATACATGGGTAGGCCGGGAGTGGGTGGCTCACGCCAGTAATCCCAGCACTTTGGGAGGCTGAGGCAGGCGGATCACGAGGTCAGGAGTTCGAGACCAGCCTGACCAATGTGATGAAACCCCATCTCTACTAAAAATACAAAAATTAGCCAGGTGTGGTGGTGGGCACCTGCAGTCCCAGCTACTTGGGAAGCTGAAGTAGGAGAATCGCTTGAACCCGGTGGGAGGCAGAGGTTGCAGTGAGCGGAGATCGGGCCACTGCACTCCAGTCTGAGTGACAGAGTGAGACTCCTCTGTCTCAAAAAAAAAAAGAGTTACAAGGGTAGAGCCAGGGCTTCTGACAGTCTTCAGCCCAGATCTCATGTCTGTAAGGGATAGTTCTCTCTGGAGTGTTTATTTTGTGCTCTCCAGAGCCAGCATGATGACGTGTGGTGAGTATCACCAGAATCCTCAGAATGGGGGATGTCTGAGAAAGGATCCTCCAGCGCTGCCTGTACCTTCACGTCCACCAAGCCCTAGGACTGGGCCTTGTCTCCTTCCTGTAGAGAGAATGATCAGCTGCAATTTGGGATTTATCAAACACTAGCCTCCTCACTCTTCCTTTCATAATGACACTAATATATGCCCTCTGCCCACCTATTACCTCCCACTGACCTCTAAATTGAAAAGACATAAAAATCTCTCACATTGAGGCTCTGGAACACTATCAACAAAAACTTTCCTGAAACCCGAGCCTCCTGAAAGGAAGGAATCCACCCAGAGTTCTCAGAGCAGGGTTACGTAGGAATCCAGGCAGAGTTTCAGAGAGCAGACAGCCACAATTTACTATCAACCCGTAAAGAACAGCCGCTTAAGTCACCCTTAACTATACCACCTTCTTCCACTGATCCATTCTGTATTTGACAACAGCCCTAAAGCAAATATTAATATTAGAAGAAACTCAACCTTTGCAAGGAAAACATTACAAGTCTTCTTCCCCCCAGACAGCATCCCAAGGAACATTTCCACTCAAACAAGCTCAATGCTTGCCTACCGGAATCATTAGTCAAATGAAGGGAACCCTTCTGCTTGCCTAGGAAGGGAGCCCTGGCTTTGGAGATGTAGGGCCTTTTGGAGAGGATTGGGAGAGAAGAGCCTTTTCCCAGCAAGTGCCCAGGGTTGGGGCTCCAGAAAGCCTACTGTCGCGTGTTTTCCTGCCTGGGGAGGCTGGCAGGGGCAAGTGCCCAGAAGGAAATGTTTAGCATTGCAAAAGCAGCAAGTGCTGCCAGTTTGCTCTCCTGGGTTTGGCCTGGGGTTTGGGTTCAGAAGCATAAACTCCTAGACTGAGTAAACCTTACTGACTTCTGGACCTGTCTCTTTCCTCTCAATTCCCTTTCTCCACATCTAACCCATCCTTCAAGGCCCAGATTAAATGCCACTCCTCGAAGAAGTCTTCCCTGGCTTCCAGTTGGAGCCACTCTTAGCTCCCACTGCCCTTTCTCTCTGCCTCTTCAGGGGCACTTATCACTCTCTACTCTGTGTGACTGCTATTTATATGCCTCCTGCACTGCAGGCTTCTTGAGAGCAGGCTCTCCGTCTGGCCCATCTCTTTATCCTTCACAGCACCTCAGAGTCCTTAGTAGGCACTCCATAAATGTTGAATAAACGAATGAGAGATGCCAGTAGTCTTCAAACTTGAATACCAACTTTTCAATCTCTCCAATTTCTTCTTTTCCTTTTTACATTTACACCTGGATTCTGACTGGGCGCGGTGTCTCACGCCTGTAATCCCAGCACTTTTGGAGGCCAGGGCAGGTGGATCACTTGAGGTCAGGAGTTCAAGACCAGCCTGGCAAACATGGTGAAAGTGAAAATACAAAATTGGCTGGGCATGGTAGTATGCGCCTGTAATCCCACTTACTTGGCAGGCTGAGGTAGGAGAATCACTTGAACCTGGGAGATGGAGGTTGCAGTGATCTGAGATCATGCCACTGCACTCCAGTTTGGACAACAGAGCGAGACTCTGTCTCAAAAAAAAAAAAAAAAAAGAAAGAAAGAAAGAAAAGAGAAAAAAAAAAAGAAAAGAAATAGAAAGCAAAGGCTATTGGACAAATGACAGGGCTCATCTGTTTTTTCCTTTAAATAATGAAAGGCTAAGTCCCCATGAGAAAGGCACAGCTTTCCAAGACAAACGAAGAGAGCTGAACTCTGAATGCCTTCAAGGAAATGTCAGTCAGCAAACTGCATTTCAATGACCTATTGGCTCCATGGTTCAGAGTTGTCTGAGGTCTCTGACTAGTGCAGCACGTTTGACTAAGTAAATGGAGAGCCTCCTTCTGGAGGCTGACTGACACCTGTGTTTGCATGCCCCCAACCCATTTTCTGTGTATCTAGTTGCTGGGGGACTATGACAAGGTCAAGGCTATGTCTGAGGGCTCGGACTGTCAGTGCAAGTGTGTGGTGAGACCCCTGGGCCGGGATGCCTGCCAGAGGATCAATGTGGGGGCCTCCAGGAAGGAAGACTTCTACACCGTGGAAACCATCACCTCAGGCTCGTCCTGCAAGTGTGCCTGTGTCGCACCCCCATCCGCCCTCAATCCCTGCGAGGGAGACTTCAGGCTCCAGAAGCTGCGGGAGGTGGACAGCCAGGACTTGAAGGTAGGACCTGGTATGGGGCAATGCCTTGGATGAGAGGGTACTTTTGAGACCCACACGTCTAGCAGGGCCATGGTTGAAGATTGTAAACCCTTTGAAGAAGGTCAGGCCTGGTCCCTAGAGGGTGTGTGTGGATCAAGGTTGATGTCCTGGCAAACTTGTCCTTTTCAGCTCTAGTGTATAAGGGAGATGCTTAAAGCAAAGTGTGCCTGCCCCTCCTTATGGAGCCAGAGAGGCTGGGCCTGGGAGCAGCTGCCAGGCCCAGCTGGCCAAAAGAACTCAGTGTTCTTCAGGAAAATTGCTTCCACAATTTACTGTCAGCCCAGCACACACCCCAAAGACGCAAAAGAAAAATGCGAGTAAGCCTTTGGTCCTTAGCGCAAGGGCTGGGTTGGCCTAGGGAAGGAGAGGCCTGGGGCCTGCTCTAGATTGGGTCATCAAACTGTGATCCTTTCATGGTCTATAGGGTAGGGAAGCTCAGTCCCCACTTAGGCAGCCCCATGGATTGGCTGAGGGCTTCTTCTGATCCTGCACCCCCACTTCCCTTGCAGCCTTGGGTAGTGGAACAAGCTGGGTTTTGGAGTCAGACGGATTTGGGTTCAAATCATCGCTGTGTGATCCCACTTAAGTTATTTAACTTGTCTGCCCCCAGCTCCTTGAATAACGTGGGAATAATAACATCTACTTGGTGGGGTTATAAGAATCAATGAGATAACAACTGGGAAGTACTTGGCACAATACCAGACATTCAGCTAGGCATGACCATGTAAATGAATGAATGGATGACCATGTAAAGTGCTTCTGGCACCTGCGCTCTGCGTGCCCTCAGTGCCGCCAGAGCCTCGGCCACCTTCCTCCCAGGGTCTGTACTAGCAGGCAGAACAGTATTGATAAAACCTGAGAAGGCTGGGTGCACTATGGCAGCTTGCCATAGAGCAAGAGTCTCAAAGATGGGACACTGAGTCCTCTTTTACCCCAGGGTTTAGCATTTTGTGCTAAGGAGAACTTGTTGATGTCTTTCAGAGCCTTTAGTAGACAATGAAGTTGAGTGTTTCAGAAGCATATCCTCAAGGTGTTGACATGTAGAGCCACCTTTTTGAGTGTTTATACAATAAAAATACCTGTTATGTGCCAGCTGTCTTGGGGAAGCAGAGATGAAGGATACATGGACACTGCTTGCTTTCTTTTTTCACTTTTATTTTAGGTTTAGGAGTACATGCGCAGGTTTGTTATAGAGGTAAACTCACATCATGGGAGTTTGTTGTACAGATTATTTTGTCATCCAGTTACTAAGCCTAGTACCTAATAGTTATTTTTTTCTGCTCCTCCCCCTCCTCCTACCCTCCACCCTCAAGCAGGCCTTAGTATCTGTTGTTCCCTTCTTTGTGTCTATGAGTTCTCATCATTTAGCTCCCACCTATAAGTGAGAACACGTGGTATTTGGTTTTCTGTTCCTGTGTTAGTTTGCTAAGGATAATAGCCTCCAGCTCCATCCATATTCCCATAAAAGACATAATCTCATGTTTTTCATGGCTGCATATTATTCCATGGTGTATATATACTACATTTTCTTTATCCAGCCTGTCATTGATGTGCATTTAGGTTGATTCCATGTCTTTGCTATTGAGACACTACTTTCAAGGAGCTCACAGTCTAGTAGGAAAGACAGATGTCAATGCAATTGACAGATCTCGTAAAAGAGGTGTAAACAGTTTGTGAAGAGGTCTAGACCTCAGGTTTACTTGTTCTTATAGGACTCTCCCATTTTCTTACCCAAACATTTCAGGAGGCAGAATGCACATACACCATTGTGCTTGCCTACATCCCTGCCTACACAAATGTGTTTCTTGTGGCAACCTCTCAATTCCTGGCTAGTGACTTTCCTGTCGAGCCCCCAGCATGCAGATCTGAAAGGAAACTGCCCTGTGTCTGTCTGCCCCAGCCCTGGACTAACCCCTTGCCTTGTTTCATAGCTCTCCACAATCATAGACTTGTTGGAAGGAGCGTTCTATGGCCTGGATCTCCTGAAGCTACATTCAGTCACCACCAAATTGGTGGGGCGAGTGGATAAACTGGAGGAGGTAAGGAAGATTCTGGTTTCCATATCTTTTTCTTGATCGAGCCCAAAAGTGTACCAAACATCCCACAGTAAATTTTCAGCTAACACATGTGCTGACTAGACTTAACCCATCCTATTCTATGAAAGGGAAAATACACATAAAAGATTCATCCAAAACGATGCCAAATTGTTGGTGACAAAGAAAATCAGTTAAGTAGAAATGCCAATACTGTACCTTCTTTTTTTCATCTATAAAATCCTCTTAATCATATAATCAATGTCTTTCCATTTTTACCTTGACTTCCAGGGACCTCAGAACTCAATGAAATATAAAGGTACAATAAGTATCTTACCTCCAGTTTTAAGGTGGAGTCATCTCCTTCCTTCGTATATGGTTCCTAACTTCTCTAACTGTTCTGGTTCATACCCCTGTATTTATGTGTGTGAATCCATCTGAAATTCATTTTAGAGGAAGAAGACATAAAAATGATTACTAGTAAGTAATGTTCCCTACTCAGCATTTAGACTAGTCAGGCCCAGGATGAATGGACAAGTCATGCAATTTTCATAGACAAAGACACCATACTATTCTGACTGGGCTCTGGGAGTTGTACAGGTGGTGCTATGGTTTTCATCTAGTGGTGTGTGACATGATGATGGGAACGTGGAGTTGTTACAGATACTGTATTAATGTTGACAGTCTTGTTGCTGTGATGCCTTAACATATAGATGAGAAATCATTTAGTCACCCAAAAAGTAACTAACGATCATTATTCAATATTATTAGTAAGAAACTTCATGGATATGTTTCATTGACTCCCATCTGGTTCTTGGACTGATACTTGAAACAGTGACTCAAAGAGCTGCTGCTCTGAGTGGAAATCTATTTCTTTAATGTTTACAGTGTTACTGTAAGTGGTAAATTTAATAGCACAATGACTGTAAACATATCAATATTCCTTATGAAAAAGTGGACTTTTGGGGGGATATCATGAAAGAGCTAAGGTTCTTTAATCTATGATTAGTAGATGTAGTAGTTTGTGGCAGAAGGAGCAGCAGGCTCGGAGTCAGGACAGGATGCATTCCTTACGTCTGTTTGAGCTGCCAAGCAGCCATGTCCTACCTTCTCCATCTGGACAGTGAGAATAGTACCCTGCCTACTCCGTATGATTACTCAGAGGATACAAAGTACACTAATCAGTATGAAAATGCTTTGAAATGGTTAAATCAAACAAGGCTGTGACCATGGAGAGATTGAGGACAAACATTCCTACATTACTTTGCCAAGAGAGCTGGCACAAAGATGATGAAACATTGAAGTTACAAGGATCAGTTTCAGCACACTCCTTCCACTCCTAAAAATTTTCCCAGAAAGTGAACACCAATTCCTTTTCCACCCGCCCTTGGGCTTAGCTCCTCCAATGCTATGATGAGGTGTTTTCTGAATATGGCTGTTGGCTCTGGGAGGGTTGGTAGGTCCTTAATCATATCAGTTATGAGGTCTGATGAGAGGGGTCAGGGTTTTGGATCCTGAAATTTGTAGACAGATCAGGGTGGCCAACAGAACTGCATCAGCCTCCTCCTCGCTGTCTGCCACTCTCTTCAAGGGGTTCTCTCAAAGAACTAGGACCCTGGGCATCTTGAGTATCTCCTTCCTCAATGTTAGCAGCTGGAATGATGACATTGTGGATGGTCAGCACCATCCCACTACCAATGGACTTCATGCAGGCTTCGGACTCTTCCTCCTAGTTAAAACTACTTTCTGGTTCTTTCAGATGCATTCAAAAGGAATTAAACCAAGATCCCATATTGGGAGGTGCCTGTGTTTTCCTAGGCCCCCAGAACCATCCAAATGTGCAATGCCCCTTTAAGAAAGGGATTGCTCTTCTATAGGGACAGGAGCAACAGCAACCTCTTCTGCTTTCGCCTGACCTTGGCAGCCAAACAGTTGCCATTCTGCCTGGAGAACACAGCTTGAGAAAGATAGATTTGGGGGGAGAGTACAGTGCTCTGGAGGCTAAGGTCAGGTGCTCAGTCTCTGAGAAGGCCAGTGGGCTGGGCTTGTCCAAGGACCACAGTCTCGTTACAGCCTTGTCCAACAGCTGAGCCCTCCCTGCTCAGGAGGGAGTATGGGTGAATTTGATGCAGTACCACTGTCCCAGCAGGGTGGTATCATCTATATAGTCACACAGTGACCTGGTTTTTGCAAAAAACCGTTTTAGTTACATCAGTGAGAGTATCTCCTTGCCAAAACTGTGGTATGTTTAGTAGCAAAGATTGGACCTTAATAATAATAATCCCTTACATTTATATAGCATATTATGTTTTGTAAAGCATTCCATATACATTTAGTCCATTTGTTCCTGGGTAGTGTGAGAATCAAGGAAATTAGATGACTTGGCCAAAATCACAGTGCTAGGAAGTATAGGGCCTTCTGGTTCCTGGTCCAGGGCTCTTTCTAATCAACCCTGTAAGTGTCTTCAAATCATTGCCATCTGCCCTGCAAGCATCAGTTTTTCCTAACAGGAATTTCAAACAATAGCTCTTCCAAGGAAATTTCTAGGCAGAACTGTGACTGTATCCCATAGTCCCATTAAACAGGTTTAAAGTTGAGTTCGGGAAGGAGTTTTCCCCAACTACAGAGCCTAAGGTGATAGGGTGCTGAAGTGTGACAGTAGTCTTCAGATGGATCTGGGCCCCTGCGCCCAAATAGTGGTGCATTGTATTTGCTTGAGTTTGTCTCAAGGCTCATGCCAGCTGACTGTCTGGAATCTGCAGTAATTGAAAAGGCAGAATGTTGGGTAAATTGAAAAAACACTCCCTCTCCAGCTCGGTTCTGCAGGAGGAATGGAAGTTAAATTCTGCTCCTGGTCCTTGAATATTCTTGAGTCCCAATGGGAGGTCTTTGGAGGTCAGACAAGACAAAAGGGGTCAGACTGGAGAGGCATTTTGCCCAGAGTAAGATCAATGGTTGGCAGTATAAGCAAGCACACATTTATGGGATACAGCCACAGTTCCACCTTGAGTATATAGGAGGAGGTAGGAATGGAAACTTCATTTGCAGATGAAAGAGGAAGGAAGGAGAGAGAAATGGAATCTGAACTATTTTGAGTTTACCTTTTGGTAAAATCAGCTCTGGGAGTAGCTCTGCTTATGGAATGATTTTGCTTTAAACAATGAAAAATGACACATGCATAGAAAAGTGTATAAACAATGAATGTAGTTTAACAAATTACTGTGAACAAAATGCCTATGTAACCACCAACCAGCTCAAGAAACAGACCAATTTTAACACCCCAAAAGGCCCCCACATGCTCTCTCCTACTCATACCCTTCCCTCAAGGGAACCTTTATCCTTACTTTTATGTTAAGCGTCTTCCTTATTTTTCTTTATGGTTTCATCATTTAAGGATGCATCCTTAAATGTAATCGTTTTGCCTTTTTTGAATGTTAAATACATAGAATCTTACAGAAGTGTGTGTGTGTTGGACTTTTTTCATTCAATTTTATATTTTTAATATTTATCTATGTTGTTTTAGTGTCTTGTGGTTCATTCATTTTTATTGCTGTGTAGTATTCTATTGTATGAATATACTATAATTTATCTGTTCTCCTGATGATGGATATGTGGATTGTTTCCAGTTTCTGCATTCATAATTGAGAATAGCCCCATGGACATTCCTGTACATGAACATCCCTGTGCATGTACCCTGGTGCATGTGTGCCTGCATTTCTCTATGGTACATTAGATACATGGAACTAGAAGGTAAGCATTAGTTATGCTTATCTTCAACTTCATGAGATATTGCCAAACTGTTTTCCAAAGTAGTAGTATAAGTTTACATTCCCTCCAGCAGGGTATAAAAGTTCTATACACACTGGGCATGGTGGCTCACGCCTGTAATCCCAGCACTTTGGGAGGCCAAGGTGGGTGGATCACGAGGTCAGGAGATCGAGACCATCCTGACTAACACAGTGAAATCCCGTCTCTACTAAAAATACAAAAAATTAGCCGGGCATGGTGGCAGGCACCTGTAGTCCCAACTACTCTGGAGGTTGAGGCAAGAGAATGGCATGAACCCGGGAGGCAGAGCTTGCAGTGAGCTGAGATCACATCACTGCACTCCAGCCTGGGCAACAGAGCAAGACTCTGTTTCAAAAAAAAAAAAGTTCTACACACATCATCACCAACACTTGGTATTGTCAGACTTTCCAGATTTTGTCAATTTGGAGGGTATAACTTAATAGGATCATTTTGCTGTGTTCTAGAAACTTAACTCCAAAAATATCTTTCCAGTTCACTGGGGGAGGTCTGAAACCTCATAAAACAGTTTCAGAACTGCTCCAGGAACAAGAAACACTCAAGGTGGTCAGCAGTCCAGCATAGACCCCAACTGACCTTTCTTTCCTGTGAGTGGCTGGGAAGGGGAAGGGCATGCAGGAAGTGTGGGTACATGTTGGAGTTGAGGGGTGGGTGGGCACAGAACATAAGTATCTGAAGATATAGGAGTTAAAAGTCTATAAAGAAAATCTGTAATTTCCAAAGGCAAAGGCAAGCCCTATTTGTTGCATACAGAGCTGGCGGTGGCACTCACTCAGCTCAAGAAAAGACTTCATCCGAGCTCCTAGTGCACTCAGAGACCCGAAGACTTGTAGGCTGCCCAGGCCTAAAGGTGGATTCTGAAGGCAGCAGGACTAGAGGCATGGTGTTCAACCCGGAGCAGCACATACTGCTTCCAGGGGCAGATTGATTACTAAAGTGGAGAAAAAGACAAACAGAGGGACAGATCATTAAAATAATCTTCAGCATCAAGGCTTTAGTTGGTTTCAGTCATTTCTGTAAAATTTGCAAATTTTATTGAAGAAATGTCCCACTCCCACCTTGCTGCAGGATACCTGTAAGTGTTTATAAGTGCTTGAAATGCTTATGTGCACATGTGCCTTTGTATATGTGTGGGTGCATAGCCCATGCTCTTAAAATAGATGCATGCCTGTAAGCTTTCCATAGTGTGATTTCTGCCTTGTCCCTTCTGGTGTGTGTCTCTTTCCATTTTCTCCAATCTACCTGCTGGAATTTGCAAACCACACCCATGAGCATAGATGGCACAAGGGAACCTTGTGTCCCAGCTGAAGCCTTTTCTCCTGATAATGTTGCCTCCAAGGAAGATTTAAGTCCACGATGGATTTACCAGACCCAGAACTGGCCCGCTCCCCAGAATGTACTGGCATAGGCATTGCTGAGGTCTTCTCCCCCACACCTAAAGCACTGGTGGCTTTTGTGTTTCTGGACTGAAAGGCATGATCAAAGAAGCATTCCTGACCCTAGTGGATATATCTTTTCACCAGCTAATAAGAAAACGTAATTTTCATCTGTGCAGACTTGGCTGTGAGTTGGGGGAGCTGTCTCTTTCCAAGCCTCCCCTTTCCTCACACCCTGTACCCCTGTCGAGACACCCCCCAGGGCTCACTCTCTCTCCTGATCAAATCTCCTCTCTCCGAGGGGTTTGCTGTAAGTCATTTCACTCTTCTTCCTCAAGTGAAGGCTGGGAGAGGGGCACTGCTTACCCGGCCTGACTTCAGTGTCCTCATACGTGAAAAGGCAGAGGGTTGAAGTTAATGTTTCTAAGATATATTTCAGCCCTAACGCTATTTAATTCAATTTACATCTTAATATGAGTTAAAGCCAATATATTACCTCTCCTGGGGTTGTATATACTTCAAATCTAATTTGCCATTGTGGAAAATAAGGTTTTCTTCTCAGCTAAAGAGACTTACAGTGCAAGTGTCAGCCCTCCATCTGTCTGCCTAGGAACAGTTTAGAGCTGCCAGGATGTGCAGGCGTGCATGGCTCGAGTGGCCCTATTTTAAGGGGTAAGGTTATCCCTAATACAGAAATTCATCACCAGAGGCTTGGGACTTCTTGTTGTTGCCTTGTTTGACTCTCCTGCCAGGCCCTGGACTTCTTAAGGGCAAGTTGGGTCAAGTCATATTTGTTTCCCAGGCTCTGGTCCAGCACCTGATGTAGGACGGATGCTCCACATCTGTTTGGTTGGATGAGTGTTCAATGGGGCAGCTGGTGGCTCCCTGAACCCAGGCCTGCCTGTCTCTCCCATCAGCTGTGGTCAGAGGGATTAGGCCACGGCCCGCCTGTCCTGCCACCAGGAGCGCCGGCTGTTTCCAGCTGTTCTCTTCCCCAGCATTCTTATCAGGGGCTAGGAGACAGCTGTCAGCTGGGGTGGCTGTCCCAGGCCATCTGGTCCTAGCTGTCTCCTGGATGGTGCAAACGGTGAGCATGGTGAGCTGATGGGAACTGCGAGCCCTCCCTCCTTGGGTCCAGTTACCCTCACACTTGCTTAGTTCACTCCCACGAGAAACTATGTCCCATATGCCCTTGGGCTTGCCATCTGGATCTTAGCCCTGTGCACATCCAGCTATCTGCCAGGGAATCCTGATGCCCACAGGACCTACCAGGCGGCCTCCTATGCAGCCTCCTTAGATGTGGCTGTGTGCACCTGCTGTGTGACTTGGGGCCAAGGTTTGGCCCACCTGCAGTCTGGCTTCGTCTACTCCCACAGGTGTCTAACATGTCTCTCTACAGCACACCAGCCTTGGGTACTTACCTTCCTCCCCACGCCAGCCATACCAAACCCTAGCTTCCCTTTCCTTTTCCACCTGCATATCTGCTATGGAGACCCCAGGGGTCCCTTCCACTCCAGCTTCACCCACATGCCTCAAGCCCGATTTCTGTGCCCAGCACTGTACCACATGCAGCCCCTCATCCATCTCCATGCCAAGCCTGAGTGAGGTAGGTGTCATCATTCCTTCTTTTTCCACCTGGGGCCTAGAGAGGTTTCATCCCTTGCCCTATGTGGTTATATAAGCAGGCCGTGACTGTGGTGTGGGTTTACACCTGATCTCCAGAGCCAGACCCTCCCCTACACACACCCCTGTCCCTGATTCTGGTTGTAAAAGCGAGACCACAGAGAACTGCCAGAGTTCTGCCCCATGGTCATCTTTCCCCTGGTCCTAAGGTTTTGGCTTAAGCCACTACACAGTCTCACCCAGGCACACGCACACGTGTCTAAGAGCTGGACAAGGTCAGGATACAGTCTGTGTCCTTCATACCCATTCCACCAGTCTACACATCTGGTTGTGCCGGCCCTCCATGGCTTGTCAAAACACCAGCCATACTGACTAGGGCTGACTGATGGCTGTACTCCTAACTCCACCTGCATCCGGTTCCCCTTTGACAAGGGTCCCTGCCTTGTTTGCACATTCTCTCCCTCTGGTGTGTGTGCATCTGGCTGAAGTCAGCAGTGGACACCTGTTCCATCTGGCAGTGTGGCACCAGTGGACACCTGTTCCCATCAGGCACCCTCTAGTGCCCAACTGCATACCAGTCCTGCACATGGCACTTGTTCTATGAACACCTCTCAGTTCCTTGGCTCTGCCTGGCCCAAGAAATCATGAGAACAAAGTTCCCAAATCTTTCATTGCCACAGTTGGCTGTGTCCAGCCTTCTGTCCCAGCCCTCTATCTATCTGCTCTTTCTCCCTCTTCCCTTCCCTCTTCTTCATTGTGCCAGGATCCTTGGCAGGGGCCATGGGTACACTTGCTTCTGCCAGATAGGTGCAATTCCCACCTCCTCTGCCACGTTGCCAGCACTGCCCATGAGCCAAGTTGCACACACCATAAATGTCATGGTTGTAGCTGTCCCGGGGGAAAAGCCTGAGGCATGAGATCATGGGGTTCACCTATCCCCCAGGGCAGAATCGAGGGCACTCTGTGCAGGTGGCATCCCCTGCATCTCCTGAGAATTGCCTCACCAAAGGCCTTTGGTGTGAGGAGCGCAGAGTCCCAGGGAGAGGTGGGGAGCTCTTGAGGGTCAGCACCCCCAGGTTAGAGGTGGCTGATTGGGGGTTGCCAAGGAGGGGCAGCTGTGTCTGCTGCCCTGGGGGACACCAGCTGGTTCAGCCCTGCCGGCCAATGGGGTGATGCCACCGCCAGCTTCTTGTTTATTCAGGCAGCTGGCGGGCTTTGCCATTCCCGTGAGGGGAATAAACTGTACTACTCCTCCGGGTTCTCAGGGCAGGCTTGCCTAAAACCCTCCTCTGTGGAAATGCAGAATAACAGCTCCTCACTGACACCCGAAAGGGGATGGGAGACTATAAATCAATGTGAAGGGGGGCTCCCTAGGGCCCTAGAAACCCCAAGACCTGGGGGGGCGCCCTTTGCCTCACAGTGAGCATGCCACACCCACTGATGCACGATGTTTAGGAATCTAGTGAGATCTTCTGTCAAATAATAAGGATGCTTAGGCCCAGCCAGCCAGTCCACCCAGAGGTATCAGCGCCTTTAGTAGAGTCCTGGGGCCAGTGCTGGGCCGCAGGTGTGGACACTCCTCAGTCCGCTCCTCAGAGAAGCCTATCAACCTGACCGAGGAGTCAGTGCCTGTGTCTGTCACATCACCCTGGCAGAGTCTCTGCAGAGCACTTTTCACTCGATATTTTCTTGTCTATTTCTTTGTCTATTGCCTACTTACCCCTCATGGAGGGTGACCTTCACCAGGGCAGGATCCCAGTGGCCTTGCTCACCCTTAAACCCTCAGTGCAGCACTGAGCACATGAACGCCTTAATAAAAAGGTAACACATTGAATCCCTGCACTTGCTGGGCTTGGTGATCTGTCTTAGGCTGTGAGAGCTACAGGAAAGGCATCCGCAGGTGTTGCTCTCAGCAGGTGCTGATGGACTATAGAAATGCTTGAACCCCACTAAGGGGCCAGGAACTTTTCCCATCAGTCCCAGAAAGAACTTAGCTCCTATAAAACAGACCTTCTCACACATTTCTGTCCACTTTTCAAGCAGCTGTGCCCCAAGCTTTCTCCACTTAAGGCGGTGCTTCTCAAACTTTAATGTGTACGCAGAGCGTCTGGGGATCTTGTTAAAATACAGATTCTGATTTGGCAGGTCTGAGCGGGCCTGGGAATCTGCATTTCTGACAAGCTCCTGTGTGATGCTGATGCTGCTGAACTCTGCACCACACTTTGAATAGTGAGGATTTATGAGAGTCCAACATTTCTGTATTTCTCAGCATCTATGCATATCCTGTCATGTATCCTGAACCCAAACTGCAAGTATTCTCTGGCTTTTTGGCATGCTTGGTGCTGCTGAGAGCTGTATGTGTGCCAGGATCCTCTCCTGGTGTTCTTAGTGATCCAACAGGTGAGCTGAAGGAGCAAGGGCTAGGAGACCGGGTGCTGGTTCCACTCTGTCACTTTTTTGTAGTGGCCTTGAGCAAGTCACATTCTTGCTCTGGGCCTCAGGTGAAATGAAAGATTAGGCATGAGTTCTTGGGTCCATTCCAGCTGTAACATTTTATGAAAAATAACAGCCACTTAGTCCGGTATGTTTCATGCACATCCATATATATTAATTCACTCAATCCTCCTAACAACCTATAGGAAAAGTGCTAATACTATCCCCATTTTACAGATGGGAAACTGAAGCAGACGTGTTTCAGTAATGTGCCTGAGATCTCAGATCTAGCAATAGCAGCATGGAGGGGTGAACCGGTTTCCTTCAAAATCCATGCTCTTACCCATTACACTTGACCTCCTGATAGACAACACCTATCAGGAGTGATTGTGCACCCAGGAAGATCACTCATTCTGGGCGTTCTTAAAACAAGACCTCTTTCTCATGGAATTTAGCTCTCACAGTTAATTCTGTGCAATTTAGAGAGGCTGGCTTAGCCTAAGTGCCATGGAACACACTGAGCCCTTCCAGTGCTCAGGATCTGACATGCAATGAAATGCCATAAGAATGGCATGGCTGATGGTTCGGGAGCCAGGTTCATTTAACAAGCACCTATTGGGCTTCTCTGGGCAGCCCCTGTAGGAGCCCCTGGAGCCGCAGTGTCTGGGTGTCACTGCCTGGATATACCCACGTCCCCTGGCTCTGCAACACTGGGACTTTTCCTCTAGGATGTTAGTAGCATCCCACCAAGCTGCAGAGCTGTGCCTGGCAATGTCAGCTTTTACACTTCCTGTGTCTGTTAGTTAAAGAAAGATGGAAAGCAAACACATCCTGTATTTTACATTGTTGCTTCCTCAACCTCATAAACAGGGCCCAACGGAGGACATCACATTTAAAAATGTAGATGCTCATGGAAACTTTAGTATGAGGGCCAAAGTTGGATCTCAATGTAGTCAAATCTCTTTAAAAATAACTAGAGGAGAAGGGACACCTCTAAGGCTGTCGACAGCTTTCCTTGATTTAAATCCCATTCAGTGTTCACCTTCTCTAGGAAGCTACCTGGGACGCCCCCACTCTCCTCTTGCTCTGAACTCAGGAAACCTCACATTTGGCATTTACAGAACTTGACATGGTTTGTCTGTCTCCAGTTATAGTTGACATCTCTCCCACCCCACCCAGGTCCAGAACCCCAAGGATACTTAAAGCCTTTCTTTCTGTAGCACTACACTTAGACACTCAAGAGGTACTCACCAGTGTTGGTTGACTGAAATGTAGCCTTGACCCTCTCTGATATTAACCAGGTCTGGAGCATGGCTAATTTGCCAAGTGAGGGGTCATGTAGTGAAACGGTTTTTATGAGTAAATAGGAAAGTTTGAAGCAGGCCTATCAATTTTCTATGTAAATGATGTTTTTAAAGTACCAGGGAATGGTTTCTGCTCATTAAAAAGGCAGAGTAGTTTTGTTGTTGTTGTTTTTTGTTTGTTTGTTTGGCCACCTCTTCCAAAATTACTTAGAAAGCCCCTCTTTCATTAACTGAGCTACTGGTTCACATGTATGGGATGCGAGTGAATGGAATTCTTTAATGTTCTTCAACACGGAGTAAGGGTGGACTATATACAAAGGACAGAAAAAGAGCTTGGTGTCCTGGTGGCCCAGAGACTTGGCAATGTTGTTAATAGAAAAACTATGGTAGTTTGGGCAGTATTTCCTGTAGTTGGATATACCAGGGCTGAACTGCCCTGGAAATACTGCCAGGGGACCTGGTACCAGTGCTCAGCCTGGGACTGGGCACACTCTCTAGCCCCAATCATTTGTTGGATGAATTTTCAGCCTGTCTCTTGTGTCTATGTGCTCTGAGTGAAGATGGCTGCTAGCTGCCTCCTGCTTGTCTTCGGGTGCTTTAATGGATCATCTTTTTTTTTTCCTTCTCAGGAAGTTTCTAAAAACCTCACCAAGGAAAACGAACAAATCAAAGAGGACATAGAAGAAATTCGAACTGAGATGAATAAGCGAGGCAAAGAAAACTGCTCTGAAAACATCCTAGATAGCATGCCAGACATCCGCTCAGCCCTGCAGAGGGATGCGGCGGCAGCCTACGCCCACCCAGAGGTACAGCCCCAGCCTCCAAGGGCCTCTGATCACAAGCCCTGGAAGCATGATACCAGCATCTCTCCTCTGCATAGAACTTTTCAGACTTCAGACTTTTAACAAAGATGAGCTCATTTCATCCATACAATAGTTCTGCAGGTTCTGTAGATTTGATGAGCGGTTGACCCCATTTTACTTCACACTGAAGCCCAGAGAGGTTCAGCAAGTGTCGAAGCCAGGACTGAAATCTGAGTCTGAGTCCCAGCCCCTATTTTTTTTCACAATCTTATGTCCCACCTTTGTGAACATCTCTTGTGTTTGTAAATAGGGAAGATATGCATGCTGGCTTGTCTGGGACCATCCTGGTTTACTCCTGCTGTCATAGCATTTTTTTTTTCTTTTTTTTTTTTAGAGACAAGTTCCAGCTCTGTCACCAAGGCTGGAGTGCAGTGTTGTGATCATAGCTCACTGCAGCCTCAAATTCCTGGGCTCAAGTGATCCTCCTGCCTCAGCCTCCTGGTTAGCTAGGACCACAGGCACATGCTACCATGCCTGGTAATACAAATTTGTTACTTTTTATTTTTGTAAATATGGGGTCTTGCTAGGTAGTTTTTGTAAATATGGCTGGTCTGGAACTCCTGGTCACAAGCAATCCTCTTGCATCAGCCTCCCAAATCACTGCGATGACAGGCGTGAGCCACCGTACCTGGCCCTGGCATGGTTATTAATAGCACCCTCTTTTACTCTCAAAAATGCCCCAGTTTGGAAACAAATTATATTTCCTCCCTCCTCATTTATAGGGGACTTTGTAATTTACTACATATTTTCATCCCTATACCATGTGGCTGTCATCACAGCCCTAGAAAAGCAGGCCGGACAGAGATCAATATCCTCATTTTACAGATAAGGAAACAGATCCAGCTTTGGGCATGGTCTCGCTCTCTCAGTTGGGAAGTGGTGGCAAAGGGTCTCAACCCTCTGTTTCTTCCTACCTAGTTGTGTTCCTAGCACAAAGTTACCCATGATGGGAACACTGTCTAATGTGATTTGAGTGATACTGAAAGACCTGCTTGCTTAAAAATGCCTCCCCATTTGGTGCCTGTTTCTTTTGGTTCCAATTACTACTAAGTTATTTTTATGTACTAATGGTTAAATGCTGCCATTTAATGTATTGGGTTATTTACGGAATTGTTGTCCAAGAAATAGGCATTAATTTGGGTGATAGTCCAAAAGGAAGAGGAAACAGATAAGTTTTGGTGGCAGGACTTGAAGAGTCCTATTAGCAAGGCACACTATTAGCAAGATGGGTCTGGATCAAGTATTGTAAAAGGGGTCATTGGGCAGCCAGGGGATGACAGCATTTAAGAGAGACTTCGCTGATTTTAACTGGTTACCAGGGGTTGATGGTAGATGGCAGAGCTGTGACACACTGGTGTCTGGGGAGTGGGTTCCAGGTGGGCCATTGAGGGATCCCCTCAGCTTCGGGGAGTCGTTCTGAGTGTGGATTGAGCAGGGCCTGGGACAGCTGGAGCCCCTGAGCTGGTTTCTCTGTATGCTGTGACATGAAGAACTTTTGGGAAGCATTGCTGTGCAGGACTGTGTTGCCTGGGCCATTAAGGATTTAGATAAGAGAGGAAGGAAGGCTGGGTATGTGGGCTTGAAACTGTTGGGTAGGGCAGTTCATCAAAGGGTGCCAGGCAGGCAGCAGCTGGGTTTGGGGATCTTAGGCCCACATGTTCCAAAGGCAGGACTGCAGGCAGATTGGGGCCTTTGAGGCAACAAGCCCTGAAAAGAGTATGGTGCCTCCACCCTCCCCAATATGTAACTCAAAATAAAAATTCCAAACCATAAAATAGATATAAAACAGGTCAATAATTTTCTGGCTTTGCCCATGATGACTACTTTGGTGCTTTTTTGGAAATATCATATTTCTTCAAAAATTATTTTGATTCTCATTTTTGGGTGTACCTGACATGCTGGCTACTGAGCAAGTGTTTAGTCTGCTTGGTGGGTCATCTCTGAGTGGGTCTGAGCTCATAAACCAGGGAGCCAGAAAACATTTGGGCTGGAAGGGAACTTGATGGCTCCCACTCATTACAGCTGGGCTCAGTGTCTCTTATCTCAGCCCACCTGGCATCAGCGGCCCAGCTGCCCAACGGAGCCAGGTGTCCCTTTCCCGCTCTGGCTTCCAGTTTCCCAGTCGGCTGAGCTTAAGAATGCATCTGTCGTCTTGATGACACATTATGTGGTATGTTCGGGAACCCAGTTCAGAATTCCTGAGGGCAAACAGCAAAAACCAAATCAAACACACCAAACCCTTTTTCTCCTTGCTCAGCAAAGTCCCTTCCCCTCCTCCAGTCCCCATTCATCACGCTGCTGAAGTTAGCAAAATCCTTCCCCACAAGGACGGTGGGGCAGAAAGGGGAAGTGGTGCAGGAGGCCCCAAGGCAGGATCTTTTGCCATCCCTCTGTTTAGTGAACCCCATGCCAAAAAGCGGGTCGAAGGGGCACTGGGTTTGGTTGTTTATTTTTAGGGTTCCTGTAGATGATGTCAGAGCTTTCTTGGAATGGTAAGTGGTAATTTGTTGAGGGCTTCTCTCTAAGATGGTCCTTGCCTGGGGGGTTGGCATGGGGCTCTGGGGGCAGGGTTGGGAATGGAGAGAGCAGGGTGAGAGTGGAGAGAGCAAGGTGGGAGTAGGAACATTCAACTCCAGGAGCTGAAGTCATACAACAGACTCTTGGATTCACAGAGAAAGGAAATCGAAGCTTGGAGGGGGCCGCTGCCACCCAGCGCAGCCTGTCGCCCGTGGATCCGAGGAAATTATATGTTCTCTGGCAAGGGCTGTCCATGGTCTTGCTCCATTTCCTTGGTTGGGAGAAAGCACTGCAGTTCCCACCCTTCCCTGAGAGCCTGGAATTAAAGACAGTTCCTGGGGTTTGTGGCGAAGAAATGACAACCTGCTTTTGCAATGCAGAGGGAGACCAGGGTCCGATAATTAGATGCCCTTCAGTGTCTGAGTCATGGGCTGTGGCCAGGGTCTCCTGACAGCCTGCCCAGCAGCTCTTCCTAGTGGGAAATGAGGGATCTCCCAAGTCTGCTGGGTGGGAGCCAGACCACGGCCCGGAGGACTATGGGAGGCAGGCGAGTTTTTGGATGGCGGGCGAGTTAGTCCTGTGGTCACAGCTGCAGGCAGAGGCTTAATGGAAGGAAGAGGCAGGCTCTGAGGGCAGGCAGCCTGGGGCTGACCTGAGTTGTGTGACTTGAGAACTGCTGCTCTCAGCCACTGAACTGATTGACTTTCAACCAAATTGCTGAACGACTCTGAGCCTCTGTTTCCTTATCTGTAAAATATGGATGATGGTATCTACTTTCCCCATTGTTGTAAGGGTTAAAAATAATACAAAGGACATGGCCATAATAGGTGTTCATTAAAATATCATCTCCACCAACCAGATACCCGCTACAGCTCAGGTGGAGGTTACATCACCAGCAAGAACAGAGAATTGAGGGAGGGGCAAGGAGCAGGAGTAGGGGCTGCCCCAGGCACAGCCGGGCAAGTTGGCCTGTTTCCTCTGGGCAGACAGGGGAGGCTGGCAGAAGGGTGTCCCCTGCCTTTCAGGAGTCGGTCACCACTGTGTGCTGGGGAGAGAGAGATACACAACCCCATCGGTGGTGCCATCCAGAACTCTCTTGTCATGAGAAAACAGGCACAGGCTTGGGCGTGTCCTTGGGGGTAATGAGGACTCAGGGCTTTTTCCAGGCCAAATTGTAAAGATCAAAGCAAGAGCTTGGTTTGCTTCTTCCTGTGCAAAAGGAGCACATTGGCCATGGTGGCCAGGTTCCTACAGCCAACATGGAGTGGCTAAAGGCCCTGCCCTGCCTCAGGTCACTGGGCATCTGGGAACACAGGTTTTGTTTCCACATGGGCTCTGCTCTCTGGGTGGCTTCCCCCGGGCTTAGAATTACAAGATTAAAGGGCGCTCACTCACCTCTCCCTGGTTGAGAAGGGACCTCATGGTTTAGGGGGCTGCAGGAAGCCGCCTCTTCATTATTCAGCCACTGGAGTCCTGGGGAGAGCAGGGCTGGGCCACACTCCTCTCAGGCTTCCACACTTCTCTGATGGAGCCACCAAAGCAGCTGGACCCACCTGTGGGGTGGCCCTGACTTTGAGCACAGTCAGTTCACAGGTCGTGTGCCCAAGGTCCTTTGCTTTCAAAGGTGGGTAATTATAATCCTGGACAAGGAATCTGACTGGACAAACCGACACAGCACCAGAGATCTTGCCACACTGTGGACACAGGGGCTCCTCCTTGGGTAGCAGCTCTATGGCGGACAGAGTGGTCCATCTACATGATCAGAGCTGTCATGGGGCACTCTCACAGCGCCATCCAGATGCCCAGTCACCGGGCCATGTGAGCATCATTTGTTTTGACAAAATCAAATGCCAGTTAGTTACCAATGTAGACAATTCCTTGGGATTTGTTGTGATTCAGAAATTCAATTTAACAAATATTAGGGAACCTCCATCCAGCGGAATCAAAGATGAACAAGAAATGGTCTTTCTTCTTTCAGATTCCCATAGTCTGCAGAGATAGCAACATCACTAAATAGTGCCTGTGGAAAGCAGGCTAGGAGAGGCGCTACAGCAGAAGCACAGACTTGTATTCATTAGGACTTGTGTTCGGCTTGGGTAAGAGACCCAAATACAGTGCCTTAAACAATAGAAATATTTGTTGTTCTTTCATGTAAAAGAAACTCTGGAGGCAGGCAGTCCAGGGCTGGCATGATTAGCTCCAAGATGTCGTTAGTGACTTTCATCCTCAAAATCCCCTCATGATCACGAGATGGCTGCTCAGCTCCAGCTATTCTGTCCACATTTCAGTCCAGAGAAATGAGGAAGAGAGCAAAAGACGCCTCCCAGCTGAATCAGCCCCCCTTATACAGAACTTTTCCAAATGCACATCCCATCAACTTCTTCCTATACCCCACTGGCCAGAATTCAGTCACATGCTCACTCCCATAAAACCAGGTCTTCATTAGTAAGGAACAAGAGGGCAGGGAATTTGGGTAATCAATGAGAAATCTCTGCCATAAAGCACAAAATGAGGCTTGGGGAAGATTGATTAATTCTGAATTAGAAGGTCCAGGAGTATTTCCTTGGGGACCTGAAATTTTAGCAGGGCCTCGAGAAGTAGATATATGGGGGAAGGAGGTATAATGGTTTTCCAGGCAGAGAAAACAGGCTGAACATAGATCCAGTGGCTCAGGAGAGCCAAGAGTTTCAGCAGTCAGACGTTGATTCTGGAACCAGACATCCTGGCTTCAGTCTGCCTTACCACTTACCTGTTGTGGGACTTTGGGAAATTTATATAACCTCTCTGTGCCTCAGTTTCCTGAAATGTAAATGATCATGATAAAAATAGGTCCTACCTCATAGAACTGATGAGAAGATTAAATTAGTTGACATATGTAAATGTATAAAGCACTTAGAACAGTGCTTGGCTCTTCGGAAGTGTTGCTGTTATTAGCACAGCCTTGGCTCCAGCCTTGCCCCCACCTGCCCACTGCCTCTCTGACCAGTGACCTGACCTTCCCTTGTGTCCCCTTTGAGGAGCAGTATGAAGAGCGGTTTCTGCAGGAAGAAACTGTGTCCCAGCAGATCAACTCCATCGAGCTTCTGCAGAAGCAACCCCTGGCTCCACCTGAGGTGGTGAAGTCACAGCGGCCCCTGCAGAGGCAGGTCCACCTGAGAGGCCGGCCGGCCTCCCAGCCCACCGTCATCAGGGGCATCACCTACTATAAAGCCAAGGTCTCTGAAGAAGAGAATGACATTGAAGAGCAGCGTGAGTTGGGGTCAACAGGGTGGCCCCAGAGGCAGGGCAGGGAGGGAGTCACCATTTGGACCATAGGGGGCTGGCCTTCCTGGGAGCCATATACCCCTCCTGCATTCTGATTATTGCTGTGACCCTGTTATCCAGTGCTGCCACTGCATTTCCTCACAGCTCGCTGAGTGGCCTTGGGCAAGTCACTTAACTTCTCTGGGCTTGAAGAATACCATATGGCAGAGCGTGGCTGGGCTGGAAGGGACTTCAATGCCCTCCAGTCCAGTCCTCCCCGTTTGCAGTGAGGAAACTGAGGCGTGGGGGAACTGACTGGCTTAGAGCCCCAAGCCACTTGTTCCTCCCTCCGAGGGCCCTGAGGTTCCTGTCTGAGTCTCCAGGACCTCCCCTTCGATCTCTGTCCTTCATTTTTCATGGAAGAGAGATGATCCCTTTTCACTTCACCTTTACCTTGGTTCCTTAGGCTTCTTCCTCTTCCTGTGCTCCTCCTCGCCGCTTCCTCCTCCTCTTCTCTTCTTTCTTTTCCTTGCCCAGCACTCCCAGCAGGCCCCAGCTCTTCCCCTCTCCCCAGTGTGTCTGAGCAGGTCCTTCCCCATCAGGGCTGATGCAGCAGCCTCCTGTCTGTCTCCTTGCTTCTGCCTTTGCCTACACTATGTTTATTCTCCACCCAGTAGCTGGCATCATCATTTTGCCCACGTTTAACTGTGCTTTTTGGTCTTTTGTGTGTGTGTGTTGTTGATTTGTGGGAGTTTTTTACATATTCTGATTACAAGTTCTTTGCCATCATATGTATTGCAAGTATTTTATCCCTACCTATGGCATGCATTTTTAGTTCCTTAATGGTGTTTTTGATGAGCACATGAAGTCTATTTGACCAATTATTGCTTTTGTGGTTAGAGCTCTTTGTGTCCTCTGTAAGAAATGTTTGCCTCTCCATGTTCCATCTCTGCTCAAAATCCTGCAGCCTCCCCCATTTCATTCAGAATAAAAACTGAACTCCACACACAGCCTGTAAGTCATGTATGCCCAGCACCTGTCCTCGCTCTGACATCACCTCTGCTTCAGTCACACTGGCCACCTCGCTGCTCCTGGGCCACTGCACACATGTCCTGCCTCAGGGCCTTTGCTCTGTGGTTAATCACCCCTGGAATCTTTGTGCCTGATGGCTGCTCAACTGACTCCTTCACCTCCTCCAGGCACCTGCTCATCTCCCTAGCTCAATGAGTCTCATTCTCACCACTTTATTCTTCTCTGCAAGTTTCCCTTCCCTTCTAGCTTTTTTGACCCTCTTTACCCTACTTTTTGTTCCCCATAGCACCTTCAATTGCACAATCCTGTCTATTATTTAGCGTCTCCACCACTAAATAGAAGCTCCAAGCAAAACAAGAATCCTTGTTTTGCTCGCTATTGTTATCCACACTCCATAAACATGTGTTGGATGGATGGATTGGATGACTCACTTACTCCCAGCCATTGGGGTTTAGGACCCCGATGCGTCCTGCCAGTGACCTCTGAGTCCTGGGGGGAGCATGGCTGCAGTCAATTCAGAGAAACCTCCTGGAAATTCAACGTCCTTCCACCTGTGCTCCTGTCCACGTTCTTCCGAAATCCCAGCCAGGCCCCCTCTCTAAGTCAGGCCATCGTGTTAAGGAAAGGCACCCTGTAATTCACCTGCCCATTGCCATGTGCTCTTGTCATCTGTAGCTTGTTTCTCTCCCGTGCCACAGTGAACCTTGTGTTTGTTTCACAGAAGATGAGTTTTTCAGCGGTGACAATGGAGTGGATTTGCTGATTGAAGATCAGCTCCTGAGACACAATGACCTGATGACCAGTGCCACCCGAAGGCCCACAGCCGCCCATCAGGGACACAGCACTGCTGTGACAACCGACCTGAATGCTCAGACCGCACCCTGGTCCTCGGCCCTGCCAGAGCCCTCAACCTCAGCTCCTAGCATTGCCAACCGTGCCTCAGTGGAACCACTCTCAGCAACACTCCAAACAACCTTGGTGTCTCCAGATCCCACGAGGGAGTCAGTCCTGCAGCCTTCTCCTCAGGTACCAGCCACCACCGTGGCCCACACAGCCACCCAGCAACCAGCAGCCCCAGCTCCTCCGGCAGTGTCTCCCAGGGAGGCATTGATGGAAGCTGTGCACACAGTCCCAGTGCCTCCCACCACAGTCAGAACAGACTCGCTGGGGAAAGATGCTCCTGATGGGCAGGGAACAACCCCTGCCAGCCCCACGCTGAGCCCCGAAGAAGAAGATGACATCCGGAATGTCATAGGTAAGTTCATTGTATCTGGCCTTGGTCTCCTGATCAGCTCAAGTAAAAGGCTGAGCCTGGAAATATGTTGAAAGGAGAGGGAGGGACCAGATGGTCAAATTTCTTTATGGGAATGGCAAATGGAGTGACGCCTTTGACCACCGATTAGCTTTAACATCTAGGGTTTATGTATTGAAACTGTGCCAGTGGCAAGAGTGGGACTCTTTTTCCTAAAATAGAGATATAAATTAATGGAGCCGAGATTTGGCTTCAGGAGTCAGTTTTATAAGTATTTGTTGAGGGCTTTCCCTACACGAGGCTTTGTGATGGCTATTGGGGTATCCAGTGATTAATAAGTGAATTTTTCTGTGGTAAGTTTACAAGTCATAAAAGAACAAAGGGTTTTTACTGGGGGGAAAGTCTCAGATTTGCAGCAGAGGGAGAGCCGGGGAATAGCCAGTGCAATGGGCCTCAGTGCAAAATCATGAACCCCACTCGTGGAGAGCATAGAAACATCATGGCACCATGTGACAAGTGCTGTAGCAGAGGGATGGAAAAACAGAGGAAAGAAAGAAGGAATATTAGCTTGGCCTGGCTGCCAGGAAGCCTGGGGAAACTTATCTAAGGAGGTTTCATTTGAGCTGAGATTTGAAGGATGAATAGGAGTTTTCTTTTTTCTTTTTTCTTTTTTCTTTTTTTTTTTTTTTTTTTTTTTTGAGACAGAATCTTGCTCTGTCACCCAGACTGGAGTACAGTGGTGCGATCTTGGCTCATTGCAAGCTCCACGTCCTGGGTTCACACCATTCTCCTGCCTCAGCCTCCTGAGTAGCTGGGACTATAGGCACCTGCCACCACGCCCAGCTAATTTTTTGTACTTTTAGTAGAGAAGGGGTTTCACCGTGTTAGCCAGGATGGTCTCGATCTCCTGATCTCATGATCCACCCGCCTCAGCCTCTCAAAGTGTTGGTATTACAGGCGTGAGCCACTGCGCCAGGCCTGAATAGGAGTTTTCTAAGCAGAGAAGGGAAGCCTCCTGACTGTTAGGTCTAAAAGAACAAGGTATGTTCCAGAAGCATGGAGAATGCAGCCCTATTCTGTGCCTGGGAGCTCCATGGCCCAAGAGAACTCAGAGCGGTGAAATAGAAAAGTAGAGAAAAAAGGCAACTACAAAAGGAAAAATGGGAGCTAGTTACAAATGTCTCTTCCAGAAAGAACTAAACCAAACATTCATTAAATCACCACTGATCATGAATGAAAAATAACACTATTGAGTAATAATTTCATCAAAATGTTTGTTGAAAAATACACTTGATTTGACAGAGGATATGGCCTGCCTTATACGTATCTTTCCCTTCTCCCACTTTTCTTGCCCTTGGCAATCTCTTTCCCAATCCCTCCTCAGCATAAGGTACGAGCTGCTGCCAGAGACAGGGTGGTGAAGGAGCACCTGCCGGGAGTCAGACACTCTGCTCTCTGCCATTGATAACTGTGTGACTTTGGCCAAATCTCTTGCCTTCTCTGGGTCTCAGTATACGCCATGGTTTTCCGCGGGGAGTTTACCAGGTCATGATACAGCAATGGATTCTTATTGGGTGAAAGTTTCAGAATAATGGCAGAATGAGAGCAGTGAAATAGCCCATTAAAATGGACCCTGGGGCAAAATCTCATGAACCCTTGCCTGGAGGAAGCTAAGCAAGAAGGCAGTTCTTGGGCCTCAGAGGTGAGGGTGGGAGCAGGAGAGAATGTTTAAGTTTCTGAAGTGGGGTTCCTGCTGTATTTCTGCAGACTGCCTTGGGGTCGGAGCAGAGGCTGCCACTTGTGCACCCATTCTGGACAGCCTGGCCTTTGCGCTCTTGAGAACAGGCCCTGAGCCCAACACTCCATCTCCCCCTCTGCCATAGGAGTGAACTTCCCTGCGCCCCCATACTTCACCATTTCAGCTTCCTGTCACCCTTGGGTGAGTGGGAACATCCCTCCAAATATTTAGAAATCTGGCCTCTGTCACCCCTACCACAGTTTTCCAGAATGCTAACAGTGAAGACAGGCTGCAGGTAGGACCCACACACCTTGTATGCCATCAGGCAATGGTGTTTGCCAGCCTGGGAGCCTCTTCCCTCGGTGACTTGCTAGCCAGGAGTGAGGTATCCACTCTCTCCATAACCTACCAAGCTGGGTCCCAGAACCCAGCCTGTCCCCAACTGCCTCCCCAGGGCTTTGCCACCAGCAGGCTTTTCTGCTGTTTTCAGGGACACTTAGAACTCTTTCCCCCTCCAGTAGCCTGACTGAGATGCTGATGCCCAGAGAAGCCCGGTGTCCCAGCAGCCATTTACCTGCTGGTAGGAATGACATTTTCTCTTGTTCAATATTCTGTTTAACTAGAATAGCATCATCATGCTGAGGATGTAAGGTTTGCTTAAAGACTAACCCGTGGCATTTTTCGGAGGAACTGGGGTTCTCACCTCATATGTTGACTGCAGAAGAAATAGACATGGACACAGATGTAGTGTGTTCTTCAAATGCCAAGGGGTGAGAGGAGGGGGTGGCCCAGAGAAGAAGAAAGGTTTGGCTGTCTAGGCGATGCGGAACTTTGACAAGTTTGTTTCTGGGAATTATTTTCAATAGTTTATCACTGCCAAGTGCCTCCCTCCAGCTGCTGTTGGTGTGGATGGGATTTTCATACCCTAACATTCTCTGCAGACCCCTGACTTGCCTGTGCCTGGCCAAGGAAGACTGTGATGTGCTGACATCTCCCAGTCATCAGTAAAATAAAAAGCTTTTGGCTGAAATAGACACGGGCCACTGATTTGCTACCTGGGAAAGCTTGTTTGCTGTTTGATGAATCCAGTAATTTTGATTTTTGAGCTATTTAAGATGTGATTGTAAACAGGGCTAATTTTAAAAGAAAGATTTTATCCCATAGTTTCCAATCCTGATTTTGTGATGTCCTAAGATGTCTACCATTATTCTCAGGATAGTTATAAAATGTTCAAAAAAAAAAAATCCAAAAACAAGTAAATTAGAATTTATTTTTGGCTGTGCAAACAAAGCATTTGGCCATAGTATAGCTCTAGGGCAGAGAGAGGAAAAATGTTGTCAGTAATTGGAGCCGGGGTTTGGGTATGATTGGTACCATCCAAGAAGATGCTTCTGCCCCCGACAGCCCTGGCTTTGGGAATAGCTCAGGCTACTGCAGCGAAATGAAACTGCCACGTGGCCAAGGCTCTGCAGATTCCCAAACTTTAGCAACTACAATTCCTCATACATTTTGTAGAAGGGGGTGGTTTGGAGTCGGGGAGGGTGGGTAGGAGGAGTAGACAAAGAGGACAGTCAGTTTATGACAATACCAGAGAGAGCCTGGCTCCTATTTGAATCTAGGAAATACCATGAACTATGAAGAATGTCTCCCCCACAAAGCAGATGACTGTAACCACCCCAAGGCTTGGCCAGCTGCACTGACCATGGGGCGTGATGGCCAGTCCTGCCTGTCTCGTGTCAGGGAGGCTGGTCTGGGGCAGCCCAAGGAAGGCGATGCTGACGTGGGCTGGGGCAGCTTCCAGAGCCTCTGCAGAGCCCAGACTCTAAGTCACTAGACAGGCAGCTCCCCCGGCCCCAGCTCCACTGGTCTCAGTCTCTTTGCTGACGCTGCTAATCCAATTCCCTCAAACCACTGGGAATCCAGTCATTGTATAACACAGGGGCCTCTGGCCCTAGAAATAAGGATATAAAATGGATAAAATATGTCCTTGCAGGTGGTAAAGGATTAAAGTCTAAGCCTCTTGATAAGGATAAAGAGTCAACTAGTATTAATAATTCATCCAGCACTACAGCGTGCTCGGCTGCAAAGATCCAAAGTGAGCAAGAAGTGGTCACTTTCCCAAAGGTTTAGGGAGGCAACAGTGACTGAAGTGGCCGAGCAGGTGGGAAGTGTGGCCGGCAATGGATGCACGCTGTCCAGGGGCGTCGCATCACTTCTGTGATGGGGCTCCTCTCTGAGGCTGATCCCCAGCTCACCAGGCTCAGAGGGCAGAGAAGAACTCTCCAGGCAGAGCCAAGAGCATGGGCCGAGGTGGGCAGGGAATGGAAGGCAGCCCAGGTGTGCCAGCACAGACACATGAGGGAGAGTGATGGAATTCCAGAGTAGGGAGCCGGGGCCTGATGATGAAGGACGTGAGAAGTAGGGACTCGATGCTAAAAGAGGTAGAGAGGGCTCTAAGCATGGAAACAATATTCGGATTTGGTCCAGTATTAAGTGCTGAGCACTCAGGATGTGTGAGTGCCGTGGGTGTCAGGGATGCAAAGACAGATACAGCAGGGGCCCTGTCCTGGAGTTGCACAGCTTGTATGTGAGACCAACACAGACACATGACTTTAACCAGGGTGGTGAGCACTGGAGGGCACAGGCCACAGTGCGTCACAGAGGGAGACTGAGGCAGCCCAGGACCCTTTTCCAAAAAGAGGTGCTGGCCTAACTGTCTTGTAGCATGAGGGGAAATTAGCCAGGCAAAGAAAGAAGGAGGCATTGCAATGAGAAGAACCAGAGCCAACAAGAGCACCAGGGCCCAGTGCAAAATGACAACATAGGACCTGTGTTCAAAAGGCAGGGTAAAAGTGCCATGCAAAGTAGTAAATATAAAGTTCTTCTTCTTCCATTCATGTTGTGTATGTGCCTCTCTCTCTGTCTCTCTCTCTCCTTCATGGTGTTTTTTATTTGCTATTCCATGCTATTTTAAGTAAAGAAACAGGCATGCCCCCATCTTATCATGTTTTGTTTTGTTGTGCTTCACAGAGAGTGCATTTTTTACAGACCGAAGGTTTGTGGCAACCCTGTGTCAAGCCAGTCTACCAGCACCTTTTTCTAACCTGTGTGCTCACTTTGTGTCTCTGTGTCACATTTTGGTAATTCTCACAATATCTCAAACTTTTTCTTTGTATCTGTTATGATGATCTGTGATCAATGATCTTTGATATTACTATTGTCATTGTTTTGGGGCATCACCAACCACACCAATATAAAGCAGTGAACTTAATCCATCAATGTTGTGTGTGTTCTGACTGCTCCCCCAACTGGCATTCCCTGGTTTCTCTCCTGCTTCTTGGAGCTCCCTATTCTGTAATTCCTAATTACAATAATATTGAAATTAGGCCAATTAATAACTCTACAATGGCCTCTAGGTGTTTAAGTGAAAGGAAGAATCCCGCACTTCTCACTTTAAATCAAAAGCTAGAAATGTCAGAGCTGAGTGAGGATGGCATGTCAAAAGCTGAGATAGGCTGAAAGCCTTCTTGTGCCAAACAGTTAACCAAGTTGTGAATGCAAAGGAAAAGTTCTTGAAGGAAATTAAAAGTGCTACTCCAGTAAACACACGAATGATAAGCAAATGAAACAGGCTTATTGCTGATATGGAGAAAGTTGTAGTGGTCCGGATAGAAAAACAGTCCAACCATGACATTCCCTTAAGCAAAAGCCTAATCCAGAGCAAGGCCCTAACTCTTTTCAATTCTATGGTGGCTGACAGAGGTGAGGAAGCTGCAGAAAAAAGTTTGAAGCTAACAGAGGCTGGTTCATGAGATTTAGAAAAAGAAGTCATCTCCATAATGTAAAAATGCAAGGTGAAAAGCAAGTACTAATGTAGAAGCTGTAGCAAGTTATCTAGAAGATCTAGCTAAGATCATTGATGAAGGTGGCTACATGAAACAACAGATTTTCCGTGTAGGCAGAACAGACATCCATTGGAAGAAGATGCCATCTAGGACCTTCATAATTAAAAAGGAGAGGTCAATGCCTGGCTTCAAAGCTTCAAAGGACAAGCTGACCCTTCTGTTAGGACTAATGCAGCTGGTGACTTTAAATCAAAGCCAGTGCTCACTTACTATTCTAAAAATCCTAGGGCCTTTAAGAATGATGCTAAATCTACTCTCCCAGTGCTCTATAAATGGAACAACAAAGCTTGGATGATAGCACATCTTTTTACACCATGGTTTACTGAATAATTTAAGCCCTTTGTTGAGACCTACTCCTCAGAAAAAATAGATTATTATTAATATTATTTGAGATGGAGTCTTGCTCTGTCACTCAGGCTGGAACGCAGTGGCACGATCTCAGCTCACTGCAACCTCTACCTCTTGGGTTCAAGTGATTCTCCTGCCTCAACCTCCTGAGTAGCTGGGATTATAGGCGCATGCCATCATGCCCAGCTAATTTTTTTGTATTTTTAGTAGAGATGGAGTTTCACTGCGTTGGCCAGGCTGGTCTCAAACTCCTGACATCAAGTGATCTGCCTGCCTCGGCCTCCCAAAGTGCTGGGATTACAGGCATGAGCCACCACGCCTGGCCAGGAGATTATTTTTAAAATCTGACTGCTCTTTGACAATGCACCTAGTCACCCAAAAGCTCTCATGGAGATGTGCAAGGAGATAAATGCTATCATGCCTGCCAACACAGCATTCATTCTGAAGCCCATGAATTGAGGAGTCCTTTTGACTTTCAAGTTTTATTATTTAAGAAATACATTTCATAAGGCTATAACTGCCATAGATAATGATTCCTCTGATGGATCTGAGCAAAGTAAATTGAAAACCTTCTGGAAAGGATTCATCATTAAGAACATTCATGATTCATGGGAGGAGGTCAAAATATCAACATTAACAGGAGTTTGGAATAAGTTGATTCCAACCCTCATGGATGACCCTGAGGGGTTCAAGTCTTCAGTGGAGGAAGTCACTGCAGATGTGGAAATAGCAAGAGAACTACAATTAGAAGTGGAGCCTGAAGATGGGACTGAATTGCTGCAATCCCATGATCAAACTTGAATGAATGAGAAGTTGCTTCTTATTGATGAACAAAGAAAATGGTTTCTTGATATGGAACCTACTCCTGGTGAAGGCAGTGTGATCACTGTTGAAATGGCAACAAAGGATTTTGAATATTACATAAACTTAGTTGACAAAACAGGTGGCATGGTTTGAGAGGCTTGACTCCAGTTTTGAAAGAAGTTCTACTATGGGGTAAAATGCTATCAAACAGCATCACACACTACAGAGAAATCTTTCATGAAAGGAAGAGTCAATTGATGCAGCAAACTTCATTGTCTTATTTTAAGAAATTGCCACAGCCGCCAGCCTTCAGCATCCAACCCTCTGATCAGTCAGTAGCCATCAGCATCGAGGCAAGACCCTCCACCAGCAAAAAAATGATGACCCACTGAAGGCTTCGATGATCATTAGTGTTTTTTAGTAATAAAGTATTTTAAAATTAAAGTATGTACTTTTTTTAGCCATAATGCTATTGTACCCTTAATAGACTGCAGTATAGTGTAAACATAACTTTTATACTCACTGGGAAACCAAAAAAGTTATGAAACTCACTTTATTGTGATATTCACGTTATTACAGTGGTCTGGAACCAAACCCACAATATCTTTGAGGTATGCCTGTATTAAAAATTTAATTTACTAGCATGAATTATACCATTCATCTTTATATTGTGCAATGTCAGTTTTAAATGCAAATATAAGATCTTTCAACTTTTATGCAGAATCCACCAAAATGACTCATTTCATATTTTGTAGCTCCTACATACATATGTATTTTGTTCTTATTAGAATAGTGGAAACACTGCAGAAAACTAACTCATCTGTTTTTGTTTTACTTGATATATGAACATCTTAACAGTACTCCTTGCCTTCAGCTTATTGAGTGAGGAAGGACTAAAATGAAAAGGAACTATGAGTTGCCCTATCCTTCCCTCTTCTTCTGTATCAATTTCAGCATAAGTTGTTGTCTAATACAGGGAAATAACACAAGAGAGAATATGATAGGGTTCCTTGACCATTTGTGTTTCTTAGAACACCACTGCCTTCTTTCTGCTTTCGGAGCACGATCTGGTTCAAATGGAAAATGTGGCCACCGAGGCAACACACCTACCTTGTGCTCACTTTGAATCTCACTGAACTCAGGCATGTAGTGGGTCTACCTGCAATTCTGTGCTCATTAGGCATAGCAAACCCTATATGCAAGACAAAGAAGGTGACCACACATATCTTGCATTCTCCTCTGCTCACACTCAGGCTGCATTATTAGACTTCACATAAAATACAAGTTCGAGGGTGAAAAAAGATGTTCAAGATGGCGACAGCAGATCATTAAATGAAGGGCAGCCCTTCTGAGCAAGGGTCTTGTGTGATTGCACAGATCATACGCCCATAAGGCCAGCCCTGGGTTTATGGTGAATACCATAGCCCTGGCAACTATGGTGAATACAAGCAGCTAGGTATGGGCAAGAGATCTCAAGCTGACAGCCTGAGGGCCAAATTCATCCTAAGATGTGTTTTTATGTTGGATCTGAATGCCTTCAGGTCAGCTCTTCCAGTTCACCACAGTGTCTTCTGCCACCTTTTGTCTCACACTCAGCCTGACTCATCATTTCAGTTCCTGCCTGACCCGTGTAGGCATCTGAGTTTGAGACCTCTGAATGAAGGCAGATGACAACAAGTAAGAATGGTGATGCAGGAAGGGCTGATGTGCTGGGATGGGGACTCTGGGCTGCACATGGTGGTTGGAGATGATGGGTCATTAAGGGTTTAGGAAGATGTGCATCTTGGAAAAGCAGCACAGGGAATACTGGGGAGAATAAGGTAGAAGTGGGCAGAGATGAGCCAGAGAGACCAACTGGTGCAATTGGAGTGATTCAGGCAAGAGGTGGTAAGGTATGAACTATGCCATAGAGGTGGAGGATCAGGGTCAAGATGTTACTCAGTGCTGAGTTGGAGTGTGGGTGAAGGGAAGGGGGATGTCAGGGATGACCTAGGTTTCTGGCTCGGTTGGTGGAAGGCATACCATGGCTTTCTCTGGGATAGTAAATACAGGAGGAGCAAGCCGTGAACTGAAGCAAATGATTTCCATTTTCAGTCCTTTAAGTTTGAGGAGCCAGGAGGACACCCAGAAGGAAAGCGCCTTATAGGTAGTTGGATGGATTCATGGTGCTCAGAATCAGGACCTGGGCTGAGTTGTCGGCAGGAGCTGAGTCTGCAGGAGGAATGAGGAGAGAAGAGGCTGAAGGTGGAACTCCAGAGGGTGACATTTGAAAGCAGACAGAAGAGGAAGCACTAGCCAAAGAGCTGGAGAAGGCCAGGCAGGCAGGCGGGACCAGGAGAGAGTGGTAGTGGAAGCCGAGGGAGGAAGGAAACGCCTTCTGAGGTGGGTGGCTGGGTGTCGGCGGGAGTGGAGGGTGGCTACCACAGTTTCCAAGCAAAAAGCAGAGGCTTGACTAGAATAAGAGGACTGGAGAGCACCCCGAGAGGCAGCAGTCGGGTTGAGGGGCTGAGAGGCATTGCTGACGAGGTTGGTCGGGGAGCAGATGCCCTAAGGACACTACTGGGGAGGCTTGCCAAGTGAGCACCGGAGCTGAGAGCCGGGGAGGGCCGAGAAGGCTCTTGCTTGCTGATTTATTTCTTTTAGAATGCTGAGATTCGAGGAGGTTTACATGCTGAGGGGAAGGGCCCCTTCTTTTCAGACCCAGGTAACCTTTGAAACAGGGCCAGCTGCCTCCCAGGACTGTTGGTTAAATGACGGAATACATAGAAAGTGCGTAGTAAATGTCAGCGTCACCAGCATCCTTGGCAGCCCTACTCTGGGGAAACCTAAGATGCGATGCAGACTGCACTCTCCTCTCTGCAGTTCCTTTGAACTTTCTCCCATCTTTCTGTCATCCCCCTTGAAGAGTTGTCAACATGCAGTGCCTTCTCTCCAAGGCTGACGGTTTGCTGCCAAGTGTGGGAGCATCTGAGCTGCCCCAGATTCTCAGAGCACAGTGATGTGTCTGGGTCTCATGGTTTACTGGCCTCTTCCCTTGATCCTGTCTTCAGATGCTCTGAAATCGTTTGCATTTATCCTGTCTGGGCTTGTCTGCAGGGCAGTAGTGTTTACTCTCTCTGAAGGCATGTGAAAATACAGCCTGAGGTTCTAGTACCAGGACAATGAAGCTGCAAATGGGGACTCCCCTGTTCCTACAGAAATAAGGATGCCCTAACCCAAGAAGCTGACTCCATCTCTATCCATTTCCTATGCCTCCAAATTGCCACAAGCTTAGTAGCTAAAAACAGAAATGAACTCTCTAACAGTTCTGGAGGCCAGAAATTCAAAATGAGTCTTGCAGGGCTAAAATCAAGGTATCAGAAGGGCCAGTTCTTTCCAGAGGCTTGAGGGGAGAATCCGTTTCTTGCCTTTTCCAGCTTCTCGTGGCTGCCAGCATTCTTTGGCTTGTGGCCATATCACTTCAGTCTTTGCTTTTTTCATCACATTGCTTCCCCCTCTCTTGTGGTCAAATCTCCCTTTGCCTCCGTGTTATAAGGATACTTGTGACTGTATTTATTCAATAGGACCACCCAGATACTCCAGTATAGTCTCCCCATCTCAGAATTTTTTTATGTAATCAGATTTGCAAAGTCCCCTTTGTTTCCTTTTGACCCAGTCACAGGCTCCAGGGATTTGGACCTGGATCTCTCTAGGGGACATTACTCAGCCTAACACATCATCTTCAGAGGGGACTCTCCATGCACTCTGGTGAAGGAGACAGGGAATGCATTACAATCATTTTACTTCTGAAGAGATTAAAACGTTTTGACATTATAGTGGCAACACAAACTTTGGAGTTGGTGGCTGGGCCAAAACCAGAGCCAGGCCTCTGGCCCAAGCCTGGGTCACATCTATAGCCCAGCACTGGGGCCCTGCCACTGCAAAGCCTCGGTGTGAGATGGGACCCTGCAGGGATTTTCAGGGCAGCTGGAGTTGCACAATGAGTCCTGGCTTTCAAGAGTCCATCTGCAGTTTCTGTGTTTGGTCAGAGAGGTGGCGTGGCCATGGCAATCCCCAGATGGAAAACACCTCACCTCATGTCTATCTGTGGGGCTTAGGGGCATGAGACGGGTGCCTCTGGACAGGGAATTGGTATCCTTTCTGGGCTTTGCCAGGGCAGAGGATTGCCCGGTGATGGCATGCTAGGGCTCACCTCAGTGCAGAAGGAGCGTGGCGTCCTCACTGGCAGCCAGGGCCCTGCTTAGATCCAGGGAATGGGAGGTTTTCCATCAGATCTCCACTGCCAGGGCTCAGTCAGAGTTTTCTATTTTATTGTCTTGAACAGATGAGCTCAGCTCTAGGGGAATGAGGCATTGACAGGGAGATTCTTTTGTTTGTCTTATGGAGACTGAATCTCTCCCCGCTCCGTCAGACCAGGACCTAATAAACCCCACACTGAGCTGCCTAAACCCTGCCACCTGCACCCAGCTATGGGGCCTGCCTGCAAAACAGTGTTCATGCCACTTCCACCCCCAGCTGCCCCAGACCCAGGGCCAAGGACCCAGCTGCTTGCCCCTGTCCTGTCAGCTGCAGGGCTTGGACTCCTTCCTCAGTCCACTTCGGGGGGAGCAGAATAGATGGAACGGATTGGAACAGTTTGGAAATGAGGGTGGCCTAGAATTTAGAGAACTCTGGAATCCAAACTGTAGGGTCTTTGTTACTTTTGTCCCACGTGAGTGTCAAGGACCAATTATTCTCATCACCCATCTGTGTTGTCAGTCTTGATGGCAGGTAGGGCAGGGGTTCTGCTGGCCCCAGCTGTCAGCAGGGGGTAAGGAAGCTGTGAGGGTAAGATTCATGTGGCTCTCTCACTGCCCCTTTCCACTGCCCTCTTCCCACCTCCTCCATAATCCACAAGTGTGAAGACAGGAAGAGCACATGCCCTTAGTAGTCACATGTGACTTCACTATCATTCAAGGCTATGTTCAATAATAATACTGCATATGAGCATTGCAGACTGTCAACTTCATCTAGAACCCAGTATAGTTCCAGTGGCCTTTTAGGACCTCTCCTGGGCACTGGGTCCAGAGCCACTCAGAAGGATATTGCTGAGTTCCTGTCCCATCATGGCCGACTTGATCTCTGAAGGAGGCTTCTATACCCAGAGTCAGCTCCTTATTCAAGTACTTGGTATCTTGCCCCCCAATTCCCCAGCAGGGAGCCCTGGCATCCTGCTCCCAGTAGTGACAGGGGCATAGGCTTGGGGACAGCTCTCTAGGACAGCAGGTGGGCCTCAGGGACATGAATTGCTCTGTTAGGGCTGGTCCCACAGCCTGGAGCGGCTCAGCAGCTGGCAGAGCCAAGTTCCTGGTTACACCCAGTAGAGTCCTCTCCTCTGGCCATACTTCTCATGCTGCGTGTTCACCTGGTGATCAGACGTTTGGGTGCCTGCAGCAAGCCAGATACTGTGTTCTGAGCACTGAGAATGTAATAAGGAAAAGCCACATTCCTTCATCCCTTGGTGCCTACACTCCAATTGGGGGTGGGCGTGGAGGGAGGAGAGAGAAGCACAAGCATTGTGGAGATGCAGGATGACATGCTCTGTAAGAGAGCAGCATTCATGATACCCTGAGAGCTGAATGGAATAAAATAGAATAGGTCCCCAGAGGAGGGCATGGTGTCATAAAAGGACTCTGGATCTTAGGTCTTTGAAGGATAGGACTGAGAAGTCAGAACAGGAGCAAAGCATGGTGGTGTGAAGGTGGCCAAAGATGGGCATGGTGGAGGCTAAAGTGTAGGATCAAGTGTAGGGTGGGTCAGGGGAGTAGCAGGAGATGGTATGGAAAAATGTTTCGGGTCAGGTTATACAGAGCTATTAAAGCCTGCCATGGAGTCCAGACTCTAAATAGGAGGAACAGCAAAGGTTTAAGGGGTGAGGCATCACTAGATCAGCACAAAGCCTCCATCTGCCTCTTCTCCACCAGGAAGGTGCAAGGACACTCTCTCCACAATCACGGGGCCAACCACCCAGAACACATACGGGCGGAATGAAGGGGCCTGGATGAAGGACCCCCTGGCCAAGGATGAGCGGATTTACGTAACCAACTATTACTACGGCAACACCCTGGTAGAGTTCCGGAACCTGGAGAACTTCAAACAAGGTGCGTGATAAAGATCCGACCCAGGCGGCTCCTTCCCTTCCCCACGTCCTCTGTTTTTATCACAGCCGGGCCTCTTTGGGTGGTAATGGCAGATAGGAAGGTGACACTTTCTTCTGATGACTAAAGGACCTTTCCTTGGAGAGCGGTCCCCCTTCCCCACTCCCTCACATTCTCTGCCTCTCAGCGCTTCCCCTCCTCCCTCCCTCCTGGGACATGGAAAACCTCCAGTCCAGAAGACCGCCTCCCTTTCCCATAGCCCTTGACAATTTACGAACCACATTCATGTATATTAGCTTCCTGGATCCTTGAAAGAAAGAGGTAGATGGGAATTGTCACTTCCCTATGACAGATGAGGACGCTGAGGCGCAGGCAGGTTGAGTGATATGCTACAGGATGCTGGAAAGTGGCAGAGCCAAGACACAAACCTGGGTTTCCAGACCCCTCGTTGATCATCACTCACTTAACCACATGGGCTGCCCACCTCCTGCCATGCCACCCTGAAGCCTCCTGTTTTCTCCACACCTGCAGGTCGCTGGAGCAATTCCTACAAGCTCCCATACAGCTGGATCGGCACAGGCCACGTGGTATACAATGGCGCCTTCTACTACAATCGCGCCTTCACCCGCAACATCATCAAGTACGACCTGAAGCAGCGCTACGTGGCTGCCTGGGCCATGCTGCATGATGTGGCCTACGAGGAGGCCACCCCCTGGCGATGGCAGGGCCACTCAGACGTGGACTTTGCTGTGGATGAGAATGGCCTATGGCTCATCTACCCGGCCCTGGACGACGAGGGCTTCAGCCAGGAGGTCATTGTCCTGAGCAAGCTCAATGCCATGGACCTGAGCACACAGAAGGAGACCACATGGCGCACGGGGCTCCGGAGGAATTTCTACGGCAACTGCTTCGTCATCTGTGGGGTGCTGTACGCTGTGGACAGCTACAACCAGCGGAACGCCAACATCTCCTACGCCTTCGACACCCACACCAACACGCAGATCGTCCCCAGGCTGCTATTTGAGAATGAGTATTCCTATACAACCCAGATAGACTACAACCCCAAGGACCGCCTGCTGTATGCCTGGGACAATGGCCACCAGGTCACCTACCACGTCATCTTTGCCTACTGACACCCTTGTCCCCACAAGCAGAAGCACAGAGGGGTCACTAGCACCTTGTGTGTATGTGTGTGCGCACGTGTGTGTAGGTGGGTATGTGTTGTTTAAAAATATATATTATTTTGTATAATATTGCAAATGTAAAATGACAGTTTTGGTATATTTTTTTATATGGATTGTAGATCAATCCATACGTGTATGTGCTGGTCTCATCCTCCCCAGTTTATATTTTTGTGCAAGTGAACTTCTCCTTTTGACCAGTAACCACCTTCCTTCAGGCCTTCAGCCCCTCCAGCTCCAAGTCTCAGATCTTGCCCATTGAAAAGGTTTCATCTGGGTCTTGCAGGAGGCAGACAACACTAGGAGCAGAAGTGAAAGAGGCAAGAAAGAAGTGCTATGTGGTGGGAAAAAAGTTTTAATGTATTGGAGAAGTTTTAAAAAACCAGAAAAATGCCTTTTTTAAAATAAAGAAGAAATTTAAAATCAGCCCCCAGTGCACTTTTGTTTAGCACCGATATGTCTGGCCAGGTGTTGGATCCCGCTCCCGGAAGGAGACGAGGTCTGGTGTTTCTTAGAAATGTTCTCTAACTGAACTGGGCTGCATCCCAGTTCAGTTCCTAAGAGCGCCTCCTCCCCTCCTGACAGGGACTTCCTGGTGGGGGATTTGGAATGAGCTGACCCCCATGTTCTCTTTAATTTTGTAGCATTGATCCCTTCATCTCTCTGTCACACTAGCTTCCTTGCTCTGTTCTGCTACTCCTCTCATCATTTCACCCAAGGTTGGGGAACCTGTTTATTCATTAGCCCTGCTTCTCGAGGGTCTGGTCTTAGGCACTGTTGAAAATACAAAGCTGAGTGAGTGCGACCTTGTTCCCGCACTTCCTTAAGAAGTTCTCAATCAATCCATCTCCCTCCTCCTGTCTCCTTCTCCCCATAACCCTGTCTGCCTTTTCCTGAACTAGCTCATTCAGCCAGGCTTTCCCCTCCTGCCTTCCCTTCCAGGAAAGGGGCCCCTTTCTGAAATGAGTTCCTTGAGGGACGCGCTTGAGGGATGGGGAAGAACTGCAGCCCCTCCTGGTGCAGGGCTGAACCCTGTGCAGTGCCTGCTGTCCACAAGTGTGATTCTTCCTCCACATTACACAAAACAGGAGATAGAACATCTGAAAAAGCCTCAACAGGCATCTCCTGAGGTTATGAAGGAGGGCAGGACCCAGGGATGCTGCGGGGAGATCTGCACAGCTCTCCTGTTGCAGCTCCCCTCAGCCTCCTCCTGACCCCTCTGTAGGCGGCCTCACTTCCTGACCCCCAGTTAGAGGGTCACACCAGGGAGCACCCCCCTGTGTAGAGAACAAGGTGGGGGGCCACGAGGAACAGCCCTCCAGGGAGGCCGGTTGCAGCTTGTCTGGGTGAATCAATTGGCTTTAGAGCCAAACTGCCCACTCAGGCCAGGTGAGGACACTTCTCAGGTTCCTCCCACATGCCGGAAGGAAGAAGCAGAGGCAGGGGTAACCATAGGCCTGAAGCTGGGTGGTCGGAAATGTTTTCCCTGAGCACAACATCCAGGACTTCTTCAAGCAGCTTTCTTTTGTGGGGTTAAACTTTGGAAACACCAGGACTTAAAATACCAAGATTTAAACAAAGAATGAGTTTCTCCAAAACCTGAAGAGCAGAATCATGACCAGGCTATGCTCCACCTGCTGCCGTCTAGGGTGAGCCCTGAGACCTGCACCCTGACCCTTCTGGGCCTCTGCCCAAACCTGTAAAATAAGGGGGTATTTCCCAGCCCTCAGACTTGCTGGTTGAGTCTTCAGCTCTGTAACACCTTGTCAAACTTAGAGCATTTTAATTGCTTGATACTGATGGGAAATATATGTATTTTTTTCCTGTTAAAAGACTTCCTAGCAATATATTTCAAAAGTAGAAAAAAAATTCCTAACAATTTATCATTTCATTCTTTTTATATTCATTGATTTATGTGTACATTTATTCATTCAGTAAATATTTATGGAGCCCTGACTGGGGATGGGAGTAAATAACACAAAGTCACTGCCCTCATAAAGCTTATATTCTAGAGAGTGAGAGAGAAAAAGAAATACATTATGTGTAATGTGACAGGTGACAATAAAATAAAGCAGGCAAAGATGGGAAGGGAGGGGGTTGAAGTTTACATGAACAGGTCTGAGAAAGCCATCTGATCAGGGGATATGGAGCAGAAATGGAAGGCAGAGGAGTTGAGCGAATCTCAGACCTGGAGGCCGTGGGCAGGCAGACAGTAGGGAGCTAGAGGCCTGAAGGGGCCCCACGGGCACCCCAAGTGAGGCTCGTGGAAGCACCTGCAACCAACTGAGCACCCTGGGCAGGAACAAGGTGCATCTGCTGTCACTCAGCATCCAACACAGTTGAACACAGTTGGGTGATGGTGCGCAGGCCTTCTTCCTACCTGCCTCCTTCCCCACCATGGAGATAGGTGTCTGATGGAGAAAACCATCTCCAGGGTCTGGGTCTTAGTCCTGCCTCTCCAACTTGTGTTTTGTGAGACCTTGGATAAGACCTCTCTAAGCCTGTCTGCCATCTGTAAAAAGGACCACATTCTGTCTACAAGAAGGGTAGATTCATGAAGAGTCAAATAAAGCAAGGCAAGTAAAAGAGTATAAAACATGCCATTATCACTGTCTAAAGTGAAACTCCTTAACTTGATTTCCCAAACCAGCTCTGCCTTTGGCCTTCCCTGGTAATCTCCCAGTCCCCTGGGATATAAGCTTAGGGGCCCTCTGTTTAATCCCTGCTCCCGGGGTCTCCACAACAACTTAATTACCCAGACCTCAGGTACTTTCCTCCCACAGAGGCGCCGTGGGACACAGTGGCCTCTCATGGCCAAATCCCAGCTCTGCCCAGTCTGGCTTATGATCTTGGACAAGACATCAAACTTCTCTGAGCCTCATTTTCCTCCTCTTTAAAAAGTGAGTAATGAATCTGTTTTACAGGGCTGTTTGGGGACATAATGAAACAACATTATGAAACATGAGGCAAGTAACAGGCATTCAATACTCTTTGTTTTTTAATTGACACGTAATTATATAGCTTTTTATTATGAAAACCTTCAATCATACAAAAAAATAGAGAGGAAAGTGTAATAAACTCCACACTCCTATCACTAAGATATGACAATCATCAAAATTTTATTACATTTGCTTCATCTTTTCTTTATTTTTTTTTCCTTTTCTTTCTTTTTTTTTTTTTTTTAAGAGACAGGGTCTCACTCTGTTGCCCAGGCTGGAGTGCAGTGGTGCAATCATAGCTCATTGTAGGCTTGAACTCCTGGGCTCAAGTCGTCCTCCTGCCTCAGCCTCCTGAGTAGCTAGGACTATAGGCACTATAGGCACTAAACCAGCTAACTTTGTTATTGTTTGCTTTCTGTAGCAATAGAGGCTCCCTATGTTGCCCAGGCTGGTCTTGAACTCCTGGCCTCAAGTGATCCTACTGCCTTGGCCTTCCCAGTAGCTGAGACTATAGGCATAAACCCCTGTACCCAGCCTTTCATCTTTTACAAAATTTTTTGTGCAAATATTTTAAATTAAGGACAGCATGACATTTTACCCAAACACTTTAGTATCTCGTAAGAAAAATTTTAATATAATCTTAACCTAACGAGATTAATTATGATTCCTTAAAATCAATAACATACAACCCAAATTTAATTTCCCCAATGTTCTCAAAAGTTTCTTGTACAGCTGGGACTTTAAACCAGGATCAATCAGTATCCACACACTGAATTATGTTTTTGTATCTGAAATCTCCCTCTATCTCCTCTCCCTTCCTCTCCCCTCCTCTCCTGTAAACTTTTCATTTTGTAATAATTTTAAATTTACAGAAAAGTTGCAAAGTTGGAAAGAAAAAGCTCAAGAAACCCATATTAGTGAATTACCGTCACCTCCAGTTAAGCCTCTTTTCATCTAGAATGGTTCTCCCTGCCCAACCTCTTTCTTTCACGTCACTGATTTACTGATGAAACTGTGTTGGGTTTTTGGTGACACATCACTTTCTGGATTTATCTGATTACTTCCTTCAGGTGTCACTTAACTTATTCCTCTGTCATGGTCTGAATGTTTGTTCCCCCCACCCCTAAATTCTTATTTTGAAACTTACTCCCCAGTGTGATGGTGTTGGTAGGATTAGGCCAAGTGGGCAGAGCCCTCGTGATGGGATTAAAAGAAGCACCAAGGGCCGGATGTAGTGGCTCACGCCTGTAATCCCAACACTTTGGGAGGCCAAGGCAGGTGGATCACCTGAGGTCAGGAGTTCAAGACTAGCCTAGCCAACATGGTGAAACCCCATCTCTACTAAAAATACAAAAATTAGTCAGGTGTGGTCATGGGCACCTGCAATCCTAGCTACTTGGGAGGCTGAGGCAGGAGAACCGCTTGAACCCAAGAGGTGGAGGTTGCAGAGTGCTGAGATCGCACCACTGCACCTCAGCCTGGGCAACAACAGCAAAACTCCGTCTCAAAAAAAAAAAAAAAAAAAAAAAAGGAAGCTCCAAGGAGGCTTGTTGCCCCTTCGGCCATGTGAGGGCGCAGCAGCAAGGAATCACGTAGGAAGCAGAGGTGCCCTCACCGGACACTAAACCTGCTGGTGCCTTGATCCTGGAATTCCCAGCCTCCAGAACTGTAAGCTATAAGTTTCTGTTGTTTATAAATTACCCAGTCTAGGGTATTTTTGTTATAGTGATACAGACAGGAGACAGGGAAATACTGGGTAGAAGAGGGCAGTTCCTCAGCAAAGGCCCCACCCTCAAGCCTGAAAACCCACAGCCCTAAATGAGGACAGACATTTCTGTTTTTGAGCCCAAAAAGTTGCCTTTTGGCCCCCCATCCCCCCCCCCATCCTGCCCCCATATAAACCCAAGACCTTAGCGGGAACACACAAGCAGCTTGGCCGTTCCCCAGCAGGGGACATTGGGACTAGCAGAGCAGCAATGGCGGACCAGTGCGGCAGAGAAAGACAGAAGAGGAGGGACGCCTGGACGCCGAGGGGAGTTTATCCGGGGGCGGTCAGAGAAGAGTCCAGCCACTGGGCAGCCCGACTCCAGGGGAAGACCACCTTCCCACTCCATCCCCGACTTCTGGCTCCCCATCCATCTCCCCGAGAGCCACCTCCATCACTCAATAAAACCCTGCACTCATCCTTCCAGTCTGCGTGTGATCCGATTCTTTCGGGACACTGGGCAAGAGCTGGGGATACAGAAGGCAGAGGGTCCATTGAGCTGATTAACACACAAGCCGTCTGCAGACAGCAAATCTGAAAGAGCCTTGTGACACACGTCTACTTGGGCTTTGGGAGTCGCAGACACCCGCCCCTAGAAGCTGCTAAGGAACCAGAACCCAAAAACGGAGGCGCAGGCTTCTGCACGTGTCTCTAGGGGTTTGAGCCGCGGGGCAACTGAGCAGGCGAACCATAGCCCTATCTCGCTTGCTGCGAGGGGAATCAAGGAACTCTCCCTGTTCAGTAGCAGTCTGAAAGGCCTAAGACATCCTCTTTCCAGCTTTTGCCTTAAAGTGGAGGTTAGATCTAAAAGCTTGATTAGATTTAGGAGAGACATTTTTGACAAAAGACTTCATTGTGACGCTGTGAACTTGGTGCTCCCTATTTTCCATATTTGTCCTACTCTTTTCAGTGCCTTTTGTCAGCCTCACCACCCTAGGGTGATGCATTGCAAACACCCCATACATGTTCTGCCTGCCTTCTTGGTCCCCTCCCACCCCCACACATCTGTAGTTCCCATGCTGACAGATGAATCTTGCTTTGGTCCTGTCCCTGTAACCACTGTCAGGTTAAACAAGAGTGCCTCCTGGGCAGTAGTCCTCAAGCAGGTTTGGTTTTTCCCTGTCAATATCCCCATGAATTTACTTGGTGGGCTTAGTTCTTTTCCTACTCCTGGATGAAAACTTGGACAGACCCCTTGATTTCTCTGGCAACTCTCAGGTAATAAAAAGTCCTGTGGTCACTTTAAATTAAAACAAGAACAACACAGATTCCGCTGGGTAATTGAAACAGCCAGTCCATTTTAATCATCAGAATGTTGAACTTGACTTCAGGTTGCTGCTCCCAGCCTTGTCCTTGCTGGGGCCACTGGTGAGGGGTTATCCACTTCCCCCATGGCTAACTTTGGTGTCTGCCCTTTCAGAGTTGAGGAGAAGAAAGAGGGGAGGACAAAGAGGGCAGGAAAAGTGTTACTCTGCTGGTAAAGTCATAGGGTCTAGCACTCCTGAGAGGTGCTTAAAGTCTCCTGAGCACTTTTGTGGGTTCTTTGAAGAACTCCCCCTTTTTGCTAGGGATGCGTTGTCACTTTCTCTTCACATGGACTAAAGCTTCTCTGTTCTGGCTGGTTGTCCTCCCCTTTTCCAGCCCTTAGAAATCTAGGGGTACCAGGCCGGGCGCGGTGGCTCAAGCCTGTAATCCCGGCACTTTGGGAGGCCGAGACGGGCAGATCACGAGGTCAGGAGATCGAGACCATCCTGGCTAACACGGTGAAACCCCGTCTCTACTAAAAATACAAAAAAAAAAACTAGCCGGGCGAGGTGGCGGGCACCTGTAGTCCCAGCTACTCCGGAGGCTGAGGCAGGAGAATGGCGTAAACCCAGGAGGTGGAGCTTGCAGTGAGCTGAGATCTGGCCACTGCACTCCAGCCCCGGCGACAGAGCAAGACTCCGTCTCAAAAAACAAAACAAAACAAAAAGAAATCTAGGGGTACCTCTGGCTGATTCTACTGGTATCTCTGCCCCTCTAAATGGTCCACTTGGATAGGACTTAAGATGACCCCATACATAGCCACATCTAGTGCATAGAAAATTCCCATACATTATGTATCCTGATAAAGCTGGAGTCCAGTTTGGTCCTCAGTTAGGTCATCTTTGCTGAAGAGTAGCTAGCCAGCCCACCTTCTCTCATTAGGTCTCCCAAAAAGGAGTGCATCACTGGTCCACTGTTACCGGCAAACTGCAAAGAACGTGGACTGAGTGCCCCAAGAAGTCCACTTAAAACTCTCTTCCCTTAGCCTTATGATAAGGGGCAGGCACATCCCACCCCAGGATGGAAGGGATGTGATTTCACAAAGCTCTCTCCAGAGGAATCCTCTTCTAACATCCTCTTTTAAAAAGTTTCCAACTCAATTCTTTTACATTCTTAATGTGGTTGAAGAGTTTTAAAGTCTCTAATCGGTTTCTGGACACCTTCTTGGTGAATGTTGCCTACGGTCTGGCCCATCCTTTGGAATGTGAGATCTGGCATCTCCTGAGGCCTTGGCTGAAAACTCCCACTCTTACACCCCATAATGCTTTGGCAGTTCCCTCCTCCTAGGATGCCTTCTCAGTCACCCTGCCCTTCTTGACACCTTAGACTGTCCTCAAGGTCCAGCTCCAGTAAAGTCTTGTCCAGTTCCCTAGCCGGAGCAACAGTAGCCCTTACTACCATGCATGGCACCAACTACATGTGTCTTTTTTTGCATGTATTTGTGAACAAGTCTAACCAGTTCAGTGAAGTTTCTCTCTCTGGAAAAGCAGAGGCTGTTCCTTATTCACCAGGGACTCTCCGCAGCACTTAGCACAGAGCCCGACTCACAATACCTGCTCATTAGGGATCTGTTAAATGAATAAATGAATGAACAAGGAATTCATTTTGGCCTTACAAAATTCAAGGTCACATGAGTGCCTTCCCAAACAGGAACCTGACCAAAGTCACAGGCCCTCCTGCAGTCTGTATTTGGGGAGCCATTCTCAAACAGTGCTTTTCTCAAGGGTACCTCCCCACAGACTTGTAGTGCAATGCCCACAGACCAGGTGGATCTGGTTCCTGAAACTCAGAAAGTTGAAGCTTGAGAAGTACAGGCCACCCTTAAGATAGAATCACTGCAGAGGCCAACAGTCTCCACGCCATGGTCATCTGTGAGCCCAGGACATGTTCTGTTCATCTTGTATCGCCAAGGTCTCAGTGAGGATAATGGGCTATTTCGCCACTTGAAAGCAAGAGACACAGAATTATGCCCAGTTTCTCAACCCGTTATACAATTAACAGGAAATATGACCACTTGGGGTTTTTACTGAGCACAGACGAGCAATATTCAGTGTCTGAGGCCTTGATCCTGGGTGGGTTGGTGGGTGACCTCAGCCCTCCTGACCAGGGAGCTTTGTGTGGCTGCCCATGCACCCTCAACAGCCGGGTCGTCTTCCCCGCCTCCTCCATCAACACTTGACTTTCTCAGTCTGTCCCCAACTGTCATGAAATCACAAATGGGCACCAAGAAAAGGTCTTGGACTATGACTTTCCAAGAAGACAACACAGAAGGAACATTGCTTTTTGAGAGCATTCTATTATTCCTTATGAACTTATTAGCATCATACCTTTAGGAGTCCTTGGTTGTAAGCAATAGAAATAGAGTTTTTCTAGCTTAGGCAAAGAGGAATTTATTAGAAGGATACTTGGAAGTTCACAGACTCAAAGAAAAACCTGGAAAATCAGGCCATGGGAAGGCAAAGAACCAGGCTGGCTCTGGGCAGAAGGACATTCTCTTTGAAGATACCTTCATGGGAGCTTCTGTTTCAGCCATGCATAGCCCCCAGTTGTCTCCATTCAAGACACAAATTTTTAGGAGAGAGTCTGGTTGGTGAGCTTGTGTCCAAAGACCACCTTGTCACCAGGGTTGGATTCTGTGGTTGACAGCTCCGCCCTAATCACACCAAGTCGGGAAGGGCCAGTTCCCCCAGTGAAGGGCTGCTGAGCAGACAGAAACAAACAAAAACCAAAAAACAAAACCAGATGTCCACTAAAAACATTTCCACTAATATATTTGAAATATGATTCAATTTTCCAAAGTTCAGTTTATATACAACTCTTCATTTAACTGAATTTCTCTTTTCCTCCTACCTGCTGGAAAGTTTAAGGTTCATAGCAAGCATGTAGGATGTCGATGGTGCCCATGTTGCCTTTGCCTCTCTCCTGGTTCTATTTTATGTTTTTTGTTTTGTTTTGTTTTGTTTTTTTAATGTTCCTTTATCTCTAGTTTGCTGCCTTGGTGTATGCTGTGACTTTTCTCCTTTTTTTTTTTTTTTCTGGAATAAGGCAGAATATAAATGAGCAGATTATCTGTGACTCTTCAGAAATGCCTTATGGTGTAAAGCAAGGTTTGTCTGTGCTGCGAGTTTTCCCACTGGAAGGGCTTGTAGTCTAGAAGCCAACAGTGACAAAGATGTCGTCGTCGTGGCACGGAATCCCTGGAGTTCTCTACATTTAAAGCTTTCCCAGAGCGATTAGATGCAGACAAGTTGCATCAAACTTTTACTGCATTGTATTCCTATGGTTAGGGGAATGCAATTTGACACATGGTAAGACAAGCCAGTTGAGAGAGAGAGAGAGAGGGGATGAACAAGAACAAAAGGAGGTTGGCTGAGGAAGCCTGGGGCCGGGCCCTGCTCTGGGGTTATTTTCCATGTGACCTCAGCTGAGCTCTCTCTTTCTGGAGGATCCTGCCTGGTTCTGGGACACCAAGGAAAATTTGGCAGTGCCTGAGGGAGTTAAAGTATGGCCAACAGCAGCAGGTGCCAGGAAAGGGCTGGAAAATGCTGGTGAACTTCCCAGAGTCACACAGCAACTTCAGTTATGGTTTGGAGAGGAAAGTCTGAGGTTGGAAAGGAAAGTCTGGGGTTGGAGAGAAAAGTGGGAGGTCTGCCAGCTGCCCTCAGAAGAACCCCAGCTCCACCCTCCAACCTCTGTGATAAGCTGGCTTTCCCCCCTGAGCCCAGAGGGTAGGAGAGGCCCGAGGGCTGTGCGCTTATCAAGGATGTCTTGGTTGTGGAGATTGGAAACCCACTCAGCCTGGTTCAAAGAGAAGCTAGCTGTAAGAGTGCCCCAGGCAGTCCCACAGATACTCAGTGAGGCTTCACACTCCTCTCAGGGACGGGGACAGGAAATTCAGGAACCCTGTCAGTCCTCCCAAAGTGCTCAGGGCCCTCAGAGCACTCTCTCACTCCTGCTTAGCAGCAGCACAAGGAGCCTCCCCAAGCTGCCCCAGCTCAAGCATCCATGACTCACTGTCCCCCTCAGACTCCCTGAGGGGCTCAGCTCATCTGTCCATGCTGAGCATGTGGACTGACCATATCCACCCCTCATCCAGCCAGCTGTGTAGGAGGAACAGGCCGTGTAGACCCCTAGGCTCATAGGAGGGCTCAATACATGTGGATCCCATTGGGAAGTGTCAACACTGGTTCTTCCTCTAGTCGAAGGGCCACTGAGAGGACCCACAAGAGCTTCAGGGTCCAGATGGACTCCTGTCGAGAGCACTGTGGGAGGGGTTCCTGCACCCCAGGGCCACTGGCCTCAAGGACTCTGAGGACACAAGGTATGTTTTGGTCACTGAAGAAGAGCAATGCTCTATGACTTCCAGAGAAACAGACTCACTTTGCAGGCTGACACCCACGTAGCTCCTCCTAGGGACCTCCTCCAGCATGACTCTCTTGAGACAGAGCTAACCAAGTTCAAGGAGCCATGTGAGCCCTCAGAGGGTTATTCAACACCGATTTCACATTGAAGTGGTACTTGAATGCAGAAAGTTGTCTACCCATCAGCTTTACTCCCACCGGGGCCCAAGAGGCCTTTGCCGGGAGGCTGCGCTGGCTCCTGTCTCTTCCCTGCCTGTGCTCAAGCTGTTCTCATCCCTGCCATGACTGGACAGGCATCCTTTCCCAGTCACCACCTGATTGACCTCTCCCCCTCCCTTAGGCCTTAACCAAAGCCCACCTCCCTCGGGAAGGCCCCAGTCCCATCCTCTCCTCCCCCTTCTTCTCCCTTGGGCCTCCGCACCTGTGTCTTAGCCTGCTTGGCATCTGGCCGCCTCCCAGCTACTCACGTCTTTGTGTGCTTTCCTCGTTAGCCTGGTTGCTGGAGGACATCTCTGTGCCCTGTCACAGCACGGCCAGGAGAGCAGAGGGGCTGAAGGGCTGATGTGGGCTGCCACCAGAGAGCTCCAGTTCTGGTCACACAGAAGGACTTCTGACCCTTCAACAGACCCTGGAACCCACCAGGGCCCAGTGGCCCCTAGGTCACCCTGCCCCTCTCTTCCAGCAGTGGAATTCCCCTCCACCCCTGAAAGACCCTGGCCCTGTGCTGACTCCCTCACCTCACAATAGCCACTTCTGTTATGGAGCGGCCATACCCTGCTGTGGCGCATTTTCAGAACAGAAAGGGCCTTCACTGGTACGCCCTTGGGGTTACGGCATTCCTGCAGAACGCACTGGCCTATTCTCTGCAGCTCTGCAGGAGACAGGACCCTTGACACCCAGGGTGAGTCCCACCCTAACTTCTCTCCTCTCTCTTGAAAGAGAAGGGCCAGTAGCTGGCGCTGACCCCAGGCTCTGTTGCCTTTCTCACTCTGAGGAAGCCAGTCCACATTTTGTTCCTCTGTGAGGCCATGCCATTGGTCAGGATGGACATGAAGCAGCGCAGAGAGAAGGGAGTTCAGTCAGGCAGTGAGGAGCGGAGGCCCCAGGCCGCTCTTCTGCAGGAAACTGCTGTCTGGAGGCATGCAAGGCGGCTCTCTGCTGTGGGGCACAAAGCATTGTCCTGCGAATCCCCAGAGCACCTGAAACCTAGCTGGCAGGACAGCCTGGGGAGAGGACAGTCAGGGAGAGAGGACAGTCTCGGGGGAGAGGACAGTCTGAGGGACAGGACAGTCTGAGGGAGAGGACAGTCCAGGGGAAGAGGACAGTCAAGGAGGAGAGGACAGGATAGTCTGAGGGAGAGGACAGTCTGAGGGAGAGGACAGTCTTGGGGGAGAGGACAGTCCAGTGTAGGAGGACAGTCCAGGGGGAGAGGAAAGTTCATGGGGAAAGGACAGTCTCGGGAGAGGACAGTCTGAGGGACAAGCCCTCTCCCCAACAGGGAAGAAGATAGTCTGGGGGAAGAGGACAGTCTGGAAGGAGAGGACAGGACAGTCTGAGGGCGAGGACAGTCCAGTGTAGGAGGACAGTCCAGGGGGAGAGGAAAGTCCATGGGGAGAGGACAGTCTTGGGGAGAGGAAAGTCTGAGGGAGAGGACAGCCTGAAGGAGAGGACACTCTGGGGGAAGAGGACAATCTGAGGGAGAGGACAGTCCAGGGGGAGAGGATAGTTCAGGGGAAAGGACAGTTTGGGACAGTTTGGGGAGGGAGGGCAGTCATGGGGGGAGGACAGTCCAGGGGGAGAGGGCAGTCCAGGGGAGGGGACAGGACAGTCTGAGGGAGAGGACATTCTGCGTGGGAGGGCAGCCGTGGGGGGAGAGGGCAGTTGTGGGGGGAGAGGACAGTCCGGGGTAGAGGACAGTCCGGGGGAGAGGACAGCCTCAGCCCAGGTGCTGAGGGGCCTGCCATGCCGCAGAAGAGTGAAACTGGCTGGTAGATACACTCAGCATCATAAAGCACTTGATGTTGACATTAGCTATGAATAAGTCCAAAAGGTTCACCTATCTTGACACTGTCGGGAAAACAGCTCCGCTGGTAGGGAGCATTGATCGCAGGCTGGGCTGGTGAGGGTTGTCATACCTGCTGCACCCTTTGCTGTCCCACTAGCCAAGATGGGACCTGCCTGCCCACTCCCAGGGCACACTGAGAAGCAGAGGGGCCATATCACGAGCTGGTATTTTGACTTTGCTGGTGGCTTGTCATAGCAGGTGGGTTATAATCACACCCCCTTGTGAGCCATCTCCTGATTTTGTACAAAGTTGGAGTCAAATCTTTCCTCTAGGAATTTAAGAACCTGTATAATTTTTCTTGGTTTTGTCTTCAAAGCTTTTTTTTTTTCCTCTGTGACTCAATATTTGGATGTCTCTCCCTGAGAGAAGCCATCAGAGTGAGATCTAAGATTCAGGCTGGTGCCAGCCTTAGAGATGGGGGAGCCGCCTCCACCCCAACAGTCACGGAGCCAGAGGCCTGCAACCGCAACTCACCTGCCCGTCCCTGGGGCACTGCCCCTCAGCTGCCATGGCAGCACAAGCCCTCTCCCCAACAGGGAGATTTCAAAGAGGGAGGGTCTGGCTTTCCAGCCACAGACCCAGAGCTCCTTTCTCTAGGAACTCTGCAAAGTCTGGAGGGGAGAGAACCTTCGGGACAGAAGGGAATGAACACATAGGCGAACTGTAGTGTCTTTTCCCTTGTCTGAGGGCTGTCGTAAGAAGGGGTGCACTCAGCCTCCCACTGGTCCAAGAGCCTGAAGTGGGGTGGCTTTGGCTGGCCAGCTGTTTGTGTGCTATTCTCTCCCTCCTGATTTACCGTTTCTTCTGTTGCTTCAGGCTTCTTCTGGGTCAGCAGTTATCCTCTTCCCCCACTCCTCACCCAACCCAAACCTTCTCTCCTTTCCTTTGCAGTTCTTTTCACGTCTTTCTGTTTCTGTTTTTCCAGTTCCCTGAGGTCTGGGAGCAGACTCTCCCTCTTGTTCTCTCTGCGCCAGGGCCTCCCTGCCAACTCCTCTCCTCTCTCCCTCTTCTCCTTCTCCCCCTCTGTCCCTCCTCTCCCAGCTCCCTCTCCTTCCAAGAATATGCCATTTCCCAAAAAGTTCCATTTTCACAGCCATGGTTATTTTCATGCATTTCCCCGTTCTAACATCGCAGAGGAATGTCTGACATCATCTCCACAAGTGAATCCAGCACTTTCCAGCCCCCACCCCTACCTCTCTCCCCTCCTTTCTTTCCCAGCTGTTTGCTAGGTTTGGACTTTCATTATCTGAACGCATTTTCTTTTTCTTGTTCCAGGGACCCTACTCCACCCTCAACCTCTAGGATGATGTCGCTCCATAAACATCAGAACTAGGCCTCGAAAGACAGTGTTCATTGGTTCCCGAGCTTTTTTGCACATTAGAATCACCTGGGGAAATGTTCACACTCCTATACCCAGGTCACACCCTGTACCAATTCAGTGAGAATGTCGGGGTGGGAGCCAGGCACCAGTATTTTTTAAAGGTCCCCAGGTGGTTTCAAAGTGTAGCAGAGTTTAAGAACCACCAAGCTAGGACTGAAGTGAAGGGGGTTCCAGCCTTTAGCCAACTCTGCCATGGAGCCTGGGGCACACACCTTGTCTTCAGAGCTGTGAAGGAGGGGCCAGGAGCATTCTCTCTGGGGTGCTCCTGCCCAGCGCTGGGGGTTCTCCCAGCCACCCAGTGAAGACCTGTTCCAGGTCCCACAGCAAAGGGTGCTGGTTCAAAGCAGGGGCTCCCAGGAGTTCAGTGCCCAGGAGAGCCATGGACTTGTGGGGGAGCAAGCAGCTGGTTCTGCCTCTCGTCCTGGATGTAGCCCCCGAGCCTGGATGGTGGCTGAGTCGACTGAGTGCATGCATCTGATTCCTTAATCAATTCTTTTTTTCTTTTTCTTTTTGCATAGGGTGCGGTAGCTAGTGCAGTGTGACAAATACCAGTCTATCATGCACATTCCTGGAAGGGCAGTGTATATTTGTGGCTTTCTAAATGCTCAATAATTCAATGAAATCCTGATTTAGCCTAAAATGCGCAAACCATCATGTCCCAAGCACACTATATCCACAGGCCTGATTCAGGCCCTTCAGCTGGGAGTGCAGCTACCCAGGGCAGCAGCAGCAGCAGGAATGGAGGTTGTGGATACTGAAGATGTAACTCCTGTGGACTTCCAAAAAGGCAGCACACACACACAATTTTTTTTTCTTTTAACGGAGACAGAGTCTAGCTAGCTCTGTCGCACAGGTTGGAGTGCAGTGGCATGATCTCGGCTCACTGCAACCTCTGCCTCCCAGGCTCATGCAATTCTCCTGCCTCAGCCTCCCAAGTAGTGGGGATTACAGGTGCGCACCACCAAGCCCGGATCATTTTTGTATTTTAGTAGAGACAGGGTTTTGCCATGTTGGCCAGGCTGGTCTCGAACTCCTGACCTCAGGTGATCCTGATATTCCCACTCACCCCAACAATAGCAGCTGGGGGAAGATTCCTCTCTGGCCGGAGTCTGGATCTTCCCATCCTCCAGCCTTGCTGACAGGGATCTACACGGGTGTTTCTCAGGCCCCTCTCAGAGTCCTCTGGGGGGCTTGCTGAAACACAGGGTACTAGGCCTAGCCTCGGAGTCTGACTCAATGGGTCTGGGATGGGGCCAGGAAAGTTGCATTTCTCACAAGTTTTGAGGTGCTGCTGCAGTCTCAGGGCCCCACTTGCAGACTTGCTGGTTTACATCCTCTTTCCAGGCCCATTTCTAATATACCACAGACTGAAGTCAGAGGAAAAAGCAATAGGATGAAATGAAAAGGGGAAGAGGAAAACTAATGATGCCTTGTCTTTTAAGGGAAGGCAGGGATCTCTGCTGTTTCCCTTGCAGTCCTGCCTCAGCATTGGGCATCGCACATCCTGCAACTTCTGTGCCCTGTGAATATCTGCATAGGGTGCGGTAGCTAGTGCGGTGTGACAAATGCCAGTCTATCATGCACACTCCTGAAAAGACAGTGTATATTTGTGGCTTTCTAAATGCTCAATAAGTCAACGAAATCCTGATTTAGCCTAAAATGCCCAAACCACCATGTCCCAAGCACACTATATCCACAGCACTACTAGAGAAAAAAAATCAAATTCAAGACATCAGTACGGTTCCTGCTCTTCTGGAGCTCACTGTCCCACAGGGATGATAAATGTTTAACCGGTAATTGCAAAGGCGATGAGAGTCAGGAAAGGAGAAGTATGAGATGCTGCTATGGCGACAAAAACAATCTTTCTATGAGTGGCCTTTTCCTTCTTTGGACTGTTTGTGCCCTGCTGACTTGTGCCGGATGATAAATCCTGGGAAGACGGAATCAGCCCCAACCATGCTGCTACTTGCAATGTGCTTCTAGTTGTGCTCCCTTAAGTGGTGACCTGTAGAGCCATTTAAAACAAGAGATTAAGTGTTTCAGCATCTTTCCTGCTCATATTGTCTAAATTAAGATGAATTTCCAGCTCCCCCAAGCTGGCGATTTGATGGAAACAGCCTAGCTGGATGTGTGGAGGTTGCTGTAATTCTGTCTTCCTAAAGGCTGCCAGGCTGAAAGGGGCAACGTGTTGATCTGATGTGAACGAGTGGCTTAGCAGAGGAGAATTCCAGCAGCACCAGGAAACCAGAGACAATATGGCGAAATGGACTGTTTGATGTCCTGGGGCCAGCAGCCAAGTGAGTGGGTGAGATCTGGGCTCATGACAAAGATGCTGGCCATGAACTTCCCACCCCCAAACTCTCCTGAGAGCAGCTTGTGTCCAACTGAACTTTCTTTTTCAGGCTGACCAGAAATCTTACCCTCACCTGGAAATGGTCTTTACTCTTCTGTGGGGACAGAAGGGTGACCACAGAGTCCAGGGAAGAGACATCGCTCGTGTCTCTAGACATGTGAAGGATATGTCAAGGATGTTGTCTAGTTCATCATCTACATGGTTTCCCACAGCTCCATGATAGATGTTGGAACTTCACACAACACTTAGAACTGGTGGCAAAGGTTTAAATTCCGGGGCCATTGCCTCTAGCCCACTATGAAGAAATGCAGCCCAAGAATCGAAGCTCCATGAGGTGCTCAGGCAATGGAGATAACCTCGGAGGCTTCAGAAGTCAAGCAGGACACCTAGGGAAGGAGCATCTGAGATGGCTTTTGAGGCTCTCTGTTCTTCCTTTGTACCCAGTTGATGTTTGCAGAAATATGGACCATACCGTAAATAATTGGCAACAGTATTTTCTGTTAGCCTGGCAAGGTCCCCCTTCTAAATGGATACAGCTTTTAGGACTGACACTGCTGCACTCAATCTTACAAGATGATCCATTTATTAATATGGTGTGTTGTATTTATTTTAAAGATATGTCCTTCACTTCTGAAACAAACCATTTCAGTTTTGAGTCTGCAGATTAGTGATCTCTTACATAAGCATCTCTATTTCATAGTCCAGCATCCACATCAGCAGTTAATTCAGCAACGAAAACTTTCTATAGAAGTAGAACTTGTAATCACAAGACAGATGGTGGATACATCCTTGGATGGAGCTGGATGCCACACTTGGGTGGGCTCTTGGGTATGAATAGAGTAGGAGAGTTGGGAGAGCCTAGGATCTTCAATTATGGAGGAACCAGCTTGTATCCACTCCACTGGGTAAACTCATCCAAGATGGAGACAAGGACTGAGGTCTAGAAGAATTGGTGCAGCAGCCCAGCATGGGCTCTGCATGCAGCCAGCATTGAGTTACGCCTTCTGAGTTACTCACAGAAAACCCTTGGGTACTGCTGGACCTTGCCTCTTAGCGACTCTCCCTCTTTCCTGAACATACTTCAACACCCTGGTTGCCCGTGTTGTGTGGCTTGGTTTCTTCCTCACTCATTTGTCTCTTTATGACTTCAAAGGATGAACCATGATGTAGCATAGTAGAAAGAATGTGGCTTTAAAACCATAACAGACTTAATTTCAAATCTCAACTCTGCTATGTGTTAGTTGTGAGATCCTGGGCAAGTTATTTAATCTCTTGTGACTATTTCTTCATCTGTAATTCACAGACATGGGTATTAATATTATTATGTCGATGATGAAGGCTTGCTGCAAAGCTCAAATGAACTAATGCTTGTAAAGTCTTAGCATGATGCCTGGAAGGTTAAGTCTTCAATAAGCATCAGCTCCTACTATGAACTGAACCAAGAGCAGGGTTCTCTTTAGGCATTTGTACAGATCACGCTGAATGAATATGATGGAGTGAAATATGCTACAGGTTTCCTATGGTGAGCAAAACATTGGAAGGGATTTAAATCTCTACCAAAATTGGACCAGTTAGGTAAATTACAGGGTAAATGCTAAAGAAGCCCTCTATTTGTGATACCATGTATTATATAACCCAAATGTCATTTGTGGTTACCCTTTGAGATTCAAAAATTGACTTGAACCATATCTCACATAGAGTGAGAAGTTCCAGGGGGACAATGCCATAAAGATTGAGGGTGGGGGGTGGGAGTTGAAGCAAGTTTTTATTGCCCTATTTCACCTGACGTCCACTGACACTTCAGTGTATGAATTATCTTGCTGTGCTGTCTTTTTCTTCACTAGTTATACCACACTGAGTCCCATCCTCAGTCTCTCACTCCCAAGGCAACAATTGATACAAAACTGTGTATCTGCTTTTACTGAAGAGTTGGGGCAATGAAGAGGATTTGCATTTCAGCATCACAGTTTGTAAAAGTCCTTTGCCCTCCTGCCACCGGGGGTCTTTTCACGACACTCCCCTCAGGGGCTTTAGTCTCCAGCCCTATTGCTTGGTCCCATTCCTTTTTTCTGCTGTCAACTCTCTACCCTCCAATCTCTGCTAACTTTCTCTGCAGAAGAGGTGATTTGAGGTTGGTCTCCTTCTAGATGGCGGGGGATGGGTGGGGGGGGTGGGAGGGTGGGTCTCATTTTCTAAATAAGTCCATTAAAGTATCTTCTGAAACAAATGTAGTTTTGCCTCTCAGAGAACCCTGATGTTATTATCATTTAGTAATTTATGTATATGGCTCCATGGGCTGACTGTGAGCTCTTTTAGGGCATGACCTTATGCCAGATCTATGTATCAGGAGGTGGAATAATACAGTGGTGAATAATTCATATAATTGGCTGGGCCCAAATATTGGGTCCACTATTTTTTATTTTTATTTTGAGATAGGGTCTCACTCTGTCGCCCAGGCGGGAGTGCAGTGGTGTGATCTCGGTTCATTGCAACCTCCACCTCCTAGGTTCAAGTGATCCTCCCACTTCAGCTCCCCATGTAGCTTGTAGCTGGGATTACAGGCACCCGCCACCATGCCTGGCTAATTTTTGTATTTTTTGTAGAGACAAGGTTTCACCATTTTGCTCGGCTGGTCTCGAACTCCTGAGCTCAAGTAATCCACCTGCCTTGGCCTCCCAGAGTGCTAGGACTATAGGCGTGAGCCACTGCACCTGGCCAGCTCCATTACTTAATAACCATCTTACAAAATAGGATGTAGAGAAGATTGAAATAAGATAATATAGTTAAACCAGTGTCAGAGGCATTCATTGGGTGTTCAGCAAATGCCTGCATTAATTACTCCTGGACGGATCCCTTGCTGTCAGTCTGCGGTGACTAGTTTCAAGTGTGGTGGCATTTGCCATTGTAAGCTAAGAAGAGGCCTTTGGTGAGGACAAGATGTGTGACTGAGTAACCCAGTTTCCTGAAGACATAGAAAGATAAAATACGGGTTTTTCGATTTTTTTTTTCCTTGATAAGACTGTAGTTTAAATATCTGGACACTTAAATAAAGGAAATTTTTACTTAATTAGGCTTGGGAGAAGAGTGGAAAATAGTTCAACAGTTTCATCTTAACAGTAACACAAGCCACAAAGCTTTTTCAGGCTTCCTTTCTCATTACTAATCCCCCAGCACTGAAGATTCATTTGGGGGCTTTTTTCTCTCTTTCTACAAACAGAATAAAGCAAGGTAAGTTTAAAAATTCTTTATTTGAATTTTAGAGAAATAACAGGTATTATATTATAAAGACTTGCTTGAAAGTATGAAATAGTCTGCTTTTATTATTTCTTTAGGTTTTGCAAACCAACATCATTATTAAGGGAGAGAATGGTACATCTCTCCTCCTCATCTTCAACACGTTCTTCAATTGGCATGGGTACAACCTGAGCAAAAAGATCCTGGTGAAATGGTATCTCTGACACTCCCTCCTCAGTTCTAACGGCTCCATGGATGAAGCCCTACTGGACTTAGACCAGCCATACTTGCCAAAGTGGTAACAGGAAACCAGTGCCTCAAAGGCTAGTAGTGCATAGTAGTTTTCATCTAAAGCTCTGTTTCCCCATCATCTCCTCTGTCCTGGTGACTGGCCTGGAAATTATGGCAAGTATGAGTTAAAATGGACCAATATACAATTGCTGTGAAAGTCAACCTGCTAATCTCTAGCTGGGATTAACATAAAGGGGATATGCCAAGCCTCCTGGTTTATTCAACTTCATTGAGAGCAAACAACACAACAGTGTTGTTTGTTGGCCTTGGCAAATGATAAACTATGATTTATTTACTCCTTAGTTACCAAGCCTAACATAATTAAAAGTATTTTAGTGTGCTAAATCCCTAATGCTTAAAGTTAGCAAACCAATATGTTGAGAATGGCATCTACTGTGTGACAGTGGCTGGCCATGACAAGGATTCATACGTAAGATCAAATTTCCTAATCAGATACCTTTGTCATTCTTCTTTGCATAAATTCGATTGCATCTAATAACACAGATATTAGAATAAACTGCCGAAAGTCCTAGTCTTACCCAAAATAAACTGTTTTAAGCTTAGTCATTAAAAAGATAAGAACATAACACACTTTACTTTCTTTTTCTTAGGTAGGAGAAAACTGCTTTTCTTTTACAAGCATAGTTCCTTTCGGATTCTGGCAACATCTTTTTGGATAGTCCAGTATGGTTTCCTAGAAAATTAAAAATCAATCCCAGTCCCTGTGGGTGGAAGGAAATGGGAATATTCACTTCCAAATGTTATTAGGGGTGGGAATGAACATTTCTTATATTTCATTCTCTATCTTTTAGGCTTTATTCTTGTTTTTAAAAGTTATAATTGGTATTCATATTAGCAGCAACAATCCTTATTTCTGTAAGTTAGAACGACTCAAGACTGATGAAAATAACATTTTTGGTAAGGAATATGGAGTCCACAGATGGTAATAAGTGTCTATCAATTTTGGCAATTAACAATCTTATTTAAGAGGTTAATCGGCATGAAATAGCCAATAGTTAATTGGTATGAAATAGCAAATAGCCAATGAAAAGATCTCAGTCAGCTGAAGGAAGCTGAGTCAGCCCATCAGTATGCAGTGGAAAGAGGGCTTTCATGGCTGGAGAATTTCCCATGACTTCAGAGTGAAAGGGGGCATCGGATCAGGCTCTAGCTCTTCAGGCTGTGAAAGCAAAAGTGGTTACTTCTAATATGTTGTTGAAAGTGAAAGTCACTTGGAAACTTTGCAATGTGTTAGAAAGTCAAATACAATTACAAGTTTTTCCTGTAATACATTTCTGTCAAGTTTCACAACCTGAGCTTAGTAAAATGGCAAGAGTCAAAAAATAGTAGCAAAGTGGCAAAGAGCTTGAGAGTTTTCCAGTTTTAACGATGTTAAATGCTGCCACGGCAGTCTCACCAGCATCTTGCTGCGGTGACTACCGGGGAATACACACTGGGGAGGAAGGTTCAGGCCAAGAGGATTTAATCAGGATGATGTCTCTTTAAAAAATGATTTGAAAAATCAATTTGAATCCCAAGTTCCTTGTCTGTTTCTAAATTTACTTGGAACGCGTAAGAATGACTCACCTAACATTGCTTTCAAATACCTCCATGTCTACTTCTTACTGGCAAGAAATGGCAAAGAAATGCCAGTTTTGTGCTGGAACTTGTAGTCATTTTTTTTGTTTTTAAATTAGATGATGCTCTGAGTTTTATAATTATGGTCTGAGTTTTATAATTATGGGGGATTTTTTACTTGTGAAAACGTAAATCCCACCCAAAACTCAATGTGAAATTTCTATACTACAAGCATGGCAAACAACAGATATGTTTCAAGGTTGATCCTTTCACATTAACTCCTAACTTTGGAGTTAGTTTACACTAACACTCTAACAAAGCTGTGTCCCTGTACTGCTGGACATAAGTCAACCCCAAAGGGACAAGCTCCTAACATCTGACTCAGTAGTTAACATGAGGAAACATCCACTTACTTCCATTAAGCCTTAAAAATTTGGGACTTGCAGAAAGACTGTTCCCATCAGCCTCCACCATTACTTCTCAAGACTGTATTATTGTCAGCTCAAAGAGCACAAAATCATCTAATAACAGGAGGGCCTGCCTCCTCCATGAGTTTATCTAATTGTCTCATAAGCTTGCAAAATCCCATTTAAAATTTAATAAATAAAAAAATACACATATTACCCACAATTTCTGGCTGCAACCCCCAAAAGGCAATCCCACCACAAAAAAAAAATAATAATAATAATCTGGCATGGCAACTTCTTATTTCCTAAGGGGCCTTGTGCATACAAACATTAAAATAAAAATGACAATTGTGCCTAGGGATTCATTATAGCTTTGCCAGCAATTTAAAAAGTAGACTACTTCTTTGCATTTGTCAATTTCCTTTCACTCATTTCCTGAAACTCTACCCTTAGGAGAATCCTGTTCCCTCATCTCAAAGATCCATTCAAGAACAGGCAATGACAAAGAGCAGAAGGGATAGTGAGACAGAAAAGAAGGCAAAGCTCCCAGGCTGCTCTGGGCGGCACCTCACAGGCACCCCTAGTTCTGTGGCAGGGCTGCCGGTCTGCTACCACCTTCCTGCTCTTCAGTGGAGACTCCCTCCCAACCGCTACCCAAAGACAGGGACTAACATTGGTGAATACGACATAACCAAAATCTTCCATCTGAGGAGTTGGTAAAATGATCACAGAAAAAGCTGGGAATTGAGAGATGAAGTAAAAGTGAAGCACTAAGAACAAGAAGGCCATGAGATAGGTCCTTCTCCTGTGATTCTATGTCATGGAGAGGAGGGAAACTCTATTTATAACCACCCCACACAAACCAGGTTTACACTGACCATGATAACGTATGACAGTTCCAGCAGATGAGCAGCTTGGGGATGACTACGTTGCCACTGTCTACTAGCCATGGTCACAGCCTCTGGTGTGGTTAATTCATATTACAGTAATGGGAAGGGGCAGGGTCAGGAGAAATATCCCACGATAAGACTGCCCAGTCACCTGAAGGTCTTCTGGGCATTTGCCTTATATTCCTTGGCACCCATTAGAAGAATGGTCCCCAGGGAAAATGGTTCTTGTCTGAAAATCACCCAGGATAGCCAAATCTAAGGGAAGTGCTGCACTGACTTAAAAAAGTTTGTAATGTGCAAAAAGAGGAAGGTTAATTAGCACTTTTCAAACTCCAGAATCCCAGGTAATACAACAATAAAGCCCTCCTTTTCCCTGCTCACAAAAGTTGAACTGATTTCCTTGGAAAGCATTTAACTAGCTTGGACAAAGAAGCACCAGTCCAGAGAGCTAGAAGTGCTGATGGTTCTTTAAAATTATTTAGGAGCCAGGCCTAATTTCACAGGCAGAAAACTAGCTAACTATGTATAATCCTTGAGAGGTTGCTATAATTTCTCTTTCCCTTTCTTGCAAGCAAGAAGAGAAACTGATTGCTATAGTGTGGAACAAGAATAAATCTGACAAAGGCAAGTCAATGGGGGTAAGAAACAGTGTTTGTAGATGAGTTACATCAAAAAATGGAAAAGTTTTGTAGGAGAGGGAGGAAGACTCACTTTAGAAACTGAAGGCAGAACATTAGAGAGGACATCACTGTCTCAGATCCATTTCTATGAATTTATCAAATGAAACATAATTGTCTACTATGGTAAAAAAAAGAGGCATAGTACAGTAAAAATGAACACAACTTTTTTTTTTTTTAGCCATGGGAGAACAAAAGATTTAATTCCTTCACTGTCTTTTCATTTGAGAAACTGAAAATCGTTGCCATATTATGGGATGCATTCCCTCAGCAAGAATCCACATTCAGTAATCAGGATTATTTTAAGGAGCAAATACTTGTCAATTCTCCAGTGAAAAAGCTTTTGTCTTGTTTAAAGTTACTTCCATGTTCCTCAGCTGATTTTGGTATAATTTCAATAGAAGAATGAATAAAAATGAAAGCTTTGTCCTGTGGTCCATGAGGACCTATACCAGATTAGTAAAGAGAAAATATAAGTATGTGTGCTGATACTTGGTGGCCTAGAGTCCTCAAAATAAACAATAGCTGTGGCTTTAATCTCATACTGCAATCACATCGAACTTTCCATCTTTTAAACATGTGTATTAATGGAGCTATCTCCTCTCTTCAAACCCCACCACTGGCCCTTCCCTTACCCTTCTATTTTCTCAAATTTGTACACACTCCTTGACCCACTTTGTTTAGGTGTGAGCCACAAATCCTAAGTAAAGATAAACTTTACCAACTGGGAGTTTTTCCTTTAGAAAGCTCCAAATTGTTTTGACTGTTTTTGGAGTGTTTTTGGCCGTTTTGGTTTTGAAATGTGTTTTCTCAAATAAGCACAATATCCAGAATGAGTTTGCATTAAATGAATGAAAAATCGAATCAGTGGAAACCATTTGAACATGCATGTGCGGCATAGCTTTAAATAAAATTCACTTTATGAATCAATAAGTGAAATGGCAAGGTGGATATTATTTGAAAGAAGATGACTGTTTAAACACAAAACCAACACAGAGGGAAGAGAGGTTCAGAAAGGTACAGAAAAAAAATCTACACCAGGTAACACCGGAGGATGCAGGGCTACATTTGCCACTGAAGAAACATTGTTCTCTTGCGTCTGAATTCCAGTGCTTTCCAAATAGATGGGTAGATGATGAAAAATGGAGCAGCTTCTTTTATTTCTTCTTCTTTCCTCCTTGAATTCTAGTACAAGAGAGTTCTCTGCCTGCCACCAAGGCAGAAAGCAGCATTTCGCTCACCTGCTCTTCAGTCTGGCAGGGTCCCACGCTCAGTTTTCCAGCATAGCTGCAGGGTACTATTGTAATGACTCAGGGATGGTGCTGACAGCGTGGGCTGCCTCTGTGGCTGCAGGAGGGGAGCCAAAGAAGGTGTTGGTTTGATTCCTCTGCTGATCTCGGAGGTAAGGAGGAACTGATGAGCTTTTGATGTGGAGGATCCTGGTGTCCATCACCTGACAGTCAATCTGCATCATCACTTCGTAGTCCTGCCCATTGATCACATTCTCTGCAGACAGGAATACACACAAAGAATAAATATTCAATAGAATGTGCATCTCTGCCATAAGCTTCAGCCCCAGAGAGAAATGTGTTTCAAGCATGTGAACTGTCAATAAACTTTCAAGGGTACAAAGGGACTCTCAGTCACTAAGCAGAGCTACAGGTGGGCGGGGTGCCAGGATGGCCTGTCCTCTCCCAATTCTAGCTCCCAAACAACCTCCATTGACTAAACAAGGGCTAAAGCAACTGCCAGGGTTAATAACGCCACAGAGCATCTGTCCACAGACATCGTATATCTTGCATGCTTTCCATGCAGTGTATTACTCTGGTTAGAGCAACTGGAACAGAAGGGGTTTTTAGTGGGGATTAAAGAGAATTCCTAAGTCCTCTTTCCTGCCTTCAACAATGGGAAGAAACAACTGTCAAAAGGATCAGCATTCCATGCGAATGGTAAGGAGATACTGGCCAAGTGTGCTTAGCTCCTATTCATCAGTAATATTTCTGACTTCATTAAGACACTTCCAAATACGAATGTAAAGGTTTGCCATTAGAAGCGCAAGGTACAGTGAAAACTGACAAGTTATAGACATCTGACAATTATGCTCTTTTCCAGAGATCACTTCTCTTCCATATTGAGGAGATCTTTATTTCCAGAGTTCCTGATTCCAGGCACAAAGTGTCAAGTACAATTTCAACATGGAATTAAAGGGAGTCTCTAGAACTTGCAGGTAAGCTAGAGCGTATGTGCAGAGGGAACGGGAAAACCATGCGGAGTCATGCTTTCTACATAAGGGGCAACCCATTATCATGAGTTTAAATACACACACAGACTATATTCCACTCCTACTTCCTACGAGGATAAAAGCTCTTGATTTTAGGGAGAGGACTAAATTACTCCCTGATTTGTAATTCTGGGTGGTCATTTTCCAACTTGTAGTCAATGAAACTTAGACATAAAACTGATGAGAAAATTATAAATAATATTTTTCAAGCCCAGCTGAATAATCACAGCAATACAGTAAAAAGATGTGTGAACATGGAAGAATTCTGAGTAGGTAACAAGGCATCTGAGTTTGGCATTTTCATCCATGAATCCAGAGCAGGGTGTGGGGCTGGGGAAGAACTGCTGGTGACAGCCTCATTCTGTACTGCCTTTCTACGAAGATGACACACAGCCAACCAATGATTTTTAAAATTAAATGTTTGGCTTTTTCAAGACAAAGAATTGAATTTAAATGTAGAATTATTTCGATTCTACTTTTTTTTTTTTTTTTTAATTTTAACTTTGACACTGAGCATGCCAAGCATTACAAATCTGGAGGAAGAAAATCCAAAGTCTGACATTTGATCTTCAGATTCCATTGTTATGTACGGGACAACTATGCTATGGAGCTTGTCACTTAGGGAGCTAAAACAGGATTTTGGAGATCATCTAGTCCAGGGTGTCCTAAATTTGGGTCTAATTTATAGACTTCAGGGAGCCTGTAAGTTCCCTGAAATCGTATGCAAAGTTTTGTGTGTGCATGTTTTTGGAGAGACGGGCCATCAGATTCTGAATGGGGTCTGTGACCCCCAAAAGTTAAAAATTACTAGACAGTTCTAATCTACCAATTCTAAGTGCCTTGAGCAGATGATATATTCTATTTTGAATCCAACAGAATACATAATTCCTCCACTTCTGTTGGTCACTCATTTGTTCCAATGTTTAAAATAGTCTTCATTGATGATAAATTTCCCATTACCAGTCTTGAAAATCTCTTCCATTATAGTTGAAGTTAATTTCCTTCTTTCCCAGACTCAGCAGGGATGAAGAACAGCTGGTTGCTGCTATGTATTAACTAACCCTACCTATTCTTTAAGACCACTGTTATGGAAGCTTAACTCCAATTTCACAAGTACAGCTGCTTTGCAATGGCTATTACTTATCTTTACAGAAATAAATTTGAAAGTCTGTAAGTTAGCCAATGTTTCTCATCACAGTGTTTTCCAAAAAGTAGGAGATGAAAGAAAGAAATCTTGTTAATGTGCTTGGAGTCATTTCATTTAGAACACGTGACTAAGTTCAGATTTCAAGGCGCCACACCAGTCATTTCCTTTTGGAACCATAGTCCCTCTCTCCCCATTTTAGAAAAACTGAAGGGCTGTGTGTGTGTGTGTGTGTGTGTGTGTGTGTGTATGCGCATGCACTGTGGAAGACCAAATAATGGAAAACACATGTATCAGAGACATGCAATACACATTACTAATTTTTACTGGTTTCCTGGATTAACTCAGAATCCAGATGACAGTTTAAGGTCAAGACTAGGTTCTCTAATACAGCCCAAACCACCTGCAGAAGTCATTAGAGCCCATGTGCCTGTTATAGTTTAAACTGATAACTGGGGTTTTTAAAAGCTTTAAATATGAAGAAGAGATGGAAAACCTGGGAATATAAGCTCAGATGCTTTGAGGAACATGTAAAGCTGTGATCTGATTCCAAGACTCAGGAGTTCCTAGCCATGGTTGGAATGGCATTGTCATCTTAAGCCCAACCAGAAGGAGACTCAGGCTAGGTTTGGTCTAGGTGGCTTTAAAATGGGATCTCTTCCTCATACTCTTCTTCTGAAGGTAACAAATTCTGGACCAAGCAAACTATCAGCATTGCTAGAAGACGACTCTACCAGATAGCATGTGAATGCCTGAAGCTGAAGTCAGGAAGCTCCTTGACAAGTTGGATAGCTCAGCGTTTCAGGTAACATGCCATTAGGAGTCCCAACATAGCCACACCTCTATAAAGGATAAAGGAGTCACAGCAACATTCTCTGGTCTACTCTATGAGACATTATGAAAGGTTCTTTGGGTGGCTTAGTACTAACACCCTTGGACAGTTAGTGAGGCAATCTCATCATTACTGATGAGGCTCTAATGATTTTAATTCAAGGAGGACACAATTTTAACAAAATTAAAGGAGGGCCACCAGCTCATGGTAACTCACGGTCTTCGCACGTCCCTCCCCTGGGTGGCTGGGCATCTGTTTATACAGTACGCACCCAGGAGCAGCAGAGAGCCCCCGAAACTCCTCTTAATTGTGGCAGATGAAGCTCCTGCTACCCTTTACTTTAAGGCTTTGAGTTCCGGCCACCCCTGGGAAGAAAGGCACCTTTAATCATTGCCTACAACTTGCCCATCAGTGTGAATAAAAACTATCAGATCAAGTTTTAACTGCGGAAACAGAGAAGACTCTGGCTTAGATGGGAAGAAAAGGAAGGTCTCCTGAAGGAAAACACAGGCAGGGATGTGAAACACTGAGAATGGACCACACACTTTCATTAAGGACCAGGTCTTCACTGCTAATATGCAGGGCTCTAGTAAAGAGAAAGCAGTAAACTCATGGGTTTTATGACAAAACAGAACATGGTCAACATTAGATCAGGGAATTGTGAGAGCTGAGTTATGTGCAAAGACTGATGAACCATTTTTGTAAATGTATACTTAATGAAGAAAGACCATGACTTATTTAGGAAAAATAGAACCAAATGGAATAGTACTGGAGTGAAAACGTTAAAGGTTCACTCTTCCATCAGCACACATTTGGGCACTGCACAAATGGTTCAAATCTTATGTTCTGGGCTTTCTGAGTAAACAAGAATGAGATAAACACTGAACTGAGTCAGGAAAAGGGTATAAAATATGATTAATTCAAATTCAAAATTAATCAGGCAAATAAAAAGGAAAGAGCTAAATGGCTTCAAACATGAGCAGTAAACTATGATTCTGAATGCCCAGAAGGGTTGGAGAAGCCAGAAAAAGTGTCTGGACATTGGAGGTGGAAAAACTCTAGGCAATGTGGAATTTCGAACAACCTGTTAACATGCAATAACTGAATTAAGCATGGCCTGCCAAGAGACTGTTAGCTGGGAGATGACTAACACACAAGCCAGAACCTTGACCATAAACAATTAAATATCTAAAAATTTTACACAAAGTTTAATATTAAAAAGTGGTAAGACTTCACCAGTACTTTGCAAAGAAGCATAAATAATGAGATTTCTATTTAGAATCAAACACTAATCCTAAAAAGAGGTACCCTTCTCTGTGTAAAGTAGGCTGGTGACAGGTAGTGCTGCTGAATATGGGCCCGAATCTCCTGGGGTGTGGGATATGCATGTGTGGGGCATGGAAGGTAAATAAATATCCACTCACGCATGGACCATGACAGACACCTTCAAAAAAAAAAAAAGAAAGAAAGAAAGAAAGGAAGGAAGGAAGGAAGGAAGGAAGGAAGGAAGGAAAAACAAGGGAGGTGGCAATACAATGAACAAGGAAATGGCAGAATGCCATGTTTTTACTGTGGTTTCTAAGAACTTCCCTAAGTTAACTCTACTATGCCATTCTTTTTTTTTTTTTTTGAGACGGAGTCTCGTTGTCTCCCAGGCTGGAGTGCAGTGGCACGATTTTGGCTCACTGCAAGCTCCGCCTCCCAGGTTCACGCCACTCTCCTGCCTCAGCCTCCCAAGTAGCTGGGACTACAGGCACCCACCACCATGCCCGGCTAATTTTTTGTATTTTTAGTAGAGACAGGGTTTCACCATGTTAACCAGGTCTCGATCTCCTGACCTCACGATCTACCCACCTCGGCCTCCCAAAGTGCTGGGATTACAGGCGTGAGCCACCGCGCCCGGCCTGCCATTCTTACCTCTAATTTTCAATCTGAGTCCTGGTTTTGACCATCCCTACACACCATGCACTGCATTTCTGTTAGTATTTTTTTCCTCTGCTTGGCAAACAAACAAACCCCCTCCTTTCCTGCTCTTTTCTGCCCAGTCTAGTTTTCTACTTAGTTCAATTCTATTAATTCTCTGAGGCCCACTTCTTCTTAGAAACCTTCCATGGGAACTCCAATATTGATCTTTTCCCTTATAACCAATTTATAAATGTTCCATTTAATTGAATAATGTTAAACGACTTTTAGAAATGAGGTTTGGCTCCCTTAAGAAGTGGCTGGCAAAAATTGAGGTGGGGTGAAATTGAAGCTGGTAGGAGAGGGTGGTAAAACTAGAGCCCCTCACTCATAAGTGGGAAGAACGCTGAGTGAGTAACAGTCAAACTGCAGATGGGGTAAGTGCTTCCAAACTGAAGAATCTTTCTGGAGGCTTAAGGGAAAATACATGCATGGGGCAAAGAGCTTCTAGCCACCACCATGTATTCCTTTTGGTGAAATAAATTAAAAACAGTTCCTCTGACAGGAGATGTAGGATGGGAAGTGTCCAAAGGCAGGGAGAGGAAAAAAGAGATAGCACAAGTTCAACTGTGACAGAGCAGAATTTGTTCACTGTGATAAGGGTATTGTGGACACTGGGCAATGAGGATTCAGATAAGGAGAGCTTGTCTAGTTAGATGATCTATAATCATGTCACAGAACAAATGTATGGGCCTCACTAGAACAGTGTATGTAAAAACCACCAACCTTCCAGGGCACTCTAAGTGGTCATGATGATTGAAGGGTATTACTAAAATTTAGTGAGCAGGGGCCAGGGCTGCTGGTTGTTCTGTGACACACAGGGATAGTCCCATATGACAACTGTCTTGTATCTCATATAATTCATGCAGGTTAAAAAGAAATTTGATTATTACCAAATTAGTCTAGAAGCTCACTGTTTTACAATTAAATATAAAGTACTTTTACATGGGTTTAATATACCCTCAATTTCCAGGAATGAAACTACTGAATAATAATTTACTTAAGAAACATTAGTGTTTCTGTGTGCTAAACACTGCTCATCTAATTCTTGTAACAAGCTCCTAAATGAGGAAGAATTATTATTATTCCTATTTTGTAGATGGGGAAATGAAACATGGAGACATCATGTGACTAGCCTCTCAGCTGGCAAATGGCTGGAGAGATTCAAACCTAAGCAGTATGGCTTCAGAATCCATTCTCACCACCATTCCACTTTTCTGGGAGTATTGTTTTTGTCTGAATTCAATCAAGAATTGTGTATCATTTCAGAAAATCACATCACCTATGGTCAAAGACGCTCTTGATATCTGGGTCACCATCAAGAACACCTGGATCAGTCCATATTTGTTACATTCACAGTGACAGTGCAGATCAGTGTAAACATCTGACTTGTTCACTGTCTCCTAATGCAATAGAAGCATTATGATATATTATATATATGTATATATATAATGCCTGAACATTAAATATTCATTAATTCAATAAACATTTAGTGAATTCCTACCACATGACAGGCACTGGGGGACACAGTAGTGAACAAAACAGAAAAAAAAAATCCTGTCCTCAGGGAGCTTAATTCTTATAAAACAAAGAGAGTGAGAGGGTGGATATACAAAATAAAGAAAATCAGTTAAGTGTGGAGAATGATGAATAAGTGTTATGGGGGAAAAAAAGCATGGAAGGTGATTAGGGAGTGAGTATGGAGAGTAGCTTGCAGTTTTAAGTGCGGGGACCAGGGGAGGTCTCTCTGGGAAGGTGACCTCTAAAGACCCAAGGAGGCAAAGGGAGAAGAGTTGCACACACAGGTCTGAGTTTTCAGGAGGACATTTTAGTGGAGAGGACTGGCAAGCAGTAAGAAATTGGGGTGAGGACTGATACTCTGCAGAGAAAACAGGGCTAGAACCTGTAGGTTTGGGAGTTATCTGTAGAAAAGAGATAGATGGAACCCTGGGGCCATAGGGTATTACTCTTGGGGAGAGATTGCTGGGAACACTTGTGTAAAGAAGGAGGGGCATAATGGGAAAAGAGAAGGTTTGTGGTTCCATCAGATAATTGGGAGAGCACTTCTAACTGAGAAACCACACTCAATTTGTAACCTTCACTAATTCACTCAACAATTATATGAGCACTGACTATAGACTGGTAATGGCCAGGTACTGTTACAGACTCATAAAGATTTAGATTTTGAATCCAAATTAGACACAGGGAGGATTGCCTAAAGGAAAATGGACACCACAAAATGGATCCACAAAACCGAAGTCAACATTTGCTGAGTGGCTTAAGAAACTGGGAGGAATTACAGAAGATGAGTTTTTTTTCCCTTGTGCAGCTTACTAAAGTTCTGTGAAAGCAGAAATTACATCTAAAATACTGGTAAACCATCAAACAAATGCATTTCCTTAGGTCTTCTCTTATGACCAAAACTCTAGTAGCACCCCCAAATCATATCTGCTCTTTTCCTTCAAAGTATCTGCTACAAAGTGTAATTAAACTTTGGCTTATTTGCTTATTTAATAATGTGTGTCACCCCCACTAGATTATCCACTCCATAAATTCAGGGAGAACATCTGTTTTGTTCACCACTACATACCCAAAGCTAGCACAGTGCCTGGGACCCAGCAGATGATGAAAATATAGAACACAACCTTCAGTACTGAGAAGGCTGTCCTCTAATACTTGCTGGTCAAGTCATCAAGAAATCCTTTGCTTTCTGAGAATTCCACCATTCTTGGCTCCAACTTGAGAAAGTGCCATCCCAGAATAGTTCCAGAAATGGTGGTTTTCTGGATTTCTAATATCCTCAAATACAAATTTAGACAATACTTTGTTAAGACTTTGTCCCGGCCGGGCGTGGTGGCTCAAGCCTGTAATCCCAGCACTTTGGGAGGCCGAGGTGGGCGGATCACGAGGTCAGGAGATCGAGACCATCCTGGCTAACACTGAAACCCCGTCTCTACTAAAAAATACAAAAAACTAGCCGGGCGAGGTGGCGGGCGCCTGTAGTCCCAGCTACTCGGGAGGCTGAGGCAGGAGAATGGCGGTAAACCCATTTGTATGGAGGCGGAGCTTGCAATGAGCTGAGATCCGGCCACTGCACTCCAGCCTGGGCGACAGAGCGAGACTCCGTCTCAAAAAAAAAAAAAAAAAAAAAAAGACTTTGTCCCTAAAACACAAAGTCACTTCTCTTCAACCTCAAGCTTATCTTTTGAATTCATAACCATCAACAATGACTCTTTGAAAGGTGACCCGATGACATTTCTCCCCTGGGAAATTTAGCAGCTTATGCTACAGAGGTCTAAGCTATATATGATCAAGTTCCTATAATATTTTTTATCAAGTTTAGCTCCCCTAGGGCTTTTGATAGTCTTCTAGGACTATTTCAGGAAATCTGGCTAATTCCATTAAAGTTCAAAGACTAATGGTACTAGATTTGCTTTTCACTGGACCTGGCTACTCTTTTCAAAAAATGCTGCCCACAACTGTGGGAGGCTTCTTCGTTAGATCACATAAAAGAGTACCCTTTCATCGATCTCAAACACTTCCTGAAACACCATTAAAAAGAATATGACTAACAAAATTATTATTCATTTTCTTCAAATTGAGTTTCTAGACTACCAAACTGACATCTGATTACGTAGTTACAATCAGTGCCTCAAAAACAGAAAACAAGTGAACTTCAGGTATGTGTACAAAGGGTCCCATGAGAAGACTGGGTTGGGGTAAAAAATCATTTTGAAGGCTGAGTGAACTAGCCCTGGAACCCGATTCACTGTCCTAAATACAGCTTGGAGGTTTAGCCTGGGGTCGTCAGCCAACATGAGGAATAGCCTATTACTTTCTGGCTTCTAATAATTAAATCACTGGCACCACGTACTAGAAAACTGTTTTATGTCACAATCTGAAACTCAAGACCCATAAAAACTAAACTAATGTTCAGAAGCACATCCCTATAACATCTAGTAACCATGAAATAACTACCCTGAAGACAGATTAAGGACCAAACCTCTGCAATTACTACCCGTTAGGCCGAAGAGTACTCTTTCTTCTGAAAAACTATGGCTCTTTAATTGCATTTAAAATCAAGGGATGGGAATTACATGTTCTTCTCAGAGTATCAAAATGGCATTCTCTGCAATATCTCTGCCCATTGTATTGGGCAGGCTCAGCTTCTACAAGGAATCACTGAATTAAAATTCTAGAGCATGAAGGGACTTTAAAGGATAAGAGGACTGATACTACCAAATTACTCTCTGCCTATTAAAAAGTCTGGCATACGTTTTACTGATAAAATGGAATCTTAAAATATTTTCGATAGTTGTCACACAACACTACGAATATTCAGGGGAAAAATGTATTCAAAGGCTAGAATAACTGCCTTAAGTTAAAATGATTGAGGTCTGACATGACATTATGATTTTAGACCAAATTATAAACAGAATTCTCTTATATGCAGTCATAAAGCAGTCTGTATAACACTGAAGACAACTGTTCTTCAAATTTGTGTTTTCATAGGAGGGAGTGTCCCTTCCTGCTATGATTTGGATATTTGTCCCTCCAAATCTCATGTTGGAATTTGATCTCTAATGTTGGAGGTGGGGCTTAATGGGAGGTATTTGGGTCATGGGGCTGATCTCTCATGAAGAGGTTAATGTCCTCCCTCAGGGGTGAGTGAGTTCTTGATTTATTAGTTCCCATGGGAGCTGGTTGTTAAAAAGAGTCTGGTATCTTCCCTCTTTCTCTTGCTGCTTCTCTTATCATGTGATTTCTGCACACACAGGCTCCCTTTCACCTTCTGGTCATGAATAGAGGCAGCCTGAGGCCCTCACCAGAAACAGATGCTGGCACTATGCTTCTTGTACAGCCTGCAGAACTGTGAGCTAAATAAACCTCTTTTCTTTGTATATTACCCAGCCTCAGGTATTCCTTTAAAGGAACACAAAACAGACTTACTACCATACCCGCACAGGTAATAAAGCCTGTTGGAGGACAAAGAAACAGGTTGGACAGCCCCATTACCAAACTCCTGAGGCCTCTCAGACACATCTACTTCTGTGTCTCAATTCAACTCAGACACACTCCTAGCAGTAATCACACTAGAATATCAGTTCCTGATGGGCAGGCATTTTTATCTGTTTATTCACCACTGAATCCCTAGTCCTTGACACACAGAAGGCACTCAATAAATATGTTTTGGAATAAATGAATGAATGAGGCCTTTGTTGTGTAGAAATGGTCCCATAGGAGGCTGATTTAAAGAGGATGTGGGTGACAGTGATCTCCTCTGCTAAACTCAAGAAACTGAGCTAAGCAAGAATTAGCATAAGTCAGTTGCCTCAGGAGAGACAGGTTGTCCTATAGATTCAGTTTTTAACTAGATAATTCCTTTCCCCTCCAAAACAGGGTGAGAGTGGGGTTGAGTACAGGGTGGAGACCAGGCTTACAAGTCAATGTATGAAACATTATTTGCCATGCTGGGTCTCATTTTCTCCACTGTCAGCAGTTCTCAGTCTGCATTGAACTTGGCTGCAAAGCCTAGACGTTTGAGTGCATTCAAGTGTTTACTTCCTTCAGTTCCTTACAACTGATCATTTTGTAGGCCTACATAAGTGAAACCAAGGAAACCTTCATAAAGGTGTCTGGATTTATAAATAGTTTTACTGATCCATTTAAGTTCTGCAACATGCAGCCCTACATGCAGGCAAGTTTCATTAACAATAGGTAAGGCCAACTATATGTTGAGAACCTGAGATGGCGACTTCAATCTCATCCTTAGATGGAATCTAATCGCTTGTTGAGTCATTTAAAATTTTACTTTAAAAAAATTTTTTTAAATGTAAATTTTAAGTTTATCTTTTGAAAATAAAGGTGGGGACAACAGTAGGATTCTTTAAAATCTTGCTTAAGAGACTAATACAGATACTACTCTCAGCAATACAATCATGGGAAAAAAGTAATTGACGATTGCCTTCTTTAAACAATTCTTATAAATGACTGAAGCTCACTTCGGTATTTTCAATATTCACTTTACTCTTGCAAATGAAGTGACCAGAAAAGATTAATTCTGGAAAAGATGGGTTAAAGGATTTTCTCTTTTGCTACTATTGGAAACCAATCTAGAAAAGTTGTCTAACAAAGTATGAAGAAAGGATCTCCATATTATTCAGATAAAAAGTACTGGAGGATTCATGATTTAACAGCTAGTAGGGGTCACGACCAAGTACAATTAAGGCACTGCTCTGCCATGAACTGATAATTCCAACCAAAAACATTAGGAACGTACCCTTTCTTCAGAGTCTCAAAAGGAATGGCTTAAGGTACTTTGGGAGGCTGAGGGGGGTGGATCACTTGATGTCAGGAGTTCGAGACCAGCCTGACCAACGTGGCGAAGCCCCCATCTCTACTAAAAATACAAAATTAGCCAGATGTGGTGGTGCACGCCTATAATCACAGCTTCTCGGGAGGCTGAGGCAGGAGAATCGCTTGAACCCAGGAGGCAGAGGTGGTAGTGAGCCGAGATCATGCAATTGCACTCCAGCCTGGGCAAGAAGAGCAAAACTCTGCCTCAAAAAAAAAAAAGACATGGCTTAAGGACTATGGAATATTTTTGATTTCCATAATATGAAATAATTTGGAATATACTATCCTGCACATTAAATAATTGTTCCATTCTGTTAATTCTGATATACTACTACTTAAGCATATAAATAGCAACATTTATGACTCTGATAAATGCTTCTTTTTTAAAGAAATTATCAAGATTTCTGAATTATTATAAAATGGATGTAGACAAGTCATCTCTTGCTATGATTACACTATTATTCTGAGCCATAAAAACGAATTCTTCTTTTTAGCAGGTGACAAAGACTCTCCTTAAACTAACTCTAATCAGACTTTCCTGAGCCCCCTGCTCAAATGGGCCTGACCTTGGGCTTCCCTCTCTGTCCTTATAGAATCCATTTTGAGCAAGAATCCGGCTAAAGTTTAACAAAAATCCTCCACCCTTGGTATCTGATTACCCTCGACATCTAATCATCCTGGCCTGCCTTCGGCAAGAATTCTGCTGAGTTGGTCTAGCAAGAATCTCCCTTACCTTTGACGTTTCCACTTAGTAATTTTCCATCTACTGACCCCCACACCCTGCTCCTTGGCTATAAATCCCTTGTCGGAGTCAGACTCCAGTCCAATCTCTCTCCCACACTGCAAGACTCCACTGCAGTAATCCTTGTATTGTTCACATAGCCTCCCTTGAATAAAGTCCTCTCTATTGTCTTCAACAGTGTCATGAATAATTTTTCTTTAACACAAGGAAATCACTGCTCTTAGTCCTATTTCTATTTCTTTCAGAAAATGGGAGCAGTAATTCTTACACATATACTGAGTGAATTCTGGTATTATAGCTCTGTAGGTAAGAAACCAAATGGTATTTTAGAAAATTGAAAAGTGAATTAACCATAAAACGCTCTGATCAATAAATGTTGTATCTTATTTACTTAGGAAAGAGTAAGAACATAGAGTGAAGGATAACAGCCAGGGATGGAGTTCAGGGGTGAGAAGTTTCTTGCTCTCATTTGTTATAGAAACTAAATTCACAAAATCAGAGATTTTTTGTTGGTTTTTTAGAAGACCTGCCACATTAAAAATTATAAATACTGAATGAAAAATGAGCAAAATTGAGTAAATATCACATTCCAGTGTTCCATTTGACTGTGAAGATAACAAACACTGCTGAAAACCGAAAACTAGGCCTGCTCCATCCCCCAAGGGCCTTGCAGAATGTATGCAACACATGCTCTGAGAATAGCTTGGAGACCAAATTCCCAGAGATTCCTGGTTGTAACTATGGAACTCAAACCATAAAGAGATTTTTTAGCAAGGATGTCATTTTGACTTTTTGAACTCCAGAGAGTTTCTCATGCTCTCTTATGGAACAGTTCCTAATAGGTGGCACTGATACAGCAAAAACATAGTCTTCCTGGAGGATCCATAGTTGTATCACTGAAGTGTTAACACCAGGGTTAAAATCAAAGAGAATTCTTCCCCAGTCTCCTCCTAATATTCACTCCTGTTTGATAAAGACTCTGCAGGGGCCAGGTCTAGTGGCTCACGCCTGTAATCCCAGCACTTTGGGAGGCCAAAGCAGGCAGATTGCTTGAGCCCAGGAGTTTGAGAGCAGCCGGGGCAACATGGAGTAATCCTGTCTCTATGAAAAATGCAAAAATTCGCTGGGCATGATGGTTTGTGTCTATAGTCCCAACTACTCAGGAGGCTAACACCTGAGCCTGGGAGATTGAGGCTGCAGAAAGCTGAGGTCTAGCCACTGCACTCTAGCCTGGGTGACAAACTGAGACCCTGTCTCAAAAAACAAACAAACCAACAAAAAAACAGACTCTGTAGGTCTGAAGTCAGGTACTCAGTAGCATCTTATGTAAGTACTTAAGTGGGAGACACAGACATGTGCTCATCAAAGCAAGTGGCCAAGGGATGAATGTTCCAGGGTAGTATCAGGGCAGGGACTGTTCAGATGAGATGTCTAACCAAATTCCCAATTATTTGTGATCATTCATTGAGCTAGCATGCGTGAAATGCTTACACAACACAGTTTCTATCTTTAAGCAGTTCACAGTCAAGTTCGTAGGTAAAATACACGTGGAAGAAAAATACTAGTAACAGTTGACAAGACCAGATATGAAATATTACAGAAAAATATAACAGTACGCCTATAACTAACACAAATTAACAAACAGTAAACTTGTTATTAGGATCCCATTTGTAGTTATATTGTAAAAGATAATTATACTATCTCCCAGTGAAAAGTCATTCAAGAATAAACACAGTAAGGATGGGATGGTGTTTTGGAAACTGCAAGACTTATCTGTGAAGTCCAAACATACCGGACTGGCATAGTGACAGCAGTAATGATTATAGTAAATTAAGGAAATTTCTGTCCAAACAAAGAAATTAATAGAACTGCCTTTAACCCAAGTGCAGATATATAAAAGTGCTTAAGGGTAAGGAGAAATAAAGAGATTAATTCCTTCTGGAGCAAATGGGAATGGAATAAGAAGAAGGTGACTGAGGGCATTGGTGTTTTGTTTTATTTTGTTTTCAAATAAATGCTTTGGTTTAAATTACTGATAGGATCCCAACTTCTGTAATTAACTTGCCATTCTTACTTCTGCAGACTTGTTCTATCTTGCCATCATTTGCAGGTTCACTTTATCATAAGCCATGTGCAGCATATAATAGAAATGAGAATTATAAATCTTACTCAAGTTGTGTATTTAAGAGCTAGTATGTGTAAAGGAGCTTGGGGCGGTGCCTCCTATTCTTAAGGATATGGACACCACCTCAAGATAACTGTATTTTACTCTTTACAGAGGGAATTTTTAACGAAGAAATGAACCAGGCTGAGATACAATGCCAAATACTGCATTTAACCTTCTTTACCAAAACTTGTACAGAGCTGGATAACCAGTGGCCTGACTTATTGGTGCACTTCTTTTAGGTCTGATTACCACATGCAGATTTAATTCAGAGTGGCAAAGAGTGCTAGGCCATGTTGTACAAACACTTCCTTTCCTGATCACCAGACACCATTATTGCTTATTCAGTTCCCCGGCCTTAAGTGGTCCTGCCTTCTGGTTTATTTGCCCATTGGATAACTTTGAGGAGGCAGTGGTGAGAGCTTCCTTGCAGCAGAGGCTGCATGAGATCAGATCCTTGACATGCTTGCTGATCCTGCTATATATAACACAGTGAGACGACAAGCCTATGTTTTGCACAAATGTAGGGGAAAGAATCAAACAGACGGTAATGATGATAAAAGGAGAGTTTCAGAAATACCCATGTGTAGTTTACCTACAGAACAAACTGCATACCTTGTATGCATAGAACTGAACAAATTACAAAGAAAACCAGGCATTTCATTCATCCATGAGATGGATTCAAGATTAGAGCTGTGACGAGCTCTGAAATGACATAGTCCCTTCATTGTGGACATTAAGAATCTGAGGTCCAGAAACACCTGGGTTTATTTTAAGTTCTGTAACTTATTCTCATTATTCCTCTGCTTGGAGACAGTCCAAGGGAAGGACTGCTCTTCATCCTCTATGATACAGTAACTGATGAAAAAGTTATTTTAAAAGTGCAAATTACATAAAAGTACCTTATTTAGCTGAGTTTTATTTCAGAACCTTACTTACTTTTTCTGATTCTGGCCTAACTGGGCTCCAAACTGCATGTGGATCAGAAGACCAGTCTTGGTTTTAGCTCTGATGCTACTACACCATATCATTTTGGGGAAACTCACTTAGTTTCTTTGACTTTCTATTTTCTAATCTGTTTTCATTCATCAAATATTTATTGAGTGCCTGCTATGTGCCTAGCATGTTACAGGTGCTGGAGTGGAGAAGTGAACAACAAAACAGATGAAAGCCCTACCCTCCCAGCATTCACATTCTAGTGAGCAGACAGTAAGCAAGAGAAGTAAGTAAATATGCAGTATGTTTGAAAATCATAAAGACTAAGGATAAAACTAAAGCATGGAAGGTGGATATGAAATGTTAGGGCTAGACTGGAATTTTGGAAAGAGTGGTCTGGGAAGTCCTGACCAGCAAGATGGCTTTTTTGTGTGTGTGAAAAGGTGATTTTTTGTTCAAGACCTGGCAGAACTGAGGGAGCTAGTCAAGCAGGTGTCTGGGGAGAGGGCATTACAGATAGGGGGAAGAGCAGGTATAGAGGCCCTGAGGCAGGAGCGTCCCCTGAGTATCTGAGGAATAGTAAGAGGACCAGTGTGACTGAAGGAGAGAGAATCAAGGGAGGAGTAGGAGGCAATGAGGCTGGAGAAGAAACCAGCGGACCTTACAGGTTGTTATTAGTCCGTTCTCACACTGTTATGAAGAAATACCTGAGACTGGGTCATTTATAAAGGAAAGACGTTTAATTGACTCAAAGTTCCACATTGCTGGGGAGGCCTCAGGAAACTTACAATCATGGCAGAAGGCAAAGCGGAAGCAGACACCCTTTTCACAAGGGGGCAGGACTGAGTGAGTACAAGCAGGAGAAATGCCAGATGCTTATAAAACCATCAGATCTCGTGAGACTCACTATCATGAGAACTGCATGGGGGAAACTGCCCCCATGATCCAATTACCTCCACCCTGGTCCCAGCCTTGACATGTGGGAATTATAATTGAAGATGAGGTCTTGGGGCTGGGCACGATGGCTCATGCCTGTAATTCCAGCACTTTGGGAGGCCGAAGCGGGCGGATCATGAGGTCAGGAAATCGTGACCAGCATGGCCAACATGGTGAAACCCCACCTCTATTAAAAATAAAAAAATTAGCCGGGTGTCATGGTGCGTGCCTGTAATCCCAGCTACTCGGGAGACTGAGGCTGGAGAATTGCTTGAACCCTGGAGGCGGAGGTTGCAGTGACCTGAGATCGCGCCTCGGCACTCCAGCCTGGGTGACAGAGTGAGGCTCTGTCTCAAAAAAAAAAAACAATGATGTTTTGGTTGGGGACACAGCCAAATCATATCACAGGTCATACAGATTTGGGCCTTTATCCTAGATAGATGTGACACAGTTGGAAGGTTTGAGCAGTCGCATCATGAATGGACTTAAATTTTAATAAGATCACTTTGATTAGTGACTTGCTTATTTCAAAGTATGTGATAATCATTCATATTTCCAAAGTTCTTAAGGATTAAATATGATGACATTTGTGAAGGCCTTTCAGGATGTCAAGTGATATAAAATGGGAGTAATTGCTATTGTGTGGAGTCAGTGTGTGTGGCACAGTGGAGAGACATCAGGCTTTGGAATTACAGACTTCATCTATGACATGGGGATGTTAATACCTAACCCATAGGGTGGTTGCAAGAGTTAATAATGTCAGGTACTATCCCTATCACATGCACACACACCTCTGAATACAGCAAGAACTGAAAGGTGTCATTGCATTCTGGATCACAGGAAAGAGCCCTAGGAATCAGCCATCCTGGGGTCTAGCCCTTACCTTCCACTGCCTCACAGTCTTATGGAGAAGAAATAAACTGCATTCTTCATAGTTTGCTCATTTTCTTCATCTCCCCAACGGATGGGGGTTAACAATGGCTGCTGTTTTCCTGTGGTGGTGTGAGGGCTGAGGAGTTAATGCTTGTAACACCACTGTATGAAATAAGATACTGCAGAGTGTTTCTACTGTTAATACAAGTGTGACTAAGACCTACATTAAGGAGGAAGTGAAAGAACCCAGAGAAAGCTGTTGTATTGGAAACAACGTAGCTTTATTTTGTAAACATTACCCAGAGTCATTTCAGTTCTACGACTTAGTGGAAAAACAAAAAAAAAAAGATAAAGAAGAGAAAGAGGAGGAGGACGTGACCGAAGAAGACAAAGAAGACAATGGTGAGAATGATGACAAGCTCGCAGCGGCAGATCTCTATCACACAGTGGGAACGGTTCCAAAGGGGAAAATTTGGCAAGGACTAAACTTTCTTTAAGTCATCATTTAGTGCTAAGAAAGCACTAAAAATTTGGCAATCCCTTTTTCATTTTGAAGACAAGTTATCCTAACCTGCTTCTTATAACAGCACTTCTCACCAGAATCCTTGACATCTCTTCTTTCTGGGCTTCTTAATAAAAACCTTGGGGCTTCTCCTGACTGAAAACAACCAGAACCACCATGCAGTTCATATGGGTCACCATTCTTCTTTAAGAGAGCCCGGCTAAAGAACTGAAAACTGGGAAAACTGGGTTGGTTTATGATAGCAAATGCAGGCCATAAACTTTCTTAAAAGAACCTACCTTTCTTGGGATTTTTTAAAAACCAAGATTTTAAAGCAGAGAAGGCAAGTCTAAGTCCACACAACTTCTTCCACAGACCAACAGTGACTTGTTACTTTTACACTACACAAAGCTACCTAGACTACAGCTGGGCCTCACAAACCTCAGACAACTGTAAAGTTCAGTCAACACCCATATTTTTGCACTATCAGGCATTATGTAATCCTAACAGCAACGAATATGTTCAATTTAACCTTTATTTTTTAAGCAGGGACTAAAAATACCCAATTTATATATAGCACAGCAGATTCAGTTGATAGGGTATAATAAACAAGGCCTTTTCTCAGACATGTAAGGCAGAGGTGATGCTCTCCTAATGGGAGTTTGTTCCTATCATCAATATGATTCAATTACATAAATATTTACTTAGCAGCTATTATGTGTTGGGCACTGAGAGATGAGTAAGACCTTGCCCCCGACCAAGGCGTTTGCCATCTAGGAAAAGAGGCAGCTATGTAAACTGACATCATCCAGGATAGGTGTGATACAGGTATGCATATCGTTCAACGAGAATAAAGAGGAAGGTGCCTACTTAGCCTGGGGATGTGGAGAGGTGACAAAGAAGATTTTCTGGCCAGGCACGGTGGCTCATGCCTGTAATCCCAGCACTTTGGGAGGCCAAGGAGGGAGGATCACAAGGTCAAGAGATCAAGGCCATCCTGGCCAACATGGTGAAAGCCTGTCTCTACTAAAAAATACACAAAAATTAGCTGGGCATGGTGGCACACGCCTGCACTCCCAGCTACTCGGGAGGCTGAGGCAGAAGAATTGCTTGAACCCGGGAGGCAGAGGTTGCAGTGAGCCAAGATTGCGCCACTGCACTCCAGCCTGGGCAACAGAGGGAGACTCCGTCTCAAAAAAAAAAAAAAAAAAAAAAAGACCTGAAGGAGGTGACACTTGAGACTAAAGGATTCTTCAGCCAGGTCTGAGGTGGGGAAATTCCAGAGAGGGATAAGCATTAGTAAATACATCAAGTCATGAGGTATGTTGTGCCAGGCAGTACTGAAATACAAAATGTGAGTGGAAAGTGGGAAAATGAGGCTGGAGAGATAGAAAGAGGTGGTTCACATAGAGTTTAGAATTTATCCCAAAGGCAATGAGGAGACAGAGGAAGGTTTTAAGGAAGTGAGAAACAGGATGGGATATGTATTTTATTAAAATAAGTCACTGGTGGTAATGTGGAAGATAGATCTGAAGAGAAGTGGTTGGACTTGGAATCCATTTTGAAGCTAAAGTTAATAGGATTGGCAGATGGATCAGAGGTGGATGAAAGAGAAGGCGAGGAATCAAGATTGTTCTAAGTTTCTGGGATGAGCACCTGGGAGACCTAAGATGGGTAGGAGTTTGGGAAGAAAAGTGAAGAGTTCAATTTTGAACATGCAGGTGTTCGAGAATGTTAGGGAGGCAGCTGAGGAAAGAGTCCTGAACTCAGGAAATAGCTACAAATCTGGGAGACATTAGCTCACAGATAATATTTAAAGCCATGTGTGGCAGAAACTGCTCCCTGTCCTCCAAAATCCATCACTCTCTTTTTCCTCTAGCAAAAGAACTGCTCCATTTTAGCTGGAAGCCATAGCTACCTATCTAAAGACTATGTTTGCTAAATTGTCTTCAACAAGTTATCATCATGTGACTCAGTCTGGCCAATGAAATGAGAGCAGATGAAACATGTTTAATTTCTGAGTCCTAAAGGGAAGGGATATGTTCTTCACTTCCTATTTTCTTCTTCCTGCTGGTTAGAATACTGACAGGATGCAGGGGCTGGAGCAGCCACCTGGGACCAGGAGATGGAGGCAGCATGTTGAGAACAGCAGAATGCAGGAAGGAAAGAGCGTGGGTCTCCAGTACTAACAAGCTATCCTATCAGTCTTGGACCACCTCCCACACTTTTACAGGAAAAAGAAATCAACTTTCATCTTGTTTAGGCACCTGCATTCTGGGGCCTCTGTCATAATAGCCTAAACTATATTGTAATTTATATACCATGTGATTGAATAAGACCACCTAATGTAAATGACAAGTTAATGGGTGCAGCAAACCAACACGGCACATGTATACATACGTAACAAACCTGCACGTTGCACACATGTACCCTGGAACTTAAAGTATAATAATAATTCAAAAAAAAAAAAAAAGATCACCTAGGCAAAAGACTAGAGGGTCTAGGCCTTGGGATATTTCAATATATAGGGTTTGGAAGAAGAGACAGAGTCAAATGAGACTGAGAACTAGCAGCTAATGAAATAAGATGAAAAACAAAACTAGACAAGAGGTCTCAGTGGGAATCAAGTAAATAAAGTGTTCCAAGGTGATGTCAAATGTTGCTGGGAATAAGATGAGGATGGAGAAGATAATATGGTAGCATGACGGTGATGGAAACTTTGGTAAGTAGTTTCAGTGGAGTGATGAGATGAAAGCCTATTTGGAGTGGGTTAAAGAGAGAACAGCAGGACAGAAGGAGGGAACAGCAAGTCTAGATGAGTCTTTCAAGGAGTTGTGCTAAATAGGGTCCCAGAAAAGTGAGCTGGTGACGGGAGGGGAAACTAAAATTTAGGAAATTTTTTTAAAGTGAGCACTATTACTATCAAACCCACTGCAACGAAAAGTTTTACTAAAAAGCAAGACTTCTGAAATACAGTATGAAGTAGTTACATTTTTATAAAGAAGTAATTCTCTCTTTAAAAAGATAATTGAAACTCACCTTCTTAAAGGAATGGCAGCTTTCCTCATAATAAGTTGTTAAACTTGAGATCTTTAAGGTTAGTATCACAACCTATTGCTACACTACAAATGGAAATAGTGGTAGTTTACGGAACTCATTTGGAAATCAGTGCCTACAACTTAAAAAAAATATATTTGTTATAGTGTGACAACTTTCTTCTACTAACTGCTTGCCTGCCTTACATTTCTGGCACCAATGGGTAAAATCTTTCGTGAACTTTTCTCATCTGAAAAATATGACCATTTCCTTGAAAATCTTTATGCTTTTATGTTTCTCTGATATTCAAAGGGATATCTCTGATACTGTGAAAATCACTAACATTTAGTAGGAAAGGAGATGTGGGAGGACTCAACTCTTCACACACAATACTCCATTTATAGGCAATTATTTCTTTAGATGTAATTCTAACATATTCAGTTATGTGAGTCCAAAAGGCAAATCTATACTTGACACTAGCCAAAAGAGCCCCGTAATTTCTATTAGTAGCACAGAGTCTCATATAATACCTTAAACAAAAATGAGAGCAGAAGGTTTCATGTGAAAGATTCACAGACAGTGAATGGGATGAAGAAAGTGTACTCCAGGCAGGCAAACAGTAGATGCAAAGGCCCTGAGGTGGGAGTGTGCCTGGCATGTTCAGGGAACAGCAAAGAGGACTCTGTGCATGCAAAGGAGGAAGCAAGGGTAGAAGGCTAGAAAATGAGGTCAGAAAAGCAAGTGTGTTTGTGTACATGTGTGCGAAAGGGAGGCAGAACTATGTAGAGTTGTGCAGGCAATTGTCAGGGCTTTAGCTTTGACTCTTAAGTGAGATGGAAAGCTACTGGTAAGTTTTCAACAGAGGAGTGACATTTTTAAAAATTATTATTATACTTTAAGTTCTGGGATACACGTGCAGAACGTGTAGGTTTATTACCTAGGTACACATGTGCCATGGTGGTTTGCTGTACCCATCAACCTGTCATCTACATTAGGTATTTCTCCTAACGCTCTCCCTCACCTTGTCCCCCACCCCCTGACAGGCCCCGATGTGTGATGTTCCCCTCCCTGTGTCCATGTGTTCTCATTGTTCAACTCTCACTTATGAGTGAGAACATGTGGTGTTTGGTTTTCTGTTCCTGTGTTAGTTTGCTGAGAATGATGGTTTCCAGCTTCATTCATGTCCCTGCAAAGTCCTTTGTCTTCTTATAAGAGCAGTAATTCCATTCGTGAGGGCTCTGCCTTCATGACCTAATAACCCCGCAAAAGGCTGATTTTCATATCATTACATTAGTGAAGAGATTTCAACATATGAATTTTAACAGGATACAACTATTCCAACAGAGATGAATTATTTATGGTAATTATGGTGCTGAAGTAACCAGAGATAAAAGGCATTAAAGTGATTTTTTTTTTTTTTTTAATTGAGAGGGAGTCTCACTCTGTCACCCAGGCTGGAGTGCAGTGGCGCAATCTCTGCTTAATGCAACCTCCACCTCCCGGGTTCATGTGATTCTCCCACCTCAGCCTCCTGAGTAGCTGGGACTGACTAAAGGCATGCCTCACCACACCTGGTCAATTTTTGTATTTTTAGTAGGAGTGACATGATTTAAGTCTTAACAGGATCACTCTAACATCAATGTTTTAGACAGACTAAAGAATGCAAGGGTAAATACAGAAAATGTTAGGAATCTATTTCCGATGGTTTGGTCCAAAGTGGTGGTGCAAGAAGGTAAGCAGTAAGAGAGGTATGACTCAGGATGCATTTTGGAGTAGAGCCAGTAGAGTTTGCTGAGGGATTAGATACGGGATGTGGGAGGAAACAAAAGGGGTCAAGGATGACTGCAAGGAAAGTTTTTGGCTGTGCAAAGTGAAGGATGGATATGCTTTACTGTGACCAGGAAGAGAAGACTACAGGAGAAGGTTGAGGGTGGAAATCAGTTCGGTTAAGTGTGAACTGACAGGAATCATCTAAGTGAAGATATTTAACAGGCAGTTGGTTACATGCATTTGGAGTTCAGGGATTAGAGTTGGTTTGGAGGTATAAATTTTCCTTCCTGTGAAATATTTATAAAAATTTGAGTGTGGATATTAAACACATGCTGATTAAGTGCACAGCCAAGTCATTTACTGTCATAATTAGGGTCCCAAAACAGCTTGATAGGTAAGAAGAAAATGAGCACACTCCAACAAGATGAAATGTAATATGTCAAAATGTAAAATCCCATACAAATATATGATGAGAGAGAGAGGGCAGAACAGAGACATGTTTGAAAAACATCTGTAACATTTTAAAGTAACTTAAAGAGTATAATAATTGGATTGTTTGCAACTCAATGGATAAATCCTTGAAGGGACAGATACCCCATTCTTCATGAGGTAATTATTTCATGTTGCATACCTGTATCAAAACATGTCATGTACCCCATAAATATATACATCTACTATGTACCCACAAAAATTAAAAATTAAAAAAATTTAAAAAGAAAAACATCTGTAGGTTTTAGTCAAGTGTAAGTTTGACAAGTCAAAGGTGAAATATAACTGTTCATCAAATTCATGCCAACTAAGGTTGTGTTAAGAACACAACAAAAAAGGTGATAGTTCCCTTCTCCACCTGCTAATTAACACACAAGTAGTAGTGTTGCGTTCCATTCTGGGTTGCTTCGAACCTAGACCATAAGGGAGCAGATGAAGAAACTGTATTTCTACGAGCAGAAGTGGAGAAGATGTGGGATGCAAAATGGCCATCTTCAAAGATCTGGTAGCCTACCACGTGAGGACGGCATTAAGGCTTTTTCTCTGAGCCCTAAAAATACTGAATTAGAACCAATAATTGAAAAGCACAGATTCTGGAGCAGTAATAGAAATAAATTTATAACATTTATAAAGGAAATTTAAAGCATTAAAGCATTATTTCCTACAATCTCATATGAGAAAATTACAACAGAGAAAAGTGAGCAAGTATTAGGTCAACATTATGGCACAACAGCAATTACTTTTGCACCGACCTAATAATACAGCTAAGGAAGAGATGGGATTACACTTGTCTCTGTCTGTTCAGGTTGCTGTGACAAACTGTATACGCAGGATGGCTTATAAAAACCACAAATTTATTCCTCACAGTCTGGAGGCTGGGAAAAACTAGATCAAAGCACTGGCAGATTTAATGTCTGGTGAGGGTCCGCTTCCTGGTTCACAGATATTCATCTTCTTACTGTGTCTTCAAATGGCAGAAGGTGTGAGGAAGCTCTCCAGGGCCTATTTTATAAGAACACTAATCCCATGCATGAGGGCTCTGTCCTCACGACCTAATCACCTACCAAAGGCTCCATATCACAGTATGGTAGGGATTTCGACATATAAATTTTGGGGGGCTACAAACACTTAGTTTACAGGAACATCTATACCTACCTATCTCAAAAGTCCATGATTATATACAAGTCTAACTCTCTGTCTGTCTCTCTCTGCACTCCCTGGATATTTTCAAGTGTGTAAAGAGGATTAGGGCATTCTTATTAACAAATGGAATAAAAAATATTCCACCTAGTTTATAAGTACTTGCTAATCTAAAGAGCTTTGTGACAATGTTGTACCAATTACTGAAACCCATTTGCATCTGTCTTTCTTTACAACTGAGTGCAGTACCTACTAGATTTCTCTATAAAACCAGATTATCTATAATGAAAGGTCACTTGAATCAAGAGTAGGGAGAGAAGTAATTCTGTTTTGGGGAGGAAACTTCTTGGGAGTGCTTATCACAATGGGTGATGCCCCTAGAACAAAACAGAGAATGTGAAAGTTGGTCATGACTCTTCCCCTGTTTCTAGGAAAACATGGGTTACCTTAGGAACATGGATTTAATGCTCTCAGTGGTAGAATGATCTTACTCCATGGAAAACAATGCATTTATAACATGCTAAGTGCCATGAAAACATATCTGTTCTTTCCATAAGCATGTGTAAAATACAGGGGGAAAAAATCACTAGCTTAAAAACAAGAGGAAAAACAATTAGAAGGGAGTTTAGAAGAATCAGAAACACTCAAATGGTAACTACTATGGAAGAAACTTACAGTTGAACCCAGGATTCTGAGAATTATGGGACTTTACACAGAGGGAGTTGGCCATACACTTTCTTTAAAAGGGCATTGGGAAAGAACGTGGTATAGCCAACAGAAGCTTTGCCAACACCACTAGGAAATATCTAGGATTGGAAGGAGTCTCAGGCACAATAGCACACAGCTGCTATGTCACTTTGAAGCACTCACTCCTTCCTCTTGCAGAGCCCCTACTGCATCGTGGTTTCTAGTCCTAAAACCTAAGCATTTCCTGGTACTTCTTTGGTGCTTCTTATTTTTTTTCAAACTTTTCTTTAAAAAGTTTTGGTTCTGAAATGGCTCTTCTGTTAGAGGAGGATGGAGGAAGGTGGCAACAATCTACCAGCATTACAAATCTGAGGGAAGATCTGGTTTTGGGACAATGTTTATGTAGCTTTACTCATGCCCAACCAGATAATGATCATAACCAGATCATTATCAATTCACACCTGAATGAATGTGGAAGTTCCTAATTGTGGCCCCTGATCATCCATGTCTAATCCAGCCTCTGTTTACATACAAGTTATCTTGTACACTGTCATGAGATTAATCTTTTCAACTATCATTTTTATTGTATCTCTTGCTTTTTGATGGTCCCTGCTGTATTGTGAAGAGTGGTGGTAGGATGCTTCTTTATGGTAGTGATGCTGGAGCAGAGAAGTAAATGAAGTGAAGTGAGCCATGTAACCATCTGGGTAAGAGGTTTTTAGAAAGATGGAAAAGCCCTGAGGCATGCAGGAGCGTCAACATGGGGAAGAGCAAGAAAAACTGTGCTGGAGTGGAAGGTTAAGGGAGATGGCAACAGGAAATGAAATTGGAAAGAGAGATAGAGATCCACTGAGCTATGGGAGACCAAAATTAGGAGTGCAGGCTTTTATTATGAGTGTAACTCATGATGAGTTAGAAGAATAACTCAACAAGCCTTGCTGAACAAATGAATTAAAGTCCATTCAGGATCTCTTATTTTGTTACATTACGGTTGAATTCTAAAGTATGATTTAAGAAGAAAAAAAATTCTTTTGTATGTTATACATGTTTAAATTAAAATCATCTTTACATTGGCCAAAGTTTTCCAATACTAAAATTCAACAGCAATCTTTATAAGTCAAGGGGAAAACATAAAGTTACACATAAAATTTTCTATTCTAATTGTGTCTTACAACTTTAATGCTATCCCTTGATAAAATGGATTATTAAGTAGCAAATGAATATGCAGACTAAAGATGCTTTAAAAATAATACATATACACATACACATATTTTAGGATGGAGACTTCTTTATATATCTTCAGATAAAATTATCACTTGTTTGCAGGATGGAATTTTATATATCAATGTTCTATATAAAAACACCATGACTTTTGCATTCTCCATGATTAAACAATAGCTTCACTGAGTGTGATAGGCAGCCTGTAAGATAGCCCTCAGTAAGCCCCATATCTTGGTGTTCATACCCTTGGTATTTCCCTTCTATAGAGAGTGGGCTGAATGTAATAGTTTGCTTCTAATGAGTAGAATATGGTAAAAGTGATGATATATCAACTCTGAGATTAGGTTACAAAGATACTATGGCTTCCATCTTGGACACTCTCTTGTTTTGCTATTGCGACAGAAGCCAGAGGACATGTCATGTGCTGTCTCATAGAGAGGCACATATGGCAAGGAACTGAGGGAGAACTCTGGCCAACAGCCAGTGAGGAATTGCAGGTCTCAGCCCAAAAGCTCCAAGGAACTGAATCCTCCCAACAACCATATGAGTGAGCTTGCACATAGATCCTACCCAAAAATGAGACCATAGCACCAGCCAACAGCCTGACTTCAACCTCATGAGAGACCCAGAGCAGAACCACATTGCTAAACTCTTGGATTCCTAAACCAAAGAAACCGTGAAATAAAAAATGCTGCTTTAAGCCATTAACATTTTGGGGTAATTCGTTACATAGCAATATATTCATTGAGCTAATATAACATTTTAATGAAGTAGATCAGCTAAATTCTTAACAGTGGCTAATCAAAAAGACATTTAAAATGATCTGCAATATACATTTAATCATTTTAATAGCAAGTTTACCTTTATAATTTTTTTAGCTTTGAAAATTGTTATAATTTGTTTAAAAAGGGCCAATTTGGAAGGGATGGTCAAAAAATAAAAAGGTTATAGAAATCAATCAAATTTCCTGGTTCAGAAACCAAGAAATTCCAGTTTTACAGAGACAGAAGTGAATGATTAGGTTCCAATATGCCTGAAAAAATCTAGGGATTGTAGTGGATGGGAAATGAGGCTGTAAAATAATATTGTCTTAAAAAGTAAAATAGTGGAATACAAACATCCCATATAAAATGTGAAAGTTGGTAAAAAAGATAACCTGCATTGTCATTCCAATTGACCATTTATTAGCACTTTTTGATTTTGTGCAACTTAACTTCTTCAAGCCTCTGTTTCTTCATCTATATAACAGGAATAATAACCCTATATTTTAGTGTTGCAAAGCACTCAGCACAATGCTTGGCACAGGGTAAACAACCAAAAAAAAATGTTAGTTCCTATAGCAATTACTATTTTCTATTATAGACTTAAATTAGAGTTTAGTTCCACTTTCAAAAAATAAAATACTCATTTCAGGCTACTCCACAACTGGAGACCTTTAGAAAATTTAGCAGAATGTTCAGAAAACCAAAATTTAACCAGAGTTAAGAATAAGGCTTGCTCAAGATAAGGTTTGCTCAAGAAAGTGAAAAGACAGACCCACAGAATGAGTAAAAATATTTGCAAGTCATATATCTCATAAGTGACTTGTACCTAGAAGATACAATTTTTATAATTCAATAAAAAGATAAATTATCCAATAAAAATGGGCAAATGTTTTGAATAGACAGTTCTCCAAAGAAGATACATAAGTGGCCAGTAACACATAAAAAGATGCCCAGCATTACTGGGGTGGGGAAAGGGGTGAATGAGGAGTCACTGCTAATGGGGATGGGTTTCTTTTGGGGTGATATGTTCTAAAATTGTACTAAAAACCACTGAGTTATAGATTTTAAATGGGTGAAATGTATGATATATGAATTATAACTCAATAAAGCTGTTCCAGAAAAAAGAAGTATAAAAAAGGACAAGGCTTGCAAGGTTTAAGTGTATATTATTTAGTCTGAAAAAGACAGTAGAAGGCAATTCGATACTAGTATTTAATATATAAAAACATGCAGTCATAAGGGATGTTAGCTAGTTTTTCTCTATTTCCTCAAATACTTAAGTAACAATATCAGATTATGTTAACCATAAGAATTTTTTAACAGTAGTGTTTATCAGTAAAGGACCATCGTTTAGAGGTAAGTTGTTTAATAATTTTTCTCCTTAAAAACAGAACAAACATTAGAATTTCTTGGAACCGGCCAGGTGCTGTGGCTCACACCTGTAATCCCAACACTTTGGGAGGCTGAGGTGAGTGGATCACTTGAGGTCAGGAGTTTGAGACCAGCCTGGCCAACATGGTGAAACTCCCATCTGTACTAATACAAAAATTAGCCAGGCATGGTGGCGTGCATCTGTAATCCCAGCTATTCAGGAGGGATTGAACCTGGGAGGCGAAGGTTGCAGTGAGCCAAGACCACACCACTACACTCCAGTCTGGGTGACATAGTGAAACTATGTCTCCAAAAAAAAAAAAAAAAAAAATCTAGGAACCTGTTATTGGAGCCTACATTATAGGAATATGTTTTAGATGGGGCAGTTTGTATAATAAATAAAAATGTAATTTTTATTTTTCTGACCTGGTTTACATATGGTCATTCTTGAAGGCATGGAGATAAAATCCTCATCTCCAAATGGCTACTTCAATCTCTATCTCTGCATAAAGTTATTTCTTCGGTTTACTTTAAATGTACAATTTGCTACCATTTTCCATCACTGAATCAAAACAGTAACTGACCAGTGGATGCAGAATGTCTCAAAAATTCTCCTCTTTATAATAAATGTGAAGAATCTTGCATTTCATATTGAGATAAAGCTATTTTTGAAAGAAACATAAGATTCTAATTCATTATGACAAATGCAATTTAATGCTCAAATGTTAAAATATGCTGTAGCTTAAAATCTAAAACATAGATCATTGAAACTAGAAAACTAAAATGGCTCTCATAAAGATAGAAGCCAAAAATAATGATGACAAATTCAATGAGTATTTCCCCTGCTGCAACTTGAATGCTTAAACTGTACTGTGTGGGAAAATAAAATTGTTTTAAAAAACCCAAAACAACTAAACTAAGTGGGAGGTGGAGATTTAATTCTTTTGGGTTTATGAAAATGTACTGTCATCAAAAAATAAGCTCATAATTTATTTGCCTTCCAAAACATACAATCAACTTGAGTAAAAACATTAGTTGTCACTGGCCTATCACGTACAAAGTATAGAATTTTAGAGCCAAGAGGGAACTTTAAAGATCACCTACCTCAACCTTCTCATTTTATAGATGAGGATACTAACTGAACTCCTTGCTTACAGGTCACACATCTGGTTAAGGGCTGCGCAGGGTAAGAACAAAAGGCTTTGACTCCAAATGTAGGTTGCTTTCCCAAACATCATACTGACCCTTTACAGAGAGAGATGATGTTGCCTGTACCTGCACAGACAAAACGGGTCTCAAGTAGAGGCTACATTCTTTAGGACTTTATAACTTCTGAGAATATAAGCTATCACCTAGCCTTTCACTAACTGTGGGTTTGTACACTGGTTTAGGAACACATTGTTTTTTCATCTTTTTGTGATATTAAGGCCAAACTCACCATATTTCTTTTTTGGTTGTTGTTTCCTGGTTCTCATCTCCTGTGTTGAATCTTCTCTGATTATTCAAAATGCTGCTGATACAAGTTTTTGGCCACTTAGTGCTTGACTGCACATCTAGGTTTACAGAAGCTCCAATCTTGTGAGACAGAGCTGACCTCTCACTAGTTAAGTGTATAAAGTACCAGATAATTTATTTCCCAGACTTCCTTGTAACTAGGGTATGGGCATATGGCCTAGGCTCTGCCACACAGATGCACCAGCTCCAGAATGCAAAGAAGACTCTTCTGGAAAGAAGGGTGGCCCTAGAAGGAGTGGTATCTAGTTGCAAGGGCCAGCCATGGTTTTGGTTCTGGAAATACAGTTCAAGATCAGCGATATCACTGATGCAAGCTATGGTCTATGTCCAGCTCTGTGGTGTAATTTAGGACTTTGTTTTTGTTTACCATACCTCCAAGTTAGATTCGTTGGCCCTCCTAGAAATTCTACTTAAGTTACCAAGAGTTAGTTTCTGTCACCTGAAACTAAGAAAACTGATTGATACACAGCACCTATAAAGTAGCTAACAAATGTTCTTCTATATTGTAGTTTATCTGGGGCAGGAACTTTTATATAGTTTTCATATTTGTACCTCTCAGTTCATAAGGCAATGCCTAGCACCCATCAGGTTCTTAATAACTGTGGAACTGCACTGACTGTTTTCAAAGGTGTATGTGTATGCCTAACTATATGCCAAATGAGGCTCCCTGGAGTAAAAGGGAGAACAGAATGGTACATTGCTAGAATGTATGAGAGCAGCAAAACTAACCAAACACAGAATAGGGGGTGGGAGATTTCTCATGTTTACAGCCCACTTTGTCTAAATGGATCTTAGTAGTTATCTTAGTTTGAGTTCAAGCCAGTTTTCCTGGGAAAACACATGGCCACATCTATAGAAATGTAGACAGCAAATTCATTAGTGAGAAGACAGACTGTTTATTTTTACTATTAAATGGTATGTTTTGTTTTGAAAGTAGAACTGGTCTGTTGGTCTAGGACAGGCTAGTTTAAGAAAGTGACTGACACTTACCTACTAAAAAATGCTTTTTTTTTTTTTTTTAAAGGCTTCTGTATATTTAAATGCCATGGAAAAAGTAAGCAAACTTTGCAATAGATGGCTGCTAAATTTGGATGGAATGAATTTATTTTAAAGTGCTTTAATTAGGTAAACTTAAGATGACTAGAAAGCTATAGCTTACCATCTCCTAATTTATTTCTCTGTATTTTAACATACCGGTGGGGACAAAAAAGTCTTTCTGGTTTATCATGAAAACTCCAGGATCGACATCTTTTTGCTGCCATCAAGCCAACTTATGTGCTCAATATTAAATATTTATGTAATAGATGACCAGAACACAAAACAGTAGCCATTAGTCTGAAATTATGGTAACATAAACTCATATTTAGTTCTGCTGTCTGGACTTAGTCATACGCTGTTGCTTGAGGGAAAGGCTGAAGACACTATTAAAAGTTAGCACTTGCTTTTCAGAAAAATGACCTCAAAGGACCATGCAGAAAGTTCAGTTGTGGTTCTCTTAATTTCTCAGTCATCTCAGCTGTAAAATGGGGAAAATGTTTGTCTCACAGAGGCTTTATGAGGACCAAATGCAGTTATATCTGTTAAAGAACCCAGTAATAGACTTAACATAAATGGTGGGTACTCAAAAAAGGGGAGCTGAACCTGAATGTACAACGTAAAACTATTTAGTAATATAGGCAATGAACATTTAAAAAGCATTCTGTTTTTCAAAAAGGAAACAAAACTCCAAAACACTTTAAACCTTGTAAATACTTAATTTTACTTATTTCTACTCTTACTATTCCAACAGTACAGTTCAGACATTTTTTTACCATTAATAGTAATAGTATTCCTATTACTATCTCATAATTTACCCCATAATTCTTTCTTCACTGGACACTGAATATTATCTATTTTAAATGGGAAAATTAATATAAAGATCTCACTGTCAATTAGGGTGGTCCTTGCTTTAAAAAATGCAAGCGATGTGGCATTGCTCATTATTTTCTTCTGTATTTATTAATGTGTTATAATTTAGCTCAAAGTCACACAGTAATCAGTGACAGGATGAGTTGGTCTTCCAAGAGAAGACAGAAATGTCTTCTAACACATTTATGTCTTGCCTTTCCCCATATCAAATACTAAGTCATTCTGCTTTCAAATAGAAAAATGATTTAAGTCCTCAGAGAATGTTCTTGGCCTAGTGTGGTGGCTCACGTTTGTAATCCCAGCACTTTAAGAGGCTGAGTCAGGAGGATTGCTTGAGCCCAGGAGATTGAGACCAGCCTGGGCAACACAGTGAGACCCTGTCTCTATAAATGTTTTTTATATTATATTTAAAAAAGAATGTTCTTGGTATTGTAAACAAATTACATTTTATATTTAAATAAAATGCTTGCCTACAGACCTAAAGGTCTGAGATATGGTCTCAGCTCTGTCAGTAGCTGGGTTGGATCAGTCATTCACCTCCCTCGACCTGTTTTCTTAGCTGTTTCATGAGGCTGTTGTGTTAAACTCCCCTAAGTTTTCTCCTGGGTCTAAGATTCTCTATGATCTATGTATGCCCTGCTTTCCAGTAAAATTATTAACTCTCTGAAGGCATGAATTACATTTTAGTCTTCTTTTGAAACCTGTACATTACTTGGCATAGTGCTATGGGGCTGAATATAAAGCTGAACAGCAATTACATTATACTAAAAAAACAAACATGTAACCAAATTATCATAATTTATAGTATAAAACTAAGCAATGACTGCAAAGTAACCATTACTTGACATTTATAATGGTGTTCTTAACTCTCTTACGTTTCAGTCAAGCAAATGACTTTATTTACCTGCTCTATGTAACAGGATAGTTTCTATGTGGAGTGTTCTATCCTCTTATCTCTATAAGCCATCAAAATATTAGGGACTTGTAGACTTACTCTTTACATTCTGTGACAAGCAGCATGGAAGGCAGCCTCTAGGATGCCCCCAAATGATCCCCACTTCCTGGTATTCATACCCTTGTACAGCCCACTCCTACAATGTACCAGGGTTGGTCTAAGTAACCAACAGCATGTAGCAGAAGTGATGGTATGACACTTCCAAGATTAAGTTTAAAAGTCAGTGGCTTCCATCCTGGGAGTGCTCTTACTCACTTGCTTTCTCACTCTTATGGAGCAGTTGCTTTGGGGAAGCCATGTGGTGAGCAGCCCCAGAAAGAGGCCACCTGCTGCATGAGTGAACATGGAGGCACATCCCTGAGACCCAGTCAAGTCTTCAGCCCCAGCCAACAAGTTGACTCCAACCTCAAGAGAGATCTGGAAGCAGAATCACCCTGCTAAGCTGTCCCTAGATTCCTGACCCTCAGAAACTGAGATAATGTTTGTTTTCCTTCAGTTGCTAGGTTTTGGAGTAACTTGTTACACACAATAGATAACATACATAAAGAATCCTTTTTTAAATATGAAGTACCCATCATCTATTGCCTAGATGATAACTTTCTAACTGTTGTCCCTATAAAAGCATCATCCCCTGCAATCTATCTTTTATGTTGCTGCTAGGGAAATCTTTTGAAATGTAACTCTGTTTATGCCTCTTCCCTGCTCAAAATATTTTAATAGTTCCCCACTGCTCAGAGGCTTAGGTCAAACTCTGTATCATGTCCTACAAGGCCATGATGAACTGGCTTCTGCTTGCCTTTACAGCTTCATCTGTACCTTGATCCATGTGCACTTTAGTCCAACTTTAATTCCCCAAATGGACTAAGTACTTTTCTGTCTCTGATATCCCTACTTATATTGTTCCCTATGCTCAGAATGTCTCATTCACTTGGCCAGTATTGAAGATTCAGTTCAAATTTCACTGTGTGTTCATTTAATCAATTACATTTTTTCTTGGATACAATGGACAGTGCCTGGCTTATATAGATACTTCATATATTCAATTCAGCAAACATTTTTGAGCAGCTACCATATATTAAGCACTTACTCTTGTCAGGCAGTAGGAATTACAAAGAATATTGAATAAACAAGGTCCTAACCTTAAGGAGCCTCCAATTTAGTAGGGAAGTTAGATGATAACTACTGATTACAAGTAAGACGAATGTTACAAAAATAAGAGAGTTCAGAGTATTCTGGGTACAAAAAGTGGGGAAGGGATCCTAACCTATTCCATGGAGTTAGGGAAGCCTTCTCTGAATGTTTATTGAGTAAGGGACTTAATGAAAAACTGTATCTAATCAGGATAAAAACACAGTCCTAAACTTCAGATCAAAAATCCAAATCAGCAAATAAAATAAAAAGGCTTGGTAGTAACATACATGAAAAAGCTAAAGACTATATTTGACAGAAGGTATAATGTATGATGTAACTAGAAAAAAACACCTTGGTTTCACCAATAGAAATACACTATATAGAATTAGGAGATACTCCACTATGCTCAGCATTCATCGGTCCTCTTTAAGAGATGCGGAAAAACCAGAGTCCATTCAGAAGAGAATCACCAGAATTGAGGCACCATGAACCCAGGTCATAAGAATAGCTTCCAAAAACTGGAAGATCTTGGGATGTGAAGACTCAGAGGGTATATAGTATACACACAACTGAAGGTTTGTCACATGGAAGAAATACTATATTTATATATAATCCTGTGGACTTAAGAGACAGAAAAGGAACAATTTACAAATTGCCAGAGCTATTTAAAGCAGGCAGTCTCTATAAATGGAGGTGATTATATCTAAATTGGTTGGCCACAGAGCAACATGCTGCAGAAAGGAATCTAATCCCTGGAAGGCAGTTACCATGGATAACTTTGTACTAAAGCCTTTTTAACCATGATATTTTATGGCATGAATACAGGAATATTAATGCATCTTTCTTTGTCCTAATCCATACCGTAATGATGCCAAGTAGATCACATTTCCCACAAAGTTCTGTCCTATATAATAGTTAGAGTGGAAAAAAGAGATAGGTCCTAGGTATCTTCAAAGAAACTGCTTATATGACCTTCCTAGCAATTCCTTTCCTAGCAATAAACTATTGTGCAGTTTACATTTGTCTCATTATTTAATCTAAATATTATATTTAAGACAGGCATTTGTTTCTGTAAAATTAATAATACATACAGAGGCAAATATCTCTATGGATACTTGGTTGAGTTCAAAGGCACTCAAGATCCCCAAAGCAAGAATGCTTTCTCAACACAGGAACATATAACTAACAATCTGCATTTATATTTTCAATGTCAACATTCTAGATTTTTTTAAAAATATGGATTTCTTGGAACTCTCTTTTATTTGCAAAAGCTCAAGAGAAGAAATATTTCCCAATGTGAATGAAAACTATCATGTCTTTGGCATGTACATCTGTGAAATGACACTGGCCATCCTCAGCTTGCAGATGTCTTAAATAACAAAGAAAGTATCATGTAAGTGCTGACACACCTATGTAACACTTCATAGAAAGTTATGATCCCCGGTGTTTCTAGTTGGTGTAACTGCAAAAGAGAGAACACAGAGCAGTTGAACCTATGCTTACTAAGCAATTCTTCTAAAACATAGAAACTTGCGATTATGTGAAGTGGCTCATCTTCTGACAAAGTGCAAGGTCCTTGATTCCCTGCACAAAGATAAATCCATTATGAGGAGTTTAGTATTAAAAAATAAAAAAACACACAGACTTTGGCGAGTTAGTGGGAGGCTCAAACCAACTCTGTTGGCTTAAATAGATGCTGATCTCTAGTTTTTATTTGTTGAAAGCTAAACCATCTGTTTGAGTAGAAACAGATTTTTGCCACAAGGCAGAAAGAGTGAATGTGATCTCACTGAAAGCTAACAAGATTCTGAAGGTCACTTAGGTACAGGGGGCTCAGCAACTGGTTCCTTTGGGTCAAGGAAGTAACTAATATTCTAGAGAGTTCAATGCAAGCTGATTGAATCTAAACCTCTGGGGTCTTGTGAAGGTTCCTATAAACTAAGTAATTAATTAGTAAATCAAATACAATAAAGACAAACTATTCATGGAAAAATTACCCATGCAACTGCCAATAAATCATCAACACAATAAGCATTATTGGCAAAGTAATAACATTTCAAGTACATAAAGGCAGCTCTACCATTAACCTTATTTTTTCCACTTAAGAAATCTATTTCTACCTTACAGTAGAGAGTTGAGAAGAGGCTCTGCTAAGTGGGAGAAAATCTAATGGTTTGGGAAGAGTTAAAAATGGATACACTAATGACTTCAAGAAATAAGAGGGAAGTAAGGCCAACCAGAGGAAATGAGGGAGGCAAGATACAGCTATAGAACAGCTATTTTATGTGAATCATAAAAAGGCAAAAATTTCCCAACACCAAGTATATACTTAAAATTAAGTATCAGAGCATTTCTTTAGGCATGGGATGAAGAGAAGACACACAGATAAATAAAAAAAATACACCACCTTCAAGGTAATTATCTTTGAGTGGTGTGAGATAAAGCCATAAATGAGAGGTGGTTACATTAAGGATGTTTAGTGGAGGAAAGACTATTTATTCTAGGACCTACAGAAGTATTCTAGTGGTCCAGAGAAGTAAAGCAAAAGTTTTGTGGAGGTGGTAGGATTTCAGCTGGATCTTGAAGGATGGGTAGGAGATGGCCTGGTGAGAAGAGGGTAGGCAATACAAGACATGGACACCACATGTGCAAAAACAGAGTGATCTCTTTACATGTACATCGAGATCAAGTCACTTCACACCTCAAACTCCTCAGCACCCTGCCACTATATTGATAAATCACAACTCTTCACCACAGCCTACAATTCTCTGTCTGATGTGGCCCCTATTTACCTTCCTGACCTGATCTCGTATCATTCCCACCTGTCACTACTGGATCCTACTCTAGCCTTACTGGTCTTCTGACAAATCCTAAAACTAACACATTCTTTCCAGCCTCAGGGCTTCTGCTCTCTTGTTGCTCCCTCTGCTTGGAATCTTCTGCCCCTTGGCTCTTCACAGTTGATTCTTCTCATTCTTCAGATCTTGGTTTAACTGTTATCCTGTCACTATCCAATCAAAAAGGTCTTCTCTACCCCGACTCCCACCATCATATTTCATCAAGGGACCATATTTCTTTCTTTCTCCCAAATTATCACAATCTGCAATTGTTTTGTTTGGATTGTTAATTTTTTTTTCTTGTTTCCTTCCATCTCTTCCACTTAGAGGCTACAGAAAAGTACAAATCATGGGTACCTTATTCAATGTTGGTACCTCCAGCTTTCGGCATAAAGGAGAATCAGTGAATGAGTATTTTTAAATGAACTAATGAATATACATTCAAGGAACTGTTAGTAGAACAGTTTGGTTAGAATTGAGTTGAAAAGGTAATGTGGGGACAGACTGTCCTGGGCCTTTGATGCCAGGCTAAAGCATTTGGATTTCATCTGATAGACACTGAAAATCCACTGCTGGCTCTTGAGAAGGATAATGATATAACAAAAGCAGTATATAAGGATGACTCATCTTGGCAGCAGTATGCAGGGTGAATTGTACGAATTAAGATGGAAAAATAATAAATTAGTGTGACCAGTTAAAATATACTACTGCAACAATATAGACAAGAGGAACAATCTCAGTAATCCCAATCATGCCCAAGGCAAAACAAAGCAAAACAAAAACAAAAACAAAAACAAAACAAAAACCAGGGAAAACAAGCAAAGAAAGAGGGCTTGTCTTTTCTCTGCAGATCCCCACTCTATATTTCCTGCTGCCCCATGCCTATCTCCATAAGCTTTGTATCTTGTAAAAGCATCAAGGTGGTGAATGAGAAGTCTAAGGCAATACAACAGATGGAAAGGGACACTAACTTGCAAGGGGGCTGGTAGTATCTAACAAAATGGAAAGAAAATGAAATTCAGCAGTCAAGAATTACTTGGTGGTATTCTGTTAGAAGAGATACACAAAAATACCCACCAATGCCATCTCTAATTCAAGACGTGTAAATCTCACACTGTCCCTCCCATTTTATCCATTTCTGTGAATGGCAGTACTAGTCTCTCAGTGTTCTGGTCTCAAAATCATGGAATCAGCTTTTCCTTCTCTCTCCTTTGTAAATCATCAGCTGCCAAATGCTATAGATTTTTCCTTTGGAATTTCTTTGGAAATTTTTCCTTTCTTCCCATTCCAAGCTTTGAATCACCTCATCTTGAGATTGTTTCAAAGTATCGATCCTAGCTTGTCTTCTCTCTTCATTTTTTTCTACATACAATTCTCAACCGGATTAATAATCTCTTAATAGAGTCTTCACTGTGTTATTCTTATGTTTGATAGTTTTAAATTACTTCCTTAATTCATTAATGACCTAAATCATCTGGCTGCATCCCATGCAATAAATAAATATTTATTTCTCTTTTCAACATGAATCCTCTCTGTACTGTCTCTTCCCAAACACTTTACTCAATTCCAATTTAGTATATGATGGAGTGCTGCATCAAGCAGCTGCTGCTTGGCCTTATCCGCTCTTAAGTTGTTGACTCAACACAGCAACTGGCTCATCACTGTGATTCTTTTCTGTGGACTTCATCACTGTGATTCTTTTCTGTGGACTTCTCAATAGACTAAAACAAACAAACAAAAAACAACTGATGGCCAGGCATGATGTAATCCCAGCACCTTGGGAGGCCGAGGGCGGACCTCTTAAGGCCAGGAGTTCAGGAGCAGCCTGGCCAACATAGTAAAACTCAGTCTCTACTAAAAATACAAAAATTAGCTGGGCATGCTGATGGGTGCCTACAGTCCCAGCTACTCAGGAGACTCACTTGAACCCAGGAGGCAGAGGTTGCAGTGAGCCAAGATCACACCATTGTACTCCAACCTGGGTGACAGATTGAGACTCTGAAAAAGGAAAGGAAAGGGAAAGGGAAAGGGAAAGGAAAGGGAAAGAGAAAGAGAAAGGGAAAGGGAAACGGAAGCGGAAGCGGAAGGGGAAGGGGAAGGGAAGGAAAGGGAAGCGGAAGGGGAAGGGAAGGAAAGGGAAAGGGAAAGAAAGGGAAAGGAAAGGGAAAGGAAAAAGAAATGAAACGAAACGAAATGAAACGAAACCAGCTTATTTAGGCCAAACCTTAGGTTTGTGCAACTTATAGCTAGATGCCTTACACAAATACCTTACACTCTCTTTATCCTTTTATTCTAAATATCCTTGATAGCCCAGTTCAATTTTTATCTCCCAAGGTACCAACTGATGCTAGTCATCAGTATTCTATTATGTATCACGTTCTTCTAATTTTTGATTCTATACCATAGACATTGGGAATTTATATTACCTGGTATCTAACTGATCTCTTAAAAATTAATCAGCATATTGTTTCTGGTTTAGAATTGAGCTAAATCATTATTGTTGGTCCAGGCCTAACTAGTATCTTAGCATCAGTGTGGGGAAGTGAGCTAAAAAGGGATCTAAGGAATTCAGCCAAATTCCACCAACTTCTAAAGATAATTGGATTCATACTCTGCCTCTGTAGGTGATTGCCTTCTCTGTAGAAAACTGCCGAATCAATTCAGGCCTCAGGTCTCTACAAAGGTAGTACCTATTGAAGTTAGTAAATGTGAACTCTCATCTTTTACTTGCCAGTTGCACATAATTAGTGGATCTCTATATACATTTTGAAAGAAAAAAAATTATTTTTTCAGGTGAATAGTGTGATTTTTCTCCTTTCCTCAGTAGAAATTCTTAGTATGGGAATTTTACTACTAGTTTTAGTAATGAGCCAAAAGTCAGAGAACTAAAGCTGGGCGCAGTGGCACATGCCTACAGTCCCAGCTACTTAAGAGGGCTGAGGTGGGAGGATCACTTGAGCCCAGGAGCTCAGGTTCAGCCTGGGGAATATGACAAGATCCTGTCTCTTAAAAAAAAAAAAGAAAAAAAGGCCGGGTGCGGCAGCCCATGCCTGTAATCCCAGCACTTTGGGAGGCTGAGGCAGGCAGATCACGAGGTCAGGAGATTGAGATCATCCTGGCTAACACGGTGAAACCCCGTCTCTACTAAAAATATAAAAAATTAGCCAGGCGTGGTGATGGGCGTCTGTATTCCCAGCTACTTGGGATGCTGAGGCAGGAGAATGGCATGAACCTGGGAGGCGGAGGTTGTAGTGAGCTGAGATCGCGCCACTGTACTCCAGCCTGGGCAACAGAGCGAGACTCTGTCTCAAAAAAAAAAAAAAAAAAAGACAGAGAAAGAGAACTATGATTATGTATTTTTTAAAAATTAAAACATAGTTTTAAGAGAACACTCAACTGTCTGGATGCAATTATATGAAATTGAAATGAAATGAATTACAATGAAAATGCAAGGTAGATAATACTTTTTTTTTTAAATAGACAACCTGCAGGCCTTTAAGGAGAAATAAATTGAGAAGAGTAAAAGGAAAAACTCTCAACCTGCTTAGGCAACCAGGCTGCTTGAGCAGAATTAATAGGACAGTTTCCAAATATATTTGCCTTGGGATAGCGAAGTCCAGAAAACTATGATCATCAAAAGCAGTTATATGAACATTCTTTTATTTTTAAAACCATCACATTTATTTGGTTGGTTTGCTTCCTGCTCTTCTGTTACGACCTCTCCAACTAAAAATGTGTGGCGTGTGCTGGCACTAGCATTTGCAACCATTGCTATTAAGCTGTTCTAGATTTTCTTCATATGTATGGAAATTACTTTGAGATTAAATATAATTACAGTTTAGCCTGGTAGTCATTTGTTCATCTACGTGGGCCCTTAATTCAAGTAACAGGTATCAACAGTTATTTTTATTACACATGTACCACATGAACAGGTACAAGGCACACAGAAGGGAACGGAAACAGTAAAAATAAATCAAGGAACATGTTGGTCAAATTATGAAACATATCTGCTGATGGCTTGTTCATAGAATTCATTCCCTTATGAAAGATATCTACACAATTTAGCTATCTACCATCAAAAAAACAAACATATCTATCACTAAAAAATCAAACCAAAAAACCCCTCTTCTATGCTCTATCTTGTTCAATTACTTATCACGAGTGCAGAAAGGAAATGAGCAGTTTTACTACAACATAAGTAGAAATAATTTAAAAGCAGGAAATGTTAGCTTACAGTAACTACTAGTAGAACTTCCAAAATCCTTTAAAAAAAAAAATCAGTAGCTTTTAATCCATCATCCACTGTTCCACCAACCATGCAATCATTTTTTAAAAATGCCTTTTCAAAAGCACACCTAGCATTCTATTTTTATTTCAATAATCTCCTGTGTGACAACTTCCTCAGACAAAGAAAGACTTTTCCTTGCAGCTTCACTAATCTGTTTTCAACTCTCTTATGAAACAAAGGAATTTAAATAATAAACAGAATGCAAAGTAAAAAACAACAAATTACAAAAATAAAACTGACATGGAGAACACAGATGATGGGACTGGTGATTTCTAAATGGTATTAATTTCACACCCATATCCTACTCTCTTTAGCGATTTCTGAAACTTTTTTCCATGGCTCAAAACCACAAAGTATAATCATAATACATTACAGTTTAAGAACAGACATTGACCTGGAAATGTACTTTACTGTGCTCAAATTGGAAAATCAAATTCATCTTACAAATACCCCCATCCAGCGTATTACATAAACCAGTTGCTCAATAAAATCTGAATTTCTGTCTTCACTTTCTGTCCTTTCCCACCCTCTCCAAAATTTTACAAGCTCCACTTGAGAGAGCGGGATCATCCACAACTCATTTTTGTTTCCAAGTTATATGTAACTTTTAAACTCAGAAATGACAGAAAATGTATTTTATTCAACTTTTTCAAACCCTTATATGCTCAGAATGAACAACTCTGGTATTAGGGATATCCTCACAATGTCTCTGCTCTTTCAATAAATAGGTACTCAAACTTTTTGTGCCTATATAACTTGAACTCTTCAGATTATACATTATATAATTATAATATAATTTGTCAAATCCATAAGTTTAATAAGTCAAAGAAATTTATCTCTGGGTCTTAAAGAATCCTATAGAATTATAGTTTCCTATAGGACAACTTTTTGCACGGTTTTATTTATAGAACGATGGCTGAAAAGGAGGCTAATAATTTCAATTCACTCTGAACTCCAAATCTCAATGTGGTAGAAAGGTAGCCTAGGATATGTTTTAGTTACGCTTGAAAAGATTAGATGAATCTGTGCTTGCCAACTATTATTAATCACATAAAATATTATTAAACTAGTAAAATATTTTCAAGTGGTCACAAAGTAATCACCAAATAACATTTACCTTACTTAAATTCTTTTATTCAACAAACATACCTATCAAATTCAAATGACTTTATTATGTTATACTGTTCCCAATGAATCTGTACAAACTTATAGTGTAGGAATGAAGTGGTATAAAACCTATTTTAAATTTTGGAGTCCCAAATATTTTCAATCCTCACACATCTGTCTTTAATACTGAATTAACAATTTAATTAATTGGAAGATATTTTATACAATGTATGTAAATCTTGGCTCTGCTATATAGCGGTTGTGTAAATGGTATGAATTACTTTCTTGAGGCATTATCTACGAAAAAATAAAGAGAATAAAAGTTGAGTATCCCTAATCCAAAAATCTGAAATGCAAATTCCTCCAAAATCTAAAATCTTTTAAGTGTTGACCTGATGATGCAAGTGGAAAATCCACACCTGACACCTTTATTTTCTGATGGTTCAATGTATATTAACTTTGTTTCATGAGCAAAATTGTTAAAAATTGTGTATAAAGGCTGGGCGTGGTGGCTCACGCCTGTAATCCCAGCATTTTGGAAGGCCAAGGCGGGCGGATCACAAGGTCAGGAGATCGAAACCATCCTGGCTAACATGGTGAAATCCCGTCTCTACTGAAAATACAAAAATTAGCTAGGCATGGTGGCGGGCACCTCTAGTCCCAGCTACTCGGGAGGCTGAGGCAGGAGAATGGCGTGAACTTGGGAGGCGGAGCTTGTAGTGAGCCAAGATCGCGTCACTGCACTCCAACCTAGGCGACACAGCGAGACTCTGTCTCAAAAAAATTAAAATTAAAATTAAAAAAAAACCAATATCCCTGATGAACATCGATGCAAAAATCCTCCATAAAATACTGGCAAACCGAATCCAGCAGCACATCAAAAAGCTTATTCACCATGATCAAGTGGGCTTCATCCCTGGGATGCAAGGCTGGTTCAACATATGCAAATCAATAAACATAATCCAGCATATAAGCAGAACCAAAGACAAAAACCACGATTATCTCAATAGCTGCAGAAAAGGCCTTTGACAAAATTCAACACCCCTTCATGCTAAAAGCTCTCAATAAATTAGGTATTGATGGGACACATCTCAAAATAATAAGAGCTATTTATGCAAACCCACAGCCAATATCATACTGAATGGGCAAAAACTGGAAGCACTCCCCTTAAAAACTGGCACAAGACAGGGATGCCCTCTCTCACCACTCCTATTAAACATAGTGCTGGAAGTTCTGGCCAGGGCAATCAGGCAGGAGAAAGAAATAAGGGGTATTCAATTAGGAAAAGAGGAAGTCAAATTGTCCCTGTTTGCAGATGACACGATCATATATTTAGAAAACCGCATTGTCTCAGCCCAAAATCTCCTTAAGCCGATAAGCAACTTCAGCAAAGTCTCAGGACACAAAATCAAAATCAATGTGCAAAAATCACAAGCATTCCTATACACCAATAACAGACAGAAAGCCAAATTATGAGTGAACTCCCATTCACAATTGCTTCAAAGAAAATAAAATACTTAGGAATCCAACTTACAAAGGATGTGAAGGACCTCTTCAAGAAGAACTACAAACCACTGCTCAGTGAAATAAAAGAGGATACAACCAAATGGAAGAACATTCCATGCCCATGGATAAGAAAAATCAATACTGTGAAAATGGCCATACTGCCCAAGGTCATTTATAGATTCAATGCCATCCCCATCAAGCTACAAATGACTTTCTTCACAGAATTGGAAAAAACTACGTTAAAGTTCATATGGAACCAAAAAACAGCCTGCATTGCCAAGTCAATCCTAAGCCAAAAGAACAAAGCTGGAGGCATCACACTACCTGACTTCAAACTATAGTAAGGCTACAGTAACCAAAACAGCATGGTACTGGTACCAAAACAGAGATATAGACCAATGGAACAGAACAGAGTCCTCAGAAATAATACCGCACACCTACAACCATCTGATCTTTGACAAACCTGACAAAAACAAGACATGGGGAAAGGATTCCCTATTTAATAAATGGTGCTGGGAAAACTGGCTAGCCATATGTAGAAAGCTGAAACTGGATCCCTGCCTTACACCTTATACAAAAATTAATTCAAGATGGATTAGAGACTTAAATGTTAGACCTAAAACCATAAAAACCCTAGAAGAAAACCTAGGCAATACCACTCAGGACACAGGCATGGGCAAGGACTTCATGTGTAAAACACCAAAAGCAATGGCAACAAAAGTCAAAATTGACAAATGGGATCTAATTAAACTAAAGAGCTTCTGCACAGCTAAAGAAACTACCATCAGAGTGAACAGGCAACCTACAGAATGGGAGAAATTTTTTACAATCTACCCATCTGACAAAGGGATAATATCCAGAATCTACAAAGAACTTAAACAAATTTACAAGAAAAAATCAACCCCATCAAAAAGTGGGCATAGGATATGAACAGACACTTCTCAAAAGAAGACATTTATGAAGCCAACAGACACATGAAAAAATGCTCATCATCACTGGCCGTCAGAGAAATGCAAATCAAAACCACAACGAGATACCATCTCACACCAGTTAGAATGGCAATCAGTAAAGAGTCGGGAAACAACAGGTGCTGGAGAGGATGTGGAGAAATAGGAACACTTTTACACTGTTGGGACTGTAAACTAGTTCAATCATTGTGGAAAATAGGCGATTCCTCAAGGATCTAGAACTAGAAATACCATTTGACCCAGTCATCCCATTACTGGGTATATACCCAAAGGATTATAAATCGTGCTGCTATAAAATCACATGCACACGTATGTTTATTGCGGCACTATTCACAATAGCAGAGACTTGGAACCAACCTAAATGTCCATCGAAGACAAACTGCATTAAGAAAATGTGGCACATATACACCATGGAATACTATGCAGCCATAAAAAAGGATGAGTTCATGTCCTTTGCAGGGACATGGATGCAGCTGGAAAGCATCATTCTCAGCAAACTATCGCAAGAACAGAAAACCAAACACCACATGTTCTCACTCATAGGTGGGAATTGAACAATGAGAACACTTGGACACAGGAAGGGGAACATCACACACTGGGGCCTGTTGTGGGATGAGGGGAGGGGAAGGGATAGCATTAGGAGATATACCTAATGTAAATGACGACTTAATGGGTGCAGCACACCAACATGGCACATGCATACATATGTAACAAACCTGCACGTTGTGCACATCTACCCTAGAACTTAAAGTATAATAATTTAAAAAAAAAGAAAAAAAAATAAGAATTGGGTGGACTAAAAGAAGATGGAATAGTTAGCTGTGTAAAAACAACCATCTGATCTTTGACAAACCTGACAAAAACAAGAAATGGGGAAAGGATTCCCTATATAAATACTAACAGTATTTTACACAGCTAACTATTAGCTATGTAAGAGGTCAAGTAAGATGACAATGGAGACATGACCTTTAACTTGGCGAGATATTTGTCATTGACTTCCCTTTGCAAGAGTATTTCAATGGAGTGGAAGGGCAATGGCATTTTATGGAGTGAAATGGCAAAAGCTTGGTAAGGGTGAAAAGAAGACAAAATCGGAGATAAGGAAGTAGAAGCAGTGAGTGTGAGTGAGTGTTGAGAGTTCTGCTCTAAAGGGTAACAGAAATATGATGTGAAGTCAAAGAAGTCTCCCTATACCAGAGGTAATAGTAATATTAAGACATTTTGGGCTGTGTGCAGTGGCTCATGTCTGTAATCCTAGCACCTTGGGAGGCCGAGGCAGGAGGATCACTTGACTCTAGGAGTTCAAGACCAGCCTGGGCAACACAGGGAGACTCTGTCTCTACAAATAATTTAAAAATTAGCTGGGAGTGGAATGTGCCTGTGTTCAGGAGCTACTCGGGAGGCTGAGGTGGGACAACTGCTTGAGCCCAGGAGGTGGAGGCTGGAGTGAGCCATGGGTCACGCTGCTGTACCTCAGCCTGGGCAAGACAGTGAGTCCCTCCCTCCCTTGAGGAAAAAAAAAAAGACATTTGTATGCTGATGGGAATGACCCAGTAGAGAAGAAGGAACTGTATAAAAGAGGAATGGTATAAATGCAGAGTCAAGTCTTTGAGCATTGCGAGAGGTGCTAGGGGTCAGGGTCCAAAAGGAAGAAATTACCTTACAAGTTGGCGATGATATTTTAAGGACAATGGCAATGATGATTATTGCAGTAAAACAGCAGCTAACCCCAAAATAGGCACTATTTAAAGCTTTTTTATTCATTTCACATCAACTCTTAGAAGAAGGTATTACTAATATCTTATTTTACAGATGAGGAAGCTGAGGTACAGAAAAGTTAATTAACTTGCCCAATGATGCGTATCTAGCAAGTAGCTAAGCAGGGATTTAGAACCCAATGGAAGAGACTTTTCTTTCAGTGCAACAAGAGGGAAGGCAGAGTTTGTGGGTGTAGATGCAGCTGGGCCAGTGGTAGTGGAAACATGACGTAGCTCTTGCATGATGACATCTATTTTCTCAGGGTAGTATTTGGTGAGTTCATCAGCTGATGGGGTGGGGAGAGAGGATGTTGGAGTTTCGACAACAGAAGGTGAGAAATTCTTTTTTTCAGAGAGGGAAAGTGAATTTACTAGCAATGACTGGCAATATTAAATATCCCTTTGAAATTAATGGTCATAAATTTGAAGTGAATCTACTTGTTCTCACTGAACGATACTTTCTAACAATTTTCAGCTGCTTGAGACCAGGCATAGAGAGGAGAGCCGGGTTTACCTAGAGAGCACTTTTTCCAAGAAAGTGGAACCTAAGAAGAAAGGAGCCAGGAAGTAAGGGGTGTTCACAAGAGAGTGGTGACAGTACAGGACCATGGAATTTAAGCTGGGTAAGGAGGACTGTATGGCCATTAAGGATGTGATGGACACAGAAAAGAAGTAGCAGGGTCAAAGGACTTTAGACTTGTGAGGTAAGAGAGTAGTTGGAGTGTGAGTTTTGAAGTAAGAGAGTAAGTAACAGTCAGAGAGTGGGATGCCTGAAAAGGAGATTTCAAAGGGAGTGCTGCTATTGACGATGATAAGGTCTAGATTATGACCATGTGGATGGGAGGCTGAGGTGGCGCGGAATAAAAGATGACTGGATCAAAAAAGGCTAGAGTACTAACGACTCCTCTATGCAGATGCTGAAGTTAGACAGCAGGATGACAGAGGCAGTGGAAGAGTCGTCAGTGGAGTAGATGACAGCAACAAATAAGGGTAATAGGAGTAAAGTGTGATGTGACAGATTTGCAAGATGTTAAGGGGACTGAAGGAGAGAGAAGGAGAAATAATTTGAAAGTTGTAGTGGGAAGCAAGGATACCACCTACCATGCTGCAGACTTTGAGGTACATGAGGAAGGGGAAAAAATCAGGCTCTAATTTAAGAAGTAAAGAGACTGTTCAGAGAAAAGGCTGACGATGTAGCATGGTACTTGAAACATGGTATATATTCAATCAATATTTCTTGAATTTGAATCTTAATTTTTTAATAGTAGCTTATCCTAAAAAGGGAAGTTTTTTTTTTTAAAAAAGACTATTTACAAGGAGTCTGAAACAGATTAAAAAGACAATGTTCCTCTAATGACTGGATTTTCCAAATCCATGAAAGGCTCCTCTTCAAAAATCAGTCACCTTGCCAAGATAAACATAGTCAAACAGCATCTTGTTGGTTTTGGCTTAATACAAATAGATAGCTCACTGTTATAAAATAAGACCAGGCCTTCATTCTCTTGCATAAGAACCCAATATCAGAAGAACAAAATTCAGTGAATTCTGCCTTGATAAAACTCAGAAAATAGCCTTTCTGAGCATAAGCTGACCCTTTGGTCTATTATAGTTTAGGCAGAGAAACTTAGGTACCTATAGATTGAGAATAAGTGAGACTTCCTAAATACATTCTTTGGAATGTAATAAAATGCACTTTGGAATATATTCTTCTTCAGGTAGTAAGAGGATTATTCCATGAGTAACTTGAGAGGTATGTCTTTATTGAAGAAAGAGATGTTCTTCTCAATGTTATCATTTTTCTTAAACTTGTTCTGAATGTCTTTGTAAGGCTAAGTAAATATTGTAATTTTTTATGCTTTAACAAAAAACCCATTTATGTTTATGTCTATAAAGTTACTTCCTAAGCATTTCTAATAAGCTGTCTATATACAGCTCATGAAATTCTATAGTCCTTTATGGTCTTAAAATGTATGATGAATATTACTTTTCCCCTAAAGACTAAATTTTATTGAAATTTATCTGGAATCTCCCCAAAATTCTAGTGTTTTGTTTTATAATTGTATTTGAAGGTTTAATTATTATTTATCAATCAAAATGTGAACTGGTTCAACTGCAGGTTAGTTCAAAGGGCTTTTTGTTTTCGTCTTCTTCATATACTATGAGGTTTTTGCTACCAGACAGAAAATGTACTAGTACCTCCATTATGTGAGATACACGAACTTGAAAAAGATGGCCAACTCTCCGATTTTCAATACGATGTGTCAGAGAAAGCAATTAGTCAATAACACACACTGTGCTCATTTATAATCCACAGCTGGTAATGGGAGTGAGTTATTTCTCTTCTCCATGAAGAATCAAGCTGGAAGTAATATCTGCTTCACTAGATTTCTTAGTACCTCACATATTACTTATGTGACTTTCTCTTTGGAGTACAGTGATTTTTGGCCTTTTTTTCCTTCTAAACTATAAGCAGGTATACTATGCCTTAACATCTGTGCATTATATTATTATTTGTATTTTGCTTAATGTCCAGTGCTAGTAATAGAACAAAATACAACAGTAATACTATCAATATCAAACTCATCAGTATTATCAATTAAACATAAATAAGCCAGGCTTCTGTGGCAAGGTCTATCATGGTATCAACATTTAGGTAACACAGGAAACTGCTTTGAGTTCCAAAAATCTAATTTACAAATTTACTGTCAGAACACAGCAGCGGCTTCTTACACTACATTTATGACTAGAAAGGTCCCAGATGCAAGTCTGTAGAGCAGTCAAGATGCTAGCTTTTCCAATTCTGTAAGTAAAAGAGAGATACTTTTTCTTTTAGGGATGTAGTAATTTTTAAAAAAAGAATAATGGATTTTAAAAATAGTATTTTTGTGAAAACAGTGGAGAAATGTTTCAGAAATAATGTATGGATATATACTCATTTAACTGAACATTTTAAATGTCTTTGAACTAATGAAGAGAATCTTGGTTAAACAAAGAAATCTCATGTTGTTCATAAACCAGAATTTCAACTTACCATTTATGTTTATTGCTGGTAACACAATTGACATTTTTGGTCTCGTGGTCTTGTTATGGGTGGTAGCTGGTAACAGCAGGTGATCCTAAAATTAACAAAGAACAATCTGTTATGTATAACAACTGGCTTAGTCCTAGAACAGGTCAAATTCAGGGTTTCTAAGAGGCCAATATTTCATTGAGATGATGAAAAATTATAGTTTTTATTTGAAGTTGGCTTAGACATAATTACACACCATCTTAGAATCATTCATTCATTAATGTAATATACATTTACAGAGTGTCTACCATTGTCAGGCACTATGCAGTGATCTTGGAAAACTCTTAGGTTTCTACAACACATATGCTGTAGCACACTATAAAGAATACTGATCAAGCAGTCAAGACACGGGATATTAATTCTAATTCTGCCACTAAATAGCTGTATAATCTGGACAAGACTACCTATCCTTTCTGTGTTTCAGTTTCCAGTCCTGTAAAATGATGGGGGCTAGACTAGATAATGTCACAAGATACTGAAAGTATCTATCCACTAAACAACATTTTCAAACATTTTTTTTTAAAGGCAATAAACTCTTTTTCCCATCAAAATTCTTATCCTGGGAATTTTCTACTTGTAGAGGAAAGGAACTATCAACATGTAGAAGAAAGATTCTGACCGAAGCAGGGCCAAGCCCTAGAGCCTTGCCTGCTTAGCCTCCTCTTCTCCCTTTGAAGTGATCAGAGCATTAGACATTTATTTGCAAGTGACAGGTGCATGCTAAAGAAGATGTACAGTTTTTGCCCTTAAAAAGCATAGTGGCCAGGTGTGGTGGCTTACCCCTGTAATCCCAGCACTTTGGGAGGCCAAGGCGGGCAGAACAAAGAGTTAAAAAATTACAAATACATGCCTAGCACAATTGTATAGTCCTACATTGTGTAGGGCATCTGAGGTTTCTAATTTCCAGCACACAAGTACTAAAAGTAAGAATGAGCCAAGAGAAGTTTGGCTTCAGAAAAGGCAGAGTACAAGTGTTTTGAAAATGTATATACATCTGTAGGCATTCTAAGGCTGATTATAAATGGCTTATGACTTTGATATTAACTACTGTTTTCAATAACTCCTCTTCTTTCTAGTAAAAACATATGAACTGCCACAGAAAAAAGAAAAAAAAGCATATTAGCATTTCCATTTAAGGGAGCACGGTTAAACTGGAGATAAAACTCAACCTAAGTTTGACCCATTTTGCTTTCTTTTCTTGTTCCTGTGTTCACTGTTTCACCATTCATGCAACAAACTTACTATATGAAATAACTCATCAAAAAGTAGGATCTGATACAGCTGAGAGCAATAAAAATTCAACAGAACTTCAAAGTTCAAAGTTGATATGATTATGAAGTGCGATTATCAGCAAAATTAAGAAAAAAATCTAAAAAGTGAAAAACAAATTGAAATTGATATACATGAACAGAACTGTGTAGAAAACATTTCCAGTAACTGCTTGTATTTTGTGTAATTCAAGGCAACATTTCCAAGAGAACATGTTTTTAAAAATCGGGGAGGAGAGAGAAGATGAGTAAAGTTCTGTTAGAATTCCAGCATTGCAGCAAGGGAATTTTTTGTTTTGTTTTTTTTTTAAGTGCATTGTTAGACACAAAGATCACACATTTCTGGGTAAGATAACATTATAACCAAGAAAAAACAGAATTTGCTGATCTTCAAGCCATGAAAGTTATACATAGCTTAATTCCTATCATTAAAATACTGCTTCAGGGTCTCTAAATTGAATGTGAAAACAAACCAAAAAACTTGCAAGCCCCAAATTAAGGCTATTGTAAAAATAAACACACTTAGATTCCACTGGTCATGGGTTAAGGTCAGGCTCAGACTTAATTCTGAGTTTCCTGCTAAGATATAGATGCCATACTAATTGTTGTTTTTAAACATGATCTTCTGAACACAATGTCTCCTACTTTCTCTTTTCACTAACTTTCTAACAAACTAGTTACTTTTGCAGCAGAAAGCTAAAAACCATGTATGATTTATGAAAAAGAAGAATCACATCTTACATGCATACGAATTATTAAAGTTAACCTGTCTTGTCTCTAATTATTAAAGGTTTGCAAACTGGAGTAACAGTTTTAAGTACTTGTTTACCAAGAGGCCCAAAAATTAGACTGCAGGGAACCAAAGCTGGTATACTACCAACTCTAACAGTACATATCTTATAATAAAAATAAGTGTCTATATATCATATATCACATATATTTTATCTATCTATCTTATCTGTGTATCTGGGACAATGTAGTTACTTCATTGACTATTTACCTCCACTTCCTCAAAATAAATGTTTCTTGAACCTCACAACAATGAATCCCGAATATTAGTTTCTCTGTGTTCATCTTACTCTTTTTTAGATCATTAATACTGTGAGCCACATTTTCAGGAACAAAGGACCTGTAATCACTCAATAAATATTTACTGGCTTCTTACTGCTCATTTAAAAAACATGACTCAGCACAGTACCCTGTCATGTATTCAGCATTGTGCCACAGAGGGTATTTTCTTTTAAAGAATATAAATCCAAGTTTTTATTTTGTTGGGAAAACTGAATTGTGGCAGAAACAGCCATTTTTTAAAAACTCAATATATGCTCTCCTTCTTCTATAATATTAAAATAGCAACAGGACTTGTGATATTCAGTTGGGCACAATGCCACCCAGAATAAAGACTATATTTCCTAGCCTCCTTTGCAACCAAATAAGGCTACACAGTCTGGTCAATGGACCGTAAGAAGAAATGGCAACTTCTTCAAGGTGGTAATGGTGGAAGGCTTTCTTCCTCCTTCCCTTTCTCCTTCTTGCTAGCTAGAAGGCAGATATGACTGCTAGAGCTGGAGCAGCCATCTTTGTTCCATGAGACAGAAGCTGCAAATTGAGAATTATGGAGCAAGAAGACAGAAGGAGACAGGGATCCTGATGATTAAGTAGCTATCATTAGATCTCTGAAACTTATACATGAAAGAGAAATAAACTTCTAATTTATCTAAGACATTATTATTTTGTATTTTCTGTCACTCAAACCTAAACCTAAACCAAATTACTAATTAAATTACAAATTTGTAAAATAGTTCTAAAGGAATTTGGTCAAGAGGAATCTCCATAATAGTTAATCAAGAACAGCATTGTTATTTTTTAACAGCATAGAAACCATATTTATAATTTAGTCTTCTTGATATCACACCCCCTTTTACTTAAATACTTATTAAGGAACTAGTGGAGGAAATTCAATCCCGGAGGTACAATTTGATAAATTTGTACTTCTTTCCCTCCAATTAAATCGTTTAAAATAACCCAACTGTGACAAAAATGAAACTACTTAAAAATAAAAAGGATAGTAGAAAAAGAATGTTGCCACAGAAAGAAATATATTTTGGCACTGTCACTCAAAACTATGTCACTAATTTTAAGACATCTTCGAATGGACTCCTGAAATGTCTTCATCAAGCTTTCCGTAGGGCTTAGATACCACAGGATTTCCTCTGGAATGAAATCATGTTGACAAATATTATGATCAAGGTACTGTTACTCTTATTCCCAGAAAAAGTTAGAGACACATGGAGGGGAGGGGGCGGGGAGAAACACCAAAACATTTCCCCATGAAAATAAAGCATCAGTTTTCTAATGTTATGCAATATTGTACATGAGAAAATATACTACTTTCATACAGTTCTCCCAATTCCCTCTTCCAAGCAATTTGTTAGAAACCAACAAAATATGAGTGCATAACACAGCATTCAAAGTTACGTTTCTTCTCTTTTTAAGAAAACAAAAGCATTGGAGACTGGCTTATCAAAAGAAAAGGATCACATTTTGCTCTGCTGAAATTAATTACGGTAACTCACAACAGAATTCAGGCCCTACTGAGAGTTATCAAATGTTGATTCTACATAGCCATGTAGAGTACAAACTGATTAAATGACCCTTCCCATTCCCCCTATAAAATTCACTGACTGGTGCCCCTAGCACAGGGAACATTCACGACTATTGAGTTGTATCTTTTTTCAAGACTATTTTCATTAATTGTATTAGTCAGTATAATTGTGTAATAAAATATTACATAAACTAATAGTGTGAAAAGAGAGCAAAAAGATAAAAATAAGTTTTAAAATGTTCTCTCCTTGCAAAGCAACCATAAAAATTGTAATAGTCTGCCCTCAGATTGCTTAACAAGTACCTTTAAGTTCTTATTCCAATTTAAAGTAACTGTAACCAATACTGGAAATTATGGTTGCTGAATTGTGAGTATGGTTTATGCAAGAAAGGCAACATGGAACTCTGAACAGTGGATCTGGACTCAAAGAAAAGAAAATTGGCCCTGCATACAAAACTAGCCAATGAGTGCATATTAACATAATCAAATGAAATAAAGATATGTATCTTTTTAAAAACTAATTTTAACCAGTATTGTTTATTAACAGACCATCTACTAGTCCCCATTATATAGATACGATGGCTTCTACTGTATTAGAAAACTCTGGCTCAAGGTTGCAGACCTTTATCTTTATTAGAAAGGAATGTATTTCTATCATAATTTCCCCTAGAAATGAAGGAAACTCAGGCTGCACTTGTGACACTGAGCGGCTTTTACACGGATCAACACAGACCTCTATTAGGGAAAAAGTTTTGCATAGCAGACCAATAGTAACAACAGCCTCTTAACATTTTATATTTGGCCCATATCCACTGGATTCCAGAGATGGGGTTGGTTTTCCAATATACGAAACTGTTAGAAGCAGATCAAAAATAAAAATAGCACCTAGCCTTATTTCAAAAACAGCTTTGTATTAAATTTTCTCTAACCTATGTCCCTGTCCTAGAGAGCTTTTGTTTTCTTCTATCACTCCATTTCATATCTTTCAAGCTGTCAAAGAAGTTGAAGAGCATGTTAAACCTCAAAAATTAGAGCCAAAGCATCAACTAGAAGTAGGCCTTTCAGAGTTATTTATCTAAATTCTCATTTTGCACTAGTGTTGTTTTCTAGTAGTTATAGTAATTCCTGATCAAAAAGCAAATGTGTTCATTCATTAAAGCAATGGAATTTGAAATCATGAACATATACAGACACACATTGTGACATATCCTGAAAATAAAAATTGCAAAAAACAAAATTGGGGTGGTAAAATTAAGTAGAAAGTAATCATTTAAAGTCTATCAAAATGTCTACTACACAGGGCTTCTCAGCATAGTAAAAACATAAGCAAGGTATATTACTCACCCGAAAACTAGAATTAATATAAATAGCTAATATGAATGCTGTATTTGTGCCATTAATGTATGCAATAAAACTACAGACCAATAAAAGGAAACGTAGAGCTTGCATCTGCACCATTAGTATGCATGTCAGCCAGAAGAATAAATCAAAACTATTAGTGTACAACAGATGGCCCAAGAATGAGCCAACGTTTATGCTTTGACAAGAAGAAACTTTTGACACTTAATACAAATCTGATAATGCTGGCAAGGTCACCAGAGGAAAAATGAGCTTGAAATCCTAGTAAGTACAAATTCAAGTTTTGATTTAAGATACACTTTTCATGTCAAACTCTGGAGGATGTCCGCTGCAAACTGCCCAATTAACCGTGCCTCCCCTTTTATTCACATCAAAAAGTATTAGGTTGGACCATAAAAAATTGTCATTTTTGTGAGTCAAATATCAGTAATTTCAAAAGGTTCAATCTAAGAGTGATATATGCCTCTCTTTTTAAAAACCAGAATTAATTTTGAGTTTCTTAGTCAAAATGGTTTCTTGTAAATACTTTCCTAAGGACAGGATAGTAGCATCCAAAATCATTCTTCTCTTTTGAAGAGAGTTTCAGGAAAAATGTTTCTAAACCAGGTCAGGATTGATCTCCCTAGGGAAACCTCTTAGACAAAATGTTGGTTACATGCTTTGGACAGGTATAGGACCAGAAAGTCTTCAATCATGTGCTTTATATTACTTCATTCAATAACTTGGAGTTGGCTGGGCGCAGTGGCTCACGCCTGTAATCCCAGCACTTTGGGAGGCCGAGGCAGGTGGATCACGAGGTCAGGAGATCAAGACCACCCTGGCTAACATGGTGAAACCCCTTCTCTAATAAAAATATTTAAAAATTAGCCAGGCGTGGTGACAGGCGCCTGTAGTCCCAGTTACTCGGGATGCTGAGGCAGGAGAATGGTATGAACCCGGGAGGCAGAGCTTGCAGTGAGCAGAAATCGCGCCAGTGCACTCCAGCCTGGGCAACAGAGCAAGACTCCTTCTCAAAAAAACAAAAACAAACAAACAAAAAAACACTTGAGTTAATCAAAGTTCAAAACTTTGTTAGGTATAATAGAGGGCCTTTTCAAAAAATGGGAAGTACGTGATTTAGGAAATAAGTTAGGGCCTCTGAAACTTGTTAGCAATTGTAATTTGTTGAGTGCCAACAGGGCAGCAATCCAAAAAAAAGTCATCTTAAGGAAAAAGATCAAACACTAAATGCATAAAGAGTTTAACCATTTGGGAGTTTGTCATATATAATGTTCACAAGATACTTCATTTTAGAAAATTCTCTACACTCAGGACTACTGGTAGGAAGTGAATTTCCTGAAGATTACATTGCCTCCTACAGGTGTGCTACCAAAGCAGACCACAGGGGGTCAGGTAGGAGGATCTATGGCTACAGCAAATTGAGTCAACAAGTTTCCTGAGAAAAGTTATTAGGAAACACTTCAAGCAAAAAGTTAAAGTTACCTCAAATGCCACTTGTGTTTGTGTAGATAGCACAGCAGGGTGGGAAGGGAACACAAAGAGATACACTGGCCAATTTATAATTTCATATCAATCATTCTACAACTTTCTGGAAGGGGAGAAAAAAGGGGTTTCATGTAACTTATATTTCTAAAGTTATCTCTCCTTGCATTAGCCTCCAGCCTTCACTCCAGATCTTGATCCTTTTCAAAGCAATTTTGATGTTGGCTTCACATAAAGAAATATGGAGGACTATAAAATGCCCCTAAAGCACATTTTAGGAAAGACTAGTCTTAACAAGGCAAACTACAAAGTGGAATAAAAACTTTTAACCATAATATGCTTTATGTACTTGAGTGAACAAATTTTCTCTCAGGATCTTGGGTTAACCAAATAGCCAAACTCAACACTTGCTCACATTAGAAGCTGAGCTTTATTGCCAGCTGCAATCCTAGTTAAAGTTGGAGGTATGATACTATATAAAGCTGTTCCACAATCTAGAAGAGTTCACTTTTCATGTCACATAGGGTATACTTTATAAAGCCTAGTAGTTTTATTTAATCATAAATAGAATAGTAAGTTATCAGTTTCCATTCAGTTTGTGTGTGTGTGTGTGTTTCATTTTGCTTTGTTTTTTTATACAGTCTCATTCTGTCACCCAGGCTGGAGTGCAATAGCGCAATCTCGGCTCATTGCAAACTCCACCTCCTGGGTTCAAGTGATTCTCCTGCCTCAGCCTCCTGAGTAGCTGGGATTACATGCACCTGCCACCATGCCCAGCTAATTTTTGTATTTTTAGTAGAGACAGAGTTTCACTATGTTGGCCAGGCTGGTCTCAAACTCCTGACCTCAGGTGATCCACCTGCCTCAGCCTCCCAAAGTGCTAGGATTACAGGCGTGAGTCACCACACCTCACCTCCAACTCAGTTTTAAAGTGCATTTTTAAGGTATAATGCATTTGTAGGAAATACAATTTTTAAATTGTTTGGTCAAATATTGTGCTAAAAAGGATTTCATTTAAATTTCAGGTGGTAACAGCTTAAAAGTCAAACTGGAGTATAATAGAATAGTACAATAGTATTAAGTTCTGTACTAACTATGTATCTTTCAGAAAGCATTTAATCATAGGAAGCTGGGATCAGAAGCAAACACAGTGCCAGTAGTAGGTCCTTCTAAAACAGAAGCTCTTAACGAAGGATACATATCAGAATCACCTGCAGGATTTTATAATATAAATACTGACATTCCTCAACTCTTGGAAAACAATTTATTACATGGTAAATCTTGAGGTGGGCCAGAATTTTTCACTTTTAACAAGTATCCCTGGTGATTCTGATGCAGATAGTTCCAGGACTCTGCATTCACAAACAGTGGCCAGAGTGGCACAGGACGGACTCTGGAGCTAGACTCCCTGGGTTTGAATTCTGCTTCCATCACCTAATTTCTTGCTGTAGTATATAAAACAAGTTCCTTAATCTTTCTGTGTCCTCATTTTCTCATTAGTAAAATACGGACAGTAACAATACTTATTGCACCAATTGTTTATAAAGATTAGACAAGTTAGTATTTCAACACTTATAAGTGTTCAATAATTTTTTTTTTAAAGGGACCAAGAAGTTTGAGGACAGTGAAGTCCTTGAGGAAATGCAACAGTTAAATGCAACTGATAAAGGAAATTTAGATTTGTTGTTGAAGTTTATTCCCTCAACCACATAGTTGAGAGCCATTGTTCCACTGCTGAACAAAATAAAGGATGACAGGCACACATGACCAATTCAAACTCTTTAGCCTAGAAATGAAATCTCTTTATAATTTGTTCCCTACTGATTTGGTCTCTCTCCATCATGATCTCACTTGTATTTATTCCTTTTTATAAACATTAGCACTAACTGCCATAGATATTCTCTACCAGTTCAACCAGGAAAAGAAGACACCCCTATTTTTTATTTCCTTTAATATAAAAGATGACAGGGGAAAACTAACTGAAGCACAAGTATTCAAAGCCTCCACTCTATCCCTGTCCCTTTTGTAAAGCGGTGAGTTTCTGTTTTTGTAAGTGCTAACTGTGTGTGTGCTAGGGGCAAGGAAGTGGTGGAGAGCAGAGTTGGAAGAAACTAAATTGGTTTAAACTTTAAAAGGTATATGAGTTATCAGCAGAAAAAAAAGGTCTGGAAGTTGGAAGGATGAAAAGAGATGGATAAAGAAGGGCAGCTTCAGCTGTGGCCTTTGTAGAGGCACACACCTTTACCTGCCCCTACTTCAGATCTTCATTCAAATGTCAATTTCTCAGTGAGGTCTTTCCGGGCCACCTTAGTTAAATTGTACATACGCATTCCCACCAAACACACTCACCTTGTTTCCTTTCTCTGCTTTACTTTTCTCTCTAATCCCTATTATATATCTTTACCCTTTATAAATGAGCTCCATAACAGGAGACATTTTCATCTGTTTTGTTCATTGCTGAATCCCCAGGATCTACTACAACCTTTCATATAGTAGGTATCCACAAATGATTTATAATGTAAACTAGTTACAGGAGGACTATTATAACAGCTTTTTAACTAGTTTTTTCCCTAAGGAGGCAAGAATCTCTAAGACTCTTTCAGGTCAAACTATTTTCAAGCCTTTTTGCACTTTGTTGAAATTTACTCTGTTGGTGAAAAAGCAAAGCCAAACTGCTAAGCCTTAGCATAAATCTATGTAGTGGCACCAAATTAGTCTAGTAGTCACTGTATTCTTCACTGCCACATACAGTAATGATGAATCAACTAACAAATGAGTAAATGAATAAAATATTTTAAAGCCAATTTCGATTTAGAATATCCTTGTTGAAGCAGTAAAAATTATTAACATTCTCTGTGATGAAATGTCAAGAACATAAAAAACTGTTTTGCTACCTACTGAAGTATAATGGCTATCTCAAGAAAAAGCACTTGGGTGAATGATTTGCAAGCTGAACAACCCACTTTTTTCAATACCACTTTTACTTGAAATAATGGCCAATAATATTGTTATTCAGGCATGGGTAACCCATTAAGCACTTTTTAAAAATGAAGTAAGCCTGATATTTCAAAGAAAACACTTGACAGTATTTGCAAATGATAAAATTTGGGATTTTGAGTGAAAATTCGAATTTTGGAAACCACGTATCTACCACCATGAGTATGACTTTTTTCTTCATGTGATTCGTGGTAATATTAATGAATGTTATTCTTTGATATTGTATAATGAAATATATTCTTATTTGGAAGATCTGCCTCTTTGTGAACTAATATCTTCCAAAGGAGCAGTGAATGATGTTACAAAATCATGCATGGGGACAAGTTCCATTCAAACTGCAAGACAGATCAATGGATTTTTAATGTTACACAGGATAAAAGTGTCACTGATATGGCTTTAGATTCTATAGTGCAACTAATCTTTTAAGAAATTACCACTTGCTGAGTTTCTATGTAGTATCAAAACAGAATAATTCACAATTATTTGAAAAGGCTACTAAAATACTCCTTCCCTTTGCAACTACTTACCTGTATGAGGGTAGATTTTCTTCATATATTTCAACTAAAACAATATATTGCAACAGACTGAATACAGAAACATATATAAGACTCATGTTATCTTCCATTAAATCACAGATTAAAAACCTGCAAAACTGTAAAACAATGCTACTCTTCTCACTAATTTTTTTTGGGGAGATATCACTATTTTCCATTAAAAATGTTACTTAAAATTTTAATTAATTTATTCTTTTCAAATAAAACATTAAATATTTTAAACATTTCTTAATTTTTATTTCTACTAATGGCTAATGATATTGAGCACATTTTTATATGCTATTGGCCATTTGTATATCTTCCTTTGGAGCAATGTCTACTCAAGGGTTGAAAAACTAACTGGTTGGGTACCATGCTCATTACTGGGTAATGGGATCATTCACACCCCAAACCTCAGCATCATACATATGCCAATGTAACAAACCTGCACATCTACCCCGAATCTAAAATAAAAGTTAAAATTATGAAAAAAAGACTAACTAGCCCTAAAAGTTACTTCCAATAAATACATACAAATATTTCATATGTATTACATATTTCATATGTATGACAGATAGAAATATTTGTAAGAATAATGTTTGTTGCTTAATAGGACAGAAGAATGTGTAAGTGGGCAACACAGTGGTCTATCTACTATAATTTTATATCAAACATCATAATGATGTTACTAAGATTACACCCAAAAAGTATTCTTATATATATGTATTATCCTATATTAGAAAATACTTTTTTTAATCAAAGTTTTCATTTTTCAGTTTCACACAGCATTGCTTAATTTTCTATTTCAAATGTAAAATTTTTAAATGTTCTTGTGTAACTGAAGATCATCAGTTTTGTACAAAACTTACAGAATGAACATGTCTCAGCTAATGCATAAATGTATGTCACTATGAGTACATATGCAAAGCAAATAATTAGCATATACTACAACATTAAGGAGATACTTTTAATAAACTACTTTAATCAAGCTATTCTGACTTCATTTGTTGTCAATACTTTTAATCCTCTTTCTAAAAGTATAAGCAGAAATTATATTCATAACACTTTATTCTTTCTAACATATTGTTTGGTCTTTAGACTTCTAGTAATATAACATAATGATGTAGAGTTTAAATGCAAAAGATTATATTTGACTGAATGGCTTCTTATTGAAAATGTTGGCCGGGCGCGGTGGCTCAAGCCTGTAATCCCAGCACTTTGGGAGGCCGAGACGGGCGGATCACGAGGTCAGGAGATCGAGACCATCCTGGCGAACACTGTGAAACCCCGTCTCTACTAAAAAATACAAAAAAACTAGCCGGGCGAGGTGGCGGGCGCCTGTAGTCCCAGCTACTCGGGAGGCTGAGGCAGGAGAATGGCGTGAACCCGGGAGGCGGAGCTTGCAGTGAGCTGAGATCCGGCCACTGCACTCCAGCCCCGGCGACAGAGTGAGACTCCGTCTCAAAAAAAAAAAAAAAAAAAAGAAAATGTTAACCCCCAGCTCAATAGGCTCCTAAAAATTGCTTCCTAAGAGGTCTCTTTTCATGTCATCTGTTAATTATTTATAAGCAAAAGTTGAGTACCATTCCTCACGTCGTCCATAAATTCTTCAAGTGAAATGACATAAAGGAAACCAGTTTTACGATAGCCTAATTGATATAAACAAGTGTTGCATTCCTACAGCATATTTCTGGCTACGAAAACATCACCAAACTTCTAAATAAAGACCCCGAGCACTTCTAATATTAAATATTGAAATAAATGTGAGCTATACATACATTTAATAAAGACCAATAAAAACAAGTAAGATAATTTATGCAATTTTTGGTCAATCAGTAAGTGATGGCGGTCGTAGTGATGGTAGGTTAAGTCAATAAATGTTTGTGAAGCAAAAGTTATAAGGATGTGGGAGGAAACTGGAGAAAACCTGTGCAGACACATGGGGAAACCATGAAAACTCCACACAGAGAGTAGCCCCAGCTGGGAACTGATTTTTTTTCTCATTAATGTTATATTGAAATGAAGCTAAACAAAATGACATTTTTTGAGAACCTGCTGTGATCTGAGATGTTTCTTCAACTCTGGACAGGTGCCTAATAGAAGGATTGAAGTAAGCTGTGGAATATGTAGGTCATAGGTTCAATAATTCTGTGCTTATCCCACAACATAAAATGTAAAAAAAAAGGCAAAGAAAAATTTCCACCAATAAATATGCAAGACCCAGAGGAATAAGGCAGTGGAGTTTTGAGTTGACTACACTTTATTTAAACTGTTTAAAATGTATGAAATAATTTTTACCTGGAATGTTTTGTCTTTTATATTTATTACCAAATAAGACTAAATAAACTTAAGGGAAATTCTTTTTAAGCATTTATCAAATGATCTCATTTTTACATATTTAAGAAACTAACTTTTTAAGTACCGAAATCTGGAAGGGTAAAAACATTATGTTCGTGACCACAGAGAATCAGTTTTGAAAAGCAATTTTCAGGATTCTTCATTCTGATACACTAGACTTACTTCTTCCTAACTCTTGGTTAGAAAAGTAATAGAGAATTACTGAAGCTGTTAATGGGGTGACAGAGTTTATTCCAAATGGGCTTGTAGAGTGTAAAGATTCAGTACAGATGTTTGGAATAACTTGCAGCTGTTGCAGGGTGACTAGGCTTAATGACATCACTGGGAATACTGAAGGAGAACTGCCTGGAGTGCTTTAAAATATTTATATTATTGTGATATGAAAAAATGTTTAATTAGAAGCCAGAAAACAGTGTAGAAACTTCATTGGCCTTTGTTTAATTCTGAATCAGATTTCTAGATGTCTCAACATTGTTACATATTCCTGGGTACACTTATCCACATATATCCTCTGTTGTAATAAAGTGCCTCCTCTAATAAGAAAGGGGAGAAATGATTTTCTTTAGTTTCATCCAGGTTTGGTTTAGCTCAATTTAATTCAGAATACTTTAGCATTTTACCATATGCAAAACACCATAATGGAAAAAAGGTGAATAAAAAACCCTTCACTATTCTCAAGAAACTTATTTAGTGAGGATATACATAAAAATACAGAATACAGGATGGGCACAGTGGTTCACACCTGTAATCCCAGCACCTTGGGAGGCCGAGGCGGGAGGATCACCTGAGGTCAGGAGTTCAAGAACGGCCTGGCCAATGTGGTGAAGCCCTGTCTCTACCAAAAATACAAAAATTAGCCAGGCGTGGTGGTGTGTGCCTATAGTCCCAGCTACTTGGGAAGCTGAAGCAGGAGAACTGCTTGATCCTGGGAGGCGGAGGTTGCAGTGAGCTGAGATTGCACCACTGCACTCCAGCCTGGGTGACAGACAGAGTGAGACTCAGTCTCAAAAAAACAAAACAAACAAACAAAAAAAACAGAATACGATGAGTACTATACAACTGTATTATGGGAATTCAATGAAATCATGGGGATTTAGTTGAGTGTTCAAATATTGCTCCTTGAGAAAAAGCCTAACTGCCTATAGGTACTCTCAAGGCACCCAGAGGTACATTATTCTTTCATCCAGATAAAAACACTGGGTAAATGTCTCAATATTCATGTTAAATCTACCTCTATTCGGTTTATAAAACATATGGAGCAGCCCTGAATTAGCAATACAGAATATTAGTACTCTAGTCTCTCACCAAAAGCCTGGACATGATATTTAGAAGGCATACGCAAAGCACATGCTAGCCATCCATTCCTGTAAGCATTCTAAGTTCCAAGACCAAGTTGCACTGTAAGAACGTTTGGCTCGCAATGTTTAGCCTCTCTCTGAATGGCTTTTACTGAATTGTACATTATGAACCAGATGACAAATCAATAAAAATTTACTAGGAGTCAAAAAAATCTACACTTGATGGAAACCCACATCTCCAAAATATACCACAATAGCAGGTTTTGGCTCAACTCCAAGTATCATCTCAGTTACCTTAGAAATCTTAGTTCCAGAGCAGCGTTGTTTAATAGAAATATAGTGTGAGATATATAAGCAAGCCACGCATGTAACTTTAAAATTTCGGGCACACAAAATAAAAAATTAAAAGGAAACATGTAAATTTAATTTTAATAATCTACTTTATTTAATGTATCCAAAATATTATCACTCAACATGTAAGCAACATAAATGTTATTGAAATATTTTACTTTTTCTTCACCCTAAGTCTTCAAAATCTAGTGTGCATTTTACACTTACAGCACGTCTCAGTTAGGACTAGTTACATTTCAACACTAGTGGCTACTGTACTGACCAGTCCAGCTCTAAAAGATAAACTTCTTTTGGGAAACGACCCTTTCAGGCTTCCTCCCTAACATAAAACTACAGCTCTTCTCCTTTCCCCCTTTTATTCTGTAGGTTTTTTTAGGAGCAGTAGCCATGACAAATCCACTTAGCAGTTCTTTGGTGCTGAAGGTTAGAAGGTGGGGGAGGAGTTGGCCAGTAGGATACTTTTATTTATTTTATTTTTTGAGACAGGGTCTCCCTCTGTTTCCCAGGCTGGAGTGCAATGGCGCCTTGGTTCACTGAAACCTCTGTTTCCCCAGGCTCAAGTGATCCACCCGCCCCCACCTCAGCCTGCGAGTAGCTGGGACTACAGGTACATGCCACCACGCCCAGCTAATTTTTTGTATTTTAGTAGAGACGGGGTTTCACCGTGTTGCCCAGGCTGATCTTGAACTCCCGAGCCCAGGCAATCCACCCGCCTCAGCCTCCCAAAGTGCTAGGATTACAGGCATGAGCCACCATGCCTGGTTATTTACATAATATTTAATTAAGTAAAAATATTATAGCCCATTCTGAGTTGGAAACACTTCAACTTCTCTTACATTTTGGAGAAAAAAACAACACACAGCTTGAAAGGGATGTTAATTTGTTGAAATTTTACTGGTTTGCATATTTCTGAAAGAACTCTCTTCTAATGTAACTTTATTTACTGATTAGAACACAGTAAAGTGCAGTGAAAAGTGCACTAGCCTGAAATAGAAGATGATTTGACTTCTAGACCTCGCGTTGTCACAAATGAGTTGTGTGCTGCATGTAACTCTCTGGGTCTAAATTTCTTCATCTATAAAATAAGGGGCTAAAAGTACACCTCTAAATCTCAAACATCTAAAGTGGAAACTATGTATTTATTCAAGAAATTCTAAATACTTCACACTTTCAAAGCAATATTATTTTTCCAATATAATATTGTAAAACCTTGTAAAAATGAGATTGAATAATAAAGCTAAAAGAAATGGCCAAATTGTAAAAGGAATCTAATTTTACTGATAATAGGTTCAACTCCTGTTCATCTGCACCAGCTAGGTTTTCACCAATAAGTAAAAATAACACAACATTGTCTATCAAAGAGAATTCGTTAAATTCAGTTTACTAGTGAAATATTTTAAATTTCAGTAACTGGGATTACTAAACTTCACTAGTAAAATTCTGCTACTGACTTGAAGACTCATCAAAATAAAGCAAGCAAAGAAAAACATATACAAATGTATAATCATCCAATATGGAGGCTGGGCACGGTGGCTCACGCCTGTAATTTCAGCACTTTGGAGGCTGAGGTGGGCAGATCACTTGAGGTCAGGAGTTCAAGACCAGCCTGGCCAACGTGATGAAATCTGTTTCTATCAAAATTACAAAACTTAGCTGAGCGTGGTGGCACACACCTGTAGTCCCAGCTACGCGGCAGGCTGAGGTGGGAGAACCACTTGAAACTGGGAGGTAGAGGTTGCAGTGAGCCGAGATCACGCCACTGCACTCCAGCCTGGGTGACAGAATGAGACAAATACATTTATCTATCGATCAATTGATAGATGGATGTATTCGGCTTCCCATGGATAATTTCAGTTCAAGGTGAGCAGATATTTCTATGTGTTAGCAGTACAGTTTTCTAATGCAAAGAACAGGGATGGTCCAGCACCTATTTCTGTAACTCACTGGGTCCTTTACTTTTCCTCAAAGATCAGTAATTTTTAAAAAATGCCTGATGTCAATGCACTACAGCATTTTCCAGAAATGTTTAAGTGCTGACAGAGGAAATAGAATTCCCTCCTACTCAAATCACGAAAGCTGAAACAGTTCATCTAATCAGTATAAGACATGAACGCTTTCTTGTATATATTTTTTAGAGGTAATTAAATGCTCTAGGGGCAGGGAAAAAGCACCGAGTAATAAAATGATCAGATATGTTGCTAAAGCTATTATGAAGCCCCAACCTAAAAGCAGAGTAAAATCCTATTCTAAATATGTAGACATTCTCACAGTCATATAGCCACATTTCCTCCCAGCTACTTGATCTCTATGTTCCATACTCTAATCACAATTCCTGCCTCAGACAAATATCATTTTCACAATTAGGAAACAGAGCCTTAAGAATATTTGGGGGAATGGATGTATCTGTTATCTGAATCAGGGGATATCTGTCAAATGAAATTATAATTTTAGATTGGATTTAAATGCAAATGTTTATCCTCTATGAAAGTATGCATATACTATATTGCAACAATGTAAAAACATATATGCATCCTTTAAAATAAGTAAAACACACACAAATAGTAACGATTTTGTTAGGCAAGTAAACTGTAGGTGATTTCTCCTTTTATACTTTCCAAATTTCTGAACATTGAGATGGTACTTTTGAAATTCAAATTCTTTTCTTTCTTTCTTCCTTCCTTTCCTTCCTTTCCTTCCTTTCCTTCTTTCTTTCCTTCCTTCCTTCCTCTTTCTTTCTTTCTTTCTTTCTCTTTCTTTCTTTTATACCTTCCAAATTTCTGAACATTGAGATGGTACTTTTGAAATTAAAAATCTATCTTCCTTCCTTCCTTCCCTTTCCTTTCTTTCCTTTCTTCCTTTCTTTCTTTATTTTTGAGGCAGGTTCTCACTCTGTCAGCCAAGCTGGAGTGTAGTGGCATGATCTCAGTTCACTACAACTTCCACCTCCTGGGTTCAAGCAATTCTCCCACCTCAGCCTCCAAAGCAGCTGGGACTACAGGCACACACCACCACGCCCAGCTAACTTTGGTAATTTTTGCTTGAGACAGGGTTTCACCACGTTGGCCAGGCTGTTCTTGAACTGACTTCAAGTGATCTGCCCATCTTGGCCTCCCAAAGTGCTGGGATTACAGGTATGAGCCACCGCATCTGGCCTGAAATTTAAAATCACTTAAATTGATCACACGGTTGAGACCACTTGGTAAGAATTCTATATAAATATGTAAACCACATAAAGACTACAAAATAGGCCAGGCGCAGCGGCTCACGTCTGTAATCTCAGCACTTTGGGAGGCCAAGGTGGGTGGATCACAAGGTCAGGAGTTCAAGGTCAGCCTGGTCAAGATGGTGAAACCCCATCTCAGCTAAACACACACACACACACACACACACACACACACACACAAATTAGCCGGGCATGGTGGTGCATGCCTGTAATCCCAGCTACTCGGGAGGCTGAGGTAGAGAACTGCTTAAACCCAGGTGGCAGAGGATGCAGTGAGCTGAGATCACGCCACTGCACTCCAGAGCCTCGGTGACAGAGTGAAACTCTGTCTCAAAAAAAAAAAAGAAGAAGAAGAATTTATAAATGATTCAGTAGTTTTTTAAAACTCTAAGCCCAAATGTTTAAGAAGTTTGAAGTTTAAGAACTTTAAAATTAAGACTCTTCTCCATCATTTATGTGGTTTAAGAAAGACATTTCACTCGATTCTAAAAATTAGATCTACTAATTTCAATTTCCAATCAAATTTTAGTGGCCTTCATGTTTTAGTTTTAGAATTTAGAACTAAAATTTCTTAATTCCAAAATAAGTTTTTAAAACCATTTCTTAAAAAAAAAAAAAAAAAAACACATACCTGCTCATTTCAGCTGCCATCTTAAAAGGAACAAAAAGTGGCTTTAAGTCTCTAGTACTAATACAGGCAAATTATTCATATTGGATACCATATTTTAACACCAGTTCCTAAGTTTATTATTATAAAAAGTTTTTCCAACCATTTGCAAGAAAGGGGAAAATCACAAAGGGATTAATTTTTGCAGAACAGAGCCAACTTAATTTGATATAGAGTTGGAAAAAGGTGAAAAAATGCATATACCAGAAATCTTTAACTACAAAGGACGTATTTTCTTAGTAAAAGGCATGCCTGGGATTGGAGAAAATTTATTTCAATCTGGCATAAAGCTTGACAGTTTGGTTAAAAGAAACAAGCAAAAGATTATTATATTGTGTATGGAACAGATATGTTAAGTCTTGGATGATTAACATTAGTTGAAAAATTAAGCAACGTTTGTGTTTCCCTTACATTGTCCATTATACACTTGAGTGCAATTAAAGCCTGTCAAATGGTATGAACTGATTTAGGGTTCCTGGCACTTGTCTGAATCAGATAGAAAACCTCACAGGGAAAATAAAAAGAACTGTTTTTACTTGAAGGGGGAGGAAGTAAGACGTCTTTCTATTAGGCAATACCTTTTGCTGTTGTTGCTTTTTAAGCACAGATTTGAAAGACTCAGGCTTTTCAGAAGAAAAGAATAGTTTCACTTGTTATCATTTTTCCAGGAGTTTACTTTGAAAATAAAGTTTCCATGGTGGGGCGTGGTGGCTCACGCCTGTAATCCCAGCACTTGGGGAGGCTGAGGCTGGTGGATCACCTGAGGTCAGGAGTTTGAGACCAGACTGACTAACATGGAGAAACCCCATCTCCACTAAAAATACAAAATTAGCTGGGTGTGCTACCACATGCCTGTAATCCTAGTTACTCGGAAGGCTGAGGCAGGAGAATCCCTTGAACCTGGGAGGTGGAGGTTGCAGTGAGCCGAGATCACACCATTGCACTCCAGCCTGGGCAACAAGAGTAAAACTCTGTCAAGAAAAGAAAGAGAAGAGAAGAGAAGAGAAGAGAAGAGAAGAGAAGAGAAGAGGGAAGGAAAGAAAGAAAAGAAGGAAAGAAGGAAGGAAAGAAAGAAAGAAGAAAGAAAAAACAAGAAGGAAGGAAAGAAGGAAAGAAAGAAGAAAGGAAGGAAGAAAGAAAGAAGAAGGAAAGGAAGGAAAGAAGGAAAGAAGAAAGAAAGAAAGAAAAAGAAAGAAAGAAAGAAAGAAAGAAAAAAAAAAAGAAAGAAAGAAAGAAAGAAAGAAAGAAAGAAAGAAAAAGAAGAAGAAAGAAAGAAAGAAAGAGAGGGAGAGAGAAAATAAAGTTTCCGCTAAACCAGTGTATGATTTTTCTAATCTACATAGGTTAGAATAGACTCACAGTGCAGTAATTTATCTTACCTGCAAATGAAATCTGGAAATGCTGAACTTTAAAAATACCAACCATATAGCTCACTGTTGAGAAGACAATGGCTTCCTCTCAACGAGGTAGGAAAAGAACGCAAAGCAACATTTTAGAGTCTAATTGTATGCGTGTAAAGAAACAGAATGAAGGAAAATGTTAAAAACTGATATATCTGCATAAAGGGTATATGGGAGTTCAGTATTCATGTGACTTTTCTGTAAGTTTGAAATTATTTCAAAATAAAAAGTGAAAAAATTACCTTTTCCCTAAAGGCTTTCAGAATTATAAAGACAAACTCTGTGTTCTTCTAAAATTTCATTCGACTTACTTATATTCATATTCCTTCCCCTGAAATGTTTTCCTTGTGTGTTTTGTAACACCACAAAATCCATGCTTTTGACTGTTACACTAAAATTATTGATGTTTAAATCAAAAAGATTCTCAAGATGCTATAGTACAATTAGTTCCACATGTAACTGTCACCTCAGACTGTAAACTCCATGACAGGGGCCAAGTCTTGATTTGTTTCCATTGTATCTGGCACAATGCCTGGCATGGAGCAGGTGCTCAATACATGTCTGATGAAATGATCTTCAATTAGTAAGATTTTTGGATAACCATAACTTCCCATGATTTAGAACTCATAAGAGAGTGTCAACAAGATAAACATGTTGTTATAGCTTGGGTTCCCCAGCAAGCTGACTCTGAGAGTGTGCTCACAGGAAGTTTATTAGGGATTGTTCTTGTGATAAACACCTGTTGAAGGGAAGCTACAGCAGAGGGGGAAGTTAACTTCAGTTCAATCTCAAAGCCTCAGTGGACCCCATGGAAAACTGGGAAAGGTCCTTCAGGGTTGTCTTGAGTTGGGGACAAGGTAATTCCAGAAGAAGTCTGTCTGGCAGCAGGACTTCCAGCTGTTGGGAAATAACCCCTTAGTCCTGAAGTGGAACTTGGGGAATGTATTATAGCTTCAACTATACACATGTGCCACACTAGGATACCTATACTAACAAGGCAGCAATCTCTGTTCAAGACAAGTATGTTCGGCCCCAATTAGGAGTTGAATTAAAGATGGTGTCTGTGTTCAGATTGTTTCAAGGCTTGTAGGAATGTGATAAAGGATGCGGTAGAGAGAATTATGTATGGGTGGTACATGAGGGAGGGGATAAGAATGTATATATATGTGGTTGTATATGTGGTGGAGGTATTGGAGAACTACTGGCAAGCTGGATCTCAAGGTATAAGGGAAAGTGTCAGGAAATGCGGCAGGAGAAGTATGGACCAGCTCGTGGAAGCTGGCCCCTGTTTGCCATGCTTAAGGAACTTGGATTTAATAGAAGCCAACCAAGGAATTTAGACAGGGAAAAATACATGATGGATGATATGAAGGATGGAGGTGGATTTGAAGGAGAGACTAAAGGAAGAGAGACTGCTGCCATAATCCAAATGAGGAAGTATGCCTCATTTAAAGCAGTGTTGATGAGGTTGAAGAGACACATCAAGAGAGCTTTATAAAGTAAAATTAACAGTACTTGGTGATAGTTTTGGATGTAGAGAAATGAGAAAAGGTAGAATTCAACACTATGTAACTTTTTTTTTTACCTGGGGAAAGAATTTTTATTTATATTTACATTAAACCTCCCCCAAGAGGTAAATTAGATATACATTTTTCCACACTCATTAGGGGAATTTAGATAAGGCTATCAAACAGAAAAGGAAAATCAAATCTTGACCACAATTTTCCCATATTCTGATCATCTTCGTAACTTTGGCTATGAAAGATTACTATGTAATTATTATGGAAATTCCCTTTTATACCCAAAACATCCTCAATGGTATATATGGCTTAACAAATGGTTACTCTATTTTCAAAAAGTAAATATTTCTAGTTGCTCTTTTAAAAAAGCAGGGAAGTTTCTTTCAATGATTAATGCAGCCATTTATATGGAATTATTTTCTTTAGTTGTTTGATGACAGACTATGAAATCCTTTAGGGGATTCAGCTGTTCTTTTTTCTGGTATGATGTAAGAGTTTTATTTATTCATAATGTTTCCTGTTCTTGTTAATGAGAGTAATGGTTGATAGGAAAATAACAGCCCCTAATTTTTCTTCCCTCATAGACCCTCAGCAATCAGCAGTTGTTTTTTAAAAAGTTATTTAATGCACTTGCATGCCTTGATTTGATCCATGAAATTAATACTGCATGCTAACAGGTGTGGAATGTCAGGGACAGCTGTGTAGAGTATAGTGCTGTTCAGGTCAGTTTCTTCTTTCTCCACAGCCCAGCAGGATTCATCATGTACTGGTGCCAATAACTGATACACCACTCTTTTTTTAGGAATACTTATAGATTTATGGGTTGATTTATCCTTTTATACGTCCACCAACTCTGAAACCCTGTGAAGAAGCGATTCTGTGGTCCTATGTGTGAATTCCATTTATAGAACCACTCTAAGCAACATATTATATCACAACTATTAGACATAAAGGTAGCCTTGAGCTACGGATTGGGATTTAATCCTTAGAAATACATATTTTTCACTGATTTCTCTGTCTATAAAAGTTAGGAGAAATATAATTAGTGGGACTAAATCTAGATCATCTTAAAACTCTGATGGGTGATAACAATTATCCCCTTTATAAAGTTCTTCATATCTGGGTTGCAGTGGATCTTACATTATCTAGCCCAAGGGCTTTATTTACCACTTATGAACACCTTGTAGCAAGCATCATAAAATTCTTCAGGCCCAGCGCAGTGACTCAAGACTGTAATCCCAGCACTTTGGAAGGCCAAGGCAGGCGGATCAGTTGAGGTCAGGGGTTCGAGACCAGCCTGGCCAACATGGTGAAACCCCGTCTCTACTAAAAAAAAAAAAAAAACAAGGCCGGGCGCGGTGGCTCAAGCCTGTAATCCCAGCACTTTGGGAGGCCGAGACGGGCGGATCACGAGGTCAGGAGATCGAGACCATCCTGGCTAACCTGGCGAAACCCTGTCTCTACTAAAAAATACAAAAAAACTAGCCGGGCGAGGTGGCGGGCGCCTGTAGTCCCAGCTACTGGGGAGGCTGAGGCAGGAGAATGGCGTTAACTCAGGAGGCAGAGCTTGCAGTGAGCCAAGATCTGGCCACTGCACTCCACCCTGGGCAACAGAGCGAGACTCCGTCTCAAAAAAAAAAACCAAAAAAAAACAAAACACACACACACACACACACACACACAAATTAGCCAGGTGTGGTGGCCTATGCCTGTAATTCCAGCCACTCGGGAGGCTGAGGCAGGAGAATAGACTGAACCCAGGAGGTGGAGGTTGCAGCGAGCTGAGATCACACCACTGCACTCCAGTATGGGTGACAGAGCGAGACTCCCTCTCAAAAAAAAAAAAAAAAAAAAAAAAAAAAAAAGCTTCATTTTACAATGTAGTCAGTTTGACAAATGTATCACTTCCCTTCCTTCATTCTTTCTCCTAGACTGCTGCAAGTTAAGGGTACAGAAACACACAATGCAGAGGTACTTGCTGCAATGTCTCTTTGTCGACTGTAGTTGCCAATTTAGTGTCTCTAGAACTGTCTCCAAACCTAATTTGTGCATGCATGCCTTTAAATGAAGAGGAGTGGCAATACAGGACTGTGGTTAAGTCCATGAAGTTGGCCTAACATGTGGAATCCTGACTTTGCTACTTATTAGCTGTGTGACACTGGCTAAGTTATGTAACTTCTCTGTGCTTCATTTTATAGTTGTAAAACTGTAAGTACACTTATGCACCACATAATGATGTGTCTGTCAACAATGGACTGCATGAACTACGGTGGTCCCATAAGATTATAATGGAACACATATAGAAATATGACACATCACACTTAATGCTGATGTTGCAGATCAAGTAGGGGAAATGCCTGACATTCAGTAATGTGGCTAAGAAATTTGGTTTTCCATATGAAAAAATAAATACAAATAGAGATACAAATCTAGGTTTGTGTAAGTATACTCTATGCCATTTGTACAATGAAGAAATTACCTGACAATGCATTTCCTAGAATGTATCTCCATTGTTAAGTGACACATAACTGTATAAGATGTTTCTAGAATTTAGTTTTTATATTTATTTAATAAGCGTAAGTCAATGCTGGAGAAAATTTCTTCCTTTAACAGGAATTGCGAACAATTACAGAGTTACCTTCCTGAAATGCAAGTCCGATCATATTTCTGTCTTCTACAGGTTAAGAACCAAACTCCTTAAGCATGGCCCACAAATTCCTTCATGATCTGGATCCTGCCATTGTTTATTTCCTAGAACTGACTACATTCCAACAATTCTCTCACTCATCCTGTGTGCTTACATATTCACCTCTCTGTCTGAAATGCCACACTGCCTCATCTTCCTCCCACTCTCTAACCCACTCATCCTTCTATAACCAACTCTATTGTCTTCTGAAAAATTTGATACTACCTCCCCCTTCCTTGATGAATTTAGTGCTCTTGGCACAAATAAAATAGTGCAATAATATTTACCTCATAAAGCTGTTAAAAGGATTAAATGAAGTAACTTCTATAAAACAGCTAGGACAGTAAATGCTTCAAACATAGTAGTTTTATTTATAATCTCAGTATTCTGCAGGATGTCTCTTTTATAGTTCCTATCTCAGTATTAAATTTTGGATTTACCAGTCACTTTTCTCTATAATAATAAATTCCTTGAGAACAAGGATTTTAGCTTATTTGTCTTTATACAGTCTATGGTAGCACAATGCCTGGTAACAGTAAGTGTTCAATGAACATTTACTGAATGAATAAACAATGAAGCAAAACAGAATAAAATTTTATCAGATAGAAGCTGACTAGCAAAAGAGATGGGACTTACAAGCAACTTATCTTTTTCTTTTTTCCTCTGAAAAAAATGTTGGATTACATGATATAAAAACCCATTTTGGAAATCTAACAGGAATCTTCTGGGCTGAACTCTTTAGGGCTTTATACAGGAAAGGTAGGAAATATATTTCTTTTTTCCTCCCAACAATAGCATACAGCTTCACATTCTGCTTTTGACTCTGGTAACATGCCAGAATTCTACTAGTTACAGTATTACTTAGTTCTAAAAAACAGGCTTCACTTAAATAACTGGAGTTCATCTGTAGAACAGTAGTTACGCAGTACTACATGTTTGTGCAAAAGGAACATACTGGGGAGTACTAGAGAGGTACACACAAGGAATAAGGGTGATGCTGGCTCTGACTCATGCTCCTACTGTTTATTTATAGTTTCTTATTAATATGGGATTTGTTTTATTTGGCAAAAATACAAGACTTCAACTGACTGAGAGAGGAAGATGTAAGAAAATGCCTAAGCATAAAACTTCTACAGCCGAATAATAATCTGTAGCTCAGTGCTGTCTCAACAGGCTCCCCAGGGGATGGTGCAAACTGAAACCACGCCAGAATTACAAATTTCATGAGCTGCAGAGTTTACTGCTAAAAGTAAAGTAGTGGTTAACCAAAGATTTTATTCCTCTATAGACACCTCCATTTATAAATGCTAAATTCACTAGTTGGAGTTAGATTTTTAGAGTAGTGTAACAAATATTTAAGATGAGTTCCTAATTACTTTAAATAATTTTCACCAGCAACAAACAGTAAAAAGCAAATTTAAAAAGAGAAGCCAAAGAATTTATATGCTTTAAATAGAAACATTTCTCAATGTTAATTTAAAATGACTCCCTGCCTTCTTACTCTGATGTTGCTTTTTAACACTTAAACCAATATTTTATTATATACTTATCTGTGTATTTGTTTAGCATCTGTCTCTAGAATGTGGGCTCTGGAAAAGGAAGGACTTGTTTGCTTTGCTCATTGCTGGAGTCCTTGTAGTGATAACAGCCGGGAACATAATGGTTATTCAGTAAACATCTCGTTGGACTAATGACAGAAAATTATTAAATTTCTTAATCCAATTCTTTGAGGATAATTGCAGTTAGAAGAGCTTTTTCTTTAAAAAAAAAAACTATAAAAGTGAGGTAATTATTCAGATAGTCACACTTAGTATGAATTAAGTTGTTTTGGATAACAAAATCAACTCCTAAAAGGTTTGAGGAAGAAAACTTTTAAGCTCTAAAGTTATTTCACATTTATGTTTTCTCTTAAAGATCAACAAATGCTATTCGTTTAAAAAATTTTAGTGTTTTTGTATTTATCACTGCCATTCATATTCTTAAAGCAGAGGTGTTTGTTTCAAAATGAAAACAAGATTCACATTTTGGTAGATGGAAAATATGCCTTCCCAGCTTTATATTTTAAAATCAGGTCAACTGCACAAAACTGCAGTAAAATAAAAATAAAACCAATTTAATCTGGACTTTTTTGGTTCTAGTAAGTATTTTACCTAAGGAGACACTATATTCTCCCTAATCTAAGCTGAAAACAAACTTGGTCAAATAATCCTAGGGGGAGAATGGCTTTCAAATAACCAGCAACCACATATGCACAGAAATTCTGTTGACCATTTCTCTTTGCATGATAGAGTATTATACATACATATTTTAATGAAAAATAAGATAAACTTTTAAAAGCTGAACCAAAAGCCTCAGATCTAAGTGAAGTTGCTCCATCAGAACAGACCTGAACTATTTTATAATGTGAATTCAAATTATCTTAATTTATGTTTTTAACCACCTGTGGATTCCTATTATATATAAAAATGTCACATGATAGGCTTCAACTGAAAATGAGAAACAATAGCGACCTTATACAATTACATCTATTAACAATTACAGAACTTAAGCTGATATAATTTTTTAATCTATATATGTTTTATATATATGTGTGTGTGTGTTTTAATGCTTCTAAAAAAACAATAAAGACTGCTTTTATGCTACACGTGAAAATAATGTTTATTACATCTTGTGAATGAACCCATGACATAGTCATGCGGATCCTATGTAATATCAATATGAAAACGTCAGATTAAAGGCTACTTTCTTTACAGTTATCAACTGATGTCACTAAATCCATCCAAATGAATGAGATGCAGTCAATGTGAGTAAATCCTAAAAGCAGCTGAAAACCTGGTGTCTGCTGTTACTCAGTTTTCTGACTGTAATCTGAGTCTCTAGTTCTATAGACATCACATGAAATCGGCATTGAATTAGAATCAATACAGGAAATATTTAAAAGAACTCAAAAGTCACTTTTGCTAAAGATTATTAGAAGAGATTATATATACTATTGAGAGAAAGTCTAGCTATCTTTCTGTTTGGAAGAGCTCTTCTTTTCAAGTTTCTGATTCTCTTTCTCCACAAAATGGAAAAAGGGTAAGTCTAAATTATCTAAGTCTAACCTTCATAAATAAACCCAGTTAGATAATAAATGGTAATGTAATGATACCGTGCAACACTCTTGCAATTTTAACACACTTTTGAAACATGCCAATTTTCTGTCTGTCTATGGGTGATAAGGAAAACAATAGCATTAAAATGAATCTTTCTGGGGAGTTGGGGGAAAGAATGATTTTGCTAAATCTAATGAAAACAAACTCCTCTCCCCTTGTCATATCCATTTATGGGTACTGTGCCAGTACTGAACTTATTATTTCATTTAAATCTCTCAACAACCCAGGAAGAGATAACTATTAATATTACTATATTAGAGATAAGGACACTGAAAATTAAAACCGAGACTTGTCTGACTCCAAAGCCTGATTTTCTACAAAAAAAAAAAAAAAGAAAGAAAAGAAAAAAGCTGTATCAACCCCCACTAAAACTTAATTTCTCCACTAAACTAAAAAGCATGGGTGATTCCACTCACAGCTAAGTGGAAAAACTTTTTTTCTTATTTCTAAATAAGACTGCACAACACTACAGCATAAACTATTCCTGTGCTGTTTTTATATGCTTTAAGCCAATGCATAGAGTACATATATGTGTATACATGCATAATATATATAATTTTAAAAGATTTACTCTAGAGTCTGATTCTAAAGCTCTTCTTTACCAAATTAAGGAAAACAAACTACTAATAGATTAGCCCAGAAGTAGTAGCTTTTCTTATAAGAGGCTTATTTTTAGTTCTTTGTTCACTTTTCAGTGTATTTCCTATCATTGTGACTATATAGGCACATATTATGTGTTTGTCTCATCTGGTCTCCAGAATTTTGGTTTGGCAATATCTTCTGCTACCCATTACACTTTTGCTATAATTATCTACAGTATATGTTATGTTTCCAAAGAGTATATAAATAACATTTCATTGGTTAAGTATAAAGACTGGAAATTTGAGGTTGAAGTCCAATCATAGGATACTGTTTTAAGAAGTTCCAGCAAAATGTGCAACCTAACAGAGTCAAGGATAACACAAAGAAAACTGACAGTCTGATATAACCTATTTAACTTGGCTTTGCTTTAATTCTTCCTTTAAAAGCTATTAGATGAAAACACAGCATTGAATATCATACAATACTGGATATCCACACACACAAAATGAACTTTGATATACACTTTGTACATATACAGAAATTAATTCAAAATAGATCATACTCCTAAATGTAAAACCTAAAATTGTAAGACTTTTAGAAAAAAAAAAATATGAGAAAATATTTGTGACCTTTAGTTAGGCAAGTATTTCTTAAAACCACAAAAACACAGTCCATAAAATAAAAAGCTGACATACTGGACTTAATCAAAATTAAGAATTTCTGCCCTTTGAAGAACACTAAAAAGGAAATTTAAATACAAGCAAAAAACTGGGAGAAAATATTTACAAGTCATGTATTTGGTAAAGGACTTGTATATAGAATACATAAAGAACTCGCAAAGCTTCCAGATGGCTGAATATGAGGAGGTGCCTGGAAGGTAGCCTACTTGGAGAGGCTATGGAAGCTCCACACCCCTTACACATAGCTTGCCCTATGCATCTCTTCCATTGGGCTATTCATCTGTATCCCTTGTTAATCATAATAAACCAGTAAACATAAACACTTGCTTGCTTCATGAAGCAAGTTGCCATGTTGTGAGCTGCCGTATTAAGAGGCCCATGTGGCAGGAACTGAGGGGAATCTCCAATTGAGCAAATAACAGAGACCCTCAGTCCGGCATCCCACAAGGAGCTGAATTCTACCAACAATCATGTGAACTTATGAGTGGAACATTCCCCAGTAAAACCTTGAGATGCGGCCGCAGCCCTAGCCAAGACTGTGGTTGTTACTTTCAGATGAAACCCTGGAATAGAAGACCCGGCAAATCTATGCCTGGACTCCTGACCCATAGAAACTGTGAGATAATAAATGTGTGTGTCTTAAGCTGCTAAACAAAACAAAACAATACGCACACAAAATCCTCAAAATGAAATCTCAATCATTAGGAAATAACCCAATAAAAAATGGGGAAAGATTTGAACAGACCCTTCACCAAAGAAGATTTATGGATGGCAAATAAGCACATAAAAAGATGGTCAAAATTAATAGTCATTAGTGAAATGCAAATTAAAACCACAATGAGATACCACTACATACCTCTATTAGAATGGCTAAAAATAAAAAGATAGGCTATATCAAGTGTTGCCAAGGATGTGGAGGCACTGCAACTCTTATTCCCACTGGTGGGAATGTAAAATGGCACAACCACTTGTACCAAAGTAGTTCGGTAGCTTCTTAAAAAGCTAAACATATGCCTACTATATAACCCAGCCATCCCACTCCTAGGTATTTACACAAGAGAAGTGAGTATATATGTCCCTACAAAGACATGTACACAAATAGTCATGGTCGCTTTGCTTATAGTAGCGAACAGTAGAAGGTGAATGTATTAGTAAATTGTGCTATATCCCTACACCAGGATATTAGCAGCAAAGAAATGAACTACTGATACAAGCAATCCATGGATTAATCTCAAAATAATTCTGCTGGAAGGAAAATATATATAATTAAGATCCCTTTATATAGAATTTTTAAAACTATAAACTAATTCGTAGTAACAGAAAGATCAGTTGCCTGGTGAGAGGGCAGGGAAAAATCACAAAGGGGCATGAGAAACAAAACTTTTGGGACTGATGGGGATGCTGATTATTTTGACTATGGTGATGATTTCACCTATATAAGTATATACATATATATACAAACACACATACATATCAAACATAAAATGTGGAGTTAAATATGTGCAGTTTATCATATGTCAATTATTCCTCAATAAAGCTATTAAAAAATGAATCTTCACCTTAAGAGAACACACATGACATTGCATGGCACATAAAATTTCACTATCAATTTTAATTTTGAAACTATGTTAAATAATAAATTTTTGCTTCATATAACAGAAAATTAGATTCAAACCAGCCACTCAAGACAGAAATCTGAACACAAGGATTTTATTCCTGTATACAGACAATTAGTCTTCCAAGTGGTATAGTTCCCTGATTGCTATAAAGGGCAGCTTCTCAGAAAGTAATAAGGTCAGATACCCAAGATAAGCACTAAATGTTCAAATATTCCTGACTGTAGCAGCACAAAATTGAAGTTTATTTATTTTAAAAATGATAAATGACATGCCAAATAAAAACAAAATGGTATTATTAAGTTGCATCTACAAATTCTTATACAATTTCTAGCTACCAATAGCTAGAACTGAAGAAAGGTGTTAGGAAAGAGAAGAGGGTGAGGAAAGAGAGAGATGATACTTTTCTTCACAGCATTTCAAAGTGTTAAAAAAAAAAAAAAGAAATTTCAAAGATGCCTGATGATGTCAGCAGAAATAAAAGCTGCTGCATAAAGATATAATAATACAGTGTGACTATCATACCTTCTAAGATATTTTTATCCCCTGGAGCTATTATATAATAGCTTTAAGTAAGGTATTTGCAGAGCAGGCAGATCTTAGCTTAGCTGTTAGGTCTCCATGAAGACCTCCTTGCATAGGACAGCCCCTCCAAGATTGGTTAATGTGTGCTCTTTCGACACCCTATATTTACCTTGTTCATCACAATCATCATACCATATTGTAATTAACTATATGTCTTTCATTCTTTAGATTACAAACTCCCTGAGTACAGGGGCTGTGTCTTTACTAATCAACTGTAACTCTACACCTGGTATTTCATTGCAGAGATTTGACTTTAAAGCATACTGCACATTGACACCCCACCAAGGCCTCACAATCCAAATGTCTCTGGTAGGCTCACTATCCCACTGACCAAGACAACTACTTCATACTTGTGCCTCTCTGCTTAAATCTCCTATACCTCCTCCAATATCCTTACTTTCAGCTGATGACATCAGTTGAGATGCCCTTCAGTGGGAAAACAGAAACTGTTAGAAGTGTCTTCTCTTTATCTTCCTGGAACCTAAGGTCCTATCTATGAACTCATCATGCCTCTACCATGATGTCCTGCCTTACTAGCAAAGGGCCATCCTTCCACCTGTTATCTGAATTCCACCCTTTTGCCCCTTCTCAAGGACTTCACTTCTCTTTTAACATTGCTTTCTTCCTATCTATGGTTTCACTCCTTTAAAATATATAATTGATATCTGGAGTTTGAAAATAAGACAAAACCCTACCTTTCCTCTATTTCCTTTTATAGGCAAACATTTTTAAATAGTTATGCTGTTCTCACATCCTTACTACTTAATCCATCTTTAACTTTCATGTCATCACTAAAAGGCTCTTGTCAAGTATATCAGTGACTTTCATGTTGACATACCCAGTGAAAACTAATCCTTCATCTTATCTAATGTCTCACCAGTATTCAAGAATAAACCACTCCTTCCCTCTTCAGAAGTCTCTTCTCTTGATTTTCTCCCTATTTGCTGACTGCTCCTATTTAGTCTCCTTTGCTGCTCTCATCCTTCTCCAATTCAAAATCTAATTTGGTCCTGAACCCTCCTCTCTCTATATACTCTCTTCCTTGATGATTCCATTATTCCCATGTAAATCCATGAGATAATGTATATAAGCTGACCAGGCACGATGGCTCATGCCTGTAATCACAACACTCTGGGAGGGGAGGCGGAGGTGGGTGGATCACTTAAGGTTGGGAGTTCGAGACCAGCCTGGCCAACATGGTGAAACCCTATCTCTACTAAAAAATACAAAACTCAGTCAGGTGTTGTAATCCCAGCTTCTCAGGAGGCTGAGGCAGGAGGATCATTTGAACCCAGGAGGCAGAGGTTGCAGTGGGCTGAGATCACACCATTGCACTCCAGCCTGGGAGACGGAATGAGACTCTGCCTCTAAATAAATAAATAAATGTGTATAAGCTAACAATTCTTAATTCCTCTTCTTAGCTCAGATCTATCCTCTCTTGAGTCCAAGATTCACAGTTAATTGCACACATTCCCTTGATTGTCTCACAGACATTTCAAATTTAAATGTATCCAAAAATAACTCTCCACATTTATATCAAACATATTACGTTGCCCTCCAAATATTTTTATCTTAGTAAATGGTAGTCCTTTCTACCTAGTAATTCAAGACAGAAATCTGAACACATCTAATATATCTCCAATTCTCACTAAATCTATCCAAAAAATGTATTTAGAATCCATTAATCACTTCGCTGCCATCATTTTGCCAGAGTTACTGAAAAAGCCTTCTAATTGGTATCTCTGCTCTCTCTGCTTCTACTATTAATAGAGCTCTCTCAAATGCATTGTCCATGTAGCAGTGAACATCTTCTACGAACTAAATCACTCGTGTTATTCTGCTGCTTAAATCCCTTCGCTGGCCCTCAGAATAAAATCAAAACTACTTACTATAGCTCATAAGGCTTTGTAGATCTAGCCCCTTCCAATCTCCCAAACCTCGTTTTCATTATTCATCCCACATCCCATTCACTAGACTTCTGTCACATTGGTTTTCTTTCAGTGCCTCAAATAAACCTCTTTCCTGCCTTACTTAACTGCCTTTATATGCTCTTTCCTCTGCCTGGAATCCTTGAATTCCCCCTATGTTTGAGATATCAGCTAAATGTCGCTGTCTCAGGAGAGCATCCTTGTTATTCTCTGAGTCCATTGTGTGTTTTCATGATAATACTTATTATACCTGTCAATTATTTTGCTACTTTATCTGGTTAGCAACAACTAAACCATTAAGTTCCCTGAGCACAGAGACTATGTATTATTTATCACTGGAACCCATGCTCCCTGCATATCATCAGAATACTCATTACATACTTCCTGAAAAAGTATTTTTTGAGTGCATGAAAAACTAAACCTTAAGAGAAACAAGCTTCCTATGATCTAGTAGTAGAATAATGGAGAAAGTTATGAAACACATTATTATGGAGCTTAGTTATATGGACTCCACTACTAAAACTTCTATCAAAATACAACAAAGAAGAATGTATACTTCGTTTTGTTCTATAATATTATTTTCTAAAGTTTTTTGAAAAGTTTTCTAAATTTTTAATCTAAAACTTCTTAAATTTTAATATTTCATATAAAAATCTAATACATACTTTTCTTATATTTAAGAATGTATTGTTGGCTTAAAAGATGGGAGATTAGAAAACTTGCCTCCTTCAAGACAGGAATGCCCTCTCTCACCACTCCTGTTCAACATAGTATTGGAAGTTCTGGCCAGGACAATCAGGCAGGATGAAGAAATAAAGGGTATTCAATTAGGAAAAGAGGAAGTCAAATTGTCCCTGTTTGCAGATGACATGATTGTATATTTAGAAAACCCCATTGTCTCAGCTCAAAATCTCCTTCAGCTGATAAGCAACTTCAGCAAAGTCTCGGGATACAAAATCAATGTGCAAAAATCACAAGCATTCTTATACACCAATAATAAACAGAGAGCCAAATCATGAGTGAACTCCCATTCACAATTGCTTCAAAGAGAATAAAATACCTAGGAATCCAACTTACAAGGGATGTGAATGACCACTTCAAGGAGAACTACAAACCACTGCTCAATGAAATAAATGGAGACACAAACAAATGGAAGAACATTCCATGCCCATGGATAGGAAGAATCAATATCATGAAAATGGCCATACTGCCCAAGGTAATTTGTAGATTCAATGTCATCCCCATCAAGCTACCAATGAGTTTCTTCACAGAATGGGAAAAAACGACTTTAAAGTTCATATGGAACCAAAAAAGGGCCCGCATCGCCAAGTCAATCCTAAGCCAAAAGAACAAAGCTGGAGGGATCACACTACCTGACTTCAAACTATACTACAAGGCTACAGTAACCAAAACAGCATGGTACTGGTACCAAAGCAGAGATATAGACCAATGGAACAGAACAGAGTCCTCAGAAATAATATCACACATCTACAGCCATCTGATCTTTGACAAACCTGACAAAAACAAGACATGGGGAAAGGATTCCCTATTTAATAAATGGTGCTGGGAAAATTGGCTAGCCATAAGTAGAAAGCTGAAACTGGATCCTTTCCTTACTCCTTATACGAAGATTAATTCAAGATGGATTAGAGACTTAAATGTTAGACCTAATACCATAAAAACCCTAGAAGAAAACCAAGGCAATACCATTCAGGACACAGGCATGGGCAATGACTTCATGTGTAAAACACCAAAAGCAATGGCAACAAAAGCCAAAATTGACAAATAGGATCTAATTAAACTAAAGAGCTTCTGCACAGCAAAAGAAACTACCATCAGAGTGAACAGGCAACCTACAGAATGGGAGAAAATTTTTGCAATCTACCCATCTGACAAAGGGATAATATCCAGAATCTACAAAGAACTTAAACAAATTTACAAGAAAAAATCAGCCCCATCAAAAAGTGGGCATAAGATATGAACAGACATTTCTCAAAAGAAGACATTTATGAAGCTAACAGACACATGAAAAAATGCGCATCATCACTGGCCATCAGAGAAATGCAAATCAAAACCACAATGAGATACCATCTCACACCAGTTAGAATGGCGATCAGTAAAGAGTTGGGAAACAACAGGTGCTGCAGAGGATGTGGAGAAATAGGAACACTTTTACACTGTTGGGACTGTAAACTAGTTCAACCATTGTGGAAGACAGTGTCGCGATTCCTCAAGGATTTAGAACTAGAAATACCATTTGACCCAGCCATCTCATTACTGGGTATATACCCAAAGGATTATAAATCATGCTGCTATAAAGACACATGCACACATATGTTTATTGTGGCACTATTCACAATAGCAAAGACTTGGAACCAATCCAAATTCCATCAATGACAGACTGGATTAAGAAAATGTGGCACATATACACCATAGAATACTATGCAGCCATAAAAAAGGATGAGTTCGTGTCCTTTGTAGGGACATGGATGAAGTTGGAAACCATCATTCTCAGCAAACTATTGCAAGAACAGAAAACCAAACACTGCGTGTTCTCACTCATAGGTGGGAACTGAACAATGAGAACACTTGGACACAGGAAGGGGAACATCACACACCGGGGCCTGTTGTGGGGTGGGAGGAAGGGGGAGGGATAGCATTAGGAGATATACCTAACGTAAATGACGAATTAATGGGTGCAGCACACCAACATGGCACATGTATACATAATAAACCTGCACGTTGTGCACATGTACCCTAGAACTTAAAGTATAAGAAAAAATAAAAAAGAAAAAAAAGAAAACTTGCCTCCTTAACCCACAACTATAATGTCTACATATAAGATACAGAAAAACATAAAACTGATATATTTGAGAATTTTATGACTCATGGAAAGGTGGAATCTAGCAAAGAAACTAGTTGAAATTGTTAATAAAAAATGACCATATATTGAAAGTCATCTTTCTCTTGTTTCAGAGGTATGAATAATCTATCTTCTTATCTTTTATGCAACAAACTCTTTCAAATACTATAATGGTGCCAATTAAGTTGTGATGTCATTCTGAGACCAATCATGTAGAATTCAAAGAAAAAGGAACTGGATATTTTAAACACAGATGTGATGAATACTCTAAAAAAAAATTGTTACAGCTTTTCATACTGGACATGAAAAGATCATGGAAGTATCCTACACTGTAAGTTATTAATATAGCTCAATAACTGAAAAAGTATATATAATAGCTGAGAGACTAATAAAATTGTGGATAATCGACCTTGCTCAATGTCTGCTGAAAAGTCAGTATAAGATATCATGGCACTTTCCAACCATATGTTAATTCATCAAATTACACTTAGCTGCAAATATGAAGGCTGAGTTAGTATCTCAACTACAGAATTGTGCTTTTGTTTTACAAGTAGAAGAATCTATAGACTTTATGTTTTGCTTCGATTTATTCAGTATGAGCCCCAAGTAATCAACAACAAAGACCTTTTATAGGAATGCTTGGCAACAAACATTAACAATACTGAAATATTCGGTGTTGAATAACTTTCCTAAATCTCATCATTTATCTTGAAACAACTGTGTTGATATTTACACCAATGACGTAAAAGCAATGATGAATTAAGACAGCATACAGTTCATCGTATTACTGCCCTATGGTCATATACATGCACATACCATACACAGTCAATTTCAATGAAGGAAGTCTTTGATGAAGCAATAAAAGTTATTAATTTAGGCGGTGGCGAGGATGGAGCAAGATGGCCGAATAGGAAAAGCTCCAGTCTCCAGCTCCCAGTGCGAGCGACACAGAAGACAGGTGATCACTGCATTTTCAACTGAGGTACCAGGTTCATCTCACTAGGGAGTGCCGGACAATCGGTGCTGGTCAGCTTCTGCAGCCCAACCAGCGAGAGCTGAAGCAGGGCGAGGCATGGCCTCACCTGGGAAGTGCAAGTGGGAAGGGAATCCTGTTTCCTAGCCAGGGGAACTGAGACACACAACACCTGGAAAATCGGGTAACTCCCACCCCAATACGGCGCTTTACCAAGGGTCTTAGCAAATGGGCACACCAGGAGATTATATCCCACACCTGGCCAGGAGGGTCCCACGGCCACGGAGCCTTCCTCATTGCTAGGACAGTAGTCTGCCATCTAACTGCAAGGCAGCAGCGAGGCTGGGGGAGGGGCGCCTGCCATTGCTGAGGCTTAAGTAGGTAAACAAAGCCGCTGGGAAGCTCGAACTGGGTGGAGTTCACAGCAGCTCAAGGAGGCCTGCCTGTCTCTGAAGACTCCACCTCTGGGGACAGGGCACAGCTAAACAACAACAACAACAAAGCAGCAGAAACCTCTGCAGACGCAAACGACTCTAACAGCTTTGAAGAGAGCAGTGGATCTCCCAACATGGGGGTTGAGATCTGAGAACGGACAGACTGCCTGCTCAAGTGGGTCCCTGACCCCTGAGTAGCCTAACTGGGAGACATCGCTCACTATGGGCAGACCGACACCCCACACCTCACAGGGTGGAGTACACCCCTGAGAGGAAGCTTCCAAAGTAAGAATCAGACAGGTACACTCGCTGTTCAGCAATAGTCTATCTTCTGGAACCTCTGCTGCTGATACCCAGGCAAACAGGGTCTGGAGTGGACCTCAAGCAATCTCCAACAGACCTACAGCTGAGGGTCCTGACGGTTAGAAGGAAAACTAACAAGCAGGAAGGACACCCACACCAAAACCCCATCAGTACGTCACCATCATCAAAGACCAGAGGCAGAGAAAACCACAAACATGGGGAAAAAGCAGGGCAGAAAAGCTGGAAATTCAAAAAATAAGAGCGCATCTTCCCCTGCAAAGGAACGCAGCTCATCGCCAGCAACGGATCAAAGCTGGACGGAGAATGACTTTGACGAGATGAGAGAAGAAGGCTTCAGTCCATCAAACTTCTCAGAGCTAAAGGAGGAATTACGTACCCAGTGCAAAGAAACTAAAAATCTTGAAAAAAGAGTGGAAGAATTGATAGCTAGACTAATTAATGCAGAGAAGGCCATAAACGAAATGACAGAGATGAAAACCATGACACGAGAAATACGTGACAAATCCACAAGCTTCAGTAACCGACTCGTTCAACTAGAAGAGTATCAGCAATTGAGGATCAAATGAATGAAATGAAGCGAGAAGAGAAACCAAAAGAAAAAAGAAGAAAAAGAAATGAACAAAGCCTGCAAGAAGTATGGGATTATGTAAAAAGACCAAATCTACATTTGATTGGGGTGCCTGAAAGTGAGGGAGAAAATGGAACCAAGTTGGAAAACACTCTTCAGGATATCATCCAGGAGAACTTCCCCAACCTAGTAGGGCAGGCCAACATTCAAATTCAGGAAATACAGAGAACACCACAAAGATACTCCTCGAGAAGAGCAACTCCAAGACACATAATTGCCAGATTCACCAAAGTTGAAATGAAGGAAAAAATCTTAAGGGCAGCCAGAGAGAAAGGTCGGGTTACCTACAAAGGGAAGCCCATCAGACTAACAGCAGATCTCTCGGCAGAAACTCTACAAGACAGAAGAGAGTGGGGGACAATATTCAACATTCTTAAAGAAAAGAATTTTCAACCCAGAATTTCATATCCAGCCAAACTAAGTTTCATAAGTGAAAGAGAAATAAAATCCTTTACAGATAAGCAAATGCTTAGAGATTTTGTCACCACCAAGCCAGCCTTACAAGAGACCCTGAAGGAAGCACTAAACATGGAAAAGAACAAGCAGTACCAGCCATTGCAAAAACATGCCAAAATGTAAAGACCATCGAGGCTAGGAAGAAACTGCATCAACTAATGAGCAAAATAACCAGTTAATATCATAATGGCAGGATCAAGTTCACACATAACAATATTAACCTTAAATGTAAATGGACTAAATGGTCTAATTAAAAGACACGGACAGACAAATTGGATAAAGAGTCAAGACCCATCAATTTGCTGTATTCAGGAGACCCACCTCACATGCAGAGACATACACAGGCTCAAAGTAAAGGGATGGAGGAAGATCTAAAAGCAAATGGAGAACAAAAAAAAGCAGGGGTTGCAATCCTAGTCTCTGATAAAACAGACTTTAAACCATCAGACATCAAAAGAGACAAAGAAGGCCATTACATAATGGTCAAGGGATCAATTCAACAGGAAGAGCTAACTCTCCTAAATATATATGCACCCAATACAGGAGCACCCAGATTCATAAAGCAAGTCCTTAGAGACTTACAAAGAGACTTAGACTCCCATACAATAATAATGGGAGACTTCAACACTCCACTGTCAACATTAGACAGATCAACGAGACAGAAAGTTAACAAGGATATCCAGGAATTGAACTCATCTCTGTAGCAAGCAGACCTAATAGACATCTACAGAACTCTCCACCCCAAATCAACAGAATATACATTCTTCTCAGCACATCACACTTATTCCAAAATTGACCACATAATTGGAAGTAAAGCACTCCTCAGCAAATGTAAAAGAACAGAAATTATAATAAATTGTCTCTCTGACCACAGTGCAATCAAACTAGAACTCAGGACGAAGAAACTCAATCAAAACCGCTCAACTACATGGAAACTGAATAACCTGCTTCTGAATGACTACTGGGTGCATAACGAAATGAAGGCAGATATAAAGATGTTCTTTGAAAACAATGAGATCAAAGATACAACATACCAGAATCTCTGGGACACATTTAAAGCAGTGTGTAGAGAGAAATTTATAGCACTAAATGCCCACAAGAGAAAGCTGGAAAGATCTAAAATTGACACGCTAACGTCACAATTAAAAGAACTAGAGAAGCAAGAGCAAACACATTCAAAAGCTAGCAGAAGGCAAGAAATAACTAAGATCAGAGCAGAACTGAAGGAGATAGAGACACAAAAAACCCTCCAAAAAATTAATGAATCCAGGAGTTGGTTTTTTGAAAAGATCAACAAAATTGATAGACTGCTAGCAAGACTAATAAAGAAGAAAAGAGAGAGGAATCAAATAGACGCAATAAAAAATGATAAAGGGGATATCACCACTGACCCCACAGAAATACAAACTACCATCAGAGAATACTATAAACACCTCTACGCAAATCAACTAGAAAATCTAGAAGAAATGGATAATTTCCTGGACACTTACACTCTCCCAATAGCAGGCTCTGAAATTGAGGCAATAATTAATAGCCTACCAACCAAAAAAAGTCCAGGACCAGATGGATTCACAGCTGAATTCTACCAGAGGTACAAGGAGGAGCTGGGACCATTCCTTCTGAAACTATTCTGATCAATTGAAAAAGAGGGAATCCTCCCAACTCATTTTATGAGGCCAACATCATCCTGATACCAAAGCCTGGCAGAGACACAACAAAAAAAAGAGAATTCTAGACCAATATCCCTAATGAATATCGAAGCAAAAATCCTCAATAAAATACTGGCAAACCGGATTCAGCAGCACATCAAAAAGCTTATCCACCATGATCAAGTGGGCTTCATCCCTGGGATGCAAGGCTGGTTCAACATTCACAAATCAATAAACGTAATCCAGCATATAAACAGAACCAAAGACAAAAACCACACGATTATCTCAATAGATGCAGAAAAGGCTTTTGACAAAATTCAACAGCCCTTCATGCTAAAAACGCTCCATAAATTCGGTATTGATGGAACGTACCTCAAAATAATAAGAGCTATTTATGACAAACCCACAGCCAATATCATACTGAATGGGCAAAAACTGGAAAAATTCCCTTTGAAAACTGGCACAAGACAGGGATGCCCTCTCTCACCACTCCTATTCAACATAGTCTTGGAAGTTCTGGCTAGGGCAATCAGGCAAGAGAAAGAAATCAAGGGTATTCAGTTAGGAAAAAAAGAAGTCAAATTGTCCCTGTTTGCAGATGACATGATTGTATATTTAGAAAACCCCATTGTCTCAGCCCAAAATCTCCTTAAGCTGATAAGCAACTTCAGCAAAGTCTCAGGATACAAAATTAATGTGCAAAAATCACAAGCATTCTTATACACCAGTAACAGACAAGCAGAGAGCCAAATCAGGAATGAACTTCCATTCACAATTGCTTCAAAGAGAATCAAATACCTAGGAATCCAACTTACAAGGGATGTCAAGGACCTCTTCAAGGAGAACTACAAACCACTGCTCAGTGAAATAAAAGAGGACACTAACAAATGGAAGAACATACCATGCTCATGGATAGGAAGAATCAATATCAAGAAAATGGCCATACTGCCCAAGGTCATTTATAGATGCAATAACATCCTCATCAAGCTACCAATGACTTTCTTCACAGAATTGGAAAATACAGCTTTAAAGTTCATATGGAACCAAAAAAGAGCCCGCATTGCCAAGACAATCCTAAGTCAAAAGAACAAAGCTGGAGGCGTCACGCTACCTGACTTCAAACTATACTACAAGGCTACAGTAACCAAAACAGCATGGTACTGGTACCAAAACAGAGATATAGACCAATGGAACAGAACAGAGTCCTCAGAAATAATATCACACATCTACAGCCATCTGATCTTTGACAAACCTGACAAAAACAAGACATGGGGAAAGGATTCCCTATTTAATAAACAGTGCTGGGAAAATTGGCTAGCCATAAGTAGAAAGCTGAAACTCGATCATTTCCTTACTCCTTATATGAAAATTAATTCAAAATGGATTAGAGACTTAAATGTTAGACCTAATACCATAAAAACCCTAGAAGAAAACCTAGGTAGTACCATTCAGGACATAGGCATGGGCAAGGACTTCATGTCTAAAACACCAAAAGCAACGGCAACAAAAGCCAAAATTGACAAATGGGATCTAATTAAACTAAAGAGCTTCTGCACAGCAAAAGAAACTACCATCAGAGTGAACAGGCAACCTACAGAATGGGAGAACATTTTTGCAATCCACTCATCTGACAAAGGGCTAATATCCAGAACCTACAAAGAACTCAAACAAATTTACAAGAAAAAAACAACCCCATCAAAAAGTGGGCAAAGGATATGAACAGACATTTCTCAAAAGAAGACATTCATACAGCCAACAGACACATGAAAAAATGCTCATCATCACTGGCCATCAGAGAGATGCAAATCAAAACCACTATGAGATACCATCTCACACCAGTTAGAATGGCGATCAGTAAAGAGTCGGGAAACAACAGGTGCTGGAGAGGATGTGGAGAAATAGGAACACTTCTACACTGTTGGTGGGACTGTAAACTAGTTAAACCATTATGGAAAACAGTGTGGCGATTCCTCAAGGATCTGGAACTAGTAGTACCATATGACCCAGCCATCCCATTACTGGGTATATACCCAAAGGATTATAAATCATGCTGCTATAAAGACACATGCACACGTATGTTTATTGCAGCACTATTCACAATAGCAAAGATTTGGAATCAACCCAAATGTCCATCAGTGACAGACTGGATTAAGAAAATGTGGCACATATACACCATGGAATATTATGCAGCCATAAAAAAGGATAAGTTTGCGTCCTTTGTAGGGACATGGATGCAGCTGGAAACCATCATTCTCAGCAAACTATCGCAAGAATAGAAAACCAAACACCGCATGTTCTCATTCATAGGTGGGAACTGAACAATGAGATCACTTGGACTCGGGAAGGGGAACATCACACACTGGGGCCTATCATGGGGAGGGGGGAGAGGGGAGGGATTGCATTGGGAGTTATACCTGATGTAAATGACGAGTTGATGTGTGCTGACGAGTTGATGGGTGCAACACACCAACATGGCACAAGTATATATATGTAACAAACCTGCACATTATGCACATGTACTCTAGAACTTAAAGTATAATAATAATAATGTTATTAATTTATGAAATCTTGACCCTTAAGTAGATGTCTTTGAATATTCTGCATGACAAAATGGGAAATACACACAAAACATTTCTGCCGCATATCAAAGTACAATTGTTGTCTAGAGGAAAATCACTTGTGTAACTGAGTTGTGAGCTGCACTAGCTACTTTCTTCATGGAACATCCCTTTTACTTGAAAGACTGACTGATAAACTATAGTTGTTTAGCCTTGGGTGTCTGATAGATATGTCTTGAAAATAAATTAAGTGAATCTACCACTTCAAGGAAAACTGACATATTTTTTAACAATGATAAAATCTGAACCTTCCAGTGAAAACTAGAATTTTGGAAAACTTGTATCTGCCACCATGAACTGCTCATAGTACTTAATGACTTTTCTGATAAGATTTGTGATAGTATTAAAGAATGTGACATTTTAATATATAATAAAATGTATCAACATTTGGAAGACCTGCATAACTCAGTGAACCAGTATCTTCAAATGACCAATGTATAATGTAACAAAACCTTGCATAGGTAAAAGATTCATTCAAAGTGCAAGATCAACCAATGGATTTTAATTTCAGATTACTAAAAGTCCATAGATTTGGCTTCCATGTTGCAACTAACCTTTAAGAAACTACCTCTTGTTGCATTTTGGTGTAGCATCAAAGAATACCCACAATTATCCGAAAGGCTTTTAAAACAGTCCTTCCTTTCCAACTATATCTCTGTGTGAGGTTGGATTTTCTTCATATATTTTGACGGAAAAGAACAGATATAAGAATCTAGCTGGTTTCTACTAAGCCAATTATTAAAGAGATTTTTCTTAATGTTAAAAAAAATGCTACTCTTCTCATTAATGTTTCTCTGAAAACATAAAGGAATTTGGAAACCAAAAAGTTTGAGAACCACTGATTTAAAGATCTCCACTCTCTTATCGCTCAGTTTGGTTTTGCACCTGATGGCAAAATAGAAGCCTGAAAGGTTAGGGTCAAATATACAGAAAACAAGGGAATGGATAGATACACGGACAAGCAAACATACCTACATACATCAGAAAATGTCTGCCTACATGGCTGTGGCTTAGATTATCCTCATTCCAAAGTCAAAGAAAAATTATTATTTTTACTGTATATCATTCTCTCTAGTTCACACTGCTCATAGCTCTACTAGAATAGATATTCAGAAGCTGCTAATTCAAAGCACATTTTGGGGGGAGAATTCAACTGACCTCTTTAAGGAACTTCAAAGTATGTGACACTGACCCTCTCCAAGACAGACTCATTTGTAACAGAGTAAAAGTTATTGAACTTCTATTCAATAAAAAATGGAATCAGAAAAGAAATAGCTGTAAAATGTAAACTGAGTAACAGCTTACATGTAACTGTTAACTGTTACATGTAAACTGTTTATTCTGTATGATATATTTTAGTTTAATTTTTCAAGATTTATTTTAAGGCATATTATAATCAGACAGAGATGACTCCAAATAAATTATTCAAAAGATAGTTTATGTCAGATTTAGCAACTTGACAAGCTTATCTTAAATTCACTCCATATATGAAATAAGCACTCTGCAAGGTACAGTCTCACCCTTCTAGGACATCACAGACACATTATATAAGGAGCTTATTCAGTCTGGGGCTTATTCATTCCAGAGGTTAAAATGATAGCACAATCTGTTTAGCACCCTAACTGAAAAATAATCCTTTCTGTCCATGTATTACAAAGATCAGTATTTCGACTTTGAAACACAGAGAAATTCTTACTGGGTATATAATTTCTCTCATGCAAAATGGCACTTAGACTTTTAAAAATGCATTTGAATTCACTCATTTTCAAAGACTGATTTCTAGACTTAAACATGAGACACAGATGGTCCTGATAACAATACTCAGTAAACTGGACTATCACGATTTCTTTATCACATTACAGTGACTATATAAACTAATTGAGAATATAGTGTCAAACTGATGGATTTGGTATTTAGTTAATTTGTTCATTTATTCATTCAATGTTTATTGAATACCTGCTACATGCCTGATATGCCATGTATTTGGAAGAGAGTCATGACTAAGACAGACAAGGGTTCTTGCCCTCAGGGTACTTATAGCCTGGCAGGGGAAACAGACATTAAACAACCGCATAATTATTATTTAGTTAGATACTATACTCCTACTCTCAGCCAATCATCCATCTTGCAGGCTTCCAGTGTGATGCCCATATTATGAATTGGATGTCTCCTGAAAGCCTACCCATAATGAGATCTTTATAGAAGATTAGCAGCAATGTGTTGAAATAAATATCACACAATTATCAGTCTTAAGATTTTTCAGGAAAACATTAACTGTCAGTGTTTAGATTTGCCAGTGGTGTCAAAAGTTAAAATATCAAGAGTCCAAAATGAACAAATCACTGTATATAGGAGAGGGGAGGAAATGACATGAGTGTTTCAGACCTTGGTCCTAAGTTAGATCATAAGTCAACAATTTTTCCTAATTATAATAATTGCTTCCTCCATAATTAAGTTTTGTGACATCATCAGAAAGGTTATACCAAATTTTATGTAGGCTACTTTGCTGGTTTTCTAACTTAATATGAGAAAAAATTATAAAACCATTTACATATAAGTTAAATGAGAAACAGATCTATCAACTTTAACATTTTGAAAACTCTTTACCATTATTAAAAACCAGCTTCGTATTTAAGATTTAAAAGACTTTTGATATCTCAAGGAGTACTTTAAATATGATTTTATTCTTCAAATATCTGGTTTCAATTCCATACACTCTTTTATTTTTATTTTCTGTAGTCCCACTGCAAATAAACAAAAACTGTTCAACTTTCTCCATGCTTTTACTTTAAACAGAAAACAATACAGATAAGGAACAAACAATGACTTGTTTATTTTCCTTTAGAACATCTGTCAAGCATAAAACATAAACTTTATTCTTATATGTATATAAACTAACTACAATAGTCCCTATTTACCTTATATCCTATCTTTATATCTCTCCCGTCCTTAACACAAACACATACACACACACTCTTAGTTCTCTTCTCCTTATCTATATCTAGGATATCTCCACTTCCTTCCAGTGTCAAATTTACCAAACCATTGTTTTTCTTTCCCATTCTCTTCTATCTCTACTCTGGATTCTGTTCTGATTACTCTACAATAAACATAATCTCAAGTTACCAATTATTTTTATGTTTACACAAGAAAAATGAGTTTCTTTCATTTCTCAATTCTCAGGGAGCTCTATAACATCTGATACCACTGACAGTCTCCTTTTCTGAACTCTTCTTCCTTGACCTCTATGTTTTAAAATAACATAAACAATTTGATTTATTTTCCTTCATCTGTACTCTTCCAATTATCCTATATTTCCAATAATTTCCTCTGTGTTTCCCTGCTGGCTCTTGTTCCTCCCACACTATTAGAGTAACATGTGGCTTGGTTTTCCACGGGGCTTTATCTTGGTCTCTGGAAAATGATCCCGAAACAACTCAAAATATGTTGTCAAAAGAGAGATCAATGGAATTAAACTCCAAGTTGACTACCTTCAAAGATATGATATTTGGATATCTTAAATAGGCAATAGAGGGAAATGATCAAGAACATAGACTCTGGAGCCAGACTTTCTTGGTTAAATTCTGACTCTACCATTTCTAAACTATGTCACAATGGATAAATTTGTTTTTTCATTTCTACAGCTGACTTTTTCTTCCTTTTTTTTAAATCTTTCTTATTGGAGTTCACAATGGACACAATTGCCTCAGGTTCTTCAACTGTAAAATGATGATAACTGCACCTATCTCAAAATATTACAAACATTAAAGGTTGTCGTATTGTGTACTGTGTAAGTTTTATTAAATAAATTACAAAACTGCCAGCTATTCAAAAAACAAACTAATTTATAGCCCCACCTTGTAACTTCACATTTTGTTGTTTTTGTTATGGTTGTTTTTCAAAACTCTTAAAATATACTAACTCCACTAGATTGAATCACTTAGTAACTTCAAAGAGTTTAAAGCAATACTACAGCTTTCTAACAGGAAAATGTGCACATACACAAACACACAGAAGAAAACTATAGATTTCTGGAGCCAGAAAGAAAAAAGCAAATCTACACTAACGTTATCACTTAACATATAAGGAAACTGAAGATGAGAGGTACTAAGTGATTTCTCTAAAGTCACATAGCAGATGTCACTGAGTGGCAAAATTGGACCTAGAATGTAGGTCCCTAGGGTCTGTACCTATGAGTTGTTTAAAATACATTTTTTTCCCTCACATATTCATGATGTGAAGAAATGTTCTTCCTGGGAAAGCAGGTCTGCTTTGGGGAAATATTTTCTTCCCTCATCACAAAAAAATTTGATGAGAACTTTAAGCTATCAATCATTAAATCCTACCTTTTTTTTTCTTTTTTTAACTTTTATTTTAAGTTCAAACAAACATGTGCAGGTTTGTTTTATAGGTAAAGTCATGTCACAGGGGTTTGTTGTACAGATTATTTTGTCACCCAGATAGTAAGCCTAGTTACTCAATAGTTATTTTTTCTGCTCCTCTCCCACCTCCCACCCTTTTTTCAGTGTAACTTTAGAAGTCTTTCAGGAATTATTCTATTCCACAGCTAAAAGTCCACCCACACCAAAGCTGACTATATATTCTTGAAATTTTCATTGCTATCCAAGTCACTGAAGTAATTTTAAACATTCATTGAGAAAAATGTCCTCCTTTGTTTCTGCAAACCCCACCTCTAGTAATCTTTTGAAGAGTAGGACATAAAAAATAAGGGTAAACGGCACAAATAAACAGTTAGTGGTCTGAGTAGTCAACATTTAATTAGGACTTACTCTGCACAGCCTGCAATGCATTGCAATAGATCTTGTAACAGACAAAACAGAATGAATAGACTTTATCCCTGCCCAGAGAAAGCATACAACCTAAAAGGGGGAGATTAAACAAATGCATACGAAAAACACATTTTACAATAATAAGACTACCAAATAGCGCAAGCAAATAAGAACAGTTGAAAAGTTATCAAGACTCGGATGGATCTGCCCACGATTCTGAGAATTTTGAAGACTTCATATTATTCTTGAGTTACAAGTTCTCTGTTTGTGGCTATATACAAGTCAAGTTACAGACTATTGAACAATCATTTCTCAAACATAAAGCAAGTTACATTAGACTCTGAAAAGTGTAAGAAAAAAATTTTTTATGTTAGCTAGCAATGTTATAGAGATAAAGAACAAATAGTTAAATCCTCTAAAACCACACAACAGTAATTCACATTTAACAAGGAGTTTGCGATCAAATGCTTCTGTTCTCAAAGACCTAGCATGCCACATACAGAAAACATAATAAAATGTATTCACACACACAAAAATCCCACTCTTTTCAATGAGAAGCTCTAGAATACCAATAATTAAAACAGCTTCTATTTTTGCTGAACTACTTCCTTTTTTTTTTTTTTTTTATACTTTAAGTTCTAGGGTACATGTGCATAACGTGCAGGTTTGTTACATATGTATACTTGTGCCATGTTGGTGTGCTGCACCCATCAACTCATCAGCACCCATCAATTCGTCATTTACATCAGGTATAACTCCCAGTGCAATCCCTCCCCCCTCCCACCTCCCCATGATAGGCCCCGATGTGTGATGTTCCCCTTCCCGAGTCCAAGTGATCTCATTGTTCAGTTCCCATCTATGAGTGAGAACATGCGGTGTTTGGTTTTCTGTTCTTGTGATAGTTTGCTAAGAATGATGGTTTCCAGCTGCATCCATGTCCCTACAAAGGACACAAACTCATCCTTTTTTATGGCTGCATAATATTACATGGTGTATATGTGCCATTTTTCTTAATCCAGTCTGTCACAGATGGACATTTGGGTTGATTCCAAGTCTTTGCTATTGTGAATAGTGCTGCAATAAACATACGTGTGCATGTGTCTTTATAGCAGCATGATTTATAATCCTTTGGGTATACCCCACTAATGGGATAGCTGGGTCATATGGTACATCTAGTTCCAGATCCTTGAGGAATCGCCATACTGTTTTCCATAATGGTTGAACTAGTTTACAATCCCACAACAGTGTAAAAGTGTTCCTATTTCTCCACATCCTCTCCAGCACCTGTTGTTGCCTGACTTTTTAATGATTGCCATTCTAACTGGTGTGAGATGGTATCTCATAGTGGTTTTGATTTGCATCTCTCTGATGGCCAGTGATGATGAGCATTTTTTCATGTGTCTGTTGGCTGTATGAATGTCTTCTTTTGAGAAATGTCTGTTCATATCCTTTGCCCACTTTTTGATGGGGTTGTTTGTTTTTTTCTTGTAAATTTGTTTGAGTTCTTTGTAGATTCTGGATATTAGCCCTTTGTCAGATGAGTAGATTGCAAAAATGGTCTCCCATTCTCTAGGTTGCCTGTTCACTCTGATGGTAGTTTCTTTTGCTGTGCAGAAGCTCTTTAGTTTAATTAGATCCCATTTGTCAATTTTGGCTTTTGTTGCCGTTGCTTTTGGTGTTTTAGACATGAAGTCCTTGCCCATGCCTATGTCCTGAATGGTACTACCTAAGTTTTCTTCTAGGGTTTTTATGGTATTAGGTCTAACATTTAAGTCTCTAATCCATCTTGAATTAATTTTCGTATAAGGAGTAAGGAAAGGATCCAGTTTCAGCTTTCTACTTATGGCTAGCCAATTTTCCCAGCACCATTTATTAAATAGGGAGTCCTTTCCCCATGTCTTGTTTTTGTCAGGTTTGTCAAAGATCAGATGGCTGTAGATGTGTGGTACTATTTCTGAGGACTCTGTTCTGTTCCATTGGTCTATATCTCTGTTTTGGTACCAGTACCATGCTGTTTTGGTTACTGTAGCCTTGTAGTATAGTTTGAAGTCAGGTAGCATGATGCCTCCAGCTTTGTTCTTTTGACTTAGGATTGTCTTGGCAATGCGGGCTCTTTTTTGGTTCCATATGAACTTTAAAGCTGTTTTTTCCAATTCTGTGAAGAAACTCATTGGTAGCTTGATGGGGATGGCATTGAATCTATAAATAACCTTGGGCAGTATGGCCATTTTCTTGATATTGATTCTTCCTATCCATGAGCATGGTATGTTCTTCCATTTGTTAGTGTCCTCTTTTATTTCACTGAGCAGTGGTTTGTAGTTCTCCTTGAAGAGGTCCTTGACATCCCTTGTAAGTTGGATTCCTAGGTATTTGATTCTCTTTGAAGCAATTGTGAATGGAAGTTCATTCCTGATTTGGCTCTCTGCTTGTCTGTTACTGGTGTATAAGAATGCTTGTGATTTTTGCACATTAATTTTGTATCCTGAGACTTTGCTGAAGTTGCTTATCAGCTTAAGGAGATTTTGGGCTGAGACAATGGGGTTTTCTAAATATACAATCATGTCATCTGCAAACAGGGACAATTTGACTTCTTCTTTTCCTAACTGGATACCCTGATTTCTTTCTCTTGCCTGATTGCCCTAGCCAGAACTTCCAAGACTATGTTGAATAGGAGTGGTGAGAGAGGGCATCCCTGTCTTGTGCCAGTTTTCAAAGGGAATTTTTCCAGTTTTTGCCCATTCAGTATGATATTGGCTGTGGGTTTGTCATAAATAGCTCTTATTATTTTGAGGTACGTTCCATCAATACCGAATTTATGGAGCGTTTTTAGCATGAAGGGCTGTTGAATTTTGTCAAAAGCCTTTTCTGCATCTATTGAGATAATCGTGTGGTTTTTGTCTTTGGTTCTGTTTATATGCTGGATTACATTTATTGATTTGCGAATGCTGAACCAGCCTTGCATCCCAGGGATGAAGCCCACTTGATCATGGTGGATAAGCTTTTTGATGTGCTGCTGAATCCGGTTTGCCAGTATTTTATTGAGGATTTTTGCAGCGATGGTCATCAGGGATATTGGTCTAAAATTCTCTTTTTTTGTTGTGTCTCTGCCAGGCTTTGGTATCAGGATGATGTTGGCCTCATAAAATGAGTTGGGAGGATTCCCTCTTTTTCAATTGATCGGAATAGTTTCAGAAGGAATGGTCCCAGCTCCTCCTTGTACCTCTGGTAGAATTCAGCTGTGAATCCATCTGGTCCTGGACTTTTTTTTTTGGTTGTAGGCTATTAATTATTGCCTCAATTTCAGAGCCTGCTATGGGTCTATTCAGGGATTCAACTTCTTCCTGGTTTAGTCTTGGAAGAGTGTAAGTGTCCAGGAAATTATCCATTTCTTCTAGATTTTCTAGTTGATTTGCGTAGAGGCATTTATAGTATTCTCTGATGGTAGTTTGTATTTCTGTGGGGTCGGTGGTGATATCCCCTTTATCATTTTTTTTTTTTTTTTTTTGAGGCGGAGTCTCGCTCTGTCGCCCGGACTGGAGTGCAGTGGCCGGATCTCAGCTCACTGCAAGCTCCGCCTCCTGGGTTTACGCCATTCTCCTGCCTCAGCCTCCCTAGTAGCTGGGACTACAGGCGCCCGCCAACTCGCCCGGCTAGTTTTTGTATTTTTAGTAGAGACGGGGTTTCACCCTGTTAGCCAGGATGGTCTCAATCTCCTGACCTCGTGATCCGCCGGTCTCGGCCTCCCAAAGTGCTGGGATTACAGGCTTGAGCCACCACGCCCGGCCTCCTTTATCATTTTTTATTGCGTCTATTTGATTCCTCTCTCTTTTCTTCTTTATTAGTCTTGCTAGCGGTCTGTCAATTTTGTTGATCTTTTCAAAAAACCAACTCATGGATTCATTGATTTTTTGGAGGGTTTTTTGTGTCTCTATCTCCTTCAGTTCTGCTCTGATCTTAGTTATTTCTTGCCTTCTGCTAGCTTTTGAATGTGTTTGCTCTTGCTTCTCCAGTTCTTTTAATTGTGATGTTAGAGTGTCAATTTTAGATCTTTCCAGCTTTCTCTTGTGGGCATTTAGTGCTATAAATTTCCCTCTACACACTGCTTTAAATGTGTCCCAGAGATTCTGGTATGTTGTATCGTTGTTCTCATTGGTTTCAAAGAACATCTTTATTTCTGCTTTCATTTCGTTATGTACCCAGTAGTCATTCAGGAGCAGGTTGTTCAGTTCCCATGTAGTTGAGCGGTTTTGATTGAGTTTCTTCGTCCTGAGTTCTAGTTTGATTGCACTGTGGTCTGAGAGATAGTTTGTTATAATTTCTGTTCTTTTACATTTGCTAAGGAGTGCTTTACTTCCAATTATGTGGTCAATTTTGGAATAAGTGCGATGTGGTGCTGAGAAGAATGTATATTCTGTTGATTTGTGGTGGAGAGTTCTGTAGATGTCTATTAGGTCTGCTTGCTGCAGAGATGAGTTCAATTCCTGGATATCCTTTGTTAACTTTCTGTCTCGTTGATCTGTCTAATGTTGACAGTGGGGTGTTGAAGTCTCCCATTATTATTGTATGGGAGTCTAAGTCTCTTTGTAAATCTCTAAGGACTTGCTTTGTGAATTTGGGTGCTCCTGTATTGGGTGCATATATATTTAGGATAGTTAGCTCTTCCTGTTGAATTGATCCCTTGACCATTATGTGATGGCCTTCTTTGTCTCTTTTGATCTTTGATCGTTTAAAGTCTATTTTATCAGAGACTAGGATTGCAACCCCTGCTTTTTTTTGTTCTCCATTTGCTTGGTAGATCTTCCTCCATCCCTTTATTTTGAGCCTATGTATGTCTCTGCATGTGAGATGGGTCTCCCGAATACAGCAGACTGATGGGTCTTGACTCTTTATACAGTTTGCCAGTCTGTGTCTTTTAATTGGAGCATTTAGTCCATTAACATTTAAGGTTAATATTGTTTTGTGTGAACTTGATCCTGTCATTATGATATTAACTAGTTATTTTGCTCGTTAGTTAATGCAGTTTCTTCCTAGCCTCGAGGGTCTTTACATTTTGGCATGTTTTTGCAATGGCTGGTACCGGTTGTTCCTTTCCATGTTTAGTGCTTCCTTCAGGGTCTCTTGTAAGGCAGGCCTGGTGGTGACAAAATCTCTAAGCATTTGCTTATCTGTAAAGGATTTTATTTTTCCTTCACTGATGAAACTTAGTTTGGCTGGATATGAAATTCTGGGTTGAAAATTCTTTTATTTAAGAACGTTGAATATTGGCCCCCACTCTCTTCTGGCTTGTAGAGTTTCTGCCGAGAGGTCTGCTGTTAGTCTGATGGGCTTCCCTTTGTGGGTAACCCGACCTTTCTCTCTGGCTGCCCTTAAGATTTTTTCCTTCATTTCAACTTTGATGAATCTGGCAATTATGTGTCTTGGAGTTGCTCTTCTGGAGGAGTATCTTTGTGGTGTTCTCTGTGTTTCCTGAATTTGAATGTTGGCCTGCCCTACTAGGTTGGGGAAGTTCTCCTGGATGATATCCTGAAGAGTGTCTTCCAACTTGGTTCCCTTTTCCCCCTCACTTTCAGGCACCCCAATCAGACGTAGATTTGGTCTTTTTACATAATCCCATACTTCTTGCAGGCTTTGTTCATTTCTTTTTCTTCTTTTTTCTTTTGGTTTCTCTTCTCGCTTCATTTCATTCATTTGATCCTCAATCGCTGATACTCTTTCTTCCAGTTGATGGAGTCAGTTACTGAAGCTTGTGGATTTGTCACGTATTTCTCGTGTCATGGTTTTCATCTCTATCATTTCGTTTATGACCTTCTCTGCATTAATTATTCTAGCTATCAATTCTTCCACTCTTTTTTCAAGATTTTTAGTTTCTTTGTACTGGGTACGTAATTCCTCCTTTAGCTCTGAGAAGTTTGATGGACTGAAGCCTTCTTCTCTCATCTCGTCAAAGTCATTCTCTGACCAGCTTTGATCCGTTGCTGGCGATGAGCTGTGCTGTTTTGCAGGGGGAGATGTGCTCTTATTTTTTGAATTTCCAGCTTTTCTGCCCTGCTTCTTCCCCATCTTCGTGGTTTTATCTGCCTCTGGTCTTTGATGATGGTGACGTATTGATGGGGTTTTGGTATAGGTGTTCTTCCTTTTTGATAGTTTTCCTTCTAACCGTCAGGACCCTCAGCTGTAGGTCTGTTGGAGATTGCTTGAGGTCCACTCCAGACCCTGTTTGCCTGGGTATCAGCAGCAGAGGTTCCAGAAGATAGACTATTGCTGAACAGCGAGTGTACCTGTCTGATTCTTACTTTGGAAGCTTCCTCTCAGGGGTGTACTCCACCCTGTGAGGTGTAGGGTGTCAGACTGCCCCTAGTGGGGGATGTCTCCCAGTTAGGCTACTCAGGGGTCAGGGACCCACTTGAGCAGGCAGTCTGTCCGTTCTCAGATCTCAACCTCTGTGTTGGGAGATCCACTGCTCTCTTCAAAGCTGTCAGACAGAGTCGTTCGCGTCTGCACAGGCCTCTGCTGCTTCCCCTGTTGTTTTTTAGCTGTGCTCTGTCCCCTGAGGTGGAGTCTACAGAGACAGGCAGGCTTCCTTGAGCTGCTGTGAGCTCCACCCAGTTCGAGCTTCCCAGCGGCTTTGTTTACCTACTTAAGCCTCAGCAATGGCGGGCACCCCTCCCCCAGCCTAGCTGCTGCCGTTTCGGTTAGATCGCAGACTGCTGTGCTAGCAATGAGGGAGGCTCCGTGGCCGTGGGACCCTCCCGGCCAGGTGTGGGTATAATCTCCTGGTGTGCCCGTTTGCTTAAAGCACGGTATTGGGGTGGGAATTACCCGATTTTCCAGGTGTTGTGTGTCTCAGTTCACCTTGCTAGGAAAAGGGATTCCCTTCCCCCTTGCGCTTCCCAGGTGAGGCAATGCCTCGCCCTGCTTCAGCTCTCACTGGTCGGGCTGCAGCAGCTGACCAGCACTGATTGTCCGGCACTCCCCATTGAGATGACCCCAGTACCTCAGTTGAAAATGCAGAAATCACCGGTCTTCTGTGTCGCTCACGCCGGGAGTGGAGACTGGAGCTGTTCCTATTCGGCCATCTCGCTCCGCCCCCCCTGAACTACTTCCTTTTTAAGACAGAGCAAAGACATTTCTTTTCCACCATGTTGGAAATTTCAGATACTGTTTTAAAAAGAAACCAGAAACTTTCAAGGCCTATTTATTGTATTTCCTGACTTGAAATATGAAGCTATATTATAATATTTCAAACTATTATATTATTCTCCAGCATTATGAAAGCGCAATCTAATAAAGTACTTAAGCTACAATCGAGTAATTAACAAACAAAAAATTTTTGAAGTTGTGTAATGAATCTGCCAAAACTGTCCAGCAGATTTGTCTACGAAATATCTTGATTTTAGAGAGTTAGAATAATTTGTTATTTACATATGCTGTAATATATCTAGAAGTACCAGATATAAAGAAAAAAGCACTACAATGTAAAGAAAAAAAATCCTGTACTAAATTAGAATCCATTAATTATTGCCCTAGTTCTAATGCTTACCATTTCTGTATCCTTAGATAAGCTACTTAACCTTTCTTTGCTTCTGCTTTTTCAGCCATAAAATTGGACTAAGAATACTTATGTGATTATATGTAAGGAATTTCTAAGATTATGCATGTGAAAAAGGTTTGTAAACTACAAAGGTAGTTTACATTAAAGTGTTAATATTTGTATATAATAAAGTGAAACAGAAAATGGACATATAAAAAGAACATTATTGGTATAATGATTAAATAAATCTAGGTTAAGTTTATTAACCTAGGGTACTCAGTCAACTCTGCTCTATTTTTGTATAATGTGTTTTAGACCTGAATGAGAATATATTTTAAAGTTAAAAATTAATTTTAAAAAGCCTTCTAAAAGAAGGTTTCTTAAAACATCTCTCTTCTGAGATAAGACCCTTTTCTAAAATGCAAGTATCTTTCCAAACTCATCTATTCACATTGTTTTCCAGCTAGAATTTGGCTGAAAGGCCATGAAAGTGGAGATAAGAAAATGGCCAAACTCCAAGATCCATGTGTACACTCAAGTTTTGAGGTCTTAGGAACAAAAGAAGGAGCTGTACCCTTTTGAAGTAGACTTTGTAAACTAATTTCCTTTGATACTAAAGAAATTCCTCCTGCTTCTGAAGATTTTATATATATACATATAATTGTATACAGAATTTTTATATATGCATATAAACTAAACATAAATTTCTAAGAAATAAATAACAGGCATTAAGAAAATATGCCATTCTTCATGTTTTAGGTATTAATCTAGGTACGAAGTTATAAAATATCATTGCTATTTTTGAAATTCGTTTTTATGCCCATCCATGGGACTAAACCTCTGGCAAACATTTTGAACAAATAACATCACCAGTCAACCTTTTTTTTGCAATAATTACAGTATTTCCTACAATGTTTCCAAAGTTTCAAGTTTCTGGCTCCTACTGCTTGAATCTGTACAAATAGTAGAATCCATTCCTTCTCCAAAAAAAGAAATCAGTTAGGTCTAACAAAAATCTACTCCAAATTGCTCCCAACAAATAATTTTAAATAAAGATGCAAGTACCTCAAAGTTCTACTCACTGACATAGAAAGCTACACCCAGGTGAGTTATTTAGCTTTACAGCTTAGATTCAGAGACAATAATAAGCTGTTCATATATGGCTAGTGCAAACTATAAATGGACAAAACAGAGATCATCTCTAACTAAACTTTCTACTGGAGTTCAGCACAGTAGATATAAGCACAGCTTCTATTACTTCTCAGATCAGTAAAATAGATTCCAATTTCTTTAGGCAAAACAATGTAAAATATACCTTTTAAATGATTATGAAAAACAACAAACTTCCATCACTGTGACTTCTCTCAATGGATCACGTCTAAAAGCATTCTGCTCAGTAAGCACTCAGTGGTAGGCATCGCTGAGTGTCAGGGGTGGTCACAAAAGCATACGGTATTTCCTGCCTTCAAAAGGCTTATCATATAGATGAGAAGATGGGCCTTTTAGATCAAACAATTAGACACCAATACAAGAAACAATTTAATGCACACTTACTAAGAATGGGGGGAAAATAATAATAATAATAAAAGGTTGTGTGATATAATAGTGTATGAAGCTCCCAGCACCTGCCACAATCATTTCCTCAGAAGAGCAGCCCCATGTTCTTCCTTCTGCATAAAGCTGTTGGCTTACAAAGCAAGAGAATACATTTAATGAAGCCAACCCTATTTCTCTTGTCACAAATGAATAACTATGGATCATAAGCCAAAGCTGCCATAGTAATTCTCTGCATAAGAGAACAAAACTACCCAATCAGATCTTTGTGTTTGAGGAGTATGAATCAGTAATGTGTAAAAAAGATTAAAGTGGAATCACTGGAGCTGCTGTCAAATCAGAAATGACAATAAACCCTATTCCAATTCTCCATGAAGACTAGTATATATTCCACCCTATGAAGCATAAGCACAGAGGGATTATTTGGATTCTGAGCCAGTTTCTTGTGCTTCTTTAATCTCATGTATCTTACAACAAGTCCCTACTACTTAAGGTTAACTTTATAATCCATGCAATATGTATGATAGTGTTACTATTGCTAGAATATTTAAAATACTTGGAAAGAGAAGAGAAAGAGACACCTGTCAGGCAGTCACATGGCTCCAGCTCAGGTTCTTCTGTAATATTATGTATGTATTTGAAACTGATGAAAAGACACTTGACGTGTTTACTTACAATTTGAGACAGGTACTGAAAACAGAAAATGTAATAGAAATAAAAAATGTTCCCAAAGTAGGCATCCATCTCATTTGCAAAAGAAAAAATATTAAACAAGTAGAGATAATATGGCAAACTGACATTCATAGTCATCTGATTCAAAGAGAACCTGTTTTTAACGAAAAACTGCCCCAGGAAGAAATGCTTTCCCTATATATTAGTGGATGAGACAGCAACATGTAAGGATGGTATTTAAATGTGTATTGAAATAATAAATTAATATCATTTCCCCACCTTTCTTCTCAATGTCTCTTTTCTGCCCTTTTAAAATCATCTTCTTATTAACTTTATTTGAGCTTTCCTGAGTATTTGTTTCTGTCTTAGCTCTTGAATTCATTTTGTTATATTATTTAATCAACCTCCTCCCTCCCTCCCTAAATAGTCTATCATACAAAAGCATTTTTAAAATAAGCATTATTGAGCCCAGGAGTTCAAGACCAGCCTGGGCAACAAAGTGAGACCCCATCTCTACAAAAAATAAATAAAAATTAGCTGGGTGTGGTGGCACTCTCCTATAGTCCCAGATACTCTGGAGGCTGACGCAGGAGAACTGTTTGAGCTCAGGAATTGGAGACTGAAGTGAACTATGATTGTACCACTGTACTCCATCCTGGGCAATAGAGACCTTGTCTCTTAAAACAAAAACAAAAAACAAAAAACAAACAAAAAAAACAAACAGAGCATTAAACTTAATTGGATTTTTTCTTATTAATGTATCAGTTATTCTACACTCAAAGTGACTTGGAAGTTTGAGAAAAAGTTATTCCTCAACCTCCCTCTCCAAATCACACTAAAACAAACAAATCAGAGAGGAAGAAAAGGCAAAGTATTTACAGGAAAATAAGCTACAAATAACCAGAACTAAGCAAAGAAAGCAGAATAGGTTACTATGTTGGTGGTAAAAAATTCTTTAAGGAAAGTCAAAAGAACAGAAGCAGTTTGGACCTTTGTCTGGACTACTGGGATCATAAGCATTTTCTCTTGCTGAGCTATAACAGGAACTCAGTAGTTACCCAAGAGTGTGTCTGCTTTAGAGAAAATAATTTCAACAGCTCAACTGTAAAGTGATTAAAAGGTACAGGAATGCAGGCTGTGAGGGAGTGTCAGTTTGGGAGAGAGTGGCTTAAATAACAGTACTAAACAGTCAATGGCTACTTCTACATTTATAGGTATTAAAATATTTTGTTAAATACATGTCCATTCATAAAATAAAATAACATGGCTTGCTTATTGGCTTCATTATAAATGTGTGGTTCATGCTAAGCCGAAACCTGGGACTCTGGAATCTTCTTCTGAATTTCCAATGTAGTATCAATTACAATAATTTCTGCCAATAAAATTAAGAACCTAAGTGGGAGAAAAAGTCTACATCCTTCTACACAAGAAATGATGCCACTCACCTTTTTAATGAAACTGTTAGAATATTTTATATTGAAAGATGAAAGAGAAGACCAAGCATGAGGTAATTTATTATTTCATTTTCATTTCAGCAAGAGCAAAAAGAACAATCCAGGCATTTAAGAACTAAATTCTTGTCCCATAACATAGTTTACAGTCATCAAGATAAAATTAACTTCCTTTTCCCTACTACTAAACCAAAACAAGAAAAAAATAGAAAAGGATGCTGTCTAACTACCATTAGCTAATTCAGTTCAGGTTTATCTTTACTCTCCCTTGATAGAAAACACCAAAATGTGATAAATCAGTAATTTGAAAATGAAAAATCCAAACAGAATGTTAGACATACTCCTAATAGTATTTGTGTAAGAAACAGTCCTAACAGTCTTCCTGAACATCAAGGGGCTGTGGGGGGAGTGGAAATCAATAATTTTCTAACAGCACTTTTATAGCAAACTAATGAGAAATCACTTTTCACAAATGCAAAAAAACGCAATGCATATATATTTTTTAAACCACCATTCACTGTCTTTTATAAAAATACAGTCCCTTTAAAGCTAGGATTGGTTGGGCACAGTGGCTCACACCTGTAATCCCAACACTCTGGAGGCCGAGGCAGGTGGATCATGAGGTCAGGAGATCAAGACCACCCTGGCCAACATGGTGAAATCCCGTCTCTACTAAAAATACAAAAATTAGCCAGGTGTGGTGGCATGCGGCTACAGTCTCAGCTACTCAGGAGGCTAAGGCAAGAGAATCGCTTGAACCTGGGAGGTGGAGGTTGTAGTGAGCCAAGATGGCGCCACTGCACTCCAGCCTGGGCAACAGAGAGAGACTCCATTTCAAAAGAAAAAAAAAAAGCTAGGATTGTTTTCTCTATAAAAAATACTTGTTTTCTTCCCTTAGAAAAACTGCACTAACCATGATTTCAATCCATGGCTTGACAAGTGTTACTTCTAATATCTGTTATACTGTTTTCATCAAATAATACAGTAGTTATCCTGAACCTCAGAAAAACTGTCTCTTGAGTATGAAAAACATTCTTCTACAGTAACTTCCATAAAATACACTTCAACACAATCATTTTAACACCCAACAGGTTTCTTCTTCACAGTGCTGAATCTTATTCTTAAAAGTTTACTTTTTTTCTCCTACTTTGAACATAATTATGTCAATAGTAAAGGAAATACTTTGTTTTCATAGACCAGTATAGTTGGAACCTTGCGGGAAACACTGTTCTCAGCTGCCCCCTTGCTGCTGAAAAGAAACTTTGAGGCTTGTGCTGTATAGAAATATACCAGTTATGTCTGAGAGAGTAAGGTGAACACAGGGAATTTTGTGAAAAGGCAGTGATCATGAGACGCTATGGCTAAAGGGTTCCAAATCTCTCAGCATTTTTGATTAATAACTGAAAATATATAAGATGTTTGATCGCCCTAGTTTTCAAGTATCAAAGTTCTCTGGTCCTAAAAACCTGAGCTGCTAGATATTTACACCTTAGGAAAAGAATTAACTAGTTAACTGAGAATTTCAGTGATAGTGAGCGGTAATAATCAGAGAATAAATTTGCTCATTCTACTGTTAGTATAGACACTCATCCCTCTGTTTATGTAGGACTGGTTACAGAGCCGCCTGTGTATCCCCAAATCTGCACACACTCAAGTCCCACAGTTAGCCCTGTGGAATCTACATGTGTGAAAAGTTGGCCCTGCATATAAGTGAGTTTGGCATCCTGCTAAGGTTGAGAAAAATCCACATATAAATAGACCTGCTTCATTTAAACTTCTGTCGTTCAAGAGTCAACTGTACTTACTTCTAACCACACCCAGTGTATTCTTTAAAAAAAAAAAAAAAAAGGTCAGTTACTCAGTATCACTTGAGCCCAGGGGTTTGAGTCCAGTCTGAGCAACACAGTGAGATCCCTTCTTTTTTTAAAAAAAGAGAGAAAGAAAAAACATCTTGGGATAGAAACCACCACTGAGGAATTCTAATTCATTCATGTGCTCCTGGGTTAACATACAGCACTCTAACAGAGATATTCACATGGCAACTCTATGAAGAAACTATTTTCATTTTATAGAAAAAGTAGATGAAATATAAACAGCTATGCATTTTTTCCATTTAGCCTAATATTCATAACATTTAAAAGTGCTAGTATAAACATTTACTTTTATATAAGCTAACTGATTATCTAATGCACTCTTCACCAACCAAATGTTTATTTTTTTTATTTTTATTTTTTTTTATTTTTATTTTTTTTTTTGAGACGGAGTCTTGCTCTGCCACCCAGGCTGGAGTGCAGTGGCTGGATCTCAGCTCACTGCAAGCTCCGCCTCCCGGGTTTACGCCATTCTCCTGCCTCAGCCTCCCGAGTAGCTGGGACTACAGGCGCCCGCCTCGTCGCCCGGCTAGTTTTTTGTATTTTTAAGTAGAGACAGGGTTTCACCGTATTAGCCAGGATGGTCTCGATCTCCTGACCTCGTGATCCGCCCGTCTCGGCCTCCCAAAGTGCTGGGATTACAGGCTTGAGCCACCGCGCCCGGCCCCAAATGTTTAATTAAGAAGAGATAAAAGAGGAATAGAAGTCTTAGGAACACAGATCCAAACATTCCACGATTAATAATCAGCCTATAATCCATCTCAAACCTACATTTCAGAAGTCTATTTCTCAATAACCAAATGGGAATTGGTTTAAAAGCCTAAATAGGAAAAGCCTAAATAGAATATTTTTATGTTTTTACTTTTCCTTTCGTTAAAAACAGTATGGCTATCAGGATTACAAACAATAAAAATCAACAAGTAGTTTATATTTCCTAAATATAAACTCATAGTCTGACACCAATTCCATGTTCATCTTTATAATACTCAACAGCTCAAAGTAAAGCATGTATTACAATACCTAGACTGTTCCACTCACATAATTTATTTTATATTGCTTCCTATTTCTCACATCTTTGTATTTTCCACAATATTCAGCCCAATGTCTTATGTACGGCAAGCACTCAATTCTTTCAAGATGAACTTACCCTTCGAAATGACACAACATAAAATGTATCTCCCCTTCTGCGGATGGCTTCAAAAAAGTCTTGATAACTTCTGGGTGAAGCATAATATACTTGTAGCTCACTCCCTGAGTTCCTGCTAAAGTAAGAAAAATAAAAGGTATTACTAAAATAAAAAGTTTCATGTTTTCCCAAAATACTTCCCATTCTAAGGCTGTGTCTGAATTCTAAGAATCTCTCTCAACCAAAATATTAGTTGCACTTTGGCAGTAATTTTTATAACAATATTTTGTAAAGCCCAAGGATCAGGATATTTTATAAGAACCAATTCACTAATGCTAAAATTCTGATTTCTGAATCAAGGCTCTAAAATGTACTAGATGGTCAAACACATTGCAAAGCACGTAAAAACAATGAAAGTATCAGAAAACAGAGAGATTTCTGCATAGGTTTGAAGGATTTTTAATTTTTTTAGTAATACAAATTAAATCTGAGGAAAAGTCATTTTTCATCACTTTGTGAAATATATGAAGGTGTGCTTGCCTACGAGGTTGTGTGAAAGGTGGAAAAAGCTGAGGATTTGAAAACAGACTTGGTTTAGAATTCTTGCTTCACTTCTCAAGTGGGCACTCTTGGGGAAATCACCCTCCATGAGCAAACTGTTTCCTCATCAATAAAAAGAGGATAACCACACAAACCTTGCAGGACTGTTATTGGAGATATTATATATGTAAAGTGCCAAGCATGGATCCTGTCCCATACGATTTATTCAACAATTGCTAGTCATTGATATTAAAAGTACCATGTGTGTGCCTTACTAAAATTAAAAACTAAAATGATAATACCTCAAACGACATCATGTCCCAAAAGATACAGTCAAATGATTCTAATAGAGTTCTTAATGTGTTCAGGATCTTCTAGTGTTTAGGACCAATATCTGGAAGAGTTAAAGGGATCCTGTAATGCTTCGTTTTTCCTCAAAGAGAAAACTTGTATGTATCAATCATATATTATTAACTTAAGAAGAGAAAAAGGGGCGGAGCAAGATGGCCGAATAGGAACAGCTCCAGTCTCCAACTCCCAGCGCGAGCGACACAGAAGACCGTGATTTCTGCATTTTCAACTGAGGTACTGGGGTCATCTCTCTAGGGAGCGCCGGACAATCGGTGCTGGTCAGCTGCTGCAGCCTGACCAGCGTGAGCTGAAGCAGGGCGAGGCATTGCCTCACCTGGAAGCGCAAAGGGGAAGGGAATCCCTTTTCCTAGCCAGGGGAACTGAGACACACAACACCTGGAAAATCGGGTAACTCCCACCCCAATACTGCGCTTTAAGGAAACAGGCACACCAGGAGAATATATCCCACACCTGGCCGGGAGGGTCCCCCGCCCACGGAGCCTCCCTCACTGCTAACACAGCCGTCTGCGGCGATCTATCCCCAAGGCAGCAGCGAGGCTGGGGGAGGGGCGCCCGCCATTGCTGAGGCTTAAGTAGGTAAACAAAGCCGCTGGGAAGCTCCAACTGGGTGGAGCTCACAGCAGCTCAAGGAAGCCTGCCTGTCTCTGTAGACTCTACCTCTGCAGACAGCGCACAGCTGCAGTCCATTAGGGGAAAGAGCGGGGGCGGTGCAGACGCGAACGACTCTGTCTGACAGCTTTGGGGAGAGCCGTGGATCTCCTAACGCGGAGGTTGAGATCTGAGAACGGACAGACTGTCTGCTCAGGTGGGTCCCTGACCCCTGAGTAGCCTAGCTGGGAGACATCCCCCACTAGGGGCAGTCTGACACCCCACACCTCACAGGGTGGCGTCACCCCTGAGAGGAAACTTCCAAAGAAAGAATCAGACAGGTACACTCGCTGTTCAGCAATATTCTATCTTCGGCAACCTCTGCTGCTGATACCCAGGCAAACAGGGTCTGGAGTGGACCTCAAGCAATCTCCAACAGACCAACAGACAGTCCTTCTGACTGTCAGACGGAAAACTATCAAACAGGAAGGACACCTATACCAAAACCCCATCAGTACGTCACCATCATCAAAGTCCAGAGACAGATAAAACCACAAAGATGGGGAAGAAGCAGGGCAGAAAAGCTGGAAATTCAAAAAATAAGAGCGCATCTCCCCCTGCAAAGGAGCGCAGCCCATCGCCAGCAACGGATCAAAGCTGGTCAGAGAATGACTTTGACGAGATGAGAGAAGAAGGCTTCAGTCCATCAAACCTCTCAGAGCTAAAGGAGGAATTACGTACCCAGCGCAAAGAAACTAAAAATCTTGAAAAAAAAGTGGAAGAATTGACAGCTAGACTAATTAATGCAGAGAAGATCATAAACGAAATGACAGAGATGAAAACCATGACACGAGAAATACGTGACAAATGCACAAGCTTCAGTAACCGACTCGATCAACTGGAAGAAAGAGTATCAGCGATTGAGGATCAAATGAATGAAATGAAGTGAGAAGAGAAACCAAAAGAAAAAAGAAGAAAAAGAAATGAACAAAGCCTGCAAGAAGTATGGGATTATGTAAAAAGACCAAATCTACGTCTGATTGGGGTGCCTGAAAGTGAGGGGGAAAATGGAACCAAGTTGGAAAACACTCTACAGGATATCATCCAGGAGAACTTCCCCAACCTAGTAGGGCAGGCCAACATTCAAATTCAGGAAATACAGAGAACGCCACAGATACTCCTCCAGAAGAGCAACTCCAAGACACATAATTGCCAGATTCACCAAAGTTGAAATGAAGGAAAAAATCTTAAGGGCAGCCAGAGAGAAAGGTCGGGTTACCCACAAAGGGAAGCCCATCAGAATAACAGCAGACCTCTCGGCAGAAACTCTACAAGCCAGAAGAGAGTGGGGGCCAATATTCAACGTTCTTAAAGAAAAGAATTTTCAACCCAGAATTTCATATCCAGCCAAACTAAGCTTCATCAGTGAAGGAGAAATAAAATCCTTTACAGATAAGCAAATGCTTAGAGATTTTGTCACCACCAGGCCTGCCTTACAAGAGACCCTGAAGGAAGCCCTAAACATGGAAAGGAACAACCGGTACCAGCCATTGCAAAAACATGCCAAAATGTAAAGACCATCGAGGCTAGGAAGAAACTGCATCAACTAACGAGCAAAATAACCAGTTAATATCATAATGACAGGATCAAGTTCACACATAACAATATTAACCTTAAATGTCAATGGACTAAATGCTCCAATTAAAAGACACAGACTGGCAAACTGGATAAAGAGTCAAGACCCATCAGTCTGCTGTATTCAGGAGACCCATCTCACATGCAGAGACATACATAGGCTCAAAATAAAGGGATGGAGGAAGATCTACCAAGCAAATGGAGAACAAAAAAAAGCAGGGGTTGCAATCCTAGTCTCTGATAAAACAGACTTTAAACCATCAAAGATCAAAAGAGACAAAGAAGGCCATTACATAATGGTAAAGGGATCAATTCAACAGGAAGAGCTAACTCTCCTAAATATATATGCACCCAATACAGGAGCACCCAGATTCATAAAGCAAGTCCTTAGAGACCTACAAAGAGACTTAGACTCCCATACAATAATAATGGGAGACTTCAACACTCCACTGTCAACATTAGACAGATCAACGAGACAGAAAGTTAACAAGGATATCCAGGAATTGAACTCATCTCTGCACCAAGCGGACCTAATAGACATCTATAGAACTCTCCACCCCAAATCAACAGAATATACATTCTTCTCAGCACCACATCGCACTTATTCCAAAATTGACCACATAATTGGAAGTAAAGCACTCCTCAGCAAATGTACAAGAACAGAAATTATAACAAACTGTCTCTCAGACCACAGTGCAATCAAACTAGAACTCAGGACTAAGAAACTCAATCAAAACCGCTCAACTACATGGAAACTGAACAACCTGCTCCTGAATGACTACTGGGTACATAACGAAATGAAAGCAGAAATAAAGATGTTCTTTGAAACCAATGAGAACAAAGATACAACATACCAGAATCTCTGGGACACATTTAAAGCAGTGTGTAGAGGGAAATTTATAGCACTAAATGCCCACAAGAGAAAGCAGGAGAGATCTAAAATTGACACTCTAACATCACAATTAAAAGAACTAGAGAGGCAAGAGCAAACACATTCAAAAGCTAGCAGAAGGCAAGAAATAACTAAGATCAGAGCAGAACTGAAGGAGATAGAGACACAAAAAACCCTCCAAAAATCAATGAATCCAGGAGTTGGTTTTTTGAAAAGATAAACAAAATTGACAGACCGCTAGCTAGACTAATAAAGAAGAAAAGAGAGAGGAATCAAATAGACGCAATAAAAAATGATAAAGGGGATATCACCACCGACCCCACAGAAATACAAACACCATCAGAGAATACTATAAATGCCTCTACGCAAATCAACTAGAAAATCTAGAAGAAATGGATAATTTCCTGGACACTTACACTCTCCCAAGACTAAACCAGGAAGAAGTTGAATCCCTGAATAGACCAATAGCAGGCTCTGAAATTGAGGCAACAATTAATAGCCTACCCACCAAAAAAAGTCCAGGACCAGATGGATTCACAGCTGAATTCTACCAGAGGTACAAGGAGGAGCTGGTACCATTCCTTCTGAAACTATTTCAATCAATAGAAAAAGAGGGAATCCTCCCTAACTCATTTTATGAGGCCAACATCATCCTGATACCAAAGCCTGGCAGAGACACAACAAAAAAAGAGAATTTTAGACCAATATCCCTGATGAACATCGATGCAAAAATCCTCAATAAAATACTGGCAAACCGGATTCAGCAGCACATCAAAAAGCTTATCCACCATGATCAAGTGGGCTTCATCCCTGGGATGCAAGGCTGGTTCAACATTCGCAAATCAATAAACGTAATCCAGCATATAAACAGAACCAAAGACAAGAACCACATAATTATCTCAATAGATGCAGAAAAGGCTTTTGACAAAATTCAACAGCCCTTTATGCTAAAAACGCTCAATAAATTGGTATTGATGGAACGTACCTCAAAATAATAAGAGCTATTTATGACAAACCCACAGCTAATATCATACTGAATGGGCAAAAACTGGAAAAATTCCCTTTGAAAACTGGCACAAGACAGGGATGCCCTCTCTCACCACTCCTATTCAACATAGTGTTGGAAGTTCTGGCTAGGGCAATCAGGCAAGAGAAAGAAATCAAGGGTATCCAGTTAGGAAAAGAAGAAGTCAAATTGTCCCTGTTTGCAGATGACATGATTGTATATTTAGAAAACCCCATTGTCTCAGCCCAAAATCTCCTTAAGCTGATAAGCAACTTCAGCAAAGTCTCAGGATACAAAATTAATGTGCAAAAATCACAAGCATTCTTATACACCAGTAACAGACAAACAGAGAGCCAAATCAGGAATGAACTTCCATTCACAATTGCTTCAAAGAGAATCAAATACCTAGGAATCCAGCTTACAAGGGATGTCAAGGACCTCTTCAAGGAGAACTACAAACCACTGCTCAGTGAAATCAAAGAGGACACAAACAAATGGAAGAACATACCATGCTCATGGATAGGAAGAATCAATATCGTGAAAATGGCCATACTGCCCAAGGTGATTTATAGATTCAATGCCATCCCCATCAAGCTACCAATGACTTTCTTCACAGAATTGGAAAAAACGGCTTTAAAGTTCATATGGAACCAAAAAAGAGCCCGCATTGCCAAGACAATCCTAAGTCAAAAGAACAAAGCTGGAGGCGTCACGCTACCTGACTTCAAACTATACTACAAGGCTACAGTAACCAAAACAGCATGGTACTGGTACCACAACAGAGATATAGACCAATGGAACAGAACAGAGTCCTCAGAAATAATACCACACATCTACAGCCATCTGATCTTTGACAAACCTGAGAGAAACAAGAAATGGGGAAAGGATTCCCTATTTAATAAATGGTGCTGGGAAAATTGGCTAGCCATAAGTAGAAAGCTGAAACTGGATCCTTTCCTTACCCCTTATACGAAAATTAATTCAAGATGGATTAGAGACTTAAATGTTAGACCTAATACCATAAAAACCCTAGAAGAAAATCTAGGTAGTACCATTCAGGACATAGGCATGGGCAAGGACTTCATGTCTAAAACACCAAAAGCAACGGCAGCAAAAGCAAAAATTGACACATGGGATCTAATTAAACTAAAGAGCTTTTGCACAGCAAAAGAAACTACCATCAGAGTGAACAGGCAACCTACAGAATGGGAAAAAATTTTTGCAACCTACTCATCTGACAAAGGGCTAATATCCAGAATCTACAAAGAACTCAAACAAATATACAAGAAAAAAACAAACAACCCCATCAAAAAGTGGGGAAAGGATATGAACAGACATTTCTCAAAAGAAGACATCCATACAGCCAACAGACACATGAAAAAATGCTCGTCATCACTCGCCATCAGAGAAATGCAAATCAAAACCACAATGAGATACCATCTCACACCAGTTAGAATGGCAATCATTAAGAAGTCAGGAAACAACAGGTGTTGGAGAGGATGTGGAGAAATAGGAACACTTTTACACTGTTGGTGGGATTGTAAACTAGTTCAACCATTATGGAAAACAGTATGGCGATTCCTCAAGGATCTAGAACTAGATGTACCATATGACCCAGCCATCCCACTACTGGGTATATACCCAAAGGATTATAAATTACTCTACTACAAAGACACATGCACACGTATGTTTATTGCGGCACTATTCACAATAGCAAAGACTTGGAATCAACCCAAATGTCCATCTGTGACAGACTGGATTAAGAAAATGTGGCACATATACACCATGGAATACTATGCAGCCATCAAAAAGGATGAGTTTGCGTCCTTTGTAGGGACATGGATGCAGCTGGAAACCATCATTCTTAGCAAACTATCACAAGAAGAGAAAACCAAACACCGCATGTTCTCACTCATAGGTGGGAACTGAACAATGAGATCACTTGGACTCACGAAGGGGAACATCACACACTGGGGCCTATCATGGGGAGGGGGGAGGAGGGAGGGATTGCATTGGGGAGTTATACATGATATAAACGTCATGCACATGTACCCTAGAACTTAAAGTATAATAAAAAAAAAAAAAGACAAAAAAAAAAAAAAAAAGAGAGAAAAAGACTGACCTAAATGGAAGTAATAAATGAGTTACAAGAACTTCCTTTGAAATAACTCCATTTGTTCCCTAGGCCATTTCTGATTACAATATTTTGAATATATAGTCGCTTCTTGCATTTTGTGATAGTTATGTTCTCAAAAGTCACTGCCATCAATGAATTAGTGAATCCTAAACCATTCTCCTAGGGGAAATACAGGGTTCGGTTCCTGCAAGCCTCTGGTTACAATATTTCTGTCAAGTGATCAATATATAACCTTATTTATGTGTTTCTGTTTAAAGACGCCTTCTTTAATATATTCATTCACTAACTTGAACTCACAGCCAACAGCACTATAAATCATGCCTGAATGAAACGTATCTAACACACGCAGTTTCTCCACACAGCACACCACAGCCCATTTGGGCTTAGCAACACTAGACAGCAATTCAGCAATATGCCTCGGGCCATTTCAAACAACAACAACAAAATTACCAACAAAAAGCACAAATTTATGAAAAATGTGGACTGTGAAAAGGACCTTGTTTATATAGCTGAAACCAGAAGGCAGAACACTGCCTTGTTCAACCTCACCAGGGAGCATCTACGCATGTTTGCGAATGATGACAAAAGCACTGCTAATATTAGGGGTTACAAATACCTTTTAGCAGATTTTAGTAGGTGAATTAGCAAATATGGAATCCACAAAAAATGAAAATTGGCTGTAATTCACTAAAACATTTTAACTAATGAAGAAATACCACGCCATCATAACCATGCATCTAAAAATTGATATTTTTTAAAATAAATGTATTGCAATTGAAGGATATGTTCTGCTTAGCAGAGAATTATTAGTTACTATTTAAATGTATTTGAATTATCAATTTCAGCAGGATAATACAATCTCAGCATTTTAAACGTTCATGATTGCTGATATGCTGCTCACTGCCATTTAATAGGAATTCTCAGTTATTAATACAATGAATAAAATAGCTTTCGACTTACATTTTTACTATCTATATGTATTTTTTTCTCAGTGCCTACAACACTGGCACACAATATATTCTAAATAAATGTTAAATTCGTATAAGTGAACTACAAGTGTGTGGTAAAGCTACAGATGGAAGCTGAGATTCTCAACTTTCACTTCAGTGATACTGTTGTCAATAACATCACATCATTATCATCTACCATTGTCATTTACGTACCACGCTAAGTGCTCTAAATATGTTATCTAATTTAACCATTATATCATCTCTGTGCAGCCAGCATTTTGTACATGAGGAAACTTCAATTGCATGTAATCTGTTTGAGCCCACAAAGTAAGAGGCAGAGTTACAATTTGAACTCTGCCCAACAGGGCAAATAAAGCTAGCATCTTAACCATGACACCATATTGCTTCCCATATTATCTTTCCCTTTGAAGACATTTAAACCTCTAGATACAACATTCTCTTCGAAACCTTTCAAAATCTTAAGTAGTATTATGTAGTGAAAAATGCATTGTCAGTAAAACAGCTAGGATCCGAATGCTGAGTCTGCCACTAGATCTTAAGACTCTGAAAATTACAAAAAAAAAAAAAAAAAAAAAAGATTTGACCAGTTTTTCTATATATAAAATATACTTTTAGTTTTTATATAGATTTAAAGATAAAATGCACGTAAAGCACTCAGGAGGACACCTGGCACAGAGCACTCAAAAAATAATATTCCCTTCCCCTAAGTTCATGAAACATGCAAATCAAGGGCAAGAGAACTATGGGTATTCAAGATTTTCATCAAAATTACGATGGAACAGCACTCCGACTAAATTTGTATGTAAGGGATTTGGGAGAGTTGAACTTTTGAAATTATCTGGCTTTATTCCAACTGCTCAGTAGTATATGTTATATCTCTCTCTCTCTCTGAGTATATGACTAAAACTCATAGATGAGAACAAATTTAAGGTGAAAGGGAAGTGTGAATTTCAACTTTCTTAAAATACTAGCTATTTTAAATTCCCTGGCCAAGAGCTTCTGCACTGTCTTACCTGATACTAGTGGTTTCTGTGTATTGAACAGCCATCAGCTGAGAATTTGAGCCCTGTTCCAGAGCACCCTGGAATATTAAAAAAAAAAAGTTTAATACTGTATCATGAAATTATATGAAATCTTCCTATACTGGCTCATTCTATACTTAAATTGTTAAACTTCCATTGCTAAGATTTCTGACATATTCAGTTCAAATAATTAAACACTAACAGATATTAGAACTCTTTAGGTCCATTCTCGTCTGGGAGAAGTGTCTTAAGGAGATTAAGGCATTTAAGGCACTTCCCATTAAGTTTAAAGAAAGAGCCCAAAAGCTTAGTACAAGCACCACTTTTATGACCAAGCCATATAAGTGTTACCGAACATATAACAATGTATGCTTATCTAAAATAATTATCTTCCCAATGACAAGTTCCTAAGAAGTATGAAAAGTCCATTATGAAACTAGATCCTATTGTTTACTGAGTTAAACAGAGATCTTCATGCCAAAATACATATATGAACTAAGCCATCATTAAAGAGTTCTCACTGATGACTATTGTCAAGAGAACAGTTCTATCTACACCCATTAGTGACCCACATATACTACACTGGACACCTGTCTTTCACATAGCATTTGCTTTGCACTATGCCTTTTTATTCTCCCTGGTAGTTTTGTAAGCTGATTTTCAGAAGAGGTTTGTCAGGGTATCAGAATTCAAGGGCATATTACCAAGTTCTATTACATTAGAAAGTAATCTTACCCTGTCAAACAACGGTTTAAATAATTTTTTAATCATTTGTTCATTACTGTGTCCATATATCCGTCTTTCAGTAATCAAAGCACCTACATGCGCCCAAGCTACAAAATTAAGTATTTGACTTCTGCCTTTAAAAAGCTCGCAGTTTAACTGGGAAGACAAATATAGGAAAACAATACGATGTGATAAGTGCTAAACCAGAAGCAAGTACAGAAGTTTAAGGGAGAAAAGAAGAGGAAACAATTTTGTTCGGTGGATGGAACCAATATGCAGGGATGAATATAGGGGTCCCCACTTCTGGCTCTGTAATAAGTCAAGGATCTTATTTTATAAAAATCTAATATGGGTCTTGTATATTGTAGCTGTTCGATAAATGTCTTGTTTAACAACAAATGAAAAAAAATCACCAATAAAATGAAAAGAAAAACACAGTTAAATAATAAAATACTATACTTAAAAAAAAAAAAATACTATGCTTACTGGCATAGTTATCCAGTAAGTAGTAAATAAAACCAAAATTAAATTATAGCTAGTTGATAAAAATAAGGTTTAAAATGAACAGATTAAATAGCTGGTGAATTTTAAATGATTTGTGCTACTTTGGCCCATATGAAATGAGCAAAGAAGTCTGAAAGAAGCCAGACTTCTTTCCCTAGTCTCAGAAAGGAATGGGTAGCCTTAGGGAAAGCCAAGTTACAGAGATATCAGGCAAACAGCAAACAGATATTCTGTTTACCTATCCAAGATTTATATCAATTAACTAAGGAACCTCTGAAAAACTGGTCATGAGCTTTTGCATTTTCAGCTGTGTGGGTTTAGCAAAAGATCATAATTGGCAAAAATGTGAGAGGCATTTACAAAGAAATGAGAGGATGTTAAAATCTCCAATTGTGCTGTAGATCTTTTTCTCAATTTGTCACTTTTTGCTTTGCGTAGGTTGAAGCTTTGTTATTAGGGGTCTATACATTTAGAATTGTTTTATCTTATTTGTATGCTCCTTTTATCAATAAAAAATTTCTTTTGTTGTCTCTTAGAATGACCTTTGTTTGGAAGTCTACTTTTTCTGATTAATATAGCGATGCCAGCTTTTTAATGCTTCACGTTTGCATGGCATACATACTTTTTCACCTTTATTTTCCATCTGTCAGTGTCTTCATATTTAAAATGCTGTTTCTTATAAACAACATATAGTTGGATCTTTCCTTTTAAAAAAATATCTAGTTTGAAAATTTCTTCCTTTTAATTGATGTGTTTAGCCCACTGAATTTAACTGGTTGGATTTAAGTCTACCACCTTGGTATCATTTTTAATTTATTCTATTTGTTCTTTATGTGTTTCTCTTTTCCTGTCTTCTTTTCATTGAACTGTATATTTTTTAGTATTCCATTTTTATTTCTTACATTGTCTTTTTAGCTACACTTTTTCTCTTCTTTTTAAGACACGGGATCTTGCTCTGTTGCCCAGGCAGGAGAGCAATGATGTAATCATAGCTCACCGCAGCTTCTCAAACTCCTGGACTCAAGCAATCTTCTCCCTAGTAGCTGAGATTACAGGCACCAGCCACCATGCCTGGCTCTAGCTGTACTTCTTTATGTTAGCTTTTAGTAGCTGCTCTAGAGATTATACTTTGACCTAAGTTACCACAGTCGATCTTCAAATATTATTTGAGCAACATAAAAACTTTATTAATAGTATAATTCCATTTATCCCTCCCTCCCTTTGTGTTCTTATTGTCTTATATTTTACTTCTATATAAGCTATAAACCCCACAATAAATTGCTATTATTATTGCTTTAAAAACACAAGTCTTCTAAAGACATTTAAGTACACACACACAAGATAAAGATAGTTTAAAAAAAAAAAAAAGGTCTGGTCTTTTTATCCAAATATTTGCCCATTCTGATGCTCTTCCTTCCTGCTAATCTGGGGGTCTATCTGGTATCATTTACCCAAGTCTTTTAAAAAACATCTTTAGCATTTCTTATAGCACAGGTCTTCTGGAGACAAATTCCCTTGGTTTTCTCTATGTGAAAATGTCCTTATTTTGCCTTCATTTTGAAAGATATTTCATTAATTTTCCCCTTTACCTTTTCTAAAAACGCAAAGTCTAGAAAGAGGATAGAACTATGAAACAGGACAAATCAAATCAAAGACATAATGCTTAGATACAACGGATATTTCAAAGAAATGTCAGTTCACTAAAATTACAGAATATTTTATAAGACTTAATGTCAGTTCACTAAAATTACAGAATATTTTATAAGACATAATGCTCAGATACAACAGATATTTCAAAGAAATGTCAGTTCACTAAAATTACAGAATATTTTATAAGAGTTTGGGATACTCTTAGCAACTGAAAGATGTAAACTGGAAGAAAAAAGGTTGAAATGAGAAAAGAAAAAGGACAGCAGTTATAGGCTCTTTACACTAAGAAACAGAATTTTTTAAAAATCTTAATATGCTTGGCATTGACAACAGCATAAAAGCAGAATAATTCTTCTTCCTCTAACCAGGAACTTCTTTACTATTGACAAATATAGATTCTTCTCCATCATTCCCTTCTATAGTAGCTAAGATTCTCACATTTCCAAGCATATCTAAGCTCCCTACAGAAAGATATGTACCCAAAATAGCACAGAATGAAATAAGACTTTAAACTACACATCTCCTTCAAATGAACAAAGACAGTAAAATTAAAACAAAATTCTTTTTCTTGCATTAGAATTCCTTTAAGATTAAAGAACACCAAGCACTCGTTCCACAGTAAATGCTCTATTGATTTATCTAACGAACAGGAAAGAAAAACATGACAAATTACATCTAATGGTAAGTCCAAAAAAAAAAAAAATTAGGGCAAGAATTTTAATCTAATTTTTCATTAAGTTCATTATACTAGCTGTGTGGGATCACCTACTGGCAATGATCTATTCCTGACTCCTGTGCTCTTCTTCTGTATAGTAAAGGACAGACGCTTGAAACCTATATCACTCAAACTATTTTGCCACCAGAGCTCTGGATATAATTTAGATTCTGCCAATAATATGCACTTGCTTCAGATGTGGAAAGCAGAAGAGAGACAAGGTCCATTTTCCCTCTGACCATGGTAGCAGCTGATGTGTAGGCTTTGGCAGACATGAATTTTTGAAGTACTAGACTCCAAATTCCAATGCCAATAAGCAGCTTTGGGACTTTGGGGTATATATGACATTGTGAATGATTACCTCAGCCTCTATTAGTATTAACAACTAATAAAGTTGCCTACTACATTAGGTGAAAAAAGTTGTTGGAGAGGCCAAGGGAAGCACACAGTAGATAATTACAGAATTTCAGAATGTCAGCGTTTGAGCTCACCTGGACTAGCCCTCATTTTATGTATGAAAACAGCTCCATAATGGTTAAAAACCCACGTTTCTTGTTATCCTTTTAATGTACTTTAGAACATAACACATACTGCTTCCAATTAGTCATGAAATAATCAGTTTAAGATGTTTCCATTAGCATGTAAACATGTAAACCTGGTGAAGTATTTCCCATCCAAAAATAAAACTCTTCTTTGACTCCTGTAGCTACTCCATTTCTCTATTCCCATGTATAGGGATCACCCTGAAATAATTTTCTTCACTTCCTCTATTATTACTTCCCTGAATCCACTTTAGTTGGCTTTTGCCATTACCACTCCAATGAAAGAACTTTCACGAAGATCACTAACAAGTTCTCATGGTCAATTCCAAGGTAATTCCTCACTCTTTATCTTAATCATCATCTCTTAGCTCTCTTGGCCCCTGTAATTAACTGTTACATACCCTTCTTTAATAACTTTCTTTGTTTGAATTTTGGGACACCACTATTCTACATTTTCTCCTATTTTACTGGCCAGTTACTCTTCTTCCTTTTCAAGTACTGGTTCCTCTTTCTCTTTCAGCCTGTAATGTTGGAGATGGCCCAGAACTTGGTACCTCACTCTGTTTTCTTTTCTCTGTATTTCTCTCTAGGTAGTAGCACCACAAATTAAACTTCCAGTTTCAACCTCTCTCCTAAACTCCAGACCCAGATATTTGATTGTCCACTTGACTTCTCCACTTGAATGCCTAATAGCCATATCAAACTTAACACATCTAAAATTCTTGACTTCCACCTCTAACTGCTCCTTCCCAGGACTGGTCTCAGTAAATGGTATCACCAATCAACCAATACCTAAGCATAGGATTTATCATTATATCAACAATTTCTATCAGCTTTACTTTCAAAATATATTTGGCATCCAAGTACTTTCTGCCACCTTCATGACTACCACACTAGTATGGACCACAAACAATCTCTCTCACCTAGCTCACTAAAATGGCTTCTTAACTTGTCTCCCTACTTCCAGTTATACTCCCCATCATGGTCCACTTTATGGAGTAACTACTAATTTTTTTAAATATAAATCATATCAAGTCACTCCCGTACTCAAACCTTTCAATGGCATCCCCTCAAACCCAGGATGAAATCCAAAGTTCCCACCAAAGCTCATGAAGTTTTCTTGAGCTTACATCTGCTGCCTCTCCAATCTCATCTACCACTCTCCCCTCAGCCCCTGCATTCCAGTTGTACTCAGCTTCTTCATGTTCCTTAAATATACAAACTGTTCCTTCCTGAGGGTCTTTACATTTGCTGTTCCCTCTGTCTAGAAGCTCTTTCTCCAGATTTTCCCCTAAATCTATTTTTTTTTTTTCTTTTTTAGGCAGAGTCTCACTCTGTCGCCCAGGCTAGACTGTGTGATCTTGGCTCACTGCAAGCTCCGCCTCCCAGGTTCACGCCATTCTCCCGCCTCAGCCTCCTGAGTAGCTGGGACTACAGGCACCCGCCACCATGCCTGGCTAATTTTTTGTACTTTTTAGTAGAGATGGGGTTTCACCATGTTAACCAGGATGGTCTCGATCTCCTGACCTCGTGATCCACCCGCCTCAGCCTCCCAACGTGCTGGGATTACAGGCATGAGCCACTGCGCCCGACCCCCCTAAATCTTTACATTGTTATTTCAGTGATTACCAAACCCTTGTCTTCTTCTTGAGCACACAGAAGATACATGATCCCAGTCTCTCTTACAGTAGGCTGGGCAAAGTGACAGAGTTTTAGCCCACTAAACATTGGCTAAAAGCCAGGCCTGATTCTGAAAACATTTTGCACAATACACCAAACTCTTTCTTCCCTAACATCCCAAGCAAGAAGCAAAGAATTTCAAGTTGTTGGGGCTACACAATAGAAGGAACCTGGATCCCTCACTCCCTACTTGGAGAAAAGCAATCCTAGAAAGTGAAGTCAAATTTTGTGCAAGTGAAAAAATTTTATTCCATTAAGCTACTGAGATTTGGGGGCTGTTATAACAGCTCGCATTAATTACCTTGATGATGTTGTCTTAAAGTGGAACTTCTTCAGAGAAGCCTTCCCTGACCACTCAAGTCTAGTCACTCATTTCTCGATTCAAATTCTAACCTCCTATGCTGCTTTGTGTTTCTTTAGAGAACTCAGTTCTAATTTTTAGTGTATTTGTATATTTATTTACTTGCTTATTGTTTAGCTCTGCACCAAAGTGTAAGCTCCATTAAGGTAGGGACTATATCATACCTATTACTTTATTTCAGGATCAAGAACAGTCCTTGATTCATTATTGGGAGCTTGCAGATGCCAGTTGCTGGTCTGAGTTCTACCAACAAATATTTGATGAATGATGGAATGACTTAATGGTGTTTTGTGGCAAACAGCATTGAGATGGAACACACACTTAACAGATTCTAAGTAAGACCTGTCATTAACCCAGAGTAGTACATGTCTAAGTTCAGAAATGCCCTCCATGGATATGTCTTCATTTCCAAACTGCCCCGTGTCTCAACATTCTCTTTTTGAAAAGCTCTAAGAAGAGAGGAGATAAGCAGTATTATTTATTATACCATTGTGCCAAAGACATTTGATATAGATATCCATGCATAGGAACTCCTGGCTTGAAAGCAAATTTGAAGGTGAGAGCAAGAAATAGCATGATGCCTGATCAGGGAACTACTAATACTATAAAAACTAAACTAGTGCTATAAAATCTGGGAGGAGGACTTCAGTGGCAATGACAGCTGCATCAGAAGCAGCAGGAGACAGTGGGAAGTGTCTGAAGTTTAAGCTTACCAAATCTTCTAGGGAACAGAGCAACCCAGCTGGGAGAAGCCTTCCAACAAATATGCCAACTATTGTTCAAAGACAAGCAGAAACAAACCTGAAGAATACGGGTTTTCTGTTGATTATTTGTCATTCTTCTTGACTTGGTCCTTTCCACTTCATGTCTATGAACCCATCCTCGAAGTTCATGATTTAACCTATAAAATATAGTTTAATTGATTAAACATAGAAATTAACTAAACACAGAAATGAATGTTTCACCCTGTGGGTGGAAATGAATCTAATCATTTGTAGGTTCTAAAGTACATTCCAAGTGCCTGATGACTCAATATTGCTTTTTGATTTGAAAGTTGACACTTAATGTTGTTTTTAATAAGACATGCATTTTCACATGGTAAACCTGTCAACCACGCATTCAAAATTCAAAGAAAACTACAGCTAAATACCTCCCAAATATAAACACTGGATGTTAAGGTTTTTCAACCAAAAAAAGTATTTCCTTGCCAGGCACGGTGGCTCACACCTGTAATTCTAACACTTTGGGAGGCTGGGTGGGAAGATTACTTGAGTCCAGGAGTTTGAGATTAGCCTGGGCAACACAGTGAGACCCTGTCTCTACAGAAAATTTTTTTAAAAAATTAGCTGGGCGTGGTGGCATGTGCCTGTAGTCCCAGCGACTGAGGAGGCAGAGGCAGGAGGATCACTTGAGCCTGGGAGTTTGGGAAAGCAGTGAGCTATGATCAAGCCACTGCACACCAGCCTGAGCAACAGAGCAAGACCCTGTCTAAAAATAAAATAAAAGTCATAGGACCTCTAACAACAAACAGATGCATTAAAACCTCTTGAAAATCCTGCTCTTTTGGGAGAAGAAAAAGAATGAACTCAATTGCTGGGGGTAAAAAAAAATGCAAATTTTTCAACACAGGAAATAAAAGTGTAGCTCACATATAACTTCCTTTATTTTACTTACTTTTTACAGCAGCTGTGAAGATGTTAAACTATGTTTATTTAACTGTAGTTGATTACTACCTATCACAAAAAACCTGAGGTAGCTTTTGAGGTTTTAAGGATAAGGTCCAAAATCACAGGAAAAAAATTTAAGGGAAAAGCTGATAAAGAACTGTGTACTAACGGTAAAGTATCTCCAGAATCACATATCCACAAATTATTATCTTCCTAATTGGAAGAAAAAGGTACTTTCTGCTATGAATGTTACCAACTATAAGCCTAACACCCTGAAAGTTTAATATTAATTTAATTCTGTAGTTTTCAAAGAAGACATATTTAAGTAAGCAACCATCACATAAAATAGACCCATCACCATATCTATCAGGTTGGTGGAGAAACTGGACAACTAATATGCCTACAGTTATCCAACAAACAATTCAGAGATTCTCTCAGTCACTTAGTGAACCTGACCAATTACTTGTCTAGGTTCCAAAGCTAAACATGGGAACCAACTCAGATGTTCTGAGTTGTTCTGCAATAATCTACAACACTCACCTGAGAGACTCTGTTGTGTTAATTAGGGGCTGACAAGGAGGTGGAGGAATATAAAGCAATGGTTCTTCAGTTAGCACCATCAGGGCTTTGTCATTTGAAACAGAATGATCATATCTGAAACACAGATGCACAAAATTTGTTTCCTTGTATCTTAAATTCCTAAGAAGTTTGCTATAAGAAAATCATCATTAGTGTTAACTTTTCATGGAAATATAGTAAACAGAATATACTGCAAGATAAAGTATAAAATATAAAAACTTATTTTACATGAAATGTCATTTTCTGATTTTCTACAGAGACAGGATGGTAATTCACATTTGTCTAGTCACCATTTATTGAGCAATTAATTTGGAATACGGGATACAATAACACATGGTTCATCATGTCTTCAACAAGCTTAAGACATGCACAATGCTGCTGGTACAGAGGTGGTAACACAGTAATGGGGTAATTGAGGCGAAAATCAACTGGTATTATGTGACCAGACTAAAGTTTTGGGGTTATTCACAGTTCTACGATAATAAAACTGGATAGTACACATGAAACAGGTAGAGGGGTGTTTGTGTGTGTATGTTAGGGATAGGGTAAGACATAAAATGCTTGGCAGGAGAAAAGTGAAAGAGTTGAAAAGCCGAATATATACTATGGGATCATAGAAGAATATGAATCACTAGTAAAACAACAGGGTGACTGACATTAACTAGTTACTCTATTTGCTTCAAAAATATATAGTTTGCTAGCCATCACATTGATGTAGATCATGTGAATTCATATCCAAGGTGTGATGTAGGAAGCAAAACTGGAGTTGAAAGTTAGAATTTGAGATTTACTGCTATTTGTGCTCTTCAGTCTGTAATCTTAATCTCTCTCACTAAGAAAACTTGCACCTCTCCTGAATTTCTTTATATAGGATGATCTGGATTTAGAAAACTAGATATGCTAAATATCTCAAAAGAAAACATGTAAACATATAAAACTGAACATAGTGAGATTCACACTTTTCATTTATTCATTCAACAAAAAATTGTTGAATACCAACTGTGTACCAGGTATTGTGCTAGGTGCTGAGAATCCAGTAGGGAATAAGAGAATCAAACTTTCTGTCCCCAAAGACCTTAATGGGGAAGATGGACCAAATAGAAGAAAATAAATGGATAAAATAAATCCAAACCCCAGTAAGTGCTATGAGAGAAACAAACAAATGGTTGAAATGGAAAAGCAATGGTAGTCTATACTTTAGATAAAATGGTCCGAGAAGGAGATGGTAGTTACATCAAGGCCTAAATGGTGAGAAGAAGCCGCCTCTATAGAAACTGGGGTAAGAGCGTTCTAGGCATAAAAGAGGCAGATGGGGGAAAGGTGGGCTCAAAGAACTTTAAAAAGACCACTGGCTGAAGAGGGGGAACAGGATGAGGTTGGAAAGACAGAGACCAGGTCATAATAAGGAATTACTAAATGTATTAAGAAGTCACAAAAGTGTTTCAAATAAAGAAGTGATACATTTCAATTTACATTTATACCTTGCCATGGTACCAAAAATGAACTCAATGGATGCAAAAGGGGAAGCTAAGACACCAATTCAGAAAGAGCTATGGCAATCCTGGCAAGAACTGATAATGGCATGGACTAGGTTTGTGGCAGCAGAGACGGAGAAGGGTGGACCAATTCAAGACAATTTTTGGGAAGAACATCAACAACACTTGTTGAAAGACAGGCATCAGGATTTCTGGCTTAAGCAATGGAAAGGAAAAAACATAGTTGTAGAAAATTGGTTGGAAGTAAAAGAGGGAGAGGAACTGAGTTCCACAGTGCACGTGTTAAGTTTGAAATGTTAAAACGGAGATGTCAAAGAGACTATTGGATATGTGAGTTTGGAGACTCAGAAAAGAAGTTTGGACTGAAAACATAAATTTGAGAGTCATCAGGATATACAGATATGGAGTGTGCATGAAATTATGGATGAGTCACCTAGACAGAAAGAAAATTTAAAAAGTTCACAGTTCCAAACCTTGAGATTTGGGTAAAAAGGGAGCCCACAAAGATTACTGTGAAGGAGCAGCCAATAAAAAAAGGAAACTAAAAAAACATAGCAATACAAAAGGAAAGTCTTTCAAGGAGCAAAAGACCCACACAGCCAAATGCTGAGGAAAGGGCAAGTAAGATGGCAGAAAGCACTGACCCCTTAACAGAAATAATTTTGGCAAAGTGGAAGGTTAACTTCAAGTTAAAAGTCAGAGATATCTATTTATGCCCCATACGAGAGAAAAGAAACAACAGCAGAGGATATATAGAACATTCTTCCCTGCAACTTGCACCAGGAATATTCTCAATGTCCTCTCTTGCGGCTGTAAGGGTTAAGCAGGTTTAAGTTGGTTAATAAAACAGACATGTTGTGCACAGGTAATGACTGCAAACAGAAAAGGATCAGCCTAAAATGAAGCACTAAGTGAGAAGGAAAAAAAATCTGCCTTGTGTTTGATAAATCTGAATGCCTGTAAGAGGAGGCTGCTTAGCACCTCTTCTTATAAATCTATGACATACGCATTATTTTAAAAATCATGCCTGCATACTTAGAAAAATACAAACACTGTAGTCCATGAGAAAAGTCCAAAACTGCCTTTGAAAATGTATTTCTGATCTGAACTCTAGTAACAATTTCTGCACATCTGTGCTAACTGGCTTTGTTCTATCAGCCAAAAATATTCTTCAGAAAAGAAAAAAAAAAAAAAAAAGTCTGATGGGGAAATACCAGGACAAGGATTGGGTGGAGTTAAAGGAGAGAGAAAATCAGCCAACATGCAATCTGGAGACAATTAGACCAACATTACATGAGCCCAGAAACAGTCAGAGTTCGAGTCTGCTTGCAAACATTTTATGCCAAGAGAAAAAAAATCAGCAAATAAATCACTGAAGTAAAGGACAGTGCTAGGGAGCTAATGAGAATTCTTGGAGGAGTAAAGATCAATTCTGGGTGACATCTTATATATATAGGGTGACCATCCTTTCCCATTTATCCAAGACAGCAGTACTGATGTTCTGATGTAATTATTACTAGCACTACCTTTCCTTCTTAAAAGTGTCCCAGTTTGATAGAACATTATATGGTCATACTATTTATATGCCACAAATTTCTATGACTGAAAAAATATATGCAGGTAATTACTAAATGATATGCTAGTACAATATTATAAACTATGGGATTAGAATCTACTTTTTTATTTGAACCATATCTCATAGCTCTCCTTAGAAAAAGAAACATAAAGTAAGCTACATTAAAAAATGTATAGGTATCACGGCTGAAAATAGATAAAACATCTAAAATTCAGTTCAGAACACAGAACAAAGTAATATTAGGTGCTTTCAAATGTTTCACAAACATTTTTTGGTATCTTTTATTCAGTATTTATACTGATAAAAGCAAGAACATCAAATTAATGGACTGGCATTTATTTAAATCTCTCAAGTTGCTGAATAATATTTCAAGAGACTTGCATGTAACCAAGAATCCATAATCTGGCCAGGCGCGGTGGCTCAAGCCTGTAATCCCAGCACTTTGGGAGGCCGAGACGGGTGGATCATGAAGTCAGGAGATCGAGACCATCCTGGCTAACACGGTGAAACCCCGTCTCTACTAAAAAAAAAAAAATACAAAAAACTAGCCGGGCGAGGTGGTGGGCGCCTGTAGTCCCAGCTACTCAGGAGGCTGAGGCAGGAGAATGGCGTAAACCCGGGAAGCGGAGTTTGCAGTGAGCTGAGATCCGGCCACTGCACTCCAGCCCGGGCAACAGAGCGAGACTCCATCTCAAAAAAAAAAAAAAAAAAAATCCATAATCTTTCCTGGGTGGTTTTTTTTTTCCCAAGACCAATAACCCAGATTATTCACTCAATGGTGACTTTGGAGTAGGGAGAGAGAAAATAGTTTGCATTCCATGTACTACTTTGAAAGCTGATAAATTTCAGCCAGAAAGTCATTCAGACTTCTAGGTTGAACTAGTATGATCAGACTACCATGCTTTCTGGGAGCCACCATGTTATCTTATGCTAATGTGAACAAAAAAGTGAAGGCTTCTATTTGCTGCAGTTAGTGCAGAAGAAATAATATTCTTGTAAAGCTCACCTGAACTGTAATTTCAAGAATTCAATCCATAACTTGTTCTATTCTTTAGCAAGAAGTCATCTCGACTCTTGTAAATCCAAAGGCTATTAGGTTTAAATTTAATTTTTGATGGATCTTATGTGGACACTAACAGAATTCAAAATTATAGAACATGTAGGGCAAACCTGGACAAATTATTTAGTAAAATTAAAGATACTATTAAACTCTACCAATATTCAGGGGCACTGTTAAGAGATCATCAAGGTCAATATTTAATAAGTATGATGAATTCTGGCATGTAAAAACGCAGGAAATGTTATGTTTTCCAACATTATGACATCTACCACTGCTATGCTGCATTGCAGCTACTGCCATAAAATCCTTTGGGTCCTCCACTGACTTAGCATACTGCATTCCACAAAAATAACAGTTTTTTTCAGGAAGGCTAAGTGGAGACAAGCCTGCAGGATTGTGGTGATCATCTTTCAACAGTATGGATGTAACAGTAAAAATTAGGAAGAATGATTGCTCTATAAATCCTTAAAGAGATAAAAGTAAACAAATGTGTAATAATTTTCAAGCATTATATTTTGCAAGGGTTACCATACTGTGACCTCCCTTTGCCTTGTTAGTTAGTAAAGGAGCTGGCTCCATTTGGCTCTAATACAAATTCTAAATAACACAGGGAAATGTTTATGAAAAAGTATACAACTATAAAAATGTCACTATACCTTATTCTAGTTAACCTAATATAGAAATTGCATTTTTATACAATTAAAGCCTTTTGCTATTGACAAGCAATATGGAAATTTATCAAGTCATTATTAAATTGCAACAAGGGAGGGATTCAAGATCACAATAAATGAGTATAAATCATTTTACCTAATGACTGCAAATAGGTTCAATCATATTATTCCACCATATCATATCCATCCACAGGTGAGACAGTAACAAATATTAGATGTGTTATATGTATAAACACATGATAGATAAAATGACTATTAAAGACATTGTATATAATATGTATATATTTCAATATGTATATTAATGCACACAAACTGAGATTTTAACATTACATCTCTATAGGAATTTTAAAACTACAAAAGGTTTCAAAGTAAATTTAGTTTTAGAATATTAAAAGTAAAATTTATTAATGGTTTCAATAATTTATGTGTTCTACTATTCAAAATGATACATGAACAATTTAGATGCAATGTTATACTACAGATAATTCTCTTGTTTCAGCTTCATTAAATCACTTAGGCCAAAAGATAGACGCATGCCATCTAACCTGTAGCTGTTTTTCTGGATGATACCATCTGATGTGTCCTGTGCCTCTTTAGCAGAAAATCCTAGAAGGTGCCTCCTCTGATTTGCAGGGCTCACACTAGGGTTCATTCTCCTGGAATCCTGTTCTAGCATGCTGAAAATTAAAAAACAGGAAATAATAGCTGAAATAAAAATGTATCACACATATGCCTGCTACATGCAGCTCTGAAACAAACCACAATTCCTTTGTAGATCCATGCATGTAACAAAAATGCTAGGCATGGAAGCAAGTATAAATAGTGTACTGATGTGTTCAAATCTGTAGCATGGTAACCTGCACATATCAAAAACAATTTTTATAAGTATAAAAGTACCTTATTTATAAACTGTTTAAACAATAATAGTATTCTATATGCTTTTAAAACTCTATAATTACATGTATATATGAAGTAGAAATAAATATAACACACCTAAAAACAAATTTTAAATCAGATAATAACTGAAGTAAAAAGGCCTTCTAGATGGTGCAAACTGGTGTTTTCAATGAGGGAATATTTCAAATGAAGTAGGAATTATTCTCTTTCTCAATAGTCAAATTCATTATTAGCCTTTCACAATTCCAGAAGGCAGGGTATCAATTAAGCTAAGAAAAAATTATTTTTAAAATACTTCTATTTGTATTTATATGTAAAAACTTCTATTCTTTCTCCCTACCCTCCCTAATATCTTCATTCATCAATGTATATCCTCTTCAGAGGTGTAAGGATTTGGGGAAAACAACAAAATATATACATACAAGCAAATACTCCCTACTTAACACTTTTTTTTTTTTCCCACAGGGTCTCACTCTGTCACCCAGGCTGGAGTGCAGTGGCGCAATCACAGCTCACTGACGCCTTGACCTCCCGAACTCAAGCAATCCTCCCACCTCAGCCCCTATGAGTAGCTGAGACTATAGGCATGTGGCACCACACCTGGCTAATTTTTTTTGTTGTTTAATTTTAGTAGAAATGAGATCTCGCTATGTTGCCCAGGCTAGTCTCAAACTCCTGAGCTCAAGCTATCCTCCCGCCTTGGCCTCCCAAAGCGCTGGGATTACAGACTAAGACACTGCGCCCAGCCTTAATTAACACTTTCAACTTATTAACAGTGCTTAGGAACTTGACTCATCAGTAAGATTTTGTGTGTGTTCACACTTTGTTTTGTGATGCAACCCACATAATTTACACTACTCATAATCTTAAAATTCAACACAAAGGGAATCTCCCTAGAGAAGCACAAAAGATTGTATTTGGAGGGATAAAATGCAAGAGGAAAGTAAGGCTAATGAAAAAGGGTATAGTTAAGGAGCCTGTGGTTCTAAAGGAAAAGCCGTTCTTTGAGATGTAGTAGTTTGCCTCCAAATTTGGGGAAATCAGTGTTGGGGGAAAACAGGGAACAGACACGTCTCTCTAGAATCTTTTTCTGATCCCTTAATATATTTTCCATTCTCCTCGATTCTTCAACCCCAGAAATCACTGCTACCCAGTGATTCTCATATGGTATGCTGTAGCACTTGGGCATATTGCAAACTCTTCAAAGGTATACCACCAATTAAAGCCATTGCGTAAAATTTAATTTTGCTACAACTGAGGCTATATTTCATTACAGTTGTATCTTTTTTTTTTTTTTTTGAGACGGAGTCTTGCTCTGTCGCCCGGGCTGGAGTGCAGTGGCCGGATCTCAGCTCACTGCAAGCTCCGCCTCCCAGGTTTACCGCCATTCTCCTGCCTCAGCCTCCAAGTAGCTGGGACTACAGGCGCCCGCCACCTCGCCCGGCTAGTTTTTTGTATTTTTTAGTAGAGACGGGGTTTCACCGTGTTAGCCAGGATGGTCTCGATCTCCTGACCTCATGATCCGCCCACCTCGGCCTCCCAAAGTGCTGGGATTACAGGCTTGAGCCACCGCGCCCGGCCTACAGTTGTATCTTTCAAACTAAATGTTTACCAAACCTTGCCACAAATGAGGTAAGAGGCCTAGCGGAACGTCTAACTAAACTTAAGAAAACTCACCCTGATGAGTATTTAAGAAAACACGAGAGAAGCAGAAAACAATAGCAATTTGGGAGGGAAGTCAAATGAAGAGTGTGATGATAACTAAGAAATTTTATTTCTTCTTTTGGAAACTAACTTTGAAAAAAAAGTGTTTATTTACTTTTTCTTTCAAGCATGGTGCCAAAAATTCTACTCATGAAAGTAAGCTATGAATAAAATCAAAGTTAAGAACTTTCCCCTAAGTTAGAGAATCTCAATTCAACCCCTACTGACCCTGCTATTGTATTAGTGAAATATTCACATACTAATGTTCCTGTTTGGTGGCATACTTACTCCCTGATCCCTCCAGTAACACTATCACCCTAATTATTAAGAGTTTCCCCCTGTTTTAACTAGAAATGTGCTTCCTTTTTAAAACACAAAAAAACAAAAAAACTCCTACCTTTTGATACTAGTTCTGGATTCTGTGACTATCCAGAACAAGTCTAAGTAAGCCTTCTTCTAATGGCCAAAGACATCTAACATCCCCCTTACCCCAGGCTTTCTTTTTCAAGGTTATAGTTTCTTGATTCTTTCACCTGCTCCTCTTTATAGCATAGTCTGAAGTTCCTTTAGCATATTTGGTCACTCTCCTATCAATATGCTTCTCAGAGGTGATGTCCAGAATTGGCCACAGTACTTTTTAGGTAGCATGAACACTATGGAATGGAAAAGGATAATTCCTTCACTTGTTCTAGACACTGTTGTTCTACTGATGCAGTCTAACATCGCATAGGCTTTTCTGGCAGTTATATTACACTCTATTTATATTGAGCCCAGTGTAATTAAAACCCTAAGTCCTTTCACTCAAACCGATTTTGAACCATTACTTTCGCTTCTCTTCCTATCCCACCTCAACTCTGAATTGATGTAACTGAGTTTTAGGATCCAGCTGAATAATTTATATCAATTCCTTTAAAAATATTTGCCTACTAATCAATCAAGAACTTTTAGGCTCCTCGTTAGCAAAAGAAATTCTTCCAAGAAAGTATCAGCATGCCATCTATATCCTGTACTGAGTTGTTATTAAAATAAAAAGCTCCTTCTGTAAAATCTGTAAAAATGTACGTTTATCTACTTACAAATTAACTGAAATATCACCTAGATCAAAATTTCCCATCTTGACCATAAAGATATCACAAGAATGTTAAATGCTCTTCTAAGATGCACATACAGTATATTTTAACAGTAGCTACCACTTTTAAGTACCTACTATGTACTAAGGAATGAAGGCTCAAAGGAAGTTGAGGCTCAAAGACTTTAAACAGTTTGCCCAAAGTTATGCTCTAAATGACTAATAAAGTCAGGATTTGAATTCAGGATTGGAATTCCATCACTGCACTGACCACATTTCCCAGGAATGAATGATTCATCCATTCATTTATTCATGTATGTAGTAAATACCTATTATGTTCTAAGAACTATATTTGGTGCGAATGACTCAAAGATGAAAGGTAAAAAAAAATCAGAATACAACAAGTATTCAAATAATGCTGGTTCATGCAATGTCATTTTGTCATAACACTCATGACAAGAAAAAAGTCAATTCCCAGCCAAGGTCACTGTCTGTGTGGAGTCTGCATACTCTCCCCAAGTCTGCATGATTTTTCCTGTGGGTACTCCAGTTTCCTCCCACATCTCAAAGATGTGCATGTTAACTGGCACGTCTAAATGGCCCCAGTCTGAATGAGTGTGGGGACCATGTGTGAGCGCACCCTTCAAAGGGATGGCACACTGTCTGGGGTTAATTCTTTACTTGTGTGCCAAGCTGCCAGGATAGGCTCCAACCATCTGCCACCCTGAACTGCAATAAACACATTGGAAAATGACCACAAATCATTGTAAAATAAAAATGTGTACAGTATACAATAATCATACAAGTGCATGACAATAAATGATTTATGAAAGCTCTCAGCAAGCCTGCCATATTTGTGATTGTTTTTGAACTGTGTGGTGGGAGGTGCTCCTTTCACTTTGCAACATTTATTCCTTGATTTAAACCACCACGACTATAACCATGTCACTTCACTGTTTTACCAAAAACTGGATTAATAATTATCTTGTTTTTTAAAATTTTTTTATTTCCACAGGTTTTTGGGGAACAGGTGGCATTTGGTTAGATGAATAAGTTGTTTAGTTGTGATCTGTGATTTTGGTGTACCCATATCCCAAGTTTAGCTCCCACTTATGAGAGAGAATATAACAATGTTTGGTTTTCCATTCCTGAGTTAGTTCACTTAGAATAGTCTCCAATCCCATCCAGGTTGCTGCGAATGCTATTAATTCATTTCTTTTTATGACTGAGAGGTATTCCATCATATATATATACCACAGTTTCTTTATCCACTCGTTGACTGATGGGCATTTGGGTTGGTTCCACATTTTTGCATTGCAAATTTTGCTGCTATAAACATGCATGAGCAAATATCTTTTTTGTATAATGACTTCTTTACCTCTGGGTAGATACCCCGTAGTGGAATTGCTGGATCAAATGACAGTTCTACTTTTAGTTCTTTAAGGAATCTCCACACTGTTTTCCACACTGGTTGTACTAGTCTAGGTGACTTTACCAGTGTTTGAGAACCATCATTCTAAACTAACTCTGTTTTTCACAACATCTTTCCCATCTCAGTTCCCTAAAAGGTACACATTTTTACAATGAATTCAACAGAAGTGGATAGTTTGGAAAGAGGGACTGGGGGAGTTTGGAGGGACATGAAAGGGTACAAACCAAGTGGCTATTTGTATGACTTATGGATAATTTATAAATTGAATTAATTAATTCAGAACTATTGATACTCTGAAGTTTGTAAACAACTCTTCTACTAATCATTGTTCTTTTAATGATTTTACTAACACTATGAAAACTGGCATTCAAACTCACAATTCAAGGCTGTTAACAGGCAAATGCTTTGAGCTTAACTATCAGTTTAGTCTATCCCATCTGTATCCAGGCTGTCCTATAATCACTTAGCAGCTGTGTTTAATCACTTAAAACTTACTGGAAATCAGTTTTAATGTTGATTAGTTTGGCTCATAAGTGGTCGCTATTTTTCCCACTGCCTACTTGGTAATGATTATCACATTGTAAAGACAATATACCCTTAAACATAGCTATTTCAGTTACGTTTTAGCCTTTTTTTTTTTTTTTATTATACTTTAAGTTCTAGGGTACATGTGCATAACGTGCAGGTTTGTTACATATGTATACTTATGCCATGTTGGTGTGCTGCACCAATCAACTCGTCAGCACCCATCAATTCATCATTTATATCATGTATAACTCCCCAATGCAATCCCTCCCTCCTCCCCCCTCCCCATGATAGGCCCCCGTGTGTGATGTTCCCCTTCCCCAGTCCAAGGGATCTCATTGTTCAGTTCCCACCTATGAGTGAGAACATGCGGTGTTTGGTTTTCTCTTCTTGTGATAGTTTGCTAAGAATGATGGTTTCCAGCTGCATCCATGTCCCTACAAAGGACGCAAACTCATCCTTTTTTATGGCTGCATAGTATTCCATGGTGTATATCTGCCACATTTTCTTAATCCAGTCTGTCACAGATGGACATTTGGGTTGATTCCAAGTCTTTGCTATTGTGAATAGTGCCGCAATAAACATACATGTGCATGTGTCTTTGTAGTAGAGTAATTTATAATCCTTTGGGTATATACCCAATAGTGGGATGGCTGGGTCATATGGTACATCTAGTTCTAGATCCTTGAGGAATCGCCATATTGTTTTCCATAATGGTTGAACTAGTTTACAGTCCCACCAACAGTGTAAAAGTGTTCCTACTTCTCCACATCCTCTCCAGCACCTGTTGTTGCCTGACTTTTTAATGATTGCCATTCTAACTGGTGTGAGATGGTATCTCATAGTGGTTTTGATTTGCATCTCTCTGATGGCCAGTGATGATGAGCATTTTTTCATGTGTCTGTTGGCTGTATGAATGTCTTCTTTTGAGAAATGTCTGTTCATATCCTTTGCCCACTTTTTGATGGGGTTGTTTGTTTTTTTCTTGTAAATTTGTTTGAGTTCTTTGTAGATTCTGGATATTAGCCCTTTGTCAGATGAGTAGATTGCAAAAATGTTCTCCCATTCTGTAGGTTGCCTGTTCACTCTGATGGTAGTTTCTTTTGCTGTGCAGAAGCTCTTTAGTTTAATTAGATCCCATTTGTCAATTTTTGCTTTTGCTGCCGTTGCTTTTGGTGTTTTAGACATGAAGTCCTTGCCCATGCCTATGTCCTGAATGGTACTACCTAAGTTTTCTTCTAGGGTTTTTATGGTATTAGGTCTAACATTTAAGTCTCTAATCCATCTTGAATTAATTTTCGTATAAGGAGTAAGGAAAGGATCCAGTTTCAGCTTTCTACTTATGGCTAGCCAATTTTCCCAGCACCATTTATTAAATAGGGAGTCCTTTCCCCATTTCTTGTTTCTCTCAGGTTTGTCAAAGATCAGATGGCTGTAGATGTGTGGTACTATTTCTGAGGACTCTGTTCTGTTCCATTGGTCTATATCTCTGTTTTGGTACCAGTACCATGCTGTTTTGGTTACTGTAGCCTTGTAGTATAGTTTGAAGTCAGGTAGCGTGACGCCTCCAGCTTTGTTCTTTTGACTTAGGATTGTCATGGCAATGCGGGCTCTTTTTTGGTTCCATATGAACTTTAAAGCAGTTTTTTCCAATTCTGTGAAGAAACTCATTGGTAGCTTGATGGGGATGGCATTGAATCTATAAATAACCTTGGGCAGTATGGCCATTTTCACGATATTGATTCTTCCTATCCATGAGCATGGTATGTTCTTCCATTTGTTAGTGTCCTCTTTTATTTCACTGAGCAGTGGTTTGTAGTTCTCCTTGAAGAGGTCCTTTACATCCCTTGTAAGTTGGATTCCTAGGTATTTGATTCTCTTTGAAGCAATTGTGAATGGAAGTTCATTCATGATTTGGCTCTCTGTTTGTCTGTTACTGGTGTATAAGAATGCTTGTGATTTTTGCACATTGATTTTGTATCCTGAGACTTTGCTGAAGTTGCTTATCAGCTTAAGGAGATTTTGGGCTGAGACAATGGGGTTTTCTAAATATACAATCATGTCATCTGCAAACAGGGACAATTTGACTTCTTCTTTTCCTAACTGGATACCCTTGATTTCTTTCTCTTGCCTGATTGCCCTAGCCAGAACTTCCAAGACTATGTTGAATAGGAGTGGTGAGAGAGAGCATCCCTGTCTTGTGCCAGTTTTCAAAGGGAATTTTTCCAGTTTTTGCCATTCAGTATGATATTGGCTGTGGGTTTGTCATAAATAGCTCTTATTATTTTGAGGTACGTTCCATCAATACCGAATTTATGGAGCGTTTTTAGCATAAAGGGCTGTTGAATTTTGTCAAAAGCCTTTTCTGCATCTATTGAGATAATCATGTGGTTCTTGTCTTTGGTTCTGTTTATATGCTGGATTACGTTTATTGATTTGCGAATGTTGAACCAGCCTTGCATCCCAGGGATGAAGCCCACTTGATCATGGTGGATAAGCTTTTTGATGTGCTGCTGAATCCGGTTTGCCAGTATTTTATTGAGGATTTTTGCAGCGATGGTCATCAGGGATATTGGTCTAAAATTCTCTTTTTTTGTTGTGTCTCTGCCAGGCTTTGGTATCAGGATGATGTTGGCCTCATAAAATGAGTTAGGGAGGATTCCCTCTTTTTCAATTGATCGGAATAGTTTCAGAAGGAATGGTCCCAGCTCCTCCTTAAGGAGCTCAGATGCATTCAATGAGCTTCACGAAAATTATCTTATTTACATTATACAGAGTCAATAAAGGATTTCCAACAAGGGAGTCATGATGAAGCAAAATTTAGGATCCAAATAGTCTGTGGGTTTCCATTTTACTATCTCTCCATTGGCTAGAATATATTTTGAAGAGGTAATATATTAATAAATTCTGCTAAGAATATTTTCAAGTTTTTCACTTGTTTGTTTTTGGTTATTATTTTTTGGCCTCCATTTCCTGTAGTTTTTTTGTCTTAAAATGGAATTTCTCTTAAGCTAAATTACAGACAAGTTGATTGTCCAATTCAGCTAAAAAAAAAAAAAATGTAAATACTTAAACTGTATGAAATGACCCACAGAAACTAATTTTAACCATCTGAATAACTACAGGTTTGTATTTCCCTTATTTTTATTAATATCTGAAAGACAGGTAAGAACTTCATTTCGCTGCCAGAATTCAAGATTGTTTTAGTATGACTGTGATACCACAAATATTAAGAGAAGAATTTGACAGTGCTTGTAATGGTCAAATGTACAAAAGAGTATGAGAAAATTATTGTTTATATGAACTTTTAGATTCTTGACACGAGTGTTTTTGCATGATTCAAATGTCCCTCTTTTGTTAATTTTAGAAAAAGTAAATTTCCAAGAACTTGAAGAAATGACTCATAGTAAGGATTAGTATAATGATTGTGCATTTGGTGACTGTTTCTAGTTCATAATATTAATAAAGCGATCTAACCAAACTTTGTATAATTAGCTTAAATCAGGTTCTATTCAGTACGTTTAAAACAAGCTATAAATATTAAGAAAATAGAAGAAGTCTCTATGTCTCTATGATCAGAAACATGCTAGTCAACAGAGTCACAGTAGTTTTAAGCCACAAAATAATCATTACACCAATAAACCTTGCTCATATTACGGGCCACTGGTCCTGAAAAGCATGGATTAATAAAGCACAAATGATTTCAATTTCTCCGAAAGTCTGGAAAAAGTATTATAAGAATTGTTACCTAACTTTTCCATTTATTAAATTCTAAAAGCCAAAAACTGTTTTAGATTATTTATGAAGCCACTTAATCCTTACAATGTGATTTCAGATACTCAGTCTTCATACCAAGTAGCTGAACAAAAAAATGGCATATCTCCAAGTCTATTCTACTCCTTGCAAACCTGCTTCCTTATGGTACAAGTAGGTCAATTTCGAATTCAATCCATCTCAGCAGGTAAGAATCATACTGCTTCGTATCCTCAAAAGAAATTGCATGCTGCTGCTGCTCTGTGACTCAAAGAGCCACACACGAAAAGCTGAAATTACTTTAAGATGAAAAGAGCATGGAGATCTTCAGGTTTTACTGTGAAATAGTGGAATGAGCACAAAATTTGGAGACAGGAGATCTGGGTTCAAGATGTTACTCTGAGACTCCCCACTTGAGTATATCTGGGATACTTGGTCAACTTCTCTAAGCCTCCAATACCTCACATGTAAAACATGAAAAATAACAAATATTTCACAAGGTTTTCTGGAGATTCAAATGAGGCAACAGACGGGAACATGGCTTATAAAGCCCAAAGATGACACAGAGCAGGACACTTGTCTTCCTGCCTACCAGGTTCAGGCTAGTGGCAACATAGTAACTAAAGTGATCTTTTAAAATCTAGGTCAGATTATTATGTCACCTCTGCTCAAAACCTTCTGATGGCTTCCCATTTCTATCATGGTAAAAGCCTAAATCTTTAAAATGACAGAAGTCTTACCTCAATTGACCCCTCCCTGTATCTTACCTCTCTGAAATCATCTCCTACTACTCTCGTTTTAGCAAAGCCACACTGACTACCTTGCTTTTCCTTGAACATGCAAGACACACTTCCATCCCAGGATCCCTGCAATGGCTGTTTCCTCTCACAGGAATGCTCTTCTTCCCCAGATATCCATATGGCTAACCCTCTCCTCTCCTTTAAGCCTCGGCTCAAACACCTGCCTTACAGTGATCACCATTTAAAACTACAGTCCTGGCAGGGAACAGTGACTCACACCTGTAATCCCAGCACTTTGTGAGGCCAAAGTGGGCAGACTGCTTCAGCCCAGGAGTTTGAGACCAGCCTGGGCAACACGGTGAAACCTCATCTATACAATAATAATAATAATATAATAATTAGCTGAGTGTGGTGGAGTGTGCTTGTGGTCCCAGCTCCTCAGGAGGCTGAGGTGGGACAATCGCTTGAGCTCAGGAGGTCAAGGCTGAGAGAGCCATGATTGCATTGCTGCATTTCAGCCTGGGGAACAGGACAAGACCTTGTCTCAAAAAAATTAAAAATAAGTGGGGCGGAGCAAGATGGCCGAATAGGAACAGCTCCAGTCTCCAACTCCCAGTGCCAGCGACACAGAAGACTGGTGATTTCTGCATTTTCAACTAAGGTACTGGGGTCATCTCACTGGGGAGTGCCGGACAACTGGTGCTGGTCAGCTGCTGCAGCCCGACCAGCGAGAGCTGAAGCCCAACCAGCCAGAGCTGAAGCAGGGCGAGGCATTGCCTCACCTGGGAAGCGCAAGGGGGAAGGGAATCCCTTTTCCTAGCCAGGGGAACTGAGACACACAACACCTGGAAAATCGGGTAATTCCCACCCCAATACTGCGCTTTAAGCAAACGGGCACAGCAGGAGATTATACCCACACCTGGCCGGGAGGGTCCCACGGCCACGGAGCCTCCCTCATTGCTAGCACAGCAGTCTGCGATCTAACCAAAACAGCAGCAGTGAGGCTGGGGGAGGGGCGCCCGCCATTGCTGAGGCTTAAGTAGGTAAACAAAGCCGCTGGGAAGCTCGAACTGGGTGGAGTTCACAGCAGCTCAAGGAAACCTGCCTGTCTCTGTAGACTCCACCTCTGGGGACAGGGCACAGCTAAACAACAAAAGGGGAAGCAGCAGAGGTCTGTGCAGACGCAAACGACTCTGTCTGACAGCTTTGAAGAGAGCAGTGGATCTCCCAACACGGAGGTTGAGATCTGAGAACGGACAGACTGCCTGCTCAAGTGGGTCCCTGACCCCTGAGTAGCCTAACTGGGAGACATCCCCCACTAGGGGCAGTCTGACACCCCACACCTCACAGGGTGGAGTACACCCCTGAGAGGAAGCTTCCAAAGTAAGAATCAGACAGGTACACTCGCTGTTCAGCAATATTCTATCTTCTGGAATCTCTGCTGCTGATACCCAGGCAAACAGGGTCTGGAGTGGACCTCAAGCAATCTCCAACAGACCTACACCTGAAGGTCCTGACTATTAGAAGGAAAACTATCAAACAGGAAGAACACCTATACCAAAACCCCATCAGTACGTCACCATCATCAAAGACCAGAGGCAGATAAAACCACGAAGATGGGGAAGAAACAGGGCAGAAAAGCTGGAAATTCAAGAAATAAGAGCACATCTCCCCCTGCAAAGCAGTGCAGCTCATCACCAGCAACGGATCAAAGCCGGTCACAGAATGACTTTGATGAAATGAGACAAGAACGCTTCAGTCCATCAGACTTCTCAGAGCTAAAGGAGGAATTACGTACCCAGCGCAAAGAAACTAAAAATCTTGAAAAAAGAGTGGAAGAGTTGATAGCTAGAATAATTAATGCAGAGAAGGTCATAAATGAAATGACAGAGATGAAAACCATGACACGAGAAATACGTGACAAATCCACAAGCTTCAGTAACTGACTCGATCAACTGGAAGAAAGAGTATCAGCGACTGAGGATCAAATGAATGAAATGAAGCGAGAAGAGAAACCAAAAGAAAAAAGAAGAAAAAGAAATGAACAAAGCCTGCAAGAAGTATGGGATTATGTAAAAAGACCAAATCTACGTCTGATTGGGGTGCCTGAAAGTGAGGGGGAAAAGGGAACCAAGTTGGAAAACACTCTTCAGGATATCATCCAGGAGAACTTCCCCAACCTAGTAGGGCAGGCCAACATTCAAATTGAGGAAACACAGAGAACACCACAAAGATACTCCTCGAGAAGAGCAACTCCAAGACACATAATTGCCAGATTCATCAAAGTTGAAATGAAGGAAAAAATCTTAAGGGCAGCCAGAGAGAAAGGTCGGGTTACCCACAAAGGGAAGCCCATCAGACTAACAGCAGACCTCTCGGCAGAAACTCTACAAGCCAGAAGAGAGTGGGGGCCAATATTCAACGTTCTTAAATAAAAGAATTTTCAACCCAGAATTTCATATCCAGCCAAACTAAGTTTCATAAGTGAAGGAGAAATAAAATCCTTTACAGATAAGCAAATGCTTAGAGATTTTGTCACCACTGGCCGGGCGTGGTGGCTCAAGCCTGTAATCCCAGCACTTTGGGAGGCCGAGACGGGCGGATCACAAGGTCAGGAGATCGAGACCATCCTGGTGAACACAGTGAAACCCCGTCTCTACTAAAAATACAAAAAACTAGCCGGGCGAGGTGGCGGGCGCGTGTAGTCCCAGCTACTTGGGAGGCTGAGGCAGGAGAATGGCGTGAACCTGGGAGGCGGAGCTTGCAGTGAGCTGAGATCCGGCCACTGCACTCCAGCCTGGGCGACAGAGCAAGACTCTGCCTCAAAAAAAAAAAAAAAAAAAAGAGATTTTGTCACCACCAGGCCTGCCTTACAAGAGACCCTGAAGGAAGCACTAAACATGGAAAGGAAAAACCGGTACCAGCCATTGCAAAAACATGCCAAAATGTAAAGACCATCGAGGCTAGGAAGAAACTGCATCAACTAACGAGCAAAATAACTAGTTAATATCATAATGGCAGGATCAAGTTCACACATAACAATATTAACCTTAAATGTTAATGGACTAAATGCTCCAATTAAAAGACACAGACTGGCAAACTGGATAAAGAGTCAAGACCCATCAGTCTGCTGTATTCGGGAGACCCATCTCACATGCAGAGACATACATAGGCTCAAAATAAAGGGATGGAGGAAGATCTACCAAGCAAATGGAGAACAAAAAAAAGCAGGGGTTGCAATCCTAGTCTCTGATAAAACAGACTTCAAACCATCAGACATCAAAAGAGACAAAGAAGGCCATTACATAATGGTCAAGGGATCAATTCAACAGGAAGAGCTAACTCTCCTAAATATATATGCACCCAATACAGGAGCACCCAGATTCATAAAGCAAGTCCTTAGAGACTTACAAAGAGACTTAGACTCCCATACAATAATAATGGGAGACTTCAACACTCCACTGTCAACATTAGACAGATCAACGAGACAGAAAGTTAACAAAGGATATCCAGGAATTGAACTCATCTCTGTAGCAAGCAGACCTAATAGACATCTACAGAACTCTCCACCCCAAATCAACAGAATATACATTCTTCTCAGCACATCACACTTATTCCAAAATTGACCACATAATTGGAAGTAAAGCACTCCTTAGCAAATGTAAAAGAACAGAAATTATAACAAACTGTCTCTCAGACCACAGTGCAATCAAACTAGAACTCAGGACGAAGAAACTCAATCAAAACCGCTCAACTATATGGAAACTGAACAACCTGCTCCTGAATGACTACTGGGTACATAACGAAATGAAGGCAGAAATGAAGATGTTCTTTGAAACCAATGAGAACAAAGATACAACATACCAGAATCTCTGGGACACATTTAAAGCAGTGTGTAGAGGGAAATGTATAGCACTAAATGCCTACAAGAGAAAGCTGGAAAGATCTAAAATTGACACTCTAACATCACAATTAAAAGAACTGGAGAAGCAAGAGCAAACACATTCAAAAGCTAGCAGAAGGCAAGAAATAACTAAGATCAGAGCAGAACTGAAGGAGATAGAGACACAAAAAACCCTCCAAAAAATTAATGAATCCAGGAGTTAGTTTTTTGAAAAAATCAACAAAATTGACAGACCGCTAGCAAGACTAATAAAGAAGAAAAGAGAGAGGAATCAAATAGACGCAATAAAAAATGATAAAGGGGATATCACCACCGACCCCACAGAAATACAAACTACCATCAGAGAATACTATAAACACCCCTACGCAAATCAACTGGAAAATCTAGAAGAAATGGATAATTTCCTGGACACTTACACTCTCCCAAGACTAAACCAGGAAGAAGTTGAATCCCTGAATAGACCGATAGCAGGCTCTGAAATTGAGGCAATAATTAATAGCCTACCAACCAAAAAAAAGTCCAGGACCAGATGGATTCACAGCTGAATTCTACCAGAGGTACAAGGAGGAGCTGGGACCATTCCTTCTGAAACTATTCCGATCAATTGAAAAAGAGGGAATCCTCCCTAACTCATTTTATGAGGCCAACATCATCCTGATACCAAAGCCTGGCAGAGACACAACAAAAAAAGAGAATTTTAGACCAATATCCCTGATGACCATCGCTGCAAAAATCCTCAATAAAATACTGGCAAACCGGATTCAGCAGCACATCAAAAAGCTTATCCACCATGATCAAGTGGGCTTCATCCCTGGGATGCAAGGCTGGTTCAACATTCGCAAATCAATAAACGTAATCCAGCATATAAACAGAACCAAAGACAAGAACCACATGATTATCTCAATAGATGCAGAAAAGGCTTTTGACAAAATTCAACAGCCCTTTATGCTAAAAACGCTCCATAAATTCGGTATTGATGGAACGTACCTCAAAATAATAAGAGCTATTTATGACAAACCCACAGCCAATATCATACTGAATGGGCAAAAACTGGAAAAATTCCCTTTGAAAACTGGCACAAGACAGGGATGCTCTCTCTCACCACTCCTATACAACATAGTCTTGGAAGTTCTGGCTAGGGCAATCAGGCAAGAGAAAGAAATCAAGGGTATCCAGTTAGGAAAAGAAGAAGTCAAATTTCCCTGTTTGCAGATGACATGATTGTATATTTAGAAAACCCCATTGTCTCAGCCCAAAATCTCCTTAAGCTGATAAGCAACTTCAGCAAAGTCTCAGGATACAAAATCAATGTGCAAAAATCACAAGCATTCTTATACACCAGTAAAGACAAACAGAGAGCCAAATCATGAATGAACTTCCATTCACAATTGCTTCAAAGAGAATCAAATACCTAGGAATCCAACTTACAAGGGATGTAAAGGACCTCTTCAAGGAGAACTACAAACCACTGCTCAGTGAAATAAAAGAGGACACTAACAAATGGAAGAACATACCATGCTCATGGATAGGAAGAATCAATATCGTGAAAATGGCCATACTGCCCAAGGTTATTTATAGATTCAATGCCATCCCCATCAAGCTACCAATGAGTTTCTTCACAGAATTGGAAAAAACTGCTTTAAAGTTCATATGGAACCAAAAAAGAGCCCGCATTGCCATGACAATCCTAAGTCAAAAGAACAAAGCTGGAGGCATCACGCTACCTGACTTCAAACTATACTACAAGGCTACAGTAACCAAAACAGCATGGTACTGGTACCAAAACAGAGATATAGACCAATGGAACAGAACAGAGTCCTCAGAAATAGTACCACACATCTACAGCCATCTGATCTTTGACAAACCTGAGAGAAACAAGAAATGGGGAAAGGACTCCCTATTTAATAAATGGTGCTGGGAAAATTGGCTAGCCATAAGTAGAAAGCTGAAACTGGATCCTTTCCTTACTCCTTATACGAAAATTAATTCAAGATGGATTAGAGACTTAAATGTTAGACCTAATACCATAAAAACCCTAGAAGAAAACTTAGGTAGTACCATTCAGGACATAGGCATGGGCAAGGACTTCATGTCTAAAACACCAAAAGCAACGGCAGCAAAAGCAAAAATTGACAAATGGGATCTAATTAAACTAAAGAGCTTCTGCACAGCAAAAGAAACTACCATCAGAGTGAACAGGCAACCTACAGAATGGGAGAACATTTTTGCAATCTACTCATCTGACAAAGGGCTAATATCCAGAATCTACAAAGAACTCAAACAAATTTACAAGAAAAAAACAAACAACCCCATCAAAAAGTGGGCAAAGGATATGAACAGACATTTCTCAAAAGAAGACATTCATACAGCCAACAGACACATGAAAAAATGCTCATCATCACTGGCCATCAGAGAGATGCAAATCAAAACCACTATGAGATACCATCTCACACCAGTTAGAACGGCAATCATTAAAAAGTCAGGCAACAACAGGTGCTGGAGAGGATGTGGAGAAGTAGGAACACTTTTACACTGTTGGTGGGACTGTAAACTAGTTCAACCATTATGGAAAACAATATGGCGATTCCTCAAGGATCTAGAACTAGATGTACCATATGACCCAGCCATCTTACTACTGGGTATACACCCAAAGGATTATAAATCATGCTGCTATAAAGACACATGCACACGCATGTTTACTGCAGCACTATTCACAATAGCAAAGACTTGGAATCAACCCAAATGTCCATCTGTGACAGACTGGATTAAGAAAATGTGGCACATATACACCATGGAATATTATGCAGCCATAAAAAAGGATGAGTTTGTGTCCTTTGTAGGGACATGGATGCAGCTGGAAACCATCATTCTTAGCAAACTATCACAAGAAGAGAAAACCAAACACCGCATGTTCTCACTCATAGATGGGAACTGAACAATGAGATCACTTGGACTCGGGAAGGGGAACATCACACATCGGGGCCTATCATGGGGAGGTGGGAGGGGGGAGGGATTGCATTGGGAGTTATACCTGATATAAATGACGAATTGATGGGTGCTGACGAGTTGATTGGTGCAGCACACCAACACGGCACAAGTATACATATGTAACAAACCTGCACGTTATGCACATGTACCCTAGAACTTAAAGTATAATGAAAAAAAATTAAAAATAAGTAAATAAAACTACAGTCCCAACAACCACCCTTCCATGTGTAAAACCATTTACCCTATTATACTTTAACCCTTTGTTCAAAAAAATTTATGATTTTCTCATTTTACTTATGTTTATTGTCTCTCTTCTCGCTAGAATCTAAGCTAAGGGGTGTTCCAGCTCCTCGTTCATAGGAGGTATTCCTTTTTCAAAAAATAAACAGAAACTTTATGCACCATCTGCCTCTTGTCAAGATCTACATCTTAGGGAAACTAACCCACAACTCAAGAATGGCAGGTAGTGAAGTCACTATTACACCATTTCCAGATCCAGGAACGGAACATTGTTAATTATCAATGCAACTGAGGCTAAAAGGAGAAAAAATGGGGAGTTTTCAACGTAGTTTCCAAGTTTTAAAAAGGTTTTCTTTTCTCTGTTTATTGAATGGTTCAGAGATGATTTTTGCAGCCTAGTAGTAACTGGGGGTAATTTATTAGAAACATAAATGTGGTTAAATGAAGAAATAGACCTTCAAGTCAAGATAAAAGAACCCTCTAAAGAGCAGTTCTCAGAGCCAGGGATTACCGTGCTCTAGGAAGAAACCTGCACTTTACAGTGGCTATTTGCCAAATGGGCCAACATGAGCAAGAAAACAACCTGAGATTCTTTCATTCCTTCAGTAAGCAATTATAAAGCAAGCACTATTCTAATAGATGATGCTTATTCTTGGAACCAAGCCACTAAACAGTGAGGAAACCCAAGCAGCTGTGGAGAGGTCCAAATGAAGAAAAACCAAGAACCCTGGCCCACATCCCAGGCTCAGGTCCCAGCTGAAAGCCGTCACCAACTTACTGGCCATGTGAATGAGCCAATCTGAAAGTGGGTCCTCCAACCTAAGCCACCCCAGTTAACAATCCATGGAGGCAAAGAAGAACTGTCTGTCCTGAATGCTGCCCAATTTGTAGATTTTTTTAACCAAAATAATAACTGTTGTTGTCTTAAGCTTTTAGGTTCTGGGATGGTTTGTTCCACAGTATTAGATAACTGATACTCTATAGGAATTAGATTGCTGACATCAGCGAGTCAGTGTTTAATATAAAAGGTGTGTGTGTGAACAACTCTTTGTATATTTCTCACTACAGAAAGGTATCCTCTGATTATTCTAAATGTCAAAAAATATGGCTGTAAATTTGAATACAATCTCTCTTTTCTGTTATACTTACATCAATCCAGTCAACTCATAAACTACTTTCCCCTATCACAGCCAATCCTAAGCTTTAGGGGAATGGGCAGAGTTACTAGAGTCCTAACTCCTCTAATTGTAAATGCCAACTTATTTTTCTCTGCCTGAGTGGCTGTTGCTCTGTCAGTCATTAAGTCAAGGCTCCACAGGCAGATTGTGATTCTGATCTCTGCCACATATCAGCTGTGTCTTTGGTTTCCTCATCTGTAAAGTGGGGATAGTAATACGTACCTCATGACACCAAGAGGAACACATGAATTAATCCACATATCAAATAGAATACTTGGTCTAGTATTTAGTGCATAAAAAGTAATTAGTGTTTGATAAATAATGGCTTAATACAACACGCAGAGAAAACTAGCTACCCAAGCACACATGGTATCAACATACAGCCAACCTAGCTTATTCCAAAACTAAGAATCTTCACCTGTTTTCATCCTCTTTTCTTCCAGCTGCCTTATTTCCATTTGTCTCTTATTGTCTAATTTACCAAAAAAAAAGGGGAGAAAGGAAAAATAAAAGCAAGTAATCGAGAAATCTGCTTTATTGAGAATTCCGGGAAAGGGCTGAGACAGAAAATAATATAAGGTATATAGATCATCTGCACATTCCCTAATTCTGGCTCCTCAGAGGCCATGGATTGTAATAAACTGACTGTGTGCATAACATACTAATGCCAATTTATGTTGAGAACACACAGACACCAAAAAGTCCAAAGGCATGGCACACACCTACAGTTCATACTGACATTGGTCATAAATCAATTAAGAACCATTTGTAGAATGACACTTAAAATGTTTGTTTCAAATGCTTACTGAAGTGACAAAACAGCTCAACCTGGACACAAAAAAAGACATGAATGGCAAACTGCCTAGAAATCTAAGCAATATATAATAATTACATATGTACTTCTGTACATTCAAAAGTTTCAAAGGTATCCCATACTACCTTCATATTAGCCTAGACCTTCACTTATTACAAAATTAAGGTGTTTATTTCCTTTATTATTTATGTTCTGCAGTGCTTACACAGCATGATTCCACCTGGCTATATTAAGTACTGAAAATGGTGGTTGAGAAGGCTATTTCAACAAACTATCCACTAGTCCTTGTTTTATGTTAACTAAGATGTATGGTCTGAAGAACATATCGAAGTACTCAACTTAAACTCTGAGAGTAGTTTTCTCACCTGGCCTAGTTTCTCACTGACCCCTTCTCACTAGGTAGAAAGCAGAAGTTACCACTTTATCTCCTTTTCTCTCTTAAGTTGGCAAGGGATGTAGGTTTCTGGTTTCAACTGCCTTTCCCTTCACTATAACAATGAAGCGTGGGGAAAAAGTAGCCAAGTGATACATGATAAAGCCACTGGGATGCTCCTTATAAGCCTCCCTATGAAAGCCAAAGCTAGAGAAAAGCATCAACAGAATTTTCCATGCCCTCAAAACCCAGTTCCGCGCTTGATAGGTTCTAAGACATCTTTTTCAACAAAGGATGAAATCTACAGAGAAAAGAGAACCAATTACTTTGTGCAGACACATTTTTGACAAACATGAATATGTTAGACTATTTGGGGAAAGGACTGCCTTTGGCTCTGTTACCCTCCTGCAATTCCAGATTCAATAGCACCTGGTCCTTAGATACATTGTATTTCTTCAGTTCATGTGTCACTTTTTTAAATGTGGAAAGTATTTTTAGCCAAAAACTCAAATTAGATTTCATTTAAAAATCTGGCTGAACAAAACCGTGTATACTCGGTGGTTTGAATTCTGACATTTAAGTTACACAGTAACTTTTAACCTACAGCCAATAGTGATATCATATGGTGAAATGTGCTCAACAACAACAAAAATTGGAACCAGATTTGGGGACAAGCTCATCTCAGGATAAGAAGCTAGAATTCTTCCTATAAAATAATGAAAAGCTGACAAACTGAGAGAAAGATGGAATAGAAACATTTTACTTCTAACCAGTTCCAGATGACTCCAACTCAATGCCATATGCTCCATGGTTACCTTTTCCGTAAAGCACAGTCTCATAAGAAAACCACAGAGTAACTAGCCCTCTAGTAGCATGATTTACCCTTCCTCATCCAAGTCTGATGTCTCAAACTATAAAGATTCCAGACCTAGTGAGGACACAGCACTAACCTAGTACAAAAACAAGGTAAAAGCACTGTCAATTCCAAACATTTGTTAATTTTTTTTAAGACCTAACTAAAACATATTTAAAACCTCCTTAGTATGTTCATTTATGATTTGCAATAAAGGAGGATGACTATCGTGACCTTTAAAATAGAAAGGGGAAAACATAACAAAGGAATCTATAATCTGCAATCCTATGTGCCAGGAAGAAGTTCCCCTCACAGATTATGCTGTGGCTCCTACTCTATCCAAAACAGAGGTCCACAAATTTCCTCAAGTATATAAGACAAACCTATCTATATAGAGGTGTCTGTCTAGAGACATTTTAATAAAAACTTCCCTTATGTACATTATCTTACAATCTAATGAATAAGTGCTTTTACAATTTCCATAGTGACTAATGTAGAGGAAGAAAGCAATACAAAACTATACACAGCAATGTATAGGAAGAAAGAAATACAAAACTATACACAACAGTTTTCAACCCTAGACATACTTCAGAATCACCTGGGAAAAATGTTTTGTTTACAAACAAAAGCCTTTGACCTATCCTATCAGACTCCATAGGTCTTGGGTAGGGCTCAGTTAGCAATATTTTTAAGATTCCAGAGAAGAGCTGGGCATGCTGGCTCACATCTGTAATTCCAATACTTAGGGAGGCCGAGGTAGGAGCATCACTTGAGGCCAGAAATTTGAGACCAGCCTGGGCAACATAGCAAGATGTCATCTCTTCAAAAAAATGTTTTAAAATGAGCCAGGTGTGGTGGCGTGTACCTAGAGTACTAACTACTCAGGAGGCTTGAGCCTAGGAGTTCAAGACTGCAGTGAGCTATGATCATGCTGCTGTACTCCAGCCTGGGAAACAGAGCAAGATCCTGTCTCTCAAAATAAAAAATTAATAAAATTAAAGACAATTCAGGTTATACATTTTTGGGGACAAGAATATCATAGAAGTGATACTGTACCCTTCTCAGTGCATCCCCTCAGGAGCTGCAGATGTCAATATGTCTCATGACTGGGAATGTTACTTTCTTAGGTATGGTGGCATAACCTCTTGTCCAATATCTCTCACATTTTCTACCTCTCTGTCTCCCTGTGTTACATTCTATATAATTTCTTCAGATCCATCCTCCCATTCACTATTTCTTTCTTCAAGTATACCTATTTTGCTGTCTGAACCTCGTCATTGTTTTTATCATTTTAACTTAAATTATTTCCAGATTTTTTTTTTCAAAATGTTCTGGCCAATTCTGGTAGTCTTTTGTTCCTTTACCAGACTTTAATTCCCTCCTTTATTTAATATATTTTATATTCTCTATCTGATAGTTCAAATATCTATAGTCTTTCAGAGTGTGACTCTGTAGTTTATTTTTTCTAACTCTTATTCATAGTGGCATGGTTTCCTGGTGTGTTTAATGACTTTTGAGGGGAAGAAGCAGACATGCGGTCATGTTCAACTGGCTCTCCATCTCTGGAAATGTTTCTAGGATGGACACTTTCTTTTTTAAAGTGTCTCTTCTGAGAAGACTCTGCATTCGATTCCTTCAGGTGCCTACAGGTACCACCAATATAAGCCCACCTAAACTGCATTTTTGGCTTGATTTTGGGGGGACGACACTAGTAGTATAAATTTAGGCTCTAACCTGATTAGTTAGCAGCTTAAACAATTATCAGGAAAGACTTCATTTGTTTCCACACTAACTAAAGCCAAAACCAATATAGGTACTTAATAACAGTCTCCCTGTGGGGTATGGCAACTTTTGTTCCCCTCTTCTGGCAACCAAGAGTGTCATTCTTTGGAAGTTCTGGCTTTATTTGGGTAGAGGAAAAGGGGGGCCTCAGTTGTGACTTCCATCTCACTTGGGTCCAGAGCTTTCTTTCCCATCCCCAGACACTAGGCCACAAGGATCAGGAACTATATCCAGAACAAGCACCACTTCCAATGCTAGCTTACCATTATAGATTCATCTTATCTTTTATTATTTCTGGCCTCTGAGAAGCCCCTACTTTGTCTCCAGTTGAGCCAGGAAATAAAAGTTTTGATTTATTTTTTAATCCATCATTTTCTAGTGTGCTAAACTGCAATAAGTTTCTCTGTATCTTTAGCCCACCATATTGCCAAAACAAAAGGTTAAGGTTCCTTAACCTTAAGGTAGAAAAAAAAAAGAAAAGTAACACTTTACAGTATAGTAGAAAAGGCAGAGTCTGTAGTGATAATCAAAAAAAAAAAAAAAACTGGGTTAAATCTTAGGTTTTTCAACAATAAAATATGATGAAAAGTCATAGAATTAACCCCAATGAGTAATAAGAAGAGGGTTTTCTTTTTAACCAATTCACATTTGTCGTGCTTAGCCATTCCCTGCTGCCTAGAGTTACTATTTTTATAGACCACCCAGAGTAGGCCAGCTCCTTGAATCCTATGCCAAAAATAGCTAGATGGCTTCTTTACCATCCACAAAATATCAATAAGGTCAGAAAAATTAACCCTCATAAGTCCATTTAGTTTATTTTCTTTTTCTGTGTGATGACTATTCAGTAACTCAAACCTCTGCAAACTACTAGTCAGCTTTGCTGCACCTTACCTTTGACAAAACTCTCTTACTTTATATATAAAGATATATTTATATTTCATCACCAAATGCCTTCAGGAAATGTTTAAGGCATACCAATATTTGGCAAACTTGTGTGTTTTATTTTTTTTTTTCATTTGGCCCATACCAATAAGGCACAAACATTCAATTCTACATTGAACATCTGAAACCACATTAATCACTTTACTTGATAATATGATCTGTTCTAAAAGAGTTTAGGTTCCTAAATTTAAAACACTTCGGGAATCTGATTCAAATGTCTGTTTGTCTGACAAACTTAATTTTGTGGTACTTAAGAAAAGTTCAGATACCGCTCACAATCTGTTTTCTTTTTAAGCCTATGCAGTTTCCAATTAAAACATAATAACGCATGCTTAAGGTTTCTAGATACACCAGACTATAGATGTGACACTTGTTCAATAAGTATCTTCCAGGCAGTTACTAACAAGGTTCAAGGGAGAAGTTCCTGCTCCTCTGGCAGACTCCCAGACCAGAGAAGATCATGGTCTTGCAGTAAAAAGACTGAAAACAATGAGGCCAATCAAGAAATGCTTTCGAATAACACAAATAATGAAACATCTCAATTCCCAACATTGGATTCAGGGACAAGTTTCAGTCTTTCAAATCACTGTTGCTCTCTGGGCTTTAATATTTCACTGTTCATGCCAAATTTTGTCTACAAGAAATAGTTCTTGGTTTTTATGAATTTCACAGCCATTTTCCTCCCCATTTCCTTGTTGGTGTCTAAAGATATTCTGACTTGTTAAGATACTTTTCTTATTTCCTCATTCCTTCCAGCTTTTTTCCTTGATGTTTTTCTTCAATTTAAGCCTTTTAACATGTTTTTTTAACTTCAATAGTTCCTAATATTCCCATTACTTCTTGGCTGACTGTTCCTAAAGTGTCACACAGAGAAAGATACAGATCTTAACTGATTGATCCTCAAGATTTTCAAATATTTAAACTTTCTCCAATTTTTTATCCCCCTTTTCTACTGTCTAATTCCTTTTTGAACACAAACCACTTCTTGATAAAATAGGGACCATCATCTCTTCCTTTCATAATCAATCAATTTACCATAGAAATGAGATCCGTCCCCACCTGCCCCCTTTACTTCAGCAGCTGTGAAGGTCATTAATTCATTTAAAAATTTTTTTTGTTTGGTGGGCACAGGCACTCAAAAAAAGTATTTTTGTTCCAGTCCTTCCTTTCCTAAAATTCTATTGATTCATGAGGGCTTCTACATTGAGATGTCCCCACAACCCCACTGTCACTTCCTGTAGCATAATCTAATACTCTATTCCTTCATTGAGTACTATGGCATAAAGCCTCCCATGATTGCCACTAGCAGCGTTACTGGTTACTTCTATGTTCCCTCAAGAATATGCCTGTGAATTTGTGATATAATAAGAAATAATACATTTGGTTTTTATTCTGGTTCCTGTCACAGAGCTTCTAAAACCCTTGGAACTTCCTGAGTGATGGGGATAAGAAGAGTATCTTTTGTTATCCATAATAAGCCCCTTCCAGCTGGACCTGAGTTTATGCTAATGAGGTGACTCTTGGATGATGGAGGCTGACTGCCAGAGAAACCAACCACATAATTAGTGGATTGGGATTTTCAGCTCCATCCCTCAACCCCGAGTATGAATGGCCAATGGTTTAATCAATCACGCCTACCTAATGAAGCTCCATAAAAACCCCTAAACAATGGGATTTGGAGAGCTTCCAGGTTAGCAAACACAAGGAGGTACTAGGAGGGTGGTGCACCTGGAGACGGCATGAAAGCGCCGCACTCCTCCCCTATGCCTTACCCTATGAGTCTCTCCCATTTAGCTTGCCCCATATATCCTTTATAATAAACCAGTAATAGTAAGTAAGAGAGTTTTCCTGAGTTCTGTGAGACATTCTAGAAAATTATCAAACCTCAAGAGGGGATTGTGGGAACCCTCAACTTATAGCCACTTAGTCAGAAGTTACAGGTCACAACCTGGGACTTGCAACTGGGGACTGAAGTCGGGGGCAGTCTTTGGGGACTAAGCCCTTAAACTGGAGGAGCCTGTGCTAACTCCAGGTAGTTAGTGTCAGAATTGAGTTAAATTGGTCAGACATAATGGCTCACACCTGTAATCTCAGCACTTCGGAAGCCAAGGAAGGAGAATCATTTGAACTTAGGAGTTCAAGACCAGCCTGAGCAACTTTGTCAGGTGTGGTGAGGTGCACCTGTAGTCCCAGCTACTTAGGAGGCTGAGGGTGGGGGGGATTGCTTAAGCCTGGAAGATGGAGGCTACAGTGAGCTATGATCACACCACTGCACTCCAGCCTGGGCAACAGAGCAAGACCTTGTCTCAATAAAAAATATTTTAAAATTAAAATTTTAAAAAGAATTGAGTTAAATTGTAGGACATCCAGTTGGTGTCCAGAGAATCGGCGAATTGCTCAGTGTAGAAAATCCACATATTTGGTCTCAGAAGTGTGTAAACAAAAAGTTTTTCCTTTTATTCATGCCTATATATTCATATGACATCCATATAATTCTTTCTCACACAATTGTTTACATATCTGATTCTCTTACTAGACTGTACTTTTATTCATATTTGCATCCTTGATTCCTTGCTCAGTACCTGGCAAACACTAAGTGCTCTATAAATATTTGCTGTATGTCTGACTAAATAAATAAGTACCACATATGGCCTCAGATAAGAAATGAGGAACTAAAAGAACATACAGTTTTTCTGATAAATAGTTTATGAATATATATAATTCCTACTAACTGAGTGAGGGAGACAGTCATTCATTCATACTAGAAGTATTTATTGAGTAACTACTATGTGCCAGGCACTGTTCTAAGCACTGGGAAACAAAAGAGGTAAAAATACCTGCAGGGAAAGAAAGAAAATAAAATAAATAAGTTACACAGCATACTTGAAGGTCAGAGGTGCTGTGTAGAAAAGTAAAGAAAGAAAGAGGATTGGGAATGCAATGGCAGGAGCTGGGATGGACATTTAGAAAAGTTAGTCCAAGAAAGCCTCACTGGGGTGGCATTTGAGCTTTTTTTTTTTTTTTGGCCCAAAAAAATTAATGTTTTTTAATCACTTTTTTTTAACTTTTAAGTTCGGGGGTACATGGTATTTGAGCTTAACACCTGACCGAAAGAATCTCTGAGGGAAGGGCATTGCCGGCAGTGGGAATAAAAGTGAAGACTATGAAGTGCTAGCAGGCTTAGAGTGTTTGAGGAAGAGCACACAGGCCAATGTGACAGGCTAACAATAACATTTTTGATCCACAAGACAGGCAAATATTTTAAAAACACAATATCCAATGTTAGGAAACATGAGAAAATGGATACTCCTCTCTCCTGCTAGTGGGAATGTAAACAGATAGTCTTTTTGGAAGGCAGTTTGGCAAAATCTATCACAATTTCAGATAATCGTAACCTTTAGTTCTAGTCTAGATTCTATCATACACATACAGACACATAGATATATGGAAATACATTTTATGCACACATATCAATAAATAACTGGAAATACCCTAGCTGCCTATCAACAGATGGTTAAATAAATTACAGCAGCAGTTGTGCAAATGTGCACTGGGGTTTTAAGCAGTCCAAGGAACTCTGGGCATCCTAAAAGTCTTTCAAAGTCAGCAAAGTTCTCCCTTTTCCAACTACATACCTATGTAAGTCTAAATTTTCTTTATTTATTTCAACCCAAACAATATAACAGATTACATGAAAAAACAGATAAGAGAATCCTGCCAGATTCTGTTAAGTCGGACACCAAAGATTTTTACGAAACTATTGATTTGACCTAAAGAAGCAACAATAGGTCTCAAGTATTCCCATGTGTTTCAGAAACCTGAAGTCAGTGAGATAAAATCCAACATTAAGAATTTAAAGGAGGCCGGGCGCGGTGGCTCAAGCCTGTAATCCCAGCACTTTGGGAGGCCGAGACGGGCGGATCACGAGGTCAGGAGATCGAGACCATCCTGGCTAACACGGTGAAACCCCATCTCTACTAAAAAATACAAAAAAAAAAAACTAGCCGGGCGAGGTGGCGGGCGCCTGTAGTCCCAGCTACTCGGGAGGCTGAGGCGGGAGAATGGCATAAACCCGGGAGGCGGAGCTTGCAGTGAGCTGAGATCTGGCCACTGCACTCCAGCCTGGGTGACAGAGCGAGACTCCGTCTCAAAAAAAAAAAAAAAAAGAATTTAAAGGAAAGTAACTTGTAGGGAAAGAATGTAAAGAAAATACTGGGTAGTCTGGCTAGAGCATAATAATAATTAATTTGGTTTTCTGGTTTTCAAAATTTTGGATTGCAATAAAAGGAGATTTCAATATGCTATTTCAATTTTTAATAGCAAATAAACGTATACTTAGAGAAAAACTAAAACTGAGGTATTTGAGTTCCCTCCCCCCAGAAAAAAGAATTTTACAAAACTATAAAGTACTACCACTCTTCTGTATCTCACTAAATTTTTGGAGGTTTGGGAGACATAATTATTCTTCATTAACATGTTATTTATGTTAACATGTAAAGTAATGGTTTATGGTTCATTATTTTTAAATGAAAAATTTTCTAATTTTATTTTTAAAGTTTTAATTTCTCATATAATAAATGCCAGTATACATAAACCACAAAATCAAAAATTATTTGGGATCCTTGGTAACTTTTAAGGCTACAAAGGGGTTCCCAAGACCTAAAGTTTGAGAACTGCTAAATTATGGCACATTTACACTACAAAAAAATTATGTAGTATTAAAAGAGAATAATGTATTCACATATTTTAAAGAAAGCACAATTTGTATATAATTCTTTCATGTAAAACCAAAATTTTTAAACTAAATACATATAAACACAAAGACACAACACAAATGTGGGTACAGATGTTTATACATTCTATATGAAATGTTCTTCCTGTATCTTACCTAAATAATTCCTAATCTTCTTTAAGATCTTAAGCCAATCACTTCTTTCTCAGAGAAACCTTGCCTTACTTCCCTAACTAGGTCAAGTGACCCTATTATATGGCCCTATGATATCATGTACCTTTCCTTCATGGCACCTAACGTTACAATTTTGCATTTATTTGTGTAATCATTTTGATTAGTATATGTCACCTATATTAGATTATAAATGTCATGAGAGCAGGGGGTTGATTATATTATTTTCTCAAATTTCCTGTATATTTGAAAATCTTCATAACAAAATGTTTTTTAAAAAAAAAGATTATTCAGCTTTAACTCCTTTCAACTCTCAACCAATTTTAATATAGACTTCTTCATGCCTAATCCTACTAAATCTCTTTTCCAAGATTACAAGTGATCTGATGATTGCCAAATTCAGCCCTCTGTGTCTCCCAAGCTCTCAGCAGCATGTGATACCACTGCCCAAGACCTGCTTGAAACTCTTTTTACTTTGGCTTCAAAAAGCTACTTTCTTTCAGTTCTTCCCCTAATTTGCTGTGATTCCCTAATTTCTTCTCCCAATTCATACTGGTGTCCCACAGATTCTTCTTACTTTCCTTCCTCTACTTGTTCTCCTTGGATAATCCCATCTACTTCACTAACATTATCTGTCTGTCAGTCTATCTACCTATTTATAATGTTAATTCTCAATATCTAGTCAGTGCCACAAACTTACTATACTTAAAAACTATTGTCTTTCTTCATAAAACTATCTGTCTGTGTTTGCTTCCTCAGATGACAGCACCACCATTCGGTCCCTCAAGATAGAAATTTTTGAATTATCCTTAACTTCCCTCTTTTCTTCCTCATGTCCCACATTATACCAGTTAACAAATCCCACAAAATCTACATAAGAGAGGTACCCTAAGATTGCCCATCCTTTTTATAACCATAGTGTAAGTTCAGACTCTCATTTGTTACCTGAAATACCTCAATAGCCTTCTAATGCTTTCTCTGCCAATAGTCTCTCTTCACTCCAGTCTATACTCAATACAACCCTCAAAATCCTCTTCCTAATATGCAAAGCTGATTATGTTACCCTCCACCTAAAATCTAGGGGTGCCTCATTGTACACAGCAGCACCTATACCTCTAGTCATATATCTAGCCTCATGCAGACTCCCCACATATACAAGATACACTGAACTTTTTACTTTTTTATGATCATGTCATACCATTTCATAACTGTGCCTTTAAACATGCTGTTCCCTTTGCCTGGCATGCCCTTATCATACATGGCAAACTGATATCACAGTTCAATGTTCAGCTTCCTTCGTAGGTATCTCCCTTATAACTCAGTCACTCAACAAAAAACGTATTGAGTACTCATCAATACGACAAGAACCTTCACCTCAAGGAACTCGTACTCTGTATCACGTTAGGACTCATTAACACTGTTATTATTACGTTCATCACATTATTCCATAGTCATCCTTCTACTTGTCTCTCCTCCCAGCTGGATCATGAGATCTTTGAAGGCATGGCTCCTGTCTCATTACTCTTTACACATCTTGAAAAACAAATCATTTTTTCTCTAGTTTATGATGAAAGCTAAAGAATAATGAGAATTTAAGTTTTTAGCATTAGTATCCAAAACAAATATCTATTCACTTACCTCATAGGTCCATAGTTCAGTATTATAAATGCCAATACTATCATCACACAGACAGCTCTTCGCTTTGGACTAGGGACTTTAAGCCTCTGGTTCTAAAGGAAATGACCACATTAAATACAATTAAACTACACATCAATTTCAGAAAAAGCAACACTTAAGATTAGAATTTTCCTCTTTACCAGTTACATAAATACCTTGTCTTATAAATACCTTGTCTTATTTTTTAAAAAAAAATCAAAGGTGAAGAAATAATACTTTTCAAGACTAGAGCAGAGACTTCCAAGTTCCCTTTTCTAGCAGGGAGAGAAAAGGAGAGAAGCAGAAGAGAAAAAACACAGCAGCCACTCCATTGCAGTTGCCTCTTCACCCAAGAGGAAAGAATTCAATATATATATATGTATATATATATTTTTGAGACGGAGTGTCACTTTGTCGCCAGGCTGGAGTGCAGTGGCGCCATCTCGGCTCCCCGCAATCTCCGCCTCCCGGATTCCAGCGATTCTGCTGCCTCAGCCTCCCGAGTAGCTGGGATTACAGGTGTGCGCTACCACACCCAGCTAACTTTTGTATTTTTAGTAGAGATGGGGTTTCACCATGTTGGCCAGGATGGCCTTGATCTCCTGACCTCGTGATCCGCTCGCCTCAGCATCCCAAAGTGCTGGAATTAAAGGCGTGAGCCACCACGCCCGGCCAGAATCAGCATTTTTATATTTTTATGGATCCACAAAGAATTTTGAGACACTTCTATAGTTTGCCTCCCTAACCTTTTAAATCATTGTTTTCAGTAAAATACAGGAGTATACCCATGTACTCAGGGCCAAGAGAAAAAGAATAGTGTAAGAAGTCCCATTCGATAGGCATCTGTATGGTTCAGCACTGCAGTGAGAAATTCTGAAAACAGTAAATTTCCCGAATAGAACTGAGGGGATTAACCCTCTTGGAGTCAGCATAGTAACAGAATGCAAAATCACATTAGTTGTTAGGTGGACTGAGAAAAAATAAAAACACTTTTATTTTATATTGTTTTCTTTTTTAAAAGGGAAAATATGGCAGGGCTATTTAGAAGCCTCAATGTGATTCATTTAGTCAGAAAAGAGGGTGCTAAGGCAATGAGTGAAGAGAAACCCAGGAAAAGGAGACAACTTTTCTATGTAGACTGGAGAGTGTAATTCAAAGGGTCCTCTTCAAAGGCTTCATCCTTACTGCAAATGTTTTAGGACTGATTGTACCCTCCTTTTCCTAGCATAATTGTTTACACAATTTAATTTAAAATGTAAAAGTTTATCTATTTATTTATCCAGGGGATACTTTAGCCCATCTCGACCCAGCCCTATTAGTAACACTTACCTCTGACACAACCTCATCCAGCTGCCGCTTTAGTGTTCCATTTTCTTTCTTCAGTTGCTCATTCTCTGAAAGGGCAGCCTTTAATCTCGCCTCTAACCCTAGCATATATTCTTTCTTCTTCTTGCGAGACTGACAAGCAGATTCTCGATTTTTTATCATACGTTGTTGTCTCCTTAGCACAGCAATCTAGAAAAAGTTACAATGAATCAGAATATCCTGGTTTTAGAATCAGATGAAATAGATCAGAATATACTAATTTTTACAATTATTTTTAACTGTTTTTTCAAAGCACAGGTTACTAGTTGTTTCAAAACAAGTTTGAAAAAACACTGCTCAAACTAAATATGTTAAAATCAAATGGTTAAATGAGGCCTTCTAAAACCCAAATGTTAAATAATTTCCTCTGGCCGGGCGCGGTGGCTCAAGCCTGTAATCCCAGCACTTTGGGAGGCCGAGACGGGCGGATCACGAGGTCAGGAGATCGAGACCATCCTGGCTAGCATGGTGAAACCCCGTCTCTACTAAAAATACAAAAAACTAGCCGGGCGAGGTGGCGGGCGCCTGTAGTCCCAGCTACTCGGGAGGCTGAGGCAGGAGAATGGCGTGAACCCGGGAGGCGGAGCTTGCAGTGAGCCGAGATTGCGCCACTGCACTCCAGTCCGGGGGACAGAGCGAGACTCCGCCTCAAAAAAAAAAAAAAAAAAAAAAAAATAATTTCCTCTGATGTTTTCTAAGGCTCATGTATTAATCTTCTAATTTTCGCCTTAGAAACTCCCTCAGAAAGTATCTTTAAATATATACGCATATATACATACATCTTAAATCTACATCTCTGGCCCTGAAATGGCTATGCCCCAGAACCATATATTCAATTAATTATAGGCCACTTCTACTTACACAGTTATTACCACTTCAAATCCATTATGTGCAAACTGAACTCATTACCTCCCTTTAACTAGATTTTTAAAAAATCTATCCATCTTCTATCAATAGTAACTTCTATCAATAATAACTATTATTTTTCTTTATTCACTATATTCAGTCCTTCTTAATCCCTCATTCACTCATTGAATATGTTAAAAGTATATACTAATGACCAAGTTTACTCCAGTGAAAATGTGTCTCAGTTATTCCTTTCTCTCTATTCCCTCTTCCATTCTCCTAATACAGGCACTCATTAACTCATCCCTATACTACTGCAACAGACTCCTATTTCAATTGTTTTCCATCTCATCCTGTCTACCATTTCTTAGATAACTTCTCCCAAGAAGATATTTTTATCTTACTACTCAATTGCAAAAACAAGCTAGTCATATATCCCTGCTACCCATCTTTTCTTTTAAGATCTTCCATATTGTGACCTCCCACTGCCTAACCAGACCTTCTGCCCTAAATCTACAGCTATTCAAGCCACATTCCTCCAATCGTATCATTTAAGGCTACTCCATAATCTCCATACATGTCTAACTTGTTTCGTTATTCACATAGTTTATTTCCATTTGGAATGCTATCTCCTCCCTCCACTAATCTAATTCCAAGGCCCATTCAAATTCAATTATTCTAACCCACCCTTATTTTTTATTTTCTCTGAACATCTTATACCCTTAGAATTTGGAGGATATACTGGAACACTCTAATGCTCTCAATTGTTTCAAGAATGTTAACTCTCTCTCTCTTTCTCCACCTGAATTTTATAGGTTGAAAGCCAAACCACATCTGATCCTACTTTTTTGTAGGATATACCAACAATATCTACTACAACAGAAACTTACTGAGCAAAATTATTTTTGTTATATCTTCTAAATTAAGTTATGAAGCCTATTATTACACATTAGTCTAATTTCTTTGGGGAAGTGAGAGCGGTGGCAAAATTAAGTCCATAAAAAGCACCAACCTACATTAAATTGATTAGTATGAGTATATGGATGGCTGCATTACTAATTTCTATATATTTTGCAATAGACTTTAAAAAGTAACACTCTACTCTAGAGTGTTCAATAACTCTTACTGAGACCAGTAAATAAGGTTAAAGAACATAATCTATTTCTTTTAAAACAACAACACAATTCCCACCCTGATACTACATTTCCTAGAAAGAGAAGTATGCCAAAGCCAACCAAGTGAACTCCCAACACCAAATATTTTCAACAACCTTTAAATCAGAACCCACAAGGAAAAGAAATGTTACATGAAATGTCAAAAAGGGTGTTTTTTATTTAAACTACAAAAATCCTGATTTTTATGAAACCATCATCTGTAAAAATTTCCCTGCATAATAACTATCTCACTTGTAAGTAATGCTAAACACATACACACGCACACACACACACACTCACACACGCACATATAAAGAGCAACGGCAAAGCCATGATGGATTGATTATTCACCAGATGCAAACTATTCACTGGACAATGCCACTCTGTTCAGTCTACTTGTATTTTTAGTGATCTTCATTGTTACTTAGAATGCCAGTGTCCATAATTAATACTAGAGTGCTGAAGTACACAGAACACTGAACAGTGACATAAAAGTGAAAGTTCCCAGATGGAAGAGTTTATACTAAAAGTTAGACAAAAGGCAACCTTACTTTAAAGGCTAATTAATCTGTGGAATTTAGAGGGGCTTACAGATGGCATACCATTTAATAAATTTCAAACAAGGATTAGGTATTTCTATAAACAATAAAAGCACCTGCATATTACACAGCATTCAAGTTTCAAAGGCTGTCAATCCACATGCCTCATACTAAAACAATGAAAACCATCTGTGGTCAAATATTCATGTCCTCCCATAGAAAAAGATACATTATAATAGTTCTGAAAATAAATATTCAATACTACCAATAAATACAGAGGGTAAAGACAGTAAAAATAAATGAAACCCACAGCAATCACCAAACACAGGGCTCGAATGTTTTATCTCAGCAAGCCATCTTCAGCTATCTGAATATAAAATATTTAAATTATTCTATACTTCCTAGGCAAAAAAAATATGATTTTTAGGCTAAATACATATACATATTGTGGTGTCTGGTATTTCTTTAAGCAGGGGGGAAGCGGGTATTTTCCTATACAAGAAAAAAATGATTACACTGTATGTAATTCTGTTTGGTAAACTGCTTTTGCACATACAATGTATCACAATGACTTCTGACATGTAATAATGGCAGCACAGATTTTCAATTATCTTGATGTTTCATAATACATTCAATTAATCTCCTCTTGTTGAAATTACTATAGTTTTCAAGATTCTTTAAAATGAGCCTCATCATTTAATCCACTGTTAAGAGAGTAGAAGGGCCAAGGCTAGAACTTAGGTTAGTTGACTCCAAGTCCAGTGATACTTACACAACAGCTTCAGACTGCTTTTAAATACCAAATAGAGAGGCTTCATCACAGCATGGAACTCTAACCTCAGAGAACTGTGTGGTTACTTTAATTATATGCCTGTCTGAAAACAGAGACTTGTGGAACTGCTTGTATCTGGAAGCCTAATCTCTCTGTTAGCAATCTGAAAACATAAAATCAATACTCTGGCCCATTAACCAATTGACACATCTCCTTTATGGGCATATCAGATGATATAATACAGACTGAAATAAGCAAACAGCCGGCCAGTTCCTGCTTCTGATCATCCTGCCTCCAGACAACTCTCCCACCAGGCATCTTGCCTTGGAAAAAGTAAAAAGAACAAAAGAAAAAAACTCCACGGCTGCAAAATAGTTTCCTTTTAGTGCCACTGCACTATAAAATGTAGTGTTTCATTTAGTAAACGCTTATTTGACTGTACGAAAGACTTATATAAAAGGAAAACTTTCACAAATGGACAAGTTCCTTTGGAGGCTGAATCAATGTAAGAGTCAAAGTTTCAAGTACGTCCACATTTTGTTTTTAATTTAATTTTTTGAGACAAAATCTCACTCTGCCACCCAGGACGGAGTGCAGTGGCACAATTATGGCTTACTGCAGCCTCAACCTCACAGGTTCAACAGATCCTCCAGCCTCAGGCTCCCCAGTAGCTGGGACTACAGGTGCATGCTACTGTGCCTGGCTAGTTTATATTTATGTAGAGATAGGATCTCTCTATGTTGTCCAGGCTGGTCTTGAACTCCTGGGCTCAAGCAATCCTCCTCCTGCTTCAGCTTCTCAAAGTGCTGGCCCAGCTTGTTTTAATCTAATTATCAATTTAATTTAAGGTTTTAATTTTGAAAACCTTATTGATTGATAAACACTGAAAGCTATGACAGTCTCTTTTTATTAACAAAATTGACTAAAGCCTTGTTTCTGTGATGTCGCTAACAGATAAGCTCAATGACTATAAATCAAATTAGATATAATATTAGATAGGAGTCAGGAGTGGTGGCTCACACCTGTAATCCCAACACTTTGGTAGGCTGAGGCAGGAGGATCACTTGAGGCCAGGAGTTTAAGAACGGCCTGGGAAACATAGGAAGACCTCGTCTCTATAAACATAAAAATTAGCTGGGCATCGTGGTGCACAATTGTAGTCCTAGCTACCCTGGAGGCTGAGGCAGGAGGATCACTTGAGCCCAGGAGGTTGAGGCTGTAGTGAGCCATGATCGCACCACTGTACTCCAGCCTGGGTGACAGAGTAAGAGCCTAGCTCAAAAAAAAAAAATTAAAATGGGATTTTTATGCTAAGAAATACATTCGAATATTTCACATAAATTCAAGTCAGATCAAGTATCGATAACCTATGGATGAATCACACAGTAATCACTGACTTGTTGCACAACTTTCTAACAGTTCTTATTCTCATTTGGCTGAATCTTGCCCTCTAAACTGATAGATAAAGTGGAAGCCATTAAAGATTAACCTCTTCACTGTATCTGACCAAAAATAAAAATACAATCTTTCAATTAAATAAAAATTACATAACATACATTATTGCATATGTGTTGCAGTAAACATATTTATAGATACGTTCTTAAAAAACACATATAGTTAAAATCATTGACAAATTTAATTTGTGGCAATCCTACTTAAATATTCAAATACATTTAAAAACTTAATTTGATTTTTGTTAAGAATCTTACATACACTTCTTTTTTCTCATTAAATTGTTTAAAGCCGAAAAAAAGAGAAAATTTAGACTTCCACTTTCTCTACTCTTCTCAATCTCATGACAGTCAAAATTTTATTTTACTTTTTCTATTAAGTTTTGTGTGTATGTATGCATATAACTAGTTCCCATTTGCCAAAAATTAAAGAAGCTTCATACTGGCAACCTGAACCATTTATTTGGCAGATTATCAAGGAGATAATCTTCATCCTGCAAACTATTTCCTTCTAATTTTTTAAATGAAGAATGCCTTCTGATATGTAGTATAATTTCCAGGATGAGAACAGATAATAGACAAAGTCCCTGCTAGATTGTAGGATGGGGCTACCCTACCAATCTCATCTTCTGAATGAAGGTAAAGAACAACCAAAAGAGAGTTAAAAGCAGGAGTATGCACCAGATGCTCTTAGGAAAGCCACACCATGGGCACAGCCTCTTGAAGAATGGAGGGACCCAAGTCCTGTACACAGGGATCTTCAAAGGAGCCGCAAAATGGTTTCCTGTTATTTCAGTTAATGACTCCACTTGATGTAACTAAATAAAAGTAATACTTGATGTAACTAAACAAAAGAAATACTTGATGTAACTAATAAAAGTAATAGTAATTTAAGTCATTAAATGAAAATACAAAATTGGAAGTTAGGTGTCCTTAATTCCTGACCCAGCATTGCAATGACTTAATTGGACGATCAAAAAAAAAAAGAAAAGTCATGTCGCCTTGTAGGGTCTATTTACATATTAGTAAAAAGAGACAGTTAAGCCAGAATAGTGCTTTTGACATTATTATAACCCAATATCAGGTTTATCAATTTAGTAAATCACTACAGCCTTTAAAAACAATTTGACAGAAAAACACAGGATAGAATAAAAGAAAAAGGGTGCTTTATACGTAGTAAGAGTTGTTTCATGAGATTGTGTATAAGAGAGAAAGAGAAGTTAAATACATTTCTTACTGTGGATTATGGATAAAAAAGTTTAAAGCCACTTCATTAGTCCTCTAAAGGTCTCATCCAATCCGAAAACAAAATAATTCTAGAGCCGCTGCTAAATAGATACACTTAATTTAATTGGCACAATGACGCAGCACAATAATGACTACTATATAATAAAATATAGATCTTATTAGTTTTGCTAAAGGTTTCATTTGATACCACCAAATTATTCAAATAAGGTCAATCTTTCTAAAACTTTGTCCCTCATGACTTAAAATTATCTGCTACTTTAATTTTTAAAAATTAAATCTTAAAACTATCTTTTCTGTGGCTCTTATCTCCCTTGAGTATGAGTTCTAAAGGAAAGTATCTTATGGCTTCTTATAACTTCCCAGTGTGTGTACACTGCAGCTGTGTGTGTGTGCGCTCCCACATGTTAAACTTTGGTTATTATATGGATAATAATAAATTTTTGAAAATTAAATCTTAAAACTATCTTAATTTTTATGAATTAAGAAAAAACATTTGTAAGGGGAGAAAAAAGGTAGCACCAAGTTTCGAGATTTGGGTAATTTGTTCTTTTTCTCTTTTTTCTTTTCTTTTTTGTTTTCCCATAAAGTTGTCAGCAAAGGACTTGGGTAATGTAAAGTCTGAGCTGCATCAGGACTACCTTGAAAGTAAAGCCTCTATTAATGGAGCACAGAGTAAGGACGACAGCACTGGATTAGGAGAAGACCAGTTATAATTGAGCTAGGCTTGAATCCTAACTCAATTATAAGTGGTCAAATGATCTCACCTCAAATGGGGTGAGAATCAAATGGGTAATAGACATGAAGGTTCTCTGTAAGCTATAATGTACCATACAAATACAGCTTTCAGGAAAATTATGTGAGTGTCAGAGAGAGAAAGAGAAGGCAAAATTATTACTTCCATCAAGAATGTAACTCACAGCTGCTCTGATATACCATGCAACTAAAGCAATATTGAAAATAGAGAGAGAGAAGGCAAAATTATTACTTCCATCAAGAATGTAACTCACAGCTGCTCTGATATACCATGCAACTAAAGCAATATTGAAAAGAGAGAGAGAGAGAGAAGGCAAAATTATTACTTCCATCAAGAATGTAACTCACAGCTGCTCTGATATACCATGCAACTAAAGCAATATTGAAAATACCTGCTCCGGCCGGGCGTGGTGGCTCAAGCCTGTAATCCCAGCACTTTGGGAGGCCGAGACGGGCGGATCACGAGGTCAGGAAATCAAGACCATCCTGGCTAACACGGTGAAACCCCGTCTCTACTAAAAAAATACAAAAAACGAGCCGGGCGAGGTGGCGGGCGCCTGTAGTCCCAGCTACTCGGGAGGCTGAGGCAGAAGAATGGCGTAAACCCGGGAGGCGGAGCTTGAAATGAGCTGAGATCCGGCCACTGCACTCCAGCCTGGGCGACAGAGCGAGACTCCCGTCTCAAAAAATAAATAAATAAATAAATAATAAATAATAAAAAAAAAAAAAAGAAAATACCTGCTCCTTTTCCAGCTCCCATTTTCAGATTTTAAGTTTTAAAATTAAAACACACACACACACACAAAAGCATGAAATCTTATTTAGTCACTACAGAAGCAGAAAAAGAGCCTAAAACTTAACATTCCCCTGAGCACTGTCTGTTCCTTACTCTGTATTCCTCAGGGTCCTGATTCATTTCAAAGAGCCGTTATAAGATATAACGCTAGCACATCACTAACAACTATATGAGGGATGGGGTGAGGTGGGGTAAAAGGGTGTGATATGATCTGGATTTGTGTCTCTACCCAAATCTCATGTTGAATTGTAATCCCCAATATTGGAGGAAGGGCCTGGTGAAAGGTGATTAGATCATGGAGGCAGATTTCTGCCTTGCTATTCTCATGATCGTAAGTTCTCATAAGATCTGGTTGTTTAAAAGTGTGTAGCACTTTCCCCTTCTCTGTATTTCTCCTGCTGTAGCCATGTAAGATGTGCCAGCTTCCTGCTCACCCACAGCCATGGTTGTAAATTTCCAGAGGCTTCCCCAGTCATGCCTCCTGTACAGCCTGCAGAATCATGAGACAATTAAACCTCTTTTCTTTATAAATCATCCAGTTTCAGGTATTTCTTTATAGAAGTGTGAGAACTGACTAATACAGCATGCTGATTATGGAAACACTGAAACTCATGCAAGGACTCCACTAAGCCCTGTGACTTCTCAATTAGAAATACCTCAATGGAGGACCATTTGGTAAAACCTATCAAAATTGAACAAGTACCTACCTTCTGGTCCAGCAAATCCAATTCTAAAAATTTCTCCCATAGATATATTTGTATATGAACAAAATGAAATAAGTACCAAATTATTCAATGTAGAAATGTTTATAAAGAAAAACACTGCAAAATTTTACAGTAATTATGGCACCCCTATGAAGTAGGTTACTATGTAGCTATTAAAATGCAGGTATTAAAAGAATAAGAAAAAGGCCAGGCACGGTGGCTTATGCCTGTAATCTCAGCACTTTGGGAGGCCACTGCAGGAGGATCATTTGAGACCAGGAGTTCAAGACCACCCTGCGCAATATAACAAGACCCCCATCTCTACAAAAAACAAACAAACAAAAAAAAAAAATCAAAATTTAGCCAGGTGGCACATATCTAGCTACTCAGGAGCCTGAGGCAGGAGGATTGCTTAAGCCCAGGTATTCAAGGCAATAGTGAGCTACGATCGTGCCACTGCACACCACTGCAACAGAGCAACAGACAGTCTTTTAAAAAAAAAAAAAGAACAAGAAGGAAACTTTTTATGCACTGATATGAAAAGATCTCTAAGGTATAAGTGAGAAAAGCAAGCTGCAGGATGACATGTACAGTTTAGTACCTTTTCTATAAAATAGGTCAATAAATAAAACTATAAGTACTTATATATTAAAGAACTGTCTCCGGAAGAATGCACACAAAACTAGTAAGAATGACTACCAGACAGGAAAACTGATTTGCAAGAAAGCCTCTGGGGCATAAAAGGACTGTCTCCCTAGAATGAGTCCCCACAAGGTTTTGAGAATGGAAATTAGAGATTGCTTCTCAGCCTTTTGGCTAAGATCAAGTGTAGTGGAGAATGGAAATTAGAGAAAGGAGAGAGAAGTATTTTATTATTTATTAAGATAAAAATTAGAATCCTTAAAAATAATTATTTATTATTCTTACAAAGATGCCAAACTGCTGGGCACAGTGGCTCATGCCTGTAATCCCAGCACTTTGCGAGGCTGAGGCAGGTGGATCACTTGAGGCCAGGGTTTCGAGAACAGCTTGGCCAACCTGGTGAAACCCCGTCTCTACTAAAAATACAAAAATTAGCTGGGCAAGGTGGCGCACAGCTGTAGTCCCAGCTACTCAGGAGGCTGAGGCAGGAGAATCGCTTGAACCTGGGAGGCGGAGGTTGCAGTAAGCCAAGAGCGCGCCATTGTACTCCAGCCTGGGCAATAGAGCGAGACTTTGTCTCAAAAAAAAAAAAAAAAAAAGCCAAACTAAAAAGTACAAAAAGTACAGAATAAAGAATGCTAAGGTTGCCATAACATAAATTTATCCTAATGCAATGCATCAGGAAGGGAAAATAAACAAAAAAAACCCTGCTCACTTCCCCTTCCAAAACTACTATAGCCTCAAATGAAATGAACTACCAAAATCTTTATTCAAGATAAATGTTTAGAAGCTCCAAACCTACATTTAAAGAGATACTGCAAATATTTTAACAAAGCATATTTTCTTTTATTTCCAGAGTTCCTGGTAGCAGCAAAGCCATAATGCAGTCAGCACAGAAGTAATTTTTTTTTTACTAAACTCTGGATAACTCCAGCTCTCAAAATCCTTCCTATTGGATTTGTTCTGATAGATTCCTCTACTTTGCAGCCTAAAGAAATATCATGATCTCAACTTCTTGGTTGTTAGAAGTTATTAAAAAGTGCCTATTCATTATTTATCTTCTGATATCTAAGCTAGCCACATAATTTAAGGAGATTCAGCTCACATTTTGACCTAACCAGAGTCCTATTCTTGGGTGTTACAGATAAAACCAGCAACTTAAATGCCTATTGAAGTTTTGCTTTTTTCCTGAAATAGAACATAGGCACTCTCTGTTTTTCTGAGTTGCTATGCATTGCAAATAGATTATTATAGACATATTTTCTTGAGAAACACACCTCCAGGGAGTCTCTTATGAGTTTTGCTCCTACACGTCTTATTGGGTATGCAAAGAATGCAAGGCCCGGACCACTCTTTTCTCAGGCCATTCTCAAGGTTCAGTTACCAACAAGCAACCCTGAAGGATGAGATAAAATCTCCCACTGGACAATGAGGAGGCTTGCTTTCTGCTTGCTATAAGCATGATAGATTCTCCAAGCTCACGTTCCTCCACTGCAAGAGAGGAACACTGTGTGCAGGGCACCCATCTAGGCCCATATCACATCACTCCCATAGAACAATACTAAAAATACCTGAAATCCCTAAATTAACTGTACACCAATTCTAGAGAAAGGAAATACAAAGTTCTAATTTGGTATGACAGGAGAATCCCCTTCACACCACTTCTAATACCTGCAAACCAGTAGGAAAGGATTCCCCTCAGCACCTACCTTCTCGTGATGGTTCTAGGAACCCAAGGCAGGGACTCCTAAAAGGTAGTCAGGAGGGGATCAAGTTTCCTAACTATAGGATTTAGAAACAGGGTGAAAGGTGATGAAGAGTTTGGAAGATATTCAGGGGGGTGACTGAGCCGGAAGGAAGGAGGCTCCTAACAGTAGTTTGTATCCCTTCATCAACCTCACATCTGAGGTTATTTCTAGTTCTGTATTAGTTCTGGAAACTCTTCTTTCCATTATTCCCACTTGGTGATTTCCACTAAGAGTATCTGCTCCAATGTGGCCCACTGTGGAAGATGTAGAATTTTACCACTTTTTTTTCTGGTCTTTTGTGCCAATAACTAAAACAATGCAATTCCTATTACCTTAAAACCAGGGCAGTAATGTTTCATAAACTTTATGGGATTATGATGGGTAGGTGGAAGTAGTGAGTGCAATGCAGATTTAAACAGACTGCTTGTTGTTAAGCCCTTGGTTTGACGTGTGGCAACATTAAATAGTCCTTTAAAGAAAGACAAGCATGCTCTCCTATAAAGTCAACTTTGTAGTTCCAAGATTGCCATTTATTAAGAAACTGCACAGAGAACTTCTACACTGAAATGAGAGATCATGTTCATTTTCTCCATCAGGATCACAGTCAAAAACAAACCATATTTCTTGAAAACTTAGGTGAGGTCTCCAAGAGTTAAACAAAACAGATTTGCCAGCAAAAGGCAGGAAGAGCAAGATTATAATTTGAACCAGGCAAACTGTTTCATAACAGAAAATGTGGCATTTAATGCAGTTTGCAGAATATGGTATGCTAAAAACGCTACTTATGGCAGTAGCAGGCCTCTAGAGAGTGAAATCGGCCAAACAAAAGAACTAAAAAAGGTAGAAAAAGAAGCCATGTCAGCATTACAAAGCCACAAAAAACTGATATGATTTTTTTTCTTGGTGATTTATAATTTTTTCACCATACTTTTGGTTTAAAAGCACAAAAAGTATATGATAAAAACATTTTCTTTTTGACCATTTTAAATTAGGAATTTATACTAATTCAAATTTATCCTAATTTAATAGGACTAGTGTTTTAACAGACACGTGTAATACTGAGGTCAACAAAGTTACTAATGCAGAAGACTATACAAGCTGATCAAAGTTCTGCTCTGCGACACCTTCTGGAACAGATTTACTTTGGGTTCCTGAGTGGGTTGGCCTGCTGCTAGGATAGACTAATGCTTCTTTACTTGAAATAAACATTCAGTCAAAATTTCTACCAAAAAAAAAACTCATATTGAAAGGCTTGGCTCATGTCTCAATGTGCTGGCCAAGTAAAAATAAGCACAAAAACCTCAATGCAGGTTGACTAGAAAATTATTCTAGTTGTCCTTAGGTCTCTTTGCATTAAACATAAAGTACTTGAATCTTTCTTTTATAATCCTGTCAATTCTAAATTTTGAAAAGACTGTGTCTGTTCGGCTTTTGTACTCTTAAGGGGGCTCTGTAAATTTAAAGTATTTTTAATGGAATATTTTAGACACAAAAAAAGATAAAGACTAATTAGAACTTTAAAAATACACAGGTCAATGGTTTATTACTGTTAAAAAAATTAACATAATCTAAATGCACATTCATACAATAAATGTAGACACTCATACATTTTACATTCATACATTGAGACTTTGCTGACAAAGTCTCAACACGGAAGAACCGGGGGATGTGTGAGATAGGAAAACAGAGAACCAATAAGTATTAGCTTTTGTTTCTAGCAGTATTTATTGGTTCTATATTTTCTCATATTTTTAACAGTGATATAGTGTTGACCTATATATTTTTAAAGTTCTAATTAATCTTTATCTTTTTTCATGTCTAAAATATTTCATTAAAAATACTTTAAATTTACAGAGCCCCCTTAAGAGTACAAAAGCTGAACAGACACGGTCTTTCACACCAGAGAACTAATAAAGGATGTCTGGGTAATAGATCAACATATAATTAATTGGACTATGTTTAGAGAGTATAAACTGGGTCAATGGCATACAGTGATGATTGCCAACATTAAGATGCTCTTTATTCAGACAGTAAGCCTAAAAGTGGGGGGAAAAAAAAGGCGGGGGGGGTGCTCTTCTGGTTTTTAAATACAATGACTGTATCCAAAAACCTTATGTTTAGAAGAAACCTTTCTATATCTTTCCTGCCTGTTCAGATAACTCTTCTGAAACAAGCCGAACAATTCTATTTTCCACATAACAACCTTCCTTTCCTGGAAGATGGCTCCCAGGTCTACTTTCCATCCTCTCTTCTTCAGTTTACTGAATCATTCCAACCCTTAACCCACTCCTCTACCTATGCCATGGTTTCTAGATATTCTCCCCATCCTAGCTATGCTTTTCTGGACTTTTCCATGTTTGGGATGACTTAAATTAATATTGTTAATATTTTTTAACAACAGTGATATACTGTTGACCTATGTATTTTTAAAGTTCTATTAGTCTTTATCTTTTTTCATGTCTAAAATATTTCATAAAAATATTTTAAATGTACTAACATATTACATAAAGGCAACTTTGGATATTTAATGTTGCAAGTTTCATTTGGTATTATATAAGAAACATTCAAGTTCATAATTTAAAGAGCATTAAAAACAAATTTCAAAGGATTATTTTAAAAAATCCTTTTTCATCATTCTTAACCTGGTTGGTCTCCCATGAAAACCATACTCTTTTCTTATTGGTCACACAACTTTTTAATTGAAAATATCACAGAAAGCTTTTGGATTTTTGTTATTGTCATTTTTTTTTTTACATATTGTAGAAATTTTTCCATGCACCAAAAGGATAGAAAAATAAACACCCAGCTTCCATGATTATCAACATTTTGCCAATCCAGTTGCCTCTATCCTGTGCTCACCACCTTCCCATCCCAGCAACATACTGTTTCATCTTCAACTGAAACACACACTATATATTAGAGCCTATTACACCATAAGCATTGTGCTTACCTCTTCTAGTCCTCAAAACAAACCAACATAACAGTCAAGCCTAATCCTGTACTGTCCACGATCTCTAGTCTCATAGCAACACTAATTTTCCTATTCCATGTCTTGACATGCATTGTTTTCAATACCTATACAAGACTCTTATTCTAGAAATTGGATGTTCTACTTTCACTAGACAATATTCCTTTGTTATGAATTTTTACAATATTGCTGGCTGAGATTACTGTTCATGCAACTGTGGAGCAATTTTATAATTAAATGGGTCACTGACATGCCGGTTAATAAATTCTGGTAGACAGATCAGACAGTAGTCTTGATAAACAACCTTGCATAACCAACAGGATTTTAAAATTACTTTTCAAATGCAATCTACCTAAAGAAAGGATGAAGTAGTAATATTAACAACTAGTAGTATCTATTTTTATTTTGAAGAAAACATACACACTTTGCTTTCCCAATCATAACTTTAGAGAATCCACTGTTTCACTATATAACATTCATTAAATTTTAGGACCAAGATGTTCAATTACTGTTTAATACATAACATGAGTTATTTCCAATCATTTTGAAAGAAAGCAAGAATTAGTTCGCAAGTGTGGTCACTGGCTTTAGAGAGTGACAGGTCTTAGGAAATCATGTGATTTATAAATCATAAGAAATCCCTACAACATGCTAGAAAAGTTAAAGGTTTGCAAAAATGGGAAAGTACCAAATAATCACTAAGAGACAGAATTCCTAGGAGTAGCAAGTCATCATTATGAAGTGGTGAAAACCCTTCAAAAGGGCAAGGAAGAAAGCTAAATATAAAACCTGCCTAAAAAGTAGTCTATAGACTCTTATCTGAAGAGTTGCTAAAACATTTCAAACAGGAAACTTTGAATCTGTAAAATATTAATGGATGATTGGGTTGAGGGTGTAAGGGCTTGAAAAGAGTAATAAGAGGGTTGGTTCTAAAGAAGAAGTAAAGAAGAGGGAGGTATGCATACTTCGCTTTTCATCAAACCACTTCAGACTTTCAAAAACCTTTTCACTTAGATTCTAAGGTAGTAAGCCTTACCCTAATTTTCCTCCAAAGACTAGATGTGCAATTCAGCACACTCTTTTATTTGATGCAGTAAAAGACACTCAAAAAAAAAAAAAAAAGGCAACAAAAGCAAAAGGTGTTTTTTGTTGGTTTTTAAATCGGGCATTAAGCGAAGCACTAAGTTTCAAAACTTACATCTGAACCCACATTTCTCATGGTACTTTGTAGGACAGGTTTAGTCACAGAAAGTTTTCCATTCACTGGGCTATTCGCCGAAGGGGCTGGAACCACATTCACCACGTGATTAGGTAGCTGTGTGACTCCCCCAGCAACAGCAAGGACTGGCTGAGCAGAGGGCAGAACTCCAGGTGCTTGAAGTTGTACCACAGTAGGCTGAGACAGCAAAACCGTCTGACCTGCATTAGAAAAAAGAAAAGGAATCAGAGGGTACACAACTGTTGTGGGAGAGGAAGCAGCTTATAATTAGGTCTCTTCTGCAGACGTAATGGGTAAGATCAACACCAAGGGATTTGACACCATCAATTAAAACATTGGATCAATAGCAGCACACACTTATGGTGACTTTGTTATGTTTTTAATGGGACCAACTAAATTCATCTCTTTGAGCTATCATTAACAATATACTTTCTTATTTATCTTTATCAACTAAATAGCTATCAAATTTGCTGTAATCCCTGGATTTCTAAGAATTAACCTCTGAAATTTGTTAGTGCTAAAAGGATTTGTCTTATTATAAATAACAAATCTTTTACACTGAACATGGAGAGTCATGTATTCTAAATTAATAGAATTTACAAATGCACACAATACCAAAAATATCTGAACATAAACGTAGTAATAGTAATTCAGTATTAGAAGAAGAAGGAGCTACAGGCCAGGCACTGTGGCTCACACCTGTAATCCCAGTGCTTTGGGAGGCCAGGAGTTTGAGACCACGCAAGGCAACATAGTGATATCCTGTCTCTACAAAAAAAAAAAAAAGTAAAAATTAGCCAAGTATGGTGCTATGTAGCTCCAGTCTTAGCTACTTGGGAGGCTGAGGCAGGCAGATCCCTAAAAAGGACAAAAAAAAAAAAAAGGACTACAAATAACGAAAAACTTAAAACCATTTGAGATTAAATCTTAGCTAACAATCACGGTAAACATAAATCTATGATTCAAAATAGTCTGTAGATGATACCAGCCCTTTCCCTGTTCCCCCCAAAATGGCCTTCAATTCTTTTCTGAGTCTTCGGATGTATCATTATTTTAAATTTATGCTAATTTGAGAAGAATTAGTAGAGGTTGAACATCCTTAATCCAAAAACCCAAAATCCAAAATGCTCCAAAATCCAAAACTTTTTGAGTGCTGACACAACTCCACAAGTGGAAAACTCCACATTTCTGGTCCCAAGTATTTTGGATAAGGGATACTCAATCTGTAAAAATGACAATGAAGATGGTGTTGTTAACTCAGCAGAAAAAGTGCCTATAGATGGCATGGTAAAAATGTGTGATGGGCCTAGTGAAGGACTAAAGCAGCATACAGTCACAACAGAAAAAGAAATCATGTCAGTTTATAAAATCAAAAAGAGACTTCTAAGACAAAAACTTGTTAATGAGGCAGATGACTCCATAGAAAACATTTCTAGAAGTCATCCAACAGAATGCCTCCTCATCCCTAGAGGACCCACTTCCAGTCCCTCAACTGCTTCTGATGTTTCTTCTCACCTGAAGACATAAAATAGAGGGTACAGTAGGCTTTTAATGAAAACATAGCATCAAAGGCAGAGACTGAAAGCTGCCATTTTTTGTTGTTGCTGTTGTGTAGTAGCTGACACTTCTATTCTAGTGATTCTACTGTCCTGTCTAGTTGCCCTGTAGACATTATTTTTCCACTGTATTAATGGTATGTCATAATTTTTGTTAAGTTCTTACGTGTGAATTTGTGAATAAGTGTAAGAAAATGATTGCTTGTCAGTAGAGCCAGGAATGATGGTGGTGCCAAACAACTACAGATTGTCCACATGAGATAGTGACAACTGTGCTTTCTGATGGTTCAATGTATGCCAACTTTGTCTCATACACAAACTTATTTAAAATATTATATAAAATTACCTTCAGGCTATGTGTATAAGATATACATGAAACATAAATGAATTTCATGTTAGACTTGGGTTCTGTCCCCAAGATATCTCATTATATATATGCAAATATTCTAAAATCCAAAAGTACCCAAAATCTGAAACACTTCCGGTTGCAAGCATTTCATTTAAGGGGTACTAAACCTGTACCATTAACCTAAAGACTTATACAACTCATAACACTAATCTATTAAAAATTTTACTTGCCTGCTAAGTGCTTCCTTTCAGATCTGGCAGATTTTTATAAGGTGTTGAAAGCCTTGCCTAACATCCACAGCTGCTTGAGCCTATCTAACAAAATGAAGGTACTAAAATAACTGGCAACTAAAATCCCATGTAAATTTATAATTTAAGAGAACAAAAAAGCATTATGCTTTCAAACAGGTTGACACATGTAAAACTCAGCTCAGTATTTCAAAGGATCGGGGAAAACTAAAAATCAAAATAAAGCTTCAGAACACCTGTTTGTCAAGAACATCTGTCTTAGCTAAAAAAGATAACTTATAAAAGCAAAGCCCTTATTTCAGATGGCCTCAAAAAACACACTGAAAGTAGCAGAATTCAATAAGCAGCATTTTATCCCAGATAAGATCTAAAAATAATTTCACGGATTTGGAGTAGAAAAAATGTATTAATACTTGGGCATAAATGATCACTAAACATTTTTACCTTCTCATTTTCCCTTGGACTCAGTTTTTCTTTCCCCCAACTTTTATTTTAGGTTCAGGGGGTACACATGCAGATTTGTTACATGGATAAATTGCATGTCACAGGTGTTTGGCACTCAGATTATTTCATAACTCAGGTAATGAGCACAGAACCCAACAGGCAATTTTTTGATCCTCACCCTCCTTGTATCCTCCACCCTCAAAAGTAGCCCCTGTTGTCTATTGTTCCCTTTTTATGTCTATGTGTACTCAATGTATAGCTCCCACTTATAAGAGAGAGCACGTGGCATTTGGTTTTCTGTTCCTGCGTTAATTATCTTAGGACAATGGCCTCCAGCTCCATCCACGTTGGTGCAAAAACCATGATTTCATTCTTTTTTATGGCTGTGTATTATTGAATGGTGTATATGTACATTTTCCTTATCCAGTTCACCACTGAGGGGCATCTAGGTTGATTCCATGTCTTTACCATTGCAAACAGTTCTGTGATGAACATATGTGTGCATGTGTCTTTATATTCCCTGGGGGGTATATACCCAGTAATGGGACTGCTGGGTCAAATGGTAGTTCTGCTTTAAGTTATCTGACAAATCTACAAACTGCATTCAGTGGATGAACCAATTTACATTCCCACCAGCAATGTATATGCATTCACTTTTCTCTGCAATCTCACCAGCATCAAATATTTTTCAACTTTTTGATAGTAGCCATTCTGACTGATGTGAGATGGTATCTCAGTGTGGTTTTGATTGGCATTTCTCTAATGATTGTGATGTTGAGCATTTTTTCATATGCTTGTTGGCCATGTCTATGTCTTCTTTTGTCAAGTATCTGTTCATGTCCTTTGCCCACTTTTTAATGTGGTTGTTTTTTGCTTGTTAATTTAAGTTTCTTGTAGATTCTGGAGATTAGACCTTTGTTGGATACACTGTTTGCAAATATTCTCTCCCATTCTGTAGGCTGTCCTATTACTCTGTTGATAGTCTCTTTTGCTGTGCAGAAGTTCTTTAGTTGATTTTTATTTATTTATTTTTGAGCTCTGTCGCCCAGGCTGGAGTGCAGTGGCACAATCTCAGCTCACTGCACCTGCGGCCTCCTGAGTTCAAGCAATTCTCCTGCCTCAGCCTCCCAAGTAACTAGGATTACAAGCATGCACTACCATGCCTGGCTAATTTATGTATTTTTAGTAGACATGAGGTTTCACCATATTGGCCAGGCTGGTCTTGAACTCCTGATCTCAAGCGATCCACCCTTCAGCCTCCCAAAGTGCTCGGATTGCAGGTGTGAACCACCATGCCCAACCTCTTTAGTTTAATTAGATGCCATTTGTCGATTTTTGTTTTTGTTGCAATTGCTTTTGGAGTCTTCATCATGAAATCTTTGACGGGGCCTATGTCGAGAACCGTATTTCCTAGATTTTCTTCTAGGGTTTTTATAATTTGGGCATGTACATTTAAGTCTTTCATCCATCTTGAGTTGGGTTTTGTATACACTTAAAGGAAAGGATCCACTTTCAATCTTCTGCATATGGCTAGCCAGTTATCTTATCACCATTTATTGAATAGGGCATCCTTTCCCCCAGTCTGTTTTTGTTAAAGACCAGATGGTTGCAGGGGTGCAGCTTTACTTCTGGGTTCTCTAACCTAATCCATCGGTCTATGTGTCTGTTTTTGTACCAGTATCATGCTGTTTTGGTTACTGTAGCCTTGTAGTACAGTTTGAAATCAGGTAGTGTGATGCCTCTGGCTTTGTTCTTTTTGCTTAGGACTGCTTTGGCTATTTAGGCTCTTTTTGAGTTCCATGTGAACTTTAGAATAGTTTTTTCTAATTGTGTAAAAAATGTTATTGACAGTTTGATAGGAATAGCATTAAATCTGTAAATTGCTTTGAGCAGTATGGCCATTTTATCACTATCGATTCTTCCTATCCATGAGCATGGAATGTTTTTCCATTTGTTTGTGTCATCTCTGATTTCTTTCAGCAGTGCTTTGTAACCTTCATTGTAGAGATCTTTCACCTATCCAGCTTGCTGTATTCCCAGGTATTTTATCTTCTTTTTTTGGCTATCGTGAATGAAATTGCATTCTTGATTTGGCTCTCAGCTTGAACGTTACTGGGGTATAGAAATGCTGCTGACTTTTGCACATTGATTTTGTATCCTAAAACTTTGCTGAAGTTGTTTATCAGATCTAGGAGACTTGGGCAGAGACTATGGGTTTTCTAGGTATAGAATCGTATCATCTGTGAAGAGAGATGGTTTGATTTCCTCTCTTCCTATTTGGATGCCTTTTATTTCTTTCTCTTGCCTGACTGCTATGGCTACAACTTCCAGCACTATGTTGAATATGAGCGGTGAGAGGGGCATCGTTGTCTTGTTCTGGTTCTCAAAGGGAATGCGCTTCCAGCTCTCGTACATTCATTATGATGCTGGTTGTGGACTTGCTATAGATGGTTCTTATTATTTTGAGGTATGTTCCTTTGATGCCTAATTTGTTTTGAGGTAGACTCCATTCTTTTATGAAGTAAAAACATATAAAATGGAGAAATCACTCATAAGCAGACATAAATATGCTTACACCAAATATGCAAATAAAAATTAGTAACACATAAAGTAAATAGTATATGACCAAGTGTTAGGTTTTAATAACAATAAGAAATTACAGTCAATCTGGCACTATGAAAATACATATTCATCATATTGTAGAGACAAAAAAAAAAACAAGAATTCCCAAGTGCTCAAGTCACAGCCAGAGCAATCAGGCAAAAGAAAGAAATAAAAGGCATCCAAACATGAAGAGAGGAAGTCAAACTACCTCTCACACAGATGATATAATTCTATACCTAGAAAACCCATAGTCTCTCCCCAAAGGCTCCTGAATATAAGAGCTCTCTTTTAATATAAAATAATATCATGGTCACCCAAAATCATCAAGGTTGTCCTTTTAGTTTCTGTGGATTGAGAAAATACATGATGGAAAAAGGCTGCTAAGAATTTAGTGAAGATTTAAAATGAACTTGGAGTTTATCAGTCAGAAGTATAGCTATACAAATTTGAAGAGCTATACAAAGATACATGAAACAAATTATTTATTTGGTCTACAGAAAATGCTTGCTTCAAGTATGGATTTACAGATGCTTTGCAAAATGCCATAAGGCTACTACACCCATCACCCACACCCCAGGGTCCACAATACACAGATTGAGAACCACTGACTTAAACCAATACTTTGAGAAGAGTATTACAGGAAGCCATGTTCTACATCCTCTGAGTTTAAAAATTATGATTAAAAGACCCCCCCCCCAAAAAATTAAACACTGTTCAGGGAAATTTGGGACTATTTTAAAGAACAGAAGAGGTGTAAACATAATGAATTAGGTAACTTATAAGAAAGAATCCTATTTCTAGCTACAGTTACAGAAGTAAAGCCCTGGCAGATAACTTGTACAGAGGGCTTTGTAGTATTTCTTAAACTAATTAAGAAAAAAATCCAAATCTGTATTGCCAATTGTGTAATTATCACTGTCTCCTTGCTGAGAGTGCTGAGCATCACACAAAGAAGGAGATGTCTGTGTACCAAAGGCAAGACGTGTGTACCAAATATGGCTTGAGTCCTACCAAGTCACTGCTGCCTCCTTTTTTTCCCATATAGTACATCAAGCCTTTTCATCCCAAAGTACCCAACTATCCTCAAATTACCCAGCAACTAAATCAGGGATACCCTAAATATTCTAGGCATGCTTGGGTTCAACACAGAATGAGGGGAAACAACCAAATTTCCATGACAATATGTTCAAGTGAAAGAACAAAAAACTCTCATGGTGACTTGGTAAATGCTGACCAGGCCACAAACTATAATGCAAAGAATTGTTTGGGGCCTTAAATAGCAGCTGAACATAGTTACTACTGTTCCTAGTGTGGAAACAGTTAAAAAGGACATTCCAAAGGCTGTTTATCCATTAAAGCATGCTCAAAATCCTCTCTGGCATTACATGCACAACCTCCTTAATGGAACATGGCTGGATTCAATGCCATATTTTTTTTGACTATGTGTAACTCACTGATTTTGATAGTTCTTTCTTTCAAACTTTCTTCAAAGATTTTAAACTATGTATCAAACATTTATTGAATGCCTACTTTGTCTGAAATAACATAGCTGTGTGACTTTAGGCAAATAATCTGTGCTTAGTGTTCTCATCTATAAAATGGAGATATCAGAACCCATCACCATAGAGTTGACATAAGGATTAAATAAGATAATGCACTTAAGCACTTAGAAGAGTGTCTGGCACATAGTAAGAACTTAAATGCAATTATTACTATTATTATTAATCTCCTTTTCTATATAATAATAGCTTCCATATGGGCACTGCATGAGTTATTAATGTATTAGTTATCACAGTGACTGTTATTTAACTGTTTGTGTGAATTTAATTCCCCAATTAAAGTGTAGAATTCTTGAGAGCAAGGAATACATCTGTTATTTTTTTTTTTTTAAGGCAATACAGTATAGTGATTATTTACATAGACTCCAAGCCAGACCACCTGGGCTCAAGTTCTGGCTCTGCTTCTTAATAGCAGAGTGATCTGGGCAACGTATTTTACCTCTGTCTCCCATTTCAATAATTTTCACCATCATCTACCCAAAAAGCCCCAAGATAGAAAAATGGAAGTCATCCTAGATACCTTCCTCTCTATCCTTCAGCCTCCTCCTACATGATCCAATTACCAATCTCTATGATTCTACACTTTTAACATCTCTACTCTTCACCCTGGTTCTTCACTTCTACTGATATTCCAGGTTTTCATTATCTCTCATCTACACTACTCAAAACAGTCTTAAAGGACATGGAGGACTGAGAAGTAGAAGTAGGCATAAGTTGTTGTTGGTTGGTAGAAAATGGTGAGCCAAAAAACTAGGAAAAACAAGTGAATTCAAAGGACAATGCCAGATTAGTTGAGCTAGAAGAAGGGATTTATAGAAAAGAGTAATATTATAAAGTTCAAAAACTAAACTAGAAGGCCAGGCATGGTGGCTCATGCCTTAACTCCAGAGCTTTGGGAGATCGAGGTGGGTAGATCCCTTGAGCCCAGGAGTTTGAGACCAGACTGAGCAATATAGTGAGACCCTCTATTAAAAAAAAAAAAAAAAAAAAAAAACTAAAAACTAAACTAGGGCCAAATTGTGAAGAGTTTTATATTCCAAGCTAGGGAATCTGAGTCTTAAACCTGTGGAAATTATCTCTTCTTTTTCAACAGTAAAATACTTACTACTACTATTAACATGATTAACTGCATAATGCCTTGCCTATACTTCCCTTCTTCCTCCCTCTCCACTCTCAAATGAATGAAAAACATACCTTAAATCTGTATGTTCTTACAATAATACCATCTATTTAGATTGTACTATAAAAACAGACAAGGCGCCAGGCACGGTGGCTCACACCTGTAATCCCAGCACTTTGGGAGGCCGAGGCAGGCAATCATGAGATCAAGAGATCAAGATCATCCTGGCCAACATGGTGAAACCCCATCTCTACTAAAAATATAAAAATTAGCTGGGCATGGTGGCACGTGCCTGTAGTCCCAGCTACTCTGGAGGCTGAGGCAGGAGAATCACTTGAACCCAGGAGGCAGAAGTTGCAGTGAGCCGAGATCACACCACTGCACTCCAGCCTGGCAACAGAGAGAGACTCCGTCTCAAAAAAAAGAAAAAAAAACAGACAAGGTGCAGTTCCTCATATTAGCACATGCTCACAAAAATTAAGTATAGTCTTCAGATCACAGGAAAGTATTGAAGTTTCAAATAACGTGTAATTCAGGTTTCTGGAACTGATAAACGGCTCAGAAAAGAACAGTTTGTCTTCTTACTATAGGTAAGTTCTTCCATCACTCAAACATAGTCAATGATCTGCTAAGGGCAAATTCTTAGGAATACCCCTGCTTTATACACTAGTCATATTAATGTCAGACTTTCTGTACAGATGTATTTTAATAGCTTATGGGAACTATAATGAGGTTCTTCATTAGTTTAAATTCTTAGCCTTTGGGAAAGCACAGATCCTTATGAGATCCTAAAGAAAGTTTTGAAGACTATCCCTAGAATAACCCAAATATGAACATACATTTAATACTGCATTTTATTTCAAGGAGTTCATAAACCCTTAATACACACTTATAAATCACAAGAATACCTATTCTATAGGATTGCTATTTTTCATATGGAAAAAGCAGCAGCTTTGACTTTGTACTGAGAGGGCAGGAATTTCAAACTAGTTTTTGTTTGTTTGTCTGTTTATTTTTGGTGGGACTGATTGATGAATTTTCACTGATCCATCCATTCTCTCATCTAGGTCTTCTTTTTATCAATGTCATATTGTCTATGACCATGTAATAGAACAAAGCTAAAAGAGTATCTGGAAATTAAATTTATCAAATTTACCCTCATTAAAACTATGCTCCGAAAAACGAGCTAACTATTTACAATTGGAGATGAGATACAGTCATAAAAGCAAATGTAACATTGGTATTTATTTACAACCCATACCCCATTATCGCCTAGTCACATCTGGTGCCAACAAACTAAATCCAGAGAAAAGAACATTGCACAAGTTTTCTTGAACTCAATGTACACAGACATCAGTATGAGTACAACGATGACTAACCTACCTAAGAGATCTCCATACGCAAATGACTCCCATATCTGAATAGTACCAAATCCTCAGACTTGAACTTCTTTCAATTATGACCTAAACCTCTTGTAGAATCACAAGTATATGAGGCCATCTGGTGGATAAAATATGAAACACACAAATTTTAGCTAGTTGAAAACAGAGTTCAGATCTGTTCATAGTGACCAGGTCAATATACTGTTTACTAAACCATGCAGCCTCCTCAGAGATTAAGGGCTTGATTCTATTGCTATCACACACCTGAAATGGACCCTATTATTTTTAATACTCCTTAAAACCAAAAAAGTTCACAGCCACAAAAATCTGGCTGACCTGAACTCTGCATTCAACTAGCTAAAAATTTGTGTTTCTGTATTTAATCCACCAGAATAAAATGGCACCAAGAAAGTGTCCCAGATTTTCAAAATAACCATCGGATGTAACTGGTCTGGAGAGCTATATCCCTTGTTATGACAGGAACCATACATTAGTCATCTCTGCAATGTCCTCATAACCAAAGACATTCCTGACAAACAGCAGGTGCTCAGAAATTATAACCTGAATTAAAACAAATCATATGACACAACCCTTACTGCCCTCCAAATAAACATACACAGCCTTAAATTCTGCTCAGGTACCTTTAGTGGGTGCAGGTTGTAAACTGATAATTGGTTGCTGCTTTGCCAATGGCATAAGTGTTGGTACTGTCTGAATAATGATGGTTTTTGCTGGAACACTGGAGTTTGTTTGAGTCTTGGGTGCTGCTGGAAGCAATAAAGGCTTGGGCTGAATTGAAGGTTTTGAATTCACCTGAATTTTTTTCTTTGGAGTCAGTCCATTTTCTGGAGAAAAAACAGACAAACCACAAGTCAATGTGAAAGCAATTAAGCAAGCCCTAAAAAACAGATTCTATCACACGCCTTGCTACAATATATATACCTGAATGAACTGAAGAAAAGTACTTCAACTGTTACCTTCTTTTCTAGCCAAGCTGCAGTTTTGGGAATGGGACACACTAACTGGTAAAGGAGAAGAGCTAAAATCGCGGAATAACACCCAGAGATTAACAGGTAACAAACGTCATAGTTGAATGGCCCTCCATTCAGTTATCTTTAACAGAAACTTTGAAATCTCTCCTGAAGATGGTGGGGTCTGAGTCTATTTTAAAGTATCTTTCACCTACAAAGACAGAGACAACCAAAGATTATTTCTCCCCTTTCCTCTCCACAGTAATCACTTACAACAAACAGTATAGGTCCACCAATTAAAAAACAGCAAACCAGCCTAATAAATATAAACTTAATCCAGCATTTTCCTCTAAGAAATGGAACCTAAGCTCAATCTGAAACAGAAATAACAGAAGTTAGGAGATAGAGTAATACCAGTCTTGTTCCTAGGACCAGTGACAGGCTTATCTTCCTTCAGTGGCTCTGCTGAAGAGGGACTATTAGAGCTTTCGCCATATAAGGAAAGAGGAGACATCTGAGAACTAGAAGACAAATCCAACTCCTCCTGTAGCAAAATAAAAACAAAAATTAATGAGTATACTCCTTAAGCAGCAAATTGCATAGTAAAGGAGGAGACCCATACATAAACAGAAAAACACTTCAAGGTAACTTCAAGGGAAAGGTATATTAGAAACTGTATCTATATATTAAGCAATAAGTGACTATCAGCACGATCCATCTGTATCAAAGGAAAAAAATCAAAATGCAGAGTAAGTCTATGCCATCCTGTTATATTAAAGATATGAGTCGTTGATCTGTTTCTACATTTCTTCCTACAAACTACAAACACACACACACACACACACACACACACACACAAACATAAAACTTGATTGCTAGTCATACAAACATCCAGTATCAGTATAAGGTTGCAGTTAAAATGTCAATATCCTTTCTCCATAATCTCTCTTATTCAGTCTTAAAAGAATATCAAAAGTGGAGGCCAGGCGCAGTGGCTCACGCCTGTAATCCCAGCACTTTGGGAGGCCAAGGCAGGTGGATCACCTGAGGTCGGGAGTTCGAGACCAGCCTGACCAACATGGAAAAACCTTGTCTCTACTAAAAATACCAAATTAGCTGGGCATGGTGGCACATGCCTGTAATCCCAGCTACTAGGGAGGCTGAGGCAGGAGAATTGCTTGCACCTGGGAGGCAGAGGTTGCGGTGAGCCGAGATCATGCCATTGCACTCCAGCCTGGGCAACAAGAGTGAAACTCTGCCTCAAAAAAAATAAAAAGAAAAAAAAAAAAAAAGAATATCAAAAGCAAAATAATTTTATTTTTATCCTTTTCTATTTTCTATTTTGTAATACTGCCTTTCTTCCAAATGTAAAAGAAAGATGCATGAATGGAGCAGTGCTATTTTCTTTTTTTTAAGACAGAGTCTCACGCTGTTGCCCAAGCTGGAGTGCAGTGACGCAATCTCAGCTCACTGCAACCTCTGCCTCCCAAGTTCAACCAATTCTCCTGCCTTAGCCTCCCAAGTAGCTACAACTACAGATGTGTGCCACCATGCCTTGCTAAGTTTTTGTATTTTTGGTAGAGAGGGGTTTCACCATGTTGGCTGGGCTGCTCTAGAACTCCTGACCTCATATGATCCACCTGCCTCGGCCTCCCAAAGTGGTGGGATTACAGGCATGAACCACCCCACCCAGCCAGCAGTGCTATTTTCTTTAATTTAGTAGGTGAATTCATAATGACTGAGATACATAAAGATAACATTCGCATTTTCCCAAAGTCTTTTAATATTCAGTGAATCTGTCTCAGTTTGTTAGCATAAAGAAACAACATAGAAGTAGCAATTCAATTCAGACAGAAAAGATGGCATGTATGATCACACAATAGACATAATCTCTACTTCATACCATCTTCAAAACAATCTATAAGAATATAAAAACAAAATTTAAGAGAATACTTGTTTACTCTCAGGATGTTGCAGACCCTCTTAAGTCTGAACACCCAGAAGCCACAAAGGAAGAAGAAATAGATTTGAACAAATAATAAGTAAAATATTTAACAATAAAAACTAGACCATAAACAAAGTTAAAAGATATATATTTATAGAAAATATTTGCGGCCGGGCGCGGTGGCTCAAGCCTGTAATCCCAGCACTTTGGGAGGCCGAGACGGGCGGATCACGAGGTCAGGAGATCGAGACCATCCTGGCTAACACAGTGAAACCCCGTCTCTACCAAAAAAATACAAAAAAAAAAAAAAAAAGAATTAGCCGGGTGAGATGGCGGGCACCTGTAGTCCCAGCTACTCAGGAGGCTGAGGCGAGAGAATGGCGTAAATCCGGGAGGCAGAGCTTGCAGTGAGCTGAGATCTGGCCACTGCACTCCAGCCTGGGCGACAGAGGGAGACTCCGTCTCAAAAAAAAAAAAAAAAAAGAAAATATTTGCAAAAAACAGACAAAGGGCAGGAACAGTCATTTCACTGAAAGGAAATGCAAATGGTAGCCAAAGGCAAATTTAAACTTTAATCACAAAAAAATTAAAATGACCTGGAGAGGATATGGGAGAAAGAGATGCTCTCAGTCTCACTGGTGAGAGTGACAATTGCATCTTCATACATCCTTAACACCTACTCAGCGTGTAAGCTGAGCAAAATGTAGAGTGTATTAAAATATATTTCCAAGAAACCAAAGAGTACAAGGTAACACGGGAGGAGACTATTATCTTCATGGCCTTCGATGCTTAAAAAGTATTTGATAAAATTCGACAAGTATTCCTCAATAAAATCCTAGAAAACAAGGATTCGAGGAATACTTTCTTAACATTAAAAAGTTATGAGTAATTATACAGCCAAAGCCAATGCTGAATGCATCACAATTAAAGTCAGGATAAAAAATAGCTACCTGCTTTTCCTGTAATTCTAGTATAATTACACTAAAAGAAGAAATTTAAAAAACATTAAAACAAAAGAGACAGCGTGCCTTTTAGCAAGGTAATATGCTATATACTTGAAGCACATGTAACCATCCACTGGCAAAAAAATTTGACCTTGAAAATATTGTATTAATACTCACTTAGAAAACATAATAAAAAATAAATATTTCAAGTCAGGCACGGAAAGACAAACATCACATGTTCTCACTTATTTGTGGGATCAAAAAACCAAAACAACTGAAATCATAAATGTAGAGTAGAAAGATGGTTACCAGAGGCTGGGAAGGGTCCTGAGAAGCTGGTAGTGAGACGGGGATTGTTAACGGATTAAAAAAAAAAAAAAAAGGGGGGGGAGAAGGAATAAGACATATTATTTAATAGCACAGCAGGGTGACTATACTCAATAAGAGCTTAGTTGTACATTTTAAAATAACAAAAGGACTGTAACTGGATTGTTTATAACACAAAGGATAAATGCTTGAGGGAATGGATGCCCCATTTTCCATGATCTAATTATTTCACATTGCATGCCTGGGTCAAAACATCTCACGTACCCCACGAATATATATGCCTACTATGTACCCAGAAAAATTAAAAATAAAAAAGATTTAAATAAAACAAATAAATATTTCACTCACAATAGCAATAACAATTACAAAATACCTAGAAATTTTCTAAGGAATGTGCAGGACCCACATGAAGAAAACTACACAACTGAACTAAGAGGTATAAAAGATTTGAGTTAACAGAGAGATATACAATATTGTTGAACAGAGTGATTACAAATGATTACAAAGATAATACAGTTAGGAAAACTGATTCATTTCTATAGAAAAAATTAAAACTAGATCCCTACCTAATGCTGGATCCCTACATAATAGCACATATTAAAGTGGAATCTAAGAGTATTAAGAACCCTAAATGTGAAAGGTAAACCATATGGGTAATAGAAGAAAATGCAGGAGAATATCTCTGTGACCTAAAAGCATGGAAGGATTTCTGAAATAAGCCATAAAGGAAAAGAGAAAAAAAAAGATAAGCCTGAGTAATTCAAAATTAACTATTTATACTTAATAAAGACTACAAAGTTAATAGATAATAGAGAAAAGATATAGGCAATTTGAATGTCTAAATCCAACAAGAGTTTACTATTTCAAATATATGAGGAATTCCTACAGATAAACAAGAAGACAACAACTGAGTAGAAAAACTGGCAAAGGACAGGAATAAACAATGTATAAAAGAAAAAAGTCCAAAAAGCTCATAAGAATATAAATAAATGTTGAAAACAATAACCAAAGAAATACAAAGTAAAACAAAATAAAAGCAAACAATCAAAAACTACATTGTGCCATGGAGTAAAAATTAAAAAGGCAGACAATGCCAAGCATCAGGAGAGAAGTCACAGGGATCCTCGAGCACTGCTGCCAGCCCACAGAGTACTATGATGATCCTGGAGAACAATATGGAAGCACTTGTCAAATTAAATCCCTGCACATTCTATCACCCAGCAATTCTAGGCATATATCCTAAAGGATTTCTCACATGGGTCCGTAAGGGAACATTTTTTAAAATATTCATTATGATGTAGGTAAAAATGTAGTGAATGCATACTTGAATGTTGTACAGAGTTAGATTCAACAGATTTGATTACACAGAGCAATAGGAATTGATCTTAAAAAACACTGTGCTGATTTTTTTTTTTTTTTTTTTTTTTTTTTGAGACGGAGTCTCGCTCTATCGCCCGGGCTGGAGTGCAGTGGCCGGATCTCAGCTCACTGCAAGCTCCGCCCACAGGGTTCCCACCATTCTCCTGCCTCAGCCTCCCGAGTAGCTGGGACTACAGGCGCCCGCCACCTAGCCCGCCCAGTTTTTTGTATTTTTTAGTAGAGACGGGGTTTCACCGTGTTAGCCAGGAGGGTCTCGATCTCCTGACCTCGTGATCCGCCCGTCTCGGCCTCCCAAAGTGCTGGGATTACAGGCTTGAGCCACCGCGCCCGGCTGTGCTGATTTTTAAAAGTAAATATTATAAAGATACATACTATAATACCATTACATAAATTTAAAATACATGCATATAATTGAAATCAGATGAACTTTTTAATAAATGGTACTAGAATAATCCTTTTGATAGTCATTTGGAAAAACATAAAATTGGATTTGTATTTCATATCATACACAAGGGTAATTTCAAATGGATCAGAGATCTAAACACTAAAAATAATATGATAAATACTTATTCATGTCACTTAGAAAATATTCCTTCCTGAATAATTTTATCCTAAGCCACTAGATGGGGCAAAGCAAGACCACCATTCATGCAGAGAAGCAGCCTGGTGGAATGTCAGGGTCCAAGAACGGTAGAGAGGGCACTGACATGGCAGGCAGCCTGGTATGAGGAGTCACAGCAGAGTGATGAGGGCATCCACGTGGGAGATAGCCTGGTGTAAGGACATCAGAGCCCAAAGGAGACATGTCAAAAGAACATAAGAGCTGGTGTGAAGGGATCCCCACTGACCAAATCCAGGACAATGTAAGAATCAGAACAAAATAATTATAGTAATGGATTATAATCTGTTGCATAAAATAAGAAACGATGAATCTATATTGATATTAACAAATAAGTGAACAAATACAAAGTTTGATGAAGAACAGGATATTTTTACACAGTCTTAAAGTATCTTCCTCACAAAATATGTATGGCAAAGAGAGAAAAAGTAACTTCACAATGGAATAGGTTGGCAGATAACATCTATGAAGTGATCAAAGTGAATATAATCAGTATTAGAAAAAATCAAAATTGGATCATCAAAAGTAAATGAGATGGACACAGACATCACTTTCCTACCACAGATATAAAACCTGAATATGATCCTAAAGAAACATTAGACAAACCCAACCGAGAAATACTCTTCAAAATAACTAACCCCTAATCCCCAAAAGTGACAAGGTGAAGAAAGTCAAGGATTAATGAAGAACTGTTTCATACTGAACAAGATTAAAAAGACAAGACAACCATATGCAGTGCTTGACTCTGAACTGGGTTCTTTTGATAGTCTAAAGGACACCTCTGAACAATTGGCACAATTTAAATGAGAGCTGAAGGTTAGATTATAGTAACACATCAATGTTTATTTCCCGATTTTGTGCTTGTATTATGGCTAAGAAATATCTGTGCTTGTAGGAAGCAGACACTAAAGTATTGCAGTGATAGGGCATCGGACTGGTAACTTACTCTCAAATGCACAAGGAAAAAACAAGTTATTTGCAATGTACTAACAACACTTCTGTGAATTTGAGATTGTTCCAAACAAAAAATTAACTTAAAAAAAGTAAGAATAAAAATATGAGTGAATTATTTTATAACCTCTGAGTGGTAAAAACCTTCCTTTGAGTGACCAAAAAAGCAATTAAAGAAAAGATCAATAATTTGGCTATAGAAAACAGTATACCTGGGAAAAATAAACACCAGAAATAAAGCAAAGAGACAAAAGAAAAACTGGGGAAAAAATATTTGCAGCTTATTTCACAAACTAAGGACTAATAACTCCAATATATAATAAAGCTAAAATATTAAAAAGACCAATACAATTCAATTAAAAAATGAATGGTCGGGCACCGTGGCTCATGCCTGTAATCCCAGCACTTTGGGAGGCCGAGGCAGGCAGATCACCGGAGGTCAGGAGTTCGAAACCAGCCTAGCCAACGTGGTGAAACCCTGTCTCTACTTAAAATACAAAAATTAGCCGGGCGTGGTGGCAGGCGCCTGTAATCCCAGGTATTCAGGAGGCTGAGGCAGGAGAATTGCTTGAAGCCAGGAGGCAGAGGTTGTAGTGAGCCGAGATCTGCCATTGCACTTCAGCCTGATGGACAAGAACGAGACTTCGTCTCAAAAAAAAGAACAAAAATTTGAACTGACAGTTCATTTTTTAAACAGAAATGCAAATAGGCCTTAAACATATAAAACATATGAATAGATATTTAACCATACTTATAATAAAAGAGATATAAAATAAAACCTATTGTGGAGTGATGATGGGAAAACGGGCCCTCTTACATACTGCTAATGAGGATGTAACATTTTACAACCCCTATAGAGAGAAATTTGGCAATATCTAGCAAAATTCAAGTGTATTTATCCTGGTTTCAGCAATCCCACCTCTTGGAATATATCCCAAAAATATCCTGGCAAAAATACAAAGTGACTTATGTAACTGGTTATTTACTATAGGTTATTTGAGTCTGGAAAAGACTTATGTACAGGTTATTTGGGTCTGGAAAAGACTAAAAACAACACAAATATTCATCAATAAGGATTTCACTGAATTAAGCATGATAAGGTTATGCAATGAAACATTATGTAGCATAATAGGAAAATTATATACTCTGAAATTAGAGTTATCCTGCTAAGCTAAAAAAGCAAAGTACAGGACAGGGTCTATAGTATGCTACCTTTTGTGTGAAAAAGGATGGAAATGACATGGATAGAAACCAGGCTTTTCTGAATATATCTTATTATATAATTTTGACTTCAAAAATAAATTATTAATTTTTTTAAAAAATTATATCCTTTGGAGAAATTGTGGGACCTCAGAGAGCTACCAATAGTAGCAATCAGAGAAAAGCTTCATAAAGGAAGTAATTTTTGAACTGGGACTTGAAGGATGAGTTTTCCAAGACAAGAAAAAAATGGGGCTATTCTAGGCAGAAGAAAGAGGACATGCAAAAACCTAGAACTGTAAGAGCAGCGATCTCACTGCTGTTGTTCACTACCCGCATCTGGAACAGTGCCTGGCACAGCGGTTGAATGAGTGGAGTGCATAGGAGCTCTCAGACAGGAACTCTCACAGGGCTCAAGTTAAGGGGAATGTGGAAGTAGGAGGGGATAGCAAGAAAGGAGACTGGAAAGGTAAATGCAGGCCAGATCATGGAGGGCCTAGTACTCTGGGAATTTAAATTTCGTCCTTGTAAGGACTGGGAAGTTACTAAAGTTTTAAGCAAATTACTGATACAGTAAAGCTTGTGACACTGAAAGATTTCTCTTTGAAGATTCCATGCTAAGAAAGGTTTGAGGAGTTGGAAGGCTAACCAGTTAAAATCTTATTGACTTAATCCAGGTGAGATGGTGATGGCTTGACAAGGGCAGAAAAGATAAATCCTTGAATTAATATGTGCATACAACCACCAGGATTTAGTAACTAAATGTAGAGCCTGCAGGAACAAAGATACCACAATTTATAGCACATGTAATATACTAAAATATTATTTGATTTTTTTTATTCTTCTGCATTCCCTTTCCCCATTCTAAAAAGTACCTAAATCAGGTACTTCCTTTTCCTGGCCTCAGGGCTTTTGTTTGGACACAGAGCAGAAGCATTCTTAAAAGAGCTACTGGACTTCTATAAAAATGTCAGCCACTTCAAAAGGTAGCACTAGGCATTCCCAAACTAAGGCAATCATTCTAGATGCTGTGGCTAAAGAGTTATAAAAACTGGCCATCTTACATTCTTCTATGTCCATACATAAAGAATGTATATCCTAATAGGGAGGAGAAAGAAAGGGAGGGAGAAAAGACAGTAAGCCAAAAAACAAATACTGGATACTGTTAAAATGCAATGAAACAAATGAAACAATGAAATTATGGAGGCATGAACAGAGGGGAAAGGGCAAAACCAAAGGCATTAACAACTTTCTAGCTCCCACAAGGCCCTTTCTAAAGTTTCAGTTCCCTCATTAAATGAGATAATATAACTCACAGTAGTACTCAATAAATGTTAACTGTCTCCCCCATATACATATTTTCCAGATAGCATATTATAGCCAAAATCATTGTAAAAGACTGGCTACTCACAGGAACATGCTGAGTTGAAGAATAAGAGTCCACTGACTGAGGAGACGAGACTGAATAACTTGAGGAGGCTGGAGAAAGTGGCTGAGGTTCTGCCTTAATATCTTTAACTGGAAAACATGGAGGAAAGGTTTTACCCACTGGATAATAAAAACTTAGAATAAAATGAACAAGAAAGAAGGTAAAATCTACTTTTAAAATTCAATCGGATATGGAAGCTAAGGTCACCAAAATATAACAAGTGAAAATGCAAGATGCAGAAAACAATATATCTAGTAAGCTTCCACTCGTATAACAAATTATATATGTAGGGAGGGTGGCTGTATATATATGTATGTCTGTGTGTGTGTGTGCATATATGTGTACACTTGCATCTGCACTAATTCTCTGGAAGGGTAAACAGAAGAAACTGGTAACAGCGGTTGTCTCTGGAAAGCACAACTTGTCGGCTAAGGAATAAAAGCAGGAGATATTTTTCTACTATACAGATTTTTGTACCTTTTGAATATTATACCATATGCAAAATATTATAGAATCCCAAAAACTTACTTAAAAAAAATAAGAAACAGGAAATAATTGTTTTGGAAAGCATTTTTGACAATACAATTAAAACTTATAAAAAACGTTCATATCTTTTAAACTATTAATTTATCCTATAAAAATGTACTGAGCAACTATGGCCCAGGCAGTATCCCTTGGTGTCAAAGACAGAATAGGGTGGAGATGGCAGATTGTGTTTTCCAAAATCAGCCATGTAGTATCTACCATCCCTCATGATCTTCTACAATGTGATCTTGCCACTTTCCCATCAAGAAGTAGAGTTGATTTCTCCTCCCCATGAATTTAGGTAGGCTTGACTCCTTCAATCAAGAGAGAAGAGAAGTAATGCTATGTGAATTCTGAGGCTGGAAATGCAGCCTCTGCTTTGTGTCCTGGAACACTCATACTTGGAGCCTTTGAAGTCTGACTACCCTGAGACCACCATGACTTGAGAACACCACACCACACAGAGAAGCCCTATGCAGGCACCCCAGTTGGTAGTCTTAGTTTTCAAGTCATTCCACCCCAAGTGCCACACATATGAGTAAAGAAACCTCAAGATGATTCTAGCCCCCAAATGTCAAGCTACTACAATCTTCAAATCTCCCCAGTTGTGCTCTGGACATCATGGAGCAGAGACAAACCATCCTTGGAGCACCCAGTCAAAATTCGTGATCCATAGATTCTAGCAATCTAATAAAATGGTTGTTGCTTTAAGCAACTAAGATTTAGAGTAGTTTGTCAAACGATAAAACCAGAACACTGACTTTGTGTATCCCATATTCTATGAAGACAGACAGGCATGAAGCAATATAAGTAAATACATAAAATGAAGAGAAATAGGTAGTGCAGGGGAGAGAGGAATTTAGATAGGAGAATGTGCTGGTTATTTACTCACTGTCTCTCAGCACTAAGTCCACTTTCTATGATCAGTGATACAAATTATTCCCAGTTGGCATCCTTTTAGGTCCTGTCAATAGGGGATACTAGAAGCTAGAAGGGAGAAGGGATTTTCTTCATTCTGCCATCAGCTGTATCCCAGCATTGGCAATTTGCTCCAGGTTTTGGCTTCTTTCAGTATACTCAACCCTGACCTCATCGGGCCCCCTTAAAGATATTGGTATCACAAGGTGCTGCCCCTTCTCAGAAATACATGTATTAAATGCATGGGACTCCTCCACCAAGTTCCTAGGTTCTGGTAAGCCCTGTCTGGTTCTCAGGTTAATCTTATATAGGGACATTATTCATAATTCAAAATAACTATTTCTATTTCTGATACGAACTATTCATTCATTACACTACTGAAACATAACTATGAAACTCCTCATATCCATTTTTGGCAAGAAATTTGTTTACACAATTGCCATACCAGAAGTAGAATGCATAGCACCAGGAATCTTTTAACCTACCAGTATAGCCCAATAACCCCACCTAATTTTGAGTATGACCAAACTACAAAATAAAATTGATCTTTTTAAAACTTTTACCAGTGAAACACATAATTACCTGTACAGATTTGGCTGTTGATGTCCCAAATGTCTGACTCCCAAGGCATCAAATCCAAATCAAAATCAAGATGATCAAAATTGTTTTCCTGTAGGTTTCAAATCAGCAAAAGAATATTAAAAGAATAAAACATACACATCTTAAAATCAAACTGTCAGACACAATTGGGCACAAATAATATAACTGCTATTAGCCAACCTAGTAAAAAGAATACTCTAAGTCAGTCTTGTATGAGAATACATCTTGGATAGCCTAGAGATAAAATCAATTCAGTTACTTGAAGCACAGCGGCAACAACCGGGAAAGAGGTAAGGGATTCAGTATTTAAAACATTCAGTTGTCTTCATTCTTTTCTATGAGAATGACCATTACAGGAATCAAAAATGTGTCTTTTATCTTAAGGGAAATCCAGCAAAATACATTTTCCCATTGCCATTAAGAAAAACAAGACAAAGCAAATGCTATTCATAATATAATCTCTATATACAATAGAAAGAATATAGATATACCCAAAAGACAGGCAAGAATCATAAAGAGGTAGTTACCACTGAGTAATTTTCTTTTTTTTTCTACTGTTCTATACTTCCTAAATTTCTAAAACTTTTATGCATCAAAAAAAAAAAAAAACACTTTTTAATCCTATAAAATAAAACTACGTTTCTCAAACAGGGATCAGCAAACTTCTTAAAGGCTCCAGTAAGTTCTTTTCATTTAGGTGGTTTTTCTAACTGAAATACAAGCATATTCTGGGTCATCCAGATAACCACCTCATACTATAGACATGAATAAAGAAGTGTCACATAATTTCAGAACCCTCATGTAAGTCTGAGATCAAGTTAGTACCAAACAGTACTTTTTTAAATTCAGTGTCTGGAGTCACAGAGGCAAGAAGAGAAGTAAACTTAATACATAAATAATGCAATAAAGTCAAAAGGCAGTAAATATTAACTTAATGTCACAGATGATAAAACAGCAACAATAGGATTGCTTGAGCCCAGGGGTTCAAGATCAGCCTGGGCAACATGGCAAGACCCATCTCTACCAAAAAAAATACAAACACTAGCTGGGCATAGTGGCGTGCACCTATGGTCCAGCTACTCTGGAGGCTAGGGTGGGAAGATGGCTTGAGCCCAAAAGATGGAGGCTGCAGTGAGCCAAGACCATGCCACTGCACTCCAGCCTGGGAGACAGAGCCAGACCCTATCAAAAAACAAAACAAAAACAAACAAACAAACAAAACAGCAACAATAAAATACACCTCAGGCAAAAAAAAGTAAAAATGTATCTAGTAATTGGTAACAACCATTTGTTAATAATTTCTAGAAGAATATTATCATTTCAAAATGACTATTATATGGTTCATTTTTATTGAGAATATAACAGAAACAGAGAAGGGAAACTATTTTCTTAGGATGCCCACAACTGAATAAATATTAGTACAAGGTACATAGAGAGTACATGTGAAAGTGCACATGAAGGCCGGGCGCAGTGGCTCATGCCTGTAATCCCAGCACTTTGGGAGGCCGAGGCAGGTGGATCACCTGAGGTCAGGAGTTCGAGACCAGCCTGACCAACATGGAGAAACCCCAACTCTACTAAAAATACAAAATTAGCTGGGCCTGGTGGCACATGCCTATAATCCCAGCTACTAGGGAGGCTGAGGCAGCAGAATTGCTTGAACCTGGGAGGCGGAGGTTGCAGATCGTGCCATTGCACTCCAGCCTGGGCAACAAGAGTGAAACTCCGCCTCAAAAAAAAAAAAAAAAAGAAAGTGCACATGAAAAAAAAACTATCATAAAAAAATCTTTTTTTTTTTTTTTGAGACGGAGTCTCGCTCTGTCGCCCAGGATGGAGTGCAGTGGCCGGATCTCAGCTCACTGCAAGCTCTGCCTCCCGGGTTTATGCCATTCTCCTGCCTCAGCCTCCCGAGTAGCTGGGACTACAGGCGCCCGCCACCTCGCCCGGCTAATTTTTTTGTATTTTTTAGTAGAGACGGGGTTTCATCGCGTTAGCCAGGATGGTCTCGATCTCCTGACCTCGTGATCCGCCCGCCTCGGCCTCCCAAAGTGCTGGGATTACAGGCTTAAAAACCATTTTTAAAAAAATCAATCTCCTTCACTTTTTTCTTTCATTTGAATCTTCACATTAAAAAATTAAGCAGCAGGCCGGGCGCGGTGGCTCAAGCCTGTAATCCCAGCACTTTGGGAGGCCGAGACGGGCGGATCACGAGGTCAGGAGATCGAGACCATCCTGGCTAACACGGTGAAACCCCGTCTCTACTAAAAATACAAAAACTAGCTGGGCGAGGTGGCGGGCGCCTGTAGTCCCAGCTACTCGGGAGGCTGAGGCAGGAGAATGGCGTAAACCCGGGAGGCGGAGCTTGCAGTGAGCTGAGATCCGGCCACTGCACTCCAGTCCGGGAGACAGAGCGAGACTCCGCCTCAAAAAAAAAAAAAAAAAAAAAAAAAAAAAATTAAGCAGCTTTGGCCAGGCGTGGTGGCTCATGCCTGCAATCCCAGCACTTTGGGAGGCCGAGGTGGGCAGACCACTAGAGCTCAGGAGTTCAAGACCAGCCTGGCCAATGTAGTGAAACTCCATCTCTACTAAAAATACAAAAATTAGCCAGGTGTGGTAGCATGTACCTGTAGTCCCAGCTATTCAAGAGGCTGAGACATGAAAATCACTTGAACCCGGGAGGCAGAGGTTGCAGTGAGCCGAGATCACACCACTGCACTCCAGCCTGGGCAACAGAGTGAGACTGTCTTTAAAAAAAAAAAAAAAAGGCCGGGCGTGGTGGCTCACGCCTGTAATCCTAGCACTTTGGGAGGCCAACGTGAGAGGATCACAAGATCAGGAGATGGAGACCATCCTGGTTAATACAGTGAAATCCCATCTCTACTAGAAATACAAAAAATTAGCTGGGCATGGTGGTGGGCGCCTGTAGTCCCAGCTACGCAGGAGGCTCAGGGAAGAGAATGGTGTGAACCCAGGAGGTGGAGCTTGCAGTGAGCTAAGATCGCGCCACTGCACTCCAGCCTGGGTGAAAGTGCGAGACTCCGTCTCAAAAAAAAAAAAAAAATTCAGCAGCCTTGTACTTTCAGCAACCAAAAAATCCTTAAACTTTCTTAATCTAAGTAAAGTTACCAATGTTGCTTGCCTGAGTGCCAGCAATACTTTTAAATAAGGGGATGACCTACTTCTGACTCAATCTTCAGCCAAATAAGTCAAATACCTTCTACAGCATAAAGATTTTATCTCGTCAGAAATTTAACAGGCCCAGTTTATGCAAAATGAAACATACTGGCGCTTATATACTCTAGCTCTTCAGTGATTTAGCATGGGAAATTCTACTGCCACTTGGAAGAAGAATGACATGAGGGCTCTCATGATTCAATCCCTTCATGTCATACTAGAAAAACTAAGGAACTGAAAGACTGAGTGATTTTTCATAAAATAATAGAATGTTAGTTGTAAAATCAGGAATGTATTTCCCTTAATCTTTCCAGTTGAGCAGTTTCTTGACACAGTTTAAAAGAAACACTTTCTTTTAGGATTCTAGATGTTACAAAATATGAGTATCAGTTGCTTATTCAAATAGTCAATATTAAAAGGCAATTTAATCAACGGGCCACATTCTAAAGTGTCCCATGGAGAAATGAAACCATTAAAATCCATGTACTGAGTTTTTAAAATATATCATGTGCTTCATTCTCTTCTGGCGATTCATGGTAAAACAACTGCTAAATCATCGTTTAAGAAATATCTGGGCCGGGCGCGGTGGCTCAAGCCTGTAATCCCAGCACTTTGGGAGGCCGAGACGGGTGGATCACGAGGTCAGGAGATCGAGACCATCCTGGCTAACACGGTGAAACCCCGTCTCTACTAAAAACTACAAAAAAAATTAGCCGGGCGAGGTGGCGGGTGCCTGTAGTCCCAGCTACTCGGGAGGCTGAGGCAGGAGAATGGCGTGAACCCGGGAGGCGGAGCTTGCAGTGAGCTGAGATCTGGCCACAGCACTCCAGCCTGGGCGGCAGAGCGAGACTCCGTCTCAAAAAAAAAAAAAAGAAATATCTGAAATTCACCAAGCAATCTTTACATACTTTGTACTCAAGTTAATAAGAGCTTAAAATGATGTGATATTCAACCTGATTGATAAATTACTCTGCTCACTTGAATTACTTCTCAAGTGAAATAGCACCTCATCCATTAAAGAATAAGACAAAATCAAAGTTCTATAGGGCAAAGAGCTTTATATGTACTAATCAAGAAAAGAAAATCTAAGATATTCTTGGGGACTCAGAACGTTATAATAGTTTTTACACAGACCTCCAACCAAAGGTAAGGATATACCTACTTTTCAGAGCTTTCTACATGAATATACAACTTTTAAAGAGGAAGTTGGTAAATTCTGCTTGACTTACCAACTTAGTCAAGCAGAACTTACCAACTTCCTTTTTAAAAGCAAAGAATCTGTAAAAACCAAGAAGGAGGCAGGTTAGCAACTTTTCCAAAGTCACCTGCCAATTCCCTTATGTAGCAAACTATCTGTAAAAACCAAGTAGGCAGATTAGTGACTTTTCCAAAGTCACCCACCCCTAGGGCCAAAAGTGGGCCTAGAATACAAGTCTCACACCAAGACCAACGCAATTTCTACTGTCTTACATTTACTGACTACAAAATGGCTATTAACTTTCATACTTAATGGTAGAAGCTATTTACCCATTAAGTATGTAGCTTAAATTATTAGCCTGAACCTGTTGTCCTGAAACTTGCTTGCAATAATTAGGGTTAAAGACTAAATATCACATTATTCAACCTCAGTAAATACTTACATACGTCTCATTTGCTGCTTCCAATTGCAGCTCATCAGTGTCTGTGAAATAACCGAGTTCAGCAAACAGGCCAGAATCTTTGGACAAAGGAAAAGAATAGAAATGAACTATCAATTCAATTATTTGACAAAGAAACAAGTACTGTATCCCTATGTTGCCTCTATTAAGGTTTCTCATTAGCCACTACTATTATTGATAAACTCCAGGAATGTGAATAAGTAATTCAAAGCTCATTTCTAATTTATGTGTTGTTTTCTGCATAATTTTTATCTTGTGAACTGAATTCTTACACCAGGGATCAAAAAAGGTTTTATGTCATATGTCATGTAAGACTAATTGGTAGTGGCTTTATGGAACATTACTAACAAGAATTCTGATGCTACATCTGGGTTCAGCATGAAAAGTTAATGTGGTTTACAAGTAATAGGAGATGACTGTGGAAAGCAGACGTGGTTCATAAGCAATAGGAGAGGGCTGTGGAAAGTATATACGCACTGCGTACTTGTCATCCATGCCTTAAGCTAAGGGCGCAACCAGTTTTCTATCTAGACAATAAAGGATTCACTCATCTAAACCATCAAATTCATTTCAGCAAATCTAACTATATTCCAATTTCCTAATGAGGTTTCATTATAAACCAAGAAATATGTGGATACAGAAAACATTCTTCAATACACTATACTGAAAACTTTTTGTAGAGAAAGGTCAAGGTGTTGACCAAGGCCCAAGAAGGCTGCTTACCATAGAATCTATGAAGTTCCTATTTTCTCTGACACTTTCAAAACTTTAAGCACTCTGAAAAGTTTTTCAAAACTAGGTCTTCCTTTGTACTCTCTACCTATTTTACGCCACTGAAACTGATCTGATGATTTCCTCAGTGCACAAGTGTAGGAACTACACTGTCAGTCAGTTATTAACTTGACCAATTACAGTAACATTTCACCACCCTAAGACCAAATAGTATTTAGCAAAAAAATGTATACGTAGTAATAACAAAAGGTTACTCACATGACTCTCAGAAAAGACTACTCAGGTGCAGAGACAATAAACATGTAAGCAGAGTACTGTGGCTTATATATAGGCTGAAACTCCTTTAAAGAGTTCTCTGGCTCTCTCATTTCTTTCCTCCCATTCGTTCTGAACCTGCTCCAACCAAGCTCCCCCTTCCACATACACATATTATTAATGTCCCCAGTGACTTCCATATTGCTAAATTCAGTGGTAAACTCATAGTCCTCATCTTACTTGACCTATCAACAGCATTAACATAGTTGATCCTTTCATTTTAACTGAAGCATTTTCTTCACTTGACTTCCAAAATATCACACTTACCTGGTTTTCCTCCCACCTCACTGGTTGACCTCACCTTGCTGGTTCTTCCTCATCTCCCTAACATGAAATTGTCCCTGGGCTCAGCATAAACGTTTCTATCTATCTTACTTCCTTGGTAATCTCAGTTGAGCTCACAGCTTTAAATAAAATCTATATGCCAAGGATTTCCAAATGTACATCTCCAACCCACACTTCATGATGCATGTACAGTGAGTACTGACATCTCCTCTTAGATGTTTAAAAGGCACGTCAAACCTAACATATCCAAAATGAGCTCCTCATCAACCCCACCAAACCTCATACTGCTTTGTCCTCATCTCAGTTAATGCTTATCAGTTGCTCAGGCCAAAAACCTTGGGATCATTATTACTTCATTATCTACTTCTCTTCCTCACTCTCCATATTCAATCTACCAGAAAACTCTGTCAGCTCTGTCCTCAAAATATTTATCTGCAATGTGACTTTCTACCTTTCCTCCCATTCTTCCTTCCCTTCCCAACCTTCTTTTTCTTCCCTACCCCTCCCAACACAGAGGAAGCAGGGCAACAAAGGGGATGGGGTTTTGTGCACAGTCATCTCCAGCAATGTGCCCCATATCCAAGGAAACAGGATGGTGTGGAAGAGACTATTGCCCAGCGAAGGTGCCAGCATGCCCCAGCTGAGTGGGAGGGGGAATGGAGTAGCAGATGGAAAAGGCAGCCTGAGTGGTTAGGAGAGTGGTCATACTGAACAAATATGTTAGGTGATTGTGCAAATGGTTGAATATATCTAAAATAATTAGAATGTTCTGGTTTCTCTTCAGAATGAATAAATCTTTTGCCTTTTACTAAAATAATTGGAGTTAGATTTCTCACAATTGGCGAGAGGATTTAAAAGCATGGAGAGGGCCGGGCGCGGTGGCTCAAGCCTGTAATCCCAGCACTTTGGGAGGCCGAGACGGGCGGATCACAAGGTCAAGAGATCGAGACCATCCTGGCTAACATGGTGAAACCCCGTCTCTACTAAAAAATACAAAAAACTAGCCGGGCGAGGTGGCGGGCGCCTGTAGTCCCAGCTACTTGGGAGGCTGAGGCAGGAGAATGGCGTAAACCCGGGAGGCAGAGCTTGCAGTGAGCTGAGATCCGGCCACTGCACTCCAGCCTGGGCGACAGAGCGAGACTCCGTCTCAAAAAAAAAAAAAAAAAAGCATGGAGAGAGGCCAGGTGTGGTGGCTCACACCTGTAATCCCAGCACTTTGGGAGGCTGAGGCAGGCAGATCACAAGGTCAGGAGATCCAGACCATCCTGGCTAACACAGTGAAACCCCATCTCTACTAAAAAATACAAAAAATTAGCCAGGCGTGGTGGCAGGTGCCTGTAGTCCCAGTTACTCAGGAGGCTGAGGCAGAAGAATGGTGTGAATCCGGGAGGCGGAGCTTGCAGTGAGCTGAGATTGCACCACTGTACTCCAGCCTGGGTGACAGAGTCAGACTCTATCTCAAAAAAAAAAAAAGAGCATGGAAAGAGTCGGGAGACTAAAAGAATCCTAAGATGCTGGATTAGAACTAGAAGCATTAGTAAATAAACTCATTTAAAATACAACACATACAGATAGCTATAGAAATATATATATGTTCACACATATACCGATGTTTGTATTATGTGTATATATATATATACACACGCACATATATATACACACATGTATATATATATATTTCCTAGTTCTGTCTGCTAAGAGGTCCTAGAAGCAATGACATCCGAGTAGTAATGAAAATACTAGGTGACCAGATCTTGGATACTAAATACCATCTTCCACCAAACAGAAGTCCACTAAGGGGTTCCTTGGAGAAATAACCAAATAAAGGGCTGCAGCAGGGAAAGTGCCAAAATAAGCCTGGAAATCTTGCTGTGCCAGAAATTCTCAGCAAATGATAGGAACACGTCAAAAAGAACAAAGGCCCCAATATGAAAGAATTCTCAGTGGTCAAATCTGGGAAAATCTGAGAATCAGAATAAAATGAGAGTAGTGGTTTACCAACCACCAAATAAAAAAGAAATCAATAAGTTTATCACAGAAGAAAGGAAGGAAGGAAGGAAGGAAGGAAGGAAGGAATTCTTATAGTACAATGTCAATTAACAATGACAGAATGGGCCGGGCGCGGTGGCTCAACCCTGTAATCCCAGCACTTTGGGAGGCCGAGACGGGCGGATCACGAGGTCAGGAGATCGAGACCATCCTGGCTAACATGGTGAAACCCCGTCTCTACTAAAAATACAAAAAACTAGCTGGGCGAGGTGGCGGGCGCCTGTAGTCCCAGCTACTTGGGAGGCTGAGGCAGGAGAATGGCGTGAACCCGGGAGGCGGAGCTTGCAGTGAGCCGAGATTGCGCCACTGCACTCCAGCCTGGGCGACAGAGCGAGACTCCGCCTCAAAAAAAAAAAAAAAAAAAAAAACAATGACAGAATGATAGAATGATAGAGTTAGACAGTTACCATTTGGCAACCATTAGAGTAGTAACTGATATAGAGTGGGGTTATTAATGAGGCTAGGGCTCATGGGTAGAGGTTTAATAAGAAAAGGATATTGGTATCATGTCAGATTATCTCCCTCAAAATAGCAATAAAATACAAAATGGGAAGCAGTAGCTTTACAGTGGTGAAACCTGGAAGATACCAACTTGACCAAGTGATCATGTGAATATATCACAGGATGATATGATCGCATAGGAACATCACATAGTATTTACACTACAATGTATACCCTCATTTTATTCTGATGCTCAAATTTTCCCAGATTTGACCACTGGGAGTTCATTCATATTGGGGGCTTTGTTCTTTTTAACATGTTCATTTGCTGAGAATTTCCGGCACAAGATTTTCTGGGCTGATTTTGCACTTTCCCTGCACTTTCCCAGCCCTAGAATTGGTCATTTCTCCAAGGAACCCCTTAGTGGTTTAGGATCATCTTGTAGAATAAAAGACTTGTACTCTTTAAGACTGTTAAGGACATTAGAGACAAGGAAAAGACTAAAGAACTGTTCCAGATTAAAGGACACTGATGAGACATAAGAAGTAAAAGCAATGAATGTTTGCAAGTAAAATCCTAGACTAGACAAACAAATCATTATTGAAACAGATGGCAAACTTTGAATGGTGTCTTTGAATTGAATGATAGTGTTGTATCAATGTTTATCTCCTGACTGGAAGAAATATAGGGTAGTAATACAGGAATGTGGCCTTGTTTTGGGGGGTAGGAGGATAGAGAATATACACTATAGTATTTAAAGGTGATGGGTCAACACATCTCTCTCTCTTGAAAGGGAGAAAGAGAGAAATAGAGTAAATGCGGCAAAATTTAACAACTGAGGAATCTGCTAAAGGGCATGCAAGAGTTCTTTGCACTGTTCTTACAACTTTTCTATAGGTTTCAAACTATTTCAAAATTTTCAAATGTATATATATATACATGTGTATATGTGTGTGTGTGTACATATCCATAATCCAACTACTTCTCATTACTCCACTGCTACTATTGTAACTCATGGGGATTGCTATAGTAGCTTCCAAATGTCTCCCTACTTCTGCCCTTGCCCCTCTTTCAGTCTATTTCCAACAGAGCTGCTAAAGTGAACCTATAAAAGCAAAGGATGTTATTGGGAGTCAGGATTCTCATAGTGGCAGAAGAGAAATACAAGCATATAGTGCAAGAAGGTGAAAAAGAACCCTGCGATGTTACCTTTGAAGTGTAAAGTATATTAAAATGAATTGATGCTTTTTAAAAATAAATATTTCCTCATTCTTAGGAAATACATGGTGAAGTGTTTAGGAGTTTCATATTATCTGCAGCCCACTTTCAGATGTGAAAGAGGAGGAAAGTGTGGGTAATATTAAGAGATAAAGTGAATGTGGCAGGATTTTAACAGTTGGTAAATCTAGATAAGGAAAATGCAGGTTTATCAATGTATTTATCTTTCGACTTTTCTGTGGTTAAAAAAATAACTGAAGGTGGGTTGATAAATATACTTGTATATTTATAGAACATTCTGGAAGAATCCATAAGAAACTGTTAGCATTAGTTACCCCGAAGTATCTCTAAAACCTATTGCCTATTTCTATATCCTTTGCACCAGTCCCACACTATTAGATTTCCCTCAACAGTAGTAAACGATGGTAGTTATTATTTTTAGTGTACTCAGCAAGCTTTCCTACCTCACCTCCATCTTGCCCATTTATTTATTCATTTACTCCTTATAAGTTTAATAAGATGAGACACAGTCACTGGGTTTAGCAATGTGGAAAACAGTAGTGCCCTTAAAAACAGCAGTTTCAGGCCAGGCATGATGGCTCATGCCTATAATCCCAGCACTTTGGGAGGCCGAGGCGGGTGGATCACCTGAGGTCGGGAGTTTGAGACCAGCCTGACCAGCATGGTGAAACCCCGTCTCTACTAAAAATACAAAATTTAGTATCTCGCGCCTGTAATCCCAGCACTTTGGGACACGGAGGTGGGTGGGCGGATCATGAGGTCAGGAGATGGAGACTATCCTGGCTAACACAGTGAAACCCCGTTTCTACTAAAAATGCAAAAAAAAAAAAAAAAATTAGCCAGGCGTGGTGGCAGGTGCCTGCAGTCCCAGCTACTCGGAAGGCTGAGGCAGAAGAATGGTGTGAACCTGGGAGGTGGAGCTTGCAATGAGCCCAGTGAGTCACTGCACTCCAGCCTGGGTGACAGAGAGAGACTGTCTCAAAAAAAAAAAAAAAAGTTAGCCGGGCTTGGTGACAGGCACCTGTAATCCCAGCTACTGGGGAAGCTAAGGCAGGAGAATCGCTTGAATCCGGGAGGCGGAGGTTGCAGTGAGCCAAGATCGTGCCACTGCACTCTAGCCTGGGCAACAGAGCAAGACTGTCTCAAAAAAAAAATAATTTAAAAAAAAATTTTTTTTTAAAACAGCAGTTTCTGTGGAGCAGTGGCACCTGTCTGGACTGAGTTCCAGTGACAACGAGAAATAAAAAACTAGAGTCAGCAGTGAACATGGAGATTTTTTAAAAGGAATTCTGCCGTAACATACAGTAGAGAAATGCAGTAACAGCAAGAGAGGAAGTAACATTGAACAGAGTTTTGAGTTTGTTGGTTTTGTTTTTTTTTTTTTTTTTTTACTCTAGAGTACTATCTAGACATAGAAACAGTACTTCTAGGAGAAATAACATGTTCATTTACTGACAGAGATGATCTAGTAGAGAGGGGAAATGCTGACGCAGGAAACAGGAGGAAGAATAGCTTGAGCAATATTCTTGAACAAAAGAGGAAGGATCTAAAGCACATATGGAAGGAGTGGCTCTAGCTAGGAGCAAGAAGCCACTCATTCTCAGCAACAAAAGAGAAAGCAAACATGTTGGTAGGTGGGTAAATGAGGTAGTGGGAGGCTGTAGAAGCTCTCTTCTGATTCAAAGGATGGGAGAGATGTTGGAGGTTTGAAGATAGAAGAAACTTTATAAAGCAATCATCAGAGTGGGACAGTAAAAGGACCAGGGAAATATGATTGTTCTGGCAACACTTAAAGTGAGACCAGTCAGGATAGCTGAAGTGTTTTTTTCAGCCAAATTCAGCTATAGTAAGGCACGTGTGAAGTGGGCAAAACTGAATTTAACTAATAGGTTTATCCAAGAGAAACCTACAAGACAAGAGACAGACAAGGATATGAAAGGTGAAAGGAAGGAAATGGTGACAATGATTGTTCATGGTATTTAAACTGGGTAAGGGTGACGTGATGAACTGAAGGGAATGAGAGACACTGGAAACATGGCAAAATCTCAGAAGGACTGAACAACTATTGAAACTGGAATACCGCCGGGCACGGTGGCTCAAGCCTATAATCCCAGCACTTTGGGAGGCCGAGGCGGGTGGATCACGAGGTCAGGAGATCAAGACCATCCTGACTAACATGGTGAAACCCCATCTCTACTAAAAAAAAAAAAAATGGCCGGGCGTCGTGGCGGGCGCCTGTAGTCCCAGCTACTAGGAGGCTGAGGCGGGAGAATGGCATGAGCCCGGGAGGCCGAGCTTGCAGTGAGCGGAGATCGCGCCACTGCACTCCAGCCTGGGTGACACAGCGAGACTCCGTCTCAAAAAAAAAAAAAAAAAGAAACTGGAATACTAAAGGGAGTAAGCTGGTAAAACAGGTGAAGGTAGTCAGAGCAGGATGTTTGAAAGTGAGATGTTATTGGTAGTGACAAGACTTAGGCTTATGATCAGGAAAGCAAATGGCCGAGACTGGGTAAAAGGTACAATCAGTGATAAAGAGGAGGTCCAGAAAATGAGAGGTCAGTATATCTGAAGGATCTTCTCTAAGGATACCGAAATCATCCAAGAATCATGATGCAAGTAATGGTGAAGAAAGTAACAGTAAGCTAGAGGCAAAATTTTTTCAAAAAGTCAAGGAGAAGCCAGGCATGGTGGCATTTGTTTGTAGTCCCAGCTACTCAGGAGGCTGAGGCAGGAGAATCCCTTGACCCCAGGAGTCTGAGGATGCAGTGAGCTGTGATTGCTCCACCGCATACTCCAGCTCCAACCCAGGCAAGAGAACAAGACCCCATCTCTAAAAGAAAAAAAAAAAGTGAAAGAGAGTGATCCAGGAATCAGGAGAGGTAGAGGATGGGATATTGTGACAAAATGAGATTTAAACTTAGATATTTTTAGGGAGGAGGAAAGGAGAATAGTAGTGAAGGACAATGGAGACACCTATCCCACCATGAGAGGCCCTATGGTGAAAAGGTTTTGAGAATAAAATTAGCAATCGTTCACCGGGGCATTAAGGGAAGTTGTGTCATCCGGGAGCACCAGATTTTGGTTTAGTGCTAGAAAGCCAAGAGAACCTTCACAGAACAGACTGAAAAACCACAGTGGCAGACGGAAGCTTCTCATCTTGATACACATATCTTAAGTACAGCTGACAGAAGGAAAAAGGAGAAAGGAGAAAGGAGGAGGAGGAGGGAAGAAAGCAGAAAAAGTATCTTTTGCACAAATTCAAGCAAGAGTAAAAGAGAAGAGAGAAGGAGAGAGGAGGGTAAAACATACACATGGCAAATAAGCATATGAAAAGATGCTCAACATCATATGTCATCAGGAGACTGCAAATTAAAACAAGATACCACTACACACCTATTAGAATGACTAAAATCCAAAGTACTGGCAACACCAAATATTAGCAAGGATGTGGAGCATCAGAAATAAATGCTCATTCACTGCTAGTGGGAATCCAAAATCATATAGCCACTTTGGAAGACAGTTTGGCAATTTCTTACAAAGCAAACAAAAAACATGTTCTTACCATACAATCCAGCAATTGTACTCCTTGATATTTACCCAAACAATTTGAAAATGCATGTCCACACAAAAACCTGCACACGAATGTTTTCAGCACTTTTATATATAATTGCCAAAAGTTGGAAGCAACCAGGTTGTGCTTCAATAGGTAAGTAGATAAGCAAACTGTGAATTTATGGAGTAAACTGTGTCCTCCAAAATTCTTATGTTGAAGCCCTAACCCCAAATATGACTATATCGAGAGATACAGTCTTTAGGAGGTAATTAAGGTTAAATGAGGTCATAAAAGTGGGGCGCTAATCTGATAGGACTGTGGCCTTATAAGAAGAAGATCCTCTCTCTCAATGCCATGTAAGGACACAAGAAGGCAGCCATGTGCAAGCCAGGAAGAGGGCCCTAACCAGAACCTGAACATGGTGCCATCTTGATCTTGAACTCTAACCTCCAGAACTGTGAGAAAATAAATTTCTGTTGCTTAAACCACTCAGTGTGTGGTGCTGTCTTATGGCAGCCTAGGCAGACTAATAGGCTATGGAACATCCATACAATATAATACTATTTAGAGCTAAGAAGAAATGAGCTATCAAGCCATGAAAAGACATGGAGAGACCTTAAGTGCATATTGCTAAGTGAAAGAAGCCAATTCAAAAATGCTACATACTGTATGATTCCAACTATATGACATTCTGAAAAAGGCAAAACTATGGAGACAATGAAAATATCAGTGGTTACCTGACCAGAGACAGGGAAGAGGAGGGAGGAAAAAATAGGTAGAGCACAGGGCTTTTTTAGGGCAGTGAAACTATTCTGTATGATACTGTAATTATGGACACATGTCATTATACATTTGTCAAAACCCATAGAACAGGTTGGGAACCAGGCCACGCAGCAGGAGGTGAGCAGCAGATGGGTGAGTGAGTGAAGCTTCATCTGTATTTACAGCCATTCCCCATCACTTGCATTACCGTCTGAACTCCACGACCTGTCAGATCAGCAGCAGCATTAGATTCTCACAGGAGTGCGAACCCTATTGTGAACTGCACATGAGGGATCTAGATTGCACATTCCTTATGAGAATCTAATACCTGATGATCTAATCACTGTCTCCCATCACCCCCAGATGAGACCATCTAGCTGCAGGAAAACAAGCTCAGGGCTCCCACTAATTCTGTATTATGTTGAGTTGTATAATTATTTCATTATATATTACAGTGTAATAACAATACAAATAAAGTGCACAGTAAATGTAATGCACCTGAATCATCCCGAAAACATCTCCTGTGCCTCCCCGTCCCCACCCCGTGGAAAAATTGTCTTTCATGAAACCAGTCCCTGGTGCCGAAACGCGGGGGACCCCTGCCATAGAATGTACAACAGAGTGAACTTTAAACTATGGGCTTATAATAATAAGGTAATAATAATGTATCAATACTGGCTTATCAATTGCAACCAATGTACCACACTAATGCAAAATGTTACCAATAGGGGAAGCTGGGGATGGAGGGGAAGTACATGGAACTCTTTGTACTATCTGCTCAATTATTGTGTAAATCTATAATTATACTTAAAAAGTAGGCCCATTATTTAAAATAATTCTGTGAAATTCAAATTTCAGTGTCTATAAAGCTTTATAGAAACACAGCCATGCTCACTTGTTTATGTTGTCTCTGGCTGCTTCTGTACTATCACAGCAGACTTGAGTAGTTGCAACAGTGACCATGTAATCACAAAGCCTAAAATATTTACCATCTGGACTTTTACAGAAAATGTTTGAAGATCCTTGTTCTAAATTTCATTACCTACATTAAAAAGAAAAAGGAGGCCGGGCGCGGTGGCTCAAGCCTGTAATCCCAGCACTTTGGGAGGCCGAGACGGGCGGATCACGAGGTCAGGAGATCGAGACCATCCTGGCTAACACGGTGAAACCCCATCTCTACTAAAAAATACAAAAAACTAGCCGGGCTAGTCCCAGCAACTCAGGAGGCTGAGGCAGGAGAATGGCTTAAACCCAGGAGGCGGAGCTTGCAGTGAGCTGAGATCCGGCCACAGCACTCCAGCCTGGGCGGCAGAGCGAGACTCTGTCTCAAAAAAAAAAAAAAAAGAAAAAGGAAAGCACATCCCTCACAGGCTCTTCTGAGTTAATCACTTTATTTAAATTGTTTAGAGTTGTTAAAATCACGAGACATACTAATTACATAATCTGATTTTAAAATTTTAACTAGATAGTATCTAATATTAAAAAAAAAAAATCAAGGCTAGGCACAGTGGCTTGAGCTTGTAATCCCAGTACCTGGGAAGTTGAGGCAGGATGACTGCTTGAGGCCAGTTGGAGACCAGCCTGGGCAACACAGCAAGACCCCTGTCTCTACCAAAATGTCAAAAATTAAGAATTAACCAGGCATGGTGGTGGTGTGCACCTGTAATGCTAACGCCTCAGGAGGCTGAGATGCAAGGATCACTTGAGCCCAGGAGTTTCGGGTCACAGTAAACTATGATTGCATCATTGCACTCCAGCCTGGGCGACAGAGTGAGACCCTGTCTCTAAAAGAAAAAAAAAAAACAAGTAAATCAGTGAAGTACTTGAACATCCAAAACAGCAACTGTCACAGAATGAAACACTAGCAGACAATAGTGTTTCACTCTATTGCCAACAAAATCTGTCCTACTTACTGAACACCTAAGGAATTAAAGTGTTCAAAGAAGAGAAGACTGTTAACAGTTTGAAAAGGGAAACCTGGAAAACAATGGAAATGGGCACATTCAGGGAGGGGCAGGGCAGGATACCTGATAGAAGTGAGTCAGTGAACTTACTACAAAGAACGGAATGCTCTGTTAGAGTACATTAAGTCAAGTGATCAGATAAGTCAGGAAAATGCAGCCTGGGTATCAGAAGACAACATAAAATAATGCCATGAAGAAGTGTCCCACAGTTATAGTTTAAGAAATGTCGCTGGCCAGGCACAGTGGCTCACACCTGTAATCCCAGCACTTTGGGAGGCCAAGGTGGGTGGATCACCTGAGGTGGGGAGTTCCAGACCAGCCTGACCAACATGGAGAAACCCCGTCTCTACTTAAAATACAAAATTAGCTGGGCTTGGTGGTGCATGCCTGTAATCCCAGTTACTCGGGAGGCTGAGGCAGGAGAATCGCTTGAACCCGGGAGGCGGAGGTTGCAGTGAGCTGAGATCGTGCCATTACTCTCCAGCCTGGGCAACAAAAGCAAAACTCCATCTCAAAAAGAAAAAGAAAAGTCATGAAAATATAACAGCTGACTAGCTGACAAAAACAAATCATAACTACCCAATATATTCAAGTAGTCTTATTAATAACCAGGGATCTTAGGAAGAATAAAATCTGCAGACACGAGTTAGGAAAGCATTATAGAATAGATACTAGGGGTACAGACTTTGGAGGTTGAAAAACCCGGTCTGATTCTACTTCTGCCATTAACTAGCTCTAAGATTCTGAGCACAAATTCTGTTAGCCTCAGTTTCCTCATCTCTAAAATAAACAGTACCTCATTGGACTGTTGGTAGGATTAAACAAAATACTGCATGTCAAGAGTTTAGCAGGGTGCCTGACACAAAGAAAGTGCTAAATAAATGGTTACTGTTACTAATGTACTTGGCTTACGAAAATGGGAACAGAAGTCTTAAGTTTTCCAGCAACTCTTAGAAAATCTACCCAAGGATTGAAATAAATCTCCAATAGAATATAGTTTTAGAGAACATCTGTCCTTGAAAAACTTAAATGACTTTGTTCAATAAATAGTTGGGATTCCTTCCACTCATGCTATTGAGAATGCTGATCCAAGGGAGAAAGATAAACTGGGTTCCCCCCAATTCCGAGGCTGATGAGTGGTGTAGGCTCACTAGGGGGCCCATTTGGGAACCTACACAATCCCAAATTCATATTGGAACCTAAGAACAATATTACTATTATATCTTGCAATCAAGAGGAGAATAAAAGTCTTCTCTAAATACTTAGATAACAAAGCTTCTCCATTCTCATTTCCACCTCATTCCATTCCACCCTTCCTGACTACCAAAACCAAACAAAATATCCATTAACAAGAAAATTAAGAGCTGTATCTGGAGAGCAGTCAGGATTCTACCATGAGTATTAGGTCTAGCTAAGCAGGGACCCGAGGTCAGGTGCTTGGGTGTTTTGCTTTTCTGCCAAGATGGACATCAGGCTTAAACCAATAGTAAAAGCTGTAAGATTAGGATTTCTTGTATATAATCACATTCTCTCATGCACACCAAACACACAAAAACCCACTCCATTGTGCTCACTGCCCACATTTCACACTCAGGAAACAGCTTGCAGCCTTTTTGGCGGTCCCAGCCATCTTGCCCTAAACCTCCTAATGACGTCCAGTGTTAGCCACACAAAAAGATCATCCAGTACTTCCCCAACGGGAACAGTGAAAAACGATAGTTAACTCCAGTTAGACAATATTCTACTCTCCCTGTTGCCAGGACAGAAGCCGAACGATCCTCCCAGACTCTTACAGGGGCACGAACGAGAGTGACGAGTGGCCTCACTAACCACGCAGGGTTGGTCCACACCTGTCACCACGAGTGGGCGGAAGTAGAGAGGAAGAAACCTGTAGATGAGAAGCCGAGCCAACCCGGTGCATTATCAGATCCCACTCACCCCAATCTTCATCCAGCCTGTGAGAGAGTCCCGGGCTAAAAGGTGACTCCATGGTGCCGGCAACACCTCCCGACTCCCCCATATCACAAGTTCGTCTTCCCTGGAACTCCGTGATTAATATCTGGGACGGCGGCGGCAGGCGGACAAAATACTCCGTAACGCTGACGAGACGGTGGCCGAGTAAAGACAAACTGCCTTTGCGGCTTCTGCCGCACGAGGGACTTAGGAGGACATAAAACGTCAGAGACTAAGCAAATTTAAACGGACCTCTGAGTAAATATTTCCCTTTTGGAGTTTTCAGGACTTTCTGTCCCGCTGTTTTATGGGGGAGGCGGGGTAAGACACGCAGACATCGCTTCAAGTGAACAAAATTTATCAATATTAAAAATAAAAAGTAAAGCCCTTTTCTGAACATTCTGGCTTATTCCTTGATTATCCTTCTTAATACCACACCGTAGCTATCTCAGAACAAAATTAGAGACTAATAGTATATTTAATTTAATTTTTACAAATAATTCTCTGTTAGTGTAAAAATTCTTCATATACGCATGTATGAAAGAAAAACACTACTATTTTTCCACATTCGTGAAAATTGCTTAACTGGCACAGTATCCGAAGTAAGTGGTACTATAAAACATACTTCTAGAAAGCCTACTTTTATTTAAATAAATTGAAACAAAGCAAATATAAAAGATAACCCCCCCAAATTTATCTCCTAAAGATACGTTTCTAAAGCATAGTATTTAGTCAAAGTCCAAGCGAGCCTCCCCTAAGACCTACAGTAATCGAAGTTCCCAATATCTGTGTTACTAAAACATTCGGTGTTTATTGAAAGGAAATTCACACACATCACGAACTCCAACTGAAAATATGAACTGAGTTTGATAAAGCAGTTTCAAGAACGCTACTTAAGAGAATTTCTTTTTCATTCATTTTAAATTTCAGCGGCCAGTGAATATTTAAAATACTATAACATAAGAACACGTATGCCTCTAGGACCACGTGGAGTCTTTCCCATGGGTGGTAAGCAAAACAAATGTGCTTCCCAGAACCCTCCAAACTGCTCCTGGCTGTATATTACTACAGATTACGTAATGCAGGAGCGTTCCGGGAGGCAAGCCCAGAAAAAGACCATGAAATCCCCTTACGTCAGATGTGACTACTTTTGTCATCAGAAAACTAATAAATTTTCATTTAAGGTGAAATTTATAACACTTTTATTCTCACCCAATTACAAATTCAAAAATTGCCATAAAAACTAAAATAAGACCAGGCGCGGTGGCTCACTCCTGTAATCCCAGGACTTTGGAAAGCAGAGTGGGGCGGACCACGAGGTTAGGAGTTTTAGACCAGCCTGGCCAACATAGTGAAACCCAGTCTCCACTGAAAATACAAAAAATGAGCCGGGCGTGGTGGCAGGTGCCTGTAATCCCAGCTACTCTGGAGGCTAAGGCAGGAAAATCGCATGAACCCGGGAAGCAGAGGTTGCAGCGAGCCGGTCGACATTGCGAGACTCCGTCTCAAAAAAAAAAAAAAAAAATTAATAAATAAACTAAAATAAAATCAGCAAGTCTCTGTATCCCACTAGACACCTTAGTCTTTTAAGAAAATCACCATGACGGCCGGGCGCGGTGGCTCAAGCCTGTAATCCCAGCACTTTGGGAGGCCGAGACAGGCGGATCACGAGGTCAGGAGATCGAGACCATCCTGGCTAACACGGTGAAACCCCGTCTCTACTAAAAAAACTAGCCGGGCGAGGTGGCGGGCGCCTATGGTCCCAGCTACTCGGGAGGCTGAGGCAGGAGAATGGCGTAAACCCGGGAAGCGGAGCTTGCAGTGATTTGAGATCCGGCCACTGCACTCCAGCCTGGGCGACAGAGCGAGACTCCGTCTCAAAAAAAAAAAAAAGAAAAGAAAATCACCATGACAAATCGCCAATTTTTTAAATTTCCAAAATATTTTATTTTTTATTCAAAAAGTGCACGTAATTATGAAACAAACATTTTTGGCCTATCACCAAGAATTTTAAAATTTAACATTTTTCATTTTTGTCCCAGATTTTTCATAAGAAATTAAATAAGACAGAATTGAATTCCTCTTTCCTCCCTGCTTCATTTTCCTCTCTTGGCATAGGCCACTTCTACCATGAATTTTATGGGTATAAAATTCTATTTTATAAAAATAAAAGTGTAATTCTAGTCCACTTTTATTTTTACTTTTACGATGCTTAAACATGTTTATAGACACGTGCATTTAGTGTCATTTGGGGTTTTTTTTATGTATGTAAACTTATACTCTAATGTTCTCCAAATCATTTTTCTTATTGGACATTACTTTTTAAGGATCTACCCATGGTATTTCCTTGAATAAATACATATATCACAATTTATTTTTCCATTTCCCTAAGGATGGACAAAATTTGGGTTGTTTCAATTGTTTACATAAAATATATCCTTGTGTGGCTCTCCTTGGGCATATATGCAAGAATCTCTCTCTCTCCCTCTTTTTTTTTTTTTTTTTTTTTTTTTTTGAGACAGGTTCACTTTTTCCCCTATGCTGGATTGCAGTGGCGCCATCTCAGCTCATGGCAGCTTGACCTCCCAGGTTTAAGTGATCCTCCTGCCTCTCCCCCAAATAGCTGAGACTATGGGAACCCACCACCACACCCGGCTAATTTTTGTATTTTTTGTAGAGACAGGATTTCGCCATGTTGCCCAGGCTGGTCTCAAAACTCCTGAGTTCAAGCAGTCCGCCTGCTTCTGCCTCCCAAAATGTTGAGATTACAGGCTTGAGCCACCGCACCCAGCCTCAAGAATGTCTTTAATAATGTATGTACTATTTTATCGGTTTACTCCCTCGCTATCATTGATGAGTTCTCTTTGCTCCACATTCTCTCCAATACAAGTTATGGTCAGACCTTTATCATTTTTATCACTGTGAAAATTGCAATTTATATTTCCCTAACAAAGTGGTGCATTCTTCCATACTTATGAAACCTTATTTCCTCTTCTGTGAACTGTCCACTCTTACCTTTTATAAAGTTTGCTACGGAGTTTTCTTTCACAAATGATGTGTACGTCATTAGATAGCCTGCTCTATTCATTGGCTGTATAAACTAAAAATAAACTCCTAAGTCCCCCACCAACGGAATAGGCCCCCTTGTGGCCAAGGGGATCCTAGAAAACCTTAAAACTGAGTTTTAGACCACGGTGGAACAGGTTAGACACACCTTGTTATACTCCCTCTCTTTTGTGGTTTAGACACAACTGGCCAGCATTAATGTTAAAATAGAGATGATAAGACTGACAGAACAGACTCTGGCACTAAGATACCAAATTGTAAACAAGACCTAAAGCCATTCCAGGCAAGGCTTTAGTCCCACACCCCTATACTTAAAGAATAAACTGTGTTCTAACTGCCACAAGTTCTTCTCTAGCAGCTAAATAAATACAGGCCTCAAGAGAAACAATATTAAAACAATGTGCAGCTCCACCAGATGCTGACTTACTGATCCCCAGCCCCCATTCCACCAGCTGTAGCTACAGCTTTCATTGGACAACTTTTTGTTGATTTCAGTAACTTTCTCCACATAAGAACACCACCGGCCATGGACTGGTTCTAGCTGGTTTACAGAGGTTGCATATTTGCATGGCTTCATGTCCTGAAAGACCTTTCGATGTATAGGGCTCATTGTAATATATTCAAATGTTAAGTCTCGGCTGGGTGTGGTGGCTCACACCTGTAATTCCAGTACTTTGGGAGGCCGGGGTGGGCAGATCACGAGGTCAGGAGCTTGAGACCAGCCTGGCCAACATGGGGAAGCCCCATTTCTACTAAAAATACAAAAATTAGCCAAGCATGGTGGCGGGTTCCTGTAATCCCAGCTATTCAGGAGGCTGAGGCAGGAGGCTTGAAACCAGGAGGCGGAGGTTACAGTGAGCTGGGATCCCACCATTGCAGTCCAGCCTGGGTGATAGAGCAAGACTCAGCCTCAACAACAACAACAAAAGAGTTAAGTCTCGGCCGGGCGCTGTGGCTCAAGCCTGTAATCCCAGCACTTTGGGAGGCCGAGACGGGCGGATCATGAGGTCAGGAGATCGAGACCATCCTGGCTAACACGGTGAAACCCCGTCTCTACTAAAAAAATACAAAAAACTAGCCGGGTGTGGTGGCGGGCGCCTGTAGTCCCAGCTACTCGGGAGGCTGAGGCAGGAGAATGGCATGAACCCGGGAGGCGGAGCTTGCAGTGAGCTGAGATCCGGCCCCTACACTCCAGCCTGGGCGACAGAGCAAGACTCCGTCTCAAAAAAAAAAAAAAAAAAAAGAGTTAAGTCTCCATCCCAAAGTGAATATGGGTCATATGTTACACGAGTTTTTTGTTCAATATACATGTATCAGGACCACTTTCATGAATATCCATAGCTCTTCCTGTAACCTGTTGAAAATCTATGTTTAGCCAGCCTGTTCAGCCTGAAGCTCCTACACTACAAGCCCTTCTCCTTCAAAGTGCCTGTTTCTGCAGGCACGCTTCCCAGCCTGCAGGATGGCAACCTTGCAGGCCATAAAGTCTCCCTTTCTTTTCTAAATTTATTCATTGTGGGGTTTTTTAATGTATACATTTTTTAAAGAGAGAGAGAGACTCACTTTGTTGCCCAGACTGGTCTCAAACTTCTAGGCTCAAGCTATCCTTCTGCCTCAGCCTCCCAAAGCACTGGGATTACAGGCGTGAGCCACCGCACCCTGTCCATTGTTGGGTTTCTTTTTAAGTTAACACTTGGTATATATGTTGTAAATATCTTCTCCCAGGTTGACACTTGTCCTCTTTGTTTATGGGGCTTTTGTTCTCTAGATTTTAATTTCAATGTAGTCAAATTTATCAATCTGTTGTTATGATAGCTGACATTTATAGCTTTCTTAAGAAATCCTTCCCTCTCCTGAGGTCATTAAGACTGTTGTTTTTATTTTCATAGTTTTATAGTTTTGTTTTTCACATCCTTTTTTTTTTCTATTCAGCTATTATTGGGGTATAGCAACACTGTGGATTTTTGTACAGCAATCTTGTGCCAAAAACCTTGTTGAATTCTGTTATTCTAATATTTTGTCTGTGCCAGGCACAGTGGTACACACCTGTAATCCCAGCTTCTTGAGAAGCTGAGGCAGGAGGATTGCTTGAACCCAGGCGTTCAAGGCTAGCCTGGGCAATATAGCAAGATTCTGTCTTAAAAAAAAAAAAAAATCATATTATGATAGATGGAAACTAGTATGTGATAAAAATGACTTTAAAAAAATTATCTAAAGTTACTGAGGATTTTTTATTTAGAAGAACATTATGCAAACACCAACCTTTTAAATTGTTTTATTTAATGTTTTAATTTGTAAAATAAACTTTCAGTATGAAAATTTTCAAACATGAGATGATGTAATGCATCCCTGTGTTCCTATCACCCAGCTCAGCTTCAACAATTTGCCATTCTTGTTTTATCTATCCTACCTCTCCTCTCCACAACTTTCTTCATTTTGTTTTGTGTTTTTCCCAGAATGTTTTTTTTTTCCCCTCTTAGACGGAGTCTCGCTCTGTCGCCCAGGCTGGAGTGCAATGTGTGAGCTCGGCTCCCTGCAACCTGTGCCTCCCAGGTTCAAGCGATTCTACTGCCTCAGCCTCCCAAGTAGCTGGAATTTCAGGTGCCTGCCACCATGCCCGGCTAATTTTTGTATTTTTAATAGAGATGAGATTTCACCATGCTGGCCAGGCTGGTCTTGAACTCCTGATCTAAGGCCATCCACCTGCCTCGGCCTCCCAAAGTGCTGGAATTACAGGCGTGAGCCACCTTGCCCAGCCTTCCTGGAATATTTTAAAGCAAATCCAGATATCATATTATTTCACCCATAAATACTTCAACGTATATCTCTAAGAGACAAGGCCTCTTTTTTTTTTTTGAGACGGAGTTTTGCTCTGTCGCCAGGCTGGAGTGCAGTGGTGTGATCACTACAACCTCTGCCTCCCTCCTGGGTTCAAGCGATTCTTCTGCCTCAGCCTCCCGAGTAGCTGGGACTACAGGCGCATGCCACCACGCCCAGCTAATTTTTGTATTTTTTTAGTAGAGATGGGGTTTCACCATGTTGGACAGGATGGTCTTGATCTCTTGACCTCGTGATCCATCCGCTTCAGCCAAAATGCTGGGATTATAGGCATGAGCCACCGCACCCAGCCTGCCTTTTCTTATTTTTCAAAAACATACTTATAATACCATTATCATATCCAACAAAATTAGTAATTCCTTAATATCATCTGATACTTGTTCCATGTTCAGTTTTCTGTCTCAAAAATGCCCTTCCTTCCAGTTAGTTTGTTAAAATCAGGATCCAAACAAGATCGTCACATTGCATTTAGTTCATATGACAATTCCCTCTCCATTTCTTCCCCCCATGCCATTTGCTGAAGAATCTAAGTCATTGGTCCTATAGAATTTCCCACTTTGTGATTCTGCTGATTACATCTTCATGGTGATGCTTAATTTGTTCCAGAAACTGCCAGTGACATCTAGAGGCTTGATTAGTTTTTGCTTTTGTTTTTGTTTTTGTAAGAATACTTCATAGGTACTTCCTTGCATCATAGCAGGAGGCACATACATACTGTCCCACTTTTAGAGATGTTGAGATTTATTATTGAGTTCAGATTTTTTTCCTAAGTCTTAAACTGTTTAGCCCCTTATTTGACTGCAATGGTTAGGACCTCTAATACGATACAGAAGGTAGGGGCTAGACATCTTTTAACTTGTTTCTAAATTTTAATGTGAATGTTTAAAAAGTTTTACCACTAAATAAGATTTTTTCCCACAGATTTTTCGTAGATACTCTGATTAAGCTTCCTTCCACTCTAGTTACCAGGCTTTTCTTTTTAAATCGTTAAGTGTTGGACGTTATGGAATTCTTTTTCTTGAATCTACTCATTCGTTTTCAAGTTAAACCCTTGGAGTAGAAATACAATTTGAAAGAGAACCTTATGTCTAGAGACAATACCACTCTTTGGTCTAGGTAAAAGGAGCCCCTACCCTGGACCCACACTTTAGAAGACTTTACTCTGACCTCTGACTCTGTCCCCACAGGATAAGAATCCATACTGCCAACGTGATGTGCCCAGCTAGAACAGATGCCCCCTTCTAGAAGTGCATCTAACACTCAAATAGCTCCAAGCCTGCTTCTAAGGCTTGCTCAGGCCTCTTATCTCTTAAGAGTGAAATGGGCCAATGGTATACACCAGGGCTGTAGCCAGATCTTATACATATAGGTGGGGGATCCACATATATATATATGCACCAGGCTCTTCACGATGCAGAACAAATCAAGGGATGGGGAAATAAAGGAGGCACCCCGTGGGCGGGGGCCACCTCTCCCTGCATTGCCATGTTTTGTTATGGAATCATAAAATCAGATAATTTTTTTTTTTTTTTGAGACGGAGTCTCCCTCTGCCGCCCAGGCTGGAGTGCAACGGCCGGATCTCAGCTCACTGCAAGCCCCGCCTCCTGGGTTTATGCCATTCTCCTGCCTCAGCCTCCCAAGTAGCTGGGACTACAGGCGCCCGCCACGTCGCCCGGCCAGTTTTTTGTATTTTTTAGTAGAGATGGGGTTTCACCGTGTTAGCCAGGATGGTCTCAATCTCCTGACCTCATGATCCGCCCGTCTCGGCCTCCCAAAGTGCTGGGATTACAGGCTTGAGCCACCGCGCCCGGCAAAATCAGATAATTCTAAATTCAAACCTGGTCTGACAGGTCATTACGAAGGTGTATTTGTCAAGATAATAGAATAAAACATTTTATTTGACAGATAGCTGGATTTATAATTTTTTTTTTTTTTTTTTTTGAGATGGAGTCTCGCTCTGTCGCCCAGGCTGGAGTGCAGTGGCACGATCTCAGCTCACTGCAAGCTCCGCCTCCTGGGTTCACGCCATTCTCCTGCCTCAGCCTCCAGAGTAGCTGGGACTACAGGCACCCGCCACCTCACCCGGCTAGTTTTTTGTATTTTTTAGTAGAGACGGGGTTTCACCGTGTTAGCCAGGATGGTCTCGATCTCCTGACCTCATGATCCGCCCGTCTCGGCCTCCCAAAGTGCTGGGATTACAGACTTGAGCCACGGCGCCCGGCATAATTTTATTTTTTTAAGACAGAGTGTAGCTCTGTCGCCCAGGCTGGAGTGGAGTGGCGCAATCTCGGCTCACTGCAAACTCCGCCTCCCAGGTTCAAGCGATTCTCCTGCCTCCACGCCTCCCAAGTAGCTGGGATTACAGGTGCCCACCACCATGCCTGGCTAATTTTATATTTTTAGTAGAGACGGGAATTCCCCCATGTTGGCCAGGCTGGTCTCAAACTCCTGACCTCAAGTGATCCACCCATCTTGGCCTCCCAAAGTGCTGGGATTACAAGCGTGAGCCACTGCACCCGGCCAATTTGTTAAGTTTTAAAAGTTAAAACAGGCCGGGCGCGGTGGCTCAAGCCTGTAATCCCAGCACTTTGGGAGGCCGAAACGGGCGGATCACGAGGTCAGCAGATCCAGACCATCTCTGGCTAACACGGTGAAACCCAGTCTCTACTAAAAATACAAAAAGCTAGCCGGGCGAGGTGGCGGCGCCTGTAGTCCCAGCTACTTGGGAGGCTGAGGCAGGAGAATGGCGTGAACCCGGGAGGCAGAGCTTGCAGTGAGCTGAGATCTGGCCACTGCACTCCAGCCTGGGTGACAGAGCGAGACTCCGTCTCAAAAAAATAAATAAATAAATAAATAAATAAATACATGTTAAAACAAACAGTATATAGGCCTCAATGTATATTACTGTTGGAACCCTGCAAATAGTGGGGAGCATGAGTAGTGAATTTACAACTTAATTAAAATTGCATTTGATCCATACCATTTGATTTTATAATCCGACCAACAGTGTATGATAGATAGGCATTGAGTCATATTAAACTGCAGCTATGTAACTACTTTTTACCTACAAAAGGGGTAACTTCATATGCCGCAAACTGTTACTATTTTTTTAAATAGAGATGGGGGTTTCACCTATCGGCCAGGCTGGTCTTGAACTCCTGGCCTCAAATGATCCACCCGCCTTTGTCTTCCAAAGTGCTGGGACAGGCATGAGCCACCACACCTGGCCTCCTCAACCTGTTTTTTAAAACTCTCCAGAGAATAAAATATGAAGAAAAAAGTAAGATTTTATGAAAGCTAAAACAAATGGAGTTTTTTCTCAAAAGAAAAAATTATGGCAGGAAGGGGTGGCTCACGCCTGTAATCCCAGCACTTTGGGAGGCCAAGGCAGGTGGATCACTTGAGGTCAGGAGTTTGAGACCAGCCTGGCCAACATATGGAAACCCCATCTCTACTAAAAATACAAAATTAGCAAGGCGTAGTGGCACACGCCTGTAATACCCAGCTACTTGGGAGGCTGAGGCAAGAGAATCGCTTCAATCTGGGTAGCAGAGGTTGCAGTGAACTGAGATCACGCCATTGCACTTCAGCCTGGCAACAACAACGAAACTCCATCTCAAAAAAAAAAAAAAAAAACAGAAAGAAAAATTACTATATGGAAACTGCCAAAGTCTTCTAGTACAATGTTAAGATTTTTCTCAAGAATTTTTCATAACACTCCCATACATTTAAAAAACTGAGCTAGGCATTTTTTAAGAGGATCATTATTCATAACATATTTTTGCATTTTAAAATTACTCCCACTACAGTGTTTATGGACAATATTTTTCTTTAATTCTTGGTTTTTTTTTGGAGTAGCCTCCTGAGCAGCTGGGACTACAGGCGTATGCCACCATGCCTGGCTGATTTTTGATTTTTAGTAGAGACAGGGTTTCACCATATTGGCCAGGCTGGTCTTGAACTCCTGACCTTAAGTGATCTGCCTGCCTTGACCTCCCAAAGTGCTGGGATCATAGGCATAAGCCACTGCGCCTGGCCTTTATTAGTTAATTCTGACTCTTGTGAATGTTCAAATATCTAATTAGGTCCAATTGTAATTATTAATAATGAGTAAAATAATTCTAGTTTCTATATATCAGGTTAAAAAACTAATCTGAGGCCGGGAGCAGTGGCTCAAGCCTGTAATCCCAGCACTTTGGGAGGCCGAGACAGGCGGATCACAAGGTCAGGAGATCGAGACCATCCTGGCTAATACGGTGAAACCCCATCTCTACTAAAGAATACAAAAAACTAGCCGGGCGACGAGGCGGGCGCCTGTAGTCCCAGCTACTGGGGAGGCTGAGGCAGGAGAATGGCGTGAACCTGGGAGGCGGAGCTTGCAGTGAGCTGAGATCCGGCCACCGCATTCCAGCCTGGGCGGCAGAGCCAGACTCCGTCTCAAAAAAAAAAAAAAAAAACTAATCTGGAATTATTACCTTTTCCAATACTCACATATTGGGCTACAAAATGACTTGATATATAGTAACTCTCATTTGTTTTCTTCATCATTAGAAACACATCTAACATTTATACATTTCTTTATGTAGATCACTTCAAAAGGCATCTCACTTTTCTAAAAATATAGATAATTGGGATTACTGAACAGCAATAGGAAAATTGCATTTTAATCAGAATTTTACTAATGGCCTTTCCATTTCCAAGAAAAAAAATCCAGACATGTACGGGTTTACTAATATCCCTTAAAAGAAAGAAAGTGAAATAATTCCAAAATATGTCCAAGCAAATCTGCTTTATATGTCTAGAAATAAAAGAATACCCATTTAAATAGTTTCAAATTTTTGTACATAATTTTGTCTATACAGACCTTAAGATCACATAACATTCCAACAATCAGAACTTTTTTTTTTTTTTTTTTTTGAGACGGAGTCTCGCTCTGTCGCCCAGGCTGGAGTGCTGTGGCCAGATCTCAGCTCACTGCAAGCTCCGCCTCCCGGGTTCATGCCATTCTCCTGCCTCAGCCTCCGGAGTAGCTGGGACTACAGGCGCCCGCCACCTCGCCCGGCTAGTTTTTTTGTATTTTTTAGTAGAGACGGGGTTTCACCGTGTTAGCCAGGATGGTCTCGATCTCCTGACCTCGTGATCCGCCCGTCTCGGCCTCCCAAAGTGCTGGGATTACAGGCTTGAGCCACCGCACCCGGCCTAGAACTTTTAAAAATATATGAAATGTAGACAGTATCTGGTTATAAAAGATTTTAATATCAAATTAAATGTACATGATCAAAAGGCTTTGATTGCCGTGTAAAACAGTTTCCAGGTTACATCAAGTGACTTTATCTTCTCCCATTTCAAATGAAATGTTAACAGCATAAACAATTTGCAATGAATGATAAGAAGCAAAGGCAGTACATATCATCTGCAAGTTTCTTCGCAAGCTATAAAATATCATGTTCATATTTTTCTTGTTTGTGATCTCAAAACAGGCAATATTTTCATTTCATCCACTCTGTTCTTATGTATTTGAAAAGCAGGTGTTATCCACCTACCACACGAGCACTGTTCACCAAACCAGTTGAAGGAACCCAACTTGGCACTGCATTTTGGGCAAAGAAGCTGAAATAAAGCAAATGTGTTACTTTATTCATTCACTTTTATACAAAACAAATCATTATCTTTGGCAATCAATATAGGATATAAAAATAAGACACAGTCCCCACCTTGAGTTTATAATCTAATCAGTGAGACAAAATGCATTGGAAATTTACTGTAATAGATAGTAGACTACAATTATTGCATAGGAAGAATGTTGTATTCAGGGAGCTTGAAGGGAGAAAGGTAAGCTTACTATTTGATTAAGGAAGGTTTTGTGGATGTGGCAAATGTATATATAGCTTTTAAATCAGTTTGTAATTTAGGATTTCAAATGAAAATCATCACGGCTAAAGTACAGAAAAGCATGTTAGGATTTTCATGCTGTATTACTAATTGTATGTATTGGCAGCATATAAGTCAGTTTCTTAGCTATTTAAAGACAAACTGATATTCCAGGAAAATAGGTAAATCAAAAAAAGCCTAATAAGACAACTGCATTTTCTTCTAATGTAATTAGTTATAGCATTATTTTTTATGTTTGGCTCTTTGATTTGTGCATGGTATAAGGTAAGAGTTTTTATTTTTAACATTGAGCTATAGAAAATTAGACATAAAACTCAGAAGTGGGCTGAGTGCGGTAGCTCACACTTGTAATTCCCAGCACTTTGGGAGGCCGAGGCGGGCAGATCACCTGAGGTCAGGAGTTTGAGACCAGCCTGGTCAACATGGTGAAACCCCATCTCTACTAAAAATACAAAAATTAGCTGGGCATGGTGACAGGTGCCTGTAACCACAGCTACTTGGGAGGCTGAGGCAGGAGAATCACTTGAACCTGGGAGGTGGAGGTTGCAGTGAGCCAAGATCACGCCACTGCACTCCAGCCTGGGCAACAGAGCAAGACTCTGTCTCATAAAAAAGAAATTCAGAAGCCATAAATAAAAAAACTAACACATTTTATTATGTAAATATCCTTCATTTTAATATGACAAAACATATTAAAAAATCTGATAAACAATAGACTGAAGAAAATAGTTGCAATATATTAGATGAACTAATAACATCTAGAATATATAGAGTTCCTACAATAGAATGAGACAAAACCCATAGACAAATGGTCCTAGGAATATGAAAGCAGTTTATAGAAAAGGAAACTGTGGCCAGGCGCGGTGGCTCAAGCCTGTAATCCCAGCACTTTGGGAGGCCGAGACGGGCGGATCACGAGGTCAGGAGATCGAGACCCTCCTGGCTAACACGGTGAAACCCCGTCTCTACTAAAAAATACAAAAAACTAGCCGGGCGAGGTGGTGGGCGCCTGTAGTCCCAGCTACTCCGGAGGCTGAGGCAGGAGAATGGCGTAAACCCGGGAGGTGGAGCTTGCACTGAGCTGAGATCCGGCCACTGCACTCCAGCCTGGGCGACACAGCGAGACTCCGTCTCAAAAAAAAAAAAAAAAAAGAAAAGGAAAATGTAAACGGCTGGTAAATACATAAAGATGGTGGTTAATGACTATTTTCATAAAATTCCAATTAAACATTTTAGGATTAACATTTTTTACCCCACAGGGCTGACAAAATGTTAACAGTTTTAAAGTATCTATTATGTCAAGGATATGGGGTAATGGGTACATGCATTCAGTTACTGAAAACCAAATTTGTATGAGCATTTTGAATATCGGCCTGGAATATCACTAATATTTAAAATACATTCTTCAAGCCAGGAATTCCACTTCTAAGTATATATTCTACAGAAAAAAAATCAAACATGTATACAAATAAGTATGCACAGGATTTAGAATCTCACATAAAAATGTATTTAACTTGGTTGGAATGTGTGTGTGTGTGTTTCCCAGGTTAAGTAAAATTAGAAAGCCAGAATCGCAAGCCACCAAAAAGAAAAACTGATAAATTAGATATCACCAAAATTACAATCTCTAACTGCTACAAATAATATCATCAAGAATGGGAAGTGAGGCTGGGCATGGTGGCTCACGCCTGCAATCCCAGCACTTTGGGAGGCCGAGGTGGGTGGATTACCTGAGGTCAGAAGTTCGAGACGAGCCTGACCAACATGGAAAAACCCCGTCTCCACTAAAAATACAAAATTAGCCAGGTGTGGTGGTGCATGCCTGTAATCCCAGCTACTCAGGAGGCTGAAGCAGGAGAACCACTTGAATCCGGGAGGTGGAGGTTGCAGTGAGCCAAGATTGCGCCATTGCACTCCAGGCTGGGCAACAAGAGCAAAACTCCGTCTCAAACAAACAAACAAACAAAAAGAATGGGAAGAGTAGGAACGTGAATTGTGATATGGTTTGGTTGTGTGTCCCCATCCAAATCTCATCTCAAATCAAATTGTAATCCCCATGTGTGGAGGAAGGGAGGTGATTGGATCATGGAGGCAGATTCCCCCACACTGTTCAGGCCATAGTGAATGAGTACTCATAAATTTTGATGGTTTTATAAGTGTTTGACAGTTTCAATCTCACACATGCTTCTCTCTCCTGCCACCTTGTGAAGAAGAGGCCTGCTTTCCCTTCCACCATGATAATAAGTTTTCTGAGGCCTCCCCAGCCATGCAGAACCATGAGTCAATTAAACCTCTTTCCTTTATAAATTACCCAGTCTCACATACTATCTTTATAGCAGTGTGAAAATGAACTAATACACGATGGTTGCAAAAAACACCGTGAATACACTTTAAAAACCACTGAATTGTACACCTTAAATAGGTAAATTGTATGTATGTGAATTATACTATAATAAGGCTGTTTTTAAAAAAGCAGCATCATCTGAAAATGTGAGTTTGATCATAGGGTACCACTTTCTAGGCAAGACACTACTCATAAACAGTTTCCTGGCCGGGAGGGCGCGGTGGCTCACGCCTGTAATCCCAGCACTTTGGGAGGCCGAGGGGGGCCGATCACGAGGTCAGGAGATCGAGACCATCCTGGCTAATGCAGTGAAACCCCGTCTCTACTAAAAATACAAAAAAATTAGCTGGGCCTGGTGATGTGCAGCTGTAGTCCCCGCTACTCCGGAGGCTGAGGCAGGAGAACGGGCGTGAACCCAGGAGGCGGAACTTGCAGTGAGCTGAGATCGCGCCACTGCACTCCAGGCTGGGCAACAGCGCAAGACTCCAACTCAAAAAAAAAAAAAAAAAACAGTTTCCTCATGCATATCCTATTGAATATAACTGCTCTACCTATTTTATAAAGCTATGGCATTCTTCAAATGGTATAATATAGTGAAAGGGTTTCATAAAATAGCCACCATACAAACTTTTATACAAACCATACAAACTTTCAAAATCATTATTATTATTATTATAGAATACCTTCACATTAATATCAAGTAAACCTAAAGGAGAAATGTGATTGTCATGGCACACTCCCACCAAGTTAAACAATTTTTTATGTAAAATGTCACATGAACTGCATTCTTTCTTTTTCTTTTTTTCCCCACACACTGGTTATAGGAGCAAGAGGATGAGCTGCATTATTTAACTGGAAATGAAAAAGAATCTCATAGTAAAACACACTAAATTCCAATTTCCTAAAATATCAGAAAAAAAGAGAGACACATACAGGAAGCCAACAGAGAAAAAGAAAGACAGAACTTTTAACCTAATTTTAAAATCCCTGATTTACCCTTCTCTTATTAAAAAGTTCAAATTTTGTTAAATACATTTTTTCTTTTTTTTTAATTAAAAATTGTTTAACTTTCTTTCATAGAGATGAGGTCTCACTATGTTGCCCAGGCTAGTCTCGAAACCCTGGGCTCAAGCGATCCTCCCGCCTCAGCCTCCCAAAGTGCTCAGATTACAGGCATGAGCTAATGAGGCATGAGTGCTCAGCCAATATATTCTAATTAGTTTAAAAATAAATGTTAGTCTTATATTTGAAAAAATATAAATAGCCTTAAAGGAAATTTATTAACTTAGACCAGGGCTCTCAACCAGAAGTAGTTCACTATTTTGGATCAGCTGGTTTTTGAAAAATATTTTATTTTTGATAGGCTTATCTACATGAGAAAGATATAATCTTCAGAAATAAGGGAATTAAATGGAGTAAAACACTAGTTAAAATAAGAGTTTAAAATGCAAGAAGGAATAAAATATAGACGATAAAATAAAATTGTAGAAAATAAAATGTGTTCTCACCTGTCCATCCATCACTCCCAACAAAGCAGACTGCATCCACTGTACAGGTTCAATGAAATAAGATGTACATTGAGCTTGCCTCCCTGTGGTAAGCATGCAAGATGGTGTCATTCTCTTGTGTGCAAAGGCTATAGGTCCACTTCCTTCATGGTGATCCAGAATACTAGAACTTCGAAATAATGATCGCCTGCAACCCCCAAACAAACAAAAACATTAATGACTTCCAAAAGGATGAAAACATGGATTAAATGTGCAGTATTTCTTTTTTGTTTGTTTGTTTCAGACAGAGTCTCACTCTGTCGCCCATGCTGGAGTACAGTGGCGTGATCACCGCTCACTGCAACCTCCCCCTCCTGGGTTCAACTGATTCTCCCGCCTCAGCCTCCTGAGTAGCTGGGATTACAGCCATCTGCCACCATGCCCAGAGACGGGGTTTCACCACTTTTTTTTTTTTTTCAGACGGAGTCTCGCTCTGTCGCCCAGGCTGGAGTGCAGTGGCCAGATCTCAGCTCACTGCAAGCTCCGCCTCCTGGGTTCACGCCATTCTCCTGCCTCAGCCTCCCAAGTAGCTGGGACTACAGGTGCCTGCCACCACGCCTGGCCAATTTTTTTGTATTTTTAGTAGAGAGGGGGTTTCACCGTGTTAGCCAGGATGGTCTTGATCTCCTGACCTCATGATCCGCCCGCCTCGGCCTCCCAAAGTGCTGGGATTACAGGAGTGAGCCACCACGCCCGGCCGGGGTTTCACCACTTTGGCCAGGCTGGTCTTAAACTCCCGACCTCAGGTGATCTGCCTGCCTGGGCCTCCCAAAGTGCTGGTATTACAGGCGTGAGCCACCGCACCTGGCAAAATGTGCGATATTGCTTAGAGGACAAAATAATGTAACATTGATTATGCTACTTAAATTTTCAATAACCCTTACAATCTGATTATTTCTCTTTTTAAAAATTTATATTCGGCCGGGTGCGGTGGCTCAAGCCTGTAATCCCAGCACTTTGGGAGGCCGAGACGGGCAGATCACGAGGTCAGGAGATCGAGACCATCCTGGCTAACATGGTGAAACCCCGTCTCTACTAAAAAATACAAAAAAACTAGCCAGGTGAGGTGGCAGGCGTCTGTAGTCCCAGCTACTCGGGAGGCTGAGGCAGGAGAATGGCGTAAACCCAGGACGTGGAGCTTGCAGTGAGCTGAGATCTGGCCACTGCACTCCATCCTGGGCGACAGAGTGAGACTCTGTCTCAAAAAAAAAAAAAAAATTATATTCTCCCTGAAAACAGATCTGAACTAAAAATTTCTATATTATTCAGTTAAACAAAATCTTCCTACAGAAATTTAAGAAAATAAAACTTTAACTACTTTTCAGTTACTGAGAAGATAAAATATCCAAATGATACAAAATATTTTACCTGCACTTTCTACACTTGTAGAGAACCTCATCTTTCAATCCTTGTGAAACGGTGGTTGGGTCAACAGCAAAGAGTTCTTGAGGTAAATTCTGCAATTCTATATGACATAACTAAAATGTATTAATTTGTCAAAATCAACTCTGCATTTTCAGATAAATTCAGTTAATGTCAAATTGAGGCAAGAAGTGCTAACCTCAGAAATTAAAATTAAAAAAAAAAAAAAATCAAATTCCAGTGTTGAGAAATCAGGCTAAGGTAGGAGAGGACAGTGATTTAAGTACTTAGGTTCTGGGCACATCCCGACCCTGCCATTTATAAACCATGTGATTTTGAATAAGTTATTTCTAGCTAAATCAGTTTCAAAAAGAAACAATAGTTTCTCAGGGATTGCTGGAAGTGAGGTAATGCATGCAATGCCAAAAGTAAATGACATTTAGAAAGCCCATTACACACTAGTGATTATTACTTACCTGGATACTTCTCTGTAACCTTTTGTAAACGATATTGCTTATAAATTGCACTAGAGGTATCCACTTCATATCCCATTGCCTGGTATAATTTCAGTTGCCACTCAAACCCCTCATTCATCCTGTAATGATAAAGAAATACAAAGTTTCATTTTCTTAAAATAACATCACAAAAGCAGAATTATTACTATAAAAAAAGAACCCACTTAGCCTCTGGTTTGAGAATCTGGAGCTTTTCATAGGCTTTTTCAAAGGGAAGTAGGTCAGTCTTCATGAGAAAAGCAGTTATTATGGCCACACTTCGACTGACTCCTGCGTGACTGAAAAAGAGACCTTTAAAATAAAACAGCAAATAGCAACAATTAAAAAAACACACACAAAACCCAGCCCCCTATTAATAGTAAAGTTTAGGCCCACTTCATTTCTACTTCTCAGATAAGCCCATTGCCTCTGAAATATTATCAAGTACAAAAGACTTATTCCTTTTTCCTTTTGAATTCTGAACCATGTGACTGTATTACCTATTCAAAAAAAAAACAGTAATTTTTAACATTTTTATAATGGCTCAGAACAAATCCAAACTCCTGGCTAGACATAGTGGCTTACTTACCCCTGAAATCCCAGCACTTTGGGAGGCCGAGGTACGGGATTGCTTGAGCCCAGGAATTGGAGACCAGCCTGGGCAACAAAGTGAGACCCCACCTCTACAAAAAATTAGCCGGATGTGGTGGCACGTGCCTGTAGTCCCAGCTACTCTGGAGGTTGAGGTGGGAGGATCACTTGAGCCTGGGAGGTTGAGACTGCAGTGAGCCGTAATTACGCTACTACACTGCAGCCTGGGTGACAGAGCAAGACCCTGTCTCAAAATAAAAATAAATAAAACAAAAACAAATCCAATCTCCTTTCATCTTAGCATTCAGGGACCTCAAAATCTGGTCCCAGACTTCTTTCGATTCTACCACTATCTTCTGTCTTTTATGTGCTCAATAAATTTAAACTATTGTTATTATACTCCAATCCAACCAAAACTGCTTAGGGAGTCCCATTTTCTTTTCTTTTTTTTTTTTTTTCTTTTTTTTTGAGATGTAATCTTGCTCTGTTGCCCAGGCTGGAGTGCTGTGGCACAACCTCGGCTCACTGCAACCTCCGCCTCCCAGGTTCAAAGTGATTCTCCTGCATCAGCCTCCCCAGTAACTGGGACTACAGGCGAGCGCCACCACACCCGACTAATTTTTGTATTTTTGGTAGAGACGTGGTTTCACCATATTGGTCAGGCTGGTCTGGAACTCCTGACCTCGTGATCCGCCTGCCTCCCAAAGTGCTGGGACTACAGGCGTGAGCCACCGCGCCTTGCCGGGATTCCCATTTTCTTTTTGTCTTTGCTGCAACTATCTCCTCCCTAGGTAAAGCCCAGGGATCCTTTAGATCCAAACCAATTCTCCTCTTCATCAACCACCCCCTACTCACCCCAAACAAAAACATTGAACCCTAAATCTTTGTAAATCCTGTTTACAAGACACCAAGCAACCTAATCTGCATTACAATCATCAGGGTGGGTGTCTAGCTTCTCCAACAGAGCTGTAAACTTCTTGGGGCGTAGGTAATTTGACATTTATCGCATGACACCTCCCCCGCCCTCTGTTGCTGCAGGAAGAATCAACTAAAGCGTGAATGAATGAAAGTCTGCACACACCAGGGGCCGGCCTCCAGCCTCCTCCTCTCTTGGATACACGCCTCCTGCGGGAGGCAGCTGGAGGAGGTTCACGCGGCAAGACCGCGCTCTCGTCCTCCCGAGGGCCTCGGAAGGAAAAGGGTGCACGTCGCCCACTGACCCGGCCACTCACCAATGCACCAACACCGCACGGCCCTCAGCGCGGGCCTGACCGATGAAAGCCACGCACCGGTCCAGATGGCTGAGCAGATCGGTCTCGGGTTTGTCCAGCGCTGGCACGAAGAGGCGCCACAGACCCTCGACCCCAGGCCCCGCCTTGAAGCTGGGCTCCTCCGAGTCCACCGTTAGCACGGCCGTGATGCCCGCTTCCCTCAAGTGGTCTGGCTCCGCGACGGCCGCGACCCCACCGAGATACAGTCCTGGCTGCACTTCCAGCATCTGCCCGGCGCGGCTGGCTCTGCTGGCACTGGGGTTACAGAGCTCGCAGCCACGACTCCGGCCCGGAGCCTCCAACATGGCCGCGCCCAGAGACCAGGCGAATCCTGCCCTACCATCGAGTAGGCTCCGGCTAGAACATCCTTCCCCTGGGACTTGCCAGCCTCAGCGGCTCAGCAGCTCCCTCGGAGGACCACGTTGGCCGCAGGAAAATGGACTTATCGCTAAGGGGCGGAGCTTCGGCCCCATTCAGCGCCGCCTTTCCTCCCGTGTTCCCTCTGACCCCCACCCCAAAGTTGATGGTAAAGGATAAGTCTCCCCAAATACGGGGTTTCTCTAGCTTTTAGTATTGAAATTTTCAGGAAAGAGACATCAGGAGCAGCTGAACTCAAATGCGAAATAAAGGTCGTGCCAGCTGAATCAGAAGCGTCATTTTATGCATTTGAAGTACAATTATTTTCAGTATTATAAAGCCATCTGTACTTTGCATCTTATGATTTTTTTCCTTTTTCTGCCCAATTTCATTATTGGTGTGTGAATCCTTGTTGATGTTTACTGTCTATTTATTTTGAAGATGTTAATCCTGTATTTTTGTAAGTCAATGTCCTCCAGCCAGGACTACCCGAAACCAACTTTAATTAAGCAAGTTGGTTTTATTACTCAGTCATGAGCTATGGAGAGTTTCAGGGCATCTCAGCACGAGGATGTTAGGAAGATCCTATACAGATTTTGGGCTTTTATTTGGGGATTTTTGGAAAGGGTTTAAGGAAGTCGGCTTTGCTCCAGATTGAATGTTGCAGGAAGATACTCAGTATTATGAGTATCTTTTATATATCTCTTGTTAGGGAGGACTATTGGGGGAAATTCAGCCCCCAATATTTCACGTAGGTTCTTTTCTATTTTCCGTGTCAGCTGGTCTGAGAAATAAAGGGAAAGAGTACAAAAGAGAGAAATTTTAAAGCTCCGTGTCTAGGGGAGACATCACATGTCGGCAGGTTCCATCATGCCCCCTGAGCCACAAAATCAGCAAGTTTTTATTAGCAATTTTCAAAAGGGAAGGAGTGCACAAATCGGGTGTGGGTCACAGAGATCACATACTTCAAGGGCAACAAAAGATCACAAGGCAGGAGGTCAGGGCGAGTTCACAAGGTCAGAGTGAAACTAGAATCACTAATGAACTTCCATGTCCAGCTGTGCACGCATTGTCATCGATAAACAAGGTTCAAGAGCAGAGAACTGGTCTGACTAGAATTTGCCAGGCTGGAATTTCCTAATCCTAGCAAGCCTGGGGCACTGCAGAAGACTAGGGCGTGTTTCATCCCTATCGACATCTGCATAAGGCAGACACCCCCAGAGCAGCCATTTTAGAGGCCTCCTCTGGGAATGCATTCTTTTCCCAGGGCTGTTAATTATTAATATTCCTTACTAGGGAAATAATTCAGCAATATTTATCTTGCCCGTTTTCAGTAACAAGAGAAATATGGCTCTGTCCTGCCTGCCCACAGGCAGCCAGACTTTAAGGTTATCTCCCTTGTTCTCTGAAAATCGCTGTTATCCTGTTCTTAAGGTGCCAGATTTCATATTGTTCAAATACACATGCTCTACAAAGAATTTGTGCAGTTAACGCAATCATCACAGGGTCCTGAGGTGATATTCATCCTCAGCTTACAAAGATGACAAGATTAAGAGATTAAAATAAAGACAGGCATAGGAAATCACAAGAGTACTGATTGGGGAAGGGATAAATGTCCATGAAATCTTCACAATTTATGTTCAGAGATTGCAGTAAAGACAGGCATAAGAAATTATAAAAGTATTAATTTAGGGAACTAATAAATGTCCGTGAAATCTTCACAATTTATGTTCTTCTGCCATGGCTTCAGCTGGTCCATCCATTCAGGGTCCCTGACTTCCCACAACAGAGGACAGCCGAGAGAGATACTAAAGTTGTAATTGCTCAAGATGTAGAAGTTATAATGCTGGTATAAAGATAGATACATCGATCTGTCTCTGTTCTGGAACAGAACAAACCCTTGCATGTGGAGTCCTAATTAGGGAAAAGGAGTCAGGCTGGCTGGACGAAGGGAAGCAAAAGGAGAAAGCAGATAAGCCACAAGTCTGCCTTTCTTCATGGTCCAGGACACACAGCCCTGCTGTGCAAATAACTCAAAATCTGCCTGTGCCCAGCCATCACCAGACCCCCAACTGATAGAAAAATGGAAGTTAGTTCACTGCAACCTTGGCATTATTAGTACTGCAAAAAGCCCTCTTCTGCACACAACATAAGCACCATTCTACAAAATCCCCAGCAAGCCTTTGTTTCCTAGCAGTCAACTTCTCTCTTGCTGACCTGCCTATTGCACCCTTGCAATATATTTTCATACTTTCTCTAATAAACCTGTCTTTCTTTACCTACAACTGTGTTGGTAAATTCTTCCTACCACCTGTGTCACCAGCCCAGAAAGTTGTTGATCACCTGTCACATTGCATATATGTTAGAATAATCTTCAAAAAGAGTGTCAAGACCACACAATGGAAAAAGGACAATCTCCTCAACAGTGTTGGCAAAAACTAGATATCTACATGCAAAAGAATGAAGGTGGGCCCTTACCTTGGACCATATACAAAAAATAACTCCAAATAGATTAAGGATCTAAAAATATAACATTCTTAGTAGAAAACATATGGGGAAAGCTTCATGGCCTTGGATTTGAAAAAAAATTTGAAACAGGTAAGGGTCAATGGTCTCATTGTCTAACGTGTTATCTGAACTTGTTGTCTCGTGACTGAGAAAATTAAGGAGTGTGGGCACAAAGAGTGAGGTTGAAACAAAAGTTTAATAAGCAAAAGAAGAAAGCTCTCCACAGCAGAGAGGGGAGCCCAAGTGGGGTGCCATTTTTACAGTTGAATTCAAAACATGTTATAAGAAACGCCTCTCATCTCTATAGCTGTTTGAGTAACTTCTCTTACGAATAAAGCTGTCTGTGCAACTTCCCTTATCTTCTACAGATGTGGGTATGTCTCTAGGCAAGCACAAAGCATGGCTTCTCTTGTTTGTATCACTGTGGATTTGTTTTAGGTAAGGCCGCATCCTCCTTGTGCAAGTTCCCACAGAGTCCACTATGTGTATGCCTGAAAAGGGGAGGAAAGTTTTTCCTGGGAGCAGGCCAATTACACAAAGGATGAAAGGCATCCATGCTAGACCCTGCCTGCTTATCTATGCAGGTGCAGCCTGAGTTTTGCCTAAGCTGCTCTATTTTGCTTGTAGCTGTGATTTTTCAGGCAGGCTGCTTCTCCAAGGGCTGGCCTTAGCTGTCTACCTAACTGATTGTTCCTTTCCTTCTCCCTCAATTTCTTGGATAATATACCAAAATCACAGGCAACAAAAGTGGAAATAGACAAATGGGACTATATCAAACTTTAAAATGTCAACATATCAAGCAAAACAGTCAATAGAGTGAAAAGGCAATGTATGGAATGGGAAAAAATAATTGCAAAGCATATATCTGACAGATTAATATGCAGAACATATAAAAAAACTACAACTGGACAACAGAAAAACAAGTAACCCAATTTTCAAAAAACTGGGCAAAAAAAAAAAAAAGAAGATATACAAGAGGCGAAAAAGCATAGGAAAAAGATGCTCAAGTTGCTAATCATTACAGAAATGCAAATCAAAACTATAATGATATATTATCTTATACCCATTAGGATGGCCGGTATTTTTTTCAAGCACAGAAAATAAGTGTTGGCAAGGATGTGGAAAAATTGGAACCCTTGTGCATTACTGAAGGGAATGTAAAATGGTGCAACCACTAGGGAAAACATTATGGAGTTTTCTCAAAAGATTAAAAATAGAATGACCACATGATCCAGCTTCTAGATTACATAGCCAAAAGAATTGAAAGTGTGATCTCAAAGATATTTGCACACCCATATTTATGGCAACATTATTCATAATAGCAAAAAGGTAAAAGTAACCCAAATGTCCATCATGGATTAATGGATAAAGAAAATGTGGTAGGAGCCAGGCACAGTGGCTCACGCCTGTAATCCCAGCACTTTGGGAGGCTGAGGCAGGTGGATCATCTGAGGCCAGGAATTCAAGACCAGCTTGGCCGACATGGCAAAACCCTATCTCTACTAAAAATATAAAAATCAGGTGGGCATGGTGGTGGGCGCCTGTAATCCTAGGTACTCAGGAGGCTGAGGCAGGAGACTCGCTTGAACCAGGGAGATGGAGGTTGCAGTGAGCCAAGATCGTGCCACTGCACTCCAGCTTAGGGGATAGAGGAAGACTCTGTCTCCGAAAAAGAAAGAAAGAAAGAAAAAATATGGTATATACACATGATGAACTATTATTCAGCCATAAAAAAGAGGAAAATTCCGTCATATGCTACAACATAGATTATCTTTGAGGTCAGGCATGGTGGCTCACGCCTGTAATCCCAGCACTTTGTGGGGCTGAGGCTGGCAGATGACCTGAGGTCAGGAGTTTGAGACCAGCCTTGCCAACATGGCAAAAACCTGTCTCTACAAAAAAAAAAAAAGAAAAGGCCAGACACAGTGGCTCACACCTGTAATCCCAGCACTTTGGGAGGCCAAGGCGGGTGGATCACCTGAGGTCCAGAGTTCAAGACCAACCTGGCCAACATGGTGAAACCCCATGTCTACTAAAAATACAAAAATTAGCCAGGCATGGTGGCGGGCGCCTGTAATCGCAGCTACTTGGGAGGGTGAAGCAGGAGAATTGCTTGAACCAGCTTGAACTCATGCCACTGCACTCTAGCCTGGGCAACAGACTGAGACTCTGTCTCAAAAAAACAAAAACAAAAACAAAAAAATTAGCTGGGCATGGTGGTGCATGCCTATAATCCAGCTACTCGGGAGGCTGAGGCAGGAGAATCCCTTGAACCTGGGAGGTGGAGGTTGCAGTGAGCCAAGATCGCATCACTGCACTCCAGCCTGGGTGACAGAGCGAGACTCCATCTCAACAACAATAAAAACTTTGAAGACATTATGCTAAGTAAAATAAGGCACAAGTGTAGATGCTGAGGATATAAAGATGTGTGACAGTCTTTGCCCTCAAAGAACTTGGTGAAATGCTGGAGTGAAAGTAAGTAAATAGCCTAATTAGTGTTATAGTAGAGGGAAGGACAGTGTACTAAGGGAGCACATGGAGGCATCCAATCGTAATGGAAGGGGGGTGATCAGGAATGGCCTTCCAGAAGAGGTGATGCTTGATCTGCATCTTGAAGGATGAGTGGGAATTTGTCAGGGAAAAAGGAGGGAGATGAGGAAAGAAGTTCTAAGCAGAAGGACCAACATCTTCAAAGGCACAAAGGCCAGAAAGCCCCATTGAAGTGTAAATGTGTAAAAGGGAGAAAGAAGGATGATGCAGATGGTGTTCACAGTTGCTTTCAGGACACTGGAAAGATAGGCATGACCAGGTCATAAGGGCAACATTTGCCTTGCTAAGAAGTTTTAAATTTTTCCTAAGGATCATGCAGACTGTTAACGAAGTTTAAGCAGCAGAATAATACCACTTGATTTGAATTTTAGAAAACAACCCTGACTACAGTGTGTGGAATAGGCTGGGAGGACAATTCTAGAGACAGAGTCCAATTAAGAGATTAAGGCAATAATTGAGTCAAGGAATGAAGGGTACTGGTAGAGGAAACACAGAGGAATGGAATGTGTTTAAGAGTGATTAAAAAGGCAGAAGGGAAGAGGCTTTGAGACCAAATGGATATGGGAGAGGAAAGAGGGAAGAATAAAAGATAACTTTATTTCTAGTTTGAGTGATTGAGTGGATGATGATTTCATTCACCAAGATGGGGAACAAAAGGAAGAGGGACAGTTTGGAGAAAAGTAAATGTCATCGTTGGCTGGCTGGAGACTGGGATATGACACTCAGAAAACAGATAAAAAAGAGATCCAATCATTATCATCATCATCATTTTTTTTTTCTTTTTGAGATGGAGTCTCGCTCTGTTGCCCAGGCTGCAGTGCAGTGGTGCAATCTCAGCTCACTGAAACCTCCACCTCCCAGGTTCAAGCTATTTTCCTGCCTCAGCTATTCTCCTGCCTCAGATCAAGCTATTCTCAGCCTCCCAAGTAGCTGTGATTGCAGGTGCGCACCACCCCGCCTGGCTAATTTTTTTTTTTTTGGTAGAGACAGGTTTCACTATGTTGGCCAGACTGGTCGTGAATTCCTGACCTCAGGTGATCCACCCGCCGGCCTCCCAAAGTGCTGGGATACAAGCGTGAGCCAACATGTCCAGCCCCACGCATCATTTTATGAGTGAGCTAGGATTGATGAGATTGCCTAGGATGAGAGAACAAAATACAAAAAGAATTGAGCAATTGCTGAGGAAAAATGAGATTTAAGGGACACATAAGTAAGAGGAACCCACAACAGAAACTGAGTCATAGTGGAAGAGACAATAAGAAAAATTGGTATCTTAGAAGCCAAGGATGGGTCATACTAGATAGGCCAAACAAAGTGAGGACTAAAAGCTTTCATTGGGTTTAACAATCACAAGGTCTTAGTATCCATAGTGAGAGCAGTTTCGGTGAGATTGTTGGGAGTGGGGTTGGGGAAAGGGAACCTGACTGCAGGGGGCAAGGAGGAAGTGCAAAGCAGGAAAATGGAGGCAGTGGGTGTGGACTCATCTTTCAAGATGAAAGAAAGAAGAGACCATAACCAAAGAGAAGTGTGAAAGAGGGAGGTGTTTCTTTTCTTTTTCTTTTTTCTATGGTAAAAGTTGTAGACATATCAGAAGAGGTAAAACAGTTAAAGATACAGGAAAAAAGGAGTCCTTGAATTAATTAGGGGGTAGAATGGGATCCAAAGCCAGGTGGACCGACTACCCTTTCCCATGGTAACCAGAGGAAAGAAGAAAATAATGGGCAGGGATGGAGGGAGGCTCAGGAGTTTGGCAGCAAGAAGTTAAAGGCATTCTCTTCTGACAGTTTCTGTTTTCTGGGTGAAATAAAAATCTAGTTTATCTGCTGTGAGGATAGAGCTGTGAGAAGAATAGCCAGTTTGAGGAAAAATTGCCTGAGGAGAGTGGCGAATATATGAATATTCTCTGTGGAGAACATATATGGAAGCAGACCTGTGGGAACGGGCTGCTGAAGGCCTACTCAGTGTTCAGATCATAAATATAAAAGACGTATGTGTAGTAAAGGGTTGACTGTGCAGCTCTGAGTGCTCAAGCCCTGCAAGTTCAAAGAATGGTCTGTCTTCGGGAGGACTGGCCCTTGACCAACTCCTCGTGCCACACTATATCAATTTGACTAGATGTGCTAATAGGGTGACTATGGTAAAGCATGTTTCGGTGTGCCTGAGGCCCTGGGCTATGCTGTATCAGTTTGACCTCTGGGAGGCTGGAAATTGAGTAGGTAAGGTCAGTCATGCAGATGACGCGTGCCCATGTAACTGACCCCCAATAAAAACCCAAGGCTTAAAGGCCGGGCGCGGTGGCTCAAGCCTGTAATCCCAGCACTTTGGGAGGCCGAGACGGGCAGATCACGAGGTCAAGAGATCGAGACCATCCTGGCTAACACGGTGAAACCCCGTCTCAACTAAAAAAAAAATACAAAAAACTAGCCAGGAGAGGTGGCGGGCACCTGTAGTCCCAGCTACTCCGGAGGCTGAGGCAGGAGAATGGCGTGAACCCGGGAGGCGGAGCTTGCAGTGAGCTGAGATCCGGCCACTGCACTCCAGCCTGGGCGACAGAGCAAGACTCCGTCCCAAAAAAAAAAAACAAAACAAAAAACCCAAGGCTTGGGTGAGCTTCCTTCTCGGCAATATTTCACACATATTGCCATACATCATTGCTGGGAAAATTAAGCACATCTCTGGTTTCTCTTGAACTTCACCCCTGGGCCTTTTCCCTTTGCTAAATTTTAATCTGTATCCTTTCACCCTAATAAACCATAACTTCGTATATCAGCTCTTCTGAGTTCTGTGAATCCTCCTAGTAAATCAGTGAGCCTGAGGGAGCCTGAGGATGATCTTGGATGACTGCTGATACAGCATCCATTGTCTATAATACTGAATAACTGGAGACATGTAAATGACTACAAGTAATGGATTGGTTACATGGGTTGTTTTATTGATTCAGTGAAATACTAGGCAACTACTAAGAAATATAACAAAGAGGGCTCTGCTAGCTATATCAGAAAGTTTTTTAAAATAATATTTTATTTTTTATTTTGTGGGTACACAGTAGGTGTATATATTTGTGGGGTACATGAGATGTTTTCATACAGGCATGCAATGTGTAACAATCACATTACAGAAAATGGGGTATCCATTCCCTCAAGCATTTATCCTTTGTGCTACAATCCAATTACACCCTGTTAGTTATTTTTAAATGTACAATTATATTATTATTGACTATAGTCACCCTGTTGTGCTATCAAATACTGTGGGCCGGGCGCGGTGGCTCAAGCCTGTAATCCCAGCACTTTGGGAGGCCGAGACGGGTGGATCACGAGGTCAGGAGATCGAGACCATCCTGGTGAACACAGTGAAACCCTGTCTCTACTAAAAAAAAATACAAAAAACTAGCCAGGCGAGGTGGCGGGCGCCTGTAGTCCCAGCTACTCTGGAGGCTGAGGCAGGAGAATGGCGTGAACCTGGGAGGCGGAGCTTGCAGTGAGCTGAGATCCGGCCACTGCACTCCAGCCTGGGCGACAGAGCGAGACTCCGTCTCAAAAAAAAAAAAAATACTATGCCTTATTCTATTTTTTTTTTTTTTGGTAACAATTGATCATCCTCACCTGCTCCCTAACCGCCACCTACCCTTCCCAGCCTCTGGTAACCATTCTTCTACTGTTTCCATGAGTTCAATTGTTTTGATTTTTAGATCCCCATAAATGAGTGAGCACATGTGATGTTTGTCTTTCTCTACCTGGTTTATTTCACTAACATAATGATCCATAGTTCCATCCATGTTGTTGCTAGTGACTGAATCTAATTATGGCTGAGTAGTACTCTATTATGTATAAGTACCACATTTTCTTTATCCATTCATCTGTCGATGGACACATAGGTCACTTCCATATCTTGGCTACTGTGAACAGTGCTACAACAAACATGGAAGTGCAGATATCTCTTCAACATACTGATTTCCTTTCTTTTGGATATACACCTAGCAGTGGGAGTGCTGGATCGTATGGTTATATAATAAAGTATTAAAAAGCTGATGTACAAGTAGAAATGTCTGAGCACATTTACTTTAAAAATACATATATGTATGCACATATATAAAAAATGTTGAGAGATATACAGTATATCAAACCATTAACTGGTTATTTCTGGGAGCGGGCATTATGAGACAGACTTACATGAAATGCATTATATACTTCTTATATAGTTTTTATTTATCTATTTCAACTAGTATTATTAAAATTCTTCACCATGAACAATAATAGATATTTATATTCTGGAAAAGAGGTGAAATGTAAGGGTTCATTTACTGACATTTTATTATAGTATCCTTAGAAGTGAGATTTCCCTTCTCAATTTCCTAAAATTACTGCATAAGTTCCTTCAAGGATAGCAGCAGGAGACACAGCTCAATTGTTACTGAATGCCCACAGAGGCTGGCTCAGTATATATCTAACTGGGTGAATAAATAGGTCTCCATTTCTACCCGCTGAAGTGAATTTAACAGCTTCTGTATTTAGGATTTTAGCCACGAGGGGGCATTATTTGCCTTTCTGTAAGATATGTTTTCTGTGGACTTGTCTTGAAAAAAGGAAAAGTAAATATGGAAGCCCTGCAAAAGAATAATCAGGATGTTAGGCCCAAGGAAGGAATTGCTATCTTTAGAGAGAGAGCTGGGTTGCTTTCCTGTCAAGGAAAGGCGAAGAGGCTCTCTGTCTTAGGATTAGTAGCTGTACACACACACACACACACACACACACACACACACCAGCCACAATTTGTTTTTATAACCATTGAAACTGCAATCTTGATAAATATTGAGTAAGCAAAAAATTTTTATAATTGCTAAGAAATTGTCAAGTGTGTGATGGCTTGCTTTTTTGAGAAGGCACCCGTTTTATGTAACAAGGCTGATGCATGCAGATACACATGACCCAGTCTTCTTACTCTAGTTGTTTCTCAAAACTCGTGGGCTTCTAGAGCATAATCACAGGTATGATTTATAATTATCATCTTTAGAACATTTACTATAAGTGCAGATCTCTGCTGAGCAGTCACAGAGAAATTTCTCCTCTTTTGTCTCATCACCTCCTCGTCATGGCCCAAAGACAAGTTCGTCTCTCTATTAATATTTCCAGCATTGCCACCAGTGCCCTCTTGCATCCCGTCAGTTATCAGTAAATGTTTGTTAATTTTTACGATTATGTTCTTAATGCGACTTAAGATCTAGGACAGATGTGAAAATACACTTTGAGGCTCCCAAATAACAATGTTGAACAAAAATATAAATGGAAGAATAATAACATGATTCTATAGAAGGTAGGTACCTAGGACGTGATGAGTTCAAATTTAGCACTGGCTTTGAGGGACATAGTCTGAGGCCAGAGAAAACCTAGAAGTGAATCCCAAGCTGCATCTGGGCCTGCTACTTACTAACAGGTAATCATGTACTCTTAAAAAGTTATTTGATTTCCCTAAGTCTCAGCTCCTTAATATGTAAAATAGGAATAAGTATAGCCACATTGCAGAGCTGTAATAAGAATGGACTTAACATATCTCATTAGTGAGATAAAGAAATTCTAAGTTAAACCACTGCACTAGAGGCAGTTCAGAGGGAATGCAAAACAGGAGAGGCCGGAGCTATGGTGAAGAAGTGGCCTGGAGAAATGGCTGTGGGTGACTGGTAAGAAAAGCTGTTGGGCAGAGATAAATCACTGTGCAACCAGTCCAGAAATTCAGTGGCCATGAGAACTTAGAGAAAAGCAGATCTTAACCATCTACCCTGCCACAACCACATCACTAAGTCTGCATATTAATTTAGAGGTCTGTCTTTGTAAAGATGTGTCCTCCTTCTGTATCTCCTATTATCAAGATTCTGAGGCAATAACTTCAGCTCTACAGAGCCCTAGGATCAGCGATAACGGATTGGTAGTTGAAGCCCTCTCACTGCGTAGGAATAACTTGGTCAACTGAGCAAATAACTCTTTCTGCCCAACTTCTGACCCTCCCCACCCAACCCAACATTAGCACATCCCTCACATTGTTTGTCTGTCCTTCTGAGAAATGCTGGGGCAGGAACCGGTTCGTGATATTGGGTCATGCTCTCAGTTCCTTTTTTGACTCAAGGAGAAATTGGTAAACAGAGAGTCAGATGTGTGGGGCAAGGGAAACCACAGATGTTCCCCATTCCACATCAGGGTTTGCTGAGTGACATTTTGCACAAACCCTCTCCCTCCATTCTTCCCCAGACAGACAAAATGCAGAGAATGACCATGGGTACCCTCACCCAGTGTCACAACCTTGGAGAGCTTTTGCTACCTGCAGTTAGCGCAGTGTGTTATAGTGGAAAGAGCTCTGGACTTGCATGCACAAACCCTAGATTTAAATTTTGGTTCTGTTACGTAGTATTTAAATAACTTTGGCCCAGCCAGTTAAGCTCTCTGAACTTCTGTGCCCCTATCCAAAAAAGTTAAGGCCAATAATGCCTTCTCTAATATTCCCTAAAGGGTTTTTGCACGAGAAAAATCAGAAGTCCTATAAGCTTTAGGTTAGTCCACAGATTATTTCCAAATCCTTTAAAATGTCATGCCAACAAACATGTCTCCTTACCACCAAATATATCCCCCTTCTTTCTCTCAGATGTCTCAAATCGTACGTTCAATTGACAGCACAAACAAAATACTTTGGAGGTTGGGACAAAGAAATAATTCATTTTACCTGGAGGAAGCTGAAAAAAATTCTTAGAACAGGTGACTGTAAGCTGGGTCTTTCCCACGGGTGAAAGAAATGAGGGGTAAGGTCCTGGAAAGGGTGGTAGAAAGAGCAATGAGGCAAAGGTGGCAGAGACATGAAGACTAAGACACTTCAGGTTGTTTTATTCAACGTGCCTGGCATGTCTAGGCAAAAAGGAGAATCAGTTTTGAGACTTTGCAAGCTGTCCTGGAACATTTTCCAGTCATCCACAACTGCCCTTATGGTGGCCACAGAGTTGCAGTGCTGTCATGAGCAGGGGCTCCTGCAGTCTTGTGTCGTTGTCCCTCACAGGCTTCACGTTCACAACCCTCCCACAGAGGATCTCAAATCCCCTTACTGGGGATACAGGGGTACTCCATGGGCAAGTCCCACCTGCTTCTATACCTTTAGGCTATCAAATCTTAAGGCTGCTTCTAATCAAAAATGATATTCTCAGAGCAGATGACTGCAGGAAGGGCTTGTAAATGCTCCTAAAAAGAAGCAGCGTCCACTAGGTGCTAGCATGAGCTTACCAAGAATGGTCTTGCCCTGATAGTCTGTTTTTTTGTTTGTTTGTTTGTTTTTCCCTTTTTTTTTTTTTTTTTCTGACAGGGTGAATAGACAGACAGGTTAGGGAAATGTTCATATACTGGGTACTTCCCTAGGCTTCTGGACAGACCTCCTTGTGGACAAGGGAGATAATTATGAGCTTGATATGAGAACAGTCAACTACCCAGCCTGGCCAACATGGTGAAATCCTGTCTCTACTGAAAATACAAAAATTAGTCCGGTGCGGTGGCGAGTACATGTAATCCCAGCTACTCGGGAGGCTGAGGCAAGAAGATCGCTTGAACCCGGGAGGCAGAGGTTGCAGTGAGCCAAGATTGTGCCACTGCACTCCAGCCTGGGTGACAGATTAAGACTTCGTCTCAAAAAAAAGAAATTACAAAACAAATAGAGAAAGAGAGAGAGAGAGAAAACAGTCAACTAGGCTGGTAATTGGTTAAACAATTATACCAAAAGAGTACGACACAGATCTGTAGCAATCAAGAAATAGATTTCTAGTGAGATAGAGCTCTACCCAAATTTCTTTTATCTGCTTTATTCAACTTTTTAAAAAAGTAATTTTGATTAGACACAAAGATATGCTTACCTAATATGCATGTGTTACAAACTGGGAGGGACTGTACTGGGATCAAAAATTGTCTTATTACATTAACAAAGACATAATTTAAAAGAGATAAATATAAGGTTCTGCGGTTTGGTCTCCAAAATGAACTGCATAAACACAAGTTGGGGAGCAAGGAGATGTGCTTTAGATGAAAATAATCTCTCTGGTGAGTTTATAGGCAATAAGCCCAAGGAGGCTGGAGAATTATTACCTGACTCCTAGAGAGGAAGAACTCAACTCCATGTAAATGACTGGAGTTCTATTTCTATTCCATCACTACCAAGTCATTTCAGCTCTCTGGGTCTCAATTTCCTTTCTCTAAAATTAACAAGTTAGACTAAATCCCTAAGTCTTTCCCAGCAATAAAATTTTAGGACGAACCCCTTTATTGTCTGTAGGGGTGGTGTCAACATCCACTCATTACCATCTCAAGTGTCTTTCTGAACTGCAGAGCCTGGAAAGATAAAAGGGAATGTGACTCCCCTGCAGTGAGGTGCTGAGTGTAATTTAAGTCTGGCCACTCAGAAACCCTTGTACAACACATGGAAGGTAAAAGTGAAGCGGAGGCTGTACTGCTGCAGCTGATGTTGCTTCTGGAAACCTGGTTGAGGAAGATTTTGGTTTTTCTTTACCAGCAATAGTACTTACCCAGTGTCCAGGATCTAGCTTTGTGCTGCTAGGGGCAGAGCCCTGAGCATCCATTCCTTGGACCATAGAAGACGGATATGGTCTTGGCACCCTAGCATTAGCAGCATCTTTTCTATCGTGGCTGTTTCTCAATCATGGCAATGGTTGTGTGACCCGAGGCTGGCAAATTTCTGATCTTGGAAGAGGCAGCAACTCTCTTGTTGAACTGATACTGGGAAACTTTGCTGAAAACACAAACTACAGTTTGTTTCTTCATCTCTCCCAACCATTTCGTAAGCTATTAAGTACTGTGTAATAAATTCCTTCATACTTAATCCAGCTAGAGTTAATTCTGTTCTCTGAAATTGAATCCTGATCAATACAACAATATGCTTAGAAAGCTCTTTTTTGCAGCACTTTGGGAGGCCGAGACGGATGGATCACAAGGTCAGGAGATCGAGACCATCCTGGCTAACACGGTGAAACCCCGTCTCTCCAAAAATACAAAAACCTAGCCAGGCGAGGTGGCAGGCGCCTGTAGTCCCAGCTACTCGGGAGGCTGAGGCAGAAGAATGGCGTAAACCCGGGAGGCAGAGCTTGCAGTAAGCTGAGATCCGGCCACTGCGCTCCAGACTGGGCGACAGAGCAAGACTCCATCTCAAAAAAAAGTCTTTTTTGAAATAAAAGGCCTGGAAGAGTGCACATCAAATTGTTAAATAGTGATTACATCTATAACCCACTGAGGGAGTGGGTGGGAGGATGGCAAGAAAAATGGGCTTAACATTTTTTCTTAATACAGTATGCAGTTTTCAAATAGACTATATTCATAATAATGTTTGAAAAATTAAATAAAGTGGGTAACTTGTATGTTGAAAGCAAAATTCATTACCTGATCAAAATGTAGCTCTTTTATCTTTCAAAATCAATTTAAAATTTATTCAGTGTGAGTAATCTTTCCTGGCTCACAGCACTCTGCCACTCAAAGTGTGGCCTAAGAACCTTCAACATTGGCATCAATTAGAAGCTTCTCAGAAATGCAGACTCTCAGGCCCCACCCCAGACCACTGAACCACAATCTGTATTTGCCGTGGATATTTGCAAACTTTAACGTACACATGAATCACCCAGAGCCCTGGTGTTCTAGGTGTTAATCAGACCTCCAGTCTTTATCCAAAGGTAAGTCTGTCTTCTTACTTATCCAGTTAAGGTATTGACTTGGGGAAGGGACTTGATTGGTGTTCCTCTCTCTCTCTCTCTCTCTCTCTCCCCGCCTCTCTCTGTCCATATCCCCTTCTCCTCTCAGTAGCATCTGTTTCCTTTGTTTCTCACCTAGACCAAAGTAGGAGAGCAGAGGGAAGAAAGGGAGGATAGGTAAGGGAACAGAAAGTTATTTGGCTGAGCTGCCTCCTGCTCTCTGAATTTGGCAGGTGGCTAAAGCTAACTTGTTCTCCCATGAGCATTTTTGTAGACTTTTTTGGATGTTTATTTCTGGGATTTGTTTCCTTATGATATTGGGCTCAAGGCAGATGCATGTCTCCTCCAGGTGTTCTGTTGCACCTCTTTCCTCTGCCCCTAGGAATATAGATGCAACTCCAGCTTTTTGGTGCCTTTGTCTTCCCCTCCTGGTAATCTTATAGTACAGGAACCAAGACAACCCCATACCAGGTCTCTTTCTTCTTAATTTTATTGTTATTGTTTCTTTCTTTTTATAAAGACACAGTGTCTTTCTGTGTTGCCCAGGTTGGTATGCAGTGGGTATTCTCAGGTGCTATCTCATTTTAGCACAGAGTTTTGACCTGCTCCATTTCTCACCTGGGCCATTTACCTCTCCTTAGGCAATCTGGTGGTCCACTGCTCGCAGGAGATCACCACACTGATCCCGAACTTAGTATGAATACCCAATGGGCATAGTGTACTAGAGCCCAGAACTCCTGGGCTCAAGCGATCCTCCTGCTGCAGCTCCCTGAGGGGATGGGACTACAGGCATGCACCACTGTGCCCAGCAAGCACCATGTTTTTAATAGGCCACAGAAATACATATAGGTGTGGCTTCTGGACCTTTTGTAGGGCTGGCTAATCCTCAAACAGGTTCTTCTATCCTACCACCATAGCTCACTTTAGCTTTCTCAAGCCTAAGTCAGTCCCAGTTCCCTGTATCTCCCTATTGCAGAGAACACATTTCAGACCTACCTGGGTGATTCCATGGGTATCTCTCTCATTAGGCTTGAAGGGCAAATATGGCAAATAAATTGTTTCACAGATCCTCTCTCCTCTCCATATCCTGGCCCCTTTTTATCCCTTGACATGATTTCAGAGTCCAAAAGTCAAGGAACAGATCCTCAACCATTTCCTTTGTAGATTCTGCATATGATGATCCAGCTTCAGAATTTCATGTCCACTGTATCTTGAAATATCGTTTTTGACATCCTGTCACAAGTACAATTGTTTAATTGTACAAAATAAAAATAAAACCCTGCCTTCCTGCCTTATTCTCCCTGGACACATCCATCTGAGGAACATGGTAAGTAAGTCATGGGTCCTAAATTTTGAAACTGGAGACATGGGATTAAAAAAAAAAAAAGCAGGTAGGGGGGACATGGATGAAACTAGAAGCCATCATTCTCAGCAAACTAACACAAGAACAGAAAACCAAACACCACATGTTCTCACTCATAAGTGAGAGTTGAACAATGAGAACACATGGACACAGGGAGGGGAACATCATACATCGGGGCCTGTCAGGGGGTGGGGGACAAGGTGAGGGAGAGCGTTAGGAGAAATACCTAATGTAGATGACGGGTTGATGGGTGCAGCAAACCACCATGGCACATGTATACCTATGTAACAAACCTGCACGTTCTGCACATGTATCCCAGAACTTAAAGTATAATAAAAACAAAATAAAAATAAATTAACAGCAAAAAAAAAAAAAAGAAAAAGAAAAAGAAAGAAAGAAAGAAATTTAAAGACCAGGATGGAAAAGGAATTCCAAATTTGAAAAAGTTAAAAACTCTGAAGAAAAAAAATTTTTTTTGAATGAAAGAATATACCTTTAAGAAAACACAGGCATGAGCTAAGCAGTGTCTTTAGTTATCTGAAGGTCTGTCAAGAGGACCAGAAATTAGATTTGTTCTGTGTAACATAAGGGAGTACAGTGTGAGTAGAAGTTACAACAAAATCATTTTGCTCATTATAGTAAGGAAGAACTTTCTAATTTCTAGAGCTGTCCAAAGATAGAGTGGGCTGTCCTTGGGAAGTAATGAAGGCCACATTCTCACAAAAACTCGAGTATAGCTGTGTGGCCACATGGCAGGAAAAGTTTAGAAGCTTTTTTTTTTTTTTTTTTGAGACGGAGTTTCATTCTTGTTGCCCAGGCTGGAATGCAATGGGGAGATCTCGGCTCATTCCAACCTCCACCTCCCAGGTTCAAGGAATTCTCCTGCCTCAGCCTCCCAAATAGCTAGGATTACAGGCACATGCCACCATGCCCCGCTAATTTTGCATTTTTGATAGAGAGTGAGTTTCACCATGTTGGTCAGGCTGGTCTCAAACTTCTGACTTCAGGTGATCTGCCCGCCTCGGCCTCCCAAAGTGCTGGGATTACAGACATGAGCCACCATGCCCACCCTGAAGCATCTCAATAAATGGCTTTTTGGTTGAACTAAACAGTTTTTACTTTCCCCTTCAGATTTTTGAGGACCTCCAATTCATCCTGAAATATGTCCACCTTTAGTCTCTGGTCACATGTAGGACTATATGTAACTTTTTTTTCTAGACATTTTGAAGTTTGTTTGCCTAGAGCTCAAGTTTGTTTGTTTGTTTTTTATTCTAAGATTTTATAATAATTTTATATTATATATATATTTTTTATATTCTATATTTTAACATCTCTGAAATCATGATGTATCCAATAATTGTTGTCTTGTTATGGTTTTCATTGCTTATATAAATATGAACATTAAAGTGCCAGCATCAAAATTTACAAAATGATGTAAGCAGCTTGGAGAAAATTTCTAGAGACAATAGTGAAGCAACTGTTAGTTGTGGGGAAAATGGGGCCGGTGGTGAATCAGACTTGTGTAGCAACATTCCTGAAGCAGAAGTCAAAAGCAAGTTAGCTCCAGATAATTATAAAACCAGCTTAAAAGTCTGGCAACAATGACTGTTACTTTTTTATGACTTCTTTTAAGAAATGCTGCACTTCCCGTGCTTTTCATAGAAAAGAAGACATCACAGGAGTGAGGAAACATGGGCACTGATAAATCTGAGTTAGAAAGTGATTCAGAAAAGTCAGATTCTGAATGTAAAAACATTTGAGAGGTATCTTACCCAATTTATTTCACATATGTTTCCCTGTTTATTCATTATTTATGCTTTCTACTTTTATTAAGTCAAAAAGACATCGTGTAGTTATTTGGCCATGCTTTCCCTTTTCTTAGTGTTTTCTTTAATGGTGCATCCTATAATTAACATCATTTTAGATTCAGTGAATTACAGTCATAATAACAATTTACTGCTTCTTATGTATTAGTTATACTACTTACAAATCTCATTTAATCCTTCTAGCAATTCTATAGGCGTATACTATTATCATTCTGTTTTACGAAAGAGGAGACAGAATTTCAGAGACAATGTATCTTGCCCAAAGCTACACAGCTGTTAAGTAGTAAAAGCAACATTCGAACCCAAGTCTATTGAATCCTGAGTCAAGACTCTTAACTTTGTACAACTCTGCCATCTGTAGGCCCAAAGCTAATTAGCTTGGCTATTATAACTTAACATGATATACTAGGGTATATTTACTGTTAAGAGAAGAGAGAATGGTCATCTCCTACACTGCAATGAGACTGATGCCTTTGGACTGAAAAAGACAGTAGTGTGTTGTACCAATTATTTAGTCTCAACTCTATCAGGCATGTACATTTATATGAGGATTCTTACTATAAGTAGAACGTCAAACATTGAAACCAATTATCTTTACAGGTAGAGTGACTGGGGAACAAACTAAACCAATATGGGCTAACTATAGTACATGCTGAAAATCTCACCAAGGACTAGAATGATCTAGCTTGGAATAAGAGCTCTAATGGACAGAAAATGGGTATTTAATAAGGAAGTATAGTCAGAAGTGCAGTTCTTTGAGCTAACTACAGAACAGCTAGCCAGGAATTCAGGAGTTGGATGGATTAGTATTACAAATAAGTGCACTGACCCTTGGGGGACTGTACCACTGGACTGCTGTATCGCACAGGAAAGTAAATCTATCAGGATCTGACTAGGGACACTCAACACTGGATAAAGAGTCAAAAGGTTTTCGTGGGTTTAATTAAAAGTAAAAGTACAATGTGACTTGTTTTTCTAAGACCACCAGAGCGGGCGCAAAGGAACCAGCGACTAGGCAAGGGTAGGAGCAAAACTGCAAGTTTATTTTGGTCACCTAGCTTCAGGGGAAGAAGGTGGGTAAGGAGAGGTCTGTTGGCCTCCGGCAAGTGAGGCCCACAGAGTTCTCCATGCTGCTCTCGGACGGAATTCCGACAGTCCCGACCGCAGTGGGGAAGCTGGGAAGTCCGTGCGTGGCACTTGTCCGGAGCGGCTTTTCTAGGAGTGGGAGGGCGATAGGTGGGGCACGGGCGTGTCCGGGGGCGTTCCGCAGGTGCGACCAGGTAAATCTTGGTCTCTTCAGATTGACGTCACCTGGCACATGCCCAGTTGGTCTGCACCTTCCCGGGCGTCGGCTGCATTTTCGCGCGCGCGGGAAAAGTTGGGGGGGGGGGGGGGATGAAGAACCCGGAAGTGCGCCATCTTGCCTCCGTTCGTCCAAACACAATGATGTGCTCTCTTGACCAAGGTGAGAGAAATAAGCTTTCACCTTCATAATTAGTAGAAGCACAAATTGGTACATTCTCTTTGAGAAATAATTTGCAGCTATCTATTAAAATTCTAAAAGGACCCATATCCTTCGATGCAGCAATTCTACTTCCAGGAATTTATCTTACGGACATATTCAGATATGTGCATAAAGATACAGATGTAAAGATATTCATTGCAACATAATTTAAAACAGCACAAGTTTCAAAACAAATAGCCTATCAGTGGGGACTGGCAGGAAGTTGATTCCTGGACCCCCACATTGGGCTTAGTATCTCTCCTCCGTGCTTCTTATTACCAACTGTTTTAAAACCTTTAATGATGAAAGGATCTGTTTGTCTGTCTCTCCCTGTGAGGTTACTATTATTTCCCTCACTTTGCAAATGAGGAATCTTGGGCTCAGAAGACCTGTGCAGCCCTCCTATAAAGGTCGAAGCAAAAATATATACAAAAATAAAGTCATGAAAGGTGGTGGTGTGTTGGGGAAAGAGCAGGTGGTTAGTGTGGCCATAATATATGATGCATGGGCTCAATATGCTGTGATAGGAAGTTTGGACTTTAACCTAGAGGATTTAATTCAATCTCTTAGGAAAAAAGCCATGAGTGTGAAACCTATAAACCAAAAAGCATCTGAGACAGGTCTCAATCAATTCATAGGTTTGTTTTGCCAAGGTTAAGTACCATAGCCCATGATACAGCCTCAGGGGTTTCTCAGAACATGTGCCTAATGTGGTTGGGATACAGCTTGATGTTATACATTTTAGGGAGACAGAAGTTACAAACAAAGGCATAAGTCAATACATGTAAGGTATACATTGGCTTGGCCTGGAAAGGCAAGATATCTCAAAGTCAGGTTGAGGGGGTGACTTCTAGGTAATTGGTGGATTAAAAGATTTCCTGACTGGCAATTGGTTGAAAGGGTTAAGCTATGCCTGAAGAATTGAAGTCAGCTTGAGTTAAGGGAAGGGAGTGGTTGTAACAGAAGCCAAGGTTATTCTCATGTAGATGAAACCTCCAGGCTTCAGAGAGAATAGATGGTGAATGTCTCTTATCTGACCTTAAAATATGTCAGACTCTTAGTTACATCTCTTCTGGATCAGGAAAAGACCTGGCGAGGGAGGAGGATTCTCTACAGAATGTAAATTTCCCTCACAAGAGACAACGTTGTAGGGCCATTTCAAAATATGTCAAATAAATATAGTTTGGGGTAAAATACTTTGATTTTCAGAGTCAGGTTGGAGTTGGTCTTTTATTGCTACAGAGTCAGTTCTGTCAGTCTTAGGATCTCTATTTTAATGTTATGCTGGTCAGTTTTGCTAAACTCCAAAAGCGAAAGGGAATAATAAGGCATGTCCAATACCCACTTCCCTTCATGGCCTAAACTAGTTTTTCAGGTTTCTTTGAAATCTTCTTGGCTGTGAGGGGGGTCCATTTGGTCTATGGGGGGGCTTAGAATTTTAATTTTGGTTTACACACCCAAAGAGATCCCCCTTCCATAGTGTAAGGTCAAGTAAAAACTGGGACTCAGGGAGGAGAGAATGAAAGAGTAAGGCTGAAATCCAAAGGGAACGCGACAGGATTTTTTCTGCTCTCTGAGAGAGGACATTTGGGTTCCTTGTCTGGCATCTGGTATGGACAGCAGCAGGATTAGGATTTGCAGCCTAAGTCTGAGACACAGAACTGATGAGAGGCTCAGAGAGAAGCAGATTCCTCCCTAGGTTTCTCCAGCATTTTTCTGCCATCCCTGCTGTTTGGGAATGAGCTCTGAGAGTCCCCTTGGACAACCTGGGCTAGCTAGCCTTCTGTTTTCCCTAAATGCTTGCTGGAACCTCAAACAGAAGGGATGAAGATGAAGCTGTATTTCCTTAATGCAGGTCTTCCTGGGAGATCAATAACAGATATCTTAGAAGATCATCTTGATGCTGCCCTCCTCTTTAAAAGCTGGGGTGCACGAAGAAGACAGTGGAGTCTACAGGTGGTAGAAGTCAATTCCTCTCCCCCACACGGGAAAGTTGAGTCATGAATGATTTTCATTCTCACCAAAAAGTTCTTGTTCTTCCCTATCCCCCCACATCCTAGTTCTAAATGGAAGTAGATGGCAAAACAAGAACAAGGATGTTGATGTTGCCAAAAACGTATGAATGAAAGACTTACTGCCGCCCTAGGTCCCCTTTGAGTAACTATTTCTCTTTTTTGTACTCTTCAAAAATGATTGATTTTTTTTTTTTTTTTGAGACGGAGTCTCACTCTGTCACCCAGGCTGGAGTGCTGTGGCCGGATCTCAGCTCACTGCAAGCTCCGCCTCCCGGGTTTAGGCCCTTCTGCCTCAGCATCCCGGGTAGCTGGGACTACAGGCGCCGCCACCTCGCCAGGCTAGTTTTTGTAGTTTTTAGTAGAGACGGGGTTTCACTGTGTTAGCCAGGATGGTCTCGATCTCCTGACCTCATGATCCGCCCGTCTCGGCCTCCCAAAGTGCTGGGATTACAGGCATGAGCCACCGTGCCCGGCCAAAAAATTCTTAAAAATTAGCCAGGTGTGGCCGGGCGCGGTGGCTCAAGCCTGTAATTCCAGCACTTTGGGAGGCCGAGGCGGGCGGATCACGAGGTCAGGAGATCGAGACCATCCTGGCTAACTCGGTGAAACCCCGTCTCTACTAAAAAGTACAAAAAACTAGCCGGGCGAGGTGGCGGGCGCCTGTAGTCCCAGCTACTCTGGAGGCTGAGGCAGGAGAATGGCGTAAACCCGGGAGGCGGAGCTTGCAGTGAGCTGAGATCCGGCCACTGCACTCCAGCTTGGGCGACACAGCGAGACTCCGTCTCAAAAAAAAAAAAAAAAAAAAAAAAAAAAAATTAGCCAGGTGTGGTAGTCCCAGCTACTGGGAAGGCTGAGGTGGGAAGATCACTTGAGCCCAGGAGTTTGAGGCTGCAGTGAGCTGTCATCCTGCCACTGCACTCCAGCCCGGGCTACAACCCCATCTCGAAAGAAAGAAAGAAAGAGAGAAAGAGAGAAAGAGAGAAAGAGAGAGAGAGAGAGAGAGAGGGAGGAGGGAGGGAGGAAGGAAGGAAAAGGGCTTCTGCTTTTTACTCCTTATCTGTCGGTATTATTTGGGCTTACATGCTTACAATGAGCATACATTTTTGCCTGAGTGTATTTATGAATATGTAAAAATATATGATATGATTCAATTTTTTTTTTTTTTTTTGAGATGGAGTTTCACTCTTGCTACCCAGGCTGAAGTGCAATGGTGCAATCTTGGCTCACTGCAACCTCTGCTTCCCGGGTTCAAGCGATTCTCCTGTCTCAGCCTCCCGAGGAGCTGGGATTAGATCCAATTTTTTTTTTTTTTTTTTTTTTTGAGACGGAGTCTCACTCTGTCACCCAGGCTGGAGTGCAATGGTGCGATCTGGACTCACTGCAATCTCCGCCTTCCGGTTCACTCCATTCTCCTGCGGAGTAGCTGGGACTACAGGTGCCCGCCACCACACCCGGCTAATTTTTTGTGTTTTTGGTAGAGACGGAGTTTCACCGTATTCACCGGATGGTCTCGATCTCCTGACCTCGTGATCCGCCCGTCTCGGCCTCCCAAAGTGCTGGGATTACAGGCTTGAGCCACCGCGCCCCGCCTCAACTGATTTGTTAAATGATCTGAGATTCTTTGATTACTAAGCCTCTTGCCACTAATGTTAGTCACTTCCTGTCTAGATCAAGATGGCAGAAACCGGCCGGGCGCAGTGGCTCACGTCCCTAATCCCAGCACTTTAGAAGGCTGAGGTGGGTCGATCACCTGAGGTCAGGAGTTCAAGACCAGCCTGGCCAACACGGTGAAAACCCCTTATCGGGAGAACCCGCTTTAACATGGGTTCTTTTCTATTTCCTAAGTGTCTCGGCTGGGTTGAGAAATAAAGGGAAAGAGCACAAGAGAGAGAAATTTAAAGCTGGGTGTCCGGGGGAGACATCACATGTCGGCAGGATCCCTGATGTTCCCCAAGCCATAAAATCAGTAAGTTTTTATTAGCGATATTTAAAAGAGGAGGGAGTGCTCGAATAGGGTGTGGGTCACAGAGATCACATACTTCACAAGGTAATAAAATATCACAAAGCAAAGGGAGGCAGGGCCAGATCACAGGACCACCAGAGGAGGAGAAATTAAAATTGCTAATGAAGTTTCGGGCACACATTGTCATTGATAACATCTTATCAGGAAACAGGGTTTGACAGTAGGTAACCTGTCTGACCACAATTTATTAGGTGGGAATTTTCCCATCCTAGTAAGCCTGGGAGCACTACAGGAGACCGGGGCTTATTTCATCCCTTCGGCTTCGACCATAAAAGACGGGACGCCTTAAAAGGAGCCGTCTATAGGCCTACCTTCAGGGCGCATTCTCTTTCTCAGGGATGCTCCTTGCTGAGAAAAGGAATTCAGTGATATTTCTCCTATTTGCTTATGAAAGAGAAGGAATATAGCTCTGTTTCTGTCTGGCTCACCCGCGGTCAGTTCAAAGTTACCTCTCTTGTTCCCTGAACATCGCTGTTATCCTGTTCTTTTTTAAAGATGCCCAGATTTCATATTCAAACACACGCTCTACAAACAATTTGTGCAGCTGACACAATCACGGGGTCCTGAGGCGACCTTCATCCTCCTCAGCTTACAAGGAAGATGACGGGATTAAGAGATTAAAGTAAAGACAGGCATAGGAAATCACAAGGATATTGATTGGGGAAGTGATAAGTGTCCATGAAATCTTCACAATTTATGTTCAGAGATGACAGTAAAGACAGGTGTAAGAAATTATAAAAGTATTAATTTGGGGAACTAATAAATGTCCATGAAATCTTCACAATTTATGTTCTTCTGCCGCAGCTTCAACCAGTCCCTCCCGTTCCGGGTCCCTGCCTTCCCGCAACACCCCCTCTCTACAAAAATAAAACAACTAGCCCGGCATAATGGCGGGTGCCTATAATCCCAGCTACTAGGGAGGCTGAGGCGGAAGAATCGCTTGAACCTGGGAGGCAGAGGTTGCAGTGAACAGAGACAGCTCCAGCCTGAGCAACACAGCGAGACGGGAGACTCCGTCTCAAAAAAATAAAAAAGGCAGAAATCTCAGGGAAACAAAATCAGAAGGGGAAAAGAGCCTGGTCACTGAAATAGAATGCAGTTAACTAGGAAAAGTTGCCTTGGAAGACAGTTCTGAAAAGTGAGATAAGCCTACATCAGAAAGCTGGAAATCAGAGCCACAAAGGCCCTTGTAGACCGGGACCCCAGTACTGAATTATAGGGACCTGGACATACCTCCTCCGAGTTAAGAAAGATCCGCTGGGATAAGTTTGATTCTTCTTGTCTAATTTTAAGTTAGCATTTCCTTCAATTAGACATACTGATGCCTTCATGTCAGGAATGCTTTCAGATAGCCATCCCACGTATCCAACAGGCTAAAGCACTTCTTAACAAGACTTTCATGTTCTGATTTCTTCCTACTTCCCCATATTCATCTCTGCCACCTCCTCCCTAAAATACACCTACACGCATACACATAAACATACATAATTCTCCAACCACTCCCAATTATTTGCAGCTCCATAAACATGCTACATTCTTTCATTTCTCTGTGTATATGCATCCTCAGCCTACTTGCCATACCCTCAATCTTTCTCACATCTCCATGTGGTAATTCTTGTTCTTCCTTAAAAATTCAACTTTCTTCTCTGAATTCCTATCATGTTTCATAGAGCACTTATCACATTGCACCATAATTTATGTGTGCACCTGCCTGCCTGCCTGCCTCTCTGTATAATTTTAGTGGCTTTGTAATAATAATATGGTGAAGAACAATATTTAGAAGAATAGGATGAAAGCTGTTGATATTATTCTGGTTAATCACTCAGAAAGAAATGGAAAATGGGATTGTGACTGAACATCTATCAAGCAGAAGTAAAGGATGAGAGAGTACAGTTGTTACAGCTCTAAGCCTTAAAAGTGAAACTTGGCCGGGCGAGGTGGCTCAAGCCTGTAATCCCAGCACTTTGGGAGGCCGAGATGGGCGGATCACGAGGTCAGGAGATCGAGACCATCCTGGCTAACACGGTGAAACCCCATCTCTACTAAAAATACAAAAACGAGCTGGGCGAGGTGGCGGGCGCCTGTAGTCCCAGCTACTCAGGAGGCTGAGGCAGGAGAATGGCGTAAACCCAGGAGGCGGAGCTTGCAGTGAGCTGAGATCTGGCCACTGCACTCCAGTCCAAGTGACAGAGCGAGACTCCGCCTCAAAAAAAAAAAAAAAAGTGAAACTTAAGAATGGTATGGACCTGATGAGAACGAGGCCTCCTGAGGACAAGTCACACTAGCCCTGCAGAGGATTGATGGCTCTAGTAGGCAGATGGGAAAACCCATCAAAATGGGACTTTCCAGGAACATAACCATGAAATTGCAATTGAAATGGCTTCTCACTTTTCTTCTTTTAACTAAGTGACAGTAAAGTCATCATGCAGGATGGCATACTGATCTGTGCATGTTGCTAAGAAAAAAGTTGCTAAGAATGAGAACTCGATTTTGAGGATTTGTCTTAAAGTTTCTTCAAAAAGATTTCTCAATGCAAATGGTACACTTATTTAATATATGGCTAAGGTTAGCATAGTCTGCCTGCTGCTACCACAGCCCATCAGTCTGTCTAGCTGCATTGGGGCAGTGGGTGCACCCAGGTGATTCTAATAGAATTCTGCCTGTTTTTTGTTTTTGTTTTTTTGAGACAGAGTTTTGCTCTTGTTACCCAGGCTGGAGTGCAATGGCACAATCTCGGCTCACTGCAACCTCTGCCTCCCGGGTTCAAGCAATTCTCCTGCCTCAGCCTCCCGAGCAGCTGGGATTACAGGCGCCTGCCACCATGCCTGACTAATTTTTATGTTTTCAGTAGAGACAGGGTTTCGCCATGTTGGCCAGGCTGGTCTCGAACTCCTGACCTCAGGTGATCCGCCCGCCTCAGCTTCCCAAAGACTCTGATCCTTTTAACCAGCCAATGGGAGGCCCACACAAACAACTTTCCCTCTCCAAAACTAAATAGAACCCAGGATTTATTTGAAGATGTAAACTCATCAGTAATAGGACTGAACGTCTTTTTAATATCACAGAGTAAATTCATTATGAATAATTACACCTCGACCCTAAAATATTATCAAGTCCTCAGTTACCTCAATGTACTTAAATACCAAAAAAACTGCCTGTGCTGAAATATGTACTGGCTAGGCTTATCTGAAGGGCTATGGGTGATTAAATTCACTTCCAAAGTTAAACCACAATGTAGTAAATAGCAGGTTTCTAATTCTTGCTGAATTCTGTGAGAATTCAAAGAGAATGCTTGTGGTTACAAACTGCTGTGTGAGGTTGAAATCGTCAGCCACTACACTTCGTGGGCGCTCCTTTAAAAACCACAGCAAAACACAAGGATGCAAACAGATGGCTTTGAAAGAACTTCGCGTGAGGGGAAGCAGGCGACCAGGGAGGAATGAGCCTGCAGAGGGGACGGCAGCCCCCGACCTCAGCTCTCCACAGGAGTGGTCTCTGGGGTTCCCAGGCTCACAGCAAAGTGAGAGGTGGGGATCTCGGGCGTACCCCTGAGCTCCGGGAGGGCCTGTGGCTCCTTTAATTCCAGGACCACCCGGCTCAGAATGCCTTTGAGCAGCTGCATTTCTCGGAGCAGAAGGTCCACGTCGGGTTTCAGGGCTCCAGCCGATTGTTCCAAGGGCGTCGGCGGAGCGCAGGCAGGTGGCCCAGCAGTCGGGGCGCCGCTCGCCGGGAACTGCAGACGGGTGGAAGTGGTGCTCGGGACGGAGGTGACCGATGGGACCGATCTGGACACCGGGGGCTTTCTTAAGAAAAGTGGCTTGTTTCCAGGAGCCAAGGCTGCGGCTCGTGGGGCGGTGGTGGAGGCCGGGTCCAGGGGAGAACCTGTGAATGCATCACGCCCAGTCACGCGCGGCTTTCGTGGTTCTTCTCGGCGCGGGGCTGGGGGAGAGGCGTGGGGCAGTGGGCGGGGATGGGGAAGGCTGGAAGAAGGGTGAGGAGGAGGGTGGCGAGTGAGAGATGGGAAAGACTGGGGGGGGGGGCGGGACCGGGACGGAGAGGAGGGGAGGGGGGCCGGGACCGGGACCAGGAGGCCTGGAAGGGGGGGCCCAGACGGGGACGGAGAGGCGGGGGAGATTTGTGGGTGCCGAGAGGCGGAAGCAGGGCTGCTCGCCAGGGTGGGCGTCCGGGAGGGTGTGCAGGCACTCACCCGGCCCCGGGAGCTGCAGCCACGGACTGCGTTTCCGGACACTGCGGGTGGCGGTGGCCGCCTCGCACCAGTACGATTCCAGCTCCTCGACCTCGGGCTCCGGGACTGTGTACTCGGCGCCCCAGTCGAAGCGGCGCACCGCGCGGCTGTACTTGTAAAACGCGAACTGCAGCGGGGTGTCGCGCTTCTGCGGGTGCAGGCGCGTGTCGCAGCGCAGCACCACCCCGCCCAGCGTCGCGCCGCGGGCCTCCCGCGGACCCATCACGCTCAGCACCGGCGCCCGGAACAGCTCTGCGGAGAAGGCGGGGAGCAACGACGCCGGTTCGTCCACCGCTCCACGACCCAGCTCCTTCCTGCTTCCCGTGAGGGCTCCTTGCAGACCCACAGACCAAGGGGGCAGGGGAGGAGGCCGTGTGTCCACGTGGAGGGGGAAGGGGAGCCTTCTGAAACGTGGGGCAGGGGGACCGAGTCCACGAGGGACGGGGAAAGCTTGAAAGGAGGAGGGACCGGGCCCCACGCTTCATGTCACATCCCGACTGACACTCAGCTCGGGTTCTGCAGCCTAGGAGAGGAGACGCTGCGCCTGCCTTGCAGGACGCTAGGGAGTCGCTCCTTCGTCCCAGGCCTACGGTGCCCCCTGCCCCTGCCAGAGCTGCCCTTTATATGGGAGTCCCCAGCCAGAGTGAGAAGCCAGGGTGTGCGTCGGGGAAGGGGACCAGCCTCCAAGCAGGCTGCAGATCAAGCGCTCCTTCGCGGCGAAGGAGAGGAGACAGCGTCGGTAGTCTAAGAGAAACCCGCCAAGTGGCAGCTATTTGAACTTCCGCCCCGTCTTTTCCCGCCGAGTTCCTGTCCCAGAATTTCTCAGTGCTCATTTGCCTCCCTCCCGGGGCCCCTGGTCTCTCCCACCTTGCACTGTCACAGCCACCGTAGCGGAGAACATGGGCGCGCTCTCCACCGGGATGCGCATGGTGCCCGAGCACTGGTAGCGCCCGCTGTCGCTGGCGCGCGCCTGCAACACAGTGTAGTTGGCGCTGGAGTGGAAGTAGCGCACGGCTTGGCCGTCATGGTAGTAGTGAAGCTTGTAGATCACCTTGTCGTACCAGCCGCGGCAGCGCAGGACCAGCGGCTCGCCCTCGAACACTGGAGTATAGGGCACTTGAAGAATCAGCCAGTCTGCGACAGACACCACAGACACGCTTGACTCCACAGAAAGTCCAGCCCTGGAGATCTCCCACTCTCACAGCCTCCCTGCTTTCTGCCCATAACTCCTCTCCCTCCCTTCCCCGCCATCTCCCACCGCTTTCTTTTCTTTTCTTTTTTCTTTCCTTTTTTGAGACATGGTCTTGCTCTGTCGCCCAGATTGGAGTGCAGTGGCACAAACTCAGCTCACTGCAACCTCCACCTCTCGGGTTCAAGCGATTCTCCTGCCTCAGCCTCCCGAGTAACTAGGAATTACAGGTGCGCGCCACCATGCCCAGCTAATTTTTGCATTTTTTAGTAGAGACAGGTTTTCGCCATGTTGGCCAGGCTGGTCTGGAACTCTGAACTTAGGTGCTCCGCTCACCTTGGCCTCCCAAAGTGCTGGGATTACAGGCGTGAGCCACGGCACCTGGCCTCCCACTGCTTTCCTGAGCAGACAGGCCTTCCCTGGTGGTTGGCACCCAGTAGCCTCATAGTGCAAGATGTATTTGTAGGTGACTGGGAAGGAAGGGGGAGGGCTGGTCTTTCTCTTAGCCGCGGAGGCAAAGATGCCAGAGACTTGGCTCCAGCCTCAAAGGGTTTTGACCATAAGAATCAACTATAACCCCTTTAGGATGGTGTCAGGGTCTTCCTGACTGGATCCTGCTTACCTCTCCCTCACCATGGCAGTATTCACTCCTGCCCCATTTCCTCTCTACTTTCTTCACCTTCCACTCCTAACAGGCTAAGTTCCAGCCATACTGAACTGTTGAGACAATTGGCTCTGTTGAGAGAATTGAGCCCAAGGCCTTTGTACCTGCTATTTCCTCAGCCAAGAAGACTCTTTTCACCTGTTTAAGTTGAGGCCTGCTTCTCCTGCAAGTCTAGGCTTAGACCTTATCTCCTCCAGAAAACATCCTTGACACCCCAGGACAGCCTTAGGTATATCCTACAGCACCCCATAATTACCCTGTGATCATTGTAGCACAGTTACATAGCCCTAGCACAGAGCAGATGCCATTTTAGGTGTTGTACATTGAGAAAGAATCCTGCAAGTAATAAGCATAATCCACATGCACTGTCTGTAAACAGTAATTATTCCTATAGTACTCAGTATAATTATTGCTATCACCAACAATTTCCAAACAAGAGGCCTCAGAGTATGAATATGAAGTGTGTGTAAGTGCTAATCTGAACACTGAGTGATGTACTTTAAATTCTGAATACAAATTGTGGCTAGGAGTGCAATGGCATGATCTCAGCTCACTGCAACCTCCGCCTCCTGGGTTCAAACAATTCTCATGCCTCAGCCTCCCGAGTAGCTGGGACTATAGGCAGGCACCCACTATCATGCCCAGCTAATATTTTTTTTTTTTTGTATTTTTAGTAGAGATACAGTTTCACCATGTTGGCCAGGCTGGTCTTGAATTCCTGACCTCAGGTGATCTGCCCGCCTTGGCCTCCCAAAGTGCTGGGATTACAGGATTGAACCACCATGCCCAGCAATCCTGTACCTTAATGAACAAATTATTGTTATTTTTCTTATCCTGTTTTAAAACTCTTCAAGCAGCTCAAGAATCAGTTTCTCAGATGACTCCTGTGTACGCATATATACGTATGCAATAAAACTTTGAGTAAGTGCTCAGTTCAATTGCTGCTTTTTTTCTTTAGCAAATCACAATTCACTTTTAATCCTCAGAGCAGTCAAAGAGATACATACTATTATTGTCCCTTCTTTACAGATGTAGACACTGAGGCACAGAGAAGCATCACACTGTTCAACTGAGAGTAGATCCTCCATCTGTGCTAGGCCTGCCAGGGAAACTCACCTTTCCTGTTTGGTGAGTTTCTTTTACTACTCAGAGCTCCCCTACCCCCTAAAGTTCTCTATCCAGCACTCCAGGTCCTCGGAGCCTTTTGCTCTTCTGAGCTGGTCTCAGAAACAAACAGAAATGTTCACACTGTGCCTCACACTGTGGCAGGAGGGTGGGTAAGGGGACCTTTGGGGCTAGGCATGCCTTACTGCATCTCTCGCATAGTGCCATGCAGGTCCCTACCTGCTCCAGAGACTTAAGATAGGCCCCAGTGTGGCCCTTGTTTCCTGCACCTTGGGATTGACCTAGTGTCCCCTCCCACCAGAGGGCTAGTATTGCCAGAGGAAACAAGTGCTCCCCCTCCCCTCATGCTCAGACTACTCACCATTGGATACAGAGAGGTGAATGGGGTCACTGACGGGTGCTCCCCGTGTCTGGCATCGATACACCCCTGGTGTCTGCACCTCAATGCTCTTCTTGTGAGAGGGCAGAAGTAGGTGGCCCAAATACCAAAGAGTGCTGATGGGCCGGAGCTCCAGGAGCAGTGGGTGGTATCCATCACACTTCAAAGTTACCCGCTCCCCCTTGAAGATCGTGGTCCAAGGTGGATGTAGAGACAATATGGGCTTCTCCAGAGTAGCTGGGGTGAGAGGTGGGGTAAGAGGGGGCAGCATGCAAAGAGAATCAAGGTAAGGTGCCCAAAGAAACGACCTGAGTTTGGGAAATCTTAGGAAACCCCAGCTTCCAGGCCCCAGCCCATGTACTAACCCATCCCTGCAGGACAGGAGATCACATTCATTGGGTTACAGACTATCAGTCCATCAGCCAGCACCCATTTCTAAATGCCTTCAAGCAAATTTAGTCCCAGTGGTTGAGGAGAGTAGGAAAAGACACTATCCCAGAGCAGCCAAGAAGTGAGGAGTCTACTTGAGCAGGTAACTTAGGGAGTTGGAGTGGAAGTTGTAGAAAACTGGGATGAGAAATGTATGACTCACCAGCTTGCCCACTGCTTGGAACTGCAAAACAAAAAAGAAGGAAGACGAAGGAGAAGGCGAATGGTGGTGATGAGAGGAAAGAGACTCTTGATGACAAGAAAGGCTGAATGATCCCAAAACCCGTTTTTCTTCTTTTGCCCATGGTTTCCCAAGCTCTGAGAAAGCCCCTTCTTCTTTACCCTCCAGAAATAGTGAACCATCTGGAAACTGAGGATTGGATACCTACCCTCCGCTCCCCATACCTTGCTCCACCCTATTCACCACCCAAAGCTCATCTGCTGCCTCACTGCGGACTCACCCAGGAGCAGAAGGGCTGTCAGTGCCCACATGATGGATCTGACTGCAGCAGCTGCAGAAGGATGGAGATGTGCTGGCATGAGATGGGGAACAGAGAGAAAGAAAGTGGCCAGTGGATGCCACTGAGTACTAGGAGATATTGCTGCTTCTCCCACCCACTGCTGGTTCCTGAAGATGGCAGACTGGAATGAGTAGAAGGCAGGCTGAACATCAGGTATCTCAAGTGCCAGGCACTGTCTCATCTACCGCCTCTATACCCACCTCACAGCTCAGGCCAGCCGTGACTACTGTAAGGAAGGCCTGCAGAACTTGTGTCCTCCACAGCACAAGACAGCCCTATAGAATCCCAGGCTCCAGCAGATGACCCTTCCATCTTCAAGCTCCCATTGACATCCCACGCCCATCCCATCCCTTCTCCACCTTCCAGCCAGCCCTGCAAGGCTCAGCTGAGGAAGACACAGCCTCATATCCTTAAGGTCCTTTTTCCTGCTCACTCCTGATAACAGACATTGGCGTGAGACCTAGAGAGGTCAATGTTGGGTTGCCTGCCCCCAGAGCTCACATCCTCCCACAATGAGTAGACAAAAAGGCATGACTCACCAACCACCCTTCCCATCCCTATCATCTAGTTCCCCAGTCAAGGATAGAAATGCAATGTGTTTCTTCTTCCTCCCTTCCTGAAATATTGAGTTCTCATAAATTCTTAAATTCTTAATAAGTTAGAAAACTTCTTTCCTACCCACCCCCAATGAGCTCATCCTGAAGCACTTCCACTCACTTATTCCTTTCTTCCTTCCTCCCACCCTTCCCTGCAACCCCTCCCCAACCATGCCCCAGTTCCAGGAATCCTGACCTGCAGCAGAGAAGTCACTGCGTCAGCCCCTCAGAAGCCTCTCAGGTCTGACCTCAGGGCTCTACTTCTTGTGCTTTCTGAGCCATGTGACCATACCTGAGCAATGAGGAACTTGAATTTTCATGTAAATACTTAATGAATTTTCCAACCTGATAGTATGTCTCCTTGGACTCTATCCTGTCCTTACTTGTGGTTGTTTAGAACCGGGACACCTTGATCCCTCAGAAATCAGATGGGAAGGAGATCAATTATCAGATACTGTCAACTCCCAGTGAGATAGTATCTTCCCCTCTTGTGGATGTCTGAAGTTCCACTCTGAGAATCCCCTTATATTTTGCTTAATGGAGCCCCTTTTAAAAATGCAAATGCCTCTTAGGAAAATGTGACTGGTCATTTCAATTATGCTGGTCATTTCAGATCATGTTTTGAGTGCAGGTTTTGATAAAAGAGGTAGAGTCATGTAGATCTCAAAGTAGGGACACATTTGATAATGTGCCCAAGAGTTGGGGAGGCAGAGAAGAACTAATTACTGGGAACAGGGATGATCACCTGCCTGCTTTAGGAGTGCCTGGGCTGGCCAGCACTCCTGTGCTTCCCTTCCAACCTGCTAATTCTTCATCTCAGGGCCAGTGTGTGGCTTTCCACAGGATCCACAGCCTGCCACAAAGGTCTGACTTCTGCACCACACCACCACCTGTATGGTAAGAATGCAATGCAGTTGTCGGCTGTCCTCTTAGGCAACAGAAGCTGGCTCTATTTTGGCTTCTCATTCCCCAGAACACAGATGTCAGCCCCTTTACTGGATTCAGAAGAAACCTGAGTACACTAAAACTTTGTGAACTGTACAGTCTTCCCTAGAAATCTCTGGAACCATCCATAGTGTTCATATTATACATTACTCAGAATTTGACTTGAAAAATTTCCCACCAAACATTTCTTTTTTTTTTTTTTGAGATGGAGTCTCGCTCTGTCCCCCAGGCTGGAGTGCAGTGGCCGGATCTCAGCTCACTACAAGCTCCGCCTCCCGGGTTTACGCCATTCTCCTGCCTCAGCCTCCCGAGCAGCTGGGACCACAGGCGCCCGCCACCTCGCCCGGCTCGTTTTTTGTATTTTTTAGTAGAGACGGGGTTTCACTGTGTTAGCCAGGATGGTCTCGATCTCCTGACCTCGTGATCCGCCCGTCTCGGCCTCCCAAAGTGCTGGGATTACAGGCTTGAGCCACTGCGCCCGGCCCCAAACATTTCTTTTTTTTTTTTTTTTTTGAGACGGAGTCTAGCTCTGTCGCCCAGGCTGGAGTGCAGTGGCGCGATCTCGGCTCACTGCAAGCTCCGCCTCCTGGGTTTACGCCATTCTCCTGCCTCAGCCTCCCGAGTAGCTGGGACTACAGGCGCCCGCCATCTCGCCCGGCTAGTTTTTTGTATTTTTTAGTAGAGACGGGGTTTCACCGTGTAGACCAGGATGGTCTCGATCTCCTGACCTCATGATCCACCCGTCTCGGCCTCCCAAAGTGCTGGGATTACCAAACATTTCTTTATTCTAGGCTCTCCTCTAAGTTTTTCCCAAAGTGAGTCTTCTTACTCCATCTAGGACTTTTCCCCAGAATTTCTAATTATTCACTCCTTCACAATGCAGACACATTTAGAAATTATCATTTGTAACTTGAGCAATTCATTGAGGCCTATCACAACACAACATCTGGACAATATATGTTACCATTTGATAAGCATTCTGGTGATGAAATGTTCTCAGTGATAATTATGGTAATGAACTAATGCTGTTGTTGCTGATGACAGCTCACTTTAGTGTCTCAGCATGTGGCAGGCACTATGCTAAGTGCTTCATAGATACTACTTCACTTAATTCTTGTAAGGCCCTTTGAGGAAGAATTATTAATATCCCCATTTTGCATATGTCCTCATCAACTCAGTTTCCTACTGAGATGATGAAACTGGGATTTGAGTAGAAGTCTGTCTCCAAAATCTGTTCTCTTGTCTCTCTGATTGTCAGGGATTCAAGATGCTGCTCATGGCCGGCTGCCATTATTGGTCTTTGCAATTTCCCCCTCTTATTTTCTCACCTTCTTGACTTTCATCTACATTACTGTTCTTATCCCCTCCACATAAGCACCCACTGTACAATGTTTACTGTATGTTCCCATATACATGCAATTTTTATCTTTGAGAAATATTTAGTGTTGTTAATTTACATAAGCGGCATTGTGTTCTAGATATTATATTCACTTTTACTTTTAAAAATTAATCCTAGATGTTTCAAATTTGTTCAGATTGCTCTACATGCATCATGTTTATTGCTTTTGACTGCCCTAATATTCTTTTTTTTTTTTTTTTTGAGACAGAGTTTTGCTCTTATCACCCAGTCTGGCATGCAATGGCATGATATCAGCTGACTGCAACCTCCGCCTCCTGGGTTCAAGCGATTCTCCTGCCTCAGCCTCCTGAGTAGCTGGGATTACAGGCGTGCATCACTATACCGGCTAATTTTGTGTTTAGTAGAGATGGGGTTTCACCGTGTTGGCCAGGCTGGTCTCGGACTCCTGACCTCAGATGACCCACCCACCTTGGCCTTCCAAAGTGCTGGGATTATAGGCATGAGCCACCACACCCGGCCATGATAGCCCTAATATTCTTTGCTTCTGCTACACTGCACTTGTCCATTCCCCTAACATCCTAATTGCTGCCCACTCTCAGCTACCACAGATAATTCCACAGTGGACTTCTTGGTACATATTGTGAGGGCTGGATGAATTAACATATGTAAAGGGCTTAGGACAGGGCTTGGCACATAGGAGGTTTCATGTAAGTTAGTGCTGGTAAGGACATGATGCTTCCCTACAGAGCCCTGAAGTGCCTCTATGGGATACACACCTGAGAGCGAGACTGCAGATTATGCTCATGAGTTACATGCACACTCATTCTAAAACCCAAATCTAATTCATCACCAAGTCCTGATGACTCTACCTGCTACATTGATCTTTTCGTACAATAATTTATTCACTGAGTCACTAGAGAGATACTCTTAAAATGTTAACCATATTGTGTTACTTTCCCTCAAAATTCCGCAAAGATAACCTCAGAATAAGTTCCAAACACCTTCCGATGGTCTATAGGGCCCTACAAATCGGGCCTTTCTCTGACCGTTGGCCTCATTTCCTACAACTGTCCCCTTCACTCACTCTGATCTAGCCACATTGTGTTTAGAACAGTTGCTGGAACATTCTGTGCTTAGTCTTGCTCCAGGGCTTCACTTGCTATTCTTTCTGCCTGAAAGATCCTTGTTCTCCCAGATCTTTATAAGTTTCACTTCCTCACTTCACTCAAATATTACCTCCTCAGAGAGATGGTTGCTAACCATGCTGTCTAAAATAGTATCTCCTCACTGTCATTTGCTGGCTCCATATTTTACTTTATTTCTCATCGTTGTACTTGTCACTACCCGGAATTGTATGTATTTGTTTGTGGTAGGTTTCCCCCCATTGGAATGTAAGCTTCACTGAGGCAGAAATTTTTTCTCATTCGCTGACATATCACCTACAACAGTGACAGCACATAGCACATGCTGTGTGAGTATTTGTGACCTAAACAAAGGAAGAGATTGAATACTGTGAGATTACTCTCAAAAGTGGCTGCAGAAACTTATACACCCACTGGCAATTCATAGGGCTCCTGTTCCCTCTTGTCATCAATATTCAGTATTTCTTATCTTTGTAATTTTACCAAACAAGTTTTTCTTTTCCTAAATAAGAACATTTTAAAGTTATTTTTATTTTATTTATTTTCTGTAACCCAGGACAGGGCTGATAATAATATATTTTTTAAAATTACTATTCTTTTTTTTTTTTTTCTTTTGAGATGGAGTTTCATTCGCTCTTCTTGCCCAGACTGGAGTACAGTGGTGCGATCTTGGCTCACTGCAACCTCTGCCTCCCGGATTCAAGCAATTCTCCTGCCTCAGCCTCCTGAGTAGCTGGGATTACAGGCATGTGCCACCACGCCTGGCTAATTTTGTATTTTTAGTAGAAATGGGGTTTCTCCATGTTGGTCAGGCTGGTCTCAAACTCCCGACCTCAGGTGATCCACCCACCTCAGCCTCCCAAAGTGTTGGGATTACAGGCGTGAGCCACCATGCCCGGCCTAAAATTGTATTCTTTAATGTAAACTTTTCAGCAAAAGAAAGGCATTTCAATACCAAAGGAGTGCAAAGGATAATTTCAGAATAGAGAGCAGAGTACTTCTTTACATTGAATGTCTTTAGCTTTATGAGAAATTCACATATAGTTAATGAAAACTAACAGTGCCTGTCTGAAGGAACTCTGGCAGGAAGGCTGTGCTGTAACTCGTATTTCTCCACATCTCCTCTTGTCCAGTGGGAAGGAAGAAGGTTGATACCAAGAGGGAGGGAAAGTTTTAAGAAGACAGGACTAGGATGAGACCTATCCAAACACACCCTCCTTAAACTTCCTCCTATGATTCTAGCAGGTCATTTTATCCCTTCCCTAGTCTCTTCTAAGTTGTAAACCAAATATTTCTACCTTGGGCTACTGGGCTGGGCATAGAGACCTTTGTGTTTGAGAGGAGCAATGCTACTCCACATCTGATCACCCAGACCTGTTAACACCTCTCAGATCATTACTCTGTGTTCCTCCTGTCCCTAGCTAAGGCCCTTGTCTATGAAGGCTGGATGAGAACAGCAGCCTTCAAATCTACCTCCCTCAACCCCTCTTCTAGTCGCCCCTTTCACCTTGTACCAGAGTACCAGAATAATCATTCTAAACATCACTTTTCATGAGTTCCTTCTTTACCCGAAATTTACCTACAGAATTCGATCAATTTTCTTATGGACATTTAAAGAGCCTCTATAGCACATTTAAGAGCCTCTATATATAGTCTATTTACTTCTCCATTATTGTTTCCTTCCACTAAACTCTGTTTCAGTCAAAGGATTTACCTTCTTTTTCCCTGACATCTGCATGCCAATTTTCCCCTTTATGCGCTTGCTTACATCATCCCACTCTGGAACATCCTTCCCTGTCTTCTGTTCTCTAGGTCTGTCATGTTTTTCAAGGCCCCACCCGTGTATTATCTTCTTCATGAAATGTGCCTGAACACTCCAGTCCCGAGTGAGTGATCTATTCCCTGAGTTCCTGCCTTGTTCATCATCATCTACACTTCCAAATACATAGCTGGTAGTACAATATCCTATTGATAGAGTTTGGTGTTTAATATACTTTGAAACAAATTAACATGGTAATTTACTCATTTTCCTGTTGGTGGATATCTGCACTGACTTCTTTTCAACAAAAGAAAGGTATTTCAACACCAAATTTTGCTTTTACAAGTTTTGTTACTATAAGCATTATCATACCTGTCGTCTGGTGTGCATATGCTAAATTTTCTCTTGGGCACATCCACCTAGGCATGGAATTCTGGGTTATAGAGTATGCAAATGCACTATTCAACTTACAAGATAATGGATGTGTGTAACACGATAAGAAATATATACTTTTCTCTGCTACTTTGGGTAGCTCTTTGGCACAGAGCTACCAAAATCCTGGGGATTTCCTGAGTGATAGGGATGAGAGGATTATCTCTTGTTATGTATAATTAGCCCCTTCAATCATACATGACTTTATGCTAACAAGGTGACTCTTAACTCTGCAATTATAGGGTTGGAACTTTCAGGGGTCTGTGCTAACTCTGAGTAGTTAGAGTAAGAATTGGTAAATTACACAACATCTAATTTGTTTCTGCTGAGAATTAGAGAATTGCTTGGTGTGGAAAACCCACCTTGATCTCCTGGAGGAGAGAGGGGCTGGTGTTTGAGTTAATCATCAATTGCTAATGATTTACTCAATCATGCCTGTGTAATGAAGCCTTCATTAAAAACCCTAAATGGTGGAGTCCTAAGGGCTTCCAGGTCAGTGAACACATGGAGAAGCTGGAGGGTGGCACACCCAGAAAGCGTGCAAACGCTGCACCTCTTCCCACTTACCTTGCCCTATGTATATCATCATTGGCTGTTAAGTAAACTGTTTTCCCAAGTTTTGTGAGCCATTCTAGCAAATTATTGAACCCAAGGAGTTGTGAGAACCTCTGACTTATAGCTGGTTGGTGTCAAGTACCAGAGGCCTGGGATTTGCAATTGGCTTTTGAAGTGAGAGCAGTCATGTGGGACTGACCCTTTAACCTATGGGGTCTGTGCTAACTCTGGGTAGTTAGAGCCAGAATTGATAAACTGTGGAACATCTAGTTGGTTTCCACTGAGAAGCAGAGAAAAACTTGGAATGGAAGCCCACATATTTGATGTCAGAGGTATTGTGGGTGGAGAACAGTTTTCCTTTCATGTGCTGGCTATCTAATGTTTATTTCAGAGACCATGTTGAGCATAGCTGCATTGGGACCTCTGTCAATTACAGAATCTTAAATGGCACAAGCCATAAACCAGATCCATTGTAACAATTCCTCTTCCCTACTCCCTCTCCAGCCTCCCCAGGCTAGACAGAAAGAGATAGGTAAATGCTTGCTCTCCCTCTCTCTCTCTCTCATTCGTTTAGCTCTGTTCTTGCCTTCCTCATCCCTGTTGATAGGAGATCCTCTTCCTGAGATTTCTAAGTCCTTGACCAAGGCTGGGTCCCCTGGAGAGAGTCTGGAGATTTAGCTGATGCCAGATATAACATTCATCCTTTAAGGTCCAGCTTCATTCCCATCGTCTTCAAGATGTTTTCCCTTATTTTGCTGGCCCAACTCAATTCAACTAAACAAAATATACTGAGAATTTACATATGCCTCATTAAACTAGACATCAATGACACAACATGGAACAAAGAGCTCAGGAGTATTTTCAAAGAGTTCACCCTCTGGTGAACAAAAATGAGTAATAAAAAATTAAAATGCAGTGTGATGATAGAGGTGCACAGGTACACATGGATGAGGTGTACAGAGATGATATTTATCTCAGCCAGCTGCACCCACCTTTCCCTTCCCAGATCTCTGATAGCTTCTACTATCTGTAAATGAATTCCCCATTTAGCAGGAGCTTGCAGGATGCATTCACGCAAATGGGAGCATTAGCTGAAATCAACTCCATGTAGAGTAGTTATAATACAGCATCTTTGGAGACACATCCACCATGGTACATTGGAAATTGAGCTTCCATTTTTTCAAGTCCATCAAAGTCATGACATAGTTCTGGTCACTCTTGCAACTCCCATTCATACAATTGTAAATCAGTCCTCTCAGGCTGTAGTGATGTTTACAGACTTCAACCAATTCCCAGATGCCTTCTGATCTTTTTTTTTCCCTCAAAGGTGCTAAGAATTACCATAAAACTCTCATTTTACCATCAGCATGATTCTATGTCTTTGTTTCTTTGTGGTATGTCTAGAGTGATCATGTGTATGTCTTTTGTAAATCATTTTGGGTCAAAACTGCACAAAATAAATGGCATAAAGAAAGGCCACAGTGGAGAAAATCACACCATGTAATTTAGAATAACATGGTAGAACAGCCATTGGTTGAGGTCATTATAAAATGATGTGCTAACTGATTGAGTTAAGGTTACTATAGAGTCTGCCAGGCCAGCTCTCATTGGCTGAGAATGTACAATAGAAGTCCAAGCATAGAAAAAAATATTAATACGAGACTAAAACAGAGTCATTATGTGTTATTAAAGAAAAAGATTTCAGAGACAGATGAATTAAAAACAACTATCTGCAACTCTGGCAGTATTATATTGGTCACTTATTTCTTTTTTTTTTTTTTTTTTTTTTTTGAGACGGAGTCTTGCTCTGCCGCCCAGGCTGGAGTGCAGTGGCCGGCTCTCAGCTCACTGCAAGCTCCGCCTCCCGGGTTCACGCCATTCTCCTGTCTCAGCCTCCCGAGTAGCTGGGACTACAGGCGCCCGCCTCGTCGCCCGGCTAGTTTTTTGTATTTTTTTTAGTAGAGACGGGGTTTCACCATATTAGCCAGGATGGTCTCGATCTCCTGACCTCGTGATCCGCCCGTCTCGGCCTCCCAAAGTGCTGGGATTACAGGCTTGAGCCACCGCGCCCGGCCTGGTCACTTATTTCTGAGCCCAGTAGGATCCTGTGAGAAATTTTTTATATACCCTGCTTTAATTGTGTTATAGGATGGGCTACTACTCTCTTCTATCCCACAGTGTAAGCTCTCTGTAGACAGAGACACTGTTTTATGAGTATTTTTAACATATCATAAACTCAGCCATGTAGCAGAGGCCAACTGCCTAGTCTATTTGGGTTGCTATAACAAAATACACAAACTGAATAGCTTACAAACAACATAAATTTATTTCTCATAGTTCTGGAGGCTGGAAGTTCAAGATCAAGGCAACAACAGAGTCGGTGTTCGGTGGGAATTGTTTTTTGGTTCTTATATACGTCATCTTCTTGCTATGTCCTCATATGGTAGAAGGGTGAGTTAGCTCTCTGGGGCCTTTTTAAAGGCACTAATCCTAATCATGAGGGCCCTGCCCTCCTGATCTAATCACTTCCCAAAGGCCCACTTCTTAATGCCATCACCTTGGGGATTAGGATTTCAACATATAGCTTTTGAGGGGACACAAACTAGAACTAAAGAACAGACCATCGCACCAACTAAAGACTAGTATGTCAATAAGAATAGCTGAATGAGGCTGGAAAGAGATAGTAATTAGAAAGGGCGGGCCGGGCGCGGTGGCTCAAGCCTGTAATCCCAGTACTTTGGGAGGCCGAGGCGGGCGGATCACGAGGTCAGGAGATCGAGACCATCCTGGCTAACACGGTGAAACCCCGTCTCTACTCAAAAATACAAAAAACTAGCCAGGCGAGGTGGCGGGCGCCTGTAGTCCCAGCTACTCCGGAGGCTGAGGCAGGAGAATGGCGTAAACCAGGGAGGCGGAGCTTGCAGTGAGCTGAGATCCGGCCACTGCACTCCAGCCCTGGCTACAGAGCCAGACTCCGTCTCAAAAAAAAAAAAAAAAAAAAGAAAGAAAGAAAGGGCGAAGTCCCATTCCAGAGCCCAACACTTAGGGTTTCATTAGGCTGGGGTTTCCCAAACTCAATACAACTGACGTTTTGGGCCAGATTATTTTTTGCTGTGGGGTACTGCCCTATGCATTATAGGATGTTTAGCAGCATCCCTGGCTTCTATTTACGAGATGCCAGTAGTACACACATCCTACCACCCCTCAACCCCCCAAGTGTAATGACCAAAATGTCTTCAAACATTGCCCAATGTCGTCTGGGGAGCAAAATTGCCCCCAATTGAGACTGCTGTATTAAATCCACCTGCATTAGTTCTCTTTAAATCACAAAATTCTGGTCTACATAACAGATAGGAATTCCTGATCTAAAGAGCAGAATTCTGTTTTGTTAAGAGAGAATACGCAATTATAAATAAACTCCAATTCTCACTTTGTACAAATTTATTTACACTCACCTATCTATATTATTCTAACAAAACACTGGGACAACCTGTAAAAGTACTTATGCATATGTGCAGGACAGGAAGAGAAAACAGAAAGAATCAGATTTATTGGGGTGGTTAAGCGAGATCACGGATGAATTGTTTACTCCTATTCAGCAGCAGCCTTTGTGGTCCCAGGCTTCCGGTGGCCAGATAATTCCCTCAACTCCATAAGCAGGTGACCGAGGAGAACTCTCACATCCTGCATGTGTTTGAGAAGAAGGCCCATCTGGTGATACAGATGGGGATCTGGCATCCCCAGAGGAGAAGAAAAGCCTGGATCTTCAGAAGATGGGGTTGGCAGCGGAGGCAGCGGCCCAGGAGCCTCCTCAGGAGCAGTTCCTGGAGCAGCTGATTTCTGAGGAGCTGGATTCAAGGTGAGAGGTGCAGAGCCGGGGGGACCTGGATTACGGGGCAGGAGGCACATACAAGAGTGAAGTCTGACTCTGGCCCTTCCCTCCCATCCCTGGCCAAACTTTCTTGTTCTCTGAAAGTGGCTGTAGGACTCAATGGCAGGAGGGACTTGAGGACTCTACTGTCCCTCCTGGTCCAAATTTTGATCTGAAGCTTGGCCACCTCTGTTTGAAATTCTTCAGCAGCGAGGCTTTAGCCAGTTGTTTCTGGCTAAATAACCATTAGTTATTAGTTGTAACTGGCTAAATAACCATTAGCCAGTTGTTTCTCTATCAAGGCTGAATCTAATTCCCTGAAGCATGAATGTGGTAACTGGTTCTAGGTCAGCCTCTTTATTATATATGACATTAGTCTAATTCCTTGTGCTAATGCCCACCTTCAGCTTTTTGAGGACACCCCTGCTAGCCTCTGAGTCACCTCCTCTTCAGGATAGCATCTCCAGCCCCTTCCACTATTTTTCATATGGCATGACTTCAAGCCCCCTTATCACCCTGGACACCTCCTCTGGGAGTGTTTCAGGTCAAGGGCAGCCTCTTAACAGTGGCTCTCAGAATTGAACATAGACTTCAGACTATCCCGTCTTCATTCCAGATATTAAATTCCTATAAATGCCCAGAGAGCATGGGGGGGATGCTAAGGCTTGTGTGGCAGCAGGTGTGGGACTTGCTCAGCTCTTGGACTGGTGAGGTATGCACCACAGTCTGAGGGAGAGGTTCTGTATTTGTGCTGTCTCTCATCATCAGGGATTCTGGCCCATTGTTCCTGTCTCCTCTGTGTCCCTTCTTCACCTGCTCACACCGAATCCCAGCTCACAGGCCAATTCATCCTATCTCCCCTTTTCACTCACATGCATGCCAAACAGACACCCTGTACTCTGATAGGAACTCACCCTGCACTCTGATCTCTAGCTGGGGGCTCTGTTTCCAAACTTGGTTGTCCTCAGTGGCTGCCTCACACCAGTATGAGCCGGAGTGATCTTCTGAAGCTGTGGGGATCTGGAATTCTGAGGAGATCCCCCTGCTTTGCACTGTCCTTCCATTCTTGTAGAAGGAGAAGAGGAGGCGGGCAGCTGACCTCTGCAGGGGCAACTTTGTCTGACAGCTCAGGGTCATGGGGCCTCCTGCTTGGGGTTCAGCTGAGGGTATAGCTCTGAGAATTGGCGCTGGAAACAGTTCTGGGAAAAAGGCAAGAAAGAAGAACTCAGCCATCTTATATACAGGTAGACACATGCGGGCGAAGAGCCTCAGGGAGTCACACTTCCTTTCCTGTTTCCAGCAGGAATGGGCTGTCTTAGATTCCATTTGAATCTGTCAAGTTCTTCCTGCAAGTAGACAGGACTAGGAAAGATCCACAGATGGGCAAATCTGATAGTAGTCCAGACACCCAATCAGTGAGCGCTGGGAAGCATAGATCTGGGTGGTAGGAACCATGCTGGACTCTGAGTAGGGCTAGATGACTTGAAAAGTCAATGTTGAGGTCTCATCCCTTCTGAAGCCCAACTTGGGCATTTGCCAGCAACCTGCTCCCTAATCTTTTGATGATCTTGCCACCTCTAGGCTAAAGAAAGACAATTTGAGTTCCCTGTCTCTCCTTACCCTCCCCTGCCATGACGATGCTGCTTCTAGCTCTCACCTTGGACTGTGATAGCCACAACAGATGCTGTTTCTGGGCTCCCAGGACCAGGGCTCTGGAAGATGCCACTGCAGTGGTAGTGCCCGCTGTCTGCCTCTTGTACCGCGGCGATGGAGAATTCCCTGTTAGGCCCGGGGGGACCCAGAGCTGAGCCATCTCGGTAGAAGGTCACCTGAGTCAGTGGCCAGTCTTGCCAGGCCTGGCAGCGCAGAACTAGCGGGTCCCCTTCAAACACTGGCTTGGCTGGACCTTGGAGGATCAGCCAGTCTATGGTCCAGAGAAAGAGCTGAGTGTCACCCAGGGCCTCCCTTGGGAGCTACCCCCAGGGATGCCTACTCCCGTAAACTTTCTCTGAGGGTCCAGGTAAACTCTCACCCCTAGTTGGGAGTACGGGACAACTTCTCTAGGGCCTAGGACTTAGAGCACCCTGGTTGCTGTGGGCTGAAGACTGGGAAGGAAGTACCTCATCCCATGGCCAGTTTCCTAGGGACACGTTCCTGGGTGGGCTCTGGGGCTGAAAGAAGGGGTTTAGGGCACTGTTCAGGTCTTCCCAGGACCTCACCGTAGGACACAATCAGGTGGAAGGGTTCACTGAAAGTGTAACCCTTGACCTGGAAGCCAGCTTCGCTTGCATCAGTCAAATCATCCTCCACATGGCAGCTGCTCTCCTCGGTGCAGACAGGTCCCTCACACTGCAGTGTCTCAAAACTGGCAGCTGAAGAGGGCATGGCCCAGGGAGAACCAGAAAATAATGCTGCAACTTGGAGAAAGAGGACAGGGTTCCTCCATCTCCCAGGAGAATCATCCTTTTTAGAATGAGACTAGTAAGACACCAAAACATTTTTTTCAGAAAGACCCCTGTGAGTGTCTCAGGGGGACAGTTTTGACCTTGATTCACGGGCGCCCAGGTGCTCTCAGCAAATGCACTGTGGTTTGGAGAAGAGGGAGGGGAGAGAATGAAAGAATGGTGAAACTCACCGGCATGACATCCAGCTGCTGGTATGGGAAACCAGGAGCAAAGACAATGGTAACTCGAAGCAGGGAGGCATAGGACAGGAATGAAAGGGAGACATCAGATTCTAATGTTCATTGGGTACTAGACCCTGCTAGCACTTGTGTGCAATATCTTACTTCATCTTCACAAACTTTCCAGGTATGCGACTTTATCCTCATTTAGTACTCTTAAAGAAACACACTTAAAAAACCAAATTAGGCCTGGCATGGTGGCTCATGCCTGTAATCCCAGCACTTTGGGAGGCCGAGGCGGGCGGATTACGAGGTCAAGAGATCGAGACCATCCTGGCTAACACCGTGAAACCCCATCTCTACTGAAAATACAAAAAAAAAAATTAGCTGGGCGTGGTGGCGGGCGCCTGTAGTCCCAGCTTCTCGGGAGGCTGAGGCAGGAGAATGATGTGACCCTGGGAGGTGGAGCTTGCAGTGAGCTGAGATCGTGCCACTGCACTCCAGCCTGGGCAACAGAGTGAGACTGTCTCAAAAAAAAAAAAAAGAAAGAAAGAAAGAAAGAAAAGAAAGCCAAATTAACACACCCAAAGCTTAAAAAGAGACTAAGCAATGGGGCGGGAAAGGCAGGTGTGTCTGGGTCCAAAATCAGAGTTATTTTTACTTCACTGTGCAGATATGGTATTACGGTATACTTCAGTCCTCAGACCTTCCTCGGGGACTTTCTTTCATATTCTGATTTTCCCAAACTTCACTTGGCCCCTCAGCCTTGAATATGTTATCTATCAAAGAGCTTTCAGTACCCAGCAGTGTCTCTCCTCCTTTCTCCCTCCCCCTTGCAGGTCTTCACTTTTCAGCCATCTCTACTTTAATGTCCTCTGCCACTTGAATTTTCCCTGGCAGTGGCATAGAGCTTTCTCTCTCTTTTCCCCCTCCTCCCAGTCCATACCAGTAACTGTGGAACAACTCTTTTCTCCAGATTGAAATTTAGAGTTATCCATTTCTCACCACGTCTTCTCAACCTATCTCTTACGTTCATGGTAGACCCAGGCAAGGGAAGTGACATGTCTCCCTTCTCTGGGACTGCTCCTTATCTCCCTAACTATTCTCCCCTTCCTCCAGCCTCATGACCATTTACATGTGCATACTTCTTCACTCCATCCGACTGTCATTTCGTGCCCCACTTGCCTTTATTCTCTTGCACTCCCAATAGCCCAGTGTTCTTCTTTGATTTTGTCATGTCCCTTACCAAGGCCCCTCTCTACTTCCTAATTCTCATCACAGCAGTACCAGGTGTTTTCTTTCCATCCTCTCTCAGCTCCCTTCACTGTAATGCTACCTCTTTTCAGTTCCTCCACTGTCACTCAACTGTGCTCTGCCTCCTCTCCATTTTTTCTTTTTAAAAATAAAATCTTTGCAGTGGCTCACGCCTGTAATCCCAGCACTTTGGGAGGCCGAGGCAGGTCGATCACGAGGTCAGGAGATCGAGACCATCCTGGCTAACACGGTGAAACCCCGTCTCTACTAAAAATGCAAAAAATTAGCCGGGCTCAGTGGCGGGCGCCTGTAGTCCCAGCTACTTGGGAGGCTGAGGCAGGAGAATGGCGTGAACCCTGGAGGCGGAGTTTGCAGTGAGCCGAGATCGTGCCACTGCACTCCAGCCTGGTCGACAGAGCAAGACTCCGTCTCAAAATAAATAAATAAATAAATAAATAAATAAATAAAAATAAGTAAATAAATAAAATAAAATCTTGTCTAGGCACGGTGGCTCATGCTTATAATCACAGCACTTTGGGAGGCTGAGGTGGGAGGATCCCTTGAGCCCAGGAGTTTGAGACCAGCCTAGGGAGCATAAAGAGATCCTGGCTCAGCAAATAATTTTTAAAAAATTGGCCAGGCATGGTGGCACTTGCCTGTGGTCCCAGCTACTTGGGAGGTTGAGATAGGACAACTGCTCGAGCCCAAGAGGTCAAGGTTGCAGTGAGCAGTGATTGCACCACTGCACTCCAGCCAGGGTGGCAGAGTGAGACCCTGTCTCAAAAAGCAAAATAAAAGAAAATCTTGTTGGGTTACTGGGAACTCACTCAATAAACCTTAGGTAGTAGGTACTATTATTTTCATCTTACAAGTGATAAAACTGAACCAGAGATATAAAAAGTGGTTTTCTAAAGTGACATAGAGCTGGTAAATAGAAGAGGGGCTTGAAACCAGAGTATCTGATTCCAAGTCTGCAGTTCTTATCACAAGAAAAAAACAAAAAAATTGTCCCTAACCACAAGTAGCTCTCAATTTAGTGGAAGACACAGGTAGATGAAAATATTATTTCAGCATAAGTAGGAAAATATTATAGTAAGAAAATGTATCGCAAGCAGCCATTGGAGCAGAAAGAAGCATTCAAGAAAAGCTGCCTGGAAAAGATACCACTTAAGCTGAGTCTTTAGGGGTACCTACACATTTGCAAGGAGGAGGAGAATAGGGGGCCATCGAAAGGGCTCATTTCGGGTGGAGATGGTGGTATAAGCAAAGCCTTAGAGACAGGCAAGTGTCTGGTGTGTGAGTATGTAACTATGAACTGATTGAGATTTATTAGAGCATAAGTTACAAGGCTGAGAGGGTAAAAGCAGAGGCTGCTTGGCCTTTTGTGCCATGATAAGGAATTTGGGTTGGTAAACCTGAGTTTTAGAAATTACTCTGTCTGCAGGGTACAGAATTCATTTCAAGAACACAAGATTTGGACAAGGAGATTAATTAGGAATTTACTGGACTAGCCCAAGTCATAGAGGATGAGGGCTTGTCCTAAGACATTAGTGATGATCCATGGAAGGGACTGCTTCTATGAACAATTTAGAAGGTAAAACTTGCCAAACCTAATGATTGATCAGATTTAGAGAATGAAGAAGAAGGAAGAGTCTGCATTGTTTCTCAGTTTTATGGCCTTGTAAGGGTAGATGCTGGTGTCATTAGCTGAGATCAGAAATAGTGGAAAATGAATTAGATGAGGCGGGGGGCAAAAGGACAGATAAGTTCAGCTCTGGTCACATGGTGCAGAGACACCTGTGAGATATGTAGGTAGATATGTCTGGTATGAAGCGTGATATTTGAATGTGAAGCTCAAAAGCATGGTTAGATTGGGGATATGATTTGGGACTCTTAAATACAGAGTTATAGTGGCAAAAATTATATAGACAAATAAGCTTATGAAGGAGATTGTCTAAAGAAAGAGGAGTACAGAGGCAAGGCTATAACTATAGAGAACACTAGTGTTTAAGGGGAAGAGAAAAGAAGCTATTAAGGGATCAAGAGAAGTCCATGTAGTATGAGGAGAAAATGGTGCCATGGAAGCCAGGGTAGTAGAGAATGCAAAAAGGAGTAAGTGATAAACAGTGCAGCAAAGAAGTCCAGCAGGATATGAACTGAAAAGCATGCCATAACCCAGTCAATATGGAGGTCATTGTGCCCTAGACAAAACCGATTCCAGTGGAAGCCTGGCTGCAAGCATTGAGGAGTGTGTGAGAAGTGAGGAAGTGGAGATAGGAAGTGCAGACTATTCTTTTAAGAAAACTTGTCTCATAAGTGAAAAAAAAAGAGTTGAGATTAGAGCCAGAGAGGACATCATGGGCAGAGGGGACTTTCAGGATGGAAAAGGCTTGAAGATTTTTATATTCAGAAAGTCATTCAATCCTGCACACCAAACTTTCTTATACCTACCCTTCTTATTCCACTTGAACACTGCTTCTCTGGAGGGCCAGAATTAGTCCATGTTTCTTTCCTTCAGGTCCTTTCCCCAAAGTTAAACAAAGCTCCATTCCCATACCAACATTCAAATATTTTACTTACCTAGTAGCATCTGGGATGCCCAGAGCACACCAAGGGAAAGGTAGAGGGCCCAGGCCATGAGGACACAGCCCAGCTTCATGGTGACTGTGTTTAGGTCTCCTGCAATCCCAAAAATGATTTTCTTCAACATGAAACCTCTTTGATTAGAAAAGAGGAAGTAAATCTAACTGTCTCATCTCCTTGCATCTGGGGTCTATTTTCATTTTCAAGTTTGTAATTGGCTTTCATCATTCAGATTTGGACAACATGCTTTCAGCATAATCTCCATCCTTAGGGCTGTGACAAAATGGTAGCACTCTCAACTGTTCTCAACTGACCTCACAGAGGTCAGGGGACTTTCAAGGCATGTCATTGCCTGATAGCCAGCTGGCCTTCCTGTACACTCTGGGAAAGGTCAGTGCAACAACCACCCTTTTCACTGGTGATGCAACTGGGGACAGAAGGTGGGATGTTGTTTTAAGGCCAATAGAAAATCACTGGGGAATCAACGATGAGAATTCAAATGTCCTGCCCCATTCCAACACTTATATGTTTCTAGTGACTAGAAGGTAGCAAGACAGAGAAGGAAGATTAGTCATGGCACCAAGTTAGATATCAGATGAGTCTCTAGTAGGCTCTGACTATCCAAAGCCCACACAAATATGCATGCAAATTTCTCTAGACTCGTGTCAGCTCTCTGCTTCTGAAGCATGACTAAGGCTGCTCAGTCTCAGTGGAAATAGGAGTACAAGGCAGGGAGAGTCCACTGGGAAACAGTAGAGGAAAAAGAAAATCTATTCCCACAGGATCCAGCAGTTAGCTCAGAGCTTAGCCTCATAGCCAAAGCTCAAGCCACTGATCCTGAGGAAATTAGAGACAGGAGGCATCCGATATCTTGAGAAACCTGAGGAGACTCAGGAATAGGAGCAATATAGAGGCTACAGCCTCTCCCTTCAGTTCCAGGTGGCCTTCTGGGAACTATTGTCCCTGTCTCTGAATGTTTTCTATTTGTTTGAGACCTCCTCAATGGCAGGGTCCATGTGTCTTTTCACAGTGACCACATTCCTCCCCTTTCTCTCATCATAACACCCACCAGACCTCCAGTAGGTTATTTGGAGATGAGATGAGCCATCAGAAATGGGGTAAGGTAGGCCAAGCACTGTGGCTCATGCCTCTGTAATCCCAGAACTTTGGGAGGCCAGGGTGGGCAGATCACTGGACTGGAGGTCAGGAGTTAAAGACCAGCCTGGCCAGTATGGTGAAACCTCATCTCTACTGAAAAAAAAAAAAAAAAAAATTAGCTGGGCGTAGTGGTGCTCGGCTATAGTCCCAGTTACTTGGGAGGCTGAGGTATGAGAATCATTTGAACCCAGGAGGCGGAAGTTGTAGTGAGCTGAGATCACACCACTGCACTCTAGTGAGACTCCATCTCAAAAAAAAAAAAAAAAAAAAAAGAGGGAGAGAGAGAAATGGGAGAAGGTAGTTTGGTCCTCCTTGAAGACAGAGAGAGGGACAGTATGACCCTTCAACTGTGCAAAAACCACAGGTCAGAGCAGGCACATCAACCACACGGGCATAAGAGAGTGGATCTTTCTGAGTCTAAAATAAGCATTTAGAATAAAATTTCCATTATCTGAGAGGCATATGCTTTTGTGCAGGTGGCCCCAGGGAGGCCAGGGGTGGTTGACTATGGGTGCTGGGAAAGGCAGTGAGGCAGTAAGCCTTGCAGCTGATGTGATGTGAAGCCTCAGAAGAGGAAGAAAACCCTAGCTAGCCCTAATAGTTTATTTTTATTTTTATTTTATGTATGTATTTATTTATATATATATTTTTTGAGACAGAGTCTTGCTCTGTCGCCCAGGCTTGAGTGCAGTGGCACAATCTCGGCTCACTGCAAGCTCCGCCTCCAGGGTTCAAGCTTGCCTCATCCTCCTGAGTAGCTGGGACTACATGCACACGCCATCATGCCCGGCTAATTTTTTGAATTTTTTGTAGAGATGGGGTTTCACCGCGTTAGCCAGGATGGTCTTGATCTTCTGACCTCATGATCCGCCTTCCTCGGCCTCCCAAAGTGCTGGATTACAGGCGTGAGCCACCAAGCCTGGCCATACAAATTAAATAAATAAAATGTCTTTAGATGCATTGCCACTCCTAAAACTACATAAAACATAGACCCTCAGGATTAGCTAGAGGCTAAGGGGCTTCTAAACAAATCACAGTATCTTTCTCTTCTTATGTCACCCTTTCTCCTTAACTGCCCTTTCCAAAGTGTCTTACCCGAATAGAGACCCTCCCCTATAGCATCTGCAGCAATCCTTCCAGGACCCCACTCTCAATATGGAAAGCAAGGAGCCCTCTGAAAATTTGGGTTGAAGCTATCAAGGTCTTTACACTGAAATTTCCATTAAGCTGCTGGGAAAATTTACTCGTTTGAAGCTTAATCAATGAACTATTTAGAATAGATGTGATTCACTGCGGGGGGATGAGGGGAAGCAACACTGGGTCTGCTGTGTGTTCATGGAGACTGAGATTCAGTTTATTGAGTAAGTTCCTCCATCAGGATCACCTCAGAATACTCAGGGGGTGATGGGACAAATCCCAGCTCTCATCCCATCCCAAGACCAATTAGGTGGTGGATGCCCTCCTTTGCTGTTCCTGGTTTGTCACTAGTGGACTAATGCTTATCTTCTCTTTATTTTTAATTGACTAGATGAAAACATTTATTAAAAATGTGAAGGCAAAAAAATAATACAGTGTATACTTTTGAACACTTATATGGTTGAAGGAACAGAATAGTACTGTTATCCTTGAAGTACTGCATGGATCCCTGTCTGATTATACTGTCTTCCCTCCCCACCATCATCAAACACAATCCTTACCTTGTATTTCTCACTCTCTTTATTTTATGTAGTAATCATTTTGTATTTTTGAACTTTTTTTATTCTATTTTTTCTCCACTTCTATGAATAGTATTTATTTTGGAATTTTCATAAAAATATAAACATTATTTTAAAAACAGTTTAGATTTACAAAAAATACAAAGATAGTACAGAAAATTCCCATGTATCCTGCACCCAGTTTACCCTATTATTAACATATTAATATGGTACATTGGTTGTAACTAATGAAACCTATATTGTTATATTATTATTATATTTGTCTACTTTTATTGATTCTTTTACAATTAAAATTATTTTTTTCATTATATATTTATTTATTTATTTATTTTTATTATACTTTAAGTTCTAGAGTACATATGCACAACATGCAGGTTTGTTACATATGTATACATGTGCCATGTTGGTGTGCTGCACCCATTAACTCGTCATTTACATTAGGTATATCTCCTAATGCTATCACTACCCCCTTCCCCACACCCCACGACAGGCCCCGGTGTGTGATGTTCCCCTTCCTGTGTCCAAGTGTTCTCATTTTTCAATTCCCACCTATGAGTGAGAACACGCAGTGTTTGATTTTCTGTTCTTGCAATAGTTTGCTGAGAATGATGGTTTCCAGCTGCATCCATGTCCCTACAAAGGACATGAACTCATTCTTTTTTATGGCTGCATAGTATTCCATGGTGTATATGTGCCATATTTTCTTAATCCAGTCTGTCATTGATGGACATTTGGATTGGTTCCAAGTCTTTGCTATTGTGAATAGTGCTGCAGTAAACATACGTGTGCATGTGTCTTTATAGCAGCATGATTTATAATCCTTCGGGTATATACCCAGTAATGCGATGGCTGGGTCAGTTGGTATTTCTAGTTCTAGATCGTTGAGGAATCACCACACTGCCTTCTACAATGGTTGAACTAGTTTACAGTCCCACCAACAGTGTAAAAGTGTTCTTACTTCTCCACATCCTCTCCAGCAGCTGTTGTTTCCTGATCACCATTCTAACTGATGTGATATGGTATCTCATTGTGGTTTTTTTTTTTTTTTTTTTTTGAGAGGGAGTCTCCCTCTGTTGCCCAGGCTAGAGTGCAGTGGCGCGATATCGGCTCACTGCAACCTCCGCCTCGCGGGCTCACACCATTCTCCTGCCTCAGCCTCCCAAGCAGCTGGGACTACAGGCGCCCGCCACCACACCTGGCTAGTTTTTTTGTATTTTTAGTAGAGACGGGGCTTCGCCGTGTTTGCCAGGATGGTCTCGATCTTCTGACCTCGTGATCTGCCCACCTCGGCCTCCCAAAGTGCTGGGATTACAGGCTTGAGCCACTGTGCCTGGCCTCATTGTGGTTTTGATTTGCATTTCTCTGATGGCCAGTGATGATGAGCATTTTTTCATGTGTCTGTTGGCTGCATAAATGTCTTCTCTTGAGAAGTGTCTGTTCATATCCTTCACCCACTTTTTGATGGGGTTGCTTGTTTTTGTCTTGTAAATTTGTTTGAGTTCTTTGTAGGTTCTGGATATTAGCCCTTCGTCAGATGAGTAGATTGCAAAAATTTTCTTCCATTCTGTAGGTTGCCTGTTCACTCTCACGGCAGTTTCTTTTGCTGTGCAGAAGCTCTTTAGTTTAATTAGATCCCATTTGTCAATTTTGGCTTTTGTTGCCGTTGCTTTTGGTGTTTTAGACATGAAGTCCTTGCCCATGCCTATGTACTGAATGGTATTGCCTAGGTTTTCTTCTAGGGTTTTTATGGTTTTAGGTCTAACATTTAAGTCTCTAATCCATCTTGAATTAATTTTTGTATAAGATGTAAGGAAGGGATCCAGTTTCAGCTTTCTACTTATGGCTAGCCAGTTTTCCCAGCACCATTTATGAAATAGGGAATCCTTTCCCCATTTCTTGTTTTTGTCAAGTTTGTCAAAGATCAGATGGTTATAGATGTGTGGTATTATTTCTGAGGACTTTGTTCTGTTCCATTGGTCTATATCTCTGTTTTGGTACCAGTACCATGCTGTTTTGGTTACTGTAGCCTTGTAGTATAGTTTGAAGTCAGGTAGCGTGATGCCTCCAGCTTTGTTCTTTTGGCTTAGGATTATCTTGGCAATGCGGGCTTTTTTTTTATTCCATATGAACTTTAAAGTAGTTTTTTCCAATTCTGTGAAGAAAGTCATTGGTAGCTTAATGGGGGTGGCATTAAATCTATAAATTACCTTGGGGAGTATGGCCATTTTCATGATATCGATTCTTCCTACTCATGAGCATGGAATGTTCTTCCATTTGTTTGTGACCTCTTTTATTTCTTTGAGTAGTGGTTTGTAGTTCTCCTTGAAGAGGTCCTTCACATCCCTTGTAAGTTTGATTCCTACGTATTTTATTCTATTTGAAGCAATTGTGAATGGGAGTTCACTCATGATTTGGCTCTCTGTTTGTCTGTTATTGGTGTATAAGAATGCTTGTGATTTTTGCACATTGATTTTGTATCCTGAGACTTTGCTGAAGTTGCTTATCATCTTAAGGAGATTTTGGGCTTAGACGATGGGATTTTCTAAATATACAATCATGTCATCTGCAAACAGGGACAATTTGACTCTCTCTTTTCCTAATTGAATACCCTTTATTTCTTTCTCTTGCCTGATTGCCCTAGCCAGAACTTCCAACACTATGTTGAATAGGAGTGGTGAGCGAGGGCATCCCTGTCTTGTGCCAGTTTTCAAAGGGAATGCTTCCAGTTTTTGCCAATTCAGTATGATATTGGCTGTGGGTTTTTCATAAATAGCTCTTATTATTTTGAGATACAGTCCACCAATACCGAATTTATTGAGCGTTTTTAGCATGCAGGGCTGTTGAATTTTGTCAAAGGCCTTTTCTGCATCTATTGCAATAATCATGTGGTTTTTGTCTTTGGTTCTGTTTATATACTGGATTACCTCTATTGATTTGTGTATGTTGAACCAGCCTTGCATCCCAGGGATGAAGCCCACTTGATCATGGTGGATAAGCTTTTTGATGTGCTGCTGGATTCAGTTTGCCAGTATTTTATTGAGGATTTTTGCATTGATGTTCATCAGGGATATTGGTCTAAAATTCTCTTTTTTTGTTGTGTCTCTGCCAGGCTTTGGTATCAGGATGATGTTGGCCACATAAAAGTTAGGGAGGATTCCCTCTTTTTCTATTGATTGGAATAGTTTCAGGAGGAATGGTACCAGCTCCCCCTTGTACCTCTGGTAGAATTCGGCTGTGAATCCTTCTGGTCCTGGACAATTTTTGGTTGGTAGGCTATTAAATATTGCCTCAATTTCAGAGCCTGTTATTGGTCTATTCAGGGATTCAACTTCTTCCTGGTTTAGTCTTGGGAGAGTGTGTGTGTCCAGGAATTTGTCCATTTCTTCTAGGTTTTCTAGTTTATTTGTGTAGAGGTGTTTATAGTATTCTCTGATGGTAGTTTGTATTTCTGTGAGGTCAGTGTTGATATCCCCTTTATCATTTTTTATTGCACCTATTTGATTCTTCTCTCTTTTCTTCTTTATTAGTCGTGCTAGTGGTCTATCAATTTTGTTGATCTTTTCAAAAAACCAGCTCCTGGATTAATTTTCTGAAGCATTTTTTGTGACTCTATCTCCTTCAGTTCTGCTCTCATCTTAGTTGTTTCTTGCCTTCTGCTAGCTTTTGAATGTGTTTGCTCTTGCTTCTCTAGTTCTTTTAATTGTGATGTTAGGGGGTCAATTTTAGATCTTTCCTGCTTTCTCTTGTGGGCATTTAGTGCTATAGATTTCCCTTTACACACTGCTTTAAATGTGCTCCAGAGTTTCTGATATATTGTATCTGTGTTCTCATTGGTATCAAAGAACATCTTTATTTCTGCCTTCATTTCATTATGTACCCAGTAGTCATTCAGGAGCAGATTGTTCAGTTTCCATGTAGTTGTGTGGTTTTGAGTGAGTTTCAGAATCCTGAGTTCTAGTTTGATTGCACTGTGGTCTGAGAGACAGTTTGTTATAATTTCTGTTCTTTTACATTTGCTGAGGAATGCTTTACTTCCAACTATGTGGTCAATTTTGGAATAAGTCTGATGAGGTGCTGAGAAGAATGTATATTCTGTTGAATTGGGGTGGAGAGTTCTGTAGGTGTCTATTAGGTCTGCTTGGTGTAGAGCTGAGTGCAATTCCTGGATATCCTTGTTAAGTTTCTGTCTCATGGATCTATCTAATGTTGACAGTGGGGTGTTAAAGTCTCCCATTATTATTGTGTGGGAGTCTACGTCTGTTTGTAAGTCTCTAAGGACTTGCTTTATGAATCTGGGTGCTCCTGTATTGGGTGCATATATAGTTTATAGTTAGGATAGTTAGCTCTTCCCGTTGAATTGATCCCTTTACCGTTATGTAATGGCCTTCTTTGTCTCTTTTGATCTTTGTTGGTTTAAAGTCTGTTTTATCAGAGACTAGGATTGCAACCCCTGTCTTTTTTTGTTTTCCATTTGCTTGGTAGATCTTCCTCCATCCCTTCATTTTGAACCTATGTGTGTCTCTGCACAAGAGATGGGTCTCCTGAATATAGCACACTGATAAGTCTTGACTGTTTATCCAATTTGCCAGTCTGTGTCTTTTAATTGGAGCATTTAGCCCATTTACATTTAAGATTAATATTGTTATGTGTGAATTTGATCCTGTCATGATGTTAGCTGGTTATTTTGCTTGTTAGTTGATGCAGTTTCTTCCTAGCATCGATGGTCTTTACTTTTTGTCATGTTTTTGCAGTGGCTGGTAACGGTCATTCCTTTCCATGTTTAGTGCTTCCGTCAGGAGCTCTTGTAGGGCAGGCCTGGTGGTGACAAAATCTCTTAGCATTTGCTTGTCTGTAAAGGATTTTATTTCTCCTTCACTTATGAAACTTAGTTTGGCTGGATATGAAATTCTGAGTTGAAAATTCTTCTCTTTAAGAATGTTGGGCCAGGCGCAGTGGCTCAAACCTGTAATCCCAGCATTTTGGGAGGCCGAGACGGGTGGATCACGAGGTCAGGAATTCAAGACCATCCTGGCTAACATGGTGAAACCCCGTCTCTACTAAAAAATACAAAAAGCTAACTGGGCGAGGTGGCTGGCGCCTGTAGTCCCAGCTACTCGGGAGGCTGAGGCAGGAGAATGGCGTAAACCTGGGAGGCGGAGCTTGCAGTGAGCTGAGATCCGGCCACTGCATTCCAGGCCGGACGACAGAGCGAGACTCCGTCTCAAAAAAAAAAAAAAAAAAAAAAAAGAATATTGAATATTGGCCCCCACTCTCCTCTGATTTGTAGGGCTTCTGCCAAGAGATCCGCTGTTAGTCTGATGGGCTTCCCTTTGTGGGTAACCCGACCTTTCTCTCTGGCTGCCCTTAACATTTTTTCCTTCATTTCAACTTTGGTGAATCTGACAATTATGTGTCTTAGATTTGCTCTTCTCAAGGAGTATCTTTGTGGTGTTCTCTGTATTTCCTGAATTTGAATGTTGGCCTGCCTTGCTAGGTTGGGGAAGTTCTCCTGGATAATATCCTGCAGAGTGTTTTCCAACTTGGTTCCATTCTCTCCATCACTTTCAGGTACACCAATCAAACGCAGATTTGTTCTTTTCACATAGTCCCATATTTCTTGGAGGCTTTGTTCATTTCTTTTTACTCTTTTTTCTCTAAACTTCTCTTCTCACTTCATTTCATTCATTTGATCTTCAATCACTGATACCCTTTCTTCCAGTTGATCTAATCGGTTACTGAAGCTTGTGCATTTGTCACGTAGATCTTGTGCCATGGTTTTCAGCTCTATCAGGTCATTTAAGGACTTCTTTACATTGGTTATTCTAGTTAGCCATTTGTCTAATCTTTTTTCAAGGTTTTTAGCTTCTTTGAGATGAGTTCAAACTTCCTCTTTTAGCTCAGAGAAGTTTGATCATCTGAAGCCTTCTTCTCTCAACTTGTCAAAGTCATTGTCTCTCCAGCTTTGTTCTGTTGCTGGCGAGGAGCTGCATTCCTTTGGAGGGGGAGAGGTTCTCTGATTTTTAGAATTTTCAGCTTTTCTGCTCTGTTTTTTCCCCACATCTTTGTGGTTTTATCTACCTTTGGTCTTTGATGATGGTGACATACAGATGGGATTTTGATGTGGATGCCCTTCCTGTTTGTTAGTTTTCCTTCTAACAGTCAGGACGCTCAGCTGCATGGCTGTTGGAGTTTGCCGGAGGTCCACTCCAGATGCTATTTGCTTGGGTATCGGCAGCGGAGGCTTCAGAAGAGTGAATATTGCTGAACAGCAAATGTTACTGCCTGATCGTTCCTCTGGAAGCTTCGTCTCAGAGGCGTACCTGGCCATGTGAGGTGTCAGTCTGCCCCTACTGGGGATAGCCTCCCAGTTAGGCTACTCAGGGGTCAGGGACCCACTTGAAGTGGCAGTTTGTCTGTTCTCAGATCTCAAACTACGTGCTCTTCAAAGCTGTCAGACAGGGACATTTAAATCTGCAGAGGTTTCTGCTGCCTTTTGTTTGGCTATGCCCTGTCCCCAGAGGTGGAGTCTACAGAGGCAGGCAGGCCTCCTTGAGCTGCGATGGGCTCCACCCAGTTTGAGCTTCCTGGCAGCTTTGTTTGCCTACTCAAGCCTCAGCAATGGCAGGCACCCCTCCCGCAGCCTCACTGCCACCTTTGCAGTTAGATCTCAGACTGCTGTGCTAGCAATGAGGGAGGCCCCGTGGGTGTGGGACCCTCTAAGCCATGCATGGGATATAATCTCCTAGTATGCCATTTGCTAAGACCCTTGGAAAAGTGCAGTATTAGGGTGGGAGTGACCCAATTTTCCAGGTGCTGTGTGTCATAGTTTCCCTTGGCTAGAAAAGGGAATTCCCTTCCCCCTTGCGCTTTCCGGGTGAGGCAATGCCTTGCACTGCTTCGGCTCTCACTCAGTGGGCTGCACCCACTGTCTGACACGCCCCAGTGAGATGAACTCGGTACCTCAGTTGGAGATGCAGAAATCACCCATCTTCTGTATCACTCACCCTGGGAGCTGTAGCCTGGAGCTCTTCCTATTCAGCCATCTTGGAACCGCCCTACCATTTTTGAACTTTTAGTAAGTGGAATCGTACTGTATTTATCATTCTAAGACTTTCTTTTGCCGGGGGCGGTGGCTCAAGCCTGTAATCCCAGCACTTTGGGAGGCCGAGAGGGGCGGATCACAAGGTCAGGAGATCAAAACCATCCTGGCTAATAACGGTGAAACCCCGTCTCTACTAAAGAATACAAAAAAAAAAACTAGCCAGGCTATGAGGTGGGTGCCTGTAGTCCCAGCTACTTGGGAGGTGGAGGCAGGAGAATGGCATAAACCTGGGAGGCAGAGCTTGCAGTGAGCTGAAATCCGGCCACCGCACTCCAGCCTGGGTGACAGAACCAGACTCCATCTCAAAAAAAAAAGACTTTCTTTCTTTTTTTCTTTTCCTTTTTATTTTTGAGTCTCACTCTGTCACCCAGGCTGGAGTGCAGTGGTGTGATCCCAGCTCACTGAAAACTCCATCTCCTGAGTTCAAGCAACTCTTCTGCCTTAACCTCCCGAGTAGCTGAGTATCTGGGACTACATGTGTGTGCCACCATGCCTGGCTAATTTTTGTATTTTTAGTAGAGACAGGGTTTCACCATATTGGCCAGCCTGGTCTTGAACTCCTGACCTTGTGATCCACCTGCCTCAGCCTCCCAAAGTGCTGGGATTGCAGGGGTGAGTCACCATGCCCAGCCAACTTGCTTTCTTTTAACTCAATTGTATGTTCCTGAAATATAACCTGATGTTCTGCCTAGCTATAGTTAACCAATTGTATTGCTGTGAAGTATTCCACCATGTGATCATGCCACAAATTATTCTACTGACAATGGGCATGTGAGTTATTTTCAGGTTTTTGCTGTCAAAAACCATGCATCTATTCATGTACATAATTTGTTATTATAAGAGTTTCTCTAAGGTACATATATGAATGGAATTTTCTTATTGACTTTTAAGAGTTTGTATACGTTATAAACATAAGTATTTTGTCAATTTTATGTGTTACAAATACTTTTCTTTCTTTTTTTTTTTTTTTTTTGAGACAGAGTCTCGCTTTGTCGCCCAGGCTGGAGTGCAGTGGCCGGATCTCAGCTCACTGCAAGCTCTGCCTCCCGGGTTTACGCCATTCTCTTGCCTCAGCCTCTGGAGTAGCTGGGACTACAGGCGCCTGCCACCTCGCCCGGCTAGTTTTTGTATTTTTTAGTAGAGACGGGGTTTCACCGTGTTAGCCAGGATGGTCTCGATCTCCTGACCTCGTGATCCGCCCGTCTCGGCCTCCCAAAGTGCTGGGATTACAGGCTTGAGCCACTGCGCCTAGCCCACAAATACTTTTCAATTTATGGCTTGTCTTTTCATTTTATGTGTTTGTAAAATCACTTTTTTGAGAAATAATGACATACACTAAATGCATGCCTTTAAATTGTACAATTTGATGAATTTTAACAAAAGTGTGCACCTATGAAAACATGACCACAATCAAGATAATAAGCAGATTAATTACTCCTGAAAATGTACTTGTGCAGTTTTGTAATCCCTTCCTCTCTATCCAACTTCTCCAGGCAACCACTAATCTGTTTTATGTCATGATAAGTTTTCTATAGTTTTCTGAGATTTTATATAGATGGAATCATACAGCATGTGCTCTTTTTGTCTGCTTTCACTCAGAATAATTATTTTCAGATTAGTCCATGTTGTGTCTATCAATGGTTCATGCCATTTTATTGCAGAGTAATATTCCACTGCATGACTGTACCACACTTTGTTTATCCATTCACCTATTGATTGATATTTGGGATGCTTCCAGTTATGGCTACTATAAATAAAGGTACTATAAACTTTCATGTACAAGTTGTATGGATACAGGCTTTCATTTATCTTGGGTACCTAGCAGTGAACTGGCTGGATCATATAGGTGTAGGTGTATTTTTAGGTAGGTTTTTACATTTTTAGGTAGGTGATTTAATTTTTCTTTAAAAATTAAAAATATTTAAATTTTTAAGAAAATGCCAAGCTGTTTTCCAAATTGGTTGTATTAGCCAGGGTTCTTCAGAGAAACAGAAATAATATATGCATACAAGGAAACACAGGAATTGACTCAGGCAATTTTAGAGACAGACAAATCCCACCCTCTGCCATTAACAAGCTGGAGAACCAACAAAACCAATGGTATAATTCCTTTCAAGTCCAAAGGCCTGACAATCAGTGGAGTCAATAGTTTAAGTCTCAGTCCAAGTCTGAAGACTCAGAACCAAGAGGGCTGGTGTCTGAGGGCAGTTAATGTCCCAGCTCAATCAGAGAGAACAAATTTACCCTATCTCCATCTTTTTGTTTTATTCAGGCCCTGAGTGGTGGGATCATGCCCATGTACATTTGTGAGGACAGATCTTTACTCACTCTTCCAATTCAGATGGTAATCTCTTCCATAAATATTCCTTTTTTTTTTTTTTTTTTTTTTCGGACAGTCTTGCTCTGTCACCCAGGCTGGAGTGCAAAGCAGTGATCTCGGCTCACTGCAATCTCCACCTCCTGGGTTTAAGTGATTCTCCTGCTTCAGCCACCCAAGTAGCTGGGATTGCAGGCGCCTGCCACCACGCTTGGCTAATTTTTGTACTTTTTAGTAGAGACAGGGTTTCACCATGTTGGCCAGGCTGATCTTGAACTCCTGACCTCAGGTGATCCATCTGTCTCGGCCTCCTAAAGTGCTGTGATCACAGGCATGAGCCACTGTGCCCGGCCTTCTTCCATAAACATTCTTACAGACACAGCCAGACACAATGTTTTACCAGCAGTCTGAGTGTCTCTTAACCCAGTCATGTTGACACATAGTTAACCATTACAATGGCTGAAACGTTTTACAATCCCACCAGCCGTGTATGAGAGCTCCAGTTGCTAGACACCCTCAACGATACTTTGTATGGTCAATCTTTTTACTTTTAGCAATTCTAATGGGTGTTTCCTATAGCTCACTGGTTTTAATTTGCATTTCTGTAATGAATAGGGGTGTTTATTTTTTCATGTATTTGTTTACTAACTGCATATATCTTTTGGGGTAGCAGCAATTCAAATCTTTTGCCAATGTTTAAAAACTGGGTTGTTTTCTTATTGAGTTGAGGTTTTTTTAAAAAAATATATAGATATGTATCGTTTGTTAGATATATGTTCTGCAAATATTTTCTCTCAATCTGTGACTTGTGTTGTCATTTTCTTATCATTATCTTTTAAAGAACAATCTTCGTGTGAGTGTGTGTGTGTGATGGGGTGTTGCACTGTTTCCCAAGGTGGAGTGCAGTGGCATGATCATGGTTCACTGCAACCTCAACCTCCCGGGCTCAAGTGATCCTCCCACGTCAGCCTCCTGAGTAGCTGGAACCACAGACATACACCACTACTCCTGGTTTTTTTTTTTTTTTTTTTAGAGATGGAATTTCTCTATGTTACCCAGGCTAGTCTTGAGCTCCTGTGCTCAAGCGATCCTCTTGCTTCAACCTCCCAAAGTGCTGGGATTACAGGCATGAGCCACTGTACTTGGCCACATTTTAAATTTTTATGAAGTCCAATTAATCAATTTCTTCTTTAACAGATCATGATTTTTGTTTCATATTTAAGAAATCTCTCCCAAATCTAAGGTTACTAAGATTTTCTACCATTTTCTACAGGTCTAGCTCTTACATTTAAATATATGATTCATTTCAGGTAAATTTTCATATATGATGTGAGTTAAGGGTTGAGATTTAATTTTTACATATGGCTACCAATTGTTCCAGCACTGATTTGTTGAAAAGATTATACTTCCCTCATTGAATTGCCTTAGCATCTTTATCAAAAATCAATTGATCATATGTATTTCCTCTTCCTCAACTTTGTTTTTCTTTTTCAGAATTTAAAAAAGTGATTCCATATGAATTTTAAATTTTCATATAAATACATTTGTACTTCCAAAAAATTTTACATCAGCATGTCATGGCTGGGCGCGGTGGCTCACGCCTGTAATCCCAGCACTTTGGGAGGCAGAGGTCGGTGGATCACTTGAGGTCAGGCGTTCAAGACCAGCTAGACCAACACAGTAAAACTCCGTCTCTATTAAAATACAAAAATTAGCCAGATATGGTGGTGCACACCTGTCATCCCAGCTACTTGGGAGGCTGAGGCAGGAGAATTGCTTGAACCCAGGAGGTGAAGGTTGCAGTGAGCTGAGATCATGCACTCCAGCCTGGGTGACAGAGCAAGACTCCATCTTAAAAAAATAAAAATAGGCCGGGCGCGGTGGCTCAAGCCTGTAATCCCAGCACTTTGGGAGGCCGAGACGGGCGGATCACGAGGTCAGGAGATCGAGACCATCCTGGCTAACATGGTGAAACCCCGTCTCTACTAAAAATACAAAAAACTAGCCGGGCGACGTGGCGGGCGCCTGTAGTCCCAGCTACTCGGGAGGCTGAGGCAGGAGAATGGCGTGAACCCGAGAGGCGGAGCTTGCAGTGAGCTGAGATCCGGCCACTGCACTCCAGCCTGGGCGGCAGAGCGAGACTCCGTCTCAAAAAAAAATAAATAAATAAAAAATAAAAATAAATAAATAAATAAAATCAGCATGTCAATTTTTTAAAAGCCTGCTGGGATTTTGAATAGGATTACATTAATTCTATAGATCAGTTTGGAAAGAATTCACACCTTAACAATACCAAATCATCTGATCCATGAAAACAACATTTCTCTTCATTTATTTAAGCCTTCCTTAATTTCTTTCAGCAGTTTTCAGCATATAGGTCTTGTACATCTTTTGTCAAATGTATCCCCTAAGTATTTTATATTCTTGATGCTATTATAAATGGTATTTTTAAAATGCATTTCTGATTGTTCATTGTTGGTATACAGAAACAGAACTGAGTTTTGTATATTGACTTCGTAACCTTGCTGAACTCACTTATTAGTTATAGGAGTTTTTCAAAACAGGTTAGTGGGAATTTCTGTATAGACCATCATGTCATCTATGAATAGGGACAGTTTTACTTCTTCCTTTCTGATCTGTATGCTTTTAAATTTTCTTTTATTGCCTTATTACAGTGGCTAAAACTTTCAGAACTATGCTTGTAAGGGCAGTAAGAGCAGACTTCTTTGCCTTTTTTCCAATCTTAGGGAGAAAGCATGCAGTCTTTCACTTAAGTATGATGTTAGGTGTAGTTTTTTCGTATATGTCCCCTATAAGGTTAACGAAGTTTCCGTCTATTCCTAGTTTACTGAGAGTTTGTGAGTATTTTTGTTTGTTTTGTTTTATCATGAATGGGTATTGAACTTTATCAAGTGCTTTTATGCATCTATTGAAATGATGGTTTTTTTTTTTAATCTGTTAATATGGTAAATTACATTCATTGGTTTTGAATTGGTCCAGATTTGTACTGGTCGATATGTATTACCCTTTTATATAATACTGAATTTGATTGCTAAAATTTGGTAAAACTTTTTGTATCTATGTCCGTGAAAGATATTGGTCTCTAGGCTTTGTTTCTTATTTATTTTTTTATTATTTTTATTCTATTCTACTTATTTATTTTTGACACAGTCTCGCTCTGTCACCCAGGCTAGAGTGCAGTGGTGCCATCTCAGCTCACTGCAACCTCTGTCTCCCAAGTTCAAACGATTCTCCTGCCTCAGCCTCCCCAGCAGCTGGGATTATAGGTGCCTGCCACCACGCCCGGCTAATTTTTGTATTTTTAGTAGAGATGGGGTTTCACCATGTTGGCGAGGTCTCAAGCTCCAGACCTCAAGTGACAGGCCCGCCTTGGCCTTCCAAAGTGCTGGGATTACAAGCGTGAGTCACTGCGCTTGGCCTCTTCTTTATGTTTTAAAATACCTTTTATTTAAAGGCTATTAAAATGGAGCCATGGGAGTGGAGAAGGAACAAAGAAATCTGTAAAAGGTGATGATCAATTAGTTATAAACACCACTGCACTTGGACCAGCCTAGGTTTGGTTTCTTGTCATGCCTTTGCCTGGATGTCTGAGTTGCGAAGTATTCTTTTCTCCCTAATTTTCTGGAAGACTTGGTATAGAATTGGTATTATTTGTTCCTTAAATATTGTTAGAATTTGGCAGTAAAACCATCTGGACCTTAAGTTTTCTTTGCAGGAAAGTTTTGATGATAAATTCAATTTCTTTTTTTATTATTTTTATTTTACTTTAAGTTCTGGGATACACGTGCAGAACATGCAGGTTTGTTACATAGGTATACAAGTGCCATACTGGTTTGCTGCACCTATCAACCCATCATCTAGGTTTTAAGTCCCGCATGCATTAGGTATTTGTTCTAATGCTCTTCCTCTCCTTACCCCTACCCCCCAACAGGCCCTGGTGTGTGATATTCCCCTCCCTGTGTCCATGTGTTCTCATTGTTCAGCTCCCGCTTATGAATGAAAATATGCGGTGTTTGGTTTTCTGTTCCTGTGTTAGTTTGCTCAAGATGATGATTTCCAGCTTCATCCTTGTCCCTCCAAAGGACATGAACTCATCCTTTTTTATGGATGCATAGTATCTCATGGTGTATATGTCCTACATTTTCTTTATCAAGTCTATCATTGATGGGCATTTGAGTCAGTTCTAAATCTTTGTTATTGTAAATAGTGCTGCAGTAAGCATATGTGTGCAGGTGTCTTTATAGTAGAATGATTTATAATCCTTTGGGTATATAACCAGTAATGAGATTGCTGGGTCAAATGTTATTTCTGGTTCTAGATCATTGAGGAATCACCACACTGTCTTCTTCCACAATGGTTGAACTAATTTACACCCCCACCAACAGTATAAAAGTGCTCCTGTTTCTCCAAGCTTTGCCAGCATCTGTTGTTTCCTGACTTTTTAGTAATCACCATTTTAACTGGCATGAGATGGTATCTCATTGTGGTTTTGATTTGCATGTCTCTAATGAGAAGTAATGATGAGCTTTTAAAAATGTTTCTTGGCCCCCTAAATGTCTTCTTTTGAGAAGTGTCTCTTCATAACTGTGACCCACTTTTTGATGGAGTTGTTTGTTTTTTTCTTATAAATTTAAGTTCCTTGTAGATTCTGAATATTAGACCTTTGTCAGATGGGTAGCTTGCAAAACTTTTCTCCCATTCTGTAGGTTTCCTGTTCACTCTGATGTTAGTTTCTTTTGTTGTGTGGAAGTTCTTTAATTTGATTAGATCTCATTTGTCAATTTTGGCTTTCGTTGCCATTGCTTTTGGTGTTTTAGTCATGAAGTCTTTGTCCATGCCTATGTCCTGAATGGTATTGCCTAGGTTTTCTTCTAGGATTTTTATGGTTTTAGATTTTACATTTAAGTCTTCAATCCATCTTGAGTTAATTTTTGTATAAGGTGTAAAGAAAGAGTCCAGTTTCTGTTTTCTGCATATGGCTAGCCAGTTTTCCCAGCACTATTTGTTAAATAGGGAATCCTTTGCCCATTGCTTGTTTCTGTCGGGTTTGTCAAAGATCAGATGGTTGTAAATATGTGGTGTTATTTCTGAGGTCTCTGTTCTGTTCCATTGGTCTCTATATCTGTTTTGGTACCAGTATCATGCTGTTTTGGTTACTGTAGCCTTGTAGTGCTGTTTGAAATCAGGTAGCATGATGTCTGCAGCTTTGTTCTTTTTGCTTAGGATTGTCTTGGCGACATGGGCTCTTTTTTGGTTCCACGTGAAATTTAAAGAGTTTTTTCGCCGGGTGCGGTGGCTCAAGCCTGTAATCCCAGCACTTTGGGAGGCCGAGATGGGCGGATCACAAGGTCAGGAGATCGAGACCATCCTGGCTAACACGGTGAAACCCCGTCTCTACTAAAAATACAAAAACTAGCCGGGCGAGGTGGCGGGTGCCTGTAGTCCCAGCTACTCGGAAGGCTGAGGCAGGAGAATGGCGTAAACCCGGGAGGCGGAGCTTGCAGTGAGCTGAGATCTGGCCACTGCACTCCAGTCCGGGCGACAGAGCGAGACTCCACCTCAAAAAAAAAAAAAAAAAAAAAAAAGAGTTTTTTCTAATTCTGCAAAGAAAGTCAATGGTAGTTAGATGGGAATAGCAGTGAATCTATAAATTACTTTGGGCAGTATGGCCATTTTCATGATATTGATTCTTCCTATCCATAAGCATGGAATGTTTTTCCGTTTGTGTACTCTCTTATTTCCTTGAGCAGTGGTTTGTAGTTCCCCTTGAAGAGGTCCTTCATGTCCCTTGTAAGTTCTATTCCTAGGTATTTTATTCTCTTTGTAGCAATTGTGAATGGGAGTTCACTCATGATTTGGCTCTCTACTTGTCTATTGTTGGTGTACAGGAATGCTTGTGATTTTTGCACATTGATTTTGTATCCTGAGACTTTGCTGAAGTTGCTTATCACCTTAAGGAGTTTTGGGGCTGAGACAATTGGGTTTTCTAAATATACAATCATGTCTTCTACAAACAGAGACAATTTGATTTCCTCTCTTCTTATTTGAATACCCTTTATTTCTTTCTCCTGCCTGATTGCCCTGGCCAGAACTTCCAGTAGTATGTTGAATAGGAGTGATGAGAGAGGGCATCCTTGACTTGTGCCGGTTTTCAAAGGGAATGCTTCCAGTTTTTGCCCATTCAGTATGCTGTTGACTGTGGGTTTGTCATAAATAGCTCTTATTATTTTGAGATATGTTCCATCAATACCTAGTTTATTGAGAGTTTTTAGCATGAAGGGATGTTGAATTTTACTGAAGGCCTTTTCTGCATCTATTGAGATAATCATATGGTTTTTGTCATTGGTTCTGTTTATGTGATGGATTACATTTATTGATTTGTATATGTTGATCCAGCCTTGCATCCCAGGGATGAAGCCAACTTGATCATGGTGGATAAGCTTTTTGATGTGCTACTGGATTCGATTTGCCAGTATTTTATTGAGAATTTTCACATTGATGTTAATCAGGGCTATTGGTCTGACATTTTCTTTTTTAGTTGTGTCTCTCTCCTGGGTTTTGGTATCAGGATGATTCTGGCCTCATAAAATGAGTTAGAGTGGAGTCCCTCTTTTTCTGTTATTTGGAATAGTTTCAGAAAGAATGGTACCAGCCTCTTTATACCTCTGGTAGAATTCAGTTGCGAATCTGTCTGGTCCTGGGCTTTTTTTGGTTGGTAGGTTATTAACTACTGCCTTAATTTTGGAACTTGTTATTGGTCTATTCAGGGATTCAACTTCTTCCTGGTTTAGTCTTGGGAGGGTGTATGTGTCCAGGAATGTATTCATTTCTTCTAGAATCTCTAGTTTATTTGCATAGAAGTGTTTGTAGTATTCTCTGATGGTAGTTTGTATTTCTGTGGGCTCAGTGGTGATATTCCCTTTATCATTTTTTTTGCATGTCGATTTGATTCTTCTCTCTTTTCTCATTTGTTAGTCTAGCTAGTGGTCCATGTGTTTTGTTAATCTTTTCAAAAAATCAGCTCCTGGATTCACTGATTTTTTGAAGGTTTTTTCATGTCTCTTATCTCCTTCAGTTCTGCACTGATCTTAGTTATTTCTTGTCTTCTGCTAGTTTTTTAATTTGTTTGCTCTTGCTTCTCTAGTTCTTTTCATTGTGATATTAGGGTGGTGATTTTAGATCTTTCCTGCTTTCTCCTGTGGGCATTTAGTGCTATAAATTTCCCTCTACACACTGCTTTAGCTTTGCCCCAGAGATCCTGGTACATTGTCTCTTTGTTCTCATTGGTTTCAAAGAACTTCTTTATTTCTGTCATAATTTCATTATTTACTTAGTAGTCATTCAGGAGCAGGTTGTTCAATTTCCATGTAGTTTTGCAGTTTTGAGTGAGTTTCTTAATCCTGAGTTCTAATTTGATTGCACTGTGGTCTGAGAGACTGTTTGTTATGATTTCTGTTCTTTTGCATTTGCTAAGGAGTGTTTTACTTCCAATTATGGATTCGATTTTAGAATACATGCTATGTGATGCTGAGAAGAATGTATATTCGATTGATTTGGGGTGGAGAGTTCTGTAGCTGTCTCTTAGGTCCACTTGGTCTAGAGTTGAGTTCAAGTCCTAAATATCCTTGTTAATTTTCTGTCTCATTGATCTGTCTAATATTGACAGTGGGGTGTTAAAGTCTCCCACTGATATTGTGTGGAAGTCTAAGTCTCTTTGTATGTCTCTAAGAACTTGTTTTATGAATCTGAGTGCTTCTATATTGGGTGCATATGTATTTAGGATAGTTAGTTCTTCTTGTTACATTGATCCCTTTACCTTTATGTAATGCCTTTGTCTTTTTTGATCTTTGTTGGTTTAAAGTCTGTTTTATCAGAGACTAGGATTGCAACCCCAGTTTTGTTTGTTTGTTTGTTTGTTTTGTTTTTCCATTTGCTTCGTAATATTCCTCCATCCCTTTATTTTGAGCCCATGTATGTGTTTGCACATGAGATGGGTCTCCTGAATACAGCACACCAATAGGTCTTGACTCTGTATCCAATTTGCCAGTCTGTGTCTTTTAATTGGGGCATTTAGCCCATTTACCTTTAAGGTTAACATTATTACGTGTGAATTTGATCCTGTCATCATGCTGCTAGCTGGTTATTTTGCACATTAGTTGATGCAGTTGCTTCATAATGTCATTGGTCTTTATATTTTGGTGTGTTTTTGCAGTGGCTGGTACCAGCTTTTCCTTTCCATATTTAGTGCTTCCTTCAGGAGCTCTTGTAAGGCAGGTCTGGTGGTGGCAAAATTCCTCAGCATTTGCTTGTCTGGAAAGGATTTTATTTCTGCTTCATTTATGAAGTTGAGTTTGGCTGGATATGAAATTCTGGGTTGAAAGTTCTTTTCTTTAAGAATGTTGAATGTTGGCCCCCATTCTCTTCTAGCTTGTAGAATTTCTGAAGAGAGATCTGCTGTTAGTCTGAGGGGCTTCCCTTTACATGTAAACTGACCTTTCTCTCTGGCTGCCTTTAATATTTTTTCCTGCAGTTTGACTTTGGAGAATCTGAAGATTATGTGTCTTGGGGTTGCTCTTCTTGAGGAGTATCTTAGTGGTGTTTTCTGTATGTCCTGAATTTGAAGGTTGGCCTGTCTTGCTAGGTTGGAGAAGTTCTCCAGAATAAATCCTAAAGTGTGTTTTCCAACTTGGTTCCATTCTCCCTGTCACTTTCAGGTACACCAATCAGTCATAGGTTTGGTCTGTTCACATAGTCACGTATTTCTTGGAGGCTTTGTTCATTCCTTTTCATTCTTTTTTCTATAACCTTTTCTTCACATCTTATTTCAGTAAGTTGATCTTCAATCTCTGATATCCTTTCTTCCACTTGATCAATTTGGCTATTGATACTTGTGTATGCTTCACGAAGTTCTCATGCTGTGTTTTTCAGCTCTGTCATGTCATTTATGTTCTTCTCTAAACTGGTTATTCTAGTTAGCAGTTCCTATAACCTTTTATCAAGGTTCTTAGCTTCCCTGCATTAGGTTAGAACATGCTCCTTTAGCTCAGAGGAGTTTGTTATTACCCACCTTCTGAAGCCTACTTTTGTCAATTCATCAATCTCATTCTCCATTCAGTTTTGTGCCCTTGCTAGAGAGGAGTTGTGATCATTTGGAGGAGAAGAGGCATTCTTGCATTGGTTTTTCCTCATCTTCATGGATTTATCTACCTTTGATCCTTTAGGCTGATGACCTTTGGATGGGGTTTCTGTATGGGGTTCCTTTATGTTGATGTTGTTGCTTTCTGTTTGTTAGTTTTTCTTCTAATAGTCAGACCCCTCTTCCGCAGTTTGCTGGAGGTCCATTCCAGACCCTGTTCAACTGGGTATCACCAGTGGAGGCTGCAGAACAGCAAGGATTGCTGCCTGCTCCTTTCTCTGGAAGCTTAATCCCAGAGGGTCACCAGTCTGATGTCAGCCAGAGCTCTCCTGTATGAGGTGTCTGTCGATCCCTGTTGGGAGGTTTCTCCTAGTCAGGAGACTCAGGGGTCAGGGACCCACTTGAGGAGGCAGTCTGTCCCTTAGCAGAGCTGGTGTGCTATGCTGGGAGAATCTCACTGGTCAGGATGAGCTGCTCTCTTCAGAGCCAGCAGGCAGAAACAATTAAATCCACTGAAGCTGTGCCCACAGCCACCCCTTCCCCCAGGTGTTCTGTCCAGTGAGATGGTGGTTTTGTCTGTAAGCCCCTGACTGGGGCTGTTACCTTTCCTTCAGAGATGCCCTGCCCAGTGAGGAAGAATCTAGAGAAGCAGTCTGGCCACAGCTGCTTTGACTCACCCAGCCCAGACCTCCCAGCCTCCTAAGCACTATTGAAAACATCACCTACTAAAGCCTCAGTAATGGCAGATGCCCCTCCCCTGACTAAACTCAATTGTCCCAGGTCAACTTCAGTCTTCTGTGCTGGCAGTGAGAATTTCAAGTCGGTGGTTCTTAGCTTGCTGGGCTCTGTGGGAGTGGGACCCGCTGAGCAAGACCACTTGGCTCCCTGGCTTCAGCCCCCTCTCCAGGGGAGTGAATGGTTCTGTCTCACTGGGGTTCCAGGTGCCACTGGGGTACAAAAAAAACTCCTGCAGCTAGCTCTGTGTCTGCCCAAACAGCTGCCCAGTTTTGTGCATGAAACCCAGGGCCCTGGTGGTGTAGGTACACAAGGGAATCTCCTGATCTGCAGATTGCAAAAACCATGGGAAAAGTGTAGTAACCCAGCTGGGTAGCATAGTTCCTCATGGCTTCCCTTGGCTTGGGGGAGGGAGGTCCCTGGCCCCTTGCACTTCCCAGGTGGAGCGCCACCCCATCCTGCTTCTGCTCACCCTCCACGGGTTGGACCCACTGCCTAACCATTCCCAATGAGATGAACTGGTTACCTCAGCTGGAAATACAGAAATCACCAGCCTTCTGCATTGGTCTCGCTGGGAGCTGCAGACTGGAGCTTCCTATTTGGCCATCTTCGCCCCTCCTCCCTTGAAAATTCCATTTCTTTAACAGATATAGGACTATTGAGGCTATTTCGTCTCTTTTTTTTTTGTTTTTTTTTTGTTTTTTTTTTGTTTGAGACGGAGTCTTGCTCTGTGGACCAGGCTGGAGTGCAGTGGCCGGATCTCAGCTCACTGCAAGCTCCGCCTCCCGGGTTCACGCCATTCTCCTGCCTCAGCCTCCCGAGTAGCTGGGACTACAGGCGCCCGCCACCTCGCCCAGCTAGTTTTTTTTTTTTTTGTATTTTTCAGTAGAGACGGGGTTTCACCGTGTTAGCCAGGATGGTCTCGATCTCCTGACCTCGTGATCCGCCCGTCTCGGCCTCCCAAAGTGCTGGGATTACAGGCTTGAGCCACCGCGCCCGGCCGAGGCTATTTCTTCTTAAATGAACCTAGATAGCTTGTGTGCAGCTGTCAAGGAATTTGTCCATTTTATCTAAGTTATCATATTTATCTATATAAAGTTTTTCATAATATTCCTTTATTATCTACTGTCTATAGCAGTACTGATGGCTTTTGAATACTTGCATGGCTAGTTGTAGATCTATAGTGATGTCACCTGTCTCATTCCTAAGATTTAAAAATGCACTGCAGGACACAAAGTTATTCCACACACCTCAACTTAGTTTATTTGTGTATTTCTTCCAAGAGGAAAAAAAAAAAAAAAGAGGCATGGCATGGTGGCTCACGCCTGTAATCCCAGCACTTTGGGAGGCTGAGGCAGACAGATCACTTGAGATAAGGAGTTTGAGATCAGCCTGGTCAACATGGTGAAACCCTTTCTCTACTAAAATACAAAAATTAACTGGGCGTGGTGGCAAGCGCCTATATTCCCAGCTACTCAGTACACAGAGGCAGGAGAATCACTTGAACCCAGGAGGCGGAGGTTGCAGCAAGCCGAGATCGAGCCACTGCACTTCATCCTGGGCGACAAAGTGAGACTCTGTCTCAAAAAAACAAAACAAAAAAAGAAAGAAGGTAAGGAGAAGGACAGAGAGAGAGATGGAGAGAGGAAGGGGAGAGGGAAAGAGAAAGAAAGAATTCACTCAGAACCAGTTTCAGGTTGTTCAGGTAGAAGCTGGACATAAACTAAACATGACGTAAACTAGACATGAATTGACATGCCCCTTTCTGGGTACCTATTTCATCACCTGTTAAACTTTCAGAATACACATTCAGAAAGCATACACAAAGATGCTCTGAGTTCTCCGCACCAAATCTCCCAGGCACCAGGGAGTGGCCCCCAGTTTCTAAAGAAAGCCAGTCCCCTACTGTCAGGTCACTGGAAGTATGGGAAACTTATTCTGCTGCCAGGTGGGCTTCATTTTTATAAAGAAAACTCACATATTCTTGGAAGACAGTGCCCTGAGCTATTTTTTCTATCTGACTGCTAGTAGCAAATAAAAGATTTAAGAATTTATGGAGTATAGTGCCCTGAATTCTTTCCCTTGGAAATTGAAACTGCTTGAGGTTCTTAGGCCACAAACAATTTTTAAAATATGTGTACTTTTTTTTCTTACTCTCTTTGTGATGGCTCTGCAGATTTGTTCAGCAAAATGACTCCTTAACAGAGTTATCCTGAGCTGGTATATCACAGAGACAGGCAGCCTTCTGCTAGAGCCTAAGGTTTCTCTCCTCTCTCTTAGCTGCTTTATTTGAGACTGCCAGCATAGGGCACAGCTTTCAACTCTCAGTTTACCATGGATTTGTTAATTAATTGAAATAATTCTCCCAATTTTTGTGTTGAAGTAGAATGTCTTACAGAACTATGAGCTTCTTTCCTCCAACATGAATAACTGAGAAAATGAAGGTATCAGCGATCCACTTCTAATTTGACAGAGCAATTTTACAAGTGTTTATTTTGTGTAGGAGTGTATAAATGTAAATTAAAACATTATTGCTCAAGCAACAGATTTTGAAATAATATCATCAAAATGAAGCATGGATTTATTTTTGAAGATAATTTTCACAGGATGTGGCAGTTTTTAAAGGAATTCTGCAAGGCCTCATTACTCAAATTTTACTTCCAAGGACAGATTGATATCAACAGAACAGGTTGTAAACAAATATGAATATCCACACATCTCCATTTTGTCCAAGAAAACAATATTGATATTTTAATAAAACGCTTCAGTTTAACACCTTATCAGATTGGATTCTTGAAGCAGCTTTATGACATAGAAGGATAGTACTCCTCTGTTAATTAAAGGGAGAGGGGACATCTCTTTCTGAAACTCCTTATATTTCTTATGAAAACCTACATTTTTAAAGTTAAAGCCTGCAATTTTATTGGTTAGCAAATAAGCAAAAAGAAGGTCTATAAAACTCAATTTATTCATAAAAGTGACATAGAAATAAACAGGATTTTACTTAATAATAGTAAAATAAGGTACATAGAACACTGAGCTTCCAAATGTTATTTATGATACATACTAATGGTAGAAAATAAGGAAAAAGGAAAAAATAAAATAAAAGCATCCATAAATCCTTCACCTAGAGAGTTCTCCTATGGATAGTTCGGCTTATTTTTATCTGGGTGCTTTTTATTCCCCCAAAAAGTTCAAGGGGGAAATATAGACTATGACTAACTCTATGTATTGATGAAAATATAAGTGTAAATATGTATATTAAAACTATTAGGAGCATAGCTTGAGCCCAGGAGTTCAAAACCAGAGTGGGCAACATAGCAAGACTCCATCTTCACAAAATTTTTTTAACTTTTATTTTAAGTTCAAGGATACATGTGCATGTTTGTAACATAAGTAAACTTCTGTCATGGGGGGTTGTTATACAGGTTATTTTATCACCCAGGTACTAAGCCTCGAATCCATTAGTTACTTTTTCTGATTTTGTCTCTCCTCTCACTCTCCACCCTCTGGTAGGCCCCTGTGTATGTTTTTCTCCTCTCTGTGTCCATGTGTTCTCTTCATTTAGCTCCCACTTATATGTGAAACATTAGGTATTTGTTTTTTGTTCCGGTGTTAGTTTGCTAAGGATAATGGCCTCCAGCTCCATCTGTGTCCCTGCAAAGGACATGATCTCATTCTTGTTTGTGGCTGTATAGTATACCATGGTGTGTATGTATCACATTTGCTTTATCCGGTCTATCATTGATGGGCATTTAGGTTGATTCCATGTCTTTGCAATGGTGAATAGTGCTGCAACGAATATACATGTGCATGTGTCTTTATAATAAAAGGATTTCTTTTCCTTTGGGTATGTACCCAGTAATGGGATTGCTAAGTCAAATGGTATTTCTGTATATAGGTATCTGAGAAATCACAAATTTTTTCATTATTAGCTGGGCATGGTGGTGCGTGCCTGTAGTCCCAGTTACTTGGGAGGCTGAGGCAGGAAGACAGCTTGAGCCTGGGAGGTCAAGGTAGCAGTGAGCCATGAACCGCCACACTCTAGCTTGGGCAACAGAGCAAGATCCCATTTTAATAATAATAATAAATAAAAATGGCCGGGCGCGGTGGCTCAAGCCTGTAATCCCAGCACTTTGGGAGGCCGAGACGGGCGGATCACGAGGTCAGGAGATCGAGACCATCCTAGCTAACACGGTGAAACCCCGTCTCTACTAAAAAAATACAAAAAAAAACTAGCTGGGCGAGGTGGCGGGCGCCTACAGTCCCAGCTACTCGAGAGGCTGAGGCAGGAGAATGGCGTGAACCCGGGAGGGGGAGCTTGCAGTGAGCTGAGATCCGGCCACTGCACTCCAGCCTGGGCGACAGAACAAGACTCCGTCTCAAAAAATAATAATAATAATAATAATAATAATAATAATAAATAAAAATATGCCAAGCTCAGTGACTTACGCCTGTAACTACAGCACTTTGGGTGGGAGGCTGAGGCAGGAGGGTTGCTTGAGCCTAGTAGTTTGAGGCTAGAGTGAACTATGATTGCACCACTGCACTCCAGCCTATGTGACACAGTGAGACCCTGTCTCAAACACACACAGACGCGCGCGCGCGCGCACACGCACGCACACACACAGCTTCCAGACTACTGAAAATATGTAATAGAAGTATTTTCCCTATTCCTCCTGCTAAGTATAGCTAAAAACCGTAGATATTATATACAAAACAGAAATAAAAAGGTCTTAGAAATGGAGAAAAGAGAAAAGAAAGCAGATGAACGAGGGAGTTTGGAACCTGGGGAACAAAATGGTGATGGGTTCCATAGGTTTTTTGTTTCGTGTATGCCACACCTGGAGCTGAAAAAGCCAGCAACCCAGAAATTCCAAAGGTATAGAGAAAAAAAGCCTCAGCAAAATCCTTCTCTTCCTCCCCAAAAGACAAGGAAAGGGGCAACCTAGCATGACTGAAAATGTTTAGATAGTAAATGCACTAGTCTAGCAATACCACAGGGGGAAAAAAAAGGGCTAATCCACCAAAAAGACATTCTAAATGTAAATTCACCAAGCGAGAGAGCTACAAAATATGTGAAGCGAAAGTGATAGCATTAAAAGTAGAAGTTGACATATCCACAATTATAGCTGGAAGCCTCAATGCCCCTCTCTCAATAATTAATAGAACAACTAGATGGAAAATCAGCAAAAATATAGAAGAACTCAATGACACCATCAAGCAACAGGATCTAATCAGTAACACTCCACCCAAAAATAGCAGAACACACATTTTTATCAAGTGCCCACTGACATAAATCATATGCTAAGCCAAAATAAATCCTCGACAAATTTAAAATTTCAAAGACTCAACGTTATACATAGCATGTTTTCCAACCACAATGAAATCAAACTAGAATCAGCAGAAAGATAACAGGAACATCTCTAAGTACCTGGAAACCAAACAACAAACTTCTACATAATCCTTGGGTCAAAGAGGAAGTCTCAAGGGAAATAAAATAAAATACATTAAACGGAATAAAAATGAAAATACAACATATAAAAATTTGTGGGACACGGCCGGGCACGGTGGCTCAAGCCTGTAATCCCAGCACTTTGGGAGGCCGAGGCGGGCGGATCACGAGGTCAGGAGATCGAGACCATCTGGTGAATACGGTGAAACCCCGTCTCTACCAAAAACACAAAAAATTAGCAGGGCGAGGTGGCGGGTGCCTGTAGTCCCAGCTACTCGGGAGGCTGAGGCAGGAGAGTGGCGTGAACCCGGGAGGCGGAGCTTGCAGTGAGCTGAGATCCGGCCACTGCACTCCAGCCTGGGCAACAGAGCGTCTCTACCAAAAACACAAAAAATTAGCAGGGCGAGGTGGCGGGTGCCTGTAGTCCCAGCTACTCGGGAGGCTGAGGCAGGAGAGTGGCGTGAACCCGGGAGGCGGAGCTTGCAGTGAGCTGAGATCCGGCCACTGCACTCCAGCCTGGGCAACAGAGCGAGACTCCGTCTCAAAAAAAAAAAAAAAAAATTTGTGGGACACAATTAAAACAGTACTGGAATGGAAATTTATAGCACTAATTGCATAGAGAAAGATCTCAAATCAATAATCTAAGCTCCCACCTCAAGAATCTAAAAAAAGAAGAGCAAAATAAACCCAAAGCAAGCAGAAGGAAGGCAATAATAAAGATAAGTGCACAAAACAGTGAAACTGAAGACAGAAAAACAATAGAGAAAATAAATAAGAAATAGAGAAAATTGATCTTCATTGAAAAGATAAAATTGACAAACCTCAAGCAAGACTGACAGAGAGAGCGAAGATACAAGTTACCAATAAACCTGCAGATACTAAAAGGAGAATAAGGGAATACTATACTTTTATTTATTTATTTTTATTATTTTGTATTTATTATTATTATTATTATTTGGAGACAGAGTGTCCCTCTGTCACCCAGGCTGGAGTGCAGTGGCATGATCATGGCTCACTACAACCTCTGCCTCCTGGGTTCAAGCGATTCTCCTGCCTCAGCCTCCCAAGTAGCTGGAACTACAGGCATGCCGCACCACACCTGGCTAATTTTAGTATTTTCAGTAGGGGCAGAGTTTCACCATGTTAGTCAGGCTGGTCTCAAACTCCTGACCTCAGGTAATCTGCCTGCCTCAGCCTCTGAAAGTGCTGGGATTACAGGAGTGAGCCACTGCCCCTGGCCCATGTTTATTTTTTTAAAAATAGAGATGGGAGGCCGGGCGCAGTGGCTCAAGCCTGTAATCCCAGCACTTTGGGAGGCCGAGACGGGCGGATCACGACCATCCTGGCTAACACGGTGAAACCCCGTCTCTACTAAAAAATACAAAAAGCTAGCCGGGCGAGGTGGCTGGCGCCTGTAGTCCCAGCTACTTGGGAGGCTGAGGCAGGAGAATGGTGTAAACCCGGGAGGCGGAGCTTGCAGTGAGCTGAGATCCAGCCACTGCACTCCAGCCCGGGCGACAGAGCAAGACTCCGTCTCAAAAAAAAAAAAAATAAAAAATAAAAAATAAAAAAGTAGGCCGGGCGCGGTGGCTCAAGCCTGTAATCCCAGCACTTTGAGAGGCCGAGACGGGCGGATCACGAGGTCAGGAGATCGAGACCATCCTGGCTAACACGGTGAAACCCCATCTCTACTAAAAAAAATACAAAAACTAGCCGGGCGAGATGGCGGGCGCCTGTAGTCCCAGCTACTCGGGAGGCTGAGGCAGGAGAATGCCATAAACCCGGGAGGCGGAGCTTGCAGTGAGCTGAGATCTGGCCACTGCACTCCAGTCCGGGCGACAGAGCGAAACTCCGCCTCAAAAAAAAAAAAAAAAGTACACATGAAAGAGATAGTCCCTTTCTTTCTATAGCGGTCTGGGTATGATGCTGCCTCGAATCACTATAATCATCTTGCTGCTAGCTCAACGGCAGTGCTCACAGAATTGTAGAAAAGTGGACCAAGAGTTCTGATGTGCTAGAAACTGTCTCTGGACTTTTTGTTATGTGAGATAATACATTTCCTTAATGTTTAAGCCAATTTGAATCACAATTTCCTGTTATTTCCAAATGAAGTCATCCTAACTGATAAAAGAAAGAAAACCCAAAACCTAGGAATGAGAGGAGGGACGTAAACACAAACACACAACTTATTACCAAAAAATAGGGAAAAAGTGTGATTTACTGCTGCATACCAATAAAATGGATGATTCCTAGGAAAGCAAAAGTTTTCAAAATTGACTCTCAAGAGAGATGGAAAATCCTAACCAGACCAAAAATGACAGAAAAAAAAAAGCTTGTCAAAGATCTATCACAAAAAATGTACCAAGCTCATACGATATAGGAAAATTCTGTAAGTCTGAATGAATGAAG